>NC_143561.1:107641250-109033125 GCF_054136105.1 Typopeltis vanoorti
TTTTAATGTGGCTCTTGCCCAAGATAGGTTTTTCTGTAAACCCATAGCACATTCATATCATGGATGGGCTAAGGAATTTTAGAGTTGCATCTCACATCTCCAATGAGGCTGGGATGATGCACCTGAAACCATCCTAAAAATTCTTGATGCTATCCAAAGGACACTGCCAACCTGGTTAGCCAAGTGGTTAGGATTCCTGCTCTTTAACCAACAGGCTTCAAGAGCAGGAATCCTAAAGAATGAGTAGTTATTTAGAAGCTGAGAAAGCTATTGACATGATGTGTTTATGCCAAGAAAGACCAGAGGTAAATGTCAGTCCAAGGAAATCTGATCCTGTTTGGTAATTTATATATAACTAAGGATAAGGGAAGGTGAGCTGAGATTCTTTTTTTGCAAGATAAAAGGCAAGGCTACATTTCTGGTGGCATTGAAGGTGACCAGGTTATCCTGGTCACACTGAAAAATGGTATGGAGATAGTTTTTAAGGCATTGGTACTTACTTTATTTTCCGAGTCCGGAACACCAATCATCCTCTCCATCCAAAAAACAGCGGTTTGTATCACCTTGTCATTGACTGTCAGAATGTCATCCATGGAGCACACATCAATTAGATCTGGGCAACATAAAAGATGTTCATCGGTTTGGACGTCTCCACAGTCACAGCGGTCATCATCTGCATAACCCCATTTCATCAGGTTACTTCTTACTTCTGCATCTGGACACTCCCACTCTAAGACAGTTCAAAGTCTTCAAGGTGCTATAGGGTAGGTGATATCCCTTGGTTAACTCTTCCTTAATTATGGGGGCTTCTTGAAGATGAACCGATTCTCTCCATAGAATAAGGCATCGGTCCTCGGGTTTGTGGATCAATGGTTTAGTTCTTTGAATAAAATTATGCCTCGATTTGAGTCGAGAAGCCGTGATAACATGGCCGTACATTGGATGTCTTTCGTCCGTCATCTGCTTTTTTTTTTTTTTTTCCCTCTCTCCAGAATGTATTAGTTGCAGATGATGTTGAAGTTTGGGCTCTCTGAGAACTACATAATTTGTTGAAAGTGTAGGATGAATGGAATGAATTATCACTGTCAAGCTGTGGATAAAATTAGTGATGAAGAGTAGAGCAGAAGGACCGGAGATAGTACTGAGCCCTAAGATATTCCTGCATTGGTGGCAAAGCTCAAAGAGAGGGTGCATGTCATGGCAGACAGCACCCTCTCTTTGAGCGTTGAGAATGACCAGAGAGAAAGCTAGCTATCCAATTACAGACACCAGCAGAAAAAATAAACAAAGGCAGTTTATGAAGCAGGCATCAATACCAAACATGAACAAAAGTCCAAGAAATGTCAAGTCAAGAGTGACAGCATATATTTCTCTCAATCTTTCCATGGCACCTGTCTGGAGAGAGATTAGCCTTGGATCTAGACTGGTGGAATATATGCTGGTAGGCCTTAAGGTAATGGAATAGAGATGACTGAGATGATGGTGACTGGTTGGTAGTTGGAGGGTAGGCTTGTATCTTCCTTTTTTGGAATAGGGCTGGATAAATGCCAGCTGAGTATAGAAGATTGAAAAGACAATAGAATATGTGTGTTAGCTTTGGGGAGAGATGATATTGGAACAAGAAGACTTTTTTAGTGCCAAGTTATTTAGTATTGTTCTTATATCCTACTGAAAAACCAAGGGAGGCATATGGTACTCAGTTACTGACATGAGAGAAGGCAAATTGCCTTTGTTATCTACAAAGGAGTTGAAGGGGAAAAAAGTGATGCCAAGAGGTTAGCT
Organism: Typopeltis vanoorti; assembly: GCF_054136105.1. NCBI lineage: Eukaryota > Metazoa > Arthropoda > Arachnida > Uropygi > Thelyphonidae > Typopeltis > Typopeltis vanoorti. Next base: position 107,643,033 of record NC_143561.1, read on the forward strand.
TTATCTTTGGATGCTGTAACAGTGGTGCCATCTGAATGCGAGAGAAAAGGGGAGGGTGAAAGAGCAGGTGAGCAGAAGATGCATCTGATAACCTTGGCCTTTTCAATGAACCAGAAAGAAAGGCTTTCATTAGACATAAAGCAAGTTTTCTGCTACTGGTCTTTATGCAGCTGGATTTACTGATGGTTGGTTTACATTATTGCATGCTTGGCAAAGCTGTGTGGCAAAGTATCTATTTATTGCAATATTCAGTATCTTCAGTTGCATGCTAAGTATGAAACTGGAATTCTTGATGCTCGTCCTGAGGTAAGCTAAGTTTTCTTTTTCTCACTATTTTCATATCTTCTGTAGAACACAGGACTTGGAAGATGGATGACAATTTTGAGTAGAATGAAGATAAAGGCCTTAATACTACTGAGGATCATTTCTGACTAGCTCAGTACAGGTATCTGGGTCAGAAGAGCAGAAATAATACACAACAGAAAAGAATAGTATATAAATCTACACAGTCTCAAGATATGTGAAATGATGCATGGCTTTAAAGGTACTATAGACTTATAGCCTTTTGTTCAGGGGATTCACATTAAAAAAAGTACATGTTGGATGTCATTTCAGGTAGACTTTTCATCACTGTGTTCTATATCCTGAAATGCTATCCAACATTCACATTAAAAAAAGTACATGTTGGATGTCATTTCAGGTAGACTTTTCATCACTGTGTTCTATATCCTGAAATGCTATCCAACATGTACTTTTTTTAATGTGAATCCCATGAACAAAAGGCTGTAGGTCTATAGTACCAGGTGTGGGCTAATGTTTGATAATCCAGGAATACTCCTCTAGAAGACAAACATAGAACTCTTTCACATCACATCAGGCCCTGCAGTAAGTACAGCAGTGGTCTCACCCCAGGCAATGAAATTCACATTACCACTTAGCATTATTATTAGTTTCAGTATAGGTAATATTTATTACCGGTCACTGCACATTATTAACCAATGAATCAATTTTGTGTTTGTCAACTTTCCTCTTTAATGCCTCAAAGAATTCCTCTACTTCTTCACTACTGGTATCTTCAATGTGCCATAAGCACAAAAAAAAAAGTTGCACTGTCCACTTTTCCATTTTGAAATGTGCCCACATTACTCTACTTAAAACTGCCTGCCATTCAACATTTTATTTCTTGTTTGATGTTGAACACTACAGCTGTTCTTTCCTTTTCCTAACCAGTAATGCCTAAATAAATCTTATAATTATTACTTATGTATTAGTATTCTTTGCCTCAAAATAAAAATTATGTCAACATGATATTTCTGAAATTCCTTGACTATCACTACTTCCTTTCCATTGATGCTTCTATATTAAGAGTTCCTATCTTCAAGTCTGAGGTTATTCCAGTAGCTAACTTATTATGACTGTTCAATTCCAGTTCTCTCATTAAAAAATAACAATAATAAAAATAATGTATGCATGGTTTGCACCAATAAAGAATGCAACATGGTTAGCTATCTCAAAATTAACAGACTATCCTTGTTCATTAGGCATCCAGCTAGATACTCAACCAATACAAAAAAGTTGAATTGAGTTCCAACTTTCTGCCTTTTTCCTTACTCTATTTGGCATTCACGGTTATGCTTATCATTGTGGATGCATTAAGTGCAGATCACTGACAATTATAATAATAATTATTATTCTCCTGTGTAATAATATTGTGAGAATATTATGATATCTTGTAATTTCAACAGCCATCTGAAATAACTGAAGTATAAAGTTGCATTCTTCAGATTATTTGAAAGAAAAGGGCACCTGTGGCACATATAATGCATGGAAAGAAAAACATTAAAATTGGAAAGTCGTTCCTTTTACATCAATCAAAAAATTTTGAATATGTATAGTATCATTATAATTCTACATATTGGTACAGAATACAATTTGATCATTTATAAAAGTACCAAACTGCTAATCCATTTGTATTCATTCATTCAGCAACCAAGTAAATCCAAATAGGATCTACTGTGAAAAATGTTGCTCACACAATGATCAGATGCTCTAGTCCTCATTATCAAGTGTACATTTTTTTATGACAAAAACTAATTTTTTTATCCCTACAAAAGCTGTAAACCTATAATATATTAATACAGAGGATGAACTAATTTTTTTTTAAATGCATTATTTATTTATTTTACATAACCTGGTAACTACTCTATAGATCAAACATGGAACTTTTAAAAGCCACTTTAGGCCTGAAGTGGGGGTGATGGTCTCACACCAGGTGAAATTCATCTCGCACATAATGATATGCACAAACATTTATACCCATGATAATGGAACTCGAATATACAACCTACTGGCTATGAAAAGCAGAGATGTTATCCACTTAATCAACCAGACCAGAAAATCCTCAAATTCTTCAGAAACACAAATGTGGATAATTGACATGAATTATAATTTCTGCAAAAATTATATTTTCTCGTTATTATATAAGGCACTACTTACATTTAGATCTCTAAAATATTCATTATAATCCAAGGCATAGCCAACAATGAATTTACATGGAATTTCAAATCCAATATCTGGAAAGAGAAGGAATTTTAATAAAAAAGAATACAAGAATTTAAAATTATAGCTTCTCAACACTAGACATAAGTCATTGAACAATGACCTGAAGGTTGCTAGGTTATGTAAATATTATGCAATGGTGATATATATATATATATATATATATATATATATATATATATATATATATATAAAGCAGATGGTACGCATAGTAAATGAGCAACATGTTACAACATACTGAGAGAAAAAAGGTTTTAATGGCAGTTGTACAAGTTATTGGAAACATGTAGGTACCAGAATTAATAATAATTTATGAATGCAGATATTTTGGTCTGAATCTAACAGATCATTGGTGCACAAGTAAATTCATAAGGTGAATCACAAGATTGTTATTCCCTTTCAAAGATATGAGCCTTGTCCTTGAATGAAACCATGCAACAGATGGTAAATAAATAAATATATAATTACTATTATTACTATTATTATTATTACGGGCAACTCCAGGGAGTCATTAGACTCATCGAGGGAGGCCCCAAATCATATTCATCACAACTATCTGACATTCATACAGTATCTATCATACCTCGCCTTAAACTCATTCACTGTCACAGCATCCACTACAGACTCAGGGAGCGCATTCCACTCATTCACTACTCTAAAAGTAAAGAACCCAGCTCTAACACCTTTACTAACCACACTTTTGCCAAGTTTCCATGGATGTCCCCTAGTCCTCCCACAACCAGCCCTGTTCTTAAAAATATCTTCTGAATTAATTTTATAGAAACCCTTCAGTAATTTGAATGTCTCAATCATATCTCCCTTCCTCCGCCTATCAACCAATTTTTGCAACCCACAAATCCTCAACCTGTTCTCATACGGTTCATTCCACAGACCTGCTATCATCTTGGTCACTCGCCTCTGGATCCTCTCCACCTCCTCCCCATCAAGAAGAAACCTAGGTGACCAAATCTGAGCACAGTAGTCTAGATGGGGTCTTATCAAGGCTCGATAGAGAGGAACAATAACCTGCTTGTCTCTGCTTGTCAACGTATTCTTCAGCAACCAAGTGATTTGATGAGCTATTTTGGTCACTTTTGCAATGTGTCCCCTAAATTTCAATTCCTTATCCACCAACACTCCTAAATCTCGTGCCTCATCAATTTCCTGGAGCAGGGTTCCACCAATGCAGTAAACTGCCGCCAATCTTTTCATCCCAAAATGCATAACCTTACATTTTGCCACATTAAACTGACATCCATTCTCCTTAGCCCAGACCTCCAATCTATCCAAATCATCCTGCAAAATTTTGACGTCATCTGCATTCACTATTGTCCTACCCAACTTCGCATCATCCGCAAACAAATGTACTGTTCCTCTCAGATCATTTCCTATATCATTTATGAACAAATTAAACAGCAGTGGTCCAAGAACAGATCCTTGTGGCACACCACTAGTCACAGGCCGTCTTGTGGACTCTACTCCCGAGTAAACCACTCTCTGATATCTCTCCGTCAACCACCCTCCTATCCATCTCACCAACCCTATGTCCATTCCCATATGCTGCAATTTACTGATTAGAATTCCATGTGGAATCCTGTCAAAGGCCTTGGCAAGGTCCAGTAGAATCACCGTAAACCCATTACCCTTATCCAGTTCAGCCGTCACTGTGTTATAATACGTGAGCAAGTTACTGAGGCATGACCTACCCTTCACAAAACCATGCCGTCCCCGATACAGTATCCCATTTTCTTCTATCCAATCTTGTATTTTCCTCTTGACTATTTTCTCTAAGACCTTGACAATGATTCCTGATATGCTAATCGGTCGGTAATTTACAACAGCAGTCTTGGAACCACCTTTATGCAGTGGAACTATTTTCCCCTCTTTCCACCCGCTCAGGACTAACCCAGACTCGAGACTCAAATTAAACAAAATGGTCAAGGGTACTGACAATTCTTTAGCTGCTTCTCGTACAACACGAGCTGGTATACCATCCAATCCCACAGATGTATTGACATTGAGGTTATGCAATACACTACTCACCTCCACTTCATTAACCACAATTCCCGTATAATCTACTGGTTTATTCGTTTCTGCAATGTCACCACCTGGATGATATACTTTTGCAAAGTGCTCACTCAGTAACTCAACTATCTCAACTGATTCAGTTACCTCCCTACCATCGGTATTCTTTAAAATCAATCTGCCATGTACATTTTTCCTTTTACTTGCTACATATCTAAAAAACTGTTTAGGATTCTCTTTAGCCTGCATGGCCAATGTTCTTTCGTAATCCTTTTTTGCTTTTCTTACCACACTCGTCACCCTTCTGGCCTGCGCTTTATACCGTTCATGTGCCTGCCGGTCACCCTTCTCCTTAAATTCCCTCCATAGTTGTTTCTTTTTTTGCAACTCAAGCTTAATGGTGTTATTCATCCATTTAACCCCTACTTGATTTATTATTCGGACTCTAGGTATACAGTCAGCCATTGCTTCATGCAAGCACTTCTTAACTACCTCCCATGCACTATCAACTTCTAGTCCTTGCAGTTGTACATGCCATGGCACTGAACTAATCAAACTCCTAAGCTTGTCATACTTTCCCGCCCGATAATTCCACATGTACCCTGTCTTAATTGAAAATTCTACACCTTTAGCCACCTCCCAAGTTAAGACCCTATGATCACTCTCACCGATTGGTGGCAATGTGGTCATATTTGTTACAGCCAAATCCTCAGATGTAATTACTAGGTCAAGCACTCTCTGACCCCGAGTATTTTCCATTACATGCTGTCGCAGATAGTTGTCCCTTAATAACCGCATAAAATCCAGTTCCTTCCTCCCGTGAGTCCTCTCCTCACTCCAATCAATGCGACCATAGTTGAAATCTCCCATAATAATCACCCTCCTTCCACCCATTTCTTCTATTTGCTTGTGCATACTGTCACCACCATCTTTTCCATCACCTGGTCTATAGCAGCACCCAATTGTATATTTAGTTCTGCTAGCCACAATCTCACACCAAATGGCCTCAAATGTGCTCTTTTCTCTATCCTGCAATTCAACTTCTATTCTCCTTGGCTGGAGCTCATCAGCTATCATCAACAATACTCCTCCCCCCATTTTATTCTCTCTGTCATTCCTGAACACACTATACCCATCACATTCAATCCCACTAGTTATATCATCTACAGTCAGCCATGTTTCACTAATACCTATAACCTGTGGTCTGGAAGTGCCAACCATGGCCAAAAACTCTTCCTTCTTGTTCCTAATACTCCTAGTATTAGTGTTTTACAGGAATTAAACTAAACTAAAATAAAAAAATTTAAATACAATAAAATAATATGGGGGGGGGCACTTGCCATTTTTCAGGATGAGACTCCCACATTTTTGCTATGCATAGTCATTCTGATTTAAGTTTGGGCAGTGTAAAAGCCCATCTGCGCACTCTGCTCAAACTTAAAATGACAACAATATAACAAGGCATGTATTGGACCACAAAATATTGTGATCAGTGTTCACTCTGTGCTTAGTCAGGCCAGATTTTTCAGGCTTATTATGGGTGATGCAAGACTGGTGTTTCTCCAGGTCTTTCTCAATAAACAATTCTGTTTGTTCACAGTAAGAGTGGAGGCAATCACAATGAACCTGGCAAACATCAGGGAGGATAACCAAGAGGAGAGTTTATTAATAGGAAAGAATGCAGAACTAATCTTTTGAGGAAAATTTAAAATTGATTCAGAGATTACCACGATGTATGAAATTGGAACTCCATGTACAGAGTTTGGATTCCAAGGAATCCAAACAGGCTTGTGTCACAGATGCATTTAATCTTGTTTGAAGTGCATTCTGTAGTATGTCACTTTGGATGATGTCAAGTTCTAGTTGAAGATCCTCTGGTTGGAGCAGACATGCTCTATTAAGCAGGAATTTAATGCTGCTATTTTCTTAGATGAATTGTAGGTGAAGGTGAATTTCCAGTGAACAGAAGCTGTAAGAGGAGGATGCCCAACAAGGCCAAATTTCTGTCCTTTTCTTTTTCCATAGTGAAAATGATGTCCAAGTTGTTAATTATGGTTAGGATCACGGCTAGAGATATTTCAGATTCAGACCAAATGACGAAAACATCATCCACACATTTTATCCAAAAAGAAGCTTGCAGATGATGCCATCTGTTCACACCACAATTTTCTTTTTAGTTCAAACTGGTTTGAAGTTTGTCTTGTACATAGTCTTATAAAAAAAAAACCTTTTAAATTATATTTTCAATGATATTCATTTTTATCCTGCTCAAAACCAAGTGGTGATTACTTCCTCTTATAATCTAACAGATAAGCTTAGGTGTTGACGGTTATTCATGACTTATTTTTTTAAACGGTATTAACAACACCAAACAATTTTATCAAAGAAATGTTTTATTAACTGCTTATATTTTGTTGAATTTCAACTCAGCATCATCAAAACACAACACACTTGTGTACATGTGACAGTGAGTGAGTGAAACAATACAATTGCAATGGACAAAAGATCTAAAATCCTATTTTTTGGCACCCTCTAAAAAAAAAACTAAAAAAAAAAAAACTATAAGTGAGTTTCTCTTGGGATAACACTCTCCCAAATTTTTGGCAAATTAATGCAACCATATTTGTTAAAGTTGGGAGAATTCTTCAAAGCCATTGCTGACTCAAAAAACAATCTTTCAGATCTGTAACGACTCCTAAATGGCGCATTCGTTATCTTCCATTTAATCCTGTGTGAAGGAGTGTCGAAAGCGTGGTCTTCCAGTCCTGACTTGCCATAGTAATAGTAGTGAATGTATTTTTCATGTTCTTCCAGGCAGATGTTAATTGATCTTCCTATTTGCAGATAATAGGCCAGGTCACAGGGAACTTCATACACCCTGGGTGTGCTAAAGGGTGAAGTTTATCCTTAGGCGATTGGATCAGAGTTGCTAGTTTGACATGAGGTTTGAAAGTGGTGTGAAAGCCATGTTTCATCAATACTTTGGCTATCTCTTCTGATGTACCTCTGACATAGGGAATAGAAATAGTCATGTTGTGTTCTTGTGTATTAGGGAAGGGCAAAGTAATGTGACTATGCAGTATTTTATCTATTTTGTAGGGATTATAGCCGTTGGCCAAGAACATATGGCGAAGATATTAGAGTTCTCTGGTCAGAGCTGTATCATTAGAACAAATAGCCCTGGCTCTGTGTGTAAGTGTTTTTAAAATGCCATACTGTTGGACTGGACGATGATGTGATTGTTTATGTAGGTATCTTCCTGTGTGTGTAGGTTTTCTGTAAATGGAAAAAGATCTGAAAGGTGGGTGATTAATGTGTCAAGAAATGGTAAACAGTAATTCGATTCTTTTTCTACTGTGAAGTGGATTTTGGGGTGTTGGATGTTTAGGTAGATGACAAACACATCCAAAGTGTCTTGTCCATGGAGGCCAGATGGCAAACATCATCTACATAGCGTAACCACACTAGTGGCTTATATGTAGCTGTGGTAAGTACTTTGTTTTCAAAGTGTTCCATGTAAAAATTTGTTAACGGGGAAGAGGGGAGAACTGATAGCAGTATCATTAATTTGTTTGTAGAATTTTCCTCCCCATGTAAAGCAACCCGCATTCATAGTAAATTTAAATAATTCAAAAATATCAGGGGGAAATTTAGACTTGATTAAATCAAGAGTGTCTATAAGTGATACATTGATAAATAAAGAGGTGACATCAAACTAACCATTATGTTTGAATTTTTTAGGATAAGATTTTTAAAACAGTTTCTATGCTATTGACTATGGGGCATAGAGGGATATTAATTTTGTGGATTTTTGGTAATCCATAAATATGGGATGGTTTAACATGAATTGGTTTTATTTTCCTAATGATTTCTTTGGGCCATGATGTCACTTTTTTCAGTCTGTTTTCCTTTGAGACATAGTGGGGTCTCGATGTATCTTTTGATACGTGGAACTGTCACATAGGAGATCCTGCATTTTTCTGTTATACTATTTTTAATTCATGATAACTGTTGCATTTCCTTTATTGGCTTTTGTAATAATAATATGTTTATTCTTACATAACTTTTATAGGGCAGTTATTTGATTATGTGGCATATTGCTTTTTTGGAGGTTTAGCCTTGTTTAGAATACTTGCTATATCTAGACGCATGTTATTGGCCACTGCCAGCAGAAGATCGTGGATGCCCCGTTCTACTTTCATCATAATTTATAATTTAGGAATTTGTTTGGGCGTGATGGCAAAGTTATGCCCTAGACTGAGAGCATTCTTGGCTTCTAAAGCGAGTGTTTCAGATGATAGGTTTATGACCACGTGGTCTCATCGAAGTTGCAGTCGGGACTTCGTATGAGTTGTAGTAGTTCACATTTCTTCAGGTGTCTGCTTTTTATTTTTGTAAATTCTTTTTTTGCTGCAACTTCAGAGATGTGATGTAGGACAGTCCACATTTCAGGATTTAATATGTTGATTAGTTCTTGTTGTAGAGCTGTGATAGAGCTGTTTAGCTTACTAAGCTCTATGTGAGTAGCGGCAATTTGTTCTCGGAGAAGCGCTAAACTTGCCCAGCGATAAATACGATGTGCCTTTGCCAATTGTAACTTTTCTTTAAATTTCAGAAAAGATGGAATGATATCATCATCGCAGCATCGTTTAAGGAAGGCTAACCTGTTCAATTTCAGTTTCAACTTACGAACCATTGTGCTTTGTATACATCTTCTCTGTGCAGAATCATCAATCTAACTGTTATTCAGGACTTATTTTTCCTCTTCAAAATCTCCTATATACTCTTACATCTTGAACCTGTGTTAAGATTATTATCAATAATAACATAGTCAATAAGACTTACTTGTACAAAAATTCATGTAGAGAGAGAATACGTCTTTATGTTGGTACATTGTGATAATTAGTCGATGTCCTGAACAGAAATCCAGCAGGTACTTACATTTATTATCATCTTTGCTTTTTTTTTTTTTTCCACATTTTCACAAAATGTTTTTATGTGTGGTATTCGCTCTTATTAATTTTCTACCTTGCTACTGAGATATCCGACAAGCACCAGCTTTTATTTTTTCTTTTCATCATCTGCCCTTCCTAGCAGAACTTTCTGTGGGACCATAAAACACAAATAAGTCACTGTCCAATTTCCTATTTTGAGGTAATCCTGAACTTCAACTTTCACAAAATTTCCCGCATCAATAATCATGATTACTGTTTAATAAAAAAATTAATTCCTTTTGTCAACAGTCTTTGATTAAGAAAGGAAATTACTGTACTGTAGCATATTGTCATAATACTTGTCAGGTTAGTGGGCTGTTGTAATTGTAATTTACATATAGTTGAAACTGTTCAGGATTTTATTTTTAGTTGTCAATATTTACATCATTTTCCTGGGAATTATAATTATAAATAACTTATAATTATCAGTTAGGTAAAAATGCTTTGCAATGTATCATTGAAAGCTACAGGAAGATTTCTGTAATTATTTTTTTTACTACCGTAGGCTTTTTTTTGCCACTATAAATGGTTCAATTAAAAATAAATTAGGAATAAAATAACTGACAATTTTTACTGGGCAGATGCACTTAAATACCAACTGTCATTACATTTCATCTAGTCAGTATAGAATTATTACTATCAGATCAGATCATTATTCTGTGAATAAAAATACAATTAAAATTGAAACATGGACATGTTCCAAATGCCACATTTTATTAAATGTGGTTTATTCAATGTGTAATTTTATTAAATTCAACACCCATCAAATGCAGTTCCTACTACATATACGAGGGTGGTCTCAAAAGTTCTCGGCCTAACAATGAAAAAACAAATTTATAATTTCAAACTGAAAACATAATATTTTATTTATCATTATTTTGTATTATTTTTAATTCGCTTTAAGTGTATTGCTATTGTTTATTTATTTTTCATAAAAAATGTCAAATCGCTAATTTTTTTATAAGTCCGGGTAAATGAATTAATTTGGATCAGTGGAAGTCAAACAGCGCGCCGAGTGAATACGATTATAAGCAAAGTGTAAAAACTTGATTCTAGCTTAAATATTAAATATTCCAAAGCACATTACATCGGTTTTTTACTTAGGTTAAGTCCCATGTGAATATTGTAAAAAAATAAACTTTGTTTGTCTCAGTATAGTTTGTATTAGATGTTTTTGTAAATAACTCTTTTGAAGCAAACTGTATATACTGCTTTAATAAGAATATGTTAGTGTGTTAAAAAAAAAGGCAATGTTTTTGTCGCCGAAGCTGTGCATGGTGGCATTAGAAAGATTGTTATTGAAACTTGTATGTATGAGAAAGGCTTGCGGGCTCTAAGTGTAAACATCTCTGAAGTCAGTCAAGAAAGAGTTCAAACAACTTTCCGATGACTGGCAACTCACAATCAAAAGAAAGCGGAGGAGAATCAAAGGCATGCCGAACTTGAAACTTAAGATGAAAGACTCATACCGATTCTTTGGCGGGTTGCCAAACTTCATGCGAGGTCTCAGAGGAGGCCTAATAAAAAGGGATACCGGTTCCAGAATTGCTGTCAGAGAGGAGGCCGCCCAGTCCAGAGTCGCTGTCAGAGAGACTGCCTGGATCCACGTTGCTTGAGAGAAGAGTTTCCCGCTTCCAGAAAGGAGCTTATCGGTTCGAGACGTCGCTAGAGAGAGACTACTTCTAGGCAGCAGACAAGGTTTCAAATTGCCGAAAGGAAGAGTTCCAATTGTTTACAGGCTAAGTTAATGTCAGACATTCATCAGTGTGTTGCGTTTTCATTACAATTTGATGAATCCAACGACTTCACTGATATTGCTCAATTAATGGTATTTATTCGCATGGTATTTCAAGATTATTCAAGTAAAGAAGAACTTTTGAAAATTATACCATTATTGGGAAGGACTAGGGAAGAAGACATTTTTTCGGCATTTGATGAATTTGTGAAACAACACAAACTTCCACTATTTAAACTTTTATCTATCACTGATGGTGCTCCTGCAATGATAGATAATAAATCAGGCTTCATTTCATTATGTAAAAACGATGACAAATATCCAAATTTTTTAACGTACCACTATATTATTCATCAACAAGTACTGTGTAGTAAAAGATTAAACACAAAAGATGTTTTGGATATTACATTTAAAATTGCAAATTCTGTTCGAGGAAAAGCCCAGCAACGGCGGTTATTTAAATTACAGGCAGATGATGATAGGGAACTTCTGTCGTACAATAATGTTCGCTGGCTCAGCAGAAGTCAATTTTTAGAAAGATTTCTTGTATTAATCAACGATATAAAAAAATTTCTCGATGAGAAAGGAGATATTTATCCACAATTGACTGATAAAAGATGGTTGTTACACTTGTCATTTTTAGTAGATTTCTGTACGAAATTAAGCAATTCAAATTTAGAGTTACAAGGTAGATATAAAAATTTAATTGACATGTTAAGTTCAATAAAAACTTTCCAACAATACTTTCTTTTATTAAAGAAAAATATAAATGACCGCAAATTTAGACATCTCCCATATTTATTAAAATTTTTTGAACAAAATCAAGAAATGCTTCGCTATGATTTAAAAGAATTTATTTGTGAAATAGAATTAGTTGAGGAAGAAATAAATTGTTGCAAGTCTAGCTGACCCTGCACGTAGTGCAAGACCAAGGCAACTCATGGTAAAAGTAGAATAAGCTCTGATCACTAATCTTAATATGGGTAGTGGCCCCTTGCCTTTAATACAAAGCATCATACATCTCTCCAGTAGATGTGCTTTGCATTAAGGGTAAATATTAAGATTAGTGATCAGAGCTGATTCTACTTTTACCATGAGTTGCCTTGGTCTTGCACTACGTGCAGGGTCAGCTAGACTTGCAACACTTGCAGGCACAAACTTGACTTATTTGTCAAGTTTGCTTACTTGGGAAATGGAGTAAAACCAGGTTTAAAATAGCTTGGTATCTTTAACATTTATTATACCCAAGGTAAAATACTTTCTACATTTATATCTCCTCCTGAGATTTTTATTTAATAAGGTTAAAACACCTTATGGTAACTTGTTCTGGTAAAATACTTATATGCTCTGTATTATTAAAAATCTTGGTATTTCTAGCCTGGCTCCCACTGATGAGACCTCAATAAAGTTCGAAACCGGTCTAGGTAGTGGCCTTTAATACAAAGCATCATACATCTCTCCAGAAGATGTGCTTTGCATTAAGGGTAAATATTAAGATTAGTGATCAGAGCATATTCTACTTTTACCATGAGATGCCTTGGTCTTGCACCACGTGCAGGGTCAGCTAGACTTGCAACACTTGCAGGCACAAACTTTACTTATTTGTCTGTTTCTTGGGAAATAAAGTAAAACCATGTTTAAAATAGCTTGGTATCTTTAACAAGGCTTTATGATAAATATCAACAGTTAAAAACAGCCTAGACCAGAGAAACCTTAATTCAAAGTACTAATAAAAGGTGAATATATAGAATCCTGAACAAAGTTCAGCACTTTTAAATAAAGAAATACTAAGGCAACTCTAATGCTTAAAGTTGAATTCTCATAAGCTCTTATGTCAATATTGAAGCTTTTAAACTTCAAAATATTTGGCTTTGAAATAATGATGGATTCGTATCCTTTTATTTTATAACAAAATATTATACAGTAGAAACCACTGTAATAATATGATATGCTATAAACCACCAAACACTTCTAGCTTAAGTCCCATAGAACCAATACTATTAATTAATCAAGCTCACTATTTACAAACAGTAAAAGTTCAAAACTTTCACAATAACAAACTCATTTTCTTTGCTAATGACATCACAATCAGTAGAGAAAAGAAACTGTGGAAAACAGAACAAAACAAATCATGCAGAAAAGAACAAAAGATAACATAGGAAATAAAAAGAAAACACACTGCAGGAAATAGAACAAAAGGGAACAGGAAACAGAACAAATTGTTATCTTCATTTCTTCTATCTTTATTTTATTTATTTACAAGTATTAAATGAATGTAGTCTATAATTATGATAGTGGCATTAGTTATTTCAATTTCCTTATGCTATATCAACTTTAAACTTGTGCGCCATACACTTTACACTAACCTTACTCTAATCCGATTAACTAAGTCCCCACCAGTAATCCCTTACCTTCCTACAAGTGTTCGTGCTGGAAATGAAATGATTTTTTTTTTATTAGGCAATTCACTATCATAGGTCACTATCTCCCACACTATGTATATAATTCAGGAAAAATTTATTTTTATTATTGACTGCGCCATCCTGAATTAATTGTAAGGCATGAGAAGATTAGTTAGAACACATATAGGAATAATTATTTTTCTAAACAAATCTTAAATATTCAGTCGTGGCAATTATTCTACTTAAATACACAAGTTCGATTGTTTTTTGTGAGACAGTGCATTGGTCAAAGATCAGGCGAAAAAATTATACAAACAAAACATATTTAACCTCAGACAACCTTTACAATACAATACTCATATGAACATTCGCTCTCTAAGGCCTATCACAAGCTCAATTCGTAACTTATAAAATCAGATTTATTATTCACAATACTTTACAACTTGTATAGAATTCTAATCAATGTTTAGTTGTTACATGTGACATTGTTGGCTACACACTCTTTCATAAAACATACCAGCCAACATTCAGCCTCCTTTCTCTCTTATTGTGACTTAATAAACGATTTCAACAGAGCAAAATTTAGTGACGTATTACTCTTACTATTAATAAAATATGTAAAATATTAAAAAAATATAATAAGAGTAATAAAACATATTTCTCTTATGCATTAACATTAATACAGTAGAATCTACTCACAATTTTCAGTATCACACACACAGTCCTACCAGCTTTGAAGACTTATGGATGGTTCTGTTGGCTGTGTTATACTCTGAATGAAAAGAAAAGTCAAAAACTTTACCTTCATTCCGATTTAACACGGTTTACCAATTCCGGAGCCAGTATTAATATATCAAGAGAAAAATAACCAATTGTAATTTATCAGTTACATTAATATTTAAGAAAGTTTTACCTAATGCATCATGTTGAAAATAATTAAGTGTTTTGTGAAGTTTAAACTATGTGTAATCTATGTAAGTGCTATTACAATGTTGAAGGCAATCCGATTATACATCACTGACCTGAAGTCATACACATGCACCTAACAGAACATGCACGCGGATGTCCTCCGAAGAGCATGCTAGGGAGAAATTGGCGCTAGGTGCTGAAAAGAGTGGCGCGCCATGAGGAAAGGGAGAAATCAGGATGACGTAGGCAAGAAACATAAGGTGTGCGTTTTAAAAGGCACTGCGGTGCCAGCTCGTGGCTTTTTTTTTCGTTCCCTGTACTAGAGTGGTCATCAGCAGAGAAGTCCATCATGAGGTCATCGCAGCAAGCGGCAGTGTCCATGGGCAGTTCTAGGCTATGGAATGACCTGACATGGTAAAGTTCCAGATCACGCAGGAGATCGAAGACCCAGCACCAGCCAATTGATGAGCAAGCGGAGAGCCAGAATTGCTTCCCCCATCAGCGATGTGCCATGTCCGAATGCAACTGAAGTGAAGAAAAGCCGAGGTAAATCTGGAGAGCAATCTGGAAATTGAAGGTGCTGTAGGGATACACATGAAGGCCTAGTGCATCCCCAACTACTGGTAATGTAGACTCTTATTTGTTATGTAAAATTGTGTAGGGGACAATATTTAGATATCGGTAAAATCTTCAACTCAGGACTGAGCCCTAATTGAAACAACTTTAGGAATTATGCTGATGAAACTTAGGAATTTTATTCTTTAATTGGAATAATAGTGTGAAGATATTTGTTAATGAATGTGAAATATAGATAGAATAGCCTTTAATGATGTCATATATAGATGAGAATTAGATCTTTGTTAGAATTAATGGTATGAATTTATGATCTAATATGTTAAAAGAGATTTAGCAATCATAGTTGAAACTACTCACTTTCCAATATTAGCAAAGTTAATTTTATGTCCGCAAAAATTTCTTATAGTATGTATTATGTCTGCTCAGTGAATTAAATGTTATTTTCTTTTGAAATTGAATATGAAGACTTGCCTGATTTCCATTTTACTGAACCGTTCATAAAAGTTCGAACCAAGGCAGGAGGTAAGAATAACAAACATAAAATAGAGGGCTACGACTGCAAGATAAATCCTAACAGTGAGATTAATTGAGAATACTCTGCCAAAGGTTTAAGGATTACGAGACAGTGTGCTGATCTAGATACTGGTTCCATGAATAAGTATTCATCAAATACATTTTAGGGTGGCACAGTATAAATATAAATTTTCCCTATAATTAAAAAGGAACCTGTACCAGAATTGAAACAAAGGAATTGGCGCCAATTAACGACATTTCCTTTGTCTTCATAGCCCACGTGCACATCTTGTAAAATTGCTCATTGGCCTAGACTGATAGTTAAGACATGACTGACTGATGTTAGATTAAGAAATTACTTAAGGGGGTAAGTCAGAACAGAAGATAAATATAAAGATATACATAAAAACAAATATTAAATAAAATAAAAATAAGGCACAAGTTTAACAGCTGCTTCCTTTCATCTTATATACTGACTTTCACTGAACAGCTCTTGGTGTTCATCCTTCCATAGTCTTTCCTGGGAACCGAAGCATTGCTCTCCGTCAGTACTGGTCTACTGTGGGCGCCAAGTCTCTATACGCAGATGGCACATCCCGTTAGTGGAAGCACGTCTTCAGGAATTAACTGCATCTCCAATCCCCAGTACCTGTGGTTATGCATTAGCAAAACCTCAGTAGTCTGAGTAAGCCATAGAACAGTAGCAAGAAAAAAAACTAGAGAGAGCACATCCCGAGGTCCTCAAGATGTTTTTATATGATCTGAAGTTCTTTGTCCTAGAGTCGGAGAACCCCGGATCTTCCGTAAACATATTGAAGTCACTTGCCCTGACCTTCGGTCTTGGCAGCAAAATCTCTACATTTGAGTGACCTTCAGCACTGTTGTTCACCTTCAAGTTGTCATCATATAGCTGACTAATCGTATTAACTCTATGCACATGCACTTTTACATTCAGTTACCTTTACAAGTTAACATCAGAACTTAAGCATTAAAGTTACATACAATTCAATGTCGCTTTTATATTCAGCTATCTTTACAAGTTAACATCAGAATTTAAACATTAATTTATAGCTATATACAATTCTGTTTTTCGCATGATTTTTAACCTCTGTAAAATCGATGTTGGAGAAATTCAGCAAAAATTCACCCAAGAGATTTTACAAAATGACAATGGGAAATGAAACAAAATGCAAGAAACAGAACAAAAGAAATCATGAGGAATATAGATGACACAGCACAAAGGAGTGGCAGGAATCATACATAAAATGACATCAAAAAATGTAAATAAAAATTGGAGACATAAGAGAGAACCAGAAGTGTACAGTATTATAAAAATAAAAATCCAGAATTAACATTTAAATCCTGAAATGTTATATTAGTTTAAATTAATATAATTAACCTGAAATCTTCATAAGGAACTACATGTAAGTAAAACTGTGCCATTAATATCAAAATTTGAGGACAAAAATCTGAAATTTAGAATTTTTTTTACCAGATGGATAAAGAATCTTTCAAATGCAAATTGAGCTATTATTACCAAACAAATTTCCTAACTTTTACTTACACTTCAAATTAAACAAAAAATACTGTATATTGTGCAATTTTTTTTTTAATTTACAGTTCTAAGAAAACAGTGTAAATGACAGCAGTAAACAATATTATACCAGCTATATATCATTGGTAGATGACATTCATGTCAGCTGTGTCAATCACTTTTTCCCTTCTCTCAGAATGAATAATACAGACTAATATTCTGCACGTGTGACCTATTCCTCTTTGCAACTGGAGGTGACCAATTATAAAGTTGACTGATTGCTGAAGTTTTCAGGTTATTTTATATTGTTTATTTCAAGATTTCAGATAAGAAACATTAAATTTTGATAATTACATTTGCTTAAGAATTAATTCTGGATTTAATTTTTATAATTTCATACTCCTCTACTTCTTTCTCATATCTCCCGTTATTATTTGCATTTGCACTTTTTCATGTTATTATTTTATGTTCTTCATGTATGTTTCCTACCAATCCTTTGTGTTTTGTCATCAAAGTAAGTTTCTTATGATTTCCGTTGTTTTATTTCTTGAGGTTTAATTCCTGTGATTTTTCTTTGTTCTCTTTCCCTGGTTTTGTGGGAATGGGGTGGGGAGAGCAGGCAGATGCCCTGTTTATTTTTTTCCTAAACTCACTGTAGTGAGCTTTGCTTGCAAACAAACAAACAAGCTCTGATCCCTAGAAGTCCACTACAGCTAGCTGACATCTACTGTAGTAGTGATCGTTCAAATATATAAATATTCAAGATATTTTATGAATATACAGTTTCAGCCTGCATGTTTACCTTTAATCAGTGCTTGAAAACTCAATTAAAGGCACTAATAAAAGTGTAAACATATGGGCTGCTAGACAGTTTATCTTTCAAGTAGTGCAATACCAAGGCAACACTGACGCTTATTCTCATATTCTTGAAGGTCAATTTTGCAACTTTTAAGTTTCAATTATTTGGTTATGAAACAATGGATTTATATCCTATATAACTTTTTTTCTATCTTTATAACACCATACTGAAGTCTTCAAGGCTCTTTCAACTTTGTAAAGACTTTTGAATTTAAGGTGAGTTAGCCAGCTGCACAATAAAGGTCACAAGATTTTATCCTCCTCCTCACAAAACTGACAGGAGAACACAAGCATTGATAGACATAATACATTATGTAACAAGCTTGCTTAACAACCATATCACAGCATAAATTAGATTAATGAAACATCAAGTTACATGCTGTAATAACAAGTCTTTGGTTAATGTAAATGAAAGCTGAGATAAGATGGAATAAAATTGGAAATATGTTTTTAGCTTATTTATTTTCAAGATAATAAGTCATGACTGCAAGAAATATTACATAAAGAAAATGTAGATAGTAGAGAGAGAATTACTAATTTATCATTATATGAGTACATACAATACACAGGCAAGTATCGGGGGAATTTCAATAATACAGTTATCAACAGTGCAACGATACTCTCAGCCCACAAAAGTCATAATATAATTAATAAAATGCCAATAAATCCATCGACAATAGTAAAAACATATTGTCCCTCTCCCCAAATCTGTTATATCAAAAAGTTGCATAAAAACAAACTAGAAAAGAAATAAAATGTAAAATCATAATTGACCTTAAAGCCACATACAATGTGAGATAATTTGTACTACCCCTATCTGCCCCCTTTTTTTTCAGATGATGTGCAAAATACACTTTTAACTTTCACTGCCATTCTTCGATATGGACAGTTACACCAAAGAATGACAGTGATTAAACACAGGAAATGAATTACATCTATTAGTCAAAATGAAAAATTTTATGCACACTAATTTAAATAAATTACTGATACGTTAAAGAGAATAATGCATAATACTTACAATCTGGTCTATATCCTGAACTGCCAGGTGTCCTCTTTACAAGCAAACTGTAACAGAATTAATCTGTATGAAAACAGATACATTAGCATAGATCTATGTTCATAGATCTAACAAATGAAAGTATGTACCTCTTGTTTGTAAAAACAAAAGCTTAAATAATTCAACGTCAGCCAAACTCGTACATTTAAATATATGATTTCTGACAGTTGGGTTCTTATAAGGGAAGATTCTGAATGACAGCATGACTCCACAGTACATTCAAAAAAACAATACCACCCTTTGGTTGGATCCCACATACCTTACTTTTTTTAATGTATTAAAGTTTTCATTAATTATGCATGCAAAAATACCACCATTTCTTCTTTCTTAGTATTTATACAGATATAACTACATATAAAGTACACAGGAAGATAAATTACTAATTGTATATTTTTCTCTAGAGCCACTTGAAGGATCAAAGCTAATTAAGTGGGAGAAGATCTCTACATAGCCTTTCAAAGTAAAGTCAACACCTTCTTGTGGTGCATTCCATTAGTTGGCATCTACCAGAATACTGAACAATGGGCTAGCAATCGGGGATTTAATCGATCAAACTGTGAGAAGGAGTAGCCATAGTATTCAACACAAAATATGAGGCTAATCTTCTTGAATGGCAAACAGTCTCAAGTAGCATTATGTGGGCAAATATCAGAATGGGGAACTGGACAATGAGACTTATTTGTGCCTATGGTCCCACAGAAGGTTCTACTAAGGTAGAAGTGGAGGAATTTCTTGATGCTTTAGAAAAAGCAACTGACACAATGAAAAAGGAAAAGTTGGTCCTTGTTGGGGATCTAAATAGCAGAGTAGGAAATGATTGTCAGACATACAAAAATATTTTGGGAAAATTTGGAGAAAACAGCAAAGCCAATAATAATGGCAAATAGCTGTTGGATTTCTGCTCAGGACATGGACTGGTTATTACTAATACCATGTTCCAACATAAAAATGTGCAAATTCACATGGAGAGAAGAGGCAAGGAATAAGAAAAGTCTCGACTATGTTATTGTTGATAGTGATGTTTTCTCCTTGCTGCAGGGCACCAGAGTGTACGGAGGATTTGAAATAGGAAGTGATCACTATTTAGTCTTGAGCAGGATAAAATTGAATTTCATATTGAAAAGAATAATAAGGTTTTAAAGCAAATAAAAGTTGAGCAGCTCTCACATGTGAACTGTAGACTAAAATACACAAAGATTATTGAAGAAAAAATTAAAGAGTTTGAGAACAGGAACCAAACCTTGAAGAAAACCCTGATTGATTCAGCCAGAGAGGCATGTGGTGAGGTTGTCTGCAAGGATAGAAAAATCAGAACTTCATGCTGAAGTTAAAGAGGCAGTCAAGGAAAAGAAGAAAGCATATCAAAAGTTCCTGGCAAATAATTCAGCTTGTGCTCTTAAAGAATACAGAGATAAATGTAAGAAAGCTAAACACTATGCAAAACTAGTTAAACAAAAGTCATGGGAAGACTTTCAAGAACATAGAAAATAAATATCAAGAACGTGGTAAGATATTCTGAAGGTTGTTGAAGAAGCTTAGAAATAAAGAAAAGAGTGCTATAAAAGGAGTTAGAGATGATAAAGGTGACATGAAAACAGGAGAAAAAGATATCCATGAAGTATGGAGTAATTACTTCGAAAAATTGCTAAATGAAACAAACGGTGATAGCAGTGGTAAAAACACTTAACAGGCATACAGTCAGGAATACATATCCATACTTGAAGTAGAAAAAGACATCAAAGGCTTGAAATGTGGAAAAGCAGCAGGAGTAGATAGATGACATTCGACCAAAAATGCTGAAGTGTGGTGGTATAAAAGTCTTACATTAGCTGCACTGCATAGTTCAGAAGGCCTGGACAGAGGGATGAATTCCTGATGATTGGAGTAGGGCTCTAATAGTACCCATATATAAAAAGGGAAATAAAACTGAATGTGAGAATTACAGTGGATTTCCCTACTGAGTGTTCCTGGCAAGAATCATGCCAGTATACTTGAGAAACAGTTGAGAAGAATTATGGAAGAAAAGCTTGGTGAAGAACAAGCTGGATTCAGGCCAAATAGAGGCTGTCAGGATCAGATATTCACTTTACGACAAATAGTTGAGAAAGCATGGCATGGGAATATAACAAAGATCTGTATTTAAGTTTTGTCGATCTGGAAAAGACATATGACAAGGTGCCAAGAGAGAAGCTATTCAATACGTTACAGTTATATGGTTTCAATGGGGCAATATATCAAGCAATACTTAGTCTTTATTTGAGTTGCAAGTCAGTAGTTAGAATTGAAGAAAGTACAGGAAAATGGTTTAATGTTAAATCTGGTGTGAGAAAAAGGATGTACATTATCCCCTCTGTTATTCATTATCTATATGGATCGCATTATGAAGGAAAGTGGTATTAAACATGATATCAAAATTGGAGATGTTAATGTATGCTCTTTGCTTTGTGCGGACGATGTTATACTTCTAAATAAATCTGCTACAAGTTTGCAAGATTCCCTGACTAAATTGAATAACTGTTGTAATAGATATGGTATGAAGGTCAGCAATAAAAAGACAAAGACAATGAAAATAGGTAGAATCATTGAAAATCTCAACTGTTTTGTGAATGGAGAACCTGTAGAACAAGTAAAACATTTCAGCTACTTAGGAACGATTTTTAGTGAAGATGGTAAATTAAATATGGAAATAGACAACAGAATCAACAAATTCTAGTAGCAAGGCTTATACGTTGGTCATACATAACTGGTAATTAGCTTACAAAATTAACAACGCATATAAAGGATATTAATTAAAGGCAACTTTAATGAATAATTTCAATATTTCGGCAACGTCATGTTGCCATCTTCAGGAATATAAAAATATGGTATGTGCACGCAGGCACTAACAAAAGCAAATGAGGAAGAAGGCAAGAAACTAATATTGTTTCTAAAGTCCTGATGATGCCCTCTGGAGGGCTAATTTGGTTGTCTTGGCCGTTGGGTGAAGTTCTCGTAATGTAAGTCTCCCAAATTTTGGGTAGTTTCATGCACCCAAATTTGTTGAGGTTTGAAACGTTTTTTAGAGCTATCGAAGCCAAATAGTGGGTAGAGTTTAAGGCTTTCTCTTCAGAGGTCTCCATAAAGAAATTGGTCAAGGGTGGGGAAAGTGGTGAACCCATGGATGTCCCCTCTATCTGTTTGTAGAATTTTCCTTGCCAAACGAAATAGCCTGAGTTCATTGTGAACTGAAATAGGGCTGAGATATTGGGAGAAAACTTGGCTTGGATGAGTTCTGGGGTTTCTTTGAGTGGGACAACATTAGTGAATAGGGAGGAGACGTCAAAAATCACCATTATGTCAGTGTGTTGGAGTGAGAGGTTTTCTATACTGGCTTTAAAGTTGGCTGAGTTTTTTTATGTGTGATGGTGTGTTGCCAGTATAGTGTGTGAGCATTTTGGCTAAATGTTTGCCTAATTTATATGTGGGGGGAATCAATGCCATCCACTATGGGACATAATGGCACATTTTTTTATGTATTTTTGGGAGTCCATATAGTCGGGGGGTGAGGTCTAGAGTTATAAGGTTTTAGTTTGTTAGTGACTTCCACAGGCCAAGAAGTGACTTTCTTAAGGAGTCTGTGAAAAGTTCTAATCTGAGAGCTGGTAGGATTATATTTAATAGGGAGGTAGGTGGTATGATCTAGTGCTAAAGCATTAAGCTTACCTTTGTAGTCCTTTTGATTAAGCACCACAGCGGCGTTTCCCTTATCCGCTTTGGTGATTACTATTTTTTTGTTTTTCTTCATTTCTAGTAGAGCTGCATATTCGTCTGTGGATAAGTTGGTTTTTGGAGGTTTTGCTTTGATGAGAACACCGGCTACATCCAGTCTGACATTGTTGGCGATATGGTTAGGAAGGTTGTGAATCCCACGTTCTATTTGGATCATGATTTCCTCGGCAGGTATTCTTTTAGGAGATAGGGCGAAATTGTGGCCGCATGAAAGTGCGGTGAGTGCTTCAGGCTTTAAAACTATGGACGAGAGGTTGACTACAGTGTTGAGTGGTGGCTGTGGTAAGGAAGTAGAATTCTTTATCAGGTTTTCGTATTTTTTCAAGTAACCCCCCCCCCACACACACACACAATAAAGATTACACCAAATCTATCACCTCTGAGAAAATAACCAATATTCTCAAAAAACATGACCTGACTTCTTGTTATAGACCATATAAAAAGTTGGCATCCCTTATCCACTCTACCAAAGACCAACCACTTCTCCTAGGCCTACCTGGTGTATACCAGGTCCCTTGCAGCTGCAAATTGTCCTACTTTGGCCAAACAGGCAGGACAGCAAATATCAGTATTTCAGAACACAAAGACTACATCCAGTTTCACCAGTACAGCCACTCTGGACTGGCAGACCATGCCTTAGATACCCACCATAGAATTCATTGGAAGAAAACTAAAATAATACACCGCAGCAAGTTTAAGTACGAAAGATAATTCAAGGAATCATCAGCAGCTCTAAAAAACGTTCCAAACCTCAACAAATTTGGGTGCATGAAACTACCCCAAATTTGGGAGATTTACATTACGAGAACTTCAGCCCAACGGCCAAGAAACCAAATTAGCCTGCCAGAGGGCACCATTAGGACTTTAGAAACAATATTAGTTTCTTGCCTTCTTCCTCATTTGCTTTTGTTAGTGCCTGCGTGCACATACCATATTTTTATGTTCCTCAAGATGGCAACGTGATGTTGCCGAAATATTGAAGTTATTCATTAAAGTTGCCTTTAATTAACATCCTTTATATGCGTTGTTAATTCTGTAAGCTAATTACCAGTTAAGAATCAACGAAGCTGGTATGGTAGGAAGTCAATTGAATAAATTCATATGTTCTGGCTAATTTCTGTTTTATTCCATATGAATAAGCCTAAATTAGCTGTATAGAAGACAGTGTTCAAACCAGTTTTAACTTATGGATCTGAGAGCTGAGTCAGAAGTAAAACACTTGATCAAAGACTAGAGACCGCAGATATGAGAGTCCTGAGAAAGATTAGAGGTGTGAACAGATGGCATTAATGGCAATATCATGTTAAAAACGAGGATATTAGGAAAGAACTAGACTGTCAGTCGTTAGCAGAGCTAATCTCAGGTGGTATGGTCACTTAAACAGAATGGGCAAGGAAAGATTAGCAAAGCAAGTGTTCTCTGTCAGGTTGGCAGGAAAACGACCCAGAGGAAGACCAAGATATAGGTGGATTGATATGGCACAAAGTGCCTTAGACGATAGAAATATAAGATCTGATAATGCTGGAGTCTTGACAAGTAACAGACTGATTTGGAGGTAAATTGTAGATAGGAAGTTAGTAATGATGTAAATTTTTCATGTAGTACTATCATATCCTGTACACCCCTTGAGGGTACATATCAGGAATTTGATGATGATAAACTGTATGCTGTATTGGCTTGAACCAAAAGACAAAGATGGTACAACAAGATGGGATGTCAACTGCAAAATCGCCAGTTAAGCAAGGCCTTTGTTGTTTTCATCAGAGAACCAGGATGTTTCAGCTACTGGAACAAAACTACAACTCAACATCAGAATTCAAGATAGATATCATTGATCCAAAAAAAACATCAATGCAAAGAAGTGAAACTGGTGGAATAATTAGATAAGTACTAAACTGACATAAATGGTGTTACCAAAACAACGAAGAAAACAGGTGAGAATTTTCTAAATAAATTACAGGTAACTCTCGTATAATGCGGTCTACAAATTGTAGTAACCGTTTATCTTTTCATATATTTTTCACCGTGTGACTTAAAAATCAAATTTTATCTTCTTTGAATTTGTGTCTGCCCGTATCACTTGTGGTTATAAGTAGCGAATTTATATTAGGGGAAATACCCTTTGGCAAGCATGTACGTCAATTGTTTACCATATAAAGTGTTTATTGTTGATAAGTCTTCGTTTTCTGCCAGGAAAGCATTAAAAATCATAAGTATGTTAATCTCAAGCTGAGCACTTTCTTTTCTGGTGACTTACATAATTAATATGTAATGCTTTTTTTTATGTAAAAATTTTATTTTTATACTAATGGCCACTAAAACTGCAATGAAAGAGAAAATTCATTTCTCTCGAAGAAAAAACTGAAATTTCGGATCGGTTGAAAAATGTAGAAAAACCAGTTGTTGCAAGGACTCTGAATTTAAATGAATCAACAATTTGAACACTCAAACAAAACAAACACAAAATCCGAGAAAGTGTTATTACTGGGTCAACAGCAAGTGCAAAGCGCGTTGCTCGTGCATGTGATATTCTAATGGCAAAAATGGAGAAATCTCTAATATATAGAAGATTGCACTCAAAAGAAAATTCCTTTGAACAGAAATGTTATTAAACAAAAAGCTCTCAAAATTTATCAACATTTAAAAGAATTTCATCAAGATTCTTCAGAAGAAACTCTCAGAATGGATTTTTTGCCAGTAAGGGTTGGTTCGAAAACTTTTAAAAACGGTTTTCTTTGCATAATCTTAAAATGCAGGGAGAATCAGCATCAGCAGACGTAGAAGCTGCCTGGAAATACCCAGAACTTTTAGAAATTATTGAAGAAGGTGGTTAAAGTGCAAACCAAGTGTTCAGTGTGACCAGGTGTTCACTGCACTGAACACCTGGTCACACTGAAAAAACATTGAACATCAAAAAATTTTCAGCATAGTGGTAAGCAAGGTCTTATTACTGACTTCTTGATAACTAAACCAGCCAAAGTATGCAATGAGAATTATACAAATGATGTACAAGAGATTTCAAGTGATGACGACGTCGTGGCCACTCGTAAATAAAGAACATCTCCGAAATGTTATTTTTTAAGACAGTGATGACAATTAAAATATGCACTTTATTTTATTCAGCCTAAAACATTTATGCGTTATGTGCAATGAAGTTTACGTACAATTTGTGATTTTTATAAGTTTGTACTATGTATTTGTTTCATAGTTTATATGATTTCTTAACTAACATGAATTACCTGAATTAAATAAAAAAATATTTTCGTTGGATATGTAATTTTTGTTTATATGATTAAAAAAAAATTCGATTTCGAAACATAACTCTACTTTTTCTATGTGATCCGAGTCTCGCATAACGCAATTTACATAACGAGACATTTCTATGGAACCTAACATCCACGTTATACAAGGGTTACCTTTGTAAGATATTAAGACACTAATGATCACGGAAAGGAAGAAGGTAGCTATAGTATTAAACTTTAAGCATGAGGATAATCTTGAATGGCAGGCATCTTCAAGTAGAGAAGGCAACTGACATGAAGAAGAACAAAATGTTGATCCTTGTTAAAGATCTAAACAAGCAGAGTAGGAAATGAATACCTGAGAAACAGAAATGTTTTAGGAAAATTTGTAGAAAAGAGCAAAGCTAATAATAATAATATTATTATAGCTAATAATAATGCAAAGCTGATAATAATGTTAAATATCTGCTGGATTTCTGTTCATGACATGGATTAGTCATTACTAATATCATGTTCCAACAAGCAGATGTACAAAAATTTACAGGGAGAGAAGACAAGAATAAGAAAAGCCTCATGGCTGTTAAGCCATGAGGCTTTTCCTATTTATTATTGAGAAAAATATTCTTCATGGTTGTTCAGAACACAAGAGTTTACAGGGGAGTTTGAAAGAGGAAGTGATCATTTAGTTTTGAGTAGAATGAAATGGAATATCATGTTGGGAGAAGAAAAAAAAGTGTAAGAAAGTTAAAAAGAATGAAAGTCAAACAGCTTTCAGATATAAACTATAGACTCACATATACAAATAACACTGAAGAAAAATTGAAAGAGTTTCAAATCAAGAACCTTAGAAACTAGGTGGTTTCTTCATGAAGAAAACAGAGGCTGATTCAGTCAAAGCACACAGTGAAGTCTGCAAGGTTAAAAAAATTTAAACCCCATGGTGGATTCAGGAAAAGAGGTACTCAAAAAAAACTTATCAAAAGTTCCTGGTAAGTCAGCAGACATTCAGTGAGATTAAAATGAAAAAAATGCAAGAAAGTTAACTAAGGTAATAACAATGGATAAACAAAAATCATGGAAGAATAGAGAAGATATAAGAATACAGAAGATAACTATCAAAAAAGGTGCCAAAATATTTTGGAAGCTATTGCAAAAGCTTAGAAATGGAGAAAAGAGTACTATAAAAGGAATGACTGAATGCCAGCCTGGTTGGCTGAGCACTTAGCATACCCACCCTGAAACTAACAGATAACAGGTTCAAATCTTGCCCTGAATATGGTGGGAGATGAATTTCATTGCCTGGGTGAGACCACCTCCCCACCTACTAGAGGCCTGAAGTGGCCTAAAAAGTTCCATGTTTGATCTGTAGAGCAGGGTTTCTGGACTATGAAAAAAAGATAAATTAAAAATACAATATATATATATATATTTTTTTTAAAAAAAAAAAAAGAATTGAATGACTAGAACCGAGATTTAAGTAAAAAGGTTTTAATATAAAAACACTACTAGTTTCGGCTTGTAACAGCCTTCATCAGAAACACTAATAAATAAACTATGAACATCATAAAGAGTCTATACATAATTGACATTAAATCGTTGTGGTTGTATTTAAAGCTGTTCTTTCGTTTGTTGTATTGTTGGGAAAGTACATGCTAGTAGCATCTCGTGAACGGCAGTACATGATTACAGCTGAATGACTATCTGGGAGGCTGTAGCTGCTATTATTTAGATGAACAGGATTGAAGATGATTTCCCTAGATTCCATGATTTTTCTCTCTAGTTCATGAAAATCTACTAACATCTTCAATGGAAGATGTTAGTAGATTTTCACGAGAAAATTATGTTCACGAGATGCTACTAGCATGTACTTTCCCAACAATACAACAAACGAAAGAACAGCTTTAAATACAACCACAACGATTTAATGCCAATTATGTATAGAGACTCTCCATGATGTTCATAGTTTATTTAAGCTTCAGTGTTTTAGTGTTTTTTCTTTTTTCTTTCTTTTATAATGTCACCTGATGAAGGCTGTTACAAGCCAAAACTAGTTGTGTTTTTATATTAAAAATCTTTTTACTTAAATCTCGGTTCTAGTCATTCAATTCTTTTTAAAAAATATGTATGTTAACCGAGTTAATGATCATTCTTTCATATATATATATACATACATACATACATATATATATATATATATATATACTACAATACTAATGACTTGAATTTTGAAGACTCGACACTCAGGGGGCTACCTTCGCTTGTTATTTCTGGAATCTTGATATTGGATAACTTACTCAATCAAAAATATTCTGTAATAATTTATTGAAATTAAAAACTATGACTTCCGTGTTATTTTTTAGTTTATCATTTTAAAAAGATATAAGAATTTGAAATTCTAACACTATCACGTTAAAGTTGGATAAATTCAGAAAAGAATGATACCAAACATATATATGTAGGATTTAAAATAGGCCGGATTTAAAACATGACATAAAAACGTTTCAAATTTCGGCTTATCTTTTTATATATATAGAATGGATATACAATCAATAAAAAATAGGAAAAAATCCTTAGCCATCCATAGTATTGCAAATAACTTTTTGTGGGTAGGAGCAAAACTTATTTGAGAAGCTTTTATGCAAAACTTATTTGAGAAGAGGCTAAGAAAAATTGTGGAAGAGAAACTTGAACAAACTGGGTTTAGGGTAAATGAAGATTGTCAGAAAATAATTTCACTTTAAAAATAGTTGAAAAATCAAGAGAATATAAAATACAAAGGATAGGTATTTAAATTTTGTAGATATGGGAAAGGTATATGACAAGAGCATGCTAAGAGAAAAACTGTTCAAAATGCTACAATTATATGGTGTAAACAGGACATTATATCAAGTGATACATAGTCCACAACTGAGACTTAATTGGCAGTTAGAACTGAAGAAAGTACAGAAAAATAGCTTGAGGTTAAACAGAGCGTGAAACAAGGTGCACATCATCTCCAATATTATTTATCACCTATATGGATCACATTTTGAAGGAGAATGGCATTAAACCTGATATTAAAATTGCAGATCAGCTTGCTAATTAATTTACAAGGATGTTATACTCTTAAATAAATCCAGTACAAGCTGCAGGATTCCTTAAACTAAATAACAGCTGCAACGAATCTGAATGAATATCAGCAATAAAAACAGACTATGAAAATAGGCACAAACATTGCAAAATCCTGAATCAGAAAGCTATAGAAGTAAAACATGAAAAAATGATAAAGTGAATGGAAATAAACAGAATAAGCAAACCTGGTATGGAAGGAAATCAAATGAATAAATTTATATAGAATACAGAAATCATCAAAATACTAAAGTTCCTTGCTGTTGTCAGATATCTCACAGAAATGTTTAGTAAACAAAGTTCAGGCTGCTGTTTATTACTCAAGAATCACTGTATTGGGATGTTAAATGAGCTTTTTTTTTTTGATGAATGATTTTTCGCTTTACATAATGAAACACTTTTTATTGATTTTTCCCTTTCTCAAATAGCTACCTCTAATTCTCTTTAAATGCTTCAGTTGTTATAATGTATACCAAAGTTCCACACATGTAACACTTGCTGTCACTGAATGCTGATGAATAAGAAATACTATAGTGAAATAGCGGTTCAAAGACAGATGATGGGGAAAATAAACATGAGTGAAAGAAGCATGTTTGATAGCTTTGAGAAAGAACGAATTAATTTCTATTAATTCAGGTGGTGAGAGCGAGAATGGTCAATGAGTTTAAGGAGTGATATGATAGACTGTGTTTCATAGGAAGGACCTCCCACGATGAGTCTTTTGACTCCATGGAAGCCTGAATAATAATAATAAAGTCTGAGATATTCCCTTACTAAATTGAATAAATGTTGTAATAAATTGGGTATGAAAATCAGCAATAAAAAGAAAAGACAATGAAAATAGGTAGAAACATTGAAAACATCAACTGTATCCTCAATGATAAACCTGTAGGACAAGTAAAACATTTCAACTATTTAGGAATAATTTTCGTGAAAATGGCTAATTAAATATGGAAATAGACAACAGAATTACTAAAGCTGGTATGGTAGGAAGTCAGCTGAATAACTTTATATGGAATAAGAAAGAAATTAATCAAAACATTAAATTAGCTATATACAAGAGTGTTCAAACCAATTTTAACTTATGGATCTGAGAGGAGGGAGGGAGCCTGTGTAGCTCAGTAGAAGTGGCATTTGCACCCTACGGCGCTTGACCACACGACGAAAGACTTGGGTTCGAATCTAGCCACTGACTAGAAGGACATTTTCTAATCCTTATCTCGACCGATTCCAGAGTTAGTCGATCTCTGGCATGGACAAGCAGGTTTTTTCTCCCAGAAACTCAGGTTTTTTTGTCTGGTAAACTCAAGAAAATCAGCCGTAGAATACACACTATATTTGACGCTAAAAATATTGTGTTAGGGTTAGAGACCATGAGATGGCGGCACTTGTTAGCTGTCTTCTTCACTGCATATTGATTAATTAGTGATAGCCTTGGGCCAGCTATCTCTGATTGATTACCAGTGGAGATTGAAATGTGAGCCCTATCTAACTTTTGGGGACTGAGTCTTCAAAAGTTAGATAAGGCTAAAATGGCCTCGCCTACTCCCTATGTGGGAACAAAAAAAGGCATTAGCTGATTTGATTTGATCTGAGAGGTGGATTAGAAATACAACATTTGATCAAAGACTGGAGATATCTAATGAGAGTTCTGAGAAAGATTAGTGGAGTCAACAGATGGCAGTATCACATTAAAAAAAAAAGAGGATATTAGGAAAGAACTTGCCATTGTTAGCATTCAGGAAGGTGTTAGTTCAGCAAATCTCAGGTGATATGGTCACTTAAATAGAATGGAAGAAGAAAGATTAGCAAAACAAGCGATCTTTGCTAGGTTGGCAAGAAAGACCCAGAGATAAAAAAAGATGCAGAGATTGAGTGATCCAGTAAAAAAGTACCTTAAAAGATGAAAATATAAGATCTGATAATGTTGGAGTCTTGCAGATAACAGATTAAGTTGGAGGAAAATTGTTGATCAGAAGTTAGCAACGGTGTAAAAAAGTTAGTAATGGTCGAACCCACACCAGAGGAGAAAAATGGGAATGACGAGAGAACAGCCAATGTAAATACTCGAGCCAAGTGTCAGTCGGATGTCTTTTTGCCGTGGGAGGTCAACTGAAGCCAAAAGCCGCAGAGCGAACTTCAAGCCCGTATGGTAAAACCTCTTGTCTGAGTTTTTCGAGTACCGGAAAAATTGCAGTCCAAAGCCCGCCAATACCCCAACGAAACATCCCCTGAAGCAAGACTCTCCAGATGGAAGCCTAAGGCCCGAGATGAAAGGAAAAGCATAGGGACTTTAGTGCAGGATCTTTGGATGAGTGTGCGACACAGAGCCTCTGTAAGTTTGTTCCATCTTTTGTTGTACATTCCTTTTGTAATCTAGGAGATACGTTATAGATGGACTGATAAGAAATAGTAATAAGAAGTATCTATAAGAGAGTCCTCTGATTTGTTATTAATTAGAATATAATTTGTGAGATAACTTGCATAGCAAGCTAACCTCTTTGTGAGTAAATTAGTTTCAGTAATTTGATTTAATAAGCAGAGAAGTAATTGAGTAATTATATTGTATAGTCATTTAGTATTGAAAAGGGAAAGTTTATTACCAATAGGTAGAGAGAGTAACATCCCTATCGTTTAATTAATGTACTTTGTTATTAATGTAAATAAATGTATTTTAATTATATGTCAATAGAGTGCAGCCTGATTTTTTATTTTTACAATGCACTGTTCCTAAATAAACTCAGATCTGTGAGCGGGAAACAACTAAGGCATTACTGTAACAATAATGTGTTATTTACCTTATATTGTACTGCAATGTGATGTAATTTAAATCTTTTACACTTTAATCCTTGCTCTATCCTTGTAATGAACACTGGAAAATTTATTTGTTAAGACTGCGCCACCAGTATTTCTATATCGGCATAAGACTCAGTAACGTCCGGTATATCTCTCTCTTTCTTACTAGCATATATTCCTTCAATAAAATTTACATAAACATTTGTGGTTCTTATGTAGTTTAAGTTCTATCTCTTCCCAAAACTAAAACTCTTCCTCACTGGTCAGCGTTTTTCTTTGAATCAAGAGGTGATTGCAGCTGTAGATGGGTTTTTTGCAGATCTTACTGAGAACCACTACAGGGATGGGATAATGGCACTGGAACATCGTTGGAATAAATGTCTTAGTCTTAAGGGAGATTATATTGAAAAATAAAAATAATTTTGAAATTATAAATTTGTTTTTTCATTGTTATGCTGAGAACGTTTCAGACCACCCTCGTATATAATGGAAAAAAACTCTTTTGTATTTACTTTAGCCTGCTTAGCTAATTTTCTCCCATAATCTGATCTGGCCTTTCTTACTTACCCTTCTTGCTGATCACATTTTCCTTTATATTCACTCCAGGGTTTCTTTTTTTTTTTGCAGCTCTTGCTTTAATATCCCTCTCTACTCATCCACAACTTGTTTTTCCCCTCCTGACTGTAAGTATGGAGTCTGATACTGCTTATCTCAAACAATCCCTGACCACTTCCCATGCACAAATGACATTCTTTTCTTGTAACTTCTCAAGCCATGGCACTGCTCCAAGATACCTCTTATTAACAGCTTTACAGTTCAATATAAATCCTTTCTTCACATAGAAATCCATGTTTAGGAACAACTCCCAAGAACAAGACTGCATGGTCACTTTCCCAATCAGAGGCAGAGTTATGGTTATGGGTAAATCTTCTCATGCTGTTACCAGATCCAGCTCTCTCAAACCCCTGGTCCCCTCCACTGTTTTAGGTAATTATCCCTTATCATCTGTATAAATTCCACTTCCATCCTGCCATGTCCCCTTTCCTCCTTCCAATCCATGTCCCCACAGTTGAAATCTCCCAAAATAATTGCTCAGCCTGCACTCATTGTGCTAATCTGCTGATGCATGGCATCCATATCTTCCTGTGGACCAGTCTAGCAACAACTAAAAATATACTTTCTCCTATTGACCTCTATCTTGCACAAGACAGCCTCAAATGGACTATCTCCCCAGATGTAAAATCCTCTTTAACTTCTAATTCTTCATGTATCATCAGCAATACCCCACCTGTTGTCCTTCCTGAAAATACAATACCTTTCATTTCTGTAACACTATCATTTTCTGTTAACCAGGTCTCACTAATGCCTATAATTTTTGGCCAATTTGAGTTGACCAATGCTAAATACGCCTCTTCTTTATTTCTGATACTTCTGGCATTTGTGTATAGGTATTTCAACATCTCCTTGCACCCACAGTTATCCTGTGTAACTGTAATTTGCACAAGCCAACCCTCAGTAAATTAATATTTCATTAACAACCCATTTGGATTTGAAACCTCTGAAATTGCATTCACTACTGCATAATCATTTCTGTACACTCAGACACAAATAATTATGAAATTTACTAATATTCACTAAAATACTAGACTTATCTGTAAGCCACATGCAGTGGTACTTATATAGATATACATGGCTTACACAGATGTGTATCTATGTAAGTGCATCTAGTAAAAGTAGTGCCTACTCTAGTATGTGCTATGGCAGTGCAAGTCTTTCTCAATCCTGATCATTTTAATAATGTACATACAAAGAATGGGTTGAAGAAACATCTCTTATGCCTAATTCCTTTTGTAACATTCAGTGATTTTCCAAAGTCCAGCATAATATTTTTTTTATTTAGATGCACACAATTCAACATTTGTCAATGGCTAATACCACAAAACATTACAAAACAACTACAATAAGAAATAATAATTGATTAATTAAAAATATTGCAAAGGAAATTAAAAATCATGCCTGGTGACTGTTCCTCCCCCCCCCAAGGATTTCAAACATCATCAAATCACAGAATGTGGAGGAGGAAATCAGTTGAAAAAGTTTTAAATAAGCTTTTATTTTGATTAAATTATAATAATGTCCTGTTATCTACATCATATAATGGTTCTAAAAATGTTAACACTTACCTGACAACCTTAACAGATTTAGGCCTATATTCTTTTAATACGTTTAATAATTTACGCATAGTCAGCCCAGTATCAATGATGTCTTCTACTATGAGTACATTCTAAACAGAAAGAAAATCTTCTAAAGCTGAAGAATGGAATGTGAATGCTATTTAATCAATTATATACGATAAGAAAAATACAAAAAGGTACTGCTTTTTAGTTAACATACTGCTCTGTGAGTTCAGTGTATCTTCAAATATGTTGACAAAAAAATCTCAACAATCAACAAAAAAATAAGCATTTCTTGTACATTCATCCCCCCCCCCGTATTTTAGCATTTCTGAATTAGATAAGTCAATGAAGGTGATATAAGTTAAAGTCTTGTAACTCATGAGACTGAAAGGTGAGGGGGGGGGGGATAATATACCACTTGTACTAGCCAATAACAACAGAGATAGCACTGTACTAGAAGATATATTTTCAATATATATACACACACCCTATGATCTGTGAAGTTCAGAAATTATTTCAGATAACAATTTCTACAATGGCTGATATGAAAATATTTAGATGGGTTGCTCATCATAATAATGCTTCATAGTATAAACACCACCATGAGAGGAAAAAATGCATTTATTAAACTTACTGATGTTTCGCTGGTTTTCTGCCCAACATAATCAGAACACAATTATAACTGTGACAGATATAACTATGCACTGATGAAGCTAGGTAGAAACCTAACAAAATATCAGTAAGTTTAATAAAACCATTTCCTCTCTTGGCATTGTTTATACCGTGAAGCATTATTATGAATAATCAATGACACCTAAGCTTTTCTATATGTATTGAAATTCTGCACATAGAAAAAATTTCAAATAAAGCACATCAACTAGATAAATGGAAACTAAACTTATCAACTCAATCAGCTGGCCTTCCTAAATTTTGGAATGGTATTTGTGTCCCAGCATCTCTTTAGAGATGCTGGGACACAAATACCATTCCAAACTGTCTAAGATTCTGACATAAGTTTAATTAAGCAAAAGCTGAATGTATTTCATAGCTGCATCATCCTTATGCAGACAGTATTCCTTCCACATCATCTTTTTCTTAAGAATCTCCTGCTTAATAAGACTGCACATTATTTCTTTCTAAGAAATAATGTGCAGTCTTTCTAAGAAATAATTAAGATTGCACATTCCAATATTGCCTCATTTAGAATTTTTTAAATAATTCTCATGTACTGCCAATATCCTTCCCATCTAGCAACCAATACCATAAGGATTGAATCTGGTATACTCCACAGTTTGTCTAATTTTCTGCTTTTTAGTGCAAAATGTAACATTTTCTGACTGGCACATCTATATTCTTAGCTACTTCTCAGGATAATACAGTATGATCAATGTCATTGACCAAAGGCAGAGCAGTCACATTTTTCAATGAAAGCATCTGATACTATAATCAGATCTAACACTTTTCAATCTCAAATTCCTTCTATCATATGTTGCTCAAGGAAGTTGCCACATAAAAGCTCACCAACTTCAATTTCATTCTTCTCATGAGATTTCACCACTATCCAAAAAAAATCAGTGCTTGGATAATTAAGGTCACCAAAGGTAATTTCTCATTTAGCACCCAAAAGGCTGATTTGGTGATATATTTCATCATCACCAGCAACTGATCTTAGGTCTCTGTAACAACATCCCACTATGTATTTGATCTTGTTAGACTCCACATCATACCAGATAGCTTCAAACTCATGTTGGAAGTTTATTTTTAACTTGGTTAGACTATAATAAATTTAGTTTAATCCTTTATCCAAGTGTAAGCAAACAAAGTTTGCGTCTGAAAATATCTTCAGGACTGAGGTAAGGTAGTGCAACACCAGGCAACTCTGAGCAAACGTGGACCAAACTCTTGTCACTCCTTGTCTTGGAGTTGCACTACTAAAAATCTTCAGGACTGAGGTAAGGTAGTGCAACACCAGGCAACTCTGAGCAAAGGTGGATCAAGCTCTCATCACTCCTTGTCTCAGTATCTCCCATGTATATACATATCCACAAGGAGATGTGCTTTGCATTATGGGAGATACTGAGACAAGGAGTGATGAGAACTTAGTCCACCTTTGCTTGGAGTTGCCTGGTGTTGCACTACCTTACCTCAGTCCTGAAGATATTTTCAGGCGCAAACTTTGTTTGCTTACACTTGGATAAAGGATTAAACTAAATTTATTATAGTCTAACCAAGTGAAAAATAAACTTCCAACATCTTTCTCTAAATCCAGAGTAATTCAATAATAAGGTGGTACACCTGTTGGCCACTCCTATAGGTAAATATGACCTCTCCTATTGCTTCTGCCTCCCACTGACAAGACCTCAATAAAGGTTGAAACCGGTCTGAGTAGTGGCCCTTCCCTTAATGCATAGCAGTATACATGTCTGCAAAGAGATGTGCTTTGCATTATGGGAGATACTGAGACAAGGAGTGATGAGAGCTTGGTTTACCTTTGCTCAGAGTTGCCTGGTGTTGCACTACCTTACCTCAGTCCTGAAGATATTTTAGTAGTGCCACACCAGGCAACTCCGAGACAAGGAGTGACGAGAGCTTGGTCCACGTTTGCTCAGAGTTGCCTGGTGTTGCACTACCTTACCTCGGTCCTGAAGATATTTTCAGGCACAAACTTTGTTTGCTTACACTTGGATAAAGGATTAAACTAAATTTATTATAGTCTAACCATGTGAAAAATAAACTTCCAACGTCTTTCTCTAAATCCAGAGTAATTCAATAATAAGGTAATACACCTGTTGGTCACTCCTATAGGTAAATATGACCTCTCCTATTGCTTCTGCCTTAGTATCTCCACGTTTGGGTCTGCCTCCCACTGACGAGACCTCAATTTGAAACTGGTATGAGTAGTGGCCCTTCCCTTAATGCATAGCAGTATACATGTCTGCAAGGAGATGTGCTTTGCATTATGGGAGATATTGAGACAAGGAGTGATGAGAGCTTGGTCCACCTTTGCTCGTAGTTTCCTGGTGTTGCACTACCTTACCTTAGTCCTGAAAATATTTTCAGGCACAATCTTTGTTTGCTTACACTTGGATAAAGGATTAAACTAAATTTATTATAGCTTCGAACTCACTGCTACATGGAGAATTGTTACTAATATTGCAACCTTAGCTGGATATGTTAAGCAGCAGCCCCCCCCCCCTTCCATTTTTGTTGGTATTAAGTCATGAACATTAAAAAAAGTTTCCATATCCACTTCACTAGTATATGTTTGTGTACATGTGTTTTTGGTTGTATTTTTTTTGTGAGACTTTCTTATCCACCAAATAACTATTTTTTATGCTATCTTTCGATGTGAGTTGAAAAAGAGGGGATGAAAAAAAAAAAATAGGCACAAGTGGAAAGCAAAAGGCTCATGAACAAATACTCACATAACTTGAATTCAGTCTCCTATCCACATATGGAGTTGACAGCGACTCCTACATACTGTTTTATTCAATCTGCCTCTAGGCACCACTTAGCATAGTAGCTGGCAGCAAGATTATTTGCTAGCTGACTTGAAGCAGCTGTCCCTAATTCATTGCCATCAGGTTCATCCTGTGTATTATCTAGCAGCTGGATTACAGAACTGCTACCTTCAAATGGAGCAGGTTCAGGATGCTTACAAAGTGTATGTGGCATGTTCATAAAGGGCATCACCTGCTCTATATGTAAAAGGGTAAGGCAAACAGAAGCTAAAGACTTTCTCTGGAGGCTAGTCTCAGAGCTGTTGTACAAAGTGGCTTAACATATAATGTGAGATAATACACTAGCATGCAATGAAAGTCATCTATAATTTTAAAGTCTAGCTGGCATTTCTTACAATTAGAGAATGTTTACTTCCTGTATTTATGATGTCATTCACTAAACTCACAAGCCCTATTTGCAGAAACAAGCCACATTATGATGAGTGAAACTGGCTTGGGTGGAAGAGGCTATACTCATCATTAGCACATTAGTGGGCACTATAATGCTTTTTTTTTTTTAATTTTATTTATTTACACACACTCAATACAACAGAAAAATGTTTACAAAAAATAAATTTTTTGGAGCTACTAGAACACAGATTTCAAGTTCCTGGATCAACTGCATATCAAAATCTGTGTATGCAGAATATTTCAGCTTCTTAACTCTCACAGTAAGTGACCGACCTGCTTGTCACTCACTCATTCAGAAGCAGCATGGATATATCCAAGTTGATACTCACTGCAGTAAATCCTAAAGGACCACAAGAACTGTTATTTTTATAATGGACAGTTTGCTATAGAGAATTTCCCTACATCGTAATTGTAGTATATTTTATATGCAATTTTTTTTTTCATGGTAATCCCACATAAGAGGTTTTTCAACTTAGAGAACATGAGTATAGCTGATAGAATAGAAATGCAGAGGAAAAAAATTATTTTTATATGCTAGATTTATTTAACTTGTCAGGAGATAAGGGAAGCAGTTTTATAGAAAGGAGAATGAATGAATATAGAGAAAAAAAAATTTTAATTGAACTGTGGAGGGATGACTAGCCACTTTAAGTCTTAACAGATGATTCAGAAGGAGACGAGAACATTACCAGTGACAACTGTGTTGAACACTGACCATGAATATATGGTATTAGCAGAAAATAGTTGCTGGAAAAATTACATGTCTACATAAAAAAAGGTAGAGTAAATAAAAAAAAAGAGAGATGAGATACATCAACCTAATGGCATGCTTCTGAACTGAGACAAAGATGTTAATGGAACTCTTAGTGCACCAACCCAAAAGTGAGACTAGTAACAAACGAATGGATGGATGAATTTGTGTTAAGTCAAAAGTTGTGCAAAAGTAAAGTAGTACTATTATCAGAGATCTCCAAGCAGTCAGACTTGCTGGAGGAAGGGGAGGGGGGGGTATATCCCACACCAGCTGTCATACATTTTCTTGAATTCATTCCTACCTGAAATCACCACCTCCAAAGGTAGGCCATTTCAATTATTATTATTATTACATGACATCTCCAAGGAGTCCAAAGACTTATCGAGGGAAGGCACCTACTTTACAACTTTCCGTCTCCACCACTCAATCTACCAACTACAGCGAACCGCATAATCTACACTAATGCCATCTACTGCCCACCACCACTAGTATTTTCACAGACAATCACAAACATCCATGCCCAAGGTGAGATTCGAACCTGCAGCCTTTTGGCTGGAGAATGGATAAGCTAACCACTTGGCCAACCAGGCCAGCAATGCACCATTTTATAAGAGAAAAAAATCTCTCTCTCATCTCTTTTTCACTACATTCAATCTCAATGTTCATGGAATGCCTTCTCATCCTCGTTCCACCCTCCACAAATAAAAAATTTCATCTAATGGCATCCAATAGGACCCTTTCAGAATCCTGTAGGTCTTTATCATACTGTATCATCTCTCTTTCTCCTGCTTACAGTGTACAAATTCTCAATTCATCCTCATAATCCACATGCCAGAGTCCAAACATCACCTTCTTTAGCACTTCTCCACTGTATCTGCATATCATCTCAGAAAACAGAAGACCAGATGTGAGCACAATAGTGCTTATGTCAGTGTTGATTTCAGCACTACAATTATCCATTAAGCAGCATTTGCAGTCTTTACTATATGATCCATGAATTCCAACTTCCTATCTATGGTCGATTTTCACTATAACACACCACTATGACAAAATCATTTTATTACAACAAACAGCCAAAAAGTTTTTCAACTGAAGCCCAATAGGTAGAATGCTATGTTAAAAGAAATTCACTAAAGCAAACTAACTATCATAAAAAAAAAAAAAAACTATTCCTTGTGGTTATTGCAAATTTCTTATAAATAGAGTCAACTAAACTAAAATATGAAAATCTCTAGTTTGATCAGCTTCTTTTAGCATAATTCCACCAAAAATATGCCGCTGGATCTAATCATACTAAAGCATATAACTTCACATTTACTAACATTGAACTGAGAGCCATTTTCACATGCCCATTCAAAATATTCAAATCATTCTGCAAGTGCTGCATGTCAGTCACATTCCTGATTACCCTTATCTATCTTTGCATCATCAGGAAACAGCTGTATGTTTCCTTCCAAATCCTTCTTAATGGCATTAACATAAATGGCTGAATAACAAATCAAGAGGCATCCCTGTGATACACACTGGCCTGGCTGCATTAAATCTTGCAGACTCTTACTTCCCATACACTATTTTGATACATCAATTATCAACCCTCTTATCCAAGCTAAGAGTTTATAATATAATCCCATTTCCCTCAACTTATGCAACAGCATTTCATGCTGTATCCTGTCAAAACCTTTGACACAGTTAACTGTAATATTGTTATGAAATACGAACAAGTTTACTCAAACATGTTCTTCTCTTAGTAAACCTAAATTGCTCATGCAATGCACAGATTCTCTGTTCAATCCATTTCTGTATGCAAGCTCTTTCCAGCTTTTCCAAAATCTTCACTGCCACTCCAAAGATAATGACAACTATATAGTTAAATCAATTATTGCACAAGGGTAATGTAAATATTTAAGTCAAAAGGTATGACT
Organism: Typopeltis vanoorti; assembly: GCF_054136105.1. Taxonomy (NCBI): domain Eukaryota; kingdom Metazoa; phylum Arthropoda; class Arachnida; order Uropygi; family Thelyphonidae; genus Typopeltis; species Typopeltis vanoorti. The sequence goes on from NC_143561.1 coordinate 107,683,873, forward strand.
AGTTCAGCTGAACACTTTTAATATCTGTGGCAATGCCTCATCAGCCCTATTATCAAATTCTTATTCAGTTTACAAACAGTTCTGGTACCTTCTCCTCATACACAAGTTTCTTCATCTAGTGTAGAGGTAGCATTGTGCTCCTTTTTGCATATGCCAACTTGACAGCTGTTAGCAAAGTGAATACTCATTAGTTAAGCTGTCTATAACCATTCATATTTAGTAGCAGATTCTTCCACATTCATTTCTTGTTTTACTTGCGGCATAATGACAATTTTTGTGGAATGTCTTTAGCTTAAAAAGTCAATTCAGAATGTAACCTTTTCTGAATGAAACATCTATATATTTAGCCACTTCCCAGGTCAGTATAGCATGATCACTGTCGATAACTGGATCATAATAGCAACCTCCTCTGATACTATAATCATGTCTAACGCTCTTCAACCTAGAGTTCTTTCTGTTGATGAAATTTTCATACCGTACTTTAGGTTATCCAGAAGCAAAATTCAAAAATATAACAAATGCAATTGAAAAACTAAAAAGCAAAATGAAACTTCTTTCTGTCGATGAAATTCTATCGATCACAACAGCTTAATAAATTCAGCTCCATTCTTCTTGTGAGATTCCGCCACTACCCAATCAATGTTCAGATTATAATAATCACTCATGATGATTATTCATTTAGCACTCATTGGGTTGATTTGACAATGGATTTCATCACCACAGCAACTAATCTACTAGGTCTGTAATAACACCCAGCATGTATTTGAGTTTATTAGAGTTCACCTCACACCAGATAGCTTCAAATTCCGTGCAACATGGACAGTTGTTGCTAATATTGCAATCATGGCTTTTTGCCCCATAACTAGGCTCAAATCATTCAATATCATTAGAAGCACCCATATCTCCCCTCCTCTCTTGTCTATTCTTCCTTAAAATACTGTACCCTCTGCACTCAATACCAGTTATGACATATGCCTCTGAGAGCAAAGTATTACTAATGCATTTAATATGAGGCCACAACATGTTGACCAAGACAACAAAACTCTATACCTTGGTTTCCTTGCATTTGTGTATAGACATAAGTTGCCTCCAGGGATTTTGTTACTCATCTCTGTAGCCTTCATCACTGTTGGACAACTTGCAGATCTCTATTCACGTCTAATGCCTCTCTTATATAGACATCCTTGCAAATACTAAATAAGTCTGAACTGGATGAGCACACAATCCTTTATTAATTACCTCCATGATTCTCACTATACCCCCCCCCCCAATCATCAGCTAGTTTCTCTGACTGTCCTTAGGTCTCATACCAATAAATAAGTTCTCCACATGCCCGATGCTAAATGCATTCAAGTGAAGGCTGTTCCTCTAAGAAAAGAATGAATTTATATAAAACTCACTCCACACATCCAAAACCACAATCATTCCTTCTACACAGCCTGCACACTGAATTGCAATATTAGCCCTTCTCAATTTAGTATTATCATATCTGGGTAAAAGACATGGCTTGGTAAATTTTTACTTTTCATTCTAGCTTTCTTCAGCAATCTTTTCATATTCCCTCCCATACTACATTTATCGCCAGTTAATTCATTTGTACCTAAAAGAACTGCCATCTTTCACTTTTTCGTTTTTCAATTGCATTTGTTACATTTTTGAATTTTGCACCTGGAAATCCTAAAGTACTGTAGTAACACACAGTGATCAATAGTATGTTTTATGAAGATTTGCCATACCATATAGTATCCTTTTTATATTCTACCTTACTTATTTCAATGCTTTGTTGTCTCTCTTTTTTGCTGCTTAACTTTCTTGTTCTTTCCATGCCTCTCTAAATGCTTCAACTTTTCTAATTCCTGCATCAAAAGAAGGCTTATCCTAATAATATCATGCTTCTGTTCATTGGGATAAGCCTTCTTCACAACTTTGCTATTCAGGCAAGTGTTAATTTTTGATGATGTGCTATTATTCAAGTGCATTTCTGGCACCAATTTATGAGCCTATATTTACATTACAATAAGTCAGCAAATGTATTATGAATTATACCAATCACAATAAAAACATGAAAATCATTAGTAATATACTATTACTAATCTACAGGACCTATTAATTTACAGGAGCACAAAACCAAACCAACCAACCATATATCTGTTACAAAAGAGAAATCACAATTTTTCAAATACTATGGAATTCAATACTTGAGACTCAAGGCAGGAAAGGACCTTTCATGTATAGAACTGATTATAAAAGCTTAATGTCAAGAAAAATATATCAAGTCTGAAGTCAACACAAGAAAATTTTTAGGAAATAAGCCAGATTAAGAGATAGCACATCAAAACTAATAACAGCAATCAACAACAAGTTCAAAGACACTTGTCCCCAATCACGCATACACGCTCGACCAGAAAGGGAACAAGATGCCAGCTTCGAAGACAACTTTCAGAAAAACGTCAAAATAGTGACCACAGTTGGACCATCGACTACAGGCAAGTTAAGTTGATGCAAAAACCAAGTGACACCACTAGCAGCCACCATGGTGACCAGTAGCAGGCAATGCATAGGAAATGTGCAAGACCCCTGCGAATAAACATATGACTCACAAAACCCTACAAATCCACTTCACCAACATCTGTACCCTAAACTCCAACTTTAATAATGCCAGAGAGCACCCAACCTAGAATTTCCCAACTTTGACCTTCTTTGGATGAAAATATCATTTCCCAACTCAGTCAAATTCATATGCTGTCTCTATCACTGTCCTAATGCAACCAACCACTCTGAGCTCTTTAATTTCCTCTCGTTAAAAATTGACTTTCTCCAGTCCCACTTTCCCAAAAGCAAAATCATCCTCCTAGTAGATTTTAATGTCCACAACACCAACTGGCTTTCCTCCTCCAGCTATACAGATCTTGCAGGCAGAGATGCTGAAACATTCGCCATCACTAATGACCTTACACTAGGTCAGATGCCAACCAGAATTTGGTTGGCATCTGAACAACCCAAACCACTCTCCAAATACACAGTGAATGTAGAGGGCCTGCTAGACAATTCTGACCACAACCTAGTGCTCGTCTCCTTCCCCATGAAACAATGCTTATACAACCACTCCCATACAAGAATAGTTTGGCATTATAACAGTGATAAGTGGGGCAGCCTCTGAAACTTCTATGCTTCATTCCCATGATTAGACTACTGCTTCTGACCTTCCAAGCCAAACACATGCACCAAACTCATAACCAAAGTAATCCTCACTGGAATGAAATCATACATTCCCCAGAGTACTCTAACCTGCCATTTCCCCAACTAAACCCTGGTTTTCCAAAAGATGTGCCAAGGCTGTACAAATGAAAAACCAAACATACCATTACTGGCTCAAATCAAGAACCCTATCCTCCTTCAGAACTTACACCCAAGCCTGAAATAAATGCAAAAAAAAAAAAAAAAACAATCAATGCTTCCAAAACGAGGTTTGAAAGAGAAAAAAGCAGGAAATTAGCATGTCCAAATAGCAATCGGTCATAACTTCTACCCAACACTATTCCTACCTCTATCATACCCAGATAGCTCCACTGCATCATCCCCTACAGAAAAGGCCAATCTCTTGGCCTCACACTTTGCTTCCAATGCATGTATAATTGACAATGGCAAATGTCCCCCAACCATTCCAGATGCCGAACATACAATGCCCACTATACCCTTTTGCCAGAAAGAGATCAGTAAAATACTGTCCAAATTAGACACGAAAGTCTCCTGGCCCTGATGGCATTCTTTCAATTGTCCTGAAGGTTTGCACATCAGAACTGTCTCCTGTCCTAGTCACTTATATATACTGTCTTACTCCATTGGTATCTATCCCACAGCCTGGAAATTGACCTATATTCAACCCATTCCCAAGAAGGGAGACAAGTCACTACTGTCCAACTACCACTCCATCTTGCTCACCTTAGTCCTGTCTAAAGTAATGGAAAAAATAATCAATTCTCAACTCCTACACTACCTTGAAGCTACCCATCTAATAAACGACCACTAGTATTGATTCTGTCGCTGCCGATCAACAGGAGATCTGCTCACATATGTCACCCATCTCTGGACAAATGCCATGGAGAAGTTTGGCGAATCTGAAGTGGGTGGACTTGATATCTCCAAGGCATCTGACCAGGTCTGGCACAAGGGCTTACTAAGCAAGCTGCCATCGTTTGGTCATCTCAAGACCTCTGTAGTTGAATTGCTAGCTTTCTGTCTGGGATGCACACTATGTGTGGTGGTGGATAGCTCCTTATCCTCTCACCATTCAACTAATGCTAATGTTCCTCAAGGTTCTGTCCTCTCACTAACCCTCTTCCTACTATATATCAATGACCTACTTCAGCTTACCTTCAATCCAATACACAGTTTTGCAGACGACAGCACATTGCACTCTTCCTTTTCTTTTGACAAACCTTACTCCACACAACTCACCTCAACCTACAGAACAGCAACCACCACTACCCTCAATTCAGACCTCCAAGCCATCCTCCAATGGGATTCAGATAACCTAGTCAATTTCAATGCAAATAAAACCCAGTACGGTTTTATTTCTCATTAAAGAGAACCATTTTCTCCCAGTATTATTTTTGAAAATACCCAAATTTCCAGACAATCCGAAATTTCTCTTCTTGGAATTACCCTGACATCAAGCCTCTCCTGGCATAAACACATAACAACCATTGCATCCTCATCTTCTAAAAAACTAGGACTTATCTTTTGCTCAAGACGTTACTTCACCCCTGAACAGCTGTTAACCCTATAATCACAAATCTGCCCAACCATCGAATACTGCTCCCACATGTGGGATGGGGCCCTCAAAATGCTCAACTCAATACAGAGAAGAGCAATCAGACTTATTAATGACCCATCTCTTACCAACTCACTCCCTCCCCACCCCCACTTTCACACAGATGATTGATCTTCTCTGCACTATGTGTTTTCTACAAATATTTCCATGGAAAATGTTCATCCAAAATAGCATCAATAATTCTCCCACTTAGTACTAAGCTCATTGGAACAAATGCAGCTGCTGCTCAACATCCCTACAACAGTACACCTTGAAACCCATAGAACATTTTTCTTCTCCTCCTCCTTTAGCCCTGCAACTGCTATACTATGGAACAGTCTTCTCCTTGATGTGTTCCCTAAGGAATACAATATACAGTCATTCATATCCAATGTGAACAAGTACCTTATTTCTCAACCCATACATGGTACTAATGTACTATAGGTTGATCTACCAACCTCTTATGTATGGGCTCAACATAAAGCTCACTCACACACATCAGGGGCTTATATTCAGGGTGTGTGATGCATGGAATAGTAATATCAACGATATTATATTTTTGCATTTATTCCTGTTAAAGACTCCCCTTTCTTGGTTTCGCATTATTCCTAAAATTAAACACAACATACTAATGATTCACGAAGAGGAAACTTTTTGATGTGTAAACGTTGCATCACATTAATGTTAATAGCTCAGATGTGCAATCACAATTATGGACACCCTTCAATCCTTTGAACAGACGTACAGATGGTGCAGTGGGTCAAATTCAATTCTTAGCATTCCAGTAGTATTAAACCACCCAGAAGGCAAGACAGGGTGTACACCAAGACAATAGCACCCACAAGTCGTTAGTGGCTGTGATTGGTTATTGGTTGAAGGAATCCAACTGAACGTTCTCATTTGTCATGAGGTGCTGTTTTTTGTTTTCTGGAGTTTTATCTGTTTTGCATGCATGAAATGTGAACTGACATGTTTAGGACACTGATATAGACAAGTTTTTAATACATAATTTTATATAAATAATTTATAACTTTTTTTGCCCATATTTACAATGGGGAAACAGTGTTGATGATCTACTGAATATTCCATTTTCTACAAGAGCTTGTGCAGATTTATGATTGTAGTTGAAGGAGGTAAGCCTCCTCTTCCAAATGTACTGATCATGCATAGAAATGTAAAAACTGAGTACATGAGACACCTCTATTTCACAATAGATGTTTAACACATTGTCCTCCATTCTATGCAGATTCAATTGATAAATTACAGTATTCAAAGTTATCCTACAATCAATTACATTGGACCAATTAGGATGAGCACTGATGTACTATGCACACTTGTTTTAAGTGTGCATAGTACATCAGTGGTACTATAGTACCACTGATGTACATAGTACATTTACTTTCATAAATCGATAAAAATGCAATCATATGGTCAAATTAACGTGAATTTTGTAATGTGGGTTGCATAAGCCATACAACAACACACCCAACCAAAATGGGCACATATATATATATATTCAATATTATACATTGAATTGTTACATGGAGAGACTTCACTTACTTTTCCAGTAAGGGAACTCATATTTTCCATTCCCAAAACCTGTATTAATCCTGAAGATTTGTCATCCTACAGCAGTTTAGGAAAGAAAAAAACAACCTTAATAAAAACTGATCATCATATAAAGAAAATAAAAATCCAAATTAAATGTAGTGAACTGCATTGAACAAAAAGGACAACACAATTCCTTATGTACATAATATAATTAATATAACAAGGTAGATGTATTTTATAGATTTATGTTCAAATACACAATGAAAATGCTGAAGCTTATTTAAAAATTGTTTATGGTTTGTGAAAACTAGAATTTAAGACAGTCAACTGGAGTAGAACACTCATAGTTTCCATTCATAAAAATTGAAATACAGTGGAATTCCCTTAGTGAGCATTCCATTTAAAATTTATGAAAGTATACTTGAGAAGAAGCTTAGAGTTTCATTGCAGGGTGTAAAACCACTGCTCTGATTATGAAGGGCCCGAAATAGCACGAAAAAGTTCCATGTTTAGTATCTAGAGCAGGGTTTCCTATCTAGGTAAATAATAAATAGAAATGCAAGAAAAAAGTCATGTGTGTATTAGAGTGAAGAGATAGCACCAAAGATAAAAAAAACTCTATTGAGTGCAAGAAAAAAAATAATAATAATAAATAGTTCGGAAACTTGATAGAGAACAAGCAATAACTAGGCTGGCATGAAGTAGAATTCTTGGGGTGAGTAACAGTAATCAAAATACTGGAAGTGATTTTAATTTCTTCACATCAACAATAGAACTTACAATTTAATGTAGTAAAAACTTTCCTATATATGTAATAAGGTTTAGCATTCTCAGGGAGAAATTCTGTAATTTTATTCCAGTCAAAGAATAAGAAGCTTCACTGAACTCTTATAGAACTTACTCTATACAATGTTGGCAAACATTATTAATTTCAATAATGTTTACTAGCCGACTGAAATGAAATATATAAACATAGAATCACTGTGAATAACTTATTATACCTAACAGTAAAAATATGAAATTCATGCCCTTCAAGGAATCAGAAGAAATTATGTTTAGTGACTCTTCATATAAAAACCGTAGCCACAAAACAGCAGGATACTTATTATTATTAACTGACACCTCTAAGGAGTACAAAGCCTCATCGAGGGAAGGAAGGCACCTACACCTCTCCATCTCCACCACTTAACTCACCAACCATCATCATCATCTACATCAATGCCATCACTAGTATTTTTGTCTATAAATTACATGTATTCTCAAGGCCAGTTTGTCTGTATGCAGGATGAAAAACCTGAGTTTCCAGGAAAAAAACCCTGCTACCTCCGTATAAAATCAGCTAACTCGCCTTCAACTGAAAAAGCCCATATAAAGATTCCTCTCATCACGACAAGAATCGAACTCAGGCCTTTTCCAATTGAAAGGTGCTAAGTACAGTCATTCTTCCAATTGTGCTATGGAGGCATTTATATAGAGACATCTATATAATCTATAGAGATTATATGAATTATATATTTAGTTTAATCCTTTATCCAAGTGTAAGCAAACAAAGTTTGCATCTAAAATATTTCAGGACTGGGGCAACTCGTGGTAGAGGTGGTATGACTTCACATCACCGGCAAGTGATGTGAAGTCATACCGTCTTTGCCACAAGTTACTCCAGTCCAGAAATTACTTTAGAAACAAACTTTGTTTGCTTATATATATTATATATATATGTTAAAGTTACCAAGCTATTTTAAACCTGGTTTTACCCAAGGTAAAATACTTTCTATATATCTATGTATATATATATATATATATATATATATATATATTAATCTATAGAGACATGTTCAATATCAATCGGAGAAAAAACCCTGCTACCTCTGCATGAAATCAGCTAACTTACCTTCAACTGAAAAGCTCATATAAAGATCCCTCCCGTTACGACAAGAATTGAACTCGGGCCTTTTCCAATCAAAGGGTGCTACATACTGTCATTCTTCCAATTGTATTGTGCTACGGAGGCATTTATATAGAGACATCTATATAATCTATAGAGACATGTTTAATATCAATGAAACTGCCATCAGCATTTTTGAATCCTAAAAATATTACTAAGAAAAGTGAATTTCTATTCTTTTAAGATATTTATGAATATACTGAAGTCCAGATTATGCAAGTACCCAAATGGACTTCATGAATGAGCATCGCAAGAATTATAAAAGGAATTTCTTTATTTGCATGACTGCAATATTATTTCATTAAGATAAATCCAAAGAGAATATAAATCATCCAACAAAATTAAACTATTACTATGATCAAATGCATGTTAACAAGTAATGAATAAAATGTGCTCGTAGGAGATGAAATACAATATGTTAAAGACTTAGCTTTAACAGAGTTTACAACATAATAATAATGAGTGAAACATATTAGACAAAGTAGTAACTTTATTGAAAATTAGCAAAACAAATATTTTGCACACAAACCAACATAACATCAGTGTGTAGCAAAGAAGCAATTCGAAGAGAGAATACAAGGCAAATACAACAGTCGGTTAACTTTTCACAGCAAGTCCCACATGCTACAAGGATCATCAAATTCCAAACATGTACCCTTAGGGATTGCACATGATTCTGTGATGGTACAATATTAAAAGTTTACATTATTACTAACATTCCTATCAACAATTTTAATATAAATCAGTCTTATCTGTCAAAACTCCAAGATTTCATATTTTACATTTCAGTCTTCTAAGTGCATCAATTGACTTAGTTCTTGATCTTCCTCTGAGTCTTTTTTCTACTATCCTGGCATTGAACATCTGCTTTGGTAATCTTCCCTATTCAATTCCATATTTAAGTAACCATAAAACCTGAAATTAGCTCTACTCACATATTCTTGAATACCAACAATGTCCTAATATATTCATTTCTAATATGATTCTGCCATCTGTTCACAATCCTAATTTTTCTCAAACTCCCATATCATCTCAAATCTTTGATCAAATATTTTATTTCTAATCTGGATCAAAGATCCATACATTAATAGTTTGAACACCATCTAGTTTATTGTTTTGATTAATTTCTCTTATTCCATATAAATTTATTGCCAAAGATGCTAATTTAGATATATATGCAGGTATGGGACTTTTGGGATGTAGAGGTAATCATTCAGATTAAATTCAGACAATGCTAATGCGATCTCTCAACTTTCTTTGAAAAGACATTTCAATTTAAAACTGCTTCTATGGAAAAGACAAGTAGCATTCCACCACAGTTAATGTATCCCACAAAAACACTATGCTAAGTGAAAATGTGTTAATCAAATATAATAAGCGATGAAACAAAAATTTCAACTCATCCAAACTTTAAAAATCTTTACTACATTTTGCCAGTTAGTTTTGAGTCAGAATAAAATTGAATTTCATATTGAAAAGAAGAACATGTAAGAAAGTTTTAAGCGAATAAAAGAACTCCCCAGTGTCAACCCTGTAACTACTTCTCAATGGTTTTAAAGTCTCAGTCATATCACTTCTCCTTCTTCTATCCACTAAGCTCTGCAGTTCCACATTCTCTCAGTCGATACTCATAACTAACATTGTACAGTCCTGAAACCATCTTTGTTATCTGCCTTTGTACCCTTTCCACAGTTAATTTATCCCCTTCAAATCTTAGGGACCAAATCTGAGAACAATAGTCTAAGTGTGGTCTAATCAAGGTCTTATACAACTGGAACAAGTAGTACGCATGGATAGGCTTAGGTGTTCGTCAGACATGTTGTAATAGGTTTCACGGTATGATCTGTTAAGATCATACCGTGAAACCTATGAAAGTTAAGAAAATAACTATTTATTAACTTAAAAGCAAATATTTTGCTGGTATTATATCCAGCATCTTCAGAGCACACAACACAAAGTTTGTTACAAATGCAAGACAACCACAATCCAGTGTAACAGTGGGGCTAGTATAAGTAATTGCAGCGTGCAACAAAAGACTAAAGTCCTAATATGGCACCATCTAGGTAAAAAAAAAAAAAAATCCCCATAAAATAGATAACACACTAAATGCTACCCATAAATCCCCTCAATCTACCACAGAAGACTACAACAAAACCATCACCATCCCATACATTAAAGGCACATCTGAAAAGATATCTAAGGTGCTTAACAAACACCAACTATGCACAGTATTTAAACTGTATGTAAAATTAGCAACTCTCATCCGTTCATCTAAGGACAAATGCACTCCTTTATCACATCCAGGAGTCTATGAAGTGCCCTGTTCTTGCTATCAAGCCTACTATGGACAGACAGGAAGAAATGTGGACATCCGCCTCAGTGAACACAAAAAACATATCCGACACTTTCGCTATGGTAAGTTGGGTCTGGCAGACCATGCTTTGGATACCCCTGCACAAAGGATCAATTGGAAAGAAACAAAAGTAATGCACAGAAGCTTCTCCAAGTCAGAGAGGTTGTTCCTGGAATCAACAGAAGCCTTAAAACATACTCCAAACCTTAACAAGTATGGCTGTATAAATCTACCAAAGATTTGGGAGTCATCCTAAGACCAAATTAATATTTATTACTTTTATTTTATTTTATATTTTTTTCAAACTTTCTAAGACTATCATTTGGACTACTATTTCAAAACTTGGAACTTTTTTTTTTTTTTAACCTAGATTGCGCCATTTTAGGACTTTAGTCTTGTATTGCATGCTGCAATTCCTTATACTAGCCCTACTGTTACACTGGATTGTGGTTGTCTTGCACTTATAACAAACTTTGTGTTGTGTGCTCTGAAGATGCTGGATATAATACCAGCGAAATATTAGCTTTTAAGTTAATAAATAGTTATTTTCTTAACCATCTGTGTTCTTATCATACCGTGAAACCTATTACAACATGGAACAAGTAGTGACAGCACAGTGCTAAAAATCACTCAACAGGCATGCAATCAGGAATGCATATCCATACTTGAAGTAGAAAAAGCCATCAAAAGCCTGAAATGTGAAAAGGCATCAAAAGTACATGATATTCGACCAGAAATGCTGAAGTATGGAGGTATAAAAGTCTTGCAGTAGCCGCACTGCATAGTTCAGAAAACCTGGATAGTGGGATGAATTCCAGATGATTGAAGCAGAGCTCTCATAGTTACCCATATACAAAAAGGGAAATAAAACTGAATGCAAGAATTACAGAGGTATTTCCCCTACTGAGTGTTCCTTATAAGATTTATGCAAGTATACTTGAGAAATGACCGAGAAGGATTGTGGAAGGGAAACTTGGTGAAGAAGAAGCTGGATTCAGGTCAAATAGAGGCTGTCAGGATCAGATTTTCACTTTATGAGAGATAATCGAAAAATTGTAAGAATATAACAAAGATCTGTATTTAAGTTTTTTTTTTTTTTTATTTAAGATACCATATAACACTACAGTTATATGGTATCAATGAGGCATTATATCAAGCAATACTTAGTCTTTATTTCAATTGTAAGTCAGCAGTTAGAAATGAAGGAAGTATAGGAAGATGGTTTGATATTAAATCTGGTGTCAGACAAGGATGTGCATTATTCCCTCTGTTATTCATTATCTATATGGATCACATTACGAAGTGGTATTAAACCTGATATAAAAATTGGAGATGTTAATCTGAGCTTTTAATTTATGCAGATTATGTATTTTTAAATAAATCTAGTAATAAATTTGGTATGAAAATCAGCAATAACAAGACAAAGACAATGAAAATAGGCAGAAATACTGAAAATATCAATTGCATTGTGAATGGAGAACCTATAGAACAAGTAAAATATTTCAGCTACTTAGGCACAATTTTTAGAGAAGATGGTAAATTCTTCTACTTCTGCAACTTATCCCACTTAAGTAGGGTCGCTGTTCTCAGTGAGTTTCCTCACTGAGAAACCTCATCTTCCTGTCTCAGGCTGTAACCACATCCAAGTTCTTCATCCTCAAGTCCTCCACCACCAGCAACCTCCATCTCTTCTTTGGCTGCGCGTGCTTCCTCCTCCCCTTCACATCAATCTGCATGACCTTTCTTCCCACATACTCATCCTCATCACATGATCAAACCATCTCAACCTTGCCTCATGTATATTTGCTCCTAAGTTCATAACTTTCACCGTTCCACTTACACAGTCATGTCCCAGACGATCCTTTCTGGTCACACCGCACATCCACCTAAGCATTCTCATTTCTGCTAGCTCCATCCTGCTTATGTTATTTTTCCTCCAGATCACAATTTCCATAGCATACGTCATAGCTGGTCTCACTACATTCCTGAAGATTTTGCCTTTTAGAGTAATCGGCACCCTCTTATTGCATAGCACTCCAGCCATTCTCTCTCTCTCTCTCTCTCTCTCTCTAGTTCTTCCATCCCACTTCCTTCTCAGCCTCTCCATAGTCTTACACTGTTGAACCTAAGTATCTAAAGTCCCTAACCTTCCTGATGACATTGACTTACAGCTCCAGATCTGTCTCCTGGCTGCCATCACTTTGCAACACATATACTCTGTCTTACTTCTGTTCAGTCTCATACCTCTCTCTCTTCCAGTACTTTCCCCCACTTTTCCAGTTTAGCTGCTACTTCTTCCCTTGATTCTGCACACAGCATGAAGTCATCTGCATACAACATTGTCCAAGGTGCATCTTCTCTCACCTCCATCACAATATTAAACAGGAATGAGTTAATGCTGACTGTTGATGCAAGCCAACTGTCACATGATGAAAACTTTCTGTCTCTCCTAGGTAGGTCCGAACTCTTGTCTTCACATTTCTGTACATCTGCTGCACCAACCTGACATATTTCTCCAGTATATTTTTCTCCCTCAGACACCTCCAGACTTCTTGCTTTAGCACTCTATCGTACACTTTCTCCAGATCAATAAATACCAGATGTAGCTCCCGTTGTTTCTCTTGAAACTTTTCCATCATCTGCTGTAACCCAAAGATGGCATCAACAAAACTGGTATGGCAGGAAGTCAACTGAACAAATTTATATGGAATAAGAAAGAAATTAGTCAAAATACTAAATTAGCTGTATACAAGACAGTGTTCAAAACCAATTTTAACTTATGGATCTGAAAGCTTGGTTAGAAATAAAACGCTTGACCAAAGACTAGAGACTGCAGATATGAGACTCCTGAGAAAGATTAGGGGCATGAACAGATGGCATCCATGGCAATATCATATTAAAAATTAGGATATTAGAAAAGAAATTAATATTGTTAGCATCCAGGAGAGGAAAGATTAGCAAAACAAATGTTCTCTCCAAGAAAAAAGACTGAGAGGAAGACCAAGATATAGGTGGAATGATACAGTAAAAAGTGCCTTAGAAGACAGAAATATAAAATCTGATAATGTTGGAGTCTTGACAGATAAAATATTGATTTGGAAGAAAGTTGTTGATAGGAAGTTAGTAATGATGTAGTTTTTAATGTAGTACTATCATAATATCCTGTACACCCCTTGATGATACATGATGATTGCTAATATAACTATAAAACATAATACAATGTTTTAAAAGATTTAAAAATAATGAAATGTTTTAAAAGATTTTAAAATAATATGATGTATTTAAAAGAAAATTATGAGAAATGTTCGAACAAGGTATTTTGCAATGACTTTTGTTTCCTTTCTTTTTCGCTATGTATGTACATCTCTTAGTAACAGCTCAAACTTGTCTACATATTGAAGGACTTGCATTTTGCAATCAACAGTAATCAATATTCATAAAGTTGTTCTCAAGTTTCAACATTGGGCCAGAGCAGACTGCTACCAGGCAGGACCCCAGGTAGCAGATAGGGGGGAAAGGCCATCAGGCATGTTGGCTAGCATCTGCACTCCAGATGAGCAAATATAAATGGCATCTGTACTTCATGTAAGGAGGCCAAAATGAAACACAAACCTGTTTAGCCTGCATGGTGTTTTAAGCCTAAAAAATCCTCCATAATGACCACACACACACACACACACACACACACACACACACACACCAAAAAGAATAATGCGGCTCAGACATCACCCGGAATAACAAGGTTCGTGTTTGTGGTTTAGGCAGAGGGCCACAAGTGAAAAATTGGCTGCAGTCTCCAATACATATGCATACAACATACCACATAAGAACAATGAGAGAAGAAGCAAACCTTCTAGATTTGGAAGAAATAAAGGAAATTAAATGGGACATCATTGGACTCAAATAAGTAAGAAGGAAAGATGAAAACATGCACATAAGAAACAATGGACATGCTCTACATCTACAGAAACACAGAAAACAACAGAAATGGAGCTGACTTTCTAATTCATAAACAAAGAATACAACAAACAATAAATATACAAAGAATGTCAGATAGAATGACCCAACTGATTCTGAAAAAAACGCAAGATATAAAATTAAAATCCTTCAAATATATGCACCAACAGCAAGTCATGAAGACTATGAAATACAAGAATTTCATTAAAAAATGGAAGACCTCATGAACAAAGAAAAATTCATTATACCTTAATCATAGGTGACAAACTCAAAAATAGAAATAAAATCAAATGCACAAGAACTTCCAACAGGAAAATTTGGACTAGGAGACAGGAATGAATGCAGAGAAAGATTAATTGAATCTGCAACCCAAAATCAACTGAAAATAACCAACACACCTTCTTCAAGAAAAGACCTAAACAAAGATGAACATGGAAAGAACCAAATGATATAACAAAATGAAATAGATGATATCCTCCAGAATGAATATAATCAAAGATGTAGGTGTCTTAAATAAATTCAACATAGGAAGCGACCATAGAATGCTAAGAAGAAGAATAAGTATAAATACAAGAGAAAGAAGAAAACTTATACAAAAGAAAACAGATGACTCCATAATAAATAAAATGCATAAAGAAAATAGAAAATTATATCAAGCAGAAATAATTAAAAGAATATTGGAAGCAAAAGAAGAAAAAGATTTAAATACTCTAAACCAAGATATAGAAATAATTATAAAGAGCTTAAATAAGATAAAAAGAACTAAAGAGAAAAAGCAGAAACTAACAAAAGAAACTCAATTGAATAAAAAAAAAAAAAAGGGAGAAACTTAAATCAAATAGAAAGACAGAACTAAACTAAACCATCAAAAAGAATAAGAAAAGAAATAAGAGAAGAAATAAGAGAATAGAAACAAAGAAATTTTACAGTAATTTATATAGCTCTAAACAGCCCAATCAAGACATTGAAATCCACTACAACATGGAAGTACCATTAATATTGATTGAAGAAACAGAAAAACTCTCAAAAGAAATACCAAATAATTAAAGTCTGGAACCATATAAAATTACAGCAGATATGATAAGATATGGAGAAAGATAATTACTAGAAGATTTATTAAGAGAATTTTTAATAAATGCTTTATAGAATCTAAAATCCCAGATGACTGGAACAAAGCACAAACAGTCTTAATATACAAAAAAGGAGATCATACAGATCTAAAAAACTACAGACCAATCTGCCTGCTTTCACTTATGTATAAAGCCAATAGGATGAAAAATAAACTAGAGGTCGCACAAACAAAAGACCAAGTAGGATTCAAAAGTGGACATTCAACTAATGACCACCTCAAATTATTAACCAGATAATAGAAAAAACGAGGAATATAACATACCACTTTGAATAGCATTTATTGATTATGAAAAAGCATTTGATACAACATAAAGAACAGTAATGAAAGCAGCACTAATTAACCAAGATATTGAAAAACCATACATACAACTAATACAACATACATACCAGAATGCAAAAAGTAATATACAATTAAATAATTTCATCATCATAATTATCATGCTTTTTTCTCATTTTTCTTTGTTTGTCTTTTTGTTTTATTGTCCAGATTTCACTTCCATACAATAGGACTGGTAGTGCTAATGTATTTGTTTGTTTGTATTGTAAGATCTCTATGTTGTTTCAAACTAGTTCAAAAACAAATATCGTTTATATTTGCTTTTGAACTAGGTTAGGTTTAAATATAGTTAATTACTGTTAGTTTTAAATATTTTGCAATTTCTAGGTTTAAATCTTTTTTTTTTTTTTTCATATGTAATCATACATTCTAGGTAGTTAAATGAATTCACCTGTTCTAAAATCTTATCTATTACTATTTTAGTTCTTACTGGATCTTGTCATTTAAAGGCCATCATTTTTGATTTTTCTGTTGATATTATCATTCATAACCTTTGGCTATCTCATTTAAATGTAAAATATCTTTCTGTAAGTTATCTTCAGAATTCGTAATTATTATCTGATCATCAGCAAAAAGGAGAGTGTTTAAGTTCACAACAGGAGAAATGGAAATTTTTATTCCATTTTATTATTATTTCATTATCATCCTCAAATTCCTGATATATACCCTCTAGGGGGTGTACAGGATATGATAGTACTACATGAAAAATTTACATCATTACTAACTTCCTACAATCTACAATTTTCCTCCAAATCAGTCTGTTAAATGTCAAAACTCCAATATTATCAGGTCTTATATTTCTGTCTTCTAAGGCACTTTTTACTGTATCAGTCCACCTATATCTTGGTTTTCCTCTGGGTCTTTTTCCTGCCAACCTGGCAGAGAACACTTGTTTTGTTAATCTTTCCTCTCTCATTCTGCTTAAGTGACCATACCACATGAGATTAGCTCTGCTAATGCATTCCTGGATGCTGACAATAAAGTTCTTTCCTAATATCCTCGTTTTTTTAATATGATATTGCCATTGATGCCATCTGTTCATGCCTCTAATCTTTCTCAGGACTCTTATATCTGTGGTCTCTAGTCTTTGGTCAAGTGTTTTATTTCTAACCCAGCTCTCAGATCCATAAGTTAAAATTGGTTTAAACACTGTCTTGTATACATCTAATTTAGTGTTTTGACTATTATTCCATATAAATTTATTCAGTTGACTTCCTACCAACGAAGCTTTGTTGATTCCGTTGTCTATTTCCATATTTAACTTACCATTGTCACTAAAAATCGTGCTTAAGTAGCTGAAATGTTTTACTTGTTCTATAGGTTCTCCATTCACAATGAAGCTGATATTTTCAATGCTTCTTCCTATTTTCATTATCTTTGTCTTGTTATTGCTGACCTTCATACCATATCTATCACAACAGTTATTCAATTTAGTCAGAGAATCTTGCAGACTTGTAGCGGATTTATTTAGAAGTATAACATCATCCGCATAAAGCAAGGAGCTGACATTAACATCTCCAATTTCGATATCAGGTTTAATACCACTTTCCTTCATAACGTAAACCATATAGATAATGAATAACAGAGGTGATAATGTACAGCCTTGTCTGACACCAGATTTAACATTAAACCATCTCCCTGAACTACCTTCAATTCTAACTGCTGACTTACAACTCAAATAAAGAATAAGTATTGCTTGATATAATGATCCACTGACACCACACAACTGTAGCGTTTTGAATAGCATCGCTCTTGGCACCTTGTCAAATGCTTTTTCCAGATCTCCAAAACTTAAATACAGATCTTTGTCATATTCCCATGATTTCTCAACTATCTGTCATAAAGTGAAAATCTGATCCTGACAGCCTCTATTTGGTCTGAATCCAGCTTGTTCTTCATCAAGCTTCTCTTCCACAATCCTTCTCAACCATTTCTCAAGTATACTTGCATATATCTTACCAAGAACATTCAGTAGGGAAATGCCTCTGTAATTCTCACATTCAGTTTTATTTCCCTTTTTATATATGGATACTATGAGAGCTCTACTTCAATCATCTGGAATTCGTCCCACTGTACGACTTTTATACCTCCATAACCTGAGCATTTCTGGTCGAATATCATCTACTCCTGGTGCCTTTCCACATTTCAGGCTTTTGATGGCGTTTTCTACTTCAAGTATGGGTATGTATTCCTGACTGCATGCCTGGTCAGTGGTTTTTTACCACGGTGCTGTCATCACTGCTAATTTTATTTAGCAATTTTTTGAAGTAATTACTCCATACTTCAAGGATATCTTTTTCTCCCGTTTTCATGTCACCTTTATCATCTCTAACTCCTTTTACAGCACATTTTCATCCATTTCTAAGCTTCTTCAACAATCTCCAGAATATCTTACCACCTTCTTGATATTTATTTTCTATGTTCTTGCCAAAGTCCTCCCATGACTTGCGTTTAGCCAGTTTTACACAGTGTTTAGCTTTCTTATATTTGTCTCTGTATTCTCTAAGAGCAAAAGCTGATTTATTTGCCAGGAACTTTTGATATGCTTTCTTCTTTTCCTTCACTGCCTCTTTAACTTATTGTGGAGTTCTGATTTTTTCTATCCTTGCACACAACCTCACCACATGCCTCTCTGCCTGAATCAATCAGTGTTTTCTTCAGAGCTTGCCAATGAATCTCCAAGGTTTGGTTCCTACTCTCAAACTCTTTCATTTTTTCTTGAATAATATCTGTGTATTTTAGTCTACAGTTCATATCTGAGAGCTGCTCAACTTTTACTCGCTTTAAAACTTTCTTACATGTTCTTCTTTTCAATATGAAATTCAATTTTATCCTGCTCATTTCCAATTTCAAATCCTCTGTACACTCTGGTGTCCTGCACCAACAGGAAAATATCACTATCAACAATAACACAGTCAATGAGACTTCTTATTGCTTGCCTCTTCTCTCCATATGAATTTTTGCACCTTTTTATGTTAGAATATTGTATTAGTAATAACCAATCCATGTCCTGAGCAGAAATCCAACAGGTATTTGCCATTATTATTGGCTTTGCTCTTTTCTCCAAATTTTCCCAAAATAGTTTTGTATGTCTGACAATCATTTCTTACTCTGCTATTTAGATTCCAAACAAGGACCAAATTTTCCTTTTTCATTGTGTCAGTTGCTTTCTCTAAAGCCTCAAAAAATTCCTCCACTTCTACCTTAGTAGAACCTTCTGTGGGACCAGAGGCACAAATAAGTCATTGTCCAGTTCTCCATTCTGATATTTGCCCACATCACACTACTTGCGACTGCCTGCCATTCAAGAAGATTATCCTCGTATTTAGTGTGTTGAATACTATGGCTATTCCTTCTTTTCCTTGATTGTCATTGCCTGAATATAACATTTTATATTTATTTCTCAGAAAGATCTCACCAGTTTTTGTTTCAGTCACCCCTATTACGTTGATTTTTTTTTTTTTTTTTTTATGTTGGGCCCATATACAGGAGGTTGGCTGGTCAACCTATAGTACATTAGTACCCTATATGGGTGGTGGGGTGCGAAAGGAGAAACTTGTTTACATTTGATTTGAACGCCTGTATGTTGTATTTCTTGGAAATACATCTGGGGGAAGACTGTTCCCTAATACTGCAGTAGTGGGATGAATGAGGAGGTAAAGAAACTTGTTCTGTGGGTTTCGAGGCGTACTGTGAAAGGATGTTGGAGCAGCTGTACGTGTTCCAATGGGCTTAGTACAGGGTGGGGAAATTATTGATGCTATTTCAGATGAACATTTCCCATGAAATATTTATAGAATATACAGATTGTGGAGACCAGGCTTCTATGTGAAAGTGGGGGGAGTGAGTTGGTGAGGGATGGGTTATTTATTAGTCTAATTGCTCTCCTCTGTATTGAGTCAAGCATTTTGAGGGAGCTTTTTGGAGCCCCACTCCAGATGTGAGAGCAGTATTTGAGAGCTAGGGGGAGGGGAGGATTTGTGACTTGTATAGTGTTAACAGCTGTTTAGAGGTGAAGTAGCATCTTGAGCGAAGGAGGAAGCCTAGTTTTTTGGAAGCTGAGGATACAATGGTTGTGAATGTGTTTATGCCAGGAGGGTTGATATCAAGGTAATTCCGAGAAGAGAAATTTCATCTTGTCTGAGAATTTGAGTGTTATCGAAAACAATGCTGGCGGAAAATGGTTCTTTTTTGTGAGAAATAAGACAGAACTGGGTTTTACTAGCATTGAAGTTGATGAGGTTATCTGAGCTCCATTGGTGGATGGCATGGAGGTCGGAATTAAGGTGGTTGATGTTCTGTGGGTTGAGGCGAGTTGTGTAGAATATGGTTTGTCAAATGAAAGAGAGGAATGTAATGTGCTGTCATTTGCAAAACTGTGTATTGGGTTAGAAGTCAACTGAAGTAGGTCATTGATACACAGAAGGAAGAGGGTCAGTAAGAGAACTGAACCTTGTGGGACCCCAGCATTAGTTGGATGGGGAGAGGATAGGGAGCCGTCTACCATCACATAGTGTGCGTCCAGACAGGAAGCCAGCAATCCATCTGCAGAAGTCCTGAAGCAGTCCAAATGATGGGAGTTTGCTTAGTAAGCCTTTGTATCAGACTCGATCAAAGGCTTTGGAGATATCGAGTGCAACTACTTGGGATTCACCGAATTTCTCCATGGCGTTTGTCCAGTGATGGGTGATGTATGAGAATAGATCTCCTGTTGAACGTCTTTGACGGAATCCGTACTGGTGGTCGCTTAATAGCCAGGTCCTTCAAGGTAGATTAGGAGTTGAGAGTTGATGATTTTCTCCATTACTTTAGATAGGACTGAAGTGAGTGAGATAGGACAGTAGTTAGATGGCAGTGATTTGTCACCCTTTTTAGGAATGGGTTGAATATATTCTGGTCGGTTTTTGAACAATTTGTGTGTCATTAGTGACTGCAAATGTTTCAGCATCTCTGCCTGCAGGATCTGTATAACTGGAAGAGGAAAGCCAACTGGTGTTATGGACGTTGAAATCACCCAGGAGGATGATTTCACTGTTAGGAGAGTGGGATTGGAGAAAATCAACTTTTAAGAAGAGGAAATGGAAGAGTTCAGAGAGATTGGTGGTATTAGGAGAGCGATAGAGACCGCAGATGAATTTGACTGCATTGGGGAAGGATATCTTCAGTCAAAGAAGGTCGAAGTCGGGTGATTCTAAGTTAGTTGCTCTCTGGCAGGGTATGTCAGAGCCGATATATGCACAGACGCCACCCTTGTGTCGAAAGGAGTTAAATAGTTAGGAAGGTTGAGATGAATAGTGCTAGGTGAGATTTGAGTTTCTGTTAAAAAGAGTAGGTGGGGTTTGGTGGACTGCAGATGGTAGTGGATGCTATTAAGGTTGGTGTTGAGGCCACGGATGTCGGTGAAGCAGATATGCAAGGTTCTGTGAGGCATGAATTTGACCACAAGGATCTTGCACGTTTCCTATGCAGTGCCTGCATACTGGTGTCCTTCGTGGATGCTAGTGGTGTCACTTGGTTTTTGTACTAGTTTGGATTGTTTGTAGTCTATCACCCAACTGTTGTCTCCAATTTGGCGTTTTTCTTCTAGTTGTCTTTGGAGTTGGCATCTTTGTTCTCTCTGGGCAAAGGTTGAATCAGGTTGAGCAAGTATGCACGACTGGGGGCAAGTGTCCTTTAGCTTGTTGTTTATCGCTGCTATAAATTTGGTCGTGTTTATTAGAGTCACAGGTCACTTTCACGAGACATGGAAAGTTCATTCCATCCTTTCTTTTGTTAATGGGTCCGATAGGATGGCATTTGAAGATATTTCTGGGATTGAAATTGCATTCTCCTGCAAGTTTGCCGAAGTTTTCTTTTAAGGATTTACCGTTTTCCATTGGAAAGTTCAGGATAACGGCGTTGAGTTTAGATCGGTAAAAGGTTTGTGCGCCGATTCATTTATTTTCACGCAGGAAATATATAGCCAGTTGCAACAGAAATCGCACAATATACCCTTTTTCCTTTCTTTGACTTCAGTTTCACAGCCGCGGCACTTTGTAATGTTATTCGGTTTGCTGGTGATCGGTGATGCTACGCTGACGGGACTCGAGGTAATCTTCCGTTGTTGGCCGCTATTTTTACTTCGCACGGTAGGCATAGCGCTTTCACATGGCTGTTTTTTATTTGTAAAATATTGCAGACTTAATGGACTATGGGTACTTACTTACTGAAGTAATCAGCTGCTTAGTACCTTCTATTACTTTTCCGTTTGCTGCTTATTTTGCACAAAAAACAGTTATTACAATTACGATAAAATGTGGGAGCACAAGTTTAACATTACTTATTCACAGGTGCCACCTGAGAACTAGAAGATCTGGTACTTATCCAATTCCTCAACTAGCTCCATTCTTTTGCATTCAGGCTTCTTATATTGATAGTACTGATCTTGAACTCTGGTAAAGTTGAGTTGGGGTAAGTTTCCAGTAGCTGACCTGTTTGCCCTGGTTCCCTGGCGAAAACAATGGGGGCCTTTTTTTAACTGGGTGATGCCCCAGCCAGCATGAAATTCTTTCATTTGTACCATCATTTGAAATTTTGGTTTAAACCAATAAAAATACAATTTGGTCAACTAAATCCCAAATTGCCAGCCTATCCTCGTACATTCAGTATCCAGATGGATACCTAACAGGGTGCACCATGAAAAGGTGAGGATTGGACGTTAGGTCAGAAGCCATGGTCGGTTCTCCATATTCCTTTGAAGGCTATGTTATATAGCTCTCGGATATGATAGTTCATAATTTAATCTTATTTGTATTTGATTATTTTCATATATACTTATGACAGCTTTTAGAATAATATTATTTAGTATTTGTCTTTCTGAAGAACAAGATGGGCAATTAATGGTCAAATAATCTAAAAGCAAAAATTAAAATAGACAGAGGAATAAGACAAGGAGATACAATGTCACCACCAATAGTATTCAATGCTTGCCTGCAAGAAATATTTAAAAATCTAAACTAGGGGGAAAAAAAGGTATCAGAATAAATAGTCAATATCTAAGCAATTTAAAACTTATAGATGACATTGTACTATTTTCTAAAACAACTGAAGAGCTAAAAGAAATTATTAAACAATTAAGTACAGAAAGCAACAAGTCTGGTCTCAACATAAATATTGATAAAACTAAAATAATGTAGAACAAAAATACAAATTACAGCCAAAAGATAGAAATAAATAATAGAGAAATAGAAAACATAACTAAATTCAAATATCTAGTTCAAATAATTAACAGATAGAAATTGGGAACATGAAATAAAACAAAGAATAAACCAAACCAAGGATGGAGACAATTTGAAAAATTCAATAAAATTTTTAAAGGAAACATACCTATCTATCTAAAAAGAAAAACATATGAACAATGCATCATAGTTGGTATGATGCATTGTTCATCATATGGAGCATCACAAGACTAGAAAATAAATTAGGAGCTGCATAGAGAAACATGGAAATATCAATGTTAGATATAAAAAGAATATACAAAGTAAAAAACAAGATTAAAAGACATCATTAAAGAAATAAAAATAAAAAATGGAGATGGGTAAGACACATTGCAAGACAGGGAGACAACCATTAGACAAAAACTGGCACAGAATGGCAAGTACAAGAAGACCTGTCAAACCATCAACAAGGTGGGGAGATGAACTACATAATTCAATGGGATACGACTGGAGCTTATGGACCAGAGACAGAGAAATGTGGAAAAATATGTAGCAGATCATTGTCTAGCAGTGGATGGATAAGAACTGATTATTATGATGAAAGTTTCGACAGCTTGAAACAATGATTCAAATTGCTTTCAAATTATGTCCTTTTTTCTGCATCATCTTGTTCTTCAGAAACACACTGTTCATTGATGTTAATGAGGTCATTATCACTCAGTTCTTCTGAATCTGAGTTTAATGAGGATAAATAAGGCAAGGGTTTGCACTGTTGTCTCATTCCAAAATCATATGCAATTATTGCATCAGGGCCGGCGGAAACAGGCATGCAGTGCATGCCTGTTTCCGCCGCTACGAAGGGGGCGCCACCGCTGGGGCACAGTTAATAAGTTCATTTTTAAGAAACAAAATTTTTTCATAAAAACAAAAAAATCTTAAAATGATCATATTAAAATAAATAAGGCTGGATACACCGAATAAAAATTTTAAAAAATTGTATGTTGCTGCCTCTTTGATCAGCCGGCTGTTTACAATTTTGCAGCGAGAGCAGGCTAAATGCTTGCCTGCATAATGTTGTGTCTACTGCAGTCTTTTCGAATTTTCATACAAAACATTTGTTGCTAGTTAACCAGTCATATGGTACTCATCTCAGTAGGCTACCAACAGTAGAGCAGTGCGGCTATTATTTCGTCTCTGTGTTGTGTTGTGTAATAATTTCTTGTGGGTGTAAAATAGAAATGGAATCAAAAATTAAAAAAAAGTTATCCGGTGCACAAAATCGTAAGCGTCATGATGCAGATATTAAGAAACAAACTGGGGGCTCTTAATAAATTTGTTAAAATATTCTGATGCAGATTGTAACCAACTCAATACATCAGAAATCATAGTTGAAGAACCGTGCACATCATCCAGTTTGCATGAAAGTACTATTGAACAAGATAACAAGACCCATGATTTAAGTGAAAAACAGTTAGGAGAAGATTTAGTTGTAGTTGACCACGAAACTAACACATTTCGTGGTCAACGGATCTGTAAATTTAGATCCAGGTGAATGGGGAAATATTGATGAAAAATTACGAGTTGTTTAAATTGAAATGGGGCCTGTTCAAAAGAAAAATATAATATATCCCAGAGATACATATGGTCGTAAATTTGGCAACACGTGTTATAATAGAAAAATGGAAAACAGGGAATTCATGCCAAGAACATGGCTCCTTTGCTCCGAAACTTTAAATTCTGTTTTTTGCTTTTCTTGCAAACTTTTCGCACCTACTGAATCAAGTAGTCTTGTAGAAGTTTATAACGATTGGAGAAATGTAAGTACAACTTTGCATAGACATGAGATTAGATTAACTCGCATGAAAAATTTCTTAAAATGGAAGGAACTTGATAAAAATTTAAAAAACAAAACTACTATTGATTTCCAGACACAAAGCATGTATGAAATAGAAAAGAAACATTGGACGAGTGTTTTAGAAAGCTTGATTGAAATTACAAATTCCTTGGTAGCCAAAATTTAGCTTTTTGTGGATCATCTGATAAATTATATGAAAGGAATAATGGCAATTTTTTAAAATTAGTCTAACTGTTTACGAATTTCATCCCATTATGGAAAATCATGTTGAAAGGGCCCTATAATGAAACAATAGAGTACACTATTTGAGTAAAGACAGTCAAAATGAAATATTGGGAACTTAAGTAATGCAATCAGGGATACAATTTTATTATCAATTCGAAAATCTAAATATTCCATAATTTTAGACTGCACACCTGATGCAAGTAAAACAGAACAAATGACCATTATTATTCGCTTTGTTTCCAGTGACAATGGAATTGTCAAGATCAGGGAAAACTTTTTATGTTTTGCAGATATATCAGATTCCACAGGATGTGGTTTATGTGCAACAATAATGCAACAACTAGAAAAATTGAACATTCCCAATGAAGATATATGAGGTCAAGGGTTATGACAATGGGGCAAATATGAAAGGAAAAAAATATGGGCTCCAAAATTTGCTTTTGAACAAAAATCCTCGAGCTTTTTACGTGCCATGTGCTGCTCATACTCTAAATTTAATCATTAACGATGCATTAATAATATTTTTTGCAATTATTCAAGAAATATATAATTTCTTTTCATTCTCTTACAAACATTGGCCAATCCTTTTAAAGTTCGTAAAAAATTTAACATTGAAACAGACATCAGAAAGGCAATGGGAAAGTAAAACACAGACAAATCAGTCCTTCAGAACACACAGAATTTACAGACAAAAAATACTTCTTGTTGTGGTGGTGGTCGGTAGATGGCGCTGATGGGAAAGTAAAATTAATGTAATCCGTCCTCTGCAATATCAGTTAGGAGAAATTTACGATGCACTTTTTGAAATTTTAAATAATGAAAATTTTAATAAAGAAACTCAGCATGAAGCACAAACATTATGTGCTAAAATAAAGGACTACAAATTCATTTGCTTTCTTATAACTTGGCATGATTTACTTAACAGAATAAACCCTGTGAATAAAATGCTTCAAGACAAAAATATGAACATTACACTTGCTTTAGAATCTATCAAAAACTTAAAAATATTCTTACAAGAGTATCATCGATCAGATACAGATTTTAAAGAAGTTCTAAAAACAGCAAAAGAACTAAGTGAAGAGGTGGATGGAGAACAAGAATTTAAAACTGGTATGGAAGTTCAATTGACGAAAGAAGACAAAACAATTTGACTATGAGCATCATGACGAAACGCCACAATCACCAGAAGATAATTAGAGTGAATGTGTTTTATACACTTCTAGACGTTACAATGTTTTCGTTAATAGAACGTTTTGAACAACTAAAAGATATGATAATTTCAATTTCTTGTATAGATTACTACAAATTAATAACGAAGATTTACGAAAAAACTGTGACGATTTAGAGATTCTCTTGAAGGATGGCTCCAATAAAGACATAAATGCAATAGAACTATATGACGAGTTATGTACTTTCCGGGATATTTTTCGGAAGGATAATTCAAAACCCTTTCGATATTCTTAATTTTATTGTGTCCAATAATTTATCTTTCCCTAACTTTTCAATTGCTTTAAGAATACTATTAACCTTACCTGTTAGTGTAGCGAGCGGTGAACATTCCTTTTCCAAGTTGAAATTGATTAAAACCTACTTAAGAACAAGTATGTCACAAAAAAGCTTGTTGGTTTGCCGTTAATAGCTATTGAAAATGATATGTGTGCATAATTAGACGTTAAGACCATTATTTCTAATTTTGTAAATGCGAAATCAAAAACCCTAAATTTTTAATTTAAAAAATTTCAAGTATATTTATGTAATTTAATTTATTTTCTGTTATTCTGTAAAGATATTATTTTTTGAATACTTATATTAAATGTTCTAATTATTTCTGAATTCTTTTCTTATTTTCTCATCTATCTTGAGTTTCTTTTATTTTCCTAAAAGATAGTTCCACTTATAAAAATTATTAAAAAGTTTTTAATAATTTTATAATTTTTAATAAGTTACTAAGAATTTAGTAACTTGTAAAATGCAAGAATTTTTTAAACTTTAGTTCAAATAAATTTTAACTTTAATTAAAATTCATTTTAATTTTGTTAGCTCATTCAGGTCTGTGAGAAGGCTATAATCCCTGTATCATTATATTCAACGATTAAAGTGAAGTGGCTTTATCAAAATTTCCTTTAACTTTTGAGAATTTTTTGAATATTCCGGTTTTTAACGATTATCCTGCCTAGTCAACACCCCCAGTTCATTACATTTAGCGAACTAACTTG
Source organism: Typopeltis vanoorti (assembly GCF_054136105.1). NCBI lineage: Eukaryota > Metazoa > Arthropoda > Arachnida > Uropygi > Thelyphonidae > Typopeltis > Typopeltis vanoorti. The sequence continues at coordinate 107,711,452 of NC_143561.1, forward strand.
TGGCTATTCTGTCAAAATTTATTTAAGAAATTACAAATAATTCAAATTTTTATTATCGTAAAAGAACCACACACGCCCAGATCGTTACAGGGGCGCTTAGATAGAAACAAAAGCCTAAAATGCAAATAGCAGCTGGAGTAGATGATAATCAACCAGAAATGCTTGCACATGGAAGTATAAAAGTTAAGTGATGATGATTGATGAATGTGAGAATTAGAGAGTAATTTCTCACTAAGTCAAAGCTAAGATTTATTCAAACATATTTAGAAGAAGCTAAAAAAATTTAGAAGAAAAACTTGAAAAAGAACAAGTGTTCAGGACAAACAGAGGTTGTAAAAATCAGATTTTTACAACCTCTGTAAAAATCAGATGAAAATCTGATTTTTACAACAAACAATTGAGAAGCTGTGGGAATACAATAAGGATTTGTATATAAGTTTTGTAGATCTGTAAAAAGAACATAACAAGGTGTCAAGGACAAGTTGTTCAGAAAGCTTCAATTATATTAGTAAATGGAACATTATATAGAATAATGCAGTCTGTATTTAAGTTCTAAGTCAGCATTTAGAATTGAAGGAAATAAGGAAGGTGTTTAGATGCAAAATCAGATGTGAGGCAAGGGAGCACACTATCATTGCCACTCTTATTCATTATCTATATGGATTACAATTATAAAAAAACAGTGGCATTAAACTGATTTATATATAAGAATCAGTGATATCAAACTAAGTTCTTTGGTTTATGCAGATGATGATGTATATCTCCAATGCAGGTTTCCAGGATTCTTTGACTAAACTGAATAGCTGTAACAAATTTGGCTCAAAAATTAGTAATAAAGAGATAAAAACTATGAAAATAAGCAGACATGAAAAACTTCATGTCTGCTTATTTTCATAGTTTAGGCATAATTTTTAGTATAGATGGCAAATTAAATGGGGAAAAACAAGAGAAGAAGCAAAGCTTGTTCTCTTGTCTTGCTCTGTATAATAGAGAGTTCGTTGAATTGTATTCCTCTGTATAGTAGAGAGTTCGTTGAATTGTATTCCTCTGTATAGTGGAGAGTTAGCTGAATAAATTTACATGGAAAAAGAGAGAAATTAGCCAAAGCACTAAACTAGCAGTATACAAGACAGTGTTCAAAGCAATTTTAACTTGTGAATCTGAGTCAGGTTAGAGAATGGAGACCATTATTGGGCTCTGAAAAAAAATTACACTGGTGAACAGATGATATCAATGACAGAATAACAATAAAAATAAACATATTAGAAAATAACATGGCATTATTAACATTCAAGAATGTGTTTAGAGAACTAATCTAAGGTGGTACAGTCACTTAAACAGAATGGGAAAGTAAAGGTTAGCAAAATGACAGAAAAAAGATCCAGAGGAAGACCAAGATCTAGGTGTACTGATGCAATCAGAAATGACAGAAGACATAAGATCTGATAATACTGGAGTGATGGTAGACTAATTTGGAAGAAGACTGACAGGACAACAATAATGTAAACTTAACTATGCAGTACTGTTATATAATCTATACCTAAATTATATATCCTATGTCAGCCTGCTAGGTGAGTAGTTATACTCTCCAACCAACAGACTGGGTTCAAGTCCGACCAAGGGCATGGATTTTTTTTTATTGTTTCTAGGTGGAAGATGATTTCATCACTTGGTGTAGGTGGGAGCTACAAAAGGTACCTTTGAAAATACATCATATCAGGGAAATGATGATTAATTATCTACCTGATAATCCTTCTGGCATATAGCATACTTGCTGTTACAGGTTGTGTTTGTCTCTCTTTAAATTCCTTTGTTCCACAATGATGATGTGGTGTTAGTTTTGAAATGAAATATTTTCTGCTAAATTTTTAATAACTGTTTTTTATGATGCATTTTAACAGTTGTGAAATTCTTGAAGATGGGTTGGAGGGGAAGCAAAATCACAGAACAAAAATAGAGATCTTACAATGCATAATAAAGACCCTCAAGTTAATACAAGTCCATAAAAACTCATATTTTATGTTAATGAATATGTTAGGTTTCATGATTAAACAGGACATGCTTTTTCTAAGAAAACAGTCAGTGAGTTAACATATTTTTCTTATGCTTGGACAAAGTCCTGAAGCTTTTAAAGTCTTCTGAAAGAGTGAAGACTGAGAATCTGTGTGTTTATCATGTTGTTTGTTTTCTCTAAAATGCTTTAACATGTTTTATTTCAAAATGGAATAGGTAAAGGAGTTCCTTCAGTGCTGCTGGCTTTTTTTTTTTTTTTTTTGAAGATTTCTTTTTGAGGACAGCTGGTCTCCACTTTTATCAATCACTGACATCTGGGTCTAAGGCTAACAATGATTTCAGAGACATTGGGGGGGGGGGGGGGTATGACAACTTACATCTCACAGTCTTACACCTTAACAGATATATTACTATGTGAAATAGTACAATTTTTACAATCGATTTGAGTTAAGGATTAAAAACCCAAGATTCTGTGAGAAAAATCCTGTGTAAATCAACTTACTCAAGAACCAAATAAAAAAAGGTCTACATAGTTAGAATCACATCATTATATAACTATCTTTCTACTAGCACTAAGAAACAGATGCCATTTCTACAAGCACATGTTCTGTCAATAAGTTATATTTACTCTGTTCAAGGTATAGTTCAAATTTTATGTGTGATCTTATCTAACATAAATTCAGCAGAACCTGAAACTTAAAAATTTGCTATATCAATCTGGTTCCATACCTTTACCAATCAGTTAAATAATAACACTATATCCACTTAAATAGTGTTTCAATGAACCTAAGTAGACTTTGAGAGTTATTAACTTGTAAAAGATAAAACAATTTTCACACTTCTTTATGAAGTAAGACTACTGACTTTTCTAAAAACAACATCTAAAAGCAATTTGGTATTGCTTTTCTTTACTTACTCTAAAGAGTTTAATGACATCAACAATAAAAAAGAAAAATAAAGTAGGATTTTCACCTAAAGCACACATGCTGCAAAAGAGATATTCTCACCTCATAACTTTTCAGCCTGATGAAATCTACAGCTATTGGAGCAGAGCCATCTTCAACATATCGTGTATACTGCTTAATCTTATCCAACAAATCAGAAAAGAATTTATAACCTCCTTTTAAAACACATAATGCTGTAAAAGGCTGCTCCTCAAAATCCTGTGCAATGTTGAGAGCTAACCTCTCAATCCTGAAAAGAGTTCAATATACATTCGAATTTAAAGTATTGAACAGTAAATGCAATTAAGTATTTCAACTATGACACAGAACTAATCACATTAAAACTTTAAGGGAATATAATGAAATCTGGATTGTGAATTAAAAGTAAAGAGAAGTTTGATTTTGATTAAAAAAAAAGTTCATGCACTGTTCTTAGACATACATTGTTGTGAAAAGTATACAGAGCGCCTGTTTCATTTTTGGATTATCTCTGGCCATGATTATAGAAGATCTTCTGGGTAGACTTTCCACTAAACTGTTGATGAACAGATCTGACTATATGGTCATTCTTCTAACAAAATGACAGTGAGGTCATGTAAGGAAGATGAATAAATAGGTCTTCCTTAACTGATGTTCTAATTACTCTTAAAATTTTCTGTAGGATTTAGGTCAGAATTGTTCTGGCCATCAAAATTCTACTCCCATTTCCTCAAGCCATATTGTTCAAATAGGAATTAACAGAATGACAATGTAATTTTCAGTTTTTTTTTTTTTTTTTTTTTTTTGCCAGGCACTATAACAAAGGGTCCAGAGGAAATCAACACAACACCATACCACTTCCACCACTTAACAGATGATAGCAACACACTGTTTTGTTTTATGTAAATCTCACCAATGGAGGAATGTAAATCAGTAGTAAATTTCTATCATGGATATGCTATAGGTTAGATAATTCAGAAACAGGGAAGTTTTTTAAACCACTTCAGACAACTGTCACACTCAAACATATACATCTCTGATTTGGAGTGTGCATGTATTGTGATTGGTCCTTCTACAGATGATTCTCACTATATAGCAAGCACATTCACTATAACAAGCCACTGAAAAATCCCAATAATACACAGAACAGGATTAAGTGGTGGTGGTGGTGGTGATTATTCATAACAGTGCTTCACAGTATAAACAGCACCATGAGAAATATATAATTTAATGAACCAGCATCATCAGGACACAAATTACAACTGTGGCAAGCACAGGGCACTCAACTAGACAGTTGGAAAAACAATTCAAATATTAAATGAAAAAAGAAGCGGTGCCCTCTACAGGACACTTTATTAGGACCTAAAGACAATAACCATAACATTAATTTGAAGAAATCAGGTTGTATTGATAGTTCCATATCTTTGACAAATTAATATAGCCATACTTGTTGAGCTTAGAGAGTGCTTCACAGCCAATGCTGATTCTAAAATTAGTCTTTCTAAGCTATAGTGATTTCTATGTAGCACAGATGTCTTCCATTTAATCCTTTGTGAAGGAATACCCAAAGCATGGTCTACTAGTTTGGACAAGCCATACAGATAACTGTGGATGCAAGTTGTATGTTCAAGGCAGATGTTAACAGATCTACCAGTCTGTCCAAAGCATGCTAAACTGCAGCCACATGAAACTTTTCAGGATGTGTGAGAGGATGAAGTTGATCATTAGGAGAACAGATGGAGGTAGCTAGCTGGGAAAGTGGCAAGGAGATTATATTTTTTGTGAACTTAATCTTCTTTTTGATATGCGCTGGATATAAGTAATGAAAATAGTTTGTTGTAATTTTGTGAGTTGATTACAGGAGCAAAGCAAAAATTACATTTTAATTTGTGCTCTGATGATGCTAGTTAGAATACCAGCAAAATAGTATATTTAATAAACTAATATATTTTTTTTTTCTCTTGCTGTTGTTTATACCATGAATCACTGTTATGAAGTCACAACAATACCTACACAAGTACAATGCTCTGCTAAAAGAAATTCATCACTGAAAATTACCCACTATAACAAACAATTCCAGAATTCCAGTGACTCCAAATCAGGAACCACTGGAATTTGCTGCAGAGAGAGAGAAAGAGAGAGGTGACTATATGCATGACAGCCTGCAAGAAGTAACTGTGAATCAACAACACAACATAATACAAGCAATATTTGAGTTAATGCTTACCTTGTAATCAAAAGTGCTAGTGAAAGTAGGAGGTTTGTCGAGGAAATCCCCAAAATTTTGAATTATCATGCCAACAAATGCTATTAGCTGTGTGCTTCATATGCATGCAGTCACATGATATTTTGCTTAGTTATTGTACTATGTTTCTGTCAACATATCTGTTCAGGGTGTCTGTCAATTTTTTGTTGTGTTTAAAATGAGCAATTTTCACGATTAACGAATTCATGTGAAGTTTTGCATCAAATTGGGAAAATCTTTCATGGAGACATTTGAAATGTTAAAAACAGCATTTGAGAATGAGGCTTTAGGCCACACTTAAACATAAGTGGTGGAAACATTTCAAAGATGGCCAAACTTCAGTTGAAGATGATCCTCATTCAGGATGACTGTCAAAATCGAAAATTAACAAAAATGTTGCAAAAATTTGTAAAGTCATCCTTTCTAGGCACCGTTTAACTTTTTGTGAGGTAGCTAAAGAAGTAAACATTTTAAAAACTGTCTGCCGTGAGATTCTTATGTAAAATTTAAGCATTCATTGCATTGCAGCCAAATTTGTGCCTTGCCTTGTGAATGGTGATCAAAATCAAATTTGAGTTCATGTGAACCAAGAGCTTTTCAGTCGTGCTTACGAGAATGGAAACTTTTTTAAAAACATCAATAACATGGATGAGACATGGGCTTATGCTATGACATCAAAACAAAAGCTCAAATGTCACAGTAGGATCACCACGACCCAAAAAAGCAAGACAAGTGTGGTCAAACATCAAAGTGATGATTACAAGTTTTTTTCAATTCTGAAGGCAATGTTCACCATGAATTTCTTCCACAAGGCAAGACAGTGAACAAGGAGTATTATCTTGAGGTAATGCAACATCTTTGTAAAATACAACATCAATATAAACAGCTGGGAAGTCTGATTCTATATTGGTAAGAAAAAAAAAAGTGCCTATAGGATCTCAGTGTTTTGAAACTGCAACAGGCCACAAAGACTGAGAATGGAAGAATAAAAAAAGCATTGTCAGTTTGTATGGGAAAATGCCCTTCAATCATCAGTGGAACAATCAAATGGAAACACAATCACTATGGAAGGTAACGTCGATCATGCATCTAATCATCATATGCCAGATTCATTAGCAGTTCAGCTTTATGGAAACTATACAATGTACAAATGAACATGATCAGTAAGCATAAGCATTCATCACTGCATATTTCTATATCTCTCCCAATTCAACTTACCTGAGATATACAATTTCAAAAAAAGGAAAATAAATGATGTGGGACAGTGGTGGTGAACCTATGGTAAGCGTGCCAGAGGTGGCACTCCCGAGAATTTTGCTGGCACGTCAATGATTTACATGTGATATCCTTTTATACGCTTATAAATTATTAAGCTTTTTTTTTAATTGTTACAATATGTACAAGTTAAATTTTGTTTTACAGGAGAGAGCAGCTATGAAGGCATGAATTTGATTGGTGCAGTATTAACAAAAGATCACGCAACCCAAAGACAAATGGAACCGACAATTTTTGAGTTGAAATGCTAATTCTCTTCAACCGAATTCCATAACATCTGCAACTGTCATAACAACATTCACTATATATTTCTTAGTTTTAAGACATTCACGACGGGGTGTCATTTTTCGTTCCGACAGAACTTCTCAATACCGGCAGGCTCAACTCACAAAGTTTCAACCCATGATTGGTTTTTATTGCCTTGTTTGCGTTTGACTGGAAGGGTAACTCATGGTAGAATTTTATTTACAAATAAAATTCTACCATGCTTCAATTCATGGTAGAATTTTATTTGAAGTTAGCCTCTATGATGTCATAATGACATCAAGAATTTCAAATGCAATCAAACAAACACTTATTTCATGAAATTGAAAAATTGGACAATAGTTTTAGTTAGATACTGTGTTTCCGGTGCAACATATGGTTTTGCTTGCCTATACAGCATAGTTTCTGCGAGAGGGGTACATGTGATTCATTAGTTAGGTGCCGTTTTTATTCCAGCTGTCTCTAATTGCACTATTTGTTGAGAAATATATTACAGAGACTGCAAAAGCCTCTGTACCTTATTCAGGGATACAATAAAACTATTTTTTTTTCTTGCATCTACAGTATATAATGGCTGTTGGGGAAGGCGTGTTGTTTTTTGTGCAGAAAGTATATGCAAAACCTTTCAATGTCTTTTTTCGTAAAGTAAAATCAGGGGGTGCCAGTTATACACGAGGGCAAATTATATTTCGACAGTAAGTTCGCCGACAAGTCAACATCCTTCTGCTGCTTCCCCTGCTCCGCTGACTTCTATGGTGAGTTACAATGCATAAATATTTTTCTCACTACCGTTTTTTTTTTCCAAACCAAAATCATTAAAATCAATTTAATAATGCAATAATCAATTTTAATACTGAATAATATTATAAATTTTCAGTGATCAGAATGGGATATGTCAATGAAACTTATCAGAAGTTAATTTAATGATGTTGGCCTGAGGAAACTACAATATTGTAGCATTAGTTCTGTGATTGATAACTAATTTAAATGCGTACTTTTATATTTGTCGAGATGCTACACCGTATACATTAATTGTATTAATACTCTTTATGATTATGCCATAATTAATTATTAATATTTATTTACTAAAATAAATGGACAAAAGACTTCACATCGGTGATACAAAATTATATAAATTAAGTGGATATTAAATCCAACATTATTTCAAAGCCGACTACAGAAACTATAGATGTTTCTTGCGAAATCTGACCAGAGATCTTACAGGAATACACTTGCCAAATTTCCCACGAAAATTCTATAGTTACTGTAGTGTTGGCTTTGAAATAATGTTGGATTTAATATCCACTTAATTTATATAATATTAATACTTATGTTAGTTTAATGTATGAACTTTAAAAAAATGGGAACAGTATTTACGAGTAAGTTTGTTGGGACTGAGCCCTCTAATACAGTAAGAATAAATAAAAATACAGTCTATAGAAAAAGAATTGAGAACTACTGATCCTTAGGATTCCCTGATTTTTCTCTTTTCTAATCACATGTGCATTCATTATGCATTTCTCACCTGCCAGTAGGCAGAAATAAGCAGTGGCAAGTGCATTATTGTTGTGTATGTGCACTGTTTTGTTTTTGCTACTGTAAATGGGAATTATAAAGATAATTTAATTTAGGCATATAATAAAATGTTGATTTTTTTGAAACTATAAAAAATGCATTTGATTTAAGTTGTGAATTATTTTGTTACAGTTCTACCGAACATGGCTGGCGAAAATAAACGAAAATTATCACAGTCAAGCAGTAGAAAGTTCCAAAGCTGGTGGACTGAAGAGTATGGCATGATTAATAAAGCAATATGCGTTTTATGTTCCGGGACAGCTGTGTGCAGAACGTCGTCAGTAAAATGGCATTATGAGACAAACCATAAATCACTCCTTGAGAAAAGCAAGGACGAACAGAAAGAATTTATTGCTCGAGCAATTAAAAATAGGAACATCCAGTCAACAACCCTAATGAAATTTATCGGCAGTCGTTCAAATATAACTGCTGCTAGTTTTTTTGCCTCAAATGTAATTGCTAAATACGGGAAACCTTTTAGTGATGGGGAATATATAAAAAAGCATGGTTAAAATGCACACCAGTTCTCTTTGAAGATTTTGAAACGAGAAAAAAATTATTCAAAGAATAAAAGATATGCCTTTGGCTAGAAACACAGTGAAAGATAGAATCATAGAAATGGCTAAAAATATAACTCATCAGCAAAAAAACAGATATAAAATCTTCTGGTTTAATTTCTCTTTGTCTTGATGAGAGTACTGACATAACTGGACCAGCTCGTTTAGCAATTTTTATTCGTTATTTATTCGGCAGGCGCTTTAAATAAACGAAAATTTATAGAATTATTAAGTGAGGTAAACTCGGTGTACAATGGTTTACTTATATACAACAATGTCCAATGGTCAAGTCGTGGGAAAGTTCTTCAAAGATTTGTTGAGTGTTTAGATGAAGTGTTTAGAAAATCAGATTTTTTTTATATAATGAGAAAATCATTGAAAAATACAATCAATTAATGAACGTCGAATGGCTTTCAAAATTAATGTTTTTTACTGATTTGTGTTTACATTTAAATGAATTAAATGTTAAACTGCAAGGTGTTAACAAGACAATTATTGTCATGTTTGATTTAATCAAAACATTCAAAGCTAAATTACCAATTTTTAATCGTGACGTCAATTCCAATACCTTCCGATATTTTCCAAATACAAAAAGGTCTTTGCAGATCTAGAATCCCATGAAAAAACAGATCAAGTTAAATTGACAAAAGAGTTTTCTACAGTTATTCAGTCAGTAACCAACGAATTTTCTTCTTTTCTTTGATTTATGCAGTTCAGGCAATTTGCAGAGACATCAAAATTTATTTTGCATCCGGACACAAAATCAACAGATAAACTCAATTTGGAGATTTGAGTGGCTGAATTTGGAAGATATAGAAATGCAACTAATCGATTTTCAATCTAGTTCTATATGGAAACAAAAGTTTGTCGATTTGAGAAATGACTTGGAAATAATGGAAAATGATCGATTATTTGGGGCAATTAAAAAGAATGCAGAGGAGGAAATATTGAAAACTTGGAATGCCATTCCTGAAACCTTTTGTTTAAAAAAACTAACAATGGCTATATTATCAATTTTCTCCTCTACATATGCTTGTGAGTCATTATTTTTTTAAATGAATTTTATAAAAGACAGTCTAAGAATTAGAATGACTGATGAATCTAGTTCTGCATGTGTATTACTAAAAGTGACAAAATATGAACCTGATATAAAGCATTTGGCATCTAATGTACAACAGCAAAAATCTCATTAATAAATTGATATAGATAAATTAATAATAGGTTAATATTGATTTGTATACGACAATGTGTATGTCAAATTAGGTGTTCATTATTATGAAATTCTATATTAATCTTTAAACTTGTCTCAATAAAATTCTGCAATTAATTTTTATTAATTAATGTTAATTAATTAGTGTTGTATTAATTAGTTGCTGACGTGCCCAGCACGTCAGCAACTTGATTTGTAAATTTTTGGCACGCGCTGGCACATCAGCAACTCGATTTGTAAACTTTTGGCACGGACATAAAAAGGTTTGCCACTACTGATGTAGGAGATAACGGGGAGGATTCAAACTTACTAACAGGTTCACTTTACAAATATATGATGTTATCCAAAAATACAGAATTTTTTGGATTTGGTTCAGTATTTTCACAAACTATTGAACTTTGTGGCATTTTTTAAACTGCACTGAGCAAATTCAAATTAAATTCCTCAGAAGAAATTGTCAAAATTAAAAAAGCAGATTTGTAATTTTGTTTATTCTTTGGATGCATCTTTATAGACCTTTTGCTTTACTGACAACTCAGTATAAGAATGGGTTCATGAAGATACCTTTAGACTATTTAGACTTATGTGCTAGATGGAACTCATTATGGGGCTTAATGGAATAAATAAAACACATAATTAAACAACACATTTAATCATTCATACGACAGGGGGGTCTGGAAAGTTCTGATAAACACCTAAAACAAAAATGATATTAAAGCAACTGATATAACCACAAGAAAGAACATATAAAATATAAGAATATAAGTTACCTTCTTAACTCTGCTACTAGTATGCTCTTTCTTGTGGTTATATCAAGCTCCCCCCCCCCCCCATTGTATATTTACATCTCAGTCACTGAGACATTGTGTGGGAAACAATATGAAAATACATATATATTTGCACAAATAAGTGGAAAAGATTAGACTGAAAGCTTAAAGTCCTATGAAGCAGGCTTTCTATAGGTGCTGTTGGCTAGCCTTAGTTGTGTTAGGCAGAAGGACTAAGAATTCAAGTTTCCCAAATCTTGACAAGTTTAATACAACCACATTTATTGAGATTAGGTCACTTTTTTAAATTCTACTGCTGCATCTTTCAAATTTGTATGTTTCTTTTTTGCCATTTGATTCTATACAAGGTGTTCACCAAGGTACGTTCAGCAAGCCCTGACCATACTTATGATGACAGATGCATTTTTTTATGTTCTTCTAGGCAGATGTGAGCAGATCTCCCAGTTTGACCACAATAAGATAAGATGCAGGAACAAAGAACTTTGTAAACACCTGGAACTGAGAGAAGAGATAGAGAATCCTTGGGAGAGTGGAAGAGGGTGGCCAGCTTTAGATAAGGTTTGAATGCCATGTAGAGATTATACTTTTTTTTTTTTTTTTATAGTTCTGCTATTTTTTCTGATGTGCCCTGAATATAAGGACCAATGATAACATTACTATAGTCAGCATGCTGAGATGGATGCAAGGAAACAGGAGGAACAATTAATTTGGTGATCTTTTTTGACCGTGTAGCCACTGGACAAAAAAGTCTCGAATAAAGGAGAGTTCAACCTCAATAGAACAGATTTTGATAATGCCATATTGTTGAGATCGGTGGGGCAGGGGAGTGTGATGAGAGAGTTTGTTTATATATCTATCTGTGTGGGTGGGTTTTCTGTAAACTGAGAAAGAAAGCGTAAGAGGAAGATGCGTAATTAGAGCATCTAGAAAAGGCAAGCTATTATTATTTTCTTTTTCTATAGTGAACTGGATTCTGGGGTGCTGTCTGTTAAGATGGAAGAGAAAGGAGTCCAATGCTTCCAAGTCATGTGGCCAAATAGAGAACACATCATCAATATTTCTCAGCCAGATTAAAGGTTCAAGAATAGTGGTATCTAGATCATGTTTTTCAAAATGTTGCATAAAATAATTGGCTACTACAGGGAAAGATCCCATGGCTGTATCCTCCATCTGTTATCAAATAGCATCTTTCCAAGTAAAGGTAGCTAGAATGAATGGCAAAATTAAAAATATCAATGATATCCAGGGATGATTACAAGGTTCCTTGTTCCTACAAAAATCAAATGAAAAAAAATAATAATAATAACACAAAAAGTACTATGATTCACTACAAAAAATACAAATTTGAAAGACTTTTTTAGAATCAGCAGCATAATTAAAAAACCAACTTATTATCTTAATAACAAATTAAAGATGCCAAGAAATTATATTATTGGTTTCATCCTTTATTCAAATTTAAGCAAAGAAAGTTTGCACGTGAAGTAACTTCACAACTGGGTTACTTGTGCATAGAGGCTAATGACTTCACATCAATTGCCTTAGTATTCCATAATGCAACACACATATCCTTATGGAAATGTATAATGCTAAGCATTGTGGGGCCACTACCCAAACCAGTATCAACCTTTATTGAGGTCTCATCAGTGGAAGCCAGAACCTAGAAGTGATACCAAGGTTGAAGTAATGCAGACGACATATTGCCATATACAAGTAGTCAAAAGGTGTCGCACCTTTTTATTAAAATACTCTGAATTAGAGATAGATGTTGAAAGTTTTTTCACTTGGTTATACTATAAATTAAAGATGCCAAGAAATTATATTCTTGGTTTCATCCTTTATTCGAGTGTAAGCAAACAAAGTTTGCACATGAAGTAACTTCACAACTAGGCAACTTGCATATAGAGGCTAATGACTTCAAAACAACTGCCTTAGTATCCATAATGGTTTGCACTTTTCCTTATGAATGTTATAATGCTAAGCATTATTGGAAGGGCAACTACTCAGACTGGTTTAAACCTTTAGTGAGGTGAAACAGGTGCTCATCATCGGCCTAGAGCAGTTAGGATAGGGATACAAGAGAGCCTGAGTATTAGGAGAAAAAAAAGACAGATAGATAGTATGAGAGAAAGAGAAAAGGCTTCGACTCTTTTATATCATCATATAGCCAAGGGCTATCAGTTTTTCTTTTTCATCAATCTCATGCAGATGAACAAGCAAAAGACCAATAAAGTAAAGTGAAAAGATGACTGATACCCAGGAGTACTGATGCCTTATCTGAGTTAACTGCCTTGAGTTGGCCATCTGTGAAATTCCTACACCTGACCATCAGACCATACTGAACTAAGAAGATGAAACCATTTAAAAAGCCTCTCATGCTTCAACAGAATTTTATCTACCCCCCCCCCCAGTGATTACTGCACATAATGTGTGGATGATGATCTGCACCACCTAGCCAAATATTTGAAATCTCCTAGAATGTTTCTTTCTCAATACAAAATTCGTCTGACTGAACAATAAAATTTCCACAATACAATATAAAGCATTTGGATGTCACATTGCTGATTTTCAAATCTATGTTTCTTTCCAACTTTCCATAAATGGTATTGTAATTCATTCATTATAAAAATGCTTTTCCCATTACTTACAGATGGTGGGTACTGCAACCTGTTCTGTTGTAAGTAATGGAATGCCCAACACATTACATAATCTGTTCCAAAATACGCAGGGCAAGAGGGCCACTGCGGAATGCATGTTCTTCTGTTTCCAATCGGTAACAGTGGTTACAGATTGAATCTCCAATGGTATTGACTGGAAGGCAGTCACATGAAATTCTCTAAGCAAGATCCCTCTTATCAAGGTAACCTTGGAACTTCAATAAGTTATGAAACAAAGTGTTGTTGTCAGTACCCAACTGCGGAAGTTCGAGGCATAAGTGATTAAAAATTTCTTTATACCAAATTTTAAAAACTTCTGTATCGGCTGGACTAAAAAATTTGCACAGGCTTACTATATAATTGCTTTTCTTCAGCTTCGTAATGTTTGTAATAACATTTATTATGTACAACTGAGCAGGGAAAATTATGGTTTCAAGTATTATGACTTCATAAAAAAATGAAAGTTGCCCAATTTTCCAGTCTTCTAAAGTTTCAATGTTCTTGTATATAGGTTCTTGAACTGGTAATATTGGCTAGGTGGAGAAGGGAATTCCAAGTATACTGAGGGTTCTCACTTAAGAGTTAGTGCAAAAGGAATGCCTCCAAGATTCCACTTTCCAAAAACTTTTATTTTTGTCTTGTCTGCATTAGCAGTTAATCCACTGCTCTTGCTGAATTTTTCCAAAATACCAAAAAAGATGTATATGGAATAATCATCCTTCAAAGTGCTCACAACATCACTGACATATGCTAATACCTTATTTTCCTTCATAGTTGAAGGAACTGTTATTCTCTGCACAGAACATGTATTGCTGACTTCCTGATAGCACAAGGAATAGCTATAGCAGCACAAATATGTCTTACCAGCAAATTTCAGACTTTAGTATTTGAATATTTTGAACAAAAAGAAAGTAAATGTTTTCTTGTTAAAAGTTCTTACTAATCTCTAAATAATTATTATTATTACCTTAAAACCCCATGGAGTCAATGACTCATCTAGGAGGCCCTTTTGTCATACACACAGCTCATCATACCATGCCTTAAACATACTAAAATTCTCTGCAGACACCATCCTCTCAGGTATTCCAATCATTCACAACTCTACATGCAAAAAACTTGATTCTCACTCCCTTGCTCACACCCTCCTTATACAGCTTCCAGGTATGACCTCTGGTTCGCCCCCTGATCGCTCACCATTTTCTGTAAAATCTCTTCAACATTGATCATATAACAATCCTTTACTAGCTAGTAAGTCCCTCTATCATATCACCCCTCTTCCTCCTATCCAGTAAATTGCATCTTCTCAACCTTTCCTTATATTCGACATTCCAGAGATCAAAAACTACCTTAGTCAGTCTCTGGACCCTTTCCAACATTTCATCCTTTTGAAAACCAATTGACCAAATCTGTGCACAGTAGTCCATGTGTGGCCTAATCAGTGCCTTATATAATGGAACAAGAATCTCCTTATTTCTACAAGTCAGTGTCCTCTGCATCATACCCAGAATTCGTTGTGTTGGCCTCACAATTTTGGCAATGTGTCCTCTAAATTTCAGATCCTTATCCACTATCTCCCCAAGATCTCTTATTTCCTCCACTTCCAAAAGTATATCCCCACCAAGCATAAATTCTATATCCCACCTTTGTTCCCCAAATTTTAAAACCTTACATTCTGCAACGTTGAACTGGCATCCCCATTTCCGTGCCCATTCACTCTATCTAATCAAGTCGTCTTGTAAGGTCACAACCTTCTTTACTCTTCATAGTTCGTCCAAACTATGTATCATCTGCAAACAACTGAATATTCCCATCCAAATCTTAGCCAATATCATTAACATACAGGTTAAATAGCAATGGCCCTAAAACAGACCCCTGAGACACACCACTAGTGACTTTTCTCTTCTGGGATATTGCTCTCCCATACACAACTTGCTGATACCTATGAGATAGCGAGTCTCTGATCCAATGTACTAAGAAATATGTATCAAAATTCAGTGTTTACTAATGAACACAGTACAGAAAGCCAAGTAAAGAAATGTTACTAAACCAGAGCAAAAGCATATATAAAGTAAAGTTCACTTAAAAAAAAAGGGGAAAAAAAGTACTGCTCATGCCCATGTGGAGGGAAAAAAAATTGTCATATTTAACATGGCTTATTCAGATAACAAGTTTAATACAAAAAATTGCCACCAAGCTCAATGCAATTCAAATTAAATTCCTCAAAAGAAATTAGTAATAATTAAATAAGTCTCCTTTTACTTAACTTGTCTGATTTATATATATATATATATATATATATATATATATATATATATATTAAGGATACCAAGTAATTTTATAAACTTGGTTTTTTACTCCTTCTCCCAAGTAAGCAAAACAGTTAAGTTTGTGCCTGAACGTAGCTCAAGTCTAAAAGGTAGTGCAACACCAGGGCAACTCATTGTAAAGGTGGGTAAAGCTCTGATCACTATTCTTAGTATTTCCCATAATGTAAAACACATCTCACTAAGAGATGTATACTGTTATACATTATGGGTGGGGAGTCACTACCCAAACCTGTTTCAACCTTTTTTAAGGTCTCCTCGGTGAGTAGCTATATATATGCACACATCCACATCAGATATTTAATGTACAACTAAAACTGGATAAGTTAGGTATAGTTTCTGGGAAAATTCCCATGCTACTCCTCTTAAACACTATTATTATAATAACAGCTATTATAGCCTGTTTTTGTTTAGGGGTGTTTTGACACACCAAAACACACCCCCATGCTCCTTCCCCCCCTCTTTATAAACAGCCTTAAGCAGGATCATGAAATTGGAAGACATCCTGGAATCAAAACAAGGTATGTATAAAATTTTTCCACCTCTTTTATTCTGCTATAATTGCCTTCTATACTCACCCATAATGCCCTAAAATATATATACCCTTTTTTCAGTAATAATAGCCAATGTATTTAAAATAAGGGCACTCCTAAACAAAAACAGGCTATAATAGCAGTTATAAGTTAGTCGTTATAACTGGATAAGTTAGTTTATGAAGGCTCCTCAGCTTATATGTTAAAATAATTTTCCTGAAAACATAAGAACATACCTATCAAGGATTAATCCACAGGGAAGGAGGACTGATTCAAGTGATTTTTCATAATGACGAGGAACACAAAATGCATGTAGAGGATATCCTTGATAATCATCTGGTACCTAAAATATGAAATTTAAAAATTTGGTTTCTAAACAGAATATATAAAATTAGACAGGACTTGCATTTAGTCTACTTGCACTTACAGTTTTGCAACTCCTATATTCTTAAACAAAACTCGGTCACTGTTAATACTCATAACATATTCCTTCTACCTATATTATATGTTTGTATATATTCTTTGTCACCGGGATGTTGCAAATTATCATTCATATGAATTGTTTCTCAGGAGAAAACTGATTAGTATTCAAAACCATAGTATTCAAAGAAAATATACCCATCTAAAGTAAAACAGTTACAGATAAAGTAATTGAACAAATTGCACTTCAATTATAAAATAAGTTGCAATAAATGAAGACATATGCAATAAAATAAATTCTCTAAAGTAAACAGAATAAAGCAACCAAGACCGATAATAGCTAATAAAAAATAATAATAATACACACACAAATGATATATATTTTTATATATAAAATATTTTATCAAATCATACTCATATGGAAGTGAAGCACAAGACAACAAGAGGAGATAATAAAATCATTGCAGCAGAATAAAGATATACTGAAAGAACTAAATAAGATAATAAAAATTAAAAAAAAAAAAAATACAGAAATAAAGGAAATACAATCTAGAATGAATGAAAAAAAAAAAAAACAGAAGTTAATGAATTATAGACCAAAGAGATTAAGAAACTGAGGCAGCATGAAAAAGATGCTGGACAGAAACCATCTTTGGTTGACAGAAAAAAAGACCTGAAACAAAGATGAACTGGCACACATTTACATATGAAGATCAATTCTGCTTTGATAATCATTCAGTTGGCAACAGAAGAGAAAGTAATCAACTTGCAATACTTTAGAAACTACTTTAAAATACTTTATCATTAAACTATAGGAAAATATTACAGTACTTCAATTTGTCATGATAAGTTCAAAATTCATGAATACCTCAACACTGCAAATTTGGCTGAAATATGGATGAGGGTTGATTTGAGTGAGGCATGATAAACATTTTATATGTAAATTAAAAATCGATTTTTTAAAAGAAAACCTATTTGTTTTTTTTGGCTTTATTTTATAGCAAACCATACTCAGTTTTGCTGATGATAGCACTCTCCATTTATACCCCTCATACAACGTGCTTTGGAGTTCAAAACATTGAGCTTCAAGATCATCTGTATTATAATAAGTGCCCTGAACAATGACCTACACAGAATCTTTGAAGAGGATAAACAGTGCCACAACAAGCTTTTCATGAGCTCGTTGCAAGATTTTATTTTTGGCTCCCCTTTTTTTGTAAATAAATAAATAATAGAATAGAAATAGAAATTTTGTTTATAAATAAACTGTGTACATAATAAATATGCAGTATATTTATATACTGCATAATAAATATTTTATTATGCAGTATATTTATATATATTACATAATTAAAGCCAGAAAATTATTTTAATGCAATTTTCTGGCTTTCATTTCAGTAAATTCATTATTCATATCATAATTAATATCTTTGGCAATATTATAATAAAGAATATTCTACATAATTATATAAACTTCATAATTAATATCATTTTCTTTTTTTCGTTATTCAGATAATGTACACTTTTATGACATAATATAAAACTGACCAATATGTGTTAAAAATTGACCAATATGTGCTAAAAACGTTGATTTACAACAATGCAAAACACATACATGGCAAGAAACCTTGTGAATGGAACGAAACTTCAGTACAATAATACAGACTACAGCTTGGATCATTCCAGGGGCGAATTCTCCGTGCTTGCTAAGCTTGCTGCGCAAGCTCATTAACTGAGAAAGAAGTAATATTTATTTGTTAATAAATGCATGCATTTATAAGCATTCCATTTAGACTTTTATTTTTGTAGACAGAAGACATGCTAAGCTTGCGCGGCAATAATTGAGCTTTGCATTGTGTATCGAAGGCCTATGCTTGCTCATCTAGTCAAAGCTACCTTGGCTTGCTTGGTTGTAGGAGCTTCCAGGTCCTAGCAGCAGCACTGTGATTTCATGTGCATGCATAGCCATTTAACGTCATCTCACTCTGTTGCTTAAACACAGGCCATATGCAGTCAACGTAGCTCTAGCCAGTGAGTTTCAGCCAGCCTTTACAGTGTGCATGTTACTTGGGAAAATTAAGTTACAACCAACTTTTTATGACGATGCTATTGACCAGTTCATAAAGAAGAACCATAGGGTAGAATTTGTATTCAAGTAGCTAAATTGAAAAAGATAGAATATCATTTGTAAAATAAATGTTGTATTTGTATGATTAAATGTACATAAATTTCTAAATATATAGTTTTAAATGGTCAGTAATTCATTATTCCACTAATCAGACTTCAATCACACCTTTCACTTCCTGAATGATAACAAGAGCAAGCATGAATTTCAAGACCAGTATTCGCCCCTGGATCAATCTACGTGTGATTATTCCACAACTTTTGTCTGCCTGACTCAGACAGCAAACCGTGGGGTTGATTCTGTAACATTTTAGATTAAAGTTAAAATTTTACTGCACCAATAAGAAAAATCATTACTCATACAATCCTATTTAATAACTGTATCTTATCGGTCAGTTAATTTTTAACTTTAACCAAAAAACGTTACGAAATCGGTCCCCACAGCAGCAAAATTTAAAATTTGAAAATGAAAATATAATACTGATTATTTTTTTTTTGATACCCTATTTCAGGGCCCATTTGTCCTGAGCCTGTGTACCCATTGCAACTGC
This sequence comes from Typopeltis vanoorti, assembly GCF_054136105.1. Taxonomy (NCBI): domain Eukaryota; kingdom Metazoa; phylum Arthropoda; class Arachnida; order Uropygi; family Thelyphonidae; genus Typopeltis; species Typopeltis vanoorti. Next base: position 107,730,908 of record NC_143561.1, read on the forward strand.
CTAGTTACAGCACTGGGGACAAAAACAACCTAGTCAACTTCAATGTTTCAAAAAAGGACGCATTTGAAAATGGATAAGAATTAAAAAAAAAAAAATGGAATTGGGACAAAACTCATTTCCTATAGGTTTTTAATGCTGATAAGAATGGTTTCAATAATTCAAATATTTGTACTGACTGTACAATTATTTGGTTCACAAATTTATAACTAATATTACCAAATTCTTTCTTTTAAGGTTACACGGTGATCAGCATTCATATTTATAAATTTAGGGACACAAAAACACACGTGTTGAATAAATTATTTTATTAATTACTAATAAAATAAAACTTGACGTTTCGATCCCTGTATCGAGATCATCATCAGAAGGATACAAGTGTATAAGGAACCAAGCTACATGCTCCAGCCCTGTATACCGGTAAACTAAATCTACGTAGTTAATTAATCATTTTCCCTAGCCTGACCTCTAGTGATAAAAAAATAATAATAAAATTAAATGAAGTTTTAAAAAAATATAAAAAATAAAATAAATAAATTAAAAAAAACAACAACTACAATAACTGCTAAAGTCCTCATGTATTAATATTCTTCTGGATTTGCACAGTTCTGTTGTTATAATATGATTTCCTTCAGTTGCTGTTGAATGCTACAAACACTTCACCAGATTGTCTTCTTGTAGTGGGTTTTTTCTATGGCTAGTTTCGGTTGTTATACAGGTTGTAGATGGGTCCTCCACATTCTTGGAATGGTTAGGCCATCATTTTTGTTGAGATTTGGGTAATGTTTGAGCATTTCACATAACTCTTTAAATTTTCTCTCAAACCAAGTTTTGGTGCTTGGTATTTTTCCAATCAATTCTGTGATATGTTTGAAATGCGTGGTCAGAAAAGGCTGGTTTTTCCAAAATAGAGGTATTTAATGTGTCGTTTGTGTTCGTCTTGTCTGATTGGGATAGTTCGCCCTGTTTCCCCTATGTTAGCAAATAAGTGTAAATATTACCAAAGAAATAAATAACAATAGTTATAAAAATTTTCCATCTGACATTCTCATAATACAAAGCTTGCACAGTTATAAAAGATGCTTATACAGTGATTATCTGGATTTTGCCAAAGCATCTGACAGAGCACCACATGATAAATGACTCTTGAAACTAAACAGGATGAGGATGGTTACAGGGCTGGTTGACTGATTGGAACCAGTAAGTTAGTGTGGGGTGCAGAGTCTCAAAAAAAAGGAAAGTTTCTGTTTTGGAACCACTGTTTAATTTATACATCAATGATATAGTTCAGGGTGTGAGAGAAGGTATTCAGTTGTTTGCTGATGATGCTAAATTAAAAGGAGAGCAAGGTCAGGAAGTTCTGATGTGCTGTTTTTATAAGAAGATTTCAATAGGTTGGACTATTGAAATCTTCATTGTAGAATGGAGATGTCATTGCATGTTGCTAAGTGTAAAATTATGCATTTTGGCCAGAGAAGATGGAATGCAGTTTATCACACTGGAGGAACTTAGCTTCAGGCAGAAGGGATTTAGAGATCTTGGTGGATGGGGAACTAAAGTTCAGGGAGGGCACATTGCAAAAGTTGTACGAGTACCAGCACATTATTGCTGTGAAGAATGCTGAAACATATGACAATATGGCAATGACAGTTCCACTGTATAAGGCACTAATCAGGCCTCATTTGGATTTCTGTTCACAGATCTGGTAACCTGGCTATAGTGACAGTAAGTAAACATTTGAAAGAGACTGCAGGGATGAATGCAGAGTCCTGAAACATGTCTCAGGACTCTGGAATATTGAGCATGAGGACAAAAGAGCTTGGCAGATAAGAGGTGATATAAGTGATGTACAAATTGGTGAGAAAAGCCTATCGAATAGATACAAGGGAATTATTGCATAGGATAATGGGTGACAAGAGAACAAGACTCCATCTTTTGAAATTGTACAAACTTCACTGAATGCCTTCAAAGAAAAGTATGATACTTACTGTGGTCTGTGAGTGTTCACCCTTTCACAATTTGTCTCTTGACTCATAGAGACTTGGAAGTATACTATTACTATAAATCAATTTTCGATTGCTTTTAAACAGTTTTAATATGTTCTATGTCAGTCCTACTCTGAGAATGCAAGTTAAAATAACTAATGAAACTTAGTAATTAAACTTGTATATTCTGGTAAATTAGTGAAACAATTTTATTATTAGAAAAGTACAGACTGGAGAAAGAAAAAAATTAAGGGAAGCAAATAAAATAAAAAAGTTAGCAGAATTACGCAAGTGATGAAAAAACAAAAGGTCTCCAACTGGACATGAGCTTTCAAATCAAGAAAAATAAAAAAGTGCGATTCCAGATCAAGCACAGAAACCAAGGAAAGGTGTGTCTTTACAATTTCCATATCGGTGAAAGTAAATACAGTATTATACTTTTGTCTCGGGGTGCTTAAGGGTCAAAGCTGTATAACTGAGAGGAGATCTCCACATAGCCTTTAAAGGAATGCAAGAGAACCAACCAGGGCTTCTGACCTAATGTCCAATCCTCACCTTCTCGCGGTGCACCCTGTTGGGTATCTACCTGGATACTGAACGAACAAGGATGGGCTGGCAATTTGGGATTTAGCCGACCAAATTGTATTCTTATTGGCTTAAACCAATATACAAAATGATGGTATAACATGACAAAATTTCATGCTGGCTGGGATGTCGCCCAGTTACACAAGGCCCCCGTTGTTTTCGCCAGGGAACCAGAGCAAACAGTGAAAAGTCAGCTACTGGAACAAATCTGAAGGCACACCCCAACTCAACATCACCAGAGTTAAAGTTCAGTACTATCAACATAAGAAGCCTGAATGGCAAAGAAATGGAGCTAGCTGAGGAAATAGATAAGTACCAGATCGACATAACAGAGGTGACTGAAACAAAAAAGACAAAAACTGGCGAGATCTTTCTGAGCAATAAATACAAAATGTTATATTCAGGAAATGACAATCAAGGAAAAGAAGGTGTAGCCATAGTATTCAACACAAAATACGAGGCTAATCTTCTTGAATGGCAGACAGTCTCAAGTAGAGTGATGTGGGCAAATATCAGAATGGGGAATTGGACAATGAGACTTATTTGTGCCTATGGTCCCACAGAAGGTTCTACTAAGGTAGAAGTGGAGGAATTTTTTGATGCTTTAGAAAAAGCAACTGACCCAATAAAAAAGGAAAAGTTGGTCCTTGTTGGGGATCTAAATAGCAGAGTAGGAAATGATTGTCAGAGATACAAAACTATTTTGGAAAAATTTGGAGAAAAGAGCAAAGCTAATAATAATGGCAAATACCTGTTGGATTTCTGCTGGGACTGGTTATTACTAACACCATGTTCCAACATAAAAATGTACACAAATTCACATGAAGAGAAGAGGCAAGGAATAAAAAAAGTCTCATTGACTATGTCATTGTTGATAGTGATGTTTTCTCCCTGCTGCAGGACACCAGAGTGTACAGAGGATTTGAAATTGGAAGCAATCACTATTTAGTCTTGAGCAGGATAAAATTGAATTTCGTACTGAAAAAAATAAAATATAAGAAAGTTTTAAAGCGAATAAAAGTTGAGCAGCTCGCAGATGTGAACTGTAGACTAAAATACACAAACATGACTGAAGAAAAAATGAAAGAGTTTGAGAACAGGAACCAAACCTTGGAGATTCAGTGCCAAGCCATGAAGAAAACCCTGACTGATTCAGCCAGAGAGGCATGTGATGAGGTTGTTTGCAAGGATAGAAAAATTAAAACTCCATGGTGGACACAAGAAGTAAAAGAGGCAGTGAAGGAAAAGAAGAAAGCATATCAAAAGTTCCTGGCAAATAAGTCAGCTTGTGCTCTTAGAGAATACAGAGACAAATGTAAGAAAACTAAACACTGTGTAAAACTAGCTAAACAAGTCATGGGAGGACTTGGGTAAGAACACAGAAAATAAATATCAAGAAGGTGGTAAGATATTCTGGAGGTTGTTGAAGAAGCTTAGAAATGGAGGAAAGAGTGCTGTAAAAGGAGTTAGAAATGACAAAGGTTACATGAAAACAGAAGAAAAAGATATCCTTGAAGTATGGAGTAATTACTTCGAAAAATTGCTAAATGAAACAAGCAGTGATAGCACAGAGGTAAAAAAATACTCAACAGGCATACAGTCAGGAATACATATCCATACTTGAAGTAGAAAAAGCCATCAAAGGCTTGAAATGTGGAAAGGCAGCATGAATAGATGATATTCGACCAGAAATGCTGAAATGTGGTGGTATAGGAGTCTTACAGTGGCTGTGCTGCACAGTTCAGAAAGCGTGGACAGAGGGACGAATTCCCGATGATAGGAATTCGTCCCTCTGTCCAGAAAATTCTCACATCCAGAGGTATTTCCCTACTGAGTGTTCCTGGCAAGATCTATGCAAGTATACCGGAGAAATGGTTGAGAAGAAAAAGGATGGGAATATAACAAAGATTTGTATTTAAGTTATGTCGATCTGGAAAAGGCATATGACAAGGTGCCAAGAGAGAATCTATTCAATACGCTACAGTTATATGGTGTCAATGGGACATTATATCAATCAATACTTAGTCTTTATTTGAGTTGTAAGTCAGCAGTTAGAATTGAAGGAAGTACAAGAAGATGGTTTAATGATAAATCTGGTATGAGACAAGGATGTACATTATCCCCTCTGTTATTCATTATATGGATCACATTATGAAGGAAAGTGGTATAAAACACGATATCAGAATTGACGATGTTAATATCAGCTCTTTGCTTTATGCGGACGATGTTATACTTCTAAATAAATCCGCAACAAGTTTGCAAGATTCCCTGACTAAATTGAATAACTGTTGTAATAGATTTGGTATGAAGGTCAGCATTAAAAAGACAAAGACAATGAAAATAGGTAGAATTGTTGAAAATGTCAACTGTGTTGTGAACTGGGAACCTATGGAACAAGTAAAACATTTCAGATACTTAGGCACAATTTTTACTGAAGATGGTAAATTAAATATGGAAATAGACAACAGAATCAACAAAGCTGGTATGATAGGCAGTCAATTGAATAAATTCATATGGAGTAAGAGAGAAATTAGTCAGAACACTAAATTAGCTGTATACAAGACAGTGTTCAAACCAGTTTTAACTTATGGATCTGAGAGCTGAGTCAGATGTGAAATACTTGACCAAAGACTAGAGACCGCAAATATGAGAGTCCTGAGAAAGATTAGAGGCGTGAACAGATGACATCAATGGCAATATCATATTAAAAATGAGGATATTAGGAAAGAACTCGACATTGTCGGCATCCAGGAATGCATTAGCAGAGCTAATCTCAGGTGGTATGGTCACTTAAATAGAATGGGTGAAGAAAGATTAGCAAAACAAGTGTTCTCTGCCAGGTTGTCAGGAAAACGACCAAGATATAGGTGGATTGTTATGGTACAATGTGCCTTAGATGATAGAAATATAAGCTCTGATGATGATAATATTGGCGTCTTGACAAGTAACAGACTGATTTAGAAGAAAATTGTAGATAGGAAGTTAGTAATGATGTAAATTTTTCATGTAGTACTATCATATCTTGTACACCCCTTGAGGGTACATGTCAGGAATTTGATGATGATGATGATACTTTTGTCTCTTCTGATTTCTGTAGTACAGATGTCATGGGATGTAAAAGCAAATGTCAGTGTAAATGAAAAACACAGGTAACGGGGGGGGGGGGGAATCAGAAGCACTGTTGGTGTGAGAAGTAAACTGGTAGATGAATTTCTGTTAGGAGTAAGTGTGGAATTGCAAATTTTTGGAAGATTAAGAGGATTAGCATTTTAAATCGTAAATTTCTCTTTATCTTTTCAAAACTGTTTCATGTAAAATGGAAGACAGGAAGATACAGAAGATGCCATTAAAAATTTTTCAATAAGCTACATGTAAGAGGAAGATCAACTAACTGATCTACACAGTTATGTTCTATATGTAGTTTTCAATATTCATCTCTAACTAAATAATCCAAATTTGAATAAGCATTATTATAGTTAACATTTTTTGTGAAACAAATTTCTATTTATTTTCATGGTTGCATACATAATAAAAAGTGTGAGAACTGAATAACAGCAAAGAAAAATGCTGAAAAAAAAAAAAGGGGAGTGGGGAATAAAGGAATAGTTGTTGAAATGAACTCATATACAGTTCAGTTTAACAACCATCAAGTACCACACTGCTACCTACATTTAGTTATTATTACTCTGTCATTAAAATATAATCAGTGATTAGTTTAGTTTTCTTTTTAACTTCTAAAAATATAATCATTGATGGTGGAAAACGATGTAAAGTAAACAAAATACAAAACGTCAATTAAAGAACAATAAATGTTCAGTTTGAATCACTGCTATTTTAAAAACAAGAGGTACAATTTATAGAAATTGGTTTAGAAGGAGTACACAAATGGAAAAAGGTTGGGAACCACTGATATTGATGATGGGTAAGTAATCTATAGATTCTGTCTAGGGTTACCAGACATCTGGGATTGGCTCGGACAGTCTTGGATTTGTAATTGCATCCAAGGCTGTGTCTGGGATTTTTAAATAACTAGTGCTTACGTGTTTAGTGATTAGTAATTCTTCTTGTGTGTTTGATGTTTGTGTCTGAAAAATCTACTTTTTATTTTATTTTATTTTTTTTAAGTTTTTGAATTCCTTACTTTACTTACTATAGGAAAGAGAAAATGAAGTTTCAAGGAGTTAGAGCCTCTGTAGCTCAGTCAGTATAGACTAAGCCTTTTGGTCAGAAAGACCTGGTTCGATTCTTGTCCAGGAGGTGAGGAACCTTTATCTGGTCTCTTTCGACTAAAGGTGAGTTAGCCAGTCTCATGTAAGAGGTAGGAGGTTTTTTCACCCACAAACTCGGGTTTTTCATTCCTCAGAACAGGCAAACCAACCAAGTGAACAAACATGGGTTACAGTCATGAATACATCCCAGCCATATGCCGGTCCTGAGCCCGAATAAAATTGGAGGTGTTGGGGAAAGCAATGGTGAACCACCCTGTAAAAATCTCAACAGGAATACTTTATGGGTAATGCCTACAAAGTCACTTAGGGTCGGAAACGACTGAAAGGGAAAATCAGATTAAGAGTTACAAGCTGAGTATAAGTTTTTAAAACCTTCTTATGACAGTGATTGTGTAAGCTGCACATTGTGTAATGGAGACTTCTCAGTCGCATATAAGGAAAAAAGGTGAAGAGGAAGAGCAGTAAATAGTGTTTCATCTTCTAATATCGCTGCTTATTTTAAATTAACAAATGCTACAGATGATGACCTTAAATATGATGCTAAAGAAGCTGTATTTGCTTATCATTCTGCAATGTATGAAATTAGTTTCGGGATATCAGACTGTAAACCTAAGTTAATTAAAAAGTCATTCGAACCAAAATTTTGTCTCACAGTAGTTCAAAATATTTGAGCTTATTGCCTGCAATACAAAGAATTTTAGATAGGTTTTAGGGTCTAAAGTCATATTTTCTTTCAAGTGAACAATGCCCAAAGATTTTACAAGATGTTTTTGAAAATCCAACAAATGAAGTATATCTTCTGTTTTGCATGGAACTTGACTATTATTTCAAACTGTAATCAAGCAAGAGTCCAATTCTATAACTGCAACAGAGGTGTTAACAAAATATTCTGAATTGGAAAATAAACTTCAGGAAAGATTTCAACATCAATTTGTGCCATTTTTGGCAAAACAACAGTTAAGTGAGCTGGCATCAAATGGCAAAATTAATCTAGAAGATCTTTATGAGAATATCAGCAAATTTTATGAAGTCAGTATAAACTATTTACAGTTAGTTCTGGAAGAAGCGTATTAAACAGGCAGAAAAATTAATTGGATATTTTTAACTTCTGATGTGAATTGAGCTGATTTAGAACAGAGTGCAAATTTTGTCAACATGATAGTACATAATTCAGTGAATTATTTGATGAAAGGTCAATGCTAAACAAAGTACTACAACAACGAAAACAAGAATGGGACTCAAAAACTTTAAGCATTCAAGATAAATGGTTGTCTTTATTTGAGATCTTCAAGAATGCTGGCATCACTTTCAAAAATATATTCATGTTAATAGAATTTGCTGTGTGTTTACCAGGTATATCAGCTCCAATAGAAAGGATTTTCTCAACTATGAGCGACATTTAGTCACCAGAAAGTGGTCGATTGCAGGTGTCAACAGTAAAGAACCTTTTAAATGTGAAAGTGAATTCCAGATAATACTTTTGTAGTGATTTTTATGACCATATAAAATCCAACAGTTGTTAAGGAAAATACTATCTAATGAAAACTATACTGGATTGGAACAGAAACAAGAAGCCAAGCATCCATATCATCTTCACAATAGACCTACTGCAGAAGGTACTTTTCAATATTTTGAGTATTTTGTTGATTGAATTCCTTGCCCTATGATTTCCTTTTATTTCTTCATACCAACTTCTGTTTGTCATGTAGGAGTGTATAATTTAATAAGTCGTCGGCTTTCTTAACATTGAAATTAATTTTTCATGATGTGTCCTGGATTATCTTTCCTAAATTATGGTAACTCTGATTCTGTCTTACATGAGAGGTGAAAAACTGGATTCGGCAAACTGGATCTGGAGATAATATGGATAACAGACGGATTCAGAAAAAAAATTAAATCAAAAATGGCGCCAAATTACTTACGTCAGGTACCGAACAGCTCTGCACACACTTAATCCCAGCGTTGAATGAGATAACACCAAATGGCTTACGAGATAATATATTTAGAGAGAAAGGGACAGCCAGTACAAATTGCATAGACTGCTGCACTTCCGTTCCCCTCCCCGCTTCCGATAGAAACACTAAGCATCATTAATAAGAAGAAAAATCATATTTACCACAAGACATTCGGATTTTGACATCACAACAGTTGTTGTCACAACTATTTAACGAATGCTGATTACACTTTCCGATATTTATTGCCTCCAATTCGATCTACCAGCACTCACTCCACCTAACTATACAAAGTGGCAACTACTAGCATTTACCGATGTCAGTAAACAACAATACCGATAACAGAAACCATGCAACATTCGTCTGTTAGTTCGCTAGCAACGCCATCTCTTTCTTTCTCCCTTCTTGAAGGAATTATATGATTTATACGAGAATGTGCAACAGAATTAGCAACTCCTCTAACCACGATGTTTAATTTAAGCCTCGGAAAAGTGCCAATAGAGTGGAAAGAAGGGAAAATAGTTATAGACCAATCAATATATCTGGAATGGTGGTTAAGATTTTGAAGAAATTGGTTAAAATTAGAATTCAGGACTGGGTGGACAGCAATATGATACTTTATAAGGGGCAACATGGTTTTGTGAAGGATAGGTCTTGCCTAAGTAATATGCTTGCTTTCTATAATAAAGTAACAGTGGAGTTGGATAAAGGAAATCCTTACTCAGTGATACTGCTTGATTTTACAAAGGTGTTTGACAGGATTCCACATGGAACTCTGTTACATAAATAAGAGCAAATGGCATGGATCCGAGGATGGTGATTTGGATTAAAGGATGGCTGGTGGACAGATATCAAAGAGTGATTTACGGAGGAGCTGAGTCCAGGAAAAGGCAAGTGACTAGTGGTGTACCTCATGGCTCAGTGCTTGGTCCTCTACTGTTTAATTTGTACATCAATGATATTGGAACTACCTTGAATGGAAATATCCACTTGTTTGCTGATGATGCAAAATTGGGAAGAGCGATGATCAATTCAAATGATGTAAATATCTTACAGGATGACTTAAATAGGCTGACAGTATGGACTAAGGTAAATGGCTGTCAGTTCAACGTGGCTAAGTATAAGGTGATGCACTTCGGGAGGATGACCTCGCATGCTGTTTACTATATTAACGGAACTGAACTGCAAGAAGTTGATGAGAAAATAGACTTGGAATTTATTGTGGACAGAGAACTTAAGTTTAAAGGGCAAATGCAAAGACTGCCAAAACATCATATCAAATTACTTGGTTGTTGAGGAACACACTAACAAGCAGCGATAGGGAGGTTATTGTTCCACTCTATAAGGCATTAATAAGGCCGCATTTGGACTATTGTGCACAGATCTGGTCGCCAGGATTTCTTGGTGATGCGGAAGTAGTGGAGAGGATTCAGAGGCGGGTTACAAAGATTGTTGCAGGTCTGTGGGATGTTCCTTATCAGGATAGATTGATCATCTGTGGGCTCCAAAAACTAGTTGACAGACGTAGGAGAGGAGATATGATAGAGGTATTTAAATTGTTAAAGGGATTTTACAGGATTGATACTGATGACATTTTTAAGATCAGTGCAGGAAGTGAGAGAACCAGGGGCCATCCCTGGAGATTGTGTAAGAGTGTGTTAACAAGGGTGTTAGGACTAAATTTTTTACTTGGAGGGTTGTGAATGGGTGGAATTCTTTGCCAGAGGTGGTTGTGAATGCTTCAACTGTGAATGAATTTAAGGGGAGGTATGACATGTATTGTGTAAATAATGGTTAGGGTGTCAATGTCGGGTCTCCGACGATGAGGCTTTTGACTCCATGGAGACACCGTTAAAATAATAATAATAATATACACACAACATGTATATGGAAAGGAACAGATTAAAATTGAAACAAAATCTTAACATGCAAGTTAATAAAGTGCAGTGTTTTTACAGCATTAAGAAAATTATAAAACATTTATTTATTTTTTATTTTTTAATAGTAAATATTACATGTGAAGTTTCTCATGGTATTTAATAGAATGATCACGGGACAATGCAATAAAATGAAATGATAATTCACAGATTCAAACTTTGATTACACTCACAAAACACCAATCGCCCACAATATTGAACTACAGTTAAGCTGACCATATGAACCGTATTGAACAGGACAGTACGGTTTGTTTTGTTTTTCATATTTCCTGGACGTCCGTCGTTTTAATAAAATGTCAATTTTATCCCGTTTTTAATAAAAACTATAAATATACTTTAATATTGCTCAATCATAACCTATAACCATTGTTCGATTCTAAATATCAATAATTGCAGTGATTTATTCAGAGAAAATAAAATAACATAAAATAAAAAGACACACAACACTTGCGCGTCTCAGACGTCTGTTCTGCTGTAGCGTTAATTTTTGTTTTGCCTTTATTATTATTATTATTTCTGACACCTCCAAGGAGTCCGAAGACTCATCGCGGGAGGACACCTACAGCTGTCTCAACCACTACACCGAACCTCTACTACGAATCATCTCCATCAACGCCATCTACCGGCCACCACAACTTTATGCTAACCGGGAGCTTTGTTATTCAATGCTGGTAGTTTAAATTTCATATTTTTTTTATTAAAGTTTTAAGTATTAATTTGTAAAGCTTTAAGTCTATCCTTGCAATGTCAAAGAGGTGAAACTGCCGTTTTAACCCCTTAACGTACCAATTAAAAATCAGAAAGCGGTCGTTTTTCTGCCAATTTTTTTGGGCGAGGGTGATTTGCTGGATCAAATTCATCATTATTTTTCAAATAATGATGAATTTGTGCAAACGCAAATGAAATAGCCGATATACGCCGTTGGCAACTTTTCTCGACTGAAAGGAAATGGGCACGAGATTGTCTAGCGTCTATATTCGGTTGTATTTATATGTGAAACCAAAATTCAAAATCAATTTTGGTGCAATAAACAAAAGACTCAGCGGATGTGGCGTTTGCACACGGCCGCGCTTGGCCGCACGAAGGAAGACTTGGTTTCGAGTCTAGTCGGCGACTAGAGGAAATTTTTCTAAGCCTTTTTTCGACCGGTTCCCGAGTTAGTCGATCTCTGGCACGGGCAAGCGGATTTTTCCTCCCGGAAACTCGGGTTTTTCGTCCTGTAAACTCAAGAAAATCGACCGTAGAACCCACATTATTTCAGACATTAAATATATTGTGTTAGGGTTAGGGACCATGAGATGGCGGCACATTTGAGCCGTCTCTCTTCACTGCGTACCGCTTAATTAGTGATAGCCTTGGGCCATCTGTCTCTGATTGGGTAGCAGTGGAGATTGAACTGCCCACTCAGTCTCCAAAAGTTAGATAGGGCTAAATGGCCTCGACTACTCCCGTATATGGGAATAAAAAGGCTTTAGCTGATTTTTTTTTTTTTTAAACAAAAGACGTGTCACAGACGTCTTTCTATGTTAAGGGCAGAGTCGGCGCTAGGGTATTTGAACCCCGCATGCAATTTCTATCTAAGCGCCCCTGTAACGATCCGGGAGTGTGTGGTTTTCTTTTACGATAATAAAAATTTAAATTATTTGAAATTCTTTAATAAATTTTGACACAACAGCCACACGTTGATTCGCTAAATGTAACGAACCGGGAGTGTTGACTAGGCAGGATAATCGTTAAAAACCAGAATATTCAAAAATTCTCAAAAGTTAAAGCAAATTTTGATAAAGCCACTTCACTTTAATCGTTGAATATAATAATAGAGGGATTTTAGCCTTCTCACCGAACCGAATCGCTAACAAAATTAAAATTAATTTTAATTAAAGTTAAAATTTATTTGAACTAAAGTTTAAAAAATTCTTGCGTTTTACAAGTTACTAAATTTTTAGTAACTTGTAATAATTTTTATAAGTGGAACTATCTTTTAGGAAATTAAAAGAAACTCAAGATAGATGAGAAAATAATAAAAGAATTCAGAAATAATTAGAACATTTAATATAAGTATTCAAAAAATAATATCTTTACAGAATAACAGAAAATAAATTAAATTACATAAATATACTTGGAATTTTTTAAATTACAATTTTAGGGTTTTTGATTTCATATTCACAAAATTAGAAATAATGGTCTTAACGTCTAATTCCGCACATATATCATTTTCAATAGCTATTAACGGCAAACTAGCAAGCCTTTTTTGTGACATACTTGTTCGTAAGTAGGTTTTAATCAATTTCAACTTGGAAAAGGAATGTTCACCGCTCGCTACACTAACAGTTAAGGTTAATAGTATTCTTAAAGCAATTGAAATGTTAAGGAAAGATAAATTGTTGGATACAATAAAATTCAGAATATCGAAAGGGCTTTTGAATATTTAAATTATCCATCCGTAAAATAACCTGGAAAGCACATAACTCGTCATATAGTTCTATTGCATTTATGTTTTTATTGTCGCAGTCCTTCAAGAGAGTCTCTAAATCATCACAAATTTTTCGTAAATCTTCGTTATTAATTTGTAGTAATCTATACAAGAAATTGAAATTATCATAATGTGTTTTTAGTTGTTCAAAACGTTCTCTTAACAAACACATTGCAACGTCTAGAAGTGTATAAAACACATTCACTCTAAATTTATCTTCTGGTGATTGTGACGTTTCGTCATGATGCTCGTAGTCAAATTGTCGTGTCTTCTTTCGTCGTCGAACTTCCGTACCAGTTTTAAATTCTTGTTCTCCATCCACCTCTTCACTCAGTTCTTTTGCCCTTTTTAGAACTTCTTTAAAATTTGTATCTGATCGATACTCTTGTAAGAATATTGTTAAGTTTTCGATAGATTCTAAAGCAGTGTAATGTTCATATTTTTGTCTTGAAGCATTTTACTCACAGGGTTTATTCTGTTAAGTAAATCATGCCAAGTTATAAGAAAGCAAATGAATTTGTAGTCCTTTATTTTAGCACATAATGTTTGTGCTTCATGCTGGGTTTCTTTATTAAAATTTTCATTATTTCAAATTTCAAAAAGTGCATCGTAAATTTCTCCTAACTGATATCGTAGAGAGCGGATTGCATTAATTTTACTTTCCCGTCGCGTTTCTGATGGCTGTTTCAATGTTAAATTTTTTACGAACTTTAAAAGGATTGCCCAACCTTTGTGAGAGAATGAAAAGAAATTGTATATTTCTTGAATAATTGCAAAGAAACTAATTGCATCTGCATTCACTTTGGCTGCATCGTTAATGATTAAATTTAGAGTATGGTCAGCACATGGCACGTAAAAAGCTCGAGGATTTTTGTTCAAAAGCAAATTTTGGAGCCCATATTTTTTCCCTTTCATATTTGCCCCATTGTCATACCCTTGACCTCGCATGTCTTCAATGGTAATGTTCCATTTTTCCAGTTGTTCCATTATTGTTGCACATAAACCACGTCCTGTGGAATCGGATATATCTGCAAAACCTAAAAAGTTTTCGCTGATCTTGACAATTCCATTGTCACAGGAAACAAAGCGAATAATAATGGTAATTTGTTCTGTTTTACTTGCATCAGGTGTGCAGTCTAAAATTATGGAATAATATTTAGATTTTAGAATCGATAATAAAATTGCATCCCTGATTGCGTTACTTAAAGTTTCCAATATTTCGTTTTGACTATCTTTACTCAAATAGTGTACTCTGTTGTTTCGTTGTAGGGCCCTTTCAACCTGATTTTCCATAACGGGATCAAACTTCCCAAACAGTTCGACTAATTTTAAAAAATTGCCATTATTTCTTTCATATAATTTATCAGATGATCCGCGAAAAGCTAAATTTCGGCTACCAAGGAATTTTATAATTTCAATCAAGCGTTCTAAAACACTCGTCCAATGTTTCTTTTCCATTTCATACATGCTTTGAGTCTGCCAATCAATAGTAGTTTTTTTTTTTAATTTTTATCAAGTTCCTTCCATTTTATGAAATTTTTCATATGAGTTAAACTAGTCTCATGTCTATGTAAAGTTGTACTTACATTTCTCCAATCGTTATAACCTTCTACAAGATTCAGTGGGTGATTCAGTTGATTCAGTATGTGCGACAAGTTTGCAAGAAAAGCAAAAAACAGAATTTAAAGTTTCGGAATAAATGAGCCATGTTCTTGGCACGAGCTCCCGTTTTCCATTTTTCTATTATAATACGTGTCGCCAAATTTACGACCATATGTGTCTCTGGGATATATTATATTTTTATTTTGAACAGACCCCATTTCAATTAAAACAACTCGTAATTTTTCATCAATATTTACCCGTTCACCTGGATCTTCTAAATTCACTGAGACTTACAATGTGTTAGTTTCGTGGTCAACTACAACAAGGTTTAGTTGTAGTTGACTAAATCCTAACTATTTTTCACTTAAATCATGTTCAATTATCTTGTTCATTAGTTGCAATAGTACCTTCATGCAAACTGGATGATGTGCACGGTTCTTCAACTCTGATTTCTGATGTATCGAGTTGGTTACAATCGCATCAGAATATTTTAATATTTTAACAAATTTATTAAGAGCCCCAGTTTGTTTCTTAATATCTGCTTCTTTCTCAGCGTGACGCTTATGATTTTGTGCACCGGATAACTTTTTTTTTTAATTTTTGATTCCATTTCTATTTTATACCCACAAGAAATTATTACACAACACGACACAGAGACGAAATAATAGTCCGCACTGCGCTACTGTCAGTAGCATACTGAGATGCGTACCATATGACTGGTTAACTAGCAACAAATGTTTTGTACGAAAATTCGTTTCTGCGCATAAAAACTGTTCTCCGTTTCACTTTAGATAGACTGCAGTAGACACAACATTCTGCAGGCAAGCACTTAGCATGCTCTAGCTGCAAAATTGTAAACAGCCGGCTGATCAAAGAGGCGGCAATATACTTTTTTTTTTTTAATTTTTATTCAGTGTATACGGCCTCATTTATTTTCATGTTGATCATTCTAATAATTTTTTTGTTTTTATGATAAAAATTTTGTTTCTTAAAAACTAACTTAGGAACCGTTCCCTGGCGGCGATGCCCCATTCGTTACGACGCCCGCATGCACGCCATGCCCGCTTCCGTCAGCCCTGGTTAAGGGGTTAATGACGATTTCCGGAAATAATTCAAATTTATTAAAATGGACAAGCAGTGTAGTGATGGAACAAAAGTGGTATGTATGACATTGTAATGTCCATTTTTCCGTTGCTCATGGAGGCAGAAGCGACATCAACCAACATCTACGTAGGCAAAAACATAAGGATGCTGAAAAGACTTTGGCTTCAGTTAAAAACATCAGCTTGTTTACGGTGAACGTGGCGATAGTGAAAGCGATAAAATTGCAGCAAGTGAAGCTCTTGTTGCTTATTATAACGTGCGTTATACACGCACAAAGTTTTCGAGCAAATGCCTATTTGTCGACATTGATAAATAAAATTTATGAAACCAAAAACCACGTACTAAATCAGAAGCAGGAATTACCAACTTTTTATCACCACACATATTACGCGAAGTAATAGAGGATTTGAATAAAATAAAAAACATTTCAGTCAGTTTAGATGCATGAAAAAAAAAAAAAAAAAAGGACATCAAACTTTTTGTAAAATTGTGGTGTTCAAAACAAAATTATAGACTATTTCCTCACCTGGTGAAACATCCGACATACAATGTGCTATGTTGACGGAAGTAAGTGACAAATTTGCGTTACAAAACAAAATTGTTGCTTTGTGTGTAGATAACACGAACACCAATTTTGGTGGTTGCAAAAAAAAAAAAAAAAAAAAAGACTTGGCAAAAATAAAGTGTTTTGTAATAAAAACTATTTTTATCGTCTTACTTTTTCGTGAATACAGAATAATACATAACCCCCATCCCGTTTTTGCCATCCCAATATCCTGTTTTTGTCTGATGGAAATATGGTCAGCCTAACTATAGTGCACGAAGTGGAAATGGTTTCAGCTATGAGCTCTCTGATTCACACGGCTGTAAACTTTTAGCTGCATGTGCAAAATTCATTAAGAGTCAAAAGCCATTACCACTTTATCGCTTTTTAAGCCCTCTGAAATTAAAAACTAACTCTTCATGAACTTATAATAATTTATTATTTCATACTAAATTATTATAATATTATAATTTATTATTTCATAAATACAATTTTGCAAACCCACTCAAACTTTCTGCGTTCACGCAAGCAACAAGAAAAATGCAAATTATCTATGTAGCCGTGTAATAACTCTTCTGTAACAACATGTTTATCATAATAAATCTTAAAATCCTTAACAATCTCCCTCCATTAACAGCACATTCTAGTAATGAGTTCCATTCACCTATAATCCTCTATGTAAAAAATCTAGTCATTACACTCCTCTTCACCACATTCTAACATAACTTCCAAGTGTGGCCTCAGATTCTTCCTCTCTCTCATCTTAAATTATTTTTATAATCCCTTCTGGATTAATCTGATAAAATTCCCTCTCTAACTTCACCGTCTGTATCATATCATATCATGTCACTTCTTTTCCTCCTATCCACCAAACACTGCAACCCACATTCCTTCAGCCTTTCTCTCAATAGCCAGGATCCCATGGCCCTAATATTTTCTTAATCGCTAGTCTCTGGATCCTCTCCAATGTTTCCACATCGCAATGAAAACTAGGTGACCAAGTCTGAGCATGATAGTCCAAGTCTGGTTTGACTAACGATTTATAAAGCAGCACAATCACCTCCTCATCCCTACATGTTACTGTACTTCTTATCATAGTAACAACACGATGTGCAGCCTTTGTAACACGTGCAATATGTCCTCTTAATTCAAGTCTGCTGTCAGCCATCACTTGCAGTACAGTGCCATCACTTGCAGTACAGTGCCATCAATATAGTACACAGCTTTATATTTCTGTACTCCAAAATATAACACCTTACACTTATTAATATTAAACTACAATACCACACATCTGTCCAAGGCAAAATATATTCAAATCTTCTTGAAGGAATTAACACCAGCTGCAGTATTTATAATTCTCCCCAACTTTGCATCATCAGCAAAGAAATGACGAACACCAGTCAGTTCACGTGATATAGCATTTATAAACAAGTTAAACAGCACAGAGTCCAAGAACAGAACCCTGGTATACGCCACTAGTTATCTTCCTTAATACAAGACATAATTCTAGCGATTGACTACTATAGGAAGTTTTTCTAGGCCTTTTTGTTGCAGATTCCGATATAGTAAATATCTAAAACAGAGAAATGGGATTTTAACTCCACAAATCAAACAATCAAACTTAGAACTCATTCTTCAAACATGAATACCTTACTAGAAACACGAGATGGAGGCACCTATCCGCTTTACTCCCGCATCTGTAAGTGTTAAAATCGTCAGTTATCATGAACTCAACTACAGTGACTACTAAGGGAGAAGTCACAACCTACCAACTTTCAAAAGATAGGCTTAAAATTGTTTCACTAACTCCGTTTAGAGAATAGAAGACGATAGTAGTTTGTATTTAACAAAAAATACAAAAATACTGTGGGTCTATTTTTTAATAGAAAACTTGAAATCAGTAGTTCCTGGATGCTGTGATGCTTTTTTACCAAAGTTATTCGATATGTGAGACTATAAAATGACATTAAAACACTTTTATGTTAGTGTTGTTAATCCAATTAATCAAATCAGATATGCTTCGAATAAACCAGAATGGTATTATTTCTCATTAAAAACAGCCAGACATAAGTACATCAGCATCGGTCTACTACTTTTCAGTTTTATTAATTAAGTATTATTTATTTATCTATATCCATTCCACCCATGGAAGGTTCTAAATCTATTATTACATTGGTATCGTTGGGCGGCTATAGTAGAACTGGAATTCTTATTCTACAGAGCAAATGTCGAAATCGTTCAAGCAACTTCAAGTCTTTAGTAAGCATGATGGTGACATAATACAGGTTGATGAAACTCGTCTACTGGCGAAAGACATTTACAAAACACCCTACTAATATACATTATATACATGGCTAATGAAGCAGGCTGGAAGCACAACAAAACTGGAATTGTCTTACCATAAGAAATTTACTACTAAATATAGCTATGTAACTAACTCTACGTATTGCATGCCTATATAATTTTAAAGGTCGGCAAGCGGTTTTTGTCTCCCAGAAAGTTGAATTTTTCATCTTCTAAACTCAAGAAAATCGAACTGTAGGAGTCAGAACTCCAGATTCGACTTTATGATTAGGGATCACGAGATGACAGTAGGTGTCTGCCCTACTCTCTTCACCGGATGCTGTGTAATATCAATGAACTTAATGTTTCGATACCTAGTTACCGCCAGAGGAACTTTTATTGTATTTTTTCAATCAGGTTTTCGAGTATCTACAATGGCTTCCATAAATTAATGAACAAAAGAAAAAATCACGATAACTCAAAAACTATATGATGAATTTTTATGCAATTAGGTGAAAAGTAGTATATGAGATTTGAAAGATACACCGACAAAAATTGTAAATGAATAATATAATTCAATAACAAATGGGCATATGAAGACAAAGGTGAAAAGCTGGTCAAAATGAGATTGTCAAAGTGTTTTCAATAAGAAATGTGGTCATCCTTCAGAACAATACAGCGCTCTCATCGAAGTTTCATACTGTTTATAATGGTGTCCAGGAGCTCAGTTGGTAATAACAACCGTTGCTCCTGCAAAATTCTCATAAGTCCCTCAAGGTTTGAGGGATGGTGTTGAGAGCAGCAACACATCTACCTAGAGCATCCCAGACATGCTCAATAGAATTAACGTCAGGAGAACTGGCCGGTCAGTCCATACGTACGATAGTCTTTTTTTGAAGATATTGATCCATGAGCTTCACGATAAGGACGAGCATTGTCGTCTTGTAGGATAAATGTCTTCCCTATCGCACCTGCATATTAGGACCGCGTTTCTATAAGTGGCAGCATTCACGGTTCAGCATTCACTGAACTAAGAGCCTTCTTAGTTCAGTCAGTATAGGCGAAGCCCTTTGGTCAGAAAAACCAGGTTCGATGCCCGTCCATGACGTGAAGAATTTTTATCTGGTTTAGTTCGACTAAAGGTGAGTTGGTCTCATACGGAATTCGAGGGTTTTCACCAGGAATCTCGGGTTTTTCGTCCCTCAGAATAGGCAAACCGGTCCCGTAAACATACACGGATTTATAGTCATGAATTGCCCTTAGGGATTACAGCAGAGGAGTGACGAACTGGCTGCTGCATTAAATTCGTTGTAAATCCCTCATTAGGGGACTCTATCCGTCCTAAAGGGATGGACGAAACAAATTAATCAATTCAAGATTACGCTAAAAAGCACGTGTCCGCGTGTCCATCCAATGAGATGCCTTTCCAAACCATCATACTACCTCCACCATCAGTGTCCCTTTCACGGATATTAAAGAACAATGCTCTACTCTCTTCTGTGTCCTTCGTTCTTTCCAAATCAAAGCACTCTGGTATCGCTTTGTAGAGCAAATTGGAACTAGTCTGTAAACCATTCTTACCGGCAAACGGTTAAAGAGGACCGCCAAATTCTTGAGTATAGAAAATCATGAAGGATTGATATTTTATCAGGCAAAACCTAGCGAGAGAGTTCTCTATAGCAGCACTTCCCAAACAGTGAGCCGAAGCCCCTTGGGGTCGTTAGTTTTGTTGAGGGGGGGCCGTGAAATAATGAAAACAAATTTAAAATGAATGTTGTATGACTAAGTAGATTTTTTATCTTAAAAGAAAAGTATTTAATTTTTATTATTTATTATTTCTCTTTTGTTATTTTTTATATTTTAATGGAAAAAATCACACATTGGTGTTGGCTCACAAATTGCTTCCTGCTTATTTTGGCGCTTAATGAATATTAGTAAATACAGTATATGCTTATTCGTATAAGTTTCAATTCAAAGATATTGATAAGAAATACAAAAAAGCTTACAAACTCAAAATATTGCGTTCATTTAAAAGGGCCAAGTTTTATCAATAACAATATATCTATCTATATAAAAATATGAGATGTGCCATGTCAAATGTGTATGTAAGATGTTAAAAATGTAATATTTGCATTTGATTTTTGCAATATTCGCTGTGTATGTTTTGTATTCAATATAAATACAATAAATATTATAATAATATGTCTGTATTACGATTTTTTCGATGGGGGGACCTGAAATATTTTAATTTTTCCAAAGGGAGCCTTTACATCCATAAGTGTGGGAAGCACTGCTCTATAGGCAATGATTAGCCAGTAGGCTGGATATTAGTCTCCCAAACTTTGGCAGTCACTTGCATCTATATTTATGGATGTCCTAGTGGTTTTCAGTACTAATGGAGATGACAGAAAAGTATTGTTTATTTAAATTTGTTTATTGAAACCTCCCTTGATAAGCAGGTTTAATTTTTTTTTTTTTCCGGGAACAGGTTTGCACCCCACAAAACAAGCAAGCCAGTTGAATAGTATAGACTTCTTATATACTGTTTACAGCTAATAGTAATCGTCATTTATTGTTTGACTACCAGCAGCAATTTTCTTATGAAGTTCTATTTTCTTATCATCAATTCTATCTTTCTTTGAGTTTTTCTGAAATACATAACCAGATGTTTTCAATTGTCATTGTAGAGTAATAGAAGATATTTAAAATCCAATCACATAGCTAAATAAGCGAAAAATATAACTTAAAATGTTTCAAAATTTACAAGAGGAGCATTGTCGTCTTGGTATTGTAACTTAAAAGACGCCAACTCTGATTAGGACGCCAACTTGTATATTCACCTCCAATTAGTGCATGCTTGCAATCAATGAAAAGCACCGATAAAAGGGAAGCAAATGGGATACTAGACAGCGTTTGGCAAGTTTTTTATTTTGAAACTTTCATAAATAAAATCATTTTTTTAAACGATCATAAACAGAAGATGTCTTTATCTTAATTTACCATTTTCAAACACTAGTAATTTTCCAGGAAGAAAATAAAATCCTACTTTTTCTATCTCTACAGTTTTATAATACAAAATCTTATTAAAAGCTGCTTTCGGGAAGTGTTTCCTTTCTTTTTTTTAAGCGAAATTAAAGTAGATACTAATTAAAGTACTTTGAATTATCCCATTCTTCCGCGTGCCATCCTCTTGATGAAGTGATGCTTCCGTTAATCGATCCTTTAGTGGGACCTCTGTGAAACCAGCAAGGACATTTTATTCTCGATATTCTGATTTCGATGCTATATAACCCTTGCTTCCTTGCATCGTATTAGATATTAATAACAATGTTTGTTACGTCTTGAAATTCTTCTATATTAATAACACGTTTCATTAGGGAAAGAGGTAGAAATTGCAGGGAATATGTTGTAAGGAAGATAAGGATAATATGGATGCTTAGCTTGTCCAAGTTTTCCTGGACACTTAAGGCTGCTTAACATGACAAATTACCAATTTTCAGAAAGCCATAATTTAAGTAACTTCTTGAATTATGGCTTTCTACATGAAATTCTTTTTAAAAACCACTGTGGCCATTTATCCAAGCCGAGAGGTGACTTTTTAGTACCCAACAGTAGATAGGAAAAAATGAGTCCTTTAACAACGGTATTCATTTTGGCTCAAAAGCCGACTATCAATATTTTCATTTGCTACAGTTCTTAACGGGTCCTTTGAAGCATCCTTGAATTTCGTAATCGACGATTCCAGGATATAATATACTTAGAAGTATAGGACTACCTATAAGTATATCATGTATGCAAATTGCGTGTATTCTTCTGGCAGATCCACTCTATGCGAGATGAAAAGCCCTTGAAAAAGCCGTGATAAAGGTTCTCCATATCCTAAACGGGATTCGAACCCAAGTCTTTCCAGCCGAAGGGCATTGCCGAAACAGACCGAGGTACGGGGCCCCTTCAAATATCGCCGTTAGAGAATAAATATAGAGAATAGTTTTAGAATCTTATAATTATAAAAACTTTACAGGTTTAATGCTTATAATCTGATACATGTTAACAACTAATCATATTTCTACTAAAATGTCTAGTATCAAAAACTGTCATGTTCATGTAAAACGATGTCAAAGAAAACATCTGATAAACATAAATTAAGAGAACATAGATAATAATGCTATGTTTTGATGTTCGTTCATATTTTGGATTGAATTTCTTATTATTATTAACCAGGCTGTATGGATTCTCTAATGGCTCCATACAGATGCCTGGTCCAAAGTCTGAATGATTGTTAGTGTAGGCCTCCTCCGAGTCCAAATATTTGCGAGAAATCCACTTAACGATTATTCCACAATACCCACCATACTACTCTTTAAAGTAATCAGCTGATTAGTTGTTGAAACGTCTTTTACTAACCCATTCAACTCATTGATCATGCCCATGGCTGATCAATGAGTTGAATTTCCCTGAGGGTACATATCAGGAATTTGATTATAATTTCATTATAATCAAATTCCTGATATGTACCCTCAGGAAAATATAGGATATTAAGAAAGATATCCTATATTACTGAAAGCGATATCAGTTCTTATATTTCTGTATTCTAAGACACATCTCACTATCAATCCACCTAAATCTTGGTGACAAAAAATACAATTAAATAAATAATCTAAACCTCTCACCCTTGATAAACTCACTCTTACTCAACTTCCAATGATGACCTCTTATTCTTTCTCCGTTTGTGATATATCGAAAAATTTCCAGGGCATCTATTCTAAAAAACCGCTTTAGCAATTAATGTTTTCATCATACGAGGGTGTGCTGAAAAGTCGTGATAATCACAATGAAGGACTTGAGGTAGAACCATGTTACTTACAAATTATTCTACATAATCCCCTTAAAGTGTTATACACTTGTTACGACGCTGCTATGTCATTTGTAATCTTCTGAGAAAAAAGTCTTTCCCCTTGTTGCACAAACCAGTCCTCAGCTGCAGATATGACCTCATCATCTATGATAAATTTTGTTCCTTTCAAGTGTTTTTTTAAATATGGGAATAGGAAATAGTCAGATGGGGCCAAGTCTGGCGAATAGGGTGAGAGTGGGGAAGCAGACCTGGCCGTGTGAGCAGGTGCGCAGTGCTGTGAAAGAAACACGCCTGTGCTCAGTTTCCCACGATGTTTTTCCTTCAACGCCTCCTTCAGTTCCTTCACAGCTGTTGAATAAACTGCTGCTGTAACGGTTTCACCTTTTCTGAGGTAATTGGTAAGGATTACATCATCCATATCCCAAAAGACAATGGCAAGAACCTTGCCTGCTCACTTTTGGGTTCAGAACTTCTTTGGTCATGATATTCACGACTTCTTTGGTTGTGAGGAACCTTTGCTTTGCGTTTCCACTTTACTGACTATTATTTGGTCTCAAGATCATAGTGATGAAGCCATCTTTCATCAACAATCACAATACGAGGCAAAACATTTGCATCTGATTTCTCAAAATCAGTATCAGAATTATCACGTTAGGCGAAATGCAGCTAGACTCGCCGATATTCATTTGCACTTCTCATTGCACGTTACAAGTGATTTCGACACTGCTCGTTTGGGCAGTGTATCGTATGCTTGCGCGCGTTATTTCTGTCAGATACGAAACTTTTATTATTGGTGCGTGGTGAGGGTGAACTATTTTTTGTAAATGTTATTTTATTTTTTTTAAATAACATACATACAACTTCAAGGCCCACTTTTCCTAATTGGGTTGTGGGGGAAGCAGCTGCAAGAGGAACTTCCAATGGTCACGATCCTCTGCCACCAAGCTCAGGTGTTCTGGTGGGATTCCCAAATGTGTCCACCCAAAGTTTTGGATATAATCTATCCAGCGAGTCCTTGGCCTCCCACCCTCTGGCTTGGCAAACAAGGCATGCTGAGGGAGCCACTCTTGTGGCATTCTGACCAGGTGCCCGTACCAACGTAACTGTGATCTCTCAACACGGAGAAGCAGCGGTTGAGTATTGAGGGTTTCCCGAATTGCAGAGCTTCTGACTTTGTCGAGTCTTGTCATCGCCCGGAACCCCTAGAAGGAACCTCATTTTAGCCGCTTGGATTCGTGTCTGCATTCTTTCGGTTATTACCCAACTCTCATGACCATAGGTGAGGATGGGGACATAGACTCTATTGAAGACAGCCAGCTTTGCCTTCTGGCTTAACTCCTGCTTCAATACTACCGAACGGCCAAGTACCCGCAATATTGAGCTTGTTAAGCCAATTCTAGTATCTAGCTCTACGTCCCATTTTCCATCATTCGTGAATATCGACCCAAGGTATTTAAACTTCTCCACCTGCCTCATTGGGACTCCACTTACATGTAGAGTGCACTGGGATGGTTGTCTTGAGACTACAAATGTTTCAGTTTTGGCCACACTGATTTTCATTCTGGCATCTGCACAAACAGCTACAAACCTACCCAGGGTCTGCTGGAGGTCATCTGTGGAAGGGCTAAGCAGAACTAGGTCATCTGCAAAAAGCAGACGTCCAATGCTACATCTTCCAATTCTGACACACCACCTGCCTCGGCTGTGCCTATCAAACCAGTCCATAAATATTATGAAAAGGAGGGGTGACAGAACACACCCTTGGCAGAGGCTAACGGAGACTGTGAGAGGTTCAGACTTTGTGCTGTTTACCCTGACACAAAACTCTGGGCATTCATACAGGGACTTCATGGCAGCTAATAGTTGGCCATCCACTCCATAGTCCTGTACTACTTGTCAAAGCTTATCCCGAGGAACCCGGTCATATGCCTTTTCCAAGTCCACAAAACATGTGGACATTCTTGGCATATTCCCAAGATGACTTGCCTTAAAGTGAAGATTTGGTCAGTTGTGCTTCTATCAGGACGAAAGCCACATTATTCTTCCTGGAACTTTGACTCAACTATGCACCTGCACCATCTTTCCAAGCACTTAGCATATACTTTCTCAGGCACGCTGAGCAGAGAGATACCATGATAGTTACTGCAATCCTTCTGGTCTCCCTTCTTGAAGACTGGTAATTATTATGCCTGTATGCCATTGCTTTGGTACTCGCCCAGATATCCAAGCAGCTTGTCACACTCGAGTCAGCCAGAGAACACCGTCTCGATTTAAGGCTTTTAGAATTTCGGGCCGAATTTCATCAGCGCCAGCAGCCTTTCCCGATTTTAGCGATTTTATTGCTAAATGGACCTCTTCTGCTGTGAGACTAGTCATTTCCCCGATCTGCACCTCTTGGATGTCTACAACTGCTGGGCCACCTGGGTTAAGAATGCTCTCAAAGTATTCCCCACATCTGTGGAGGATATCCTTCCGGTTGTTAAAAGTGCACCATCAGAGGCCTTAATTGCCCTTGCTGTGAACGATTTCCTCCCTCCTATATTAAGTATTCTGGCAGACCATCCGAAGGCGGCGGATGGTCTGCCAGAATACTTTGTTTGTATTTGCATAGGATGAGTCTAATCTTTCTCCAAAGGATTCCTAAGCCTTCTGCTTTGCTGTCTTTACTGCCTCAGCAGCAGCTTTTCGTGCCTCAGCATACTGCAAACGCATATCAGGTGACCTGACCCTAAGCCATGTTAGGTAGGACCCCTTTTTTGCGCGGACAGTTTTTTGGACTTCTTGGTTCTACCAAGGTGTCCTTTTCTCACTGTCCGTTGCCATGCCGAGCTGCTTTCTGCCACAGCATGAGAGTACAGAGGCAGTGACAGCTGTTCTGAACAGCTTCCACTCCTCTTCAACATCTGCAGTATGCTTGGGAATCTCTTTGAACCTGGAGGAAATGTCATCTGCAAAATTCTTCCTCACAGCCTCATTTTCCAATGCCTCCCATTTCATGGAGTATAGCTGCTTAGGCATACCAGCTTTGATGGTAGCATCTGGTTTCTGATGCCGTAGAGTGCACACAACAAAGTGATGGTCAGGTGACAGTCCTGCCTCTCTCCTCACACGAACGTCCAATACTGAGGAAAATAGGTCTGCTGAAACTATAAAGAAGTCAATCAGAGACTGTTCTAGTGTATCCCTGTACCAAGTATACTTATGGACGTCTCGGTGCTGGAAGAAAGTATTCATTATGCACAAGCTGTTAGTACAGCAGAAGTCCAATAATTTCAACCCATTCGCATTAAAGTCAGGGGCGCCATTCCTCCCAACCACACCCCTCCATGTCTGGTCATCTGTTCCAACATGTGCATTGAAGTCACCTATTAGCAGGACTGATTCCATGTCTTCCACCCTGTCAAAAGCAGCATCCACTTCCTCTAGGAAGGCAGAGTATTCTGACTCCAGATTAGGTGCATAGGCTCGCACCACAGTGGTGCCAAATCATGAAAAACGAAAAACGAAAAGCCGTCCACCCAATGGGATCCACTCAGCAACACAGTCTGACAGTTGGGGGCTTGTGAGTATCCCCACACCCGCCTGAGCAGACATTGTCGGGCTCACACCAGAGTAGTAGAGCTTCCACCCCTCATCCAGGTCGACAGTTCCAGAGTCTCTCCTCTTGGTCGAAGAAAGCCCGACTAAGTCTAGCTGGTAGCGCTTGGCTTCCTAGACCAGTTCCAACTCCTTCCCTGTCAGAGAGATGTTCCATTTGCCTAAGGCCATAGTCTGTTGTCGTTGCCATTTCCGTCCATTTGCAGAACCATTTCTTTGTGCTGCCCCTAAACATCTCCCCAAATGGGTAGCGGGCCCATTGATGGAGTTTCCTCTAGCCTAGTGCTGAGGAGTGGTGTCTAAGGGAGACTGTAACATATTTTTCGAACGGGTCCCGCTGCCTAAAACCCGAACGCGTCCCTTGGTAACCCGCGCGACGGACGATGTGGTATGAACATTTTTTGATGGCCTGATCATGATACAGTGTTTGATAATGTCCTGTTAGCACAAGACGAAATGACACATCAAAATAGGAAAGATTCCCCTCGAATACTCTAATAGCATTCGGGGGAAGGAGCAAGAAGAGAAGAAAGAGAGAAGCAAGGGAGGAAGAGGAGGGACCAGTCTACAGATAATATAACAGATGTATATGACATGAATTAAGGCATGGTCCAGCATCAGGTACCTCTGGTTTGCCACGCCCGTACTCACTAAAGTGAGCCCCTGAGGCAGTTAAAATTAACAGTGTGTTAACCCCTAGATGTCGGCGGGGTGGGGAAAGCCAAAGAAGTTATCTGGTGCACAAAACAGGAAAAGACAATTGCAACGAGTACAACTGGAACATAAATTGGCTGGATCGCTGAACAAATTTTTAACTTCAGGACCACATAAAAAACGAAGAACAGAAAGTTCTGACGAAGCAAGCACTCCGTGTAGCTCTACTACAGAAAAAGAGAGGGCACAAGATAACTATGAAGAAACGAATGTTATATGCGAAAATGAAACTGGCTTGACTGGACTGTCTACAGAAGTTGCAGCAGAAGAAATATTGGATTCAGATTCAGCGAAACACGAAACTTCAAATTTTACTTTAAATTTTAATGTTAATGATGCAGGTACTTGGCCGAATCATATAACTACCAAAGTTAGAGATTGTTTAGTTGAGCATTGCCCGCGTCAAGTAGTTAATAAAGAATTTCCCAAAGATGAATCTGCCGCAAGTTTTCCAAATTCATACTATTATCGAACTTTAGCAAATGGAGAAAAACTTTTATGAAGTTATTTAGTTTATTTAGAATCGCGAAATTCAGTTTTCTGTTATTATTGCAAAATATTTGGTAGTCAAAGTCCCAACTTACTAACGAATACGGTTGTAACGATTGGCAACATTTGAGTCATATATTAAAAATACACGAGACAAGTTCCGCGCACATTAAAAACTGTTCAAAATACAACGAACTTAAAATGTCGTTGATTAAGAAATGCATTATTGATTGCACAACAAAGATTATACGAAACTGAGAAAAAATATTGGCAATCTGTTATAGAACGGTTAATCTACATAATACAATATTTATCAAGACAGTGTATAGCTTTTAGTGGTTCGTCACAAAAACTTTTTGAAAATGATAAGGGCAATTTTTTTAAAGTTAGTAGAAACTGTCGCTAAATTTGCTTCGATAATGGCAGAACACTTGCATCGCATCCAAACATCACAAAAAAGGAACATTGCTCATCATTTAGGTGATAAAATACAAAATGAAATCATCCGTATAATTTCTGAAGCTATAAAACAAAAAATTTTAGAAATTGTTAAAGAGACGAAATATTATTCATTAATTCTTGACACTACTCCGGATATAAGCAATACAGAACAATTCTCTATTGTTATTAGATTTGTTAATCAAAATAAAGATACAAATATAGCAGAAATTCATGAATATTTTTGGGTTTTCAATCTGTAGAAGATACCACTAGACAAGAACTATTTCAATTTATAAAAAATTATTTAAAATTATTGAATATTAACATTTCGGATTTACGCGGCCAAGTTTATGATAACGGTTCAAATATGCGAGGCAAACATACTGCAGAAAAAAATCCTTGAAATAAATTCAAGGTTTTTTTTTTTATCCCGTGTGCTGCTCATTCATTAAATTTGGTAGTTAATGATGCAGCTAAGATATCCTGTGAAACTGTAATTTTTTTTGGAGGTAATACAGGAATTATATAATTATTTTTCAATATCTGTGAAGCCTTGGGCTATATTTAAAAAAATATTCGTGTTTTAAATTTGAAACCACTTTTTGCTACTAGGTGGGAAAGTAGAGTAGAAGCAATAAAGCCACTTAAAATTAATATCAAGGAAATTTACCAGGCTCTTTTTAATATTACAGAAGATGAAACTAAAGATATCGATTCTAGAGTTCAGGCAGACAACTTAATTTCAAAGATTTATTCGTTTAAATTTATTTGCTCTGTTCATGTTCGGTACGAAATCTTAAGTCTCGTAAATGTTGCAAGCAAAATAATGCAGAATCCGGCATTTGATATAGGAAAAATTACAGAAAATCTTGATTATGTTATACAAGAATTAAATACTCGCCGAACAGGCCAATATTTTGAAAATATTCTTAAAACTGCAAAAGAAGTAGCAAACGATCTTAATATTGATCCTATTTTTCCAGACATTCGCAAAAGAACAAAAACAAAAATGTTTGGTTACGAAGCATCAGATGAGACAACGCATGATCCTAAACAACATTTTAAAATAAATTTTTTTCTTCGCGATTTTAGACAATAACTTCAGTCACGAAAAGATTCATACTCTTAAAACAACATAGCGAAGAATTTAAAGTTATAAGAGACATTAGCAAATTAAAAGATTGGAGCGATATTGATGGTATGACTTTATTTGAGGAATTAAAAACTTTGCAATGTTTTATTAAAAAAGAGTTGGCTCCTCAGGATGTGTTAAATTATATATACGAAAATAAATTAACCGACACGTTTCCGAATACTGCGATTGTGATGCGTATTTATTGAACATTATCAATATCCGTAGCATCAGGGGAAAGAAGTTTTTCAAAACTGAAATTAATAAAAAATTATTTGCGGTCAACAATGTCTGGAGAGCGTCTAACGGATTTATCAATTATATCAATTGAAAATAATATCATTGTTTCATTAGACATTAAAGATATTATTAAAAATTTCGTGGCAGCTAAAGCAAGACGGATAAATATGTAAAATAAATCTACATTTATCCTAATTGTTATATAGTTAAAAGCATATATCCAAATTATCTTTGTTATGTAATATTTCTTTTTATATTAAAATAAATGTAATTTTTGTTTATATATATTCTCTTGTATTTATATATTAAGGAATAAACATTTTTGAAAATTTTTATTATTAAAAATTTCTTATTAATGAATTGCAGTGATTACAATGTTCTACTATTAAATAAAATTTATTTTTATGTATGCGTATAAACTGTTTTGTACTTTTAAAAAAGCAAAATTTTTCGCAAAAATTTTTCATGGAAACTTATTTTATGGGGGTGCTGAAAAAAAATTTTGCACAAGGGCGCCTCCTACCCACAGCGCGGCCCTGGATGTACTTAACAATTCTGCTCTTGCTGGGCAGCTATTATTCAAATTTGATATTTAAGATCTCTCCTAAAATTTCTCGTGTCCTTTCAGTTTTACGTAGTTTAAATCGAAAAAGTGTTGCGAATGATAATACGTACACTGTCAGTTTGGTTGGCAAGGTGATTAAGAGTATTCAGTCTACGTTCAAAAGTCTGGGGGTTCACACAGTAGGCATGGATGTTTTGTGATTGTTTAAAGGGGAGCTTAATTTTCTCACCGAGTGCGAGATAACTACCCTGCTTATTGGGACTTTCATGTTTTGTCTCTTGTGCAGAGTTTCCGGATGATCTAATTTTTGTCCAACAATGGATGGACTAGGAATTAGAGATTTTAGGTAATAGCCATTCATGAGTGGGATTTACATTTAAAAAAAAAAAAATGAAACTATTCACAGTACCAACGGCAGGTTCGAATTCGGAGCCGGCATGTCTGTTGTCTTAAGGTGGAAGATGAATTTCATCTCTATTGTGAGCCACCAACACGCCTGTAATGGCTTTAAAAAAGTTTCGTGTTTGTTCTCTATGACAGACTTCCTGGATTATGTAAAAATAAAATAAAATAAAAACCCCTAGCGTACCCATGGCACTAATGTATTCTAGGATTACAAACTTTCGTAGTGAAAGTTCACATTAAGGAAAAAAAAAGCAATGATATTTCAATATAAAGGTATCTTAACATGAATGGCTTTTCTTGTCTAAACGTTACTGTTACTCATATTAGTGAGTCGGTATTTGGACAGTAGGGAGTGAAAATTACAGTTGTTTCTAATAATATTTAAGTAAGTAGATTTAGATCTTATTAGAAAATAATGAATGTACATTTAAACTTAATGCTATTGACACAAACTTATAAAAGCGATGCGAACATTCCTTTATTATTAATAAATACTTCTGAAATTAAACTTCGTTCGTTGTGTGCATTTTGTTGTACTGTTTTTTATATAATCTTGGATTCTGTAACAAAAACTTTTATGAATCGTGGATGATGTTAAAGAGAGGTAATATTATGTCGAATGAAAGCGTCTGTGGTAAGCAGTGATACTTGAATAAGATTTCCGGTATAACCATAGTGTGACAACAACAAAACTTATTTACGGGATAGCACAACTTCTATTGCAGTTATAAACCTTAAACTATGGATCTCCAACGCAAGTACTGTCGGTTAAGAGACAGATTGAAAGTAGCATTATTTTTCACTACTTTATGACGATTCATCTTACCTAATTAATGATAATTAAACCATTAACTGTAATTATAGACAAAGAGATTAGGGCCATTTTGTCATTTTATGACTTAGAAGGAACATTAACCATAAAACTGATGCCAGCTATTATCAGAAGTACCCGAAATGAATTACAGGAAATGAGATATGATGGGAATTGAAGGCATTTAAAAGTAGATGGTACTGTACATTATATATCTGCTCATCAGTGAAATATTTTCTTGTTTAAACATCGTTTTTGAAAATTCTGAAATAGCAAAATCGAGATTATTTGTTTATATTATTTTTTTTATATATATATTCTTTACATTTCCAAATATAAGAATAAAAATTGCATGAAAAGAGTTCTTTGAAATTAGATTATTAACTTAATTGTATATTGGATCACTTCTTCAGAGAAATCGAAGTAGCGAGAGAAAGAATAAAGATTAAAGAGCTTCTCACGTTACGTGTTGTTTACCCTAGATATCCGTGTCAAACTGGGAAAGTGAGACAACAGATAACGCTATCACTTAGTAAACAGACGAAATGAGTTTTAAACTCATTTAAGCACGATAGTGAAACTTGATGCAAAAAGATAACGAAAGAAAATGCTTATCTGCACATAAAAAAAAAAAAAAAATGAAAGTCTGATAATTGGAAGGGGACCAATCGTTCGATGCTGTTGGCACATTCTCCCTCGATGAGTCTTTGGACTCCCTGGAGATGTCAAATAATAATAATAATAATAAGAAGAAGACTGTCGTAACCACTTCATCTTTTTGTCCCCCCCCCATTTCCTGTACAGTGTAGTTTTCTCACATCTTGATATTTAGAGGTCAATAATAACTGGTTATTGTTTATAATTCTAGACGTGTTTATATTTCATGAGTAACGTGAATGGTTTATAAATAGAAATGTGATGAAATAACGCTCCTAATAAATCGGTGAGTGGGTCAAACTGAGAATCTCATTTGTAATTTTATAGTTGTGTGAAAGCGAGTTTTAACTTTGTCAAACTGCAGTTGTTGCTAAGGCGCATACGTTATCACCAATGGATGACTTAAAATAAAAATGTAATACACTTACTGAATATAAACTTGTACTATTACAAGAATTTATTCATTTATTTTTACAAAAACAGAAATCACAATTATCTGTTATTCATGTATATTAAAAAATAGGTGGCGTGGTGATCATCGTAGCCTTTATTACTAAACACGTGCACACGAATGCGTAAACACGCACAACGTGCTGAACAATGCAACATACAATTAGAAATATTTTAAAATAACATCAGTCTCTTTTATAACTACATAATAGTTGTCAACTTGGTTGGTCTTTACTGTTATTATTTATGTATTCACAGTTGTTATGGGGTACAGAAAACGAAAAACGGGGGGGGGTATTAAAAATACCACCAGGTGAAGTTAGGTTCCCATACTAATTCTTAATCAAAAGTGCCTTAATAGTTATTGGCTGTTGATATTTCTTTATAACGCTTGCGCGTAACCATGGTCACACAAGACGCGCCTAGCAACTTTAATAAAGGCTTTCCTTCCACGTGATCGAAGTTCATAACTACTGGCTTCCGTTGTTGTCAAACTTTTGACAGTTTCGACCACCAAGACTGCTGTCGCAAGACGACAGTCATAGCGGAGGCGCCGTCAATTTCTACTAACGGTCGATCTCTGAATAACCTTCCATGTTTCAGCAACTGTGTTCGGTAATTTGACAAAAGGATTAACGTCTTTGTAGCCACACTTACATACACAAGCAAGGAAGCGGATAATCATGGATGATAGGGCAATTGATCGTATTTTTAGCGGCAATCTATCGGACCTTCCTCCGGTCAGCTCAAAGATTGTTCGTATATTTACAAGTTCGACATTTACAGGTAGGTTTTCGCCTGCACGCACGATCTTTTACTTTGCACTTAAATACCTTTACAGCTATCAAGATGTGTAACAAATGATTTTGTTCGGAATCACACTCTAAATTTTACTTCCAAAAAGATCAGCTTATGGAGTCGACATTTCAAAGATTAAAACCAAGTGCAAACTAAAAAAAAAAAAAAAAAAAAAAAAAAAACAGATAATCAAACCTTAACTTTACAAGCAAGTATATATTTATTAAGTTTGTCATCGTCCGTATTCTCAAATTAAATTTTAAAGAGCATAAATTTGTACGTTTTTGATATATCTTAATTAATTATTTTATTTGATTTATTTTTATTTTTTATTTTTTTGTAATACTGTATAATATTTGTCAACTATCTCTTCTAAAACTGGCCTGGATTGCCAGTAGTCTATTATTGATAATCTGTTATTATTATTATTTTAATTCTAATATGCTGAGTGTTCCGTGGTGAGCTTTGCTTGTGAATAGGGTTCGCTTATGTTTAGCCTTACATAATTTAAACATTAGATTATTACATAAAATAACACTTTACTGGAGCAATTTCCTCCCCATGAGAAGCTGAAGCTATATGTACAAATTTACCATTTATGAACTTAGATATCAATGTCGATTAAAATATGAAAGATTTTATATTAGATAAATTACTAATCTGATTCATCTTAGAATCTTCTTCTTCTGCAGCTTTTCCCACTTAAGTAGGTTCGCTGTTTGTGGCGAGTCTCCTCCACAACCTCCTGTCTTGGGCTGTAGCAACATCCAAGTTCTTCATCCTCAAGTCCTCCTCCACCATCTCCCTCCATCTCTTCTTTGGCCGTCCGCGCTTCCTCTTCCCCTTCCCCTGCACATCCACCTGCATGACCTTTCTTCCCACATACTCGTCCTCTCTCCTCATCATCTGATTCATCTTAAAATAATGTATAATATTATTTGATACATGCAATGTCTTCATTTTCCTGCGTTAGTCTTATATAGGAGCCTCCGTTGATCAGTTAGTTTCAACGGAGTCCATTAGTTGGAAATGGATGGGTTCAAATCTCGTCTATGACTCAAAAAGCATTTATCAGGGCTTTTCAGTCAAGATAAATTAGGAGAGTTTTTTCCATCTCGTAAACTCGGGTTTTCTGTCCCTCAAAACAGGCAAACCAGTCCCGCGAACACACAGATTTACAAACATGGAACACTATTAAACGAGAAAATTCAGAAGAAAAAAAAAGCACTTTAATCTATAATAATAATTCCCTGGCCAAGCAGCATTGCTACCCCACCAACCATTAGGTTGAGGAAAAACACAGTCTTTTATATATATTTATTTATTTATTTATTTTATTTATTTTATTTTTTTTTTGATAAATACAAACCTAAAACATTTTCAGGCCTTCAGTAAACAAGGCGGTTGTCTCATACCGTATGATGCAATTCATTTACCACTTAAAAGTATTTATAAATATCTCTGCTTCCTCCAGTAGGATTTAGACAAACAGCCAGTTGGTTAGAGAGCAGATACTCCGTCCACTCGGCTAACCAAATCAGCTATGAAGGCAGTATAGGTTTCTGTTTTATATAATACACAATGCACTCCTTATTGGCGTATGTTTTTCTTTGTTGGAAGTGTTTTCACTTAGTTATACTATAAATTAAAGATGCCAAGAAATTAAACTCGTGGTTTAATCCTTTATCCAAGTGTAAGCAAACAAAGTTTGCGCATGAAGTATTTTCAGGACTGAGGCAACTCGTGGTAAAGGTGACTTCACATCACTTGTCTTAGTATCCCATAATGCAAAGCACATCTCTTTGCAGTGACCCTTCCCTTATACATGTCCGCAAGGAGATGTGCTTTGCATTATGGGATACTAAGGCAAGTGATCAGAAGTTATACCACCTTTACCACGGGTTGCCCCAGTTCTGAAAATACTTCAGGCGCAAACTTTGTTTGCTTTCACTTAGATAAAGGATTAAACCAAGTATATAATTTCTTGGTATCTTTAATTTATGTTTTTCTTTCTTATTACGTCATTCCTAAACTATGTAATTACGTAATTCGTGGAGATCAAATGTCTGGATTCTCACTATCCCTTTGTTGCAAAATCTCTCCTGCATAATACAACGGATGTGCAAATATCGAACTCCATCTCTTAATCCATGAACACATTCCTGAGTAATGACGATTACAGCTAATTTTCTATATGGATTATAATTACTATCTGGAATAGCAAATCTTACTAAATCTTTAAAAACGTGTTCTTGCAAAAAAAAAAAAAAAAAAAAAAAGATGTTATTTCAAAAAGTTACGAACTTTTTATCTTAAATATAATTCTTTTGAAGTTCAAGTGACCAAAGAAAATATTAAATTTTATACGCAAGAAACATTCGTCTGTCTAATATATAAATTCTATTTCTTTTTGAAAATACAAAACTGATCTTATTTCCTTCATTAAGCAAATTGAAGACGACCCACGCCTGAATTTGTATCTCCACATACTCGGACATCAGTCCTTTCTGTTTCTTCTTGGCTGCAATTCTTGCTGAAAATCAAGTAATTTTAAAATATGGAAAACGGCACGAAATCGAAACAAAACAGGGAGGTCCAAAAGTCTCGCACATCATAAAATATACTTGCAGTTTTCGATATTAGCGATAAACTAAATTGCTTCAAACAGCTTATAACCGTATTTTTACAAAGGCAAAAATAAGTAGCATTACTAAAGCAAATGTTCAAAATGGTCTCCTGGAACGTGATCTTTTTAACATATTGGAGGCAACTCTTCGAAGCATGGAATTATTGACTGCTTCAGTGATGTTCGTCTTCAGTTCATCAATTATTATAAGAGGATTATTTTTATATACCTTTCCTTTCAGGTGACCCCATATAATCTTGACATGACAAATCCGTATGGCAAGTGGCACCGCCCTGCTGAAAACAGCAATCACGTTCTTCAATCTCAAGTAGAGCCACAAACTGGGTGATGATGTCTTGGTGCAGTGCACTGCTCAATGTCGTCTCAAAGAAAATGGTTCCGACGATGCGACGGCGTGATACTGCACACCACACCACACTTCGATTTTGAGAGAATGCAGGCAATTTCATGGAAAGCATGAGGATTTTCCGATGACTAAATTCTGTTATTTGGCTATTGACGTATCCACTTAGGTGGAACCACGCTTCGCCAATGAAGAAAACATTGTCCAGCTCTCGAACTCCATTTTCTTCAACAAATGATCGAAACCATCTACAGTACAGAAAATTTTCCTTATCCAGTGGCTTCAATTCCCGTACTGAGTGAACACGGTATGGACGAAGCTTCGGTTGGTTGTTCTCCAAGTACAGCCATATGACATACCTGTCTGTGCGGAGATTTTCTGAAGATTCTTTGAAGGTGAACGTTGCAGCACGTCGTGTGTACCGCAGTCAGTTTAGCCTCAGTCGAAATGGAAGGTCTTCCATGACGCTGTTTGCAAGTGATCCAGTTTCCCGAAAGCGTTTGATTAACTTGGTAATTGTCGTATTTTGAGGAGCAACAAAGTCGGGATACTTCTGACGAAACTCCTCCACAACATTTGCGTAAGAACGACAGGCAAAATAACATCCCGAAATAATAACTCGTTTGCTCCTGGAAAAGTACCATTTCGCTATGAAGCTATGCAATGGCTTCCCAATGATTATTGGGAATCTTTTGGATTCCCAATAATCAACATGTAGCAGATAGATTACACGATACTGGCTAATAGTCCTAGGGTGCCATCTATAGGCAAAACGAATTATTACAATTGAAGCATTTCGATGCAGCTCAGCTTCAACTTTGATGTGCGCAACTTTTGGATCACCTTTTACATATACGAAATTTTTAGCATGTGATTCAAAGAGTACTTGATTATTGTAATAACGAATTACGTAATAATTCATTATTACGTCATTGCACCATGTCCATGAGACGTCCGCAAATAGTAAAAAAAAGCTCTCACTCTCATCATTAATGCAGTGTATAATAAATGATTCTTTATTCGACCTTGTATTATCTTGGATTTTCAAACGAGTGGCTCTTATTTCATCCCAGATAAAATTTAATTAACCTGTGCTCATTCTCAATGAACTTTGTCTTGATGAGATGGCTTACCATGCCAGATGACTAATCTGGAAACTTCAAGTTCCAGAGTTAGTTATCTCGCAAGCCGACATGTTAGCCAAAAATATGTTCAAAAAGATGGACGAGCACAAAATGATCTCTTTTGTACTAGCCTTCTTGTATTGCGATTCATTATCACAACAGCTTAAATTAGAACTGTTAAATTGTTGTACCGCGGACGTCAATCTGTCCTCCCTCCCAAGATTCTAACACGAATCGTTCTGATCCGAAGTCGCTGTTTCACCAATAAAAGCCACAGAGAAAAAAATGCTGCTTGTTCTGTAATGTTATCTTAAATATAGATGCCGGCTATTAAGCGGATTACAACTTTGGAAAAAGGTAAAAGTCGCATGGAGCTAAGTCCGACGAGTAAGGTAGATAGTCCAACACTGTGAGCTGGAGCGTTGTGCTGATGGAGAATCCAAGCGTCGTTCTTCCACAGATCGAGTCTCTTCTTCCTCACTCGTTCTCTCAGGTTGGCCAGAACCTCAAGGTAATAATGTTGGTAACTGTCTGACCCTGTGGTACCCATTCAACCATTACCACGCCATTTATATCAAAAAAAAAAAAAAGATCAGCATTGCCTTCAGTTTTGACTTGCTCATTCTTGCTTTTTTCATTCTCGGTGACGTGGGAGTTTTCCGGTGCATCGATTGTCTCTTTGTTTCTGGATCGTACTGGAAAATCCACATCTCATCACATGCGATGATCTTCTTCTGCAAGTCCGGCTCCGCTGTTTTCCATTTTCAGTCAGTGGATGAGGTAAAAACGGCAGCGCTACTGAAGCAGATAACTGCTGATGACTTGCAACACTGCTTCCAACTATGAAAAATTCGTATGCAACGGTGTATAGATAGAGGAGGGGAGTATGTTGAAAGGGATAACAATTAAGTTGTACAATTGTAATAATAAACCACATTTTTGCAACCAGTCTCGTTATTTAATAGCCACCCCTCGTATAATAGAACATTAGAATTCTTATAATAGAATATCATAAGCATATTCTGTACAAATGTTATGAGAATTTTAATGTTATATTATGGAATGTTAAAAGGATGGCTGTGTAGTCTTGTGGTCGAGTTTGGTACCATAATACAAGACCGCTAGAAGTATAACCATCACGGTTTTGGTTCTAGTCGCCAACTAGAACTTCCTGACTTTTCTTCGACTGGTTCCAGTCTGTCTTTGGGCCAGACAAGGAGGGGATTTCTTCTAGGAAATTCTGGTTTTAACGCCGCAAATAAAAAAAAAATAATAAAAAAAATCAACTCTGAACTCATATTATTACAGACAACAACACGAATCAGCATTTCGAAATCACAAGATCAAGACAGTTGGATGCTACAGTCCTCCCTGATGCCTTTGAAATCATTGGGTGAGCTCGAGTACCGGTGAAGGATAAGTGAAGATGCTGCCTACTGATTTCCAGAAGTTCGTTAGGGCTAAAAGAGTTCCGCGTATTTCCCTTTTTTTGGGGGGGGGGGGTGAAATAGATGTATTTAATTTATTTTAACGTTTAAATGTGTGATTTCTCAAGTATTTAAGATATTAGTAAGTAATATGATTATTTCAGGGAGGCATACATTAGATTGGTAAATTCAAAACGTATTTTTGGTCTTTTCTCCTCCCCTCCCCCGATTTTTACTGGGTGAAAGGACCATTCATCGGCACATTTTTTTCAGATGTTTCTCCGTCCTAATTTATGTTGAAATCGTGTTTACCCTCTGTGAACTAGTAACACAGCCTAAACTATTAATGATAAAATTGATATGGAAACGCATACTAAGATTCACTCTGAAAACAACTTAATTAGATAGCCATGTATTTAATTAATTTAGTATTCGGTAAGTATTAAGATTTCTCCGCTTCTTTTTACAGTGAAAACGCCTTAGTGGTCTAAAGAAAAAAATAAAATAAATAAAATAAACGTCCCATTTGAAACACAATATCGGAATAAAGTGTCTCGCGTCAAGAGGACCTAGATAGAGAGGATGTATTTTTAGCAACTCGGTGTAGCGTGCCAAGTGATCGGGGTGTTATCAGTGTGGGGGATATGGCACCGGCCGTTATTAATGTTTGAAATCGATAAAAAAAATATTGACATTCTTCTGGAAGAAGTTTTATCAGAATATCTGCCATGACCTGCTTGGTTGATATTGATACTGGTTTGCCTTACAGTGCGATTGCATCGCTTCTACTGTACATGTCGAGTTGATGATAGACTTCAGCGATTTGGAATGAGGCTAAAATTTCAAGAATTTAACCTACATACATGCGTGTACATGCAAAGAGTTATATAGTAATTCAGCACGAGCATGCTGTCTAATAGTTAACTAATAAAAAAAGAAAAATAGTAATTTTTGTGACATTTTGTAAATGAGTTTTTAACTATATTATCCTGATTTATTTAAAATCAGGAGAATTATAGTACATATAAATATTTATATTGATTATGCATCTCTTCTAAGACGAAATAGATAGACAATTATCTCAACGGAGTCTCAAGTGTTTGAAAGGTTTTATAAACATTCTGTGCTGGGATTCGAACCTATCACAAAGCATTTATTTATTATTGATTGGTGGATACAAAGACAGCTCAGAGGATCCCTACAAAAGCTATAAGGGGAATTCCGATTCTCAAGAGACCTCAAAAGTTTTTTTTTCTCCTTTTCTTTGGGTGGGAGGGTGGGGGGGAACACTGACCAAGGTTCTGTTACTTGCATGAATTTTATTTTGACTCCAACGCGTTTTTCTATGCTACTATCTCTGTCTTTCAACCATTTGTTCATTTGGCAATCGCGATATCAAATATGCTATTGTTGTGCAGTACGTGTCTTTGCGTTTAAGAGTTTGTGTTTTATCAAAATTTAATATAACTTTTTTTAATTGGTATTTCTTAATTTATATTATCATCATCATCATCATCAAATTCCTGCCATGTACCCTCAAGGGGTGTACAGGATATGATAGTACTACATGAAAAATTTACATCATTACTAACTTCCTATCTACAATTTTCATCCAAATCAATCTGTTACCTGTCAGGACTCCAACATTATCAGATCTTATATTTCTATCGTCTAAGGCACTTTGTACCGTATCAATCCACCTATATCTTGGTCTTTCTCTGGGTCGTTTTGCTGCCAACCTGGCAGAGAACACTTGTTTTGCTAATCTTTCTTCGCCCATTCTGTTTAAGTGACCATACCACCTGAGATTAGCTCTGCTAGCGCATTCCTGGATGCCGACAATGTCAAGTTCTTTCCTAATATCCTCATTTTTAATATGATATTGCCATTGATGTCATCTGTTCACGCCTCTAATCTTTCTCAGGACTCTCATATCTGCGGTCTCTAGTCTTTGGTCAAGCGTTTTACTTCTGACCCAGCTCTCAGATCCATAAGTTAAAACTGGTTTGAACACTCTCTTGTATACAGCTAATTTAGTGTTCCGACTAATTTCTCTCTTATTCCATATAAATTTATTTAGTTGACTTCCTACCATACCAGCTATGTTGATTCTGTTGTCTATTTCTATATTTAATTTACCATCTTCAGTAAAAATCGTGCCTAAGTAGCTGAAATGTTTTACTTGTTCCACAGGTTTCCCGTTCACAACACAATTGACATTTTCAACAATTCTACCTATTTTCGTGGTCTTTGTAATGCTGACCTTCATACCATATCTATTACAACAGTTATTCAATTTAGTCAGGGACTCTTGCAAACTTGTAGCGGATTTATTTAGAAGTATAACATCATCCGCATAAAGCAAAGAACTGACATTAACATCTCCAATTTTGATATCAGGTTTAATACCACTTTCCTTCATAATGTGATCCATATAGATAATGAATAACAGAGGGGATAATGTACATCCTTGTCTCACACCAGATTTAACATTAAACCATCTTTTTGTACTTCCTTCAATTCTAACTGCTGACTCACAACTCAAATAAAGACTAAGTATTGCTTCATATAATGCCCCATTGACACCATATAACTGTAGTGTTTTGAATAGATTCTCTCTTAACACCTTTTCATATTCCTTTTCCATATCGACAAATCTTAAATACAGATCTTTGTTATATTCCCATGATTTCTCCACTATTTGTCGTAAAGTGAAAATCTGATCCTGACAGCCTCTATTTGGCCTGAATCCAGCTTGTTCTTCACCAAGCTTTTCTTCCACAATTCTTCTCAGCCGTTTCTCAAGTATACTTGCATAGATCTTCCCAGGAACAATCAGTAGGGATATACCTCTGTAATTCTCACATTCAGTTT
This sequence comes from Typopeltis vanoorti, assembly GCF_054136105.1. Lineage (NCBI taxonomy): Eukaryota > Metazoa > Arthropoda > Arachnida > Uropygi > Thelyphonidae > Typopeltis > Typopeltis vanoorti. Next base: position 107,773,168 of record NC_143561.1, read on the forward strand.
TATTTCCCTTTTTATATATGGGTACTATGAGAGCTCTACTCCAATCATCGGGAATTCGTCCCTCTGTCCAGGCTTTCTGAACTATGCAGTGCAGTCACTGTAAGACTTTTATACTAGTAATTTATATTAGTGTTTTTAAAAATTTTTCAAGTCTAATTGCTCATTGAGATTTTTTTTTCAAATTAAAGCTTACCTTAGTGCAAATTTTCAACTTATACGGAAAAAAACCCCACTAACTACGATTTTTATATTTTTTTATAATCTTTTCCTCATCTCTCTTAATCGGGAATCTTGCTCAAGAGACCACACATGGGACTTTTTATTATTATTTTTTTTTCAAGCCAGTTTCGGCTTCCAATGAGCAGTGTGGTGGTTTTCTGGAGTCTGGAGTGGCCTTCAAAGCAGGGTTCTTTTCGGATTATCTGACAACTGTCTTACCCACAATACTAGTGTACTATAGGTACCAACATTTTGTGGGCGGAGTGCGCATAAAACAAGAAAAAATAAAAACCAAAACCGTGTGGAAAGAGAGAGAGTCTACGGTTCCGTCATTAGTGGAATACAAGTATACCACTAGGACAAAAGAAATATTCCCCTCCTAATCTTCCTAATCTTCTAGTAGCACAAATTTCAAATAATAACAAAAATGTTATGAGGCTGGCTTCAATCAGTTTAGCCATTTTAGTTGCCGAGAAGTTTCATATATACTTTGTTTTGCATAGAAAATGATTTATTTCCTGTCGACTCGTTAAAAAAATCTCTCATATCAGAATATGACATCGTTCACTAGAATCGTTCGTCGACCAGATACGGCAAAAGAAAAACAAACTTTGTACACTGACAACTCTCGCTGTGCAACTATTTTTGTGTATGGACACAGGTCATGAACACGATAAAGCATTTTTATTATGTTCAGTATCTGCTGAAAAATGTATGCATTTTTCAGCAGATAATGAAATACCCTTCCAATTTTTATATGCATTCTTAAGAAAGGGTAGTCACACATAAGGCAGCAATCTAGGTACATTTGGGAAGGCTTTTCAAATGCGGCTGAGATAACCGTTCTCGGGCTCAGGCAATTTTTTTTATCTCTAGCAATCGGGGTCTTCCTGTCCTGTTGAGCAAGATTTCAAGGAGTAAAACAGAGAAATCAGCTTATGAACATTGACAGACAACACATTTCCTTTTGTTAGTGTACAATTTTAAACAACAGAACCCGGATATAAAATATACTTGACAAAATTATACATAGATATACACGTATAATATGTCTAGCTATTTTATCTTCTTTTTTTTTTTGCATAATAAATAATTGAAGTACCATTTTCAAAATTAACTTCCTATTTACGATAAGAATTTTCAGCAATGCTTTAAAGCGGTAAAACAATATACTGGTCAAGCGTGCTCATATCAGATAGCCAATAAAAGAAACAAATGCTGAGTTAGAAACGGCATTTATCGATAAACATGTTTGTTTCGAGAAAAAAAAAAAAAAAAAAAAAAAAAAAAAAAAAAAAAAAGCCCTCACTTCTTGCATTGATTTAAATGTATATCAAGTAGTCACGCCATGGCTTAACTCGTATAAAAATATCCCAATTTTGAAACTGGAATAAAAATATATATAATAATTAGAACCCCACCATTATATAAGCTACCCTGTAATTCATGCAGTTTATGTTGTCATAGTGAACAGCAGATGATAATGGATAACAATCATGGCATTTGTTAGCACCTGACATCGCAGTGGCACATGAGGTGATCTGCATTGTTGACAATGAGATGACTTGCATGCTTGTCACGAGCATACGTGCATGCAATCAGTTGCTGTTTCTGGGAAATTGTGAACAATATTTGTATGAAAACCATTATATTAATACGAAGACGTAACACAGTGTTCTTTCCATAATCAGAAACATCAGACAATTTAGTACGATCTCATTCTCTCTCTCTCTCTCTCTCTCACGTCTTCTTTTGATTCCTGTTCTTGTTTTCCTCTCTCTCTCTCTCTCTCTCTCTCTCTTTGTACGAGTAGATTCATTTCTGAACCCATTATTAAAATGTCACTTTAGAGTAAGACAAATGCATGCCTTTACCATCTACTCAATCATTTGCTGACATTTTTCGTATATGGGCTGGTAGATTAATCCGGGCTTTGCAAAATATTGATGGAATTGAACGCAAAGGATGATTGTGTAATTGTTAGGCTTAAAATGGACATTTGTAAGCCTTATTTACTAATACAAATTAGAATGTTACAAAATGCATTCGGAAAACACTACAATAAATCAATGTTTTCTATTAGTATTCTACATACTGAACATTAACCCCTTAACATACAAAGACGTCTGTGATACGTCTTTTGTTTACTGCACCAAAATTGCTTTTGAATTTTGGTTTCACATATAAAGACAACGACGCTAGACAATCTTGTGCCTATTTCGTTTCCGCCGAGAAAAGTTGCCAACGGCGTGTATCGGCTATTTCATTTGCGTTTGCACAAATTCATCATTATTTGAAAAATAATGATGAATTTGATCCAGCAAATCACCCTCGCCCAAAACAAATGGCAGAAACACGACCGCTTTCCGATTTTTAATTGGTACGTTAAGGGGTTAACATTAACATTTCTGACTAGATGGGTGAAGCAAAATTGCTTTTCATATTCCCCTTTGTCTTGTAATGAAAGAACTTTGAATGGAGTGTTTGTGAGCTGTATGCTCGCCCATTGAGGGCAGTGAAGTTAGTTGTGTTCAGATGAACTTAAGATAGACTTTGGTCTTTTATATTTGTTGATTTCTTCTTCATTATATTCCGAGGCTTCCTTGATTAACGGGTTTGGATGGTTACTTGTCTTGGTAAAAAACTTCTCAGCTAGATTTATGAGAAAGGAAGAGATATAAGGGATATTAACTTCTATGGATCTGGGAGTTTCTGATAAACCAAGGCGCATCGAGAATCATCCTCATGAACTTATTCTGTAATCTCTGAAGTTTTAGAATGTTTGAATTTGCGGTGTGGCTCCACGCTGGGGATGCGTAAGTGATAACCGGTCGAATTACCATCTCGTAAATTGTTAATTTTGTTTGCGTGTCCAGTTTACTTTGTCTATTGATCATAGGGTAGAGCTGTGTTAAGATTTTGGATGTCTTTGAGGTAATATAACTAATATGTTTGCTGAATAGGAGTTTACTATCAAGAATCACTCCAAGATATTTAACTTCAGTCTGCCATGGAATCTTTACTCCCAATAAATAAATATCCTCCATGGTATGGATTTTCTTTCTAGTAAACAATATAACTGAGCTTTTCTGGGAGTTAACTTGGATCCTCCAGTCTGTAAACCATTTTTCTAAAATGTGTATACTGGTTTGTAGTCTTTTAGTTGCCAGTTTTGGGCTCAGTGATCTTGCCATCAGTGCAGTATCATCTGCATATAATGCAGTGAATGTTGTTCTTGAGTTCAGAGGGATGTCTGCTACATAGATTGAGAACAGGAGAGGTGCCAGAAGAGATCCCTGAGGTATGCCTGCCGAGATCCTGTGTCTGGTCGAAACCGTTTCGCCGACCCTGACCTGCATATATCTGTCTTTCAGGTAAGAATGTATTATTTTTATTAACTTGACTGGCAAGTTAAATTTTATCAGTTTGTAGAGAAGGCCTTGATGCCATACTTTGTCAAGCGCCTTCTCTGCGTTGATGAAGATGGCAGCTGTGTTGAGTTTCCAGTTAAAACCTTTAGTAATGATTTCTACCAGCCGGTGCACTTGTTGAGCTGTACTATGGGCGTTATGGAAACCGAACTGTTCATTAGGCAAAATTCCTAACTTATCTGTTTCTGCTTGAAATCTTGAGAGGATCACTTTTTCTGTCACCTTTCCGAGGCTGGACAATAGTCTTATAGGTCTGTAGCTTTTGGGAAGGTGAGGATTTTTTCCTGGCTTCTTCAGTGGCATGATGGTGGCGTTTTCTATGTAGTAGGGAAATGCTGGTATCTAAAGATGGCATTTGTAATGTTGACGAGATGGACTATGGCCTTTCTTGGAAGTAGTTTTACTATTCTGTTAATTATGCCATCCGGTCCTGGAGTTTTTTTTACTGTTTAGATGGGAGATGATATTTATCATTTCTGCCGGATTTGTAGGAGTGATATGTTTGGAGTTAACAATGTTCTGTCTTAAGGTTCCTAACATGACGATGAATCTTGTACATAAGGTTGATATTTAGATTTGTATACGATGGATTGCACTGAGATTCTGGGTTATTTACTAGTGCTTCGGCTTTCTCTTCAATCTTCGTGAACTGTCCCTTTCTTGGTTTGTATAGGGGGTATGAGTTGCTCTTAAGAATTTCCATACAGAATGATCTTCAGTATTGATGTTAGCCAATTTGGTTTCCCATTGATGGTTCTGTGTTTTTGAAGAGCTTCCCGGACCTGCCTGTTTAGATTATTCAATACTCTTTTATCTTGTGGGGCTCTGGTATTGTGGTATCTCTTTCTGGTTCTATTTTTTGCTCTGATTAGCTCCATGATTTCTTCAGGGATACAGTTGGTTGGGTGGAAGACAGTGGATTGTCTGACTGATTCGATTGCTTTTTGAATTTGTATGTTTAAGTTATTTATTGCTGTGTCAATCTCTTCCTTTTTACTGATATTGGGCACCGGACCAATATGATCAGGAAGAACCTTGGCTAACTTGTCCCATAGTATTAATGAGTGCAGAGGAGAGAATTGATCTGATGAACCTAGATTAAGCACTATGGGACTGTGCTCAGATTCCATAGTGCTTAATCTATGGAATCTGAGCACATTCAGTCAACGATTGGAATCGTTGACTGATTCCAATTTGAATTGGTATCTTAAATTTTTAAAGATGACAATGTCTAGTACATCCGAGTTACCTGAAGGGCTGAAGTGGGTGGACTCGGTAGGGCTGGCCACAACAACAAAGTTGAGCATTGCAAAGTTGAAAAGTGTGTGGCCTTTGGTGTTAGTTGATGAGCTGTACCAAGCTGTGTGTTTTGAGTTGAGATCTCCTGCTATTATTATGGAGTCATTTGGACCAAGTATGGATTCCAGATCTGTTGTCAGCAGAGGAATGCTCGGAGCGTTATAAGCAGCATAGATCTTGAGACTCCCAGCATTGAAGGTATGTACCTCCACATCGGTCACTTCCAGGTTTGCTGTTTTGGGCTTGTCTATTGTATTATGATTCAAATAACTCTTAATATATATGGCTGTGCCTCCACCTCTTGTGCCAATTCTTCTGTCGTTTCTGTACACAGTGTATCCACGGACTTTTGGGTTATTAGCTAGTCTTAGGTGTGTTTCACCAATCAAGATGATATCAGCACTGAGACGAGTTGCAATTCTTGAAGTAGCAAAACCTTGTTCATCAATCCATTTGCATTCCATGCGATTATCTTAAGAGCTTTTGGTTGGAATTTATTACTCATGACAGATGGCTGTTATAATATTTTGAGTGCCTTGCAGGAATCTCTTTTTGGAAGATGATGAGGAGGCATGTCTTGATGAATTCCTGCAGCATAGTGGCAAGTGAGGCTGTTAAAACGGATGTTATGTTGGAGCTTTCTAGCTCGAGAGATGCAGGAGGCTTAGTTCTTGCAGCCTCAGCATATGTTTTGGTCAAGGTTGTTCCTTCCTGTGAGGTTGAAGGCGAAGTATTTCAGACTGGAGGACGATTTGTTTGGTTGCTTAAAACGTTGTTACGTGGAGGAGCAAGATTGACTTTTGTTGATCCTCGATTTTTTGGATTGGAAAAGCATCCCTTGTAGTTGGCAGGGTGAGGTTCTCTGCAGTTTGCACAGCATGCTGGAGTTGTGTGTGGTTTGGTGCATGTGATGGTCTGGTGTCCCTCGCCGCACTTCAAGCACCTGAAGGCTGCCTTACATAATTTTTGGGCATGTCCAAACCTTTGGCATCTATAACACTGACCTGCAGATGCTCTTTTCCTAAGAGGCTCAGTTGCAATCTTGACTCTGCATACTATAATCAGTTCATAGCTATGCTTTTGTGTGTTGCTTATTTCCACCAGCACCAAAGGCATTGGTCTTTTATCAGATCTGAGCATCCTGCTCACTTTTACTGGAGACAGGCCCTGTCTGGAGAGATCAGTGCTCACATCTTGAGGAGTGATACCTTCAGCTATCCCACGTAGAACTACCTTCAGGTTCTTTTCGCTGGGTAAAGTGAAGGTGTAATATGGGACGTTAGCATTGTCCATAAATCTGGTCATCTGTCTGTAATCCGATACATTAGTGGGTTGTATTTTAACTCCCTCATCTGAGTTTTTGGCCCATGAGAATGAGATGTTTTGTTCTCTGAGAGCTGACGAGACAGGGATCCATTTTTCCTTATCCCTTAATATGACTGGTGGTATCTTTTCTTTAGGACCATTGGGTGTTTCTATCCCTGTTGTTTTGGGTTCTTCCACATTGATGGAGATTTTCCTCTTCTTTTTGACCATTTGGAACTCTGTATCTGTTTCCAAGGTATGATAACTGCTGTCTTGGGATGTAGCATCTTCCGTACTGTGGGGGGGGGGGGAGTGTCAAAGAGCTTGACTTTTCCTGGCCAATTATCACTCAGAAGCTTTCCTAGTCTGAGGAATTCCATGTATACTTCCTCGAATTTGGCCTCATTCAGAAGTTTTGCCATGACAATAATTTGGAAATGTGTTAAGGCACAGATGGAGAAAGAGTAGAGATTGCTCAGGTGTCCCGAGCAGGTAAAGATAATCGTGTGGACTTTTGAGGGTCCACTAGCAAATCCCGTAGACACTCTTAGGTGTCTACCAGCAATAAAATGTTACGATTGCAAATAGACAGTTGTTTGTGATTACAAGATATGAAACAATGGCGATAATACTAGCGGCAGTAGGCCTAGCGTATCGCCCTTGTAATTTCAATTGACTTACCTGGATAATCCACTATGGAAAAATAAAGTGTCAGTTTATGGTAGCAAGCAATTAACTACTAATACTAATGAATAAGCATAAATCGCTAAAAAACATATCAATCAAATTCACAATTCACCATCAATAATACACGACACGAAATACTGACACGCGAGCCGCAATTTCCATTTTCAGCTCCGATAACTACTCATTCTATCATTCTATACTGAAAGGTATAAACGTTTCAATTTAAATATTCTCATACATTTCGAATATAGGTGTGGAATACTAAAATGCATGTATTATTGAATACGTTTAATTTTAACAATTTTTTAATAAATAGAGTTCATTTTTGTTCCAATGGAAAATAATAAAAAATTATTTCCAATATTGCATTTTAATAAGATATATAAAAATTTGTAAAATGAATTGTTAAAATTAAATTTATTCGATAATACATGCATTTTAGCATCCCACACCTATATTCGAAATGTATAAGAATATTTAAATTGAAACGTTTATACGTTTTAATATAAATAATAAATAAATATAAATATAAATATTTTCAGTATGAAAGTCGTATTGTGTGAATTTGATGCGATTGATGATTTCTGTTTTCAATGTACAAAACTGCTATTTATATTTATTTTTATGGTTATTACTGTATAAGGGCACGCCATGTAACGTACCCATTTTCTGACTTGATTATTACACGTCGTATATAGCTACAAGGAAACAGCTGCAATTTGTTTGTTAATATATCATCTATCATTTATGATCTAGTTCAAATTTTCCAGTTTGCTTACGGTTCCGTGCATCAGAGCTGCGAAGTTCAAGTTAGAATAACTTTCTTAGTATCTACATTGCCGTCAAAGAAAAATCGGAAATGTCTAGATTATCGGATTCATAATTAATAATAGTTATATAATTCAGAGAACGAATTTAGCAGTCGTCAATTAGGATATCGGAAAAGTCATATAGGAAGATTTTTAAAAAATGGGAACCTGGATAAGTCTTCTATTTATAAGTAGTAGATATTAAGCTGTGATCTTTTACTTAAAATACGCATTGCTGGGATTTTAATTAGTCTTAGAAACAGTTTAGGAGAGTCCACGAGATTTTAATGAAATCTTATACCAAACTTGAAAAAAAAAAAAAAATTAGCACAAATGTTAGCACAGGCATGCATTGCAGTGTCCGGTATTTCCTAATAATATCTGCTACGTTCTACCTCCAGAGCTGGAGATCAATACGTAACAGGAGAGGCGTTCCACATTCCATACTTTTTTGTATTTGTACTACAATAACAGAACGTCTCACCAGTTTTAAATATTAACAGTAACAGTCCAGAGTGTTCGCGAGTTGCTATAGTGACATAATCTAGAGCAAGAATTCCAGGGAAGAAGGGGGGGGGGGGAAACGGCGGGGAGCTATTTCTTTCCTTGAGTGAATTAGTTGACGTTCTTTTTTTTTTTCTTCTTTTCATTATCTTTTTTTGAAAAAATAAAATAAAAATAAAGAAACATTTCCACTCTATAATGATAAATATTGCCAACAGATTTCTAATTCATACATTACATAAATTATTTTCAACAATTAAATCAACAGACTGTTTTTTAAATCTATTTGTATTTTAAGTATTAGAAATAAGCAAGATTTTATGCAATATTAACAATTCGCAGACAAGTCACATTGTTGTCAGAAACGTATCTGGAGATCCTCATATTTGGGAATTATACTTGAGTACATGAATACTACTATATTGCATTGCATGTAAGTTGCGCGTTGCGGTGATTGGATTATTGTTGCATTCTTGCATTATTGTTGAAAACAGTATAAACAAAAAACGGCAAAGTTGAAAAATTCTTTAATAGAATAAGAGCATAGACTACACATAGATGTTTAAATTTGACAAGCTGGAATCGACTGAAATAATAGTTTTAATAAATCTCTTTAATACAAATCATTGTATTAAAACAATAAGGGAAATATTTGTAAATATAAACTTTTATCTTTTGTTATTTTGCTAATCATATGAATAAACACCAAACTTTTTACAACATAAGGACATACTTTAAATCGTTTGGAGAATGAGTTAATAAATTCGTAGAGATACAAATATTCCCTATATTTTTTGTAATTAGTTCTTCGCATATGCCGATGACATTGTCGGAACCCTTAGGGATTCCGAATCGATTTACATCTTCTTCGGCATACTGCGAGAGTTCAGCGTGCTCAGTGGTCTTCACACCAACCCAGAAAAAACAAGAATCAAAATTTATGGGAAATTCGACCCTGCCAGTCTTCCGTATGGTCTGAAACCCACAACCGGCCCATTGGCAATACTAGGAATTCCCTTCCTAGAGACCCCAGTGTTGCAAACACAACACTTAATAGAAATGTGTTGCGAAAAACTAAAACCCTTCAGTCCCAACTACCTATCATTCGAAGGTAGAGCAACAGTTATCAAAACAGTCCTAAAACCGATGTTACTGCACACCATTAACCTCACAAACATAACAGACACACAAGACAACGCCATTCACAAACATATCACTAATTTTTTCTGGAACAACAGGAAACACGAGGTGCGCAGGGCATTTCTCCATCTTCCCCCCACACAAGGGGGATTCGCCCTGCCAATCCTCAAATACTGCCACCTAACCAACGCTGCTCAGACCATACGGAAAGCACTGGCATCAAATCACCCTTCCGGCAATCTGATGAAATACTTCTTAGGATTTTTCCTACCCTACTTCGGGACCACTGGCCACGCCGGACCATGTGCAGAGACGGTGCCTGAGTGGTACTACACAATATGTAAACTTTTTAAAAAATTGGCAACGGATGGAGTTCGAGTGCTTCAGCTCAGCCCAAACAAGCTGTACTGGAAAATTTTTGACAGCTTTGACTGGGAAAAACCCGATCTGGGCACAAACGAAGAGGTGCTGTTCACCAACATAAAAAACAGCTGGGGGCAACCATTTCACCGAGACTTAGCCTGGAGAATCGCCTACGGCAGACTCCCGGTGAAACTTGTAAAATCAGCTTACAACCCGCGACCATGCAACCCCTTCTGCGACGTCTGCGGTGCGATAGAAACCGTAGGGCACCTCTTCTTTCACTGCCCGCCAGCACAGCGTGTTTGGCACAGACTGGCTGAGGTGCTTGCGATCCCAGCGCTCACATTCCCCGAAATAGTCTTTCTACAGTTTCCTCCCCCAGTAACCAAAAACAAGAAACACCTGATTTTCCTAATAAATGTGATTAAGCACCACATTTGGAAAACCAGGAAAAAACACCTTCTTAACGAGGGGGATCGCATCTATCTCCGTGTTAAGAACTGCCTCGCAGCCTACCTCCGCCGCTTCCTGGAGCAGGAAAGGTACTTACGGGGAGAAGAGCGGTTCCTGAGGAGATGGTGTGATCCACCAACCATCTGCCAGATCATACAGGGGGGAATCCGGTTGTGTCTGCACCTATAACACCTTCAAGTTGTAGGTGTTGACGCTGTCTCGATCTTCCTTCCTGATCAGCATTTAACCCACAGGTAGGTCTAGTCCTTTCACAGTTGAAAGTTTTTCTGTCCCCAGGTTGGGGTTGACCTGAACAAACCCGGACTGCGAAGGCCAACATCGAGGTGGTCCCAAGCCCTTTTCAGGGCGGGGTCTTCCGGGCCAGGTCATCTCCCTTCTTTTCCTGGTTATACTGTTCTGGGTTTGCTCGGCAAACTCATTCCTCTATAGAATTGTCTTCCACATAGTCTTTAGATTTATTTACACTTGTTAAATTTGCTTAGTCTCTCCTTTTTTTTCCTTTTCAGGATTTTTCCTTTTTAAAAGTGAAAAATCAACGACCGTTTTAGAAGCACCCCTGGGGGGTCAACAGCTAAAACAGGTCAGCTGAGTCCTCTTTCATCTACTCTACTACTATGCACTCTATCTTTATTTCCTCTCCTACTATCTGCTGAATCTCAGCCTATCTTACTCCACAGGCCAATGATGAGATACATTGAACTCACAAAATTTTTTTTTTTTTAGTTCTTACATGCCTGATTGGTCTCTCTCTCTGATTCAAACAGTTCAGAAGAATTTTTGCCCGTTCCTTCACACATGCAAGCATTTGGAAGTGAATGAATGTCTTATTGTCTGTCGCTACTCTTCAGCCAACGCTTTCTAGGCTAGAATCTATATATTGTAGCATCTTGAAATGCGTAGTCCTGCTTCCGAAACAGTTTTAACATCGCCCGACAAAAGAAAAGCTATATTAAAAGGCCTCTCTTTCTCTTCAAAACTTTGGTGTCTTTGTTCTCGTGAAAGAAACATAAATTTTCCTGCATATTTATCACATTCTTATTCTAATTACAGTTTCATGTAAGAAAGCTAATTCAGATTCGTGAATGGCCTTCGTATTTTTTCCAGAAAGAACTGTTCTATCACGCAAATGTCAGCCATGTAATCAGGCGGTAATTGAATAGGATCATTTCGGAGATATTGATCAGTTTACGTGGCTCTTTATCTATCCGAAAGCATTTTCTCGTCTAATTTCTTTGCTTTGTTTTTACAGATATGTCAATGGAGCGTAATGCACTTATGGAGGAAGTTTATCCAAAGTTGAAAGATTACTGCCGAGAAAGACACGGTCTAGAGTTTCAGGTAGGTGACCTAGACATTGGGCTGAATTTTTTTTTTTTTTTTTCATTCATATGTAATTTGATTGGATGTTTGACGTATTTACCCATGCCGGAACGATAACGACGCGATAGTAACTTACAGTGCATTTACGATAACCACCAAATACTGAGTCTGTGGAGTGTTGCAAGAAATCATTTAGTTTTTTTTGTCCGAAATACAGAAAAACTCACGGACCTATCCTGATGAGAAGTCCGGATTCAAGTAATAGTTGTTTTATACACGACTGTAAAAAAAATAATTTTTTAAATGTGGTCTCAGCTTCCAATGGAGAACCATAGAGAGCGCTTTTTATTTCGAATTATTTATTCGAAAATTCCTGCCAGTTTGTCTTAATGTTTATCATTTATTTATTTATGTTTTTATAAAAACCAAATCAATTTGTATTCTCCTACAGGGATTAGGTGAGGACATTTTAGTCCTATCTAGCTTTTCAAGAATGAGGGACAGTCAATCTCCACCACAGCCAATCAGAGATAGCTAGCTCAAGATTATCAGTAAATTTAAATGACATCCAATGAACATATGGTAGACAAGTGCCACCATCTGGTGGTCCTTAACCCTAACATTATGTACTACTGTCTGAAATAGTGTGGGTTCTGCGATCGATTTTATTTAGTTTACAAGAAGAAAACCCAAGTTTCCGAAAGAAAATATCCGCATGTCTGTGCCAGAGATCGACTAACTCTGGAACCAGTCGAAGAGGTTACTCTAGCCAGCGACTAGATTCCAAGTTAGAACACTTTCTTCCGTAGGGGGTTAGCGATATAAATGTAATTTTAACAGGGTTACACAAGCCTTTTTATTTTTTATTTTTATTTATTTATTTATATATTTCCGAGCGAAACGCATAATTACGGTTCTAGTCACTAACTAGAAACATTTTCTAAGCCTCTTTTCTTTTTCTTTTTTCAAACTACTCCAGGGTTGATCGATCTTCTGTGCAAGCAAGCAAGGCTTTACTCTCGCCAAAAAAACTCGCATCTTTAATCCTACAACTCACAAAATATATCGTAAAAACACGAATACATACAAAGAAATACTAGCCAAGATTAGAAACATCATCTTTCCTCTATTACTCTGCAGAAATACACTCCACTGCAGCGATGATGAAAGGTGGAATCTGTCTATCGATTTCCAAAAAAAAAAAAAAAAAAGGAAAAAAAAAGTTAGGGCTAAAATGTACGCTTTGGAAAATTAAATGTTAGAGAATTATGAATTTCTTATTTTGTCTGCCATGTCTTTATCAGTGTTTTGTTTACTTTCGGGCATGTATATCGGCAGTTCTGACGCTCATGTCTAAGTGAGAAAAGCGCCCTCTGAATCAAAGCTTTTTTGCTGTCAATAATCGATTTGGTTTTATTTATTAGCCACTCTGTACAATCACGTGTCCCATTTATGCATTCCAGTTATTTGCACGCTCTCAACAATTCAATAAGTTGTTGCACGTCAAGAATGTAGCCATAGTGGGTCGGGTGTCACGTGAGGAAAATGATGTAATTCTTCTACCTATTGAAAGAAGTAACTGAAAACACGAAAGCAGCAGATCGTTTATTTATGCCGCCTGGTCTCAGTGGCGCTGTTTATGAAACATTTCTTGTTCACAAACAACAACAAAAAAAAAAAAAAAAAAAAAAAAAAAGTCGTGGTTCAAAATCCAGCATAACGCAGAGATATTTGCAATAGCCCGCCCCCTTGACAAGATAACAGTTGCAATATCTACATTCCAAAGCCCAGTCATTAAAAATAAATAAATAATAAAAAATTGCATCACAATGATCACGAAGAATGCAACATCCGCAGTCCATGCCAGTGCCTCCCTCGGTGGCCGACCTCCAAGACTCTGTTCTATTTTTTTGATCCAAAATACCTCAAAACACCCGTGGTGTTGTCGAGTCAATGCCAAGACGAGTGCAAGAGATTATCTCAGCCAAAGGAGATACAACACACTACTATTAGGTAGTCATACTTACTTCAAATATTAATAATTGCACCACTCCAGAATATTATAGGTTTAAGTTACATAGAAGACTACCTCGTAATCACGTACTAAAAAATAAATAAATAAATAAAACGGATCTTTATTCAACTTTAAAACTTTGTTAGATGTATGGCCATTTTAAGATTAGAAAATTTCGTATAAATTGCCTTTAGCGGTATGCAGAAAATGTATTCTCAATCCAGATCGATTTTAATTAATATGTACAGTTACGAGAGATGGTCTGAAAAGTTCTCGGCCTCGACCATAGATGGCAACACTATCGGCAGGTTTTTTTTTTTTTTTTTCAAATTGATACATCTGTTATAAGCATTCATGTGAAACTGTAAGTCATTCTATCCTGTAGTTTGTTTTATACAGCTGTTTGAAGCAAAAATGTTGTCTGTATCCCTTGAAATGGATAAAATTGACTATCGTGCTGTTATAAAATTCTTTCTAAAACAAGGTTTAACGCCAAAAGAAATTCATTCGAAGTTCATAAAAGTTTATGGGCAGTCTTCTCCTTTTTTTTTCGACAATTAAGAAATGGGCTGCAGAGTATAAACGTGGCCGTACCAGCCTTGAAGGTGATCCACATAAAGGACAACCAAAAAATGTAACAACACCAAAAATCATTGATCAAGTGCACGATATGGTATTAGATGACCAGCGAGTCAAAGTGCGTGAAATTTCTGAGAAATTTCTATAGGCATTTTAAAACAATGTTTAGGATATACTGTATTTTGCATGAAGAATTGCAAATGAAAAAGCTTTGCGCAAGATGGGTGCCACGCAGATCAAAAACGCACTCACATGAAAATCTCTATACAGTGCTTGGAGGGTTTTAACAAGAATAAAACTGATTTTTTGCGTCGATTTATTACTACGGATGAGACTTGAATTCACCAGTACATACACATACATCAGAATCCAAACAGCAGCCAAAACAGTGGACAGAAGCCGGTTGTTCAGCGCCAAAGAAGACAAAGATCGGTTCCATCAGCAGGAAAGGTATCGGTGTTTTGGGATGCTAAAGGCATTTTGTTTATTAACTATCTTGCTAATCATTTGCTAATCAAAAATTCTTAAACTTCTGTACAGTAAAATATGTGCACACTCAAATAATATTTTATTAATTCCGTTTCAGCAATCATATGAGTAAGGCAGCAACGCCATGAAAATTTGGTATTTCATAAACATAGCGTATCATATTAATCATCCTCACCCCCCCCCCTCCCACACACATACACAGCAGCAGATTTGAAATTCAGAATTTCATAGCACTCACAAGAAAGCAAACGATATCACGCACTACGCCTACACTAATCCCGCAAGCCATAAAAGTGGTCACGAAAGGGAGTTTTTTTTATGCATATTTTATTTCCTGTTATCTGTTGCTAACTTCATGTTATCGCTTAGTATCTTTTGAACAATTTAAGCCAATAAAAGTTCTTTAATGATACTGAAATTAGAAATATAAAGAAAAAAAATGAGCGCATAACGATACAGTAGGAGGAATAAATTAATATTTTAATTTTTGAAATATTTCTAATGCCATAAATTACCGTGAATTGATTTTGTACACTAGGGGGCAGTAAAGCATTGTTAGTCACTTCAGAAATACACGTGAACAATTAACGTGTATTTCTGAAGTGACTAACAATGAGCAATTCATTATACTGATTACTTTTTTAAAAAATGACTGATTGTTAATACATAAATTTAAATAAAGCACCTTGACTACTTTAATTTATTTAAAAATATTCAAATTAATGTCTAGTGATCCTATAACACATTATTTGGTTTGGTTGTCATAGCAACTAAAGCCATGAAGCAATATTGTGTTTGAATTCAGTGTTCTCAAGTCCATTTGCGTCTTGAAGAATGGAGGGCGACATAATCTCGCTACATTCTTGTAACTTTTTTTTTTTTTTAATAATTATTATTCGGAGTTTTCTTGAAATACACCAAAATTCCCATAGCCAGGCTAACAATTAAAAAGTGTAGTCTGTAATTTGAAGAGTTTTTTTTTTTTTTTTTTAATAAAATGCTTTTTGGGTTTGCCTTTATTATGTGACAACAATAGTAATTTGTGTTTTAATCTGCATCAATGTAGCTTAATTTTACCCACCCAAATAATCTCAGTTTTTAGGTCAAAGCGATATAAAGTCCGTGCTAGAAAGTGATGGATAGGGCGGAGGCCGATGATAATTATAGATGTTCTTAATTACTTACAAGTATAAGCTGTGCTAATTTTGCTTGGGTTGTGGTTCGGACTGTTCTATCTTAATCGAGATTTTTAATAGATGTCCAAGTCCCCTCCTCAACAGGCATTCTTCAAGAATGGGAAATTGTCTCTTGAACTAATTTATTTCCAAATTTATTTAGGATATTGTTCATATCACGTGCGATTGCTAAGAATTTACTTTTTGGAAAAACAGTCCTTTAGTCTTGGCCTTAACTTCGTTCTCGTTTTCCAATCGCAATTTTCTTCATACTGTCTAAAATGCCAACTGCATCTAATTAACATTCTGTTGATTTGCTGTTCCATAAATTACTGACTGACAATTGTTCACCAACATTTCAATTTTAGTTTTCATTGCAAACATTTAGTTTAATTTTTAAAACTAAAATATAATTGCATCTATTTAATGTACTAATTTATAATATTTTAGTTTGGTATTCTTCTTTTTTCTCTCTGATTCTTGAGATTTACAGAATACACCTTTTTAAGAAAACTATAGTAATCTACATATAAATAATTAGATTTTTTTTTTCTACGAGATAATTCCTATTCCTTGAGGCGTTCAAAATGTGATTCAGAGAAGGAATATGACTTAATAAAATCATATTCGTTCTCTGAATATGATTTTATTAAGTCATATACGCTGCAAAGCAAAAGATAGTTCTGTGCTTAATGCAAGTATCTCTGGACAAAAGAGCAGAGTGTGAATTGAGACAAAATCATCTCTTTTTGTGTCCTTTCCTACGAATATGCGACATTCCAATCTTTTGGCATTTCTTCTTTTCTTCATACAATCCTTATCAATTGGTAATTACAGTATATTCTTGATATAATAAATTTAAAAAATTAATTTTTCTTTGGGATATCATTGTTATCGGTATACAAATACGTATTTGACTGTACTTGGTGCAAGACCATTATTATTCTCTGTGATACTGTTGTCTTATTGACCGATTATTTATTCCGTAATAAACACATTGTGTAAACCAGGACCAATTAAGCATGCTAAGTTACTTCATGCTATCTCGAAGGCGTGCTAAGAATAGCGAACAAGAAATTTTTTTCACTTTAATATTCCAATAACGTTCTTTCCTTGTACTCTACAACAGGAGTGTGTACTAATATCGATTATAGTTGTTTCACCTCGAAATGACTATATTATAATGGATTATTGCAGTTCACGAGACTGCTCGACTTACTTGTTGTTGTTCTTTGGGAATGAGAGTATTGATTTCCTTCAAAAGGGTGTTGGCTGCACCACCTTCCATTTTTTTAATGACCACGATGATAAAAGAATAAGGCGGGGTAGCATTTTCACTGGGGGGTTTCTTCCCTGCCCCTAGAGTTATTTCTTTTCAATTTCCGAAATAAAAAATAAATATTTTATAGCAATGTAAGCAACCCCTGATTCAGTAATTGACATTCTTTGACCATTCTTCAGACTCGAATACAAACTCAATAGCGCTAGACTGCAAGAAGAAAGATCATCGTAAGTTCGATTCTAGTCGCCAACTATAGGAACTTTCTCTACTTTTTTTTTTCCGTCCGATTTCCGAGTTAGATGATCTCTGGCACAGGCAAAGAGGTTTTCCCTCCAGGAAAGTTGGGTTTTTAATCGTACATCGACCTATATGGTCGATTTTTGAGTATTTCTCATGGCAGTTGTTTGCATTACTTTTTCTCCTGGTACCTACATAATCACTGACAGCCTTAAGCTTAGCTGTCAGTGACGGCCAAGGGTAGAGTCGGCTACCCATCTATCTCCTTGAAAATCAGGGCTAAAATAGTTCTGCCTCGCCCGGTTGCGAATAAAAAAAGGTTACAGTATTTATTTTTATTTGTTTATTTTCTTAAGTTGATCAACAAATATTTGAACACTTTATTGAAGCGACGCAATTGTTCCCGAGGATCTGTCACAATTATCTGGGAGTGATAACAATAATAGAATAAATACCCTCAAACCCAATGGCTTCTCACTAGGTGGACAATTGATTCAGTTAACACATGGCTTAGAGGTGTCATGGCAACCGACTTTCCTGTAAACCATTGTTGTATCATATATTGTTCAAAATGCCTTGTACAGTGATAGTGTCTTTTTCTTGAATTAGATGCCGAGGTTATAACCCATATACATTACACCACGCCCACTTTTTCTTTTCTTAAAATCCAATAGATGGTATTTTAAGAAGATTTACTTGCTTTTAACTTAAATGCTCTGTTAAAACAATATCAATATTCGCTCCACCCACACCTACTTATACAGCGCTTTGCATACGACCATAATAATACTTGGCAATTCACAAAAAATAATGGGGTGAGTGAACTTTATATAGGAAGCGGGGGGGGGAAGACGATAGGAAATTCTCATTATTTCTTATAGAATCAATTCATATAAATACGGTGTCGTGGATATGCATAGTCCATTTCCTGTTCCGCTGACAAGGAATGGTTGTGTTATGCTAACAGAACGATTATTGGTCGAGTGCTAGTAACACTGCGATGAAAGGCTCGCATAATGGGTTGAAAAGCACGCTGTTTATGTGCCAATAGCCTGCGCGTGCGAACGATTAAGCAGAAATTGGTTGATGTTAAGATTTTTTTTTTTTTTTTTTTTGTGATGAATAGTTTTGCTTTCACAGCGAATAATTACAATACCCTAAAAGACAAGATAACGTTTTTCTAGGAAAACGGATTCGTTTCGGATCTTTTGTCCTTTTTAGGACCAAAGATAATATATGAAACTCACACATATCGCACAATAAAAAAAAAAAAAAAAAAAAAAAAATTATACGGTGAAGCTTCATCGTATGTTGGTTTAATTGTTGTCGAAGACTGCTTGGAAGAATTTCTTGGCGATCACAATGGTTACGTTCATTATTTTAGTTCTATAAGGGGCGATAATACTTTGGGCTGAAGTCGGGCGAATTTGGTTGTTATTTTCTTTCGTATATAGAAAATGGAGGTCGTATATAGTCATATTTATATTTGGCTATCGCTGTCAAGACTTCATTTTATCATTTTTTGTATCCTTTTTTCGTAATATTTAAATATCTTATAAGATTGCGCGCGTCTAATAATCAAGGGCGGCTCGTGCATAAGCACTGCGGAGCTGCAGTACCCCCCAATTTTTCTCGATATATAAATATATTTATTAATTTATTTATATTTGCTTGCAATATTTAATTTTATCATCAACAATCCTATACAATTTTCTTATTTTGTATAAAAAATAATAAAAATCCATCTTGTAGCACTTAGGAGGGCGAAGGACGCTAGCAGCACTGTGTTTACCACATTGTCTTATTGCTACGTGCTCATGCATATGCACGTCATAGTGAGATACGAGCTATTAGCGTAATGCGGCACTGTCCGCCGCGCAGTTCCACTGTTGTTTATATGCAGTTTGCGCCAGTAGTAGAGTGTTCGTAGTGCTTATCGTGTTTACTCCGTCTCTTTAATAAAAATATTTGAATATTACAATTAAAGGATTTAATTGTAACGTCCAAAAATTGTAAATCCATTCCTTTGATTACAATTAAAGGAATGGATTTTATTTTTAAGTAATTTTAAATTATACCAAACTGTATAATTTTATCGATAATAAACAATATTTTTTCATGTTTAATTTTTTTTAATTTTTACCATAATTTTGATATTTTATTCAAACACGTATACACTGTACTTACAGTGTGTATGTATATTTTGAAAGTTGCAGTACCCCACGATTTCAAACCACAAGCCGCCACTGCTAATAATAATAATTAAAAAAAGTAATTTATCCCTGTTTGATAAATTGCGACTACGAATGAATACGGTATTTTTTTTTTTTTTTTTTATTGAGAAAGCATATTTCGGACTGAAAGGAGAACGTTCCAAATTAATAGCGTGGGTCTTATCACTGGGCTACCAAATGTCGATCCTATGGTTGCTATGGAAACATACGTCACATCCATGTCCGATAGCAAACTAAACTTAAAGAAGTAAAAGACGAGATGTATGTTGGGAAAATCTGAAACAAATCCTGACAAAAGTGGCCACAGAAAGCTTAAGAATAGAGAGTAAATGGAATAGCAAAATTGGAAAACTTAAACAATGCAATAAAAAGGATAATAAAAACCAAAAAAGAGAGTTACCAGAAATGGTCCGATTCCAAGACAGTAGAAATTTAAAAAAAAATACAGTAACAAAGAAACAGTGCATTTTCAAAACGAGAATTAAGGGAAAAAACAGACAGAGAGATGGAACAATTTTTTTTTTAACAGAACTAGGAAACAATATATCTAAGCTATAACCCAAAACGTATAAAATAATGAAATACATGAACAAAGAAATAAAATAAAAGGTGAAAATGTAAAAAGTAGATTTAGAAAAATGGGAAATTTATTTTCAAAATCTCTGGACTGATGATGATAAAGAAGTAAAATTTTATTCAACAAAGAATTATCTAACAGAAAATAATACGATATCAGAACTAAAAAATACAATAAATAAGACGAAAAATAGGAAAACATCAGGAGAAGAAATATAAACATGGAACTGGACAAAAATGCCGGTGAAAAATTTAATGAAAAGTCCCGAAATCCAGACCATGAAATTTTTTAACATGGTTTGGATTTCGGGAAAAATTTTCCCTTGGAAAAAATAATCCCTAAACATAAAACTAATTAACTACTATGTAAATAAATATAAATAAAAATGGTTCTAATATCTAAGTAGAATGGACAATAGCAGACTGCCAAAAATATTATAAAATCAGTGGGAAAAGAAGAAGATGTATGATAGTTCTTCGGTTGATTCATAGATGGCAGTAATAGTCTATATTTCGGTCCGGACCAATTTATCATGTTTATTACTACTACTAGGATTATTTTATGTTTGCATATGAAACAAGTACAATAAATCAAAATGACGCTAACTTGCTAGTCACTGATTGCATAATTAAGCAAATTTTGATAGTTGCGGTACCCGGATTTATGCCAGTCATGGACTAAATAGCCATCATTAATACATTCGAGTGTTGTCCGTAGCGAAGTTTCAAATAAATAATTCACACTCATTTAGTTACTGTGTCACGAAGATAAATTGAGTCACGATTCACCAAGAATTTGTTACATTTCGCCAAAGATGGAATTAGCAACAAGCTTTAGATATAGCTACGAACATATCTGTCCAAATTATATACAAATTATGCATGCATTCCAATTTCTAATCATATTAATTTTCATTTACAATCATTTAAATCTAATCTACTATTTTCAACTAAATATTAACACTCTGTTTCAACACTAATGAAGGCTTCCATTGTAGAAACATGTTATTTTTATTCCTGTCGAATAAAATTACGACATAATAAAAAAGGTTTTGTTTAAATATTCAGTATTTAAACAAAAACTGAAAAGCAAAACAACATGACCAGTATTTCATTTCACTGGTTGCAATTGTTACCACGTAACGTTTGCTAATAACTGACGTGCTAGCACGTTTGGACAGTTTCGCGTGGGCTTACAACAATGGAATAGACAAACATTGTTGCAAAAATAGTTCTGCTATTTTGCTTTATTATCACTGGCTATTTATTTTAATTTTTTTGTTGTTTATTTTAATTGAAAATTTCATAATCGAAATACTTTGCTTTATTGTTTAGACATTTAAATATCATTAAAACTGTTCGTTTTAGACATTAAGAATAGTTCCTATAACGTCAAAAGAGCAATCTCCTAAACTTCCATATTATTTACGTATAGAATAAAGATGCCTACGCATTACATGAATAAAATGGATAAGCATTGCTGTCCATATGTTTGTTGTATCGCTGAAATATTTGCATAAACATTTGTTCTGTAATTCATCTCTTGTATCCATTATTGATTCAGTCCTGAGAGACATCGTCTATTTTTGTCCAAATTAGTACTTTTTCTTAATTCATAAAGACAGTATATGCTACAGCCTTTGAAATTTTTCATAGATGGATGGTTGAACACACGTGCGTCTCATACTAATAAACTGCAACCAAGGCTGGTCACGCAATAAATGAAAAAAAAAAAAAAAAAAAACCGATAGTGCAACTTACTATAGTTTGCAATCTTAATACTAATATTGAACGGAATACAAGTGGAATTGACAAACATAAGAATTTGTATGCAAACAGTTTTTTTTTTTTTTTGACTTTGCATGGTTGCTATCTATGTAAAGACATCGTAAAACAGCTAATATGGATTTGTTTCCTTTCAGGTAGTGGACATGCGTTGGGGTGTCCGTGATGAGGCCACAGACGATCACATGACCACCGATCTGTGCATGAGAGAGATAGAGAACTGTCAGAGGCTATCAATGGGACCCAACTTTGTGGTTAGTATGTTTCTATCCAGAGATGGTTTTAGATTTGTTCTTACGTAGATTATATTTTATTTAGATTTGTCTTGGGTGGGCATGAACTTTCTGAGGCCTAAGTGCGTACACTTCAATGGCTTAAATTTAAATCATCAACCTAAATGGCACTTCTAGACCATTCAAGACCCATGACACCAAGTATCATTGGCTTACAAAATCATAATTATTAGGATAACGCTGTTAATCGTATGTCTAATAAACGAGGATAGTCTGAAAAGTTCTCGACCATAGATAACATAGGCAACACTATCGGCACGAATTTTTTTCTAAGTTGGTACATCTATCATAAGCTTCCATGTGAAATTGCAAGTCATCCTATCGAGTAGTTTGTTTTATACAGCTGTCTGAAGCAAAAGTGGTGTCTGTATCCCTTGAAATCTTGAAAATGGTAAAACAATAACCAGGGAATATTATTTCGATCTTTTGGTTAAAAGATCGAAATAATATTCCCTGGTGAGAAAAGTCGTGAGAAAAGACCCGGTTTGGAGAAGAAAAAAATCATCTTTCATCTGTACAATGCACCTGCCCACAAAGGTGTTTTGCAATGGGAAAATTAAGGGATCTGCACTATGAATTGTTGGAACATCCACCCTATTCCCCAGATTGGCTCCCTTTGGCTTCTGACTCTTCCCAAAACTCTTCCTCACTGGTCAGCGTGGAAGAATTTTTGACGTGGCGAAAGAGGCACCTGCCACGGGCGCAACTAGGTTTGGGGCGCAAAACATATAACATTTTTGGGTTAGGGGGAGCAAGTTAGACACGTGCCACAGGCGCTTCAAACCCTCGTTACGTCACTGACTGCATTGACGGGGTAATGGCGCTGGAGCATCCCTGGAATAAATGGGTCTTAAGGGAGATTACGTTGAAAAATAAAAATAATTTTTAAATTATAAATTCGTTTTTTCATTGTTAGGCCTAGAACTTTTCAGATCACCCTCGTATATACGTACTGCCATAAGTTTTATGACTTAATTGGTATTGGTAAACGAGCTAACCAACTAATGTCTATACTCCTTATAAAGAACTTGTCTTTCTAGAAGGATTCAAAAACCTGGAATTGATACCGAGTGAAAATTGAGACTGCAGTGTCTCTGTCCTTGAAATTCCAGTTTTTCATCCTACACGACAACATCCCTCTCGGTGTTGTCTTGACTCCTTAACACATTTACAAATCCATTCATTTGACCTTAGTAACTCTCGACTTTCCTGCAACTTTTGCTTTGAAACTCAATATTAAATACTGCACGCACTAAAGTACAATTGAAATTTTCCAGGTGTTCTTAGGACAAAAGTATGGCTATCGACCAATCCCTACTATCATCGATGGTAAGGAGTTCCGCCAAGTCCGTGAATGCCTCGTTACATTAGCTATGGATACCTCACTTCTTGATCGTTGGTACCGCGAAGACACCAATGCTGTTCCTCCAGTTTTTATTCTCCAGCCAATCAGTTCCATACTCGTCCATTTCAACAATAAGGTTAGTAATGTGGCTACAGAAACCAGCGGTTCACAATGTGTTCCCAATTATTAGTCAACAAACTCTCTTAAATACGGTAATTGTAACAGCCGACACGCGTAAACTCATGTCTGCTGTTGCAATTAGTGTTAACAGTTAGCGCAATTAATGTCATTATTTTTGCATATTTTTAATTTAATTTCATAATTGAATATAACGTACGCACTAAGATATGCAAATATTGAAAGCCATTTCATCTATTAACGTATATTTAAACAGCGAGCGCCGAAACTCCAAGCTCAAGATCAAGCCATCTGGTGGGACACATTGGCAAAGCTTCAGAAGCTACTTAGGAAAGCTGCACAAACGTTAAATGCTTCGCAACGGATGGACAATGATGCCACACATAACTATATGATGGCTGGTAAGTTAATTGCTACTCAATAAATATATATATATATTCACGTCAGTTATATAGTTACAGCTTTATTCTTATTGGCATTATGCCAAGAGCGAAACAATATAATACTGAAGCATGCGCAAAATGGATGAAACCATTCGTCTGCTAAAAAAAATAATTGTCTGAATTATGTAGTCATCCTTTTGAATCATTGACTGTTATATTCTCCATATTATAGTTTTAATATGGATTTAATTATGGTTTTAATATCTTTTTAATTTTTAATCAATTTAATTAAATTTTTCAAAAAAAAAATGAAATAAGTAATAATAAATTCACTACTTTTTTTTTACTACTGCCATCTAGTGACGGAGAGGGAAGTTATAAATGGCATCCTGAACGTGTTAAATACGAGAAATCATTGCCTGGCTTATATTCGACACATCAACAACATCGATATGACCAATCTGAAGACAGTGGGCAACTTTGTAGATGTTATTGGAAGAAATGTGGATACCGAAGCTCAGAACCTGTTAAGTAATTTAAGAGATGAAAGACTTCCGGCGAAGATTGAGACTACGAACATTGTCAAGTAAAGTAACCAAGTTTTATTTCTTATGAAATCATTTTAAGTAGAATTTTTAAAATTTTATAAAATCCATGCTTATTATCGGAGTTACTTCTTCAAAATATAAATGAAGCCACATTTTTAAAAAAATTCATGTTTCATTAAGAAAAACCCAATTTTCCTTTTTCCTTCAAAATGTTTTCATTTTTCAATTAATAGCAAATATATGAATTGCGACGAAAGGTCCTTCCGACTAAATTCATTGATTAACAAGAATTTTCCAAATTCATTACAAAATCTGTTAGAAAAGGACACCTATAAGGAATACTTAAAATGAGAAATGGACCAAAATCTTTTGTAACAAGAGTCGTCACATCTTTATGCAAATACACAAAAGGCAAATAAAAAAAAAGAAAATTATTAATTAGGTGGTTAAACAAAGTGATTTAAAATTTTGTTATAAATTTATAATGGAACTAAAAAATAAAATAATTATTTATAGTTTTAATGGCGATAAATGAGTTATCAAGTATTTTATTGCCAGTATTATTCAAACACCAATTTAATTTTCACTTAATTCCATTTATAATTTGAATAGTCCTTATAAGGACTATAGTGGATTGGGGAAAAATGGCGGCTCGCGTGTTAGTGTTTTGTGTCGTGTGCTATTGATGGTGAATTGTGTATTTGACTGATAAGTTTTCAGAGATTTATGCTTATATTCATTAGTAATATCAGTTATTTGCTTGCCGCAATAAACAGGCATTTTACATTTTATTTCCCATACAAGGTAAGTCAACTGACTTCGCAAAGGCGATACGCTAGGCCTACTGCCATTAGTGTCGTTGTTGTATTTTAACATCTTGTTGCTAGTTGACGCGCCTATGCTTGATATTGCTGGTAGTCCTTTGCGGCTGCGGGATATTTTACAAAAACTTCTGCTGGCAGGTCTTTAGACCTGCGGGATATTTTATTAACGCACATACGCAACTAAATCGATATGAGCGTGCCTGACCTGGACGTATTTGCTGATCTGCTCGAAAGAGAGCCAGCTCTTGAACTCATTGATAAACTACAAAAGAAGTTCAAGTTGACATGGCCTACTAGCATGATTGACCCCGACATTATTATTGAGTCACTCGATAAAAAGCTAGCACTCAGTTTTATTAAAAAGCTCCTCAAAAAGTTTGAACGGGATTGGCCCGGCTACTTAAATTTGTATTCCTCACCTGAAGTTGAAGTTGAGGAAAATGAAGACTCCCCACAAGTGGAGGAAAAACTCAATCTAGTTGTCTCTACCTCTAATCCTTCTGATCAAGAAGAAACTCACGCACGTAAGAAGAGAAAAATTCTTGCTGCTGAATCAACAAATGTTGTTGGTATGGAAGAGGATGTTCCCATTTCAGATCCCTCTGTTTCCCACAATGAAAAGGTGCCACCGATTATCCTAAGGGAAAAGCAGAGATGGACAACACTCAGAACCATCATGGCAAATTCACAAATTCATTACACGTCTGCTAAAAATGCAGACGAGGGAATACGAATTCAGCCCACCACGGTGGCTGACTATAGAAACCTTACAAAGGAACTGGATACTAGAGGAACCCAATATCACACATTTTCACTTGCCTCTGAAAAAAATCTGAAAGTAGTCTTACGAGGAGTCTCTGAGGATATTGACACAGATGAAATAGTTACTGACCTTAACCTACAGGAACTACCCCCCATAAAGGTCACTAGAATGTTTAGATCAAATAAGACACCTATGCCTTTAGTCTTAGTAGAAATTCATAACATCTACAAAGACATTTATAATTTAAAATCAATCTGTGGACTCAAAATCACCACAGAACCATTGAGAAAGAAATCATCTTCTGGGCAGTGCCACCGGTGCCAAAAATTTGGCCATGCCCAGAAGCTATGCAAAGCTCAGTTCAGATGCGTAAAATGTGGCGAGAATCACCCCACAAACACCTGCGCCAAGCCAAAAACCACCCCGGCTAAGTGCGCTAATTGTGGGGGTCCCCACCCTGCTAATTATAGAGGGTGTATGCATCATCCCAAAAACAGATGGAATGATCCCAGTCATCAATCTACCTCGTCATCTAATGCGAGAGTTCCTGAAGCTCAGGCTACTCAGTTCTCCAAGAGTGAGAACATGACAACTGGTGCTCGCCCATCATTAACTGAGCCCCTTAAGAAAACGAATCTTCAACATCAAGTAAGAACATATGCTGATGTGGCCCGCTCCAAACAGATAGTACAAACCCAGAACCGGAATACTCCACACTCAAATCTATCAGCTGTTATCACCTCTTCTCTTGCAAACATGCTCCAGGATTTCAGCAACTCAAATCCATCCTTAAGTGTCACAAAAAGATTCCTACAGCAAACCCAATCCATATTATCTGCACTCTCTGATGCATAGGAAAAAAATCGTCCCAAACTCTCTTAGGATTATCGGTTGGAATGCCAACGGTATAAAAAACAAACTATTAGAAATCCAGGAATTTAATAATAGATACAACCCAGATATACTGCTAATTAATGAAACTCACCTGAGGCCTGCTGACACCCTGAAAATCAGAGGGTATCAGATTTACAGAAACGACAGGCTTGGGTATAGAGGTGGAGGTACAGCCACTCTTATCAAAAGCTATATCAATCATCACTCAATAACCAACCCTACTACCACCAACCTCGAAATCACAGGAATCAATGTTCTCACAAACTCAATTGGGAACCTCAAAATTTTTTCTGCTTACAACCCTCCATTAAAGACATTATTGACCTCAGATCTGGATGCCATCCTTGGAGTAAAAGGACCGATCATCATCGCTGGAGACCTCAATGCAAAGCATCCTGCTTGGAACAGTAAATCCACTAACAAAAATGGTCGTATCCTTTCTAGCTACACAGGATTAAACCATGCTGTTGTGGCTGGACCTACCGAACCAACTCATCTCAGTACATCTGGCACTGCTGACATCTTGGATATAGCCATCCTGCAAGACATTAAACTACAGTACAGCCTTACATCACTAAACGAGCTGTCGTCGGATCACAACCCAATTCTACTGCAATTGGGAGAACAAGAATGCCTGTCTCCTCCTCATTCAGGCATATCGTGGGAGAGATTGTCTAAAGCACTTCGGGATCAAATAGGACCCGTCCCACACATATGCACACCAGAAGATGTGGATTCTGCAGTGACTAGCCTCACCCAACAGATTAAGTCCGCTATAATGGTTGCAACCTTCCAGAAACCTGTTCCCAAGCCTGATCGTTTGCCTGAGGACATTATGGACCTGATCAGAGAGAAGAACAGAGCTAGGAAGAGATTTCGTAACACTCGCGCTCCTCAGGATAAGACAGTGCTTAATAGATTGAATGGAGCAGTAAGAGATGCACTTAAAACGCATAGAAACGAAGTTTGGGATAAAAAGTTAGCCTCTATCTCACCTATTGATCACTCTATCTGGGGCCTACTGAGAAACATCAAAAACAAAAACAGATCCCTCCCCCCTATAATCTCAAACCAGGGCCTAATCCACACAGATGCAGATAAGGCAGAAGCCATACTTAAAAATCTTGAGGATCAGTGCAAACCATCTTATAACAACATTGATTTCAATCATCTGTATAAAATCCACAGACAGGTTAGACATGCACTAAACCTCCCGGATACCAGTGCTGATCATATTGCACCCGCATCACCTGTTGAATTATATGATATTATTAAAAAACTTAAGAACAATAAAGCTCCTGGACCAGACAGCATCTCAAACAGGGTGATCAAGCTGCTGCCTCGAAAAGCTATAGTGCATCTGACCAGTATAATAAATGCAATCTTAAGACTTCACTATTTTCCTTCCACCTGGAAACTGGCTGATGTGATTCCTATACATAAGCCAGGCAAAGACCCACACTTACCGCAGAATTATCGTCCAATCAGTCTCATCTCCAACCTGGGTAAGATTGCAGAGAAGGTCATCCTCTCACGACTCCAAACCTCAATAAATGACCTAAACATCCTCCCTAAAGAACAGTTTGGTTTTCGGCAACACCATAGTACTACCCAGCAAATCCATAGAATTGTGGAATATATCATCACCAGCTACAACTGGCGCCAGTACACAGGAGCTGTTTTCCTAGACCTATCTAAAGCATTTGATAAAATCTGGCATTTTGGACTCCTGCACAAACTTATCTCAGCCGGCATCTCACTAAAAATGGTTCATCTAATCCGTTCATATCTTCAGAATAGATCAATGCAAGTTAAAATTAACGGTTCTATATCGTCCCAGCGCCATATCTTTGCTGGAGTGCCACAGGGATCTCTACTGGCTCCATTGCTGTTTTCTGTATACATGTCAGACATCCCTCACAATCCGATGACTTCCATTTTAGCGCTGTATGCGGACGATACGGCAATACTAACCAGATCCCTCAGACCCCACTTCGTTACTAGAAAGCTTCAAGAAAACATTCTAAAGCTGGAGGGTTGGTTCTCTAGGTGGAGATTGGAAGTCAACCCCCTGAAAAGCTCAGCGGTTCTTTTCTCAAAAAGGCCAATGTCTCCTGCAGGAGATGTGTTACTATTCAATACTAAAATTCCCTGGCAGACAGAAACAAATTACCTGGGTGTAATTCTCGACAAAAAGCTATCTTTCAACCAACATATCAAGTCTGCATGTGCAAAAGCATCTAAAGCCATAGCTCAGATTTACCCGCTAATTAATAGAAATAGCAAGCTCAGCAACAGAATCAAATTGCAACTTTACCAGATGACGATTCGTCCCATAATCACCTATGCCTCTCCAGCCTGGAGCCACACCTCTAACGCTAACATTATCAAGATTCAGCGTGTGCAGAACAAGTGCTTGAGAATGATTCTGAACGCCCCGTGGTATGTTAGAAACAGCCAACTCCACAGAGACACAAATATTCCATATATTCTCTCTTATCTACAATCCTTAGCTTCCAAGTTTTTTCTAAAGACGTCCACACACCCCAATGATTTGATTCAACAAGCTGCAGCATATGAGCCAACGGACATATTCAAATATAGAAGACCAAAAACTATATTAGCCTCCTATAACGATGCATAATCTCCATGCCCATTCAGGGCGAGCAAACTGCTCGTAAATTTTACCCTCACTGTAACCACGACAGATAGCGGGGAATATGAAAAGCATCTTGCTTCACCCTTAAAGACATAAATGTCAATTGTCAATTGTCAAAGGACTATAAGTTGGAAGGGGATATAAATGATAGTATATAAATAAATTGGATTTTCAATCCAATACCTTTGGAGGGTAATGGATAGCAATGCTGTAGCCAATGAAGTTCTAACTGAGGCTCGGCTTTTGCTGTTACCCTCCTGCCATGATCAGAGCTTTAATTAATAGCTCAATAACACCTTATCCCTACACTGTCCTCTACAGATAACGGGGAATATGAAAAGCATTCTTGCTTCGCCCCTTTAAGCCAGTCCTTATAAGGACTAAGGACTATAAGGATTATTAAATATTATTATTAAATAGTAACAGGCGCTATTTAATATTATATTCAGGCCCATTTCTTTGACTAACACAGACTACAAATTATTCGCAAGAGTGATCTGCAACCGTCTGAAGTTGGGCATTGGGAATGTGCTAACCAGCACTCAAGTATACGGAGTTCCGGGCAGATCGATGGAGCTCAACCTCTTCCTGATAAGAGACCTTCTCCGCCTTGTGACAAACAAGGAACTCCCACTTGCACTCGTATCAATAGACTTAGAAAAAGCGTTCGATAGTGCAAAGCACAATTTCCTGCACTATATCCTAGAGAAAGTCGGAGTGGCGGCCTGCGAAAGGGAAGCAATCAAAAGCATGTACGGTAAGACAACAACGCACATTGCGATTAATGGGTTTCTTTCAGAACCCATTCCCATACGCAGAGGGGTTCGGCAAGGCTGCCCCCTTAGCCCCCTTCTTTTCTCTTTAGTACTAGAGCCTCTTCTAAAAAAAATTGATGAGACGCGCGCAGTAAGAGGAATACCGCTGCCCTTAGGCTCCAAACAGAGCAAAACTATCGTATATGCCGATGACATCGTCGGAACCCTTCGGGATTCCGACTCGATTTACATCTTCTTCGGCATACTGCGAGAGTTCAGCATGCTCAGTGGTCTTCACACTAATCCCGAA
This sequence comes from Typopeltis vanoorti, assembly GCF_054136105.1. Classification (NCBI taxonomy): domain Eukaryota; kingdom Metazoa; phylum Arthropoda; class Arachnida; order Uropygi; family Thelyphonidae; genus Typopeltis; species Typopeltis vanoorti. Next base: position 107,804,002 of record NC_143561.1, read on the forward strand.
AAAACAAAAATCAAAATTTATGGGAAATTCGGCCCTGCCCGTCTTCCGTATGGTCTGAAACCCACAACCGGCCCATTAACAATACTAGGAATTCCCTTCCTAGAGACCCCAGTGTTGCAAACCGAACACTTAATAGACATGTGTCGCGAAAAACTCAAACCCTTCAGTCCCAACTACCTATCATTCGAAGGTAGAGCAACAGTCATCAAAACAGTCCTAAAACCGATGTTACTGCACACCATTAACCTCACAGACACACAAGACAACGCCATTCACAAACATGTCACTGATTTTTTCTGGAACAACAGGAGGCACGAGGTGCGCAGGGCCTTTCTCCATCTTCCCCCCACACAAGGGGGATTCGCCCTGCCAATCCTCAAATACTGCCACCTAACCAACACTGCTCAGACCGTACGGAAAGCACTGGCATCAAATCACCCTTCGGGCAATCTGATTAAATACTTCTTAGGATTTTTCCTACCCTACTTCGGGACCACTGGCCACGCCGGACCATGTGCGGAGACGGTGCCAGAGTGGTACTACACAATATGCAAACTTTTCAAAAAAATGGCAACGGATGGAGTTCGAGTGCTTCAGCTCAGCACAAACAAGCTGTACTGGAAAATTTTTGACCACTTTGACTGGGAAAAGCCCGATCTGGGCACAAACGAAGAGGTGCTGTTCACCAACATAAAAAATAGCTGGGGGCAACCATTTCACCCGGACTTAGCTTGGAGAATCGCCTACGGCAGACTCCCGGTGAAACTGGTAAAATCAGCCTACAGCTCGCGACCGTGCAACCCCTTCTGCGACGCGGTAGAAACCGTAGGGCATCTTTTCTTTCACTGCCCGCCAGTACAGCGCGTTTGGCACAGACTGGCTGAGGTGCTTGCGATCCCAGCGCTCACATTCGCCGAAGTAGTTTTGCTACAGTTTCCTCCTCCAGTAACCAAAAACAACAAACACCTGATTTTCCTAATAAATGTGATCAAACACCACATTTGGAAAATCAGGAAAAACACCTTCTTAACGAGGAGGATCGCATCTATCTCCGTGTTAGGAGCTGTCTCTCAGCCTACCTCCGCCGCTTCCTGGAGCAGGAAAGGTGCTTACGTGGTGAGGAGCGGTTCCTGAGGAGATGGTGCGACCCACCAACCATCTGCCAGATCATACAGGGGGGGAATTCGGTTGTGTCTGCACCTATAACACCTTCAAGTTGTAGGTGTTGACGCTATCTCGATCTTCCTTCCCGATCAGCGTTTAACCCACAGGTATGTCTAGTCCTTTAATAGTTGAAAGTTTTTTCTGTCCCCCAGGTTGGGGTTGACCTGAACAAACCCGGACTGCGAAGGCCAACATCGAGGTGGTCCCAAGCCCTTTTCAGGGCGGGATCTTCCGGGCCAGGTCATCTCCCTTCTTTTCCTGGTTATACTGTTCTGGGTTTGCTCGGAAAACTCATTCCTCTATAGATTTGTCTTCCACATAGTCTTTAGATTTATTTACACTTGTTAAATTTGCTTAGTCTCTCCTTTTTTTTTCCTTTTCAGGATTTTTCCTTTTTTTAAAGTGAAAAATCAACGACCGTTTTAGAAGAACCCCTGGGGAGTCAACAGCTAAAACAGGTCAGCTGAGGCCTCTCTCATCTACTCTACTACTATGCACTCTATCTTTATTTCCTCTCCTACTATCTGCTGAATCTCAGCCTATCTTACTCCACAGGCCAATGATGAGATACGTTGAACTCACAAATTATTTATTATTATTATATTCAAGCGTGCTATAAAATGCTATAAAATATACGCGTCTCGATAATATTATTTTTGATTTTATAAAAACATTGGAGATTAGTATAATAATATTGAAGTTATTGTTTTCAGAAAATCAAAACATATTTTTATATTCTTTAATACGATTATATGTATAATAGCTGAGAGGTACACCAGTAGTGAATGGGAGATTGATTCATTCAATCCAATACCCTTGGAGGGTAATGGATGGCAATGCTGTAGCCAATGAAGTTCTAACTGAGGCTCGGCTATTGCTGTTACCCTCCTGCCATGATCAGAGCTTTAATAGCTTAATAACACCTTATCCCTACACTGTCCTCTACAGATAACGGGGAAGATGAAAAACATACTTGCTTCGCCCCTTTAAGCCAGTCCTTATAAGGACCAGTAGTGAATGGAACAGAGTGAGAATAGGAGAATCGACCGCGAGATGCGGTGATTAATACCCCTGGAGGGTAAAGGATGGCAATGCTGTAGCCAATGAGGTTTTCACTGAGGCTCGGCTATTGCTGTTACCCTCTTGCCGTGATCAGAGCTTTATAGCTCAATAATACCTAATCCTTACACTGTCCTCTACAGACAACGGGGAAGATGAAAAGCAATCTTGCTTCGCCCCTTTAAGCCAGTCCTTATAAGGAAAAGGTCTATACTGTTATACAAAGGAGGTATTCAACAACAACAAAATACTTGTCAGAAGTATTTTAAATAGCAAAAAATTTAACATTTCTAAGTAAATATTGAATATTTCTTTGGAAATAATGATAATTAACATTTGTAAGCAAATAAATTTTTTTTTCATCTAAAGTTTTCCTTTAAACGTATTTTTTCCCTAGTACCACTATCATGTTACGAACCCATTCAATTGGTTTTGCTGATGATATGCAAAAACAAACAAACAAACAAAAAAAAAACAACATACTATTTGAATGTGAAATAAATATCCCTTTCCCTTCGTCCCCCCCCCCCCTCAGAGCATTCCTATTCTTTCAGGTTCCCTCCTTAAAAGTTTAAAAACACCACTAGAGGGAGACACTGTCTACATCGTTAACTGACCACCGATCTGCAGGTTAAATCTTCCCAATGCATTTTTTTCCATCATATAAATTATTATATTATTTTTCTAATGTCTTAATCTCAATGTTATTTGAACAGAAAAAAATAAATGTTCATGTGTGATCTGTAATAAAGGTAAATTAATATTGTTTTTCTACGATTGTACTGCGACAAATTAAGGTTATTTATTATCACAAGTATGCCTTGAATAAATTGAAATAAACGCCTCTCCCACTTATATCAACGTTATTATTGACTTGTTCACTGTGAGCTGTAATGATTTTGGGCCACCTGTAATACAATATTGCCCGAAACCTTAGGGATCTTTTTCTGAAGGTATCATCTATCACTGAGATCCTCGTTAATAACTGAAGTTGATCTATTTATCTTCAGATAAAAATCATACATGAGAAGTCGTTTATCTTTCTGACACCTATACTAGCCGGTTAAATGAAGTCGCTATAACAGGCAGACACGAATGACAATTCATTGATAATTTCAATGGAAAGTGTGTACATTTTGAATCTGAGAAATGTCGTAAAATTTAAAGCTCGTGTTCTTTTAGTTTTATTTGTTTATTTATGTTTCCGAATATCATTCGAGCTGGTCAAAATCGATTTGCGATAACTTTTCACGTGGCGCCATCTGTTAGGAGAATGGGTATCTAAGTCATATCGCAAAAATAAATAGCATATTTGTAACGGCAAAAAAATACGAAAAAAAAAAAAAAAAGGTCTAATATTAACCTCTTTACCGACTTTAAAAGACTGCATTTACTTGTAGCAATAAAGTAAGTAATAGTTTAATTCTGATAGATTAAAAAATTACTTAAAATATTCCTGATAATGATAATATTATTACGTTTTGATTGCCGAAATATATGCGGATATTTTCGTATTTCAAAACGTTTGATTCATCACGATTTTAAGAATTAAAAAAAAAGTAATACAATTAACAGTGATGCGAGTGTATTTGTTATTTATATTCACTTCCATAAGTTCGAAAATAAAGTATAATTTGAACTCATTTTAAGTACTAAGTACGTTTATCTTCGCATTAACAAATGCGAAAAATTGCTTTAAATGCTACGTGCTTTATTTAGAAAATAAATCAAAAATCCTGTAATTAATCAAAGTTGTAATAATTCACTTAATCTTGTAGGTTATCATCTTTCGACAATTTGAACAGTCGTTAATAGTCAAACTGTTTCACAATTGTATCATTCTGTTATTAAAATATGATCTGTCAAACTAATTAAATGTAAATTAAAGTGATTTACCAGCAGACAAGTACAAAATTAATCAAATGTAAAATAAATTAAATAAGATGGATCATTGTTCCTGTCACCAAAAGAAATATGAAGTACTCAATTTTTCATCCTGAGGTATAAAAACGAAATCGTAAAATACATTTGTCATTTAGTTATGCTCCCTAAATATAAAAATAAATTTTGGCATTTTTATAATTTCCATAAAATATTTTTAAGAAATCGTAACCATTTCTGATAAATTCGGTTTTATAAATAAATTAAAAAAAAAAAAACATTTCAGTTATTCTTAAAAATAATTAAAAACAAAAATAAATGATAATTTTTAATCCTTTCCAAGTATTTCGAATATTGACCTTCGCGAAAGATCGTCTCAAAAAAGCTGAAAATTGGGCTAAAAAAATTGCTTCAGACACTGACAAGAATCTAACTTCTAAAGTCTTTCTTAAGCCGATATCGCACGTCTACGCAGGTTCAGGGCCGTACTTACACTTTTTCCCGAGGATGACCTGGAAGGGCCCGAGGCTCTAGAGTACTCTGGGATCCTTCTCATTGTTTGAGACCTTCCAGCTAGAGTTTTGTGCATAAGTGCGACTCTACGCAGGTTATAATGACTTTCAATATAATGTAATATTGAAATAAAGAAAATAAGCCTTTTCTTTTTCTTTGTTTCCGTCTGGAAACAAACAAAAAATAAATAGAGAACATGTCGAATCGGGCAAGCAGGAAGGGTGGTTGAGCTAATATTATCACCTGATTTCTCTTTCTAAAAAATGTGGCACAGACGACGCATAATGAGCAGTCGCATTGTTATGGTGGGAAAAAACCACTGTTGTGCTGTTTCTGTGGTCTCGTTTGGCCAGTTTTCTGTAAAGAAAACGTGCTGCTAGTACGTTTACTTTACCGTTGAATCTTTCAGCATAACTTCGTCCTTTGTCAATAAACATATGAACATGTTTTTTTTTTTTTTTCCAAGTTTGATCATTGCAAGTTTCATTCAATCATGAGGATTGGAAATGTTTCTGATGCGATGATGGCAGTCTGGTAATAGAGAACCTTCGCAAAATTTAATGCAGTGGAGCGAATGGTCAATTGAGCACTTTACAAAGTTCAAATACAACTTGTTTGAATTAACGAGGATCCCACCGTCACAGTTCACAACCGGTGCCAGTCGCTCCGGCAAAATAGTTAGTCCCACTAGCGATCGACTTCCGAATCTTTTGAATTATAGTAGGACATTTCAAAATATGCAGGAGGCATTCAGAATGAAAGTTGTAAAATTGATCTTTTGTACATTTGTAAAAACGAAAAGCAATTTTGCAAATAGCAAGGCAAATCTCGCCTCTGATGTCTGCTCGGAATGGATGCCGATCAAGTGAGATCCCGTTTTGGATTCAGTAACTCAGTAACGTTACTTTTAACGTTACTTTGAGAGTCTCAAAGTTACTTTGAGAAATTATTCAGACTTTTAGATTTAAGTATATTTTGAATGTTTACAGATAGGTTTAGTGTGATGCTAATCTAAAATTCTGACAACAATCTAAAATATTCGTTCGGTTTTACTTTAAGTTTGTTAATTCTAGAAGCTAACTTTTATTTACAACTTTGTTGAGAACCTTCATCTTCGCAGAAGCCATGCCACATTTCTAAAACCAAATCCTACGCTGTCAAATAACTAAAGCTGATATCTCCCCCTCAAAACGAGTTGGGGGGGGGGGGCTGAAAAGTTCTGATAAACATGTAGAACAAAAATTATAACTCTTCAACCTCCCACATTTCATCAAATTGTAATCATTTGTTCTTTTTCTTTTAGGATACATAAGGAGCCATGGTTCTACCTCATTTCCTTCATAATGATTATCATAACTTTTCAGCACACCCTCGTAGTTATGCCGTTTTTACCTAGATGGGGAAAAAAATTGTGCTTATCTCTCTCTCTCCCGATGTATTTTAAACCCTTTTTCCCCATTGAAGAATACTCAGTAAGACAATTAGTTAATTACCTAAATTTATTGACGTACGAGTTTTGGCTAGATGCCTAAAGTTATATTAGATTCGAAAAGAGACATACTTGAGCTTCGGTCAAGAAAAAAAAAAAAAAATGGTCTATTATTAGCAATGTTTGCTTTCTCGTAGCGAGCAAGCGACCAAGATTAATCAGTAGCGAATTATAACAATGCTTTTACACCTGCTGTGATCTCCTACCTGCGGAGACATATTTTCTGAACACACCCCTAGAGGATTAGCACAGTTTGTTTCAAGGTCAGACACTACGAGAAACTTCAACTTGCGAGCGGACATACATCTTTTAATACATCACAAATAGCAGCACAGAGTTAAGAATTTAATACATGATCCCAATCACTAGATGGCGCTCCAGCACTCACTTTTTCATTGTTTGTTTTAACCTATCACTCTAACGCAGTATTTTTAAAAACTTTCGATGGAATAATAGACATTAAAAACAAACATCTTTAATTGTAGAAAACAATGCATCCCCCCCCCCTCCCTACTTCCTTCTTTTAAATATCAAGAACTGTCGTTCAAATTGGTAGTGTAGGTACCCATCGATCATTAATTGCCAAACATGTAATCATATTCCTGTAGCACCGTGTGCCGATCAGAACACCGGTTATCATTCCCATGTGGTTAAATGGTGATAAGAACGCCCTCTATGTACTACTGTTTATCTTTTCAGGTATAGAAAAAGTCAGTTGAATTAAAAATAATAATACATTAAAAATAGCTTTTTATTTGTTAAGCTAGTTTTCTCTGAGATTGCTTCCGGTATTATTAGCTTCAATATTTCAGGACAAAAGTCGAACTGACTTTTGATGTACCTTTGATCAAAGTACTCTACAATGTATAGTGATGAAGAAAAATTAAAAAATAAAATAAATAATATTTGTTTCAAGTTAAAATACTTTTATTATTTATCAAAAGTTATTTCAATATTTATGAACTAGGCTGGGATGGTTGGTAATCAGCCCAGCTGACGAATTCTTTTACTCGGAAATTTCAATTTTAAGATAATAAAAACCAGCAGCTCAAACGCATAACGAAACGGAAGTGGAAAAAAAGGACGATGAACTGGATCGGAACAGTAAACATAAGCGGCATCAATCACAAGGTGGAGAAAATACAAAAAAGTTCTAACAGAAATGAAAATAGAAATAGCAGTAATTTCAGAAACAAAGAAAACAAAATCAAAAGGCTCGACAGAACAAATGGAAAGACAAAACTGAATCATATAACTAGATCTCTGGAAGAATAATAACGGCTAGACTTAAATTAAATAAGAAATTTATTACAATCATAGGAATATATGCACCCGAAGAAGGAAAAAAAAAAAAATCTGAAACAGAAGAATTCTATAAAAACCTCCAAAACATAATTCAGAACATAAATAAACAAGATTACTTAATCAATGCAGGCGATTTCAATGTTAGAATTGGATCAAATACATTTAAAGATTTAATTGGTAATCAAGGAAAAAACACCACAAATAACAATGGAAGAGAACTCAGGGAACTTGCGGCCTATAATACTTTGAAAATCACCAACAGCTTCTTTAAACATAAAGATATACATAAATATACTGGGAAGCCAGAGGATATAAAAGCATCAGTGACTACATAATATTGGGTGAAAAACTAAAGAAGATGGTAAGAAATTGCAGAATATACAGAGGATGCAATATTGACTCAGACCACTATTTATTAATCAGTACTATTACGATCCCAAACCAGAGAAATAGAGAACTGCTACAGCAAGATAGTATCAGAGAATATTAACTATGTTAAAGAAGACTTACAAATCATACAAAGAAAATAAATGAAGATACAGATATGAATGGCAAAACATTAAACAAATAGTAAAACAAGCAGCATAGGAAGCCATAGGAACAAAACTGCGAAGAAAAAGGAAAGGACTAAGAACCCGGAAATAGAATCTTTAATAAGAAAGAAAAAAGAAATCTATCTTAATGGTTAAACGACAGAACCATAGGAAATGAAATAGAACATAAAAGAATCAGAGCAATAGCAAGAAGAGAAACTAGGAAAATTCAGAAGACAAGACTGGGAAAATTTTGTATCAAGATTAGAGCATGACATAACATGTCTAGTCAAAGCTACCTTGGCTTGCTCGGTTGTAGGAGCTTCCAAGTCCTCTCTGCAGCACTGTGATCTCATGCTCGCGCATAGCCATTTCCGCTCCCTTCACGTCGTCTTAAACCCAGGCCATACGCAGTCAAAGTAGCTCTAGCCAGTGAGCTTCAGTCAGCCTTTACAAGTGTGGTTGTTGCTTGGGAAAATTACGTTACAACCAACTTTTTATGACGATGTTACTGACCAGTTCATAAAGAAGAATCGTGCAAGCGGTAATTTTTATTTCAATAAATTGAAATAAAAATTACCGCTTGCACGTCATAAGTCAAGAAACAAATGAAGAACCAATACAGTTAAATGATCTAAAGAAAATATTGGAAAAACTAAAAAAAAAAATAGAAAAGCTACAGGAGAAGATGGAATAAATTCAGAACTATACAAATACAGCTGTAAACCATTTCAATTACGATTAATTAAATTGCTAAACAGAATATGGGGAAAAGGAACCATCCCGGAAGAATGGAAGACAGCAATAGTCCTAAACATATTTTAAAAAAGGAAATAGAAAGGATTGAGGAAACTACAGAGGATTATCCCTATTAAGTACGTGCTCTAAAATACACCAAGATATAATTAAAAGTAAATTAACACGATGGGCAGAGGAAATTATTGGAGAAGAAAATGCGGCTTTAGGAAAGGAAGATCCTGCACCGATCCCACATTTACACTCAAACAAATTAAAGAAAAAACAATAGAATTTAACCTGCCAACATACAAGGCCTTCCTGGATTAAGAGAAAGCACACGATCAAATTAACAGATCAAAATTAATTAATAAACTATTTGAATTGAAAGCTCCACCGCAAACCATCAAAGCAATTGCAAATATAATGGAAGAAAGCTTTATTAACATTAAAATTAATAATGAAACAACCGAAAAAATTAAAACCAACAGAGATCTCATTCAAGGAAGTGGATCATCACCAAATACTCTTCAATATATATATATATGGAAAAAATTTCAAGAGAATGGAAGAAAAACAAAATCATAGAAATGAAAATAGGAAATAAAGAATTAACCAGCGTTTTATATGCTGATGATCAAGTTATTTTTGCTGAAACTGAAGACCAATTACTGAAAAATCTGCACGTATTGAACAAAACAATAAAACAGTATGACATGAAAATTTCAATAAATAGCATTTCAAGGTAAAGAAATTAAAAGATGCAAACTAGTAATCCACAATAAAGTAATAGAACAAGCGAACAAATTTAAATATCTAGGAAATTACATAAGCCCCAATGGAGAAATCGACATTGCACGTAAAAAACTAAAAGTCCTGACAGTTATTGGAACTTTGAACAGACACTTCAGTAAACAGACGTCGAGAACAACCCAAATAAAACTAAATAAAAGAATAGCCAAACCAATTCGGAAATATGGCGGTGAAACATGGACTTGTGGAGATCGAGATAAAAGGCAAGTGGAAGCTGCAGAAATGAAGTTCCTAAGACCGCTTGCAGGCTATAAAAGAATAGACAAGATAAAAAATAAGAAAACAATTATCCATAATTAGCATAACAGAAGACATCACAGACTATAGAAAGAACTGGAAAAAACACATAGAAAGAATGAATGAGGAAAGATGGCCAAATATTGCCTGGAAATATAAACCAAAGGGACATCGATCAAGAGGAAGACCCAGGAGGAGATGGACAGAGGATTTTTTAAACCCTTGAAAACGTTAGAGGCAAACAATTGCCAAATACGGGAAGCCAAGAAGAAGAAGATGATGAATATATGAAGTATTGCATAAAGTATTTGAAGATACCTTCTTGTGAATTAAATGAACTAGAATAAATATTTTAAAACATTTTACTTTGTCTTAGTTCTGCCATGAGGGTGCGTGGCTTTCTAAGCTTCTGCATTTCATCAACGGAAAATATTGTGCCAACTTTTTTTACTATTTTTTAAACCTTTTTATATCTGAGGTAGTGTCGAATGTCTTACAGCTCTATCGAAATCTGTATACTTGAGCAGCTGGCTATCTAAAGTATCCCAAACCATTAAGTAAACCAAAATCGATGGCGATTTCGCGTGCATTGCCATAATGCGGTAATTTCAACAGGATGTAAAGCAACCTTTATCATAGGAAAGTTTGCCGAGTTTAGTTTTTATTGTTCTCTGGAGTCTACTAAGCTAGTCTTTGGTCATACGAGGGCGTGGCATATTGCTGCAATTAGGCACCCTTTCTTCGGCTATCCGAAAGCTAGTTTTGTTGACACATCTCACGCACACCCTCGTAAAAGACTTGTTATGACTTAAGAAGTTGGTTAGCAAATTGTTGCATGGAGGGAGTATCTGTGTATGTGTGTGCGTACAGCAAAAATCTCCACCCCTTATATATCAAAGTAATAAATTTTTCCCACCAACGTGATTAAGTTGGAATTTTCTGCAACAAACTTCGCTCCAAGCTGATAAATGATTTACGCCAGTTATGTTTCTAAAATTTGTATTTTTTAAATTAATAATTTTTCAATAATAGCTAAGAACTGGATTTCACTCATTCCACGTGACCAACTGTTTTTGGATAAATATCATTTCTGACCGAAAAATCAACCTAAATGTAAAAACATACGTTAGTAATGTCGTCTTACGCAGAGGAGTGTAAGAAAACAAACAAACAAAAAAAACGAAGTATAATGGAAACAAACTTTAATTGTTCATTTTATGCTAACTTACAAATAAAAAGTATATATAATCATTTGTCAAATATAATCTTCTTTACTACTACTTAAAACTTACTCAAAATTTTAAATATTTAGAATTCAATAAAATATAACTATAAACACCATTTTATTATTTAAAGATAAGATATATAACTGACTGCAGAGAATGTCTCACTGGAAATTTTTGGAAATATTTCCATTGCTACATTCTCGTTAAATAAATGAAGAATTGTTCCTAGGGAATAGGAAATAGAAAAGTGTGTCGAATAAATCAAGTGCCACAAAGGAGAAAAAAATTACACATGAATTCGATACTAAAATACTTCATTTATTCCACAACAAAATACAGTGAAATGTGAAAATACACTTGACCAAGAAAACTCAGAATATGAAATTCCTAAACAATCTCAAATGAAAGCAAAAACTTGCTGTAACCACCCTAAGTTGGATTAGAATAGGAGGTATTAAAATTATGCTAGAACTATACCGTCCCATCTTAAGTCTGGGACTTACACATTACTACTACAAAAAAAAAAAAAAAAAAAGCGAATAATATGTGGAACTAATGCTATTCCGCATATTTTTCACTTTTTTTTTAACACCCCTTTGATAATGGCCACTCAATAGCCTTCTTTTTTATTATCGTACGCTGGGTTAATCGTGTTGATACTCTTATTTAAAATAATAATAATGTTGGGAGCCCCATATGAGCTTTCTCAATTGAAGTTGAGTTGATCGATCTCATACGGAGGTAGCAGGGTTTTTCTCCCGGAAACTCGGTTATCATCTCGCGTACAGGCAAATCAGCCATGAGAGAACACACGCAATTTACAGACAAAAAATACTGTTGTTGGTAGTGAACGGTAGATGGCGCTGATGATAGTATTGTAATTGAAGAATTCAGTAGCAGGGAAGACTGAATGTAGTGAAGTAGAGTGCCCTTCCATGATGAGGCCTTGGACTCCTTGGAAGTGTCATATTTTAATAATATTATTATTACTATTCCAACAAAAAGTTTTTAATTTTTATGACAAAAATATTAAACGCATTTTATCAATAAACACCTTTCTGTGTTATGTATACTCAATATCTTCCGTGGGAACTTACGTAATTAAATTGTCAATTGTGACAATTTAATTGCCACAAACGATGATGTAATATTTTTTTTTTTTTATATGTACTGATACCCCATAAAGGTATTTTTCTTTTATATACAAATAAAGAAATATAAATTATGTATTTCTTTAGGTTCGTCAGTCAATTATAATAATAATAACTCAAAGACAGCTATAATAATCCTAAGCAGCTATACCGCGTGAAATGGGAGGCATTGGAAAATGAGGCTGTGAGGAAGAATTTTGCAGATGACATTTCCTCCAGGTTCAAAGAGATTCCCAAGCATACTGCAGATGTTGAGGAGGAGTGGAAGCTGTTCAGAACAGCTGTCACTGCCTCTGCACTCTCATGCTGTGGCAGAAAGCGGCTAGGCGTGGCAACGGGAAGTGAGAAAAGGACACCTTGGTGGAACCAAGAAGTCCAAAAACTGTCCGGGCAAAAAAGGAGTCCGACCTAACATGGCTTAGGGTGAGATCACCTGAGATGCGTTTGCGGTATGCTGAGGAACGAAAAGCTGCTGCTGAGGCAGTAAAGACAGCAAAGCAGAAGGCTTGGGACTCATCCTATGCAAATGCAAACAAAGTATTCTGGCAGACCATCCGCCGCCTTAGAGGGAGGAAATCGTGCACAGCAAGGGCAATTAAGGCCTCTGATGGTGCACTTTTAACAATCGAGAAGGATATCCTCCACAGATGGAGGGAATACTTTGAGAGCCTTCTTAACCCGGGTGGCCCAGCAGTTGTGGACATCCAAGCGGTGCAGATCGGGGCAGTGACTAGTCACACAGCAGAAGAGGTCCATTTAGCAATAAAATCGCTAAAATCGGGCAAGACTGCTGGCAATGATGAAATTCGGCCAAAATGCTAAAACCCTTAAATCGAGATGGTGTTTTCTGGCTGACTCGAGTGTGTCAGGCTGCTTGGATATCTGGGCGAGCACCAAAGCAATGGCAGACAGGCATAATAATACCAGTGTTGAAGAAGGGAGACCAGAAGGATTGCAGTAACTATCGTGGCATCTCTCTGCTCAGCCTGCCTGGGAAAGTATATGCTAGGTGCTTGGAAAGATGGTGCAGGAGCATAGTTGATTCAAAGTTCCAAGAAGAACAATATGGCTTTCGTCCTGGTAGAAGAACAACTGACCAAATCTTCACTTTAAGGCAAGTCATTGGGAAATCTTGGGAATATGCCAAGAATGCCTACACATGTTTTGTGCACTTGGAGAAGGCATATGACCGGGGTCCTCGGGATAAGCTTTAGTGAGTGGTACAGGAGTATGGATGGCCAACTATTAGCTGCTATCAAGTCCCTGTATGAAATCCCAGAGTTTGTGTCAGGGTAAACAGCACAAAGTCTGAACCTTTCACAGTCTCCGTTGGCCTCCGCCAAGGGTGTGTTCTGTCACCCCCTCCTTTTCATAATATTGATGGACTGGATTGATAGGCACAGCCGAGGCAGTGAGTGTGTCAGAATTGGAAGATGTAGCATTGGACGGCTGTTTTTTGCAGATGACTTAGTTCTGCTTAGCTCTTCCACAGATGACCTCCAGTGGACCCTGAATAGGTTTGTAGCTGTTTATGCAGACGCCGGAATGAAGATCAGTGTGGTAAAACTGAAACATTTGTGGTCTCAAGACAACCATCTCAGTGCACTCCACATGTAAGTGGAGTCCCAATGAGGCAGGTGGAGAAGTTTAAATACCTTGGGTCCATATTCACGAATGATGGAAAATGGGATGTAGAGATAGATAATCGAATTGGCTTAGCAAGCTTAATATTGCGGGAGCTTGGCCGTTCGGTAGTATTGAAGCGGGAGTTAAGCCAGAAGGCAAAGCTGGCTGTCTTCAATAGAGTCTATGTCCCCATCCTCACCTATGGTCATGAGAGTTGGGTAATAACCGAAAGAATGCGGACACGAATCCAAGCGGCTGAAATGAGGTTCCTTCGAGGGGTTGCGGGGCTGCCAAGACTCGACAGAACCCTCAATACTCAACCGCTGCTTCTCCGTGTTGAGAGATCACAGTTACGTTGGTACGGGCACCTGGTCAGAATGCCACAAGAGAGGCTCCTTCAGCAGGCCCTCTTTGCCAAGCCAGAGGGTGGGAGGCCAAGGACTCGCTGGATAGATTATATCCAAAACCTTGGGTGGACACGTTTGGGAATCTCATCAGAACACCTGATCTTGGTGGCAGAGGATCGTGACCATTGGAAGTTCCTCTTGCAGCTGCTTCCCCCACAACCCAATTAGGAAAAGTGGGCCTTGAAGTTGTATGTATGTATTCAAAGACAAACATATTAAAATATCTAAATGAGAAAACTTAAATGTAATATTCCGTTGATCATCGCGCCCTCTTATGGCCAGATTGAAGAAATAGCTTAATATACTATACATACGAGTATAATAGCAACAGATAAGTGGTAGCAAGCGGAATAGATTTGCTCGTGGCGCAATCTTGTACAGTAAGCAGAAAGAGCAATATATTTACTTGAACGGATACAGGAAAAGTGTCTTAATTTTATAGAATACTAAACGATCGTTTGAATTTAAATGAAAATTTATTAGGAGGTATTGAACTTAACTGAAAATTAGAATATTCTTGCTAGGAAATAGCTGTGTACTAATCAAAAGTCGTAGTTAAATACCTCTAATTTTTATTTTACATAATAAGTTAATTCTAATAGAACATTTTTGTAACTTTAATTTTTTTTAAAACTATTGAAAATATTTAAAGTATTTTAAGTTGTTTAAATATTAAAACGAAGAATATCAAAACACCTTTATTTATTTATCATAACTATTAAATGTCTACTGACACCAAAAAAATGGCACTGGTTTTAATGAAATGGTCGAAATCATACCTTATAATTGTTTGATTCGTAGAATCACTGCTAATAATAATATATCATACTTCACAGGATCATTTCTGTAGTATAAGTAATCTGTGCGTATCAGCTTAACAGGCTACTAGCATTTCGTAGTATAGTATCTGTTCTTCACTTTTAATATCGGTACGAGTCCCATCGGGGTTCACGATATTTAACCGGAAATTTACAGATCTTTCTAAAACCCGAACCGGGGAAATATTAAACACTTTTAGTATAGAATACTATACGATGGGAATCGTTTAGTATTCGGGAATCGGTATTTAGTATTTGGGAATCGTGGTGGGAATAGTTTAGCCCCCCCCCCCCCAACCAGCTATGGCTTTGCCGCGTACGCGGACACTCGGAATAGAAGTGGATGCCGACCTGCATCCCCGATGTTTAGCCAAAGCCCTCATCGAAACAGTCGGTGCCGACCAGATTTTCGGATTTACTCCTTTCGGCGGAGGTCGCTTGCAAGTAGTCGTCAGAAGTATACAAACACGAGATAAACCACTCGGAGGTTTTGAGTGTAATGGGAAAAAAATAGTCCCATTTGTGGTGGGAAGTATCACCAAGTTACTTAGAATCCGCAGATTCCCTTTGGAATATGTTGAAACTGATTTAAAGATTATCCACGACATATTCGGGAAATGGGGCATAGTACGCAACGTGGAAGTGTTAAATGATGCAGAAAATCCCACATGGACGTCAGGCGAAGTAACCATCTCCCTCGAGATGAAAACGCCAGTTCCCAACTTTATTGTCATTGGATCTGCCAGAGTAATGATTAATTACCCTGGCGTAAAGAAACGATGTTTCCGATGTGGTGCCTTCACCCACCTTGGGGCCGACTGCCTGAAAACGAAGTGTAGAAACCGCCTCAAACCAGGCCACAACCTGGATAAGTGTGAGGCAGCTTGCCTGAAATGTGGTGCCACAAGCCACAAAGTGGACACCTGCCCATTCATAGAACCCTGGCAGAAAGGATGGGAGGTGCCATCACAGCAACATCGCCAGGCAATACTAGCAATACAGAAAAGAAAGATTCTCCAAACTTGAAGGCTGCAGCAGAAAGCCATACCATCACACCATCTAAGGAGAGCAATAAGAAAAAAAAAATGCTGCCAAAGAAACCATAGCATCCAAACTCAAGAAAGAGAAGCAAGAAATCCATGAAGAACCAGCCAAAAAACAAGCTCCCACACAGGCTGAAATCACAGGAGAAGAAGAGAAAGAAAATGACACAGAAAATATGGAGGTAAACAGCGCTCCCTTCAAAAGACCACTTAGTCCAGTGGAAAAGGAGATGAAAAAAATAAAACCAGCAGAAACAGAAGAATTTGAGACTCCTCATGCAAAAGCAGGGGAGACTCTAAAGCATCTAGTTAAAGGTATCCCTGGGGCGGCAGAAAAATTTAAAAATGCAATAGTGAGAATAGGGGAACCTGAGCTCATCCTCACAGGGACGTATGGTCCCAACGTAGTTAGTGCACAATGGGGTGACTTATTTGTTGAAGACATCAGAAAAATCACCACTGAGCAAGTACGGGTAGCCCTGGACATAGACGAGGAGGCGGCATCGGCGTTCTTCATAGCTCTCCAAAGTAGACATGGCCAAGGGAAGCGAGGTGGCTAAAAGAATAATGAACGCCCATAAAAAGCGACAGTCACAATAACCATCCCTTGGTTTTCCTGTCCAGAGCTATAATGTTCTCTAGTTCCCACAGGTGGGGGAGGGCCTGAGAACCCGAGCAGCGAAGGCCTACAACGAGGCGGTGCAGCTACTTGAGAGCTGCATCACTCAGGCCAGACCCTCCCCCCCCACCTTTCTTTTTCGGTTTCTAGTCCTATCTATAGTTTTTGTTTTCTCTGTACTTCATGTTTTTGTTACATGTTTCCTTTTTAGGATTTTTCCTTTTTCTTCTAAAGTGAAAAATCAACGACCGTTTTAGAATCGCCCCTGGGGGGCAAACAGCTAAAACAGGTCAACTGAGGCCTCTTTTACCTACCCTACCACTATGCACTCTATCTTTATTTCCTCTCCTACTGTCTGCTGACTCTCAGCCTATCTTACTCTACAGACCAATGATGAAGCTTTGTTGAACTCACAAAAAAAAAAAAAAAAAATAGATAGATATATATATATATCAGCTAATTGCAATAGCGCCACTTTAAATAATTTTCAACCTAAAATTGTAAAGTTATATCTAGATGCAAGATTCACAACACGTGAGGCTACTGTTAGAGATCGATTAGTGGTTACATATTGAAACCCCTGGAGAGTGTTATTGTAATAAAGGCAGTACAACGGGATGCTGAGAGAATAACAAATACTTACATCAAACAGAATTGTTGTATCTTTACACCTGCGTATACTATTGAATGCTTAATGTTTAAGCATTCAATTCAATTCCACATTCGAGCAATATGGAATGTGTGAGCCATTTTGACTACATGTCACATTGCTCGTAATTTTTGAAGACTGCTTAAATGCCAATGATTTTATTTTACCAGAAACTGTTATTTCAAAACAATCAATAAAACATTTTTAAAACTTTAATTTTCTTGAAAATTATTTAAAACATTTTAAGATTTTCAAAAATTAAAAAGAAGAATATCAAAACACCTTTATTATTTTAACATAAGTATGAAATATCTGTTACCACTGGAGAGGCTTAGATAGCGAGGGGTAGGGGGGGGGGGAATGGATCAATCGACCATGAGATGCGGTGATTGATTCATTAATGCCCTTGGGGGTAACGGATGGCAACAATGCAATGCTGTACCAATGAAGTTTAACTGAGGTTCGGCTGTTGCTGTTACCCCCTTGGGCGATGAGTTTTTGAGTTTGCTCTCTTAAGGTTTTTGCCTTAAGGGAGCACATTGAGTCTCCGGGGAAGGTGTTCTCCGGCACGGCCCGCTGAGGGGCTTTGTCGGTGAATTATTTTCCTCGGAATTTGAGCGGTTCTGCTCAGTGGTCGGGGAGCCCGTCACTGAGTGGAACCAACGCTGAGATTAGGACGGTCTTTCGCCCACTATGGAGTGGCCTAGAGATCGTCCGTATTTTTGAGATTTCACCTTTACTTACATAGTCGGTGATTGATTCATTCAATCCAATATCCGTGGAGGGTAATGGATGGCAATGCTGTAGCCAATGAAGTTCTAACTGAGGCTATTGCTGTTATCCTCCTGCCATGATCAGAGCTTTAATTGCTCAATAACACCTTATCCATGCACTGTCCTCTACAGATAACGGGGAAGATGAAAAGCATTCTTGCCTTATAAGGACTATAAGGATAAGGCTTAGATAGCGAGAAGAATGGATCAATCGACCGTGAGATGTGGTGATTGATTTTATATGAGATGCCCATATAGGGTAACGGATGGCAATGCTGAACCAATGAAGTTTAACTGAGGTTCGGCTGTTGCTGTTATCCTGGGTAAATGAGTTCGCTCTCTTAGGTTTTGCCCTAAGGGAGCACTTTGAGACTCCGGGGAAAGTGTTCTCCGGCACGGCCCGCTGAGGGGTGCTTGCCGGTGAATTATTTTCCTCGGAATATGAGCGGTTCGGCTCGGTACTCGAGTTTCACTGAGTAGAACCAGCGCTGAGATTTGGACGGTCTTTCGCCCACGAATGAGTGGCCTAGAGATCGTCCGATATTTTTGAGATATCACCTTTACTTACACATACGGTGATTGATTTTATATGAGATGCCCGTATAGGGTAACGGATGGCAATGCTGAACCAATGAAGTTTAACTGAGGTTCGGCTGTTGCTGTTATCCTGGATTAATGAGTTCGCTCTCTTAGGGTTTGCCCTAAGGGAGCAATTGAGTCACCGGGGAAAGTGTTCTCCGGCACGGCCCGCTGAGGGGTACTTGCCGGTGAATTATTTTCTTCGGAATGAGCGGTTCTGCTCGGTGGTCGAGTTTCACTGAGTAGAACCAACGCGGAGATTTGGACGGTCTTTCGCCCACGAATGAGTGGCCTAGAGATCGTCCGATATTTTTGAGATATCACCTTTACTTAAACAGTCGGTGATTGATTCATTAATGCCCTGGGAGGTAATGGATGGCAACAATGCAATGCTGTACAATGCAGTTTAACTGAGGTTCGGCTGTTGCTGTTACCCCCCCCCCCCTTGGGCGATGAGTTTTTGAGTTCGCTCTCTTAAGGTTTTTGCCTTAAGGGAGCACTTTGAGTCTCCGGGGAAGGTGTTCTCCGGCACGGCCCGCTGAGGGGCTTTGTCGGTGAATTATTTTCTTCGGAATTTGAGCAGTTCTGCTCAGTGGTCGGGGAGCCAGTCATTGAGTGGAACCAACGCTGAGATTAGGACGGTCTTTCGCCCACTATGGAGTGGCCTAGAGATCGTCCGTATTTTTGAGATTTCACCTTTACTTACATAGTCGGTGATTGATTCATTCAATCGAATACACCTTGGAGGGTAATGAATGGCAATGCTATAGCCAATGAAGTTCTAACTGAGGCTCGGCTATTGCTGTTAGCCTCCTGCCATGATCAGAGCTTTAATTGCACAATAACACCTTATTCACACACTGTCCTCTACAGATAACGGGGAAGATGAAAAGCATTCTTGCTTCGCCCCTTTAAGCCAGTCCTTATGAGGACTATAAGGTTTAGATAGCTGTACGGAGTAAGATCGACCGTGTGATACGGTGATTAATATCCTTAGAGGGTAATTGATCGCAATGCTGTAGTCAATGAAGTTCTAACTGAGGCTTAGCTATTGCTGTTACCCTCCTACCGCGATCAGAGCTTTAATTTAATAGCTCAATAACACCTTATCCCTACACTGTCCTCTACAGATAACGGGGAAGATGAAAAGTATTCTTGCTTCGCCCCTTTAAGCCAGTCCTTATGAGGACCGTAAGTTTAAATAGCTGCTGCGGAGTTTTGACATGACAATATGATGAGAAAAGTCCATTTTAGGACTTCCAGGGTAACAAATGGCAATGCTGTAGCCAATGAAGTTTTAACTGAGGCTTGGCTATTGCCGTTACCCAGCCATGATGACTAGAGTTTTTTTAGCTCAATAACACTCCATCCACACAGATTTACTTCATTCAGATGACGGGATAAAGAGTCAAGGACTCAGTCCATCGCCCAGTTCTTTTAAGAACTTTAGATAGCTGTTCTGATCGATGCACGGTCGTATCTGGTATATTTACATTTACACGTAAGATTTTTGAAAAGTGTAAAAGCATCTCGATGATTTCACTATTATATATAATATAATTATATTATCATAATTATACATATAATAATTACGGAGTAAAAATAACATAATTATAGTTATAAATTGTTTTGTGATAAAAAAAAATCACTTTATCTGGTCTTCTATATTAACAATCTAAGATAGATTTCATACAAGCATACGCATATGTAGAAACAAAAATAATTTTCACACATGTTGAAATATATCACGTAATGGCTAATTCAACTCCAAATGAATCCATTCCCATACAATACCAAGAAACACTAACCAATCCAACTGATATGTTTAGATGTCATAAAAATTATTATTATTATTGGAAATCTTATTCTGTAAATTTATAACATTTTTCTTTTCAGTTTTTTTATCAAAAAAAAATAAATAAAATAATTCTTCCAATTCTTTTCAGGTATTCAATTGAGTGGACAAACAAGGGAGGTCTTAACGCTCAGTTCCACAAAGAATATTTAAAAGAATTCACCGCCCATTTTCACAAACATATAATCAAGCTGGTGGATCGAGCCATGCGAAAAGAGGATTTGAGTTCTCAGGGGCAAATTATAACGGAGATTTTACAGCACTTGCATTCCTGTAAGAACTCCGAAAAGATTTTTCAAGGAAGGGAAGTGGAATTGGAAATAATTAGAAAATATATTCAGGGAGACTGTAATCAGCCAATAGCACTACATGGCGAAGGAGGGTGCGGAAAGACTTCTTTGCTTGCCAAGTCTGCCAGTATGGTAAAAGTGTGGGCTCCTAGTGGCAGTCGTCCGATCATGATATTGAGATTTCTGGGTACTACCCCAGACAGTTCAACGGTGGTCCCCATGCTAACCAGTGTCTGTCACCAGATCTCATACAACTTCATTTTGCCTTGGACTGATATTCCAGACGACTTAATTCCCTTGACAGCCTATCTAAAGAGACTGTTGATGCAAGCTAGCAGAGAACAGCCGCTCTACATCTTCCTGGATTCAGTTGATCAGATCGGAGGACCCAATGATGCTAATCGGTTGTCTTGGTTACCCACCCGTCTTCCTCCGTATGTAAAATTGGTGGTGTCAGCAGTGTCTGAGGGAGATTGTACCGAATACTGGATGTTAAGGAAGGTATTAATGAATGACGATTTGTTCATCGAGGTTAAATCTCTGGGGTTCGATCTGGCAGAATATGTGGTTCAACAATGGCTCGCGCAGAACAACAGAGATTTGAATACGTACCAGTGGAAGGTGGTCCGCAATGCTATTTCTAAGTGCACCCTCCCCATTTTTGTGAAATTGGTATTTGCTGATGTTATCCGATGGAAATCCTACTCCAGGGCTTACGAAACTACCCTCGCGTACACAGTGAACGATAGCATCATGAAACTGTTAGAGAGGATCGAATTACAACATGGCAAGACTCTGGTTGCGCACGCTCTTTCTTACATCACATCAGCCAAGAGTGGGCTCAGCGAATCGGAATTGGAAGATCTCATCTCCCTTGACGACACCGTTCTTGATGACGTGTACCAGTACCATCTGCCACCGGTTCGACGTGTTCCTCCTTTACTGTGGACCCGAATTCGACGGGATCTTCCCAATTACTTATCGGAAAGAGAAGCCGATGGAGTGAGCGTTCTCAATTGGTATCACAGACAGTTCAGGGATGCTGCCATCGAAAGATATTTCAAGGTTTCCAACACCGTCAAGTACTTTCATTCTTCCATTGCGGACTATTTCCTAGGCATCTGGGGTGGTGGAAAACCCAAACCATTCAAATATACCGAGATTCAAAGGCATCGTTTTGGTCTGAAAGACAGAGAAGGTGAAGCTGACAGGAAGGTGCCATTGCAACCATTAGTCTTCCATAGTGCAGATGGTCGATCGGCTAGGTATAACCTCCGAAAGTTTGGTGAACTGACCTTTCACTTGGTGCGCGCAGACAGGTTGCAGGATCTCTTCGATAACGTGATCTTCAATTATCAGTGGCTCCACAGTAAGCTGAGCAGTTGTCCACTACAGGCGGTTCTGGCCGACTTCGAAGATGCCAGCGCTCATCTAACTGACAAAAACATAATCAAGGAGATCCAACTGGTGGCTGATGCCATAAGATTGGGTGGCGCAGTTCTCAGCGAATATCCTAACATGCTTGCTTCGGAAATAATTGGTAGACTTCTGCCTTTGAAGCATACTCAAAAGAAAGTGGCGGGACTCATCGATCAGTGCGATGCGTTGGGAGTACAACAATGTGCGCTGCTACCAGCATTTCATTTCCTCCACACCCCTGGAGGCCCCTTGAAATATTCCCTGGAAGGTCATGAATTTGCCATCTTTGGATTTACGTTGACCTCAGACCTGCGCTTCGTGCTTTCCGTGTCTAATCGATTTCTGATGTTCGATCTCTCAACCGGTGAAGTCACGCGCGATATCAACCCAAACATACAGGGTATAATGCAAACGCTGTCCATGAGTGCAGACGATAAATTTGCCGCATCGTACACAAATTACAACGAGGTTCTTGTTCTGAATATGTTGTCTGGGGACGTGCAGAGTATCAAGCCTCTTCCTGAACACGAGGAGTTTCCCATCGTTGGCGTGGATGCCATGGAAAAGGTAGTAGTAGTGTGGTCCACCAAACACTGGAATGTGTACGATATCAATTCGGATGAACTGCTTGAGAGTCACTTGTTAGAAGAAGAGAACGTGAATTTAGTAGCTGTCAAGTACACCGATACATCCGAGTACCACATCTCCTTAGAGGTTCCTATGGAGGACGACGCTGGATACCACATCCTCCGATCGACCTTTGACGACGTGAATCTACCAGATTTAGAACTGTGTGGTGGACTTGCATTCACTTCAGAAAAGGACGTGATCTTTATCAGTACTCGCAACAACGACGAAAAAATTGATGTGAGTCGAGTGCGATTAAAGAAAGAGGGTTGGGTTGAAGACGAGATGATTCATCAGCATCTGTTGAAAATTCTTTCTCTGGCTTTATCTCCCTGTTCTCAATACTTGATAGCGATTTTGGCAGTGGAGTTCATCCTGTGGCATCTGGAGAACAAGAATTGTGTCCATCTACCTCTTCCACATGGGGTGAGAAACATTTCTGTCAAACCTCTCAAATCCCAGAGTTCATTGGCGTTGACTCAACACAACCAGTTTGCCATCGGTGGAGTAAGGAAGAGTCTTTACGTCTGGGATATGTGCAAGGGTATGTTAGTGAAAGAGGTAGACGCACACTTCGCTCGAATACTACAACTGCGTCCTCTACTCGTGGACGATTTCAATGGAGTTGTTTCCTCATCGATTGACAGATCAGTGAAGGTATGGAATATTAAGAATATCTTCGAACAAGTGCATGTAATCGATCGGATGGAAATGGCCATCGACTCTATTTGCATTGCCAAGAAGGAAGATGTAGCAATTGTGGTGACACGTAACAGTGTAGGAGTTTGGAGCATTAAGACTGGAAAGCTATGGGCAAAACTTGCTGATAACCCTGTTGGAGCTATTGTAACGCACGCGGTTATCACCAGTTGTGGACGTTATGTGGTCAGTGCCGAGACAGGCACTCTAGTCATGTGGAACCTCGAATCTGGCTCTGTCGTTAACAGAGAACCTCAACCAAACATCAAACAACTTTTATTGGCACCTGATGACTCGATGGTCATTGTGATTGCTGATGAAGGTACAGGAAATGCTTTATGTATAGCACGAAATATCCCCGATGGATCCGTGGCATACTCCTTCACCTTTCCTTTTGTGACGTTGAAAACTGTAGTGATAACAACCGGGGGTGCCAATTTAGTACTCATAAGCGTCGACAAAGGACGAGAATGTCTCATGGTGTACGACGCAAAGACCGGAGAATTCGTCCATAAAATACCGATGAAAATCAGTAGCATCAAAGGGTTCAAAAAGATGATCCCTTTTCCGGCTAAGGGTTACTTCATCGCCATCATTGGCGCCGATAAGTCTTACATCATCGATGTCAAGAATAGGAAATTGATCAAGGCTCTGAAGAAGTGGAACGGGGCTTGTACTCGCGATGGACGTTATGGACTTTATGCACCAGCCCAGGGAGGGCTGGAGATAATCGAACTCCGCCATGGTAGCACTGTGCGCGTGCTGATCCCTCCGGTAAGCGAAGGTGTTTGGAGCGTCGAGGCGAAATTCACCAAGTCCAATGAGCACGTTCTCTATTATCACAGCGGCCGAAGAAGCATCGGCCTATTTCGGGTGTCAGATGGCCAACAGCTCGCTAACTACAAACTGTCGGCCGAAACTAGCGCTATGGAAAGTACTCCAGATGGATATTCCGTAGTGGTAGGAGGGGAAGATGGTAGCTTCATAGTACTGGCCATTGTCGACCCTAAAATGCCTGCCACCAGGCGGAGGTTGGAGGCATTGCCGAGCCGATCCAGCGAACCAGTCAGAGTTTCCGGAATGTCTTTCAAGGCGGCTGTCCAAATGGCATCCAGGGCTGCTAGACTGCAGCAAGGTATGTATGCGGATAATGACACATCTCGTGTTTGTTCGGTGTCCTAAGTGGTTTAATTCCAGACTTTGATAGCAGCCAAATTGGATGAACAAACAACTTTATTATCCGAGTTCCTAGCTTCCATCACCACAATAGTGAAACGATATCTCCAGCTGTTCAAGAAAATACTAAAAAAAAAAAAAAATGAAGTAGATGTGGCTTCCTCCGTTTCTAGATGTGGCTTCCATCCGCTTACGTTACAAGCTGACACTTTACAAAGTGCATCAGTAGCTCGCGACCCGATTTGTTCATTTACTTGTTCGACTTGATGAGATTTAAAGATTGCCCAGTTGGGACTAATACCGGAAGTAGCATGTCATATTACTTCCGGAGTGATAAAGTGTAATACATCCCGTATCACCGATGCCGATATCAAAAATAATCCGAACTGAAGGCTCCTTCATTTTCATCCATTAGTATCAAATGGCTTCGAGAGGATAGATAATAGTAGAAAAATATTAAAGACCCTGTTTGTTTTTTTTTTCCAAATTAACGTTTGTTAGCTTTCCTTACAGTTTCACAGCTAAGCCAAATAAAAACCGTGATGTGCAGTTGCTTTTAACAGATGGCAGAACAATACTGCGTGCTATAATTAAATGTATAACACCACACAACAATTTATTTTCTGTTAAACGGAAGTAGAGAATATGGATATTTATCAGAATTAATTTAATTCATTTACGCTGTTTCATGGCCTAAGAAAAACAGCGATTATAACAGCAGACTCCTTTAGTAAAAATTGTTATCTGGACCTAAAGTCAGCCTTATAGTTTTCAGAAAATATAGACCAATGAATCAAATAGCGTAAGTCATATATAGATCCGATTAAGCAAGTACTGCTCATGCGTAAAATCTTGCTTATGAATAATATTCCATCTAATGCGCAGGCGCGCAGCTTAGTGGGAAGCATTGTTCAAAATAAGGTAGTTTGCTCTTTTGAATAAGTTTCAGATCGAGATGTACTTTTAAGGTTCTTTTCTCATTAGCTCTCCCCCCCCCCTCCACTTCTTTATATAGTATAGTGCTGTGCTGCCATCTAGTGTGAAGCAAAAATAATAATAATATAAAGGTTTACAACAAAGTAAATCTTACCAGCAAGTTCTCTGATTGTTTTTGAGCATGTGGCGACTTGTGTAAAGAGTGAACAAAAAACGAAATAAATAAAAATTCAACTGTACATTAAAACCCTGTGGGTTTCAGATTTAATACATCGCCCCTCCTTGCTGGTAATATATACTTGCACCTCTGGAAAAATAATGTTCTGTCCTACAGAATAACTCCTGGATTCAATCTGTTTGAAACTCTTGTAAATCTGTCGCCTCTCAAAAGTTCCAAACTACTTAGAACTAAAGAAGCAGCGAAACGAAAGGAACAAGAAGTGCCAAGAAGGATGTCGAACATTTTTTTATATCAACACAGATAGAAATGCCTATCAAGCAGTGGAATGATTTTTAAAATAAGACTTTCCAGCATTCTCAGGTTTAAGAAGAGTAGATAGTTTATAAATTTAGGTTTTCTTAGAAGAGTTTGTAATATTAATATTGCCAAGTATCCTAACATACTGAAGCAATACGAAAAAGAACGTCTCAATGTCTGTAGATTTAAAGTTATTAGCCAGTAACTGTTCAAGATAGTTGTTATAAGTATAAAATGGGTGTTTATACAGAATAGTTATTTTTATAACAATTTTTAGAGAAAAATAAATAAATAAAATAATGCACTTGTTCGCTAAGATGTGGCCAATGAAGAATGCCATAGCGGTTTATAAATGATTTAAAGAAATAGATGTCTAAAGCTAAATTAAATTGTACCAGAAATAATTTTAAAAACGCTAATGTTAGAAGAGATATGTAAAGAAATGATCATTGCTGTTAATGTATTGATAATAAATAAACCGATAAACCAATGACTGATTGATTTTCATCTTGGTTATTTCGATGAATAATTCTGTAATTAATCACGCTTACTTGAAATAGCATAAAGATGTGCTATCCTGGCTGAGCTAACAGAAAATGCTAAAAAAAATCAGTGATAAGTCCTTCGTAAAGTCATTTGCCCTGACCCATCACGTTTCTTGAAATATTTCCAAGCACCCTTATCTGACAGCATCTTTGTTGATCTAAATATGCATTCGAGATTAACATAAACAGACATTTCAGACCGTATGCATTTTGGCCTTCTTATTAATACAAAAAGCATTTGCTCTTGTTATTCAAAAACCTTCGACAGCAACAGGATGTTTATCGCAACCACACTGATAGCTAAGAATATACCTCTTAAAGATCGATGTAAAAATATTTCCACGTACATCATAAGATAAAAGCAAGCAGCCTCGGTTCTCCAAGTAATGCGCAGAAACAGTTGATAACGAAAAGGAAGCAGAGCACAACTGTTTCGAAACTAAGTCCGCTGCGTTCAATTAAAATTATTAAAACAAATTATATGATTCCACAATGGTAGTCGTACTTCCTCATCCAATGCTAAAGTCATTGTTACAACTGCTGGAAGTATCTGCTACATTTACATCCACGTGGTTCTCTTACAATATATTCTTTCAATATAAACAATGGCTCATCTACCACATAATCAAAAGACAACAATGCATTTTGCTACATATTCAAAAGACAACAATGACTCTTTTAGGACAAAAAACAACATTGACTATGTCGTAGGACATCTATGTCCTACGACGTAGTTCAAAAACAACAATAGCTCTCCTACGGCGCATACGACAAAAAAAAAAAAAAAAAACCGGACTATCCTACAACGTGTTCAAAAAAGGGGACGTTTCTCGGTATCATACTTTTCCTCCGACTGTACTGGTGACGAAAAGAAGTATTCCATTTACTATACTACCTCTCATTCAGTCTTAAGTCGTTCACTAGAGAAACAATACTACCACTGAAAAAAAATAACGGGAGGAATTTTGTTCAAAAATATCTACCCCATCCTGTCATGTTCTCGTATTTTACCTCGTTGTTTTTCAAAATTATTCAGAAACCATTAGCAACCACTAATACTTTATATTAATCCCATAATAATAGATTGCTGAAAAAAGTTCATAGGAAGTAGGTTTCGTTAATATTCATGCATTTTCCATTTGTCGCTGATCACTCATTGTTTGTAAGGCCTAATGTTCCGTTATTTCCCCATCAGTAACTTTTTTTTCTCATACCAATGTTCTAAGTCAAGGTATTGCTCTGTTCTTTCATCTACACCGCTCCTTCTATAAATCAGCGTGCTTATTTCGCTGAATGCGAACCCTGTTCACCGCTTTCTGTATGATAAGACTTCCCTTTTATATTAGAACTCTTACAATATGCAAACCATCAAAAACTGAAGACTATCTTGCTTTATTTATATTATCGTTGTTGTGGTCCTGGATGCTTGGAATTGCCGAGGTGAATATCATTTCTCACCAAACGATAGTGTGAGACCTAACCTAACCCAAAGTGAGACCACAGCCCCGCGTATCAGAGGTCTGATATGCGGGGCTGTGGTCTCTATGTGGTTCTATGTTGAGTCCCTGGAGCTGGACTGAATATTGAGCTCATGGCACCCCTGTGGCATTATAATGGTATGATAGATTAAGGTAATTTGCCTCAGCCCCACTTCCCAAACTCCATACTGTCATTTCTTCAAAAACTAACATTACACCTACCCCTGATTTCGTTCTTACCCAGCCTCTAACGAAGGAAAAGAATAAGAAATTTATCTTGTCGAAACAACTCAAACCTTGGCGTTTCATGACATAAATATAGATGACACAGTATCCAAAAATCTCGGGGTTGTTATCCAAAGTGTTAGCAAAAGGCACAACGTGTTATCAATATTTTTAGCAAATATTGATAACACACTTTAACGATATATGAAAGTAGTCACATTATTCTTGAACAAACTTATTAATGCAAGTTCTTTCGAAACCTATGGAAATTATACATTTATAACGGTGATATAATATTTTCTTTTAAAAAATTACGTCTTTACATTTTTTTTTCCTTACAAACAGAACCCTGTGTTTAATCAACGAATTCAAAACCTAGCAAACGCGAAGTCGAGGACAAAAATCGTCAGTTTAACGAAAGATGGACATGCGACTATTTTTTACTTGCATAAAAGACAATGCGTATGCTTGATATGTTGTGCAAAGATATCTGTTTTCAAGGAATATAACATCGAGAGGCATTATAAAACTAAACATTCTTCAAAATTTGATAATTTGCAAGGACAGTTGCACAAACAAAGACAAAGTGAATCAACTGGTAGTCGATTCTTTGCAAATCATTCTCTGGTAGTTTTAACATCACCGAAGAATTTGCATCTTTAGTTCCATTGAGAGGAACTACTACCGGAAAAGGAAATACATACAGGAAACTGAAAACCGTTCTTAATCAATTAAATATCCCAAAAGAAAGATGGCGGTATAACAACAGATGCAGCTCGAGCCATGTCTAATATTAATGTTGGGATTGTAATCCGGAGACATCAAAAAGATTAACAGGACGCGAAATAATTAATTTCTCACTGCATTTTGCACCAAAAAAATTTAAGTGCAAAAGTTTTGAAAATGTCCAGTGTTGTTCCACCGATCATTAAAATTGTAAATTTTGTTAGATCTCGAGGACTGAATCGCGAATTTAAGGGATTTTTGAGAGCTGTAGAAAGCGAATATGGCGATATCCTTTTTAACACACCGAGGGTCGACGGCACAGTGCTTAAGCGTGTGTACGATTTGAAGGGCGAAATTCGGTTATTCTTGGTGATGAAAGACGACCCGTTTCCAGAATTTAATAAGGTCTGGATGAGCGATTTTGCGTTGACATTATTCAACATTTGAACGAATTAAGTGTAAATATTTTCTCATCCCCCTTTAATATAGACGTTGAAAGGGTTTCCGAAGAATTTCAAATAGAAATAATTGATTGGCAAAGCAACACTGAAATAAGTCTCAAAATGTTAGTCTTATTTACTTTTATAAGAGTTACTTTCCAAGTGATAAATTTCCATTGCTGGCTACCCGTCAGGCGAATAAAGAGTTTATTTGGTAGTACTTATCTGTGTGAACGACTCTTTCGAAAATCAAAATAGTAAAAAATGATCGTCGAAATCGCCTTGATGACTAAAACATTGTATATAACAGTCGCAATGCTAAACATACTCTCCCAATATTGAAAAGCATGTTGATGAGAAATAGAGTCAAATATTAATTAAATTAAAGTCTCATTAATTAAATTTCAGCAGCTATTTAATTTCTTTTGATTAAAAAAAATGCACGTATACCTGCGTATATATTGAAAGTATTACTAATAAAAAGTAAATCAAATTAAAAAAAAATCATTGTAAATCTATGTCGAAAATAACAAATTCCACCCCATAAATTTAAATTTTTGATTAATATATTAAAGTATTTAATATTGTGTTCGTTGCGGCCCACTGCAGAACAAAGGTTGCTCATCACTGCTCTAGACCTTAGTATCCCATAATGCAAATCACACATCCTTTTGGAAGTACATAATACTATGCATTACTGGAGGATCACCATCAAGACTGGATTCAACTGTCATTGAAATATTGTTTAAATGCATGGGTACCTCTTGTAAAACTCTGAGTAATCTACCAGATCACTCTAAATCTTGTTGATCCCCCACCCCCAAAAAATAGCACTACTAAAGACATCCCTTTTGCTCAGTGATGCACCATAAATTTAAATTTCCCAACGAGCAGAATTATTCTACCCAGCAAAGCAAACCGAATAAGAAAATTCCTAAATAGCAGACCTCATATATTCTTCTCATACAAGTTATAAGAAGGTGTATTAACTAATTATTCAAATATTTTGAATTATCGCAGTTTTTAGCAAAATTTCATACTTATCAATAAATTATATTCTTGTTTCGTTTAAGTGTATGCAAAAAGTTTATATATAAAGGTAAATTAGCAGGAAATATTCGGTTCCCCCTCCAGAAACGAGTATGTAAATTATACATAATTTACATATTTGCTCGGAACTGTAAATTCTAAAATGTTCCCAAAAGCTGCAAATTCCTTGTTTTACGAAATATTAAGCTTATGTACAAGACATTGTCGATACTGACCCATGGAGGCCCACAAGAATTTGCATTGCCAGATTATAAATAAATAAATAAATAATAATAATAAAAAAATCTGCTGTCTCTGAGTGCTGCGTGAAAACCGGAACTCTGGTGCTGTAGATTCATAACACTTTCTTGTACAGAATCTTAATAATTCGTAAAACAAGGAATTTGCAGCTTTTGGGAACATCTTAGAATTATGTCAAAGAAAAATCTACAGTTCCAAGCAAATATGTAAATTATCTATAGCTCATGGTGTGTTAATTAATGTATGGGATCGAAGACTTGCAAATGTGTTAGATTTCTACAAGTTCTGGCACTAGGGCTGGAAAAGTAACATTCGCTTTACGCATCAAATTGAAAAAAAAAAAAAAAAGTGGGGGGGGGGTGACGAATTACAATGCGACTCCCATTCACGAAAGGTAGTTGACCTTACGATACTAATAAGCTAATAGTTTTTTTTTTATTCATCTTATATTTCATATTTTTAGTTTACTTTTTAATAAGCTAGAAACTGGAACTTTATCAAACCACTTCAGGCCTCCAGTAAGAGGGGAGGTAGTCACACACCGGACGGTGAAAATCATCTCTCACCGAAATACAAATTAAAAATTGAGAGTCATTCTTCGAATCAGTGAGAGACGTCACAATTAGCATTTTGATATGAACACAACAATACTGCGACATATTTATGACGTTAACTGTTGCAGCAGTTGCTAGGCAACGAAATTTGAAATAGAAATGTAAAGAGCAGTCACTAGAAGTAGGGATGTAGCGTTTGAAGTTCTTTTATCACACTGTAATAAAATAATTATTAAAATATAATATGCTACGGGAACGTAACATTTATTTCAGTACTTAGAGAAAAAAAAAAATTATTTGCAACAGTATCCCCCCCCCAATAGTAATAGCATACGCATCTCCAGACTATCAAGAGAGAAAATGCAAAACCTCCCCTCGAGGGAGACAAAATGGTCAATAGAAAACCTATTATACCTTCAGCGGAGGGGTAATAGATCCGTCAATCAAACGCCGATATTATTATAATGATCGCTACGCCCAAACCCAACCCAACACATATATTAATGCAATCCAGAATGGACTGTTGGAGGTCTCTCAGCCTATTTTGTCCACACATTCGTGCAATATATTCGCGTATACAAGCGGTTGAATTCGAAGCAGTTGAAAGCTGTTGTTATGTCAGAAAGGTTCAATCAACGAATCTCGAACTGCTTTTCAATGTCTGACATTTCTTTTAAGTCCTAATGTAATTGGTTAACACCTGAAATTGTATGGGTGTTCACTTCTGTTTTTTTTTTCTGAGTTGTAAAAGAACAGCTGTGGGTGGTACTCTCCGTATTCTTCACAACTTTTCTCACAGACAAAAATTACTATAATTTTTTTCTTACAACTGTTCGAATTTGACGCAGGGAGTGTCATCTACAATCTCACGTGTATTTATAAACAAATATATCGCCTTGACCGAAAGAGAATTTGTTTTTTTTTTTTCTCTTCTATAACTTTATTCACCAATGTACGTCTGCAAATATTATGGAATCCATCCGCGCATGCGCAAAGACCCAAACTCCTGGTTTTCGAAGCCAAATCCTAAGGAATAGCATAGTTAGCGTTTATACTGTAGTCCGATATGTATGGTTGGGTTTACTTCTTCTTCTGGTGGAAAATCCTTCAAGATTCTAGACGTCTTAGACGGGAGTCGAACCCAGTTCTTTCCGACCAAACGACATTGTCGTTATTGATGCTCAGGTGGTTGTACAAGTCTTACAATTGCTATTAAAATCGAGTAAATTTAGTAATCAAGTGGCGGAAAAGACCAATTGTATATGCACACCCTCTGAGACACATAATTATGTATTAGGTGTTGGTTTTCAGAAGTGCTTTTTGACCTTGTAGTGGCGGGGATCAAAAGATAATTTATCCATGAATAAATCATAGAAATCTTCTCCTAATTTATCATTCTTGACTACTGCATGCATAAGAAGTAAAACATTCTAAAATGCGATTTTAAATGGAATATTTTACCATCTTTTCTTACTCCCCTACAGGTTCTCCGTATTGGTTAATATAACATCGCGTGAAAGCGTGTCCGAACACGTGTTCATTTATCGTCCCAATTGAATTCATTCATTTCCCAGCCCACTTTCGGCAGAATTAATTTGCATGAATTAATAACAGGCAAGATTTCAAAGCCTCCGTTTAAAATCTCCGATAAACTCAAAAGTAGGTTTTAATTAGTAAATTAATTTTAAAAGGAGAACTTTTAATTTGCGGTCTTCCCCCCCCCCCCTCCCAATGCATAAATCGATTCCCCCAATCTCATACGAACTTTGTGTTGCTAAACTGTAAAGTAGGTCATAGGTTAAAACGACACGTTAAAAAAGGAGAGAAAACAGGCTCATTTTAATTAACTAATCTACATCGAGAATGTTAGGATAGCAGTGGGAAAAGGTCAAACAAATTGGATTGCGAACTCTGAATACTAAACATTCGAATGTCCCACATTCCCTCCGGACTGGTGTCAATATATACATGGACACACGCGTCAATCAAACAAATAATTGTCTGATTTTGTTGCATTATAATGACGGAGTTGGGTGACTGGTCGACAGTTCCTTTTTTTTTTCCCTCTGGATTCTCAGGTTTTCATTTGTACAAAAGCAGACAGAACTAAAAACTGTTGTACATTATACTATCGTGATTGGTTAAGGAATAAATAATAAAAGAACCCTGCTCACTATCCCCCCCCCACCCCTGATTCACACAGTACATATGCCTTCGGATTTTGAATTGTGTAAGATGTGTGCATTTTCTCCATGTTTGTATTAATTTCCACGATCTCCTACTGATTGTAAATAATCTTCTAGTGTACTCTTTTTTACTTTTCATTTTAATTTAGAAAGATTTTTATGTGAAGATATGACAAGTAATGTTCAAATATACTCTTCCGGCATTCTTACAAAATAATAATAATAATAATAATAAATCCCACCTTTCCTTATCCTATGTTTCATAAGTCATCTTTTCGCGAATCATAGCTGTGATGAGATGGTTAATTTTTTTGTGTGTGACAAGCGATATGTGACAATATAATAATTATTATATTTCAAATTGTTGATGGAGTCACAAAAATAAGCAAATAATACCGTTTTGAAGAATGCGAAAAATTCCAACAATTAAAACAAGTAGGAAATGAACCAAAAAATGACTTTCATAATACTATTCTTGAACAGTGACGCCATCATTATTACAACAATTGAATTTAGTCAGTTGTTGTGATAATGATTATGTCTCTATTCAATTGTTGAACGTTTTGGAATTTCGTATTGTACGCATATAACTTTGTTCTACCTCATTTGACCACTAAAATGAATTCAAACTTAAAACAACTCGCGGATATTAAACTGTTTGGGAAAAATTGATGTGACGAGCGAACAAAATTTAGCGTCTTTCCTAAATGTCCAAGATTAGCCAAAAGTGACGTGCCATAGCGGAATTATTGATTATATAATATAATTTTTAAATACTTTGCCAAATTTAGCAAGTGCAAATACAACACACCAAGGGTTTTTTCACTTTTATAATAAGTGACGTATAAAATACAAAAATCTTATGTTAGGCTTAATGACATTTCATTAGGCTTACGAGATCGGCATTTAAAAATCCAACTATCCGCTGTTCAAAACGAGTTTGGGGTCATAAATTACTATTTCCTTGGGATTGAGTTAAGTTACTTATCAGTGAGAGTTTAAATGAGAGTTTAAATAGTTTTTTGTATTCTCAATGCAGCTTACCAATCAGTGGTCATTTGTCGCAATGAATTGTGGGAATTTAAAATCTTTACAGATGAATACAATTTAACTGTTTTTTTTTTTTTTTTTTTTTTGCTGCTGTTGCAAACCTAATTTCGTTAGAAATTCTCCTTTCTTTCCCCCCCCCTCTTACTTGCTCATATATAATTTTAATTCAAACAAAAAGTTATCATAGTTTTCAAGTGAAAACATATAGTCTTTCTAATTGTTAATGTTAAATGTTATTTTCTGTTAAGTATCCCGAATGTTTAATTATCACAATGCAGGAGACTGACAGTCGAGCACATTAATATCTCATTAACAGTCTTTCTTAACAATTTTCTTCCAAGAAAGGCTAATGCCACCCGCCTTAATAATGATTCACAGAGGTCACAATAACGGTACAGGCAGACTTCTCTAACATCGGATCATGAAACCATCTTTTGGAGCATCGTCCAGTTCTCCTTTGCATCTTTTATACTTTTTTTCCCCTTTTCTTGCGTGTGAATAAAAATCGGATTATATTTAAGAGCTGAGAAACGCACACCGAGACAAACACAAACAAGTTGACCACGCCAATAGTTCACACTCTCTCTATCAAATTACACTCTTCTAGACCAGTTTTTGACACGCGATACGTGCGTTTGTTTTGTCATACCCAGATAGGTATGGCATATCGGGAAACGGTCCAGAAAGCCCCAGGGAGTGTTAAATTGGTGTACAGTTACATGAGTACTTCCCGGCTGGTCAATTTGTCTGTTTTGGAGATGAGAAATCCTTCCCCTCCCATTTGACACCGGTTAACTCAACTTAAGATGAAAACGTCTGATAAAGACTCTTTGCCTCCTAGACGGGATGTGAACCCAGATCTTTCTGAAGGGCTTCGTCTATACTGACTGAGCTGCGAAGCTCTAAAGACTGCACTCATGTTAGATATAATTAATCATTTAGAATAAATGATGCGTCAAGAATGGATTTTTTTTTTTTTTTTTTACACTGAAAATTGACTGCACACGACTTTAAATGGTACTAAAAGAAAGACAATAAAGATAGATATAGTCTAATTGTTGAAATGAATACTAAAACAATCTGCTGCTATTTGCATAGTGACGTCACAATGATCCAGCTGATTAGCCTGCGTGATTAACAATGAAGTAATATTTCATAAAAATTATAGCAAGCTCAATCATTCTTGGTATTAGATCTACTTTTTTAAATTGATAGTTTTATGCTAATTAGGCATACAAAAAGAATTTTCAGCGGTGCTATTTCGATAGTGATGGAAGTTTCCGCTAATAATAATTTTTAACTCGTTTCCTTCTTTCTTTCTGGTTTGACCTTTGACTTCCGGTTAAAAATATGCAAGAACACGTTGTATACTTGTGAAATGGAATTTCAAAAGGGAAATAAAATTCTTTAATTCTTTTCTCTTGGTGTATATCGGAATGGTCAACCTATGTAATTCTAATCTCAGATAGATGGCGAATATGATGATTAACGAATTATGGGTGAAATTATAGTAGTAAGTCACCAGGAAGGAGACTGGTTTGAATGCGGACAGGAGACTAGTTTGAATCGGACACCATCGCAATCAATCAGTACAGTGGAAGATTAATCGGTATTTTAGTATAATAGCATACGTAGGATTGACAGCTACCCTTACAGCTCTAAAGAAAAATAAAAATAAAAAAAATTAAACGTCAGAATACGTGAGTATCTTATTTAATAAGGTGAGAAAAATGAAAAGAGAAAAATAGGATTAAATTTTGGCAGTTAAAAAAATAAAATAAATCCGTGGATTTATAACTTATATGAAACTAAGCTCTCTCTATAAGAAAAACTTAAGATATTTTACGGGCGAAAAGATAGAACGTCTTGAAATTAGAAAATACGTGTTCTCAACTTGAAAAAACTTCACAAATAAGAAAGCATAATTAGAAACTAAAAGACGGATATAGGAAAGGAATTTTGTACAAAATATTCAACCATTAGTTGACCAAGAAAATATTAAAAACAGGTAATTTACTTAATGGCGAAAAGCACTATTTAACCATTAATAAAATAAATAAAACACCTGAGAAACAATATAATTGTGTTGCTTTCTTGGAACGATAAAAAAAAAAAAAAAAAAAAAAAGACAGTTTTTTTTGTATGGAGAAAATTTTTTTAAATAAAACATGTGTGACAGTGAGTTCTATGTAATTAGAAAATGCGTGCTCTTAAAAAAATATATTAAAAGGACACGGCTTTAAACGCTGACACTCGCAAACTCGTATATCACCCAATGGTACAAATAATGTAATTAGGTAATTGAGTTGGTGCGTACGTAAATACTTAATTTAATTCTGATTCACTAACTATAAGTAAAGAACAATTAAATAATAAAAAAGAACATTGATTGATGATATCTTACGGACGACATCGCAAACGCATTCAGATTAATATGTACAAGTAGAATCACCACAAAAAACAAGACGCAACAATAACTTTGATCTCTCTTTATATAACACAACATTGTTTCGAAACAATGCTAAAACAACATTGTGCGAAACAATGTTGTGTTATATAGATAGATCAAAGTTTGGGCTCGTTCAGTGTGCTGAATATCACCATTTTCTTTTTTTCTTTCTTACTTCGAAAAAAAAAATTAAATTAAATATTACTGACTGAAAGCACGAATCGCATATTTCTTCAATAAGTCGAAACCGAACGTCTAGAAGTAATGGTGAGCATCTTAACCACTAAGCTAGGAAACAATTCGTATATATTTTTTCATTCTTGGTGAAAGAGCAGTACTGCTAATAGTGTACTCAACGTACTTTATATATGAGACATAATTCAAACAATTCGATGAAGCTCGCATCTTTTTTTATTTGGGGGGGGGAGAGTTAAGACTTGTATTAAACCAATAAAATGAAACTATTAAACATGTCCAAAGCCTTCCTATCTTGTTAATATTTTTTT
This sequence comes from Typopeltis vanoorti, assembly GCF_054136105.1. NCBI lineage: Eukaryota > Metazoa > Arthropoda > Arachnida > Uropygi > Thelyphonidae > Typopeltis > Typopeltis vanoorti. Next base: position 107,841,551 of record NC_143561.1, read on the forward strand.
AAAAAAAGTTGGTTATTTATAAGAAAACTAAGCCTCTGTCTGTAACTATGTGTTCTACGACCGGTTTGTCTATTTTGTGGGATGAAAAATCCAAATGTCTGAGAAGAAAAACTCCGTATGAAACAGGCTAAGTTACTTTCATCTAAAAATACTTCTTAAATGTTTTTCACATATTAGATGGAATTTGAACCAAGGCTTTCCTAACCGAATGTCGCCAAGTCTTTCCGACTACGCTACTAAGGGCACTAGATGAGGGATAAATCTTTATTATCAGTGGGCTAAGTTTGCGATGTAAATTCCAACTAAAATGACTGCAAAATAATAACAGAACATAATATTTTTAATTATAGGCAATAACTGAAGACATATTGTGATTGTTTTGACGTGTCGTTACTCTGATGATAATCTTACTGCTATTATATGCCGATAATTTTTAGCTTCCAAAAAGTGCACTTATGAGCATCCCCCACTGATATGCATAAAATACCTTTAGAAGTCTTGACACACATGCTCTACATATATCAAGAGCCTGGGAAGAAGGAAAATATATTGTTGCTTAGCTACCAGCGACGGCCTACGACGTATGGTTTGATATGTTAAGGCCACATTTTGCATAACTAATTCTAATAAGTCATTCAAAATTAATGAGAGGAAATGTCCAGTACGAGCAACTAATGGCAATTAGATTAATAGATAAAATGGGTGGCTAGAAAATAAAGATACGACCCTCATAACACCAACATTAATATGTTGGATATTGAGCTTCTGATAAATTGGAAAATAAATTCCAGACTGAAATAAAAAGAAAAGTGCTGAAATTAAACTCATTTACTTGACATTCTCTTCGGCATATACTTTATCTACCAAGATCTGTCTAATGTCACTCCTGTCACACGTATTGTAATTTACTAAAGGCAGTTTTTAATACTCCTGTCATGTTTGTCCTTGATGGTTTCAAAAAACCAGCTCTTATGGGTGCTCAGTAATGTCGTATGCAAATTAGCTCTTTATATTTGCGTAAGGGAAAAAAAAAACAAAAAAAAACGAGACTAACCCGTTTGAAAACCTAATCCTAGTTTAAAAGTATGTTTAATGGTATTTCTATCGGGCAACAATTAGTTTACTCGAGTACAATGGATGAAGTCAATTGATGCGGGAACAATGCAAGGTAGCAAGTAAACAATTGACAGAGAAGCCAATTGTTGCGTAACGCAACAATACTAAACACGTTTAATTGTTTAAATGCACCAAATAATATTTTGTATTCTCCTATCATATTTCCTACTAATACACTGTACTAATGTGATGTAAACTTTTATTTATAGGCTTGTTTGTTTAAAAAATGTTTAAAAAATATTACTCTATATAACCAAACACAAAGTATGATATTGAATTACGGCAAAACGAAATGGGCCACTTTTCCATACGTGTTATACTATCATTTTATTGGCAAAATCTTTGTGGCCCGCATACTTTTTTTGTTGGAACATACTCTTTGTTCCTCTGCCTGTATCTCGGTGCAAGGACCTATGACATTACTGGCTCCTGCGTGTGGGAATCACCCGTATGTATATGATGGCCCTTTAATTGTATTTTTAACCACCTGACAGCAGGTGGAAACTAAAAGACATCTGCTAGAGATCTGACAATGCAGTGATCACATGTGTAGTATTCGATATACAACGGATTTGTCTGTTGCTCGAGTTGGTCGTGAAATCAAAGGTTAAAAACCTTAAAGTGTGTGTGATACGAAGTTATAATCCAAGTAAGTATTATTTTCTAAGAAATCAATTAGTAGGAAATGAATATAAACTTTGCTTCAGATAAAATGAATACATTGTCTTAATTAATGTTACTTCTCGATAAACGTATTTTGTTATTACGTTTAAATTCTTTGAAAAAATGCATTTAATTTTTTAGTGCATTTTTTATTTTTAAGTTAAGAATACCAAAGCAGCAACAATTAACTCTCATTGTTGTACTGAAATAACAGAAATGAATAAATTACAACTGGTTGTCCTTCATTTAGCAATAAACAACTAAATGAAGGACAACAATTGATTGTAATTTACTGATTTCAGTTGTTTCAGTACAACAATGAGAGGTAATTGTTGGTGCTTTGGTATTCTTAACCAAGTTATTACTTTTCCTTTTACTGCTAAAATTAAATGCATTTTTCAAAGCCTTCCGTTATAACAATCCCCCCCCCCCCCACACACACACCAAGTTAATATTGATTCTTTGCGAACCATTTTCCCATATTACGTCATTTTGTTTTGTGTTGCAAACTGTTCGTTTATGGGCAGGAGTTATTAATAAGAATCTCTAAAATTACAGGACTCACGTATGATTGGTATCAAGTTCATATAAGAAAATAAAATACGAAGATCAATTTAAGTCTTTATTTTTCTTTAGAAATTATTCAGTTAATTATCTCCTAGATTTTTTTTAGTTTGAAGCGATTGTCTATAAGTCTGTTATATATAAATGTCCAACTATCACTTCTGTTGTTATGACAATCAACAATGAAAGAAGTCGAACTACTTAGAAAAAAAAAAAAAAAAGGCAAAAATTAAAAGCTTTAACTCAACATTGTTGCCATTTATTAGGGGTAACAGATACCTGATTTCGATTAAGAGTTTGAGTCGGATTATTTTAATTTATTTTACACTAATTAAAATTTTTCCTGTTTAGTTGGTTAGTCGAGTGGATAGCGTGTGCGTTGTCCAATCAATTGTAGGCCGAGTTGATGGCCTACAACTGGTTGGAGGTTATCGTACTCGCTTTTCCAACCAACAGACTGCGGGTTCGAATCCCGCCATGGATGTTTGTGATTGATTTTAGGTGGGAGATGAATTTCATTGCCCTGATTATTGGAGACCTGAAGTGGCTTGAAAAAGTTCCAAACCACTAGAGCAGGGTTATGAAAAAATAAATAAATAAAGTAAAAACAAACGAATATGTAAAAATAAATTAAAATACTAAAAAATATACATATATAATTAATAAAAATAGAAAAGCATCCATAGCTCACTCACGGTGCTATTGTAGTATAAGTTTGTAACAGAACCTTTCATAGGTGAGAACTATGCAAAACAAATTACTGCTGTGTTTCGAAGAAGAAGATAAATAAAATTAACAGTCTTCCTATAAAATACAAATGAAAATTTTATTATTATTAAAATTTTGTTTATTTTGTTTTGGATTTTTAAAAATATTGTAAAAAACAAGTAAATTAATACACCAAAATATGCTTCATATCACAGTTATTTGTAAACGTGATCATATCAACTATGTGCCCTGCGTGGTGGCCGGGATAACAATAGGCTACTGTAACCCATGCATGTCGTAAGAGGCGACTAAAATGAACGCAGAGTTTCGAGATTTCGCTCTCTTATGTTTCTTCCGGAATTTTGCTCCCGGTGAGGGGGCTTAGATTTCGGGAGGTTTGCCCTGTGAGAGCATTTTGAGTCTTTGGAGAGAGTGTTCTCCGGCTTGGTTCGTGAGGGAGCCTTGTCGGTGGATGCTTTTCCCTGGAATATGAGCGGTTCTGCTCAGTGGTGGGGGGGGGGGAATTCGTCACTGAGTGGAACCAACGCTGAGTTGGACGGTCTTTCGTCTACTCGTAGGGAGTGGTCCGCGGGATCGTCTTAATTTTTTGAGAGGGCTTTACTTACATACCAGCCCATGCATGTTGTACGAGGCGACTAAAATGGGTATCCAGGGAGGGTAATGGATAGCAATGCTTTAGCCAATGAAGTTTTTACTGAAGCTCGGCTATTGCTGTTACTCTCCTGCCAAGATCAGAGCTTATAGCTCTATATTACCCCATCCATACATTTTCTTCTACAGATAACAGGGAATGTAAAAAGCATTCTTGCTTCACCCTTCTAGCCACAATTTTTTTTTATGTGAATGATCAAACGGCTGTTTGAACCTTCATATAGAGGGCGTAGATCTGCCAAACGGTTTTGGTCTGAGTGAAGTATTTTATCATGTTAGCGCAGCTAGAGTCACGTTGAAGTTAAAAAATTTTCTGTACAGTCGAGACTCGGGAAGCTTCGAGTAATTTCAATGATAATGAAAATAAGATTAAAAAAGGTATCAACTGATCATAATGAGGTCCACATTCAAAGGGATGCCGTATCTGCCAAAATACGTAACCCATTCATAGGTCAACTAACTTAACTCAGATCAGACCATCGGAGCATTGTAATCACCTGCTACGAAAGGGTATGACGTAATACACTTGGCGACCATAAATACCGTAGTCCACGTTTTTTCGCCATGTATGACTTTGCATTGTAGACCGAGATCTTAACTCTGTTTATTATCCGGTGTATGGTCATATCTTTCACAAGACGAGAATCAAAGTTAAGACTCATTTCTGATTTTTCCTATCGAAACAAGATATCTTGAGTGTTTGACATTTATGGCTTTAACCCCAAAACCGTTAAGCCTAAAACGGTAGTGTCCTCATTATAATGATAAATGGTAGCTTGCCATGTACCTTGGGTGTGGTCTGAGAAGGGAACACAGTTGATCGGGCAGTTCGTGTTGCCCAGCTTCCTTGACGTCAAGCCCACGCCCTTCCTCGAGGGAAACCCTTACACGCACGGTCGTCGTCAAACAATCCTCGAAAAATCTTCTGCCAACAGCGGTTGTGGCTAGCAAAAAAGGAGGATGTGTTGTGTCTGTAAGGTGTGTCTTGTTAGGCTTAGCGGCATCGTTGGCTTGTAGGTCGACCAGTGCGTATACGAAGATGATGTGGGTAAGTCTAGGATAGTCCCTTGAATTCCTTAGCATTACTCTTCTTTTTCTCTTAAGAATAAACCCCTTTCGAAGGCAAGGTTGGTAACCAAATCACGTTCTATGCACATTACAATCCTATTTTAATTAAACTATTTTTGCATGAGTTAATACGTGATTAAGCTAGGCCTATTTTATTCTACGAATCTGTCCATCCTTAGAGTAGCGTTAATTAGCCTTTCTGTTTCTTCCTAAGTGTACACAAATGTATATATATATTATTTAGACACGGTCTAGGGACCTCCTTTTAAAAAAATGTACAAGCTACAATTTAACCTGCATAATTATAGGATTTCCACGCTGCATTTATAGTGTCCAAAGGGGTAAGTGCCAAAGATAAATGTAATAATTGCCATTTAATTCAGTGTTTGTTGCACCGCTTGGAGCACACCCCGAAGCCTGCATGACAAAAAGGTACACAGCACGTTATGCAAAGTGGTCTGTCAGCTGTTTTAATAGCTTCAGGTTGATCGTGTTGGGTTTAATACGGAGTAGGGGAGAATATAAAAAGGAAGCAAACAATGTGGGAATTCGAATATGTTTTAATCCCCCGGTTTTAAACAATGCGCGGTATAGTTACTGATATTTAAAAGAAAGATATTTAAAAAATAGGGGGTGATCTAATAAAATATTTTTTATTATTTTAAAATCATTTTAACTAGTACGTGACTCGTTGAGGAATCGTATACTAAAAAAAAAGTAAGTAAAAAAAAAAAAAATCGTTCGGTCATTGCCACCTTGGAAGAAAGATAAGAACTAGACAGGAAGTAGTCTTAGTTCTCGTAGAGCATCCATCACATTTATAAGGAAGCGCTCGAGTTTCAATAAATGCACGGATCCACTGACACGCGTGTACATCTTATAAGTCGTCAATGCCGTATATTAAAATAAAAAGAAAACTCGAATTCAACTCGCGTGCTTCGAACGATTGGTTTCGCAATAGGAATTCGTCTTTTGATTGTAAACATGACCTTCGTTGAGTTCCGAGTGCAAAACTAAGGAAAAAACGGAAGTGTTTCAAGACATTTTTAACGAAGAAAATCTATAACCACGTTGATATGAGGTTAAAATGAAAGAATTAGATGAAGGAAATATTACATTGAGCTTAAAAGGGGGGAAAACTATGATTATAGTTCCCAAATATACTTCTTAATTTTTACATCTGATTTCTATCGCGTTTTAAACTCGAACCATCTCTTATAATCAACGATCACGTGACAGCAAAGTTATTCCGGAATGAATTCTAATTAGAATTGCCGTAAGAATTTTTTCTAAAATAATTGCCGACGTCAAAATTCACCCCCCCCACACACACACAGTATTCTTTAGCATTCTTTTCTATGAGGATCATGTCTATCTTCTTATTCTGCCAATTTTCCGTTGTAATTATTTTAAATGTGTGGATTATATGAAAAACGTTCCTAATTGACGTCATTTCCTTTCACTGGCATCGAACTCTATTCATATTAGTTCTTTTCTTTTTTTCTTTTTTTTTAAATACTTAAGTTATTAGAGATAGAATATTAAGTGATCCATAATAAGAATTCCAAACTTGCTTTTTGGAATTATGAAGTGGCCTGTTCCTAAAACAGAGTTCTAAAATTATCTAAACTTGAACCCATCTACTGTAGGAATGTACGATCTTATTTCCGGTTTCATTATTAAATCACAATCCTAACGTCTTTTTATGTAAACACAAACATGGTCGTACTTTACCAAAAATTAAAAGATAGAAACAAAGTCCGAAGCAATAGATTAAGCCTTTCTTTCAATATGATATCATATTTATTTAGCTTCAGTTTAATAGCATTATATACGATTTTTTTTTTAATTTAAATCTTTGCATAAAATCGGAAACATATAAGCACAAATTTGGTGGAGAGCGTTACCATGGAAACATAATTTAACGTTATGTATATTTCAAATCCCATTTATGTTTAAGAATGATTCGTATTAATCTGTTCAACCAATGACGCTAGGATATGATTTATGTTATAAAACTATTAAAAAAAAAAATTAAGATGTCAGAGCACATTTTTTTATTTGATGTAAATTGTGATACAAGGCTTGTTTTTGTTTTATACAGGGTAATTAGTTATAGAAATTGTGCATGAATTTTCCGTTTTTATAATAAAAACGGAAAATTCATGCTTTACAGAATTCACAAAAATAAACAAACAAAAAACCCTCACTTGCAATAATCTCAATCCCAAAAGAACATCAATCAACCGATTTATGGAGTCTTTATCGATCCAATTTAAGATTCAGTCGCTTCTTCTGCTGTTTAGGATTCGCTATAAAACAGCCCAATAGGGCTAAAATGAAGGCGGAAGTTGTGGGGGGGGGGGCAGTTCCATAGATTGGATTCTTCAACTGTTCCTTTTTTTGCTTACTTCATCTAAAACATACGCGTAAAAAATGAGGCAAGTATGCTCGAGATGGAAATAGCTTACAATTTAGTTGCGGCTACTTGGCTAACATTATGCTGTTAATTATTAAGAAGATAAATTCTCCCCAGAATTTCATATCATAACAATAGCCAATACTACTAACAAAAATTATAATAATGTCAGGAAGTTAGCCACTTCTAATTGCAGCCGATCTTCCACTTCTTCAATATCTGGCTCATTTTTTTTTTTTTTTCTTTTCGCAATATGAGATGATTTTTATGAAATGCTTATTCTTATAGATGAAACAAGTGACGCTTTTTTTTTTTTTTTTACTTCCCCACAAGGCACTTTAATTTTTCATCAATTAGATTTCTGCGTCTTGTGGTCAAACATTAGGAGCTCAGGTACCTGAGTTCACTGTTCTCTTTCTCTGTATTAATTAAGCTGATTACTTCAAATTAAATCGGACTGTGTCCTGCAGAATATAAATAGTAAATTCTAATATTCCTTTTTGAAGCGGGATTGAAATGTCGAATTTTGGCGTTAATGATTCTTGTAACAAATGCACTCAGTAATTCGTTGCAAATTTTGGCTTAAACATCAGTGTCACGACTTTCCATTGACACATTGAAGGAACCCACAAAGGACTTTAAGGGTGCTAAATTGGCTTGAGGTATGACGCGGCTATATCAAAATATTTCAATTCCTCCGATCTGAACTTTCGCATGCCACTTTATCCATATACATTCTATGAATTGCTTGGGTATTTAAGGACGGACTGTTGTCTTATTTAAGTGAGATAATCACGTAGAAATCGTGTTACTATACCGTTAGGAGGACTTGACTTTCTTGTATATATATTACGCGTATACCACGATCATAAAGTAAACGTGAATCTAAGTTTTATTTTTTTTCTTACAAATTCAAGGCCCGTTTAGGAACCACACCCAAAAATACTTCCTTTGGACCATTACCAACAATCGAGAATTCTTCAAATACTGGAATTTGGCCAAGACAAAGGATCACGTGTTAAATCTGTCAGTAAAGTTTTAGAAATGTTTAAAACATTTCATATTTGGGATAGCGTTGATCGCCCCCTCCCCCTTTTACTAAATACTAGTGAAGAAATTCTTACGTGAACCATTAGACGTTTCAACTTAAATCGTCTGCACATGATCGTTCGATTTGAGACCATTAAACTTATAATCATGGTTTATAAACGCGCATACTTGTCTGATATTTAGACAAAAGATTAATGTCTTATAATATTTCTTGGGATATTTAATTTAATTTTTTAATTACATAAAAAAAAATTAATAAATTGCTTTAATCCAAAGTATTTTAATAATAAACGAATACACTTTTTCATTATTTATATATGAAAAATATATGAGAAATATTTGACAATTTCAAGGGAAGGAGTCGGATGGAATCGACCGTGAGATGCGGTGATTAATTAATATCCTTGGAGGGTAATGGATGGCAATGCTGTAGCCAATGAAGTTATAACTGAGGCGCGGCTATTACTGTTATTACCCTCCTGCCATGATCAGAGCTTTAATAGCTCAATAACACCTTATCCCTACACTGTCTTCTACAGATAACGGGGAATATGAAAAGCATTCTTGCTTCGCCCCTTTAAGCCAGTCGTTATAAAAAGGACTATAAGGATTTGACAATTTAAATAAAAACTTAAATTCTTAATCTGGATCATTTGAAGATGTCTTTCTCGCTTTTTCAGTAATGTGTTAGTGAGGGAAAAAGAATCCTTACATTAAAGGACTGTAGAAGACAAATAGCGCCTTCTACCGTCTTTAATTCAGTTTCAGTTCTTTTCGTCTGGCAGAAGGCAATGAAGTATTCATTGTGTTCCATTTGTGGAGAAAAAACTTCGTATACCTCCGATCGGTTCACTTAGTTGAATCTGAACCTAGAATATGTTCCGTCATATATAATCTAAAGCAATTCCAACCCACTAGTGCGATGCTTTAGACCAGCGTTTCTTAACCTTTCTAAGCCCAAGGACCAGTAAAATGCCTAAAACAATTCTACGGACCACTAAGTTACAGACGCATAGTGGGGAGGGGGGGGGGGGTCCGCCCCGGGCGGCACTTTTTTGGCGTTTAAGAAATATACTGTCTACAGAACAGCAACTGAGGGATGAAATAGACTTCCACAATGTGATCGACGACTTTGCTAACAGAAAAGCAAGAAAAATACAATTTTAGAATGTTGGAATTAAAGTTTTACTTCAAAAATAAACATATGGTTTTTAATTTATACGTCGTTTTGCCTTTTTGTAATTTTTTTAAAAACCTAAGTAGGAATTACCAACATTTGAGAAAAACTGTGCCATTTATAACATAATAAATCTAAAAGCATGTTTCGAATACATATGGAAACATAATTAATTAAATTGGAAGTAAACAATTAAAAGTGTTGGAAGTAAACGATTAAAAGTGTATCACCATTGAACACAGTTTTAATTTTTATTAAACAAATGAATAATATGATCTAATTATATTACTAATTACTTTTCATGAGATGGTTGAGCTTCTCGGCCCTTGCAGAGTTGCTGAATATCTGGCTCAAAATTGGTCAACTTCAGTCGCACACACACGCTAAGATGATTTCTGCATTTTGTTTTTATTTGGAGGAGCGATGAAAATCTTTTCTCGCAAAGATAGCTTGTGGAAAACTGCATGACGATTTTCAATGCTTCTTCAGATAATTCGGGAAATTCACTTCTCACTGAAGACGAGATCCAGAATCGAGTCAAACTGAGATCACGGAATTGCATTTTAAGCCCGCTGTCACTTGAAAGCTCAATTAACTGTTCTTTTTTTTGATAACGAAAGGTCGTTCTCGTGACTGTAAGCCTGAAATGGATCGCGAACCCACAGAAATTTCTTATAAAAGTTATTCGGAAAATATGTTTCAAAATTCTGTTTTCGAGTTTTGAGGTGCTCACAAATCCTTTCAAGAAACTCGGAATCAACAAAAAGATCATTTTCCAATAAATAGGATTCCAATGTTGGAAAAGGTGCAAGTTGACTGTCTTTTACGTAATTAATCCATAACACCCGTTTTTTTTTTTCTCTCGAATGCCTTTATTTTGTCGTAGGCATCAAGAACAGTTGAAGAATTTCCCTGATTGGAGAGATTTAATTTAATTTCGAAAAAATGTCTGAAAGATAGGATAGTGTTGATCACCATGCTTCGTCAAGAAGGAGTGATGCAAAATCAGAATTATTCATTTACAAATAATAAAACGTCGTGCCTTAATTAAAATAACCTTGTTAGCCACTGTAAAGCCAGCGAATTTCAGAATGAAGCAAACGTTGTATATATTCACTGTCCATTTCATCGCAAAGTACTGAAAATAACCTGTTATTTAACGGTCGAGCTTTAATAAAATTAACTAGCTTTACAACGTTATATAGCACATTTTTAAATTCTGGTGCGAAACAATGCACCCAATTCATATCCGGAGCTACTTCCTTGGCCATAGAAACAACCCCACTATGCCTGCCTGTAAGAGCGCGAGCTCCATCCGAACAGAAGCCCATACATTTTCCCCACTGGATCCCTTTGTGTATTACGTAATTACTGAGAGTGTGAAATATTTCTTTTCCAGTTGTTTGGGATGACAAAGTTCTACAAAACAGAATATCATCATGAATGTTGTTATCATGGGCATATTTTACGTAGCATATTAACTGCGCATCATTTGTAACATCAGCAGTCTCGTCTATTTGTAACCCATAATAAAGGCTCTTCTTAACTCTTTCGATTAACTGAGATTCTACGTCACCCGCCATATCGTTAATTCTGCGACCGAAAGTATCATTTGAAAGAGGAATCAAATCAACATCTTTTAGTAACTTGCTGCCAAACATAGTTTTTACCACTTCTTTTATAGCTGGAAGTAGCTAAGTTTCCCCGATAGAATGAGGTTTCCCTGTTTTCGCTATGCGCAAAGTTAAGAGATAGATGCTTCCAGTGCCTTGCTATGAATGGAACCCATGGCCGAAACTCTATCTTTCCCATGATTTACTGTCTTTAAGCGTCGCTGAAAAAATACAATTGGCTTATTTTTCACATCACAATGTTTAGTTTCTAAATGTCGTCGGAGTATGAACTGTTATATTTCCTACTGTATTTTTTCTTTGAACTGCTTGTTTCTTCTATTTTAATAGCATCAGATTTACTCGCCGTTACAACACGTGTATTACAATTAGGGTTAGCATTACCTGTTCCATTTGCTCTTCTTTTCAAAGTCCTAGTTCTAAGCCACTTTTCCATTATTAAAAAACGTTCCCGAAAAATATATAAATACTGGGGTTAACTCACGACACACTTTGTCCAAGTATCACTTAACACTTCTAAAGGTATACTGAGCCTTGGTTGAAGGAGGAAAACCTTCAATAATAAAAATCAATAAATAACAAGCAATTGGTTGAAATGTGGATAACACATGCTTACTTCAAATCTGACAAAACAGGGAGGGAGGGTGAAGTGAACAACAATATAGTTTTATTGCTTCCGCCTTTGAACATTCTGATGCTATTTGTTGTTTTTTTAAGTCTCCGTTTGATTTCAATAATTTCTACTTCCTTATTCAATTTTAATTTGTTCTGTTTGGATAATTAAAAAATATTTATTTAATTAATTTAAGTCTGCCAGTGGACCACAGATTGAGAAACACTGCTTTAGACATATAATACCTCTGACTGGAGGGGGGGGTAAGCTTCATTTCACAAATCAGTTTCGTAATATGGTAGTCATCTTATTTCTATTAAAAATAATAAATCTACGCATTATTATTTTCAAAGGGAAGTATAAAAAACAGTGATCATAAAGGTGGACTTTAATTATCCAAACACTGATTGGGTAGTAGTAAAATCTCATAAGAAGAAACTGAATTTATTGAGATGTTTCAAGAAAACTTTCTCAAGCAGCATGTGACAGAAGGAACTCGAGGTCAAAGAGTGTTAGATTTGTTATAGTGCCAGAGGGTGTTTCAGTTAAAGACGTAACTATTCTGCCTCCGGTTGGTGATAGTGATCATGCGGTACTCCCTTGGGAAGTGACTAAGTTTGAATGTTCCATTCAGAAAAGGTTACATGCTGAACTACAAAGCAGGAAATTATGACCAACTGAGAAGTATACTGATACATTGTATCAGTTATTGTATGGAAAAGATATCAACAATGCTTGGGGAGTGTTTAAAAATACTTAAATCATTCGGCAAGTACTGCATATCAGCAGCATTCCTGATTACCCTCCCTATCTTCGCATCATCAGCAAATAACTGTATGTCGCTTGTCAAATCCTTCCCAAAATCATTAATGTATAGACTGAATAACAGTGGACCAAGCACTGATCCTAGTGATACACCACTTGCTACCTTAAACCTTGCAGACTCATATCCCCCCATATACCACTTTTTGATATCTCTCAGTCAGCCATCCTCTTATCCACGCTAATATTCTATAATCCAAATGCATATTCTCCAATTTATACATTTATGACTGTATTGCCGGCCTGGTTGGCCGAGTGGTTAGCGTATCCGCTCTCCAGCCAAATGGCTACGGATTGGAATCCCGCTGTGGGCATGGATGTTTGTGATTGTCAGTGGAAATATTAGTGGTGGTGGATGGTAGATGGCGTTGGTGTAGTTGCAGTTCAAAGACTCCTTAGATGAGTATTTGAACTCCCTGGATGTGTCACGTAATAATAATATTCTGTCAAAAGCCTTAGCAAAATCCAGAAGTATCATGGTGTATCCATTCCCCTTGTCTAGTTCAATGATAACATTGTTATAGAATGTGAGCAAGTTGCTAAAACATGACTTTCCCTTAGTAAACCCATGCTGTTCATTGCAAAGTAGAAGTTCACTGCCAAACCATTTCTGAATACGAATCCTAACCAAATTTTCAAAATTTATGGAGAGTGGAAATGACGAGCAGGCATCCTTGGAAGCTGAGAATGAATGCCGCTAAGGAGGGGTGAGGGCTAAATTTTTCTCTCATAGTGTGGTGCGTGATTGGAATGGATTGCCATTGATGTTGTGAGTTCAAGCAGTGTGAATGAATTCAAGAATAAGTATAACAGCTGGGGTGTGTGTGTGTGGTATGTGGCCTCCCTCGATGAGTCCAACGGATATCCATCTTTGTGATTGCCTGAAGGTTAGCGACATATGTAGCCAGAGTATACAGAGGAAAGCGGAGAACTGAACAGACACTCCACCATATTGTGTTCCTAGTCCTAACTAGTAATTTTTTTTTTTTTTGTCAAACAGAACGAGTTCTATGGTTGATTTTTTTTTTTTTAAATGTACGACTTTAAAAACTACTAACCTGTATCAAAGATAGACTAGCTCTATAATCGTCTTATAAAAAAGGCCTCTAGTCTGTACCTAGAATTGAACTTAAGTTCTTTCCTCTGATGATTGTGTCACGAAAGTTAGCACGGAGATATGCGGCACTAGTTCTATTCCCCCCCCCCCCTATTTTGCTTTATTTTTAACGGTGCAAGAACATTATCTAGTTTTCTCACTCTCCCAAAATTGTCCAAATACTGGAACAATGGATTTTATTTACTTTATTTTCACTCGGAATCAAATAATGAAACGCCAGTGTTTACCAGCCACCAGCTTTTGTATCACTACGCACGGGATAGTGAATCGGTCTGTGAAACGGGTCACGTATGAGGTGGGGGGGGGACTAGTATGACAACCAGAGACATGCTTTAAGTTAGATTTATGAGTCAAATACTTGCAGCTAAAGGGCGATTTATTATTTTTTTTTTACCAATCAGATTTACTAAGCAAACCTCTCAAATCTTGCATTAAGAAATAATTGTCCGCCTTATAGTTAATCTGTCTTCACTCTAATCGTTAATTATAAAAAATATAAACTCAGACGATGTAAACTCCTCAATGTGATTTATATATTGAGTGTTATTGGATCCAAATAATTCAACTTAATTCAAAGACAAGAATAAACAAAATGCAATCGATTCTAACATATAGCAGTTTTAATGAAAACATCTCCATCCTTCCCATCAGTCAAGCCAATGTCAGTCGGTGAAGCAGGATCTCCTTGTTGTATAGGTGTGGTTCGAAGGTTCAAATAAATTAGCATATCATATCGAAGAGACAGATGAGGTGTGGTTTGTTTGTCAGCCAATCACCCCGTCTAAACAGAAAGAAAATAGCATGCAGTTATCTGCATATTTCCTAGGTTAAGTGGATTATTTATTGCTTGTATCAGACGATATAATTTGCAATAAATCCCTTTGAAATATGGCTTGTAAGAGAAAGGGTTCACTGGTCGATTAGGTGTAAATATTTTGGTGGATATGCCACTCCTTGAGGAAGAAAACAAAAAAAAAGTTTAAGATAGTGCAGGAGATCAAGGAGTCCATTTCGGTGTGTGTGTGTGAGAGAGAGATCGTCCTGAGAATTCCCTCAATTTACAGAATGTTTTCAGAAACGTAACTTTAAATTTAAACAAAAAAAATTTTAATCGGAAATATCATAGTCATTAATCTAAGTAATAATACTTCAGTCATTTTTACTTATTTATTTTAACCTAATCCCACATATTTTTATTAATTAGGACCTATCAGTACGACTGCCTTCTGTACGAATTCTAAATCGACAACTAAAAATTAATTGCTGGCAATGCAACGAAGCTAGAACTGACATTACTTTGAAATCATTATGGTAACGTACACGTATTCAGAGCCAATAAGATGCTTCGTAATCTTTAATTTTTTAAATAAAATTTATATATTAATATGAAACAGTTTAAATATGAATAAAAGCGCTTTCTAAAATGATATGCTTCCCTATACATAAACACACCATATAAAATCTTAGATGTGTCGTCTTTATTTTAGAAACTGAGTCACTAGTATGGGCTTCGGTATGACGGGGGAACGTCCCAGTCCTTTTCAGAACTTCCAGGGTAACAATTAGCAATGCTGAACCAAGGAAGTAAACTGAGGTTCGGCTGTTGCTGTTATCCTGGGTGTGAGTTTTTGAGTTCGCTCCCTTGGGGTTTTTGCCTTAAGGGAGCACCTTGAGTCTCCGGGGAAGGTGTTCTCCGGCAGGGCCCGCTGAGGGGTTCTTGTCGGTGAATTATTTTCCTCGGAATTTGAGCGGTTCTGCTCAGGAGTCGGGGAGCCCATCGGGGTGCTAGGATGGGGCGGCCGACACTGAGTGGAACCAACGCTGAGCGGTTCTGCTTAAACGGGGAGCCCGTCGGGGTGCTAGGACGGGGCGGCCGTCAATGAGTGGAACCAACGCTGAGACATGGACGGTCTTTCGCCCACTATGGAGTGGCCTAGAGATCGTCCGATTTTTTGAGATTTTACCCTTTACTTACTAATCAGGACTTCCAGGGTAACAAATAGCAATGCTGAACCAAGGAAGTTTTAACTGAGGCTCGGCTATTGCCATTACCCAGCCATGACTAGAGCCTTTTAGCTCAATAATACTCCATTCACACAGATTTACTTCATTCAGATGACGGGATAAAGAGTCAAGGACTCAGTCTATCGCCCAGTTCTTTTAAGAACTTTAAGAGTATGGGCTTCATACTATTCATACTAATATATATTCATACTATTCATACTATATATATATTCATACTATATATATATATATATATATATATATATATATATATATATATATATATATATATATATATATATATATATATATATATCTGATACAAGGGATCAATCGACCGTGAGTTGCGGTGATTGATTCATTCAATCCAAAATACCCTTGGAGGGTAATAGATGGCAATGCTGTAGCCAATGAAGTTCTAACTGAGGCTCGGCTATTGCTGTTACCCTCCTACCCTGATCAGAGCTTTAATAGCTCAATAACTATATATCTATCGCAAAAAATGAGAACTTCAGGTTTTTTTTTCTAATTTAAAACTTTGCATTTGGTTGTTCGTTAGAGGTATTCAAAACAGAATCTCGGGCCAATTAGAAGCAAGCCAAGCATATAAAGAAACAGAATTTAGGAAGACATTTTCCGTCAACACATCACTTGTATACAATAAATCAAATTATCGAAATATATAATGAACATAAACAAGCCTATATACATTATTTTTTATCAACTATACTAAAGTATTTTAGTCCATAGCTTGTGCTGCTCTATAGGCTGTTAAACAAGTTAAATATATCCAAGTAAATCCGCGATTTTTACGGCACAAGTTAAGCAGAAAGCAAGAGAGAGTCCACTTACTAATCAATAAAGGTGTTAACCAAGGTGACCCCTTTAGCCCCCAGACATTTTTCTACAGCTACACTAGAACATGGGTTCAGGAAACGAGGCTATCAATGTCTTAGGAAAGAGACTAAGCACTCTTCGATTTGCCGATGATATTGCCATCTTCTGGAAGATCATTGTCCTTGGCAAATAGGCGCGGAATCTAGAAATTCGACATTAAGCTGATCACAAATATTGTTGATTCATTTATAATAAAAAAAAAATCAAACTAAAATGGGCTAACCATGTAGCCAAGTTAAAAGACGATGCATTTATGTTTGTTTATTATTATTTTTTTTTTATGTATTAGCTGCATTTCTTTCGTTTATTTTATGATCAAATTGAATATTTTTTTCGTTTATTCCGCAATTTATCTTTATCTTTTTTTATATATATTGTTCCACGCTTCACTTTCATAAGTTAGTATTGGTAAGTTAATGTATTGTGGTGGACTTGTCTGTCTTTGCAGATTTTATTACTCCTATCTTCAGGCATTTTTTGTCATTTTTATTTCCTGTTTTTTGTTATATTTATATGACAAATAAATAAATAAATAATTAATTAAATAAATAAAAGGAATAACTAGTACAAATGTTTACTATTATTACCAGAGACCTCCACGGAGTTAGGGATTCATTGAGGAAGGCCAGAGATCACCTACACTGACATACCTTTCCTTAAATTCATTCACACCATCTGCACTCAGCAAGCATGCACTGCTCTATGAGGAAAAAAAAAAAAAAAAAAAAAAAACTAGCTCTCATCCCCCCCCCCCCTCTTGACGTCATTCATTCTCAACCTTTACGGATTCTGGGAATTCCTCTCCCTACCCTGCAAAAAATTTAAAAATTACATCTATTAATATATATACTATACGACCCTTTCAGATATGAGCGTCCGCAGAAAATTTTCCGGGGGGGGGGGGGGACAAAGCTTGGAGACAAATAATTACGTCAATAAATTTTTATTTGATTTTTTGGGTTTTTTTTTTTCACAAGTAGATCTCGGTGGGGGAGTTCCCAGTATGCGCCCCCCCCCCTCTGCGGACGCCCATGCTTTCAGATATTTCTACGTCTCTGTTGTTCCATCGACTTTTTCGTGTTTTCTATAGGCCGCAATCACAAATTCTGAATATATCTTCAAAATCAGTATTACGCAATCCTGATATCATTTTTTACACTCTCCTTTGTACTCTCTCCAATATATCAGAATCAAAACGGAAACCAGACCTGCATCCAATAGTCCAAGGGAGGTCTTATCAAAGCCTTGTAAAGCGGCAAAATGACATCCTTATCTTTACATGTGAACGTTTGTTTCAACATTGTAATTATCTTTTGAGTTGTATTTGCAATCTTTGCCACGTGGCCCCTAAACTTCAACTCCTGTCTATTAACATTCGAAGATCCCTAGCTTCATCAGTTTCTTCAAGCCTAATTCCACCAATATAATACGGCATTGGACATCGAATCACGCCGAAGTGAATGACTTTACATTTACTGACATTGAACTCAACTATTTTCAAATGCACGCAATTAGGGTGGTGTATGTCAGTCGGATTCCTGATTAATATTACCCTACCTATTTTTACATCATCAGCAGAGCTGTATGTCTCCTGTCAAATCCTTTCTGGTGTCATTAGAGTGAAAAATGATCTGAAAACTGATCCATAGACAACTCACAATAGCCACTTCTTTGTTATCTGTCACTCAGCTATCCTCTTATTCAAACTATAATTTAAGCTTATAATCCAATCCCATATTACGGAACATATGTAACAGTCTTCCATGTTGTATCCTGCGAAAAGTCTTAGCAAAATTCAGAAGTATCATGGTGTATCCATTCCCCTCGTCTAGTTCAATGGTAACATTGTTATAGAATGTGAGGAAGTTGCTCAAACATGATCTTCCTTTACCAAACCCATCCTGTTCATTGCAAAGTGCAGATTCTGCGTCAATCCATTTCTGAATGCGAGTCCAAACCAACTTTTCCAAAATCTGAAAAACTCCAAAAGATATAGGTCAATAGTTGGATACACCAATTTTTGCACCACCCTTGTGCAATGAGATTATCATGCATTCTTTCAATGCAACAGCTCTAGTACCTCCTCTACCAGAGGCCGCATTGAGTTCCACGTTGCATACAAACAGGTTGATAGCTCTTAACAAAGCGAGCAAGCATTAGTTGGATTGTCTTTAGCAGGCAGAGCTATTTTCGTTTTCAGACTAAGCTTTTTATTCAATAGTTGTAACTCGTTTGGCCTGCGTCTTAGAATTTTCATAACCGATGTCATACTTTATACACAGAATTCTACGTCATATTTTTCTTAAGAATCAATGGCTTAATAAGACTGCACATTCATTTCACTCCTATCCAATTTACTCTTCAAACATTAGTGACACATTCCCATCATCCTCCATCCTTTCATTTAAACCATTTTTTAAATATTTAATTTTCAATGTTTTCTGCTAGCAAATGCGTACCGGCACCTTAACTTCAAGGCTTCAAAACTCGCTGATACGTGGAAAACTGTTATAAATTTTGCACTCACAGCTTTCTGCTTGAACAGAATTGAAATCATCCGATATTATTGTCAGTACTTCACCATCTTATGTGTCCATAAAAATTCTATACACTTTACACTCCCTACAGTTTAGTATATCTGCTTCTAATGCCAATAATGTGAGGTCACAACGTATTCCCTGCAACAAAACTCTATCCCCCTTTATTCCTAATATGCCTGCTTCTGTATACTCATCTGTCTCAGCACGACCCACCTGGAGATCTCTGTTCATATCTAACGTATGGAGAAATTCTAGCAGTAAGTTCGACTCGGCCGAGCACACGATCATCATAATTACCTCCGTGATTATACACAGTCATGTCATTAACACAGTTTCATAACTTTGTCGTTCTCTCATAGATTCTCACAGTTCCTCCCATTATGATCCAGTTTCCCTTGACACTCTCCTTATTAGGTATCGCATCAGTAATTCCTCCCGAGTCCTGATACCAAACGCGTTCGGGTGCAGGCCGTGCACCCTATAAATCTATTCTTCCCTTAAACTCACAAAGGGTCCTCCCACACAACCCGTATATGGAATCGTTTGCCATCATAGCCCTTCTTAATTCAAGACTATCAAATCTTGATAACGATTTTCACTTTCTCTCTCTCCTCTTTGTTGCTTCTTCCAGCAATTCTGTTATCGCATTAACAATCCGTACGCATTTGAAAAACTACAAGGGAAGTTTAGTACCAACATTTCATTACTCTTTCTCTGTTAGTTTTACTTAAACGATTTAAAAGTTTATACGTTCTCGGTCTGATTTTATATAATCTACGTTATAAAGAATCGCTACAAATATTATTTAGAAACGACTGCTAAACTCGTACTTCTGACATAACCAAATAGGGATAATTAATATTCTGTTACTGTTAGCATCTCCTCGAATACCTCAACGAAGAATTTAAAATGAAAAATGGTTACAAAAACGTCAAGTAATAGGGATAAATACGCAATGCATTTCGTTAACACGAAATACATTTCACATAGGGGAAGGGGTGAATAAATTGATTAGCGATCATAACACAACAAAGACGAAAGAAACTAATAGTAGAACATTTGAATTTGAGAAGAGAATTCTATTATTTTTTCGTTATTTCTCAAAGCAAATGTTCATTTCAGTTTTCAATTTACTCCACGAACTAAGTCATACAAAATAAATGACATAAAATAAAAATTCCTACAATTTTATATCTTTTTTTTATTTATTTATGAAAATCAACTGTTATTTGCGATTTGTTTGGTTTATAAATTCAAATCAACCAATAGTTACTCATGAAAATCAGCTGTTATTTAATCCGCCAATAGTTATTAATATTAGATTAAAATAATTAGGCAGTTGCTCTTGCTGATACCAGATAAATGTGGTTATAGGGACATTTATATGTCTCTATAACGACATAGTGAAAGGTTTAACTCTATAACGACATGCCCAGTGAAAGGTTTAATAATCAGTAATAAGTTATATTGTGAGTAAGTTAAGAATTGCATAAACTGAAAACCCAGTTTTATAGACCAAACAGGGGGCTTTTTCAACCTACTTCAAACTCCATTAAGGATGGAGGTGATCTTCCACTTCGGGCATTGAGATTCATCAACCACTTTCTTTTTATGACACAGTTTATGACGTGATAAAATATTATTACTATTAATAATAAAAGAATTTTTTAAATAATAGTACATATTTTTATTATACATCTGGAAATAATTTAGTTCGCTACTGAATTCGGAGCCTCCGGCTAGAAAGGCTTAGGTTAGAAATTCGTTTATAACGCGAATATAAAGATTTATCAGCGGTTTTTAACAAAAGGCGGTTTAGCGAGCTTCATACGAAGTGAAGAGCTTTTCGTTCCTCATTGTGAACATACGTAAAATACCCGCCCTTAGGGGATGCAGTAGAGAAGTGGTAAACCAGCTGTTGTTTAGAAAAACACTGATTAAACGACTCAACCCGTTTTGCAAACGAGAATTGGATGAATTCCCGTCACTGAGCGGAACCAACGCGGATTGGACGATCTTTCGGCCACTATTGAGTGGTCTAGGGATCGTTCTAATTTTTACACGGGGTTTTACTTACGTATCAGCCCCAGTGTAGCTCATGCATGTCGTACGAGGCGACTAAATGGGTACCTACCCAGTGACGGTAATGGATGGCAATGCCGTAGCCAATGAAGTTCTAACTGAGGCTCGGCTATTGCTGTTATCATCTTACCATGATCAGAGCTTTAATAGCTCAATAACACCTTATCCCTATACTATCCTCTACAGTTAACGGGGAAGATGAAAAGCATTCTTGCTTCGCCTCTTTAAGCCAGTCCTTATAAGGACGATATAGATAGTACCGTTGAGACTCCAGAGGGTAACAGATGTCAATGCTGTAGCCAATGAAGTTTTAGGTTCGGTTATTGCCGTTTCCCCGCCATGATCAGAGCTTATATAGCTCAACAACACCCCATTCATATCCATACGTTTTCTTCTACAGTTAACAGTGAATATGAAAAGCGTTTCTGTTTCACACATCTAGCCAAAAAAAGTGCCATTATGGGATTTGATCTTCCGCAGAACATTCATTCTGAATATTTGTTTTACAGTTATACGAGTGTGTATTTCCAATATATCACTTTTTCTTTGTCATTACTAAATGCCCTAGTATATGATGAAGGGTTTTCTGCCTCCAATGAAGGCGTTTAACTGTAATAGACGAAAATAATATACATCTCACTTTCCCTTTACACGGCAGTGGCGCACCCAGAGGGGGTGGGGGTGGGAAGGGGTCCTTCCACCCAAAGAAAAGGGAAAAACACTACAAATTTTTCCAAAAATCTTTTCCTAATTAATAAAATTCTTTTTTTTTTTAATTTCTGTTGTGTTGTGTCTTCTATTTCTATACTACTTTTATGAATTAGCGATCATTGCAGATGCCCAGTCATTGATCGCACGCGATGCGTAGTGTGTATTCTCAATTCGCCCCCCCCCCCCCCCAAGATTAAATCCTGAGTGCGTTACTGATGCACGGCATCGTCGATATTGGCGTTTTTTTTTTTTTTTTTTTTTTTTTTTTTTTTTTTTTTTTCTCCAGCTTGAAGTCGGAGAAATATTTCCTATGAAAACACTTTCAAAATCTTATTCTAAAAAACACATTTTTTTCCGTAGGGAAAAAATGCTCTGAATAAAAGCATTTGACTAGAGACTTTGAAGATATAACATCTTCAAAGTATGTCTACCGGGAGAAAAAAAATAATAATAAATGCAAGCTGTATTAAAAAAGTGGTGTTTTTTTCCTAATATAAATATACTTAAATGCATAATTTTAAAAAATATATGAAATTAAAAAAAATATATTTTTTTAGATATAAACAAATGGAATTTTTCTCCTATTTTTCCATGTTTACCATAAATAATATACATTGACTTAAGAAAAAAAAAACTTATACATTAAAATAACTTGCTAATAAGAATTTTTATAAATAATAATAAACTATATAAATATACCAATAAAATACTTTAGAAACATACTAAAATATTCAAAATATTTAACAACTCTTTTAAATATCTTTCACAAACCATTTATTTTATCATAAAACAAAATATAAAAATTTAAGACTAAATGTACAATTTAGATGCTTTTAAATGTAAACATATTTTTGTTTTTTGGCCTTTTGTATTTGTGAAAAGTGTAAAAACATCTAAGTTATAAAATACAAAAAATTCACGTAAAAAAATGAAAATTTGCCATTTATTTCAATCTTGTTTGTGACAACATTCACATACCGTGTTTGTTCATCAACTTAACAGTTGAGTAGTGTTTCCACCAAACCAAACTCATTAAAAGATTACTGGAGAACCCCTAATGCTATACAACTTATGAAAATACACCAACTTTTCCACAATAACGGATTATTTAAAAATCAATAAACTTCTTGTGTGTTAAACTATTTCTACAATTTTCGTCGATGGAGAGCATTCTAGGCATCTACAACAACGGGAATTGTCACTTTAAAACGATCACCGTAAGTGTCACGCACAAACCTGGAGGGAGGGAGGGAGGGTGGGGAGAATAGTCACCCTTTGACAAGTACGAACTACCAAAGCAACAAAAACTCCCAACTCCACACGCCAGCCAGTACTCAGCCATTGTAATTACACAGTTTTCCGAAAATACCTTAAAAACGGAAGCATCGCTTCCGATTCAGACGAACAGGTCGTCACGTTGGTGTGCACGCCCCTGCGTTGGGCCGTTGCATGTGGCGAACCTGCTTAGACTACGAAACAAGCAGCGATAAGGAGGGGTGCAGTAGGTGAATTAGACCTCGAGAGCCTAAACTACTACCGGGCAACAACAAAAAAAAAACAAATCTGGATATTCTGGTCTGCAACTTGGGGATGTTTTTAGGGGGAAAAAGCAAAACATTTATTTTATCTCATAACATTCTGTTACGTTGTTTTAGCAAACAAGCCACAGTCGCCTCTGAGCAGCATAAAGAGTATCGCTCAGGAACATTTATTGTCCTGCTCAGGTAACTCAGGCTGATGATAATGGGTGGAGTCGATTGGCGTAACAACCTGAGAGACATTCCTCTCCCCCCCCCCTCTGACAACAGCAACGGTGTAGCCAGGATGTGTCATGAATTATAGCGCGACTGTGGTCCATCGTTTTGCATCCTCAGTAAATAATTTCCAGTCAATACACACATTGACAGTTGTTGGTTTTTTTAATGTCCGATGTGGTTTGCCTTGATTGAAATTTATGTTCAAAAGGGTAGATTTTATTGCACGTTTTCTTGTTAGAAAACCTGTTTGGAGCTTTTGTATTCCTTAAAAGTAAGTACTTCCTTTTTTTATGAACGTTTTCTAAAAAAAATGTTTACACTTAACTTTTTTTCCCCCACGTGTAAAGACCTTCCCTCCCCCCAAATAGAACTTATATCATGATTAACACATTCTCCAACACATGGATTATTCGCGCTACATGAAAATGGACTTCGTAATAATTATTCCCTGTCCGCCCTTTCTAAAAAAAATCTGCTATGGGGGGGGGGGAAATATTGACTAGTGCAGCACCCCAGGATGGGAAAGAATTTGATTGATTATTATACGAAAACTCCTCCCACTATTCATATGTAGCAGAATAAAAGTACGAGACTTCTTCTAGTGTAAAATTTTCTTAAATAAAAAATAAAAATTTCATAATCTAAAATTAGTTTCCAGTTATTCAAAACATGCTTCAGTTATAATAATGGAAAGGGAAAAAAAATTTTTTTTTAGAAAATAATGCCTTAATTAGTCCAGAAGATGGCGCTATAGAAAGTCATTTTTAGCATTAGCATTTAATTTTAAAATTAAGCATCCCATCTGGTGAAATATATAGTTTTTTGGATGTGTCATGCATATATACTATGTGCGTGTATAATTTTTTTTTTAAAAAAAGTGAAATATTATTTCATTTGCAGGATTTCTTTTAATCATATTACTTGACACCAGTACTTTTTTTTAGATAAAATGTAATGAACTTTAAAAAAAAAAAATTTCTAGTAATCCAAATGCACATCGCCGAAAATTTGCTAATAGTAACAGGAGGCATTGTAATCCTTTTATGCATTTTTTATATGAGAACGTTTGGAAGAAAAAGAAATAAATTAAGCATTTTGTTCTTTCAAAGGACACATCTGACAACGGCAGTAGTAAGACAATTGCTTTTTTTTTTTTTTGAATCGCAGAATTTCCTACATTTAGTTCTTCAGTGCTTTGTAGATTTAATTATTTTAAAAAGTAGATTTAGTAATGGTGGTCTACACGCAACGAATTTTAAAAGTGTAAAATCGCGTCCTTTTAACGTTAAATAAGTTTGAGGTTTTGCGATATTAAATAGTGGTCTTAACTATATGTATAAATGCGGTCTTGCTTACAAATTTGTTTTATCGGAGACTTAAAGTTGTAAACCTATATATGTATGTAAAAAGTTTTTTACCTTGGGTTTATTATACGTTAAAGATACCAAGAAATTTTATACTTGGTTTTAATCCTTTTCCCCAGTAAGCAAAACAAAGTTTTGCGCGTGAAATTTCTTTCATCCAGAGATTTTATTAAAAAGGTCAAGCACCTTTTGTCTACTTGTATAGGAGATATATATGACTTCTACATTACTTCAACCTTTATCTCTCCCGGGTCTGGCTTCCACTGAAGAGGCCTCAATAAAGGTCGAAACCGGGTCTGGGTAGTGGCCCTTCCGATTATGCATTGCATTATACACGCCTGAAAGGGGGTCTGCTTTGTATTATGGGATACATACTAAGGCAAGTGATATGAAGTCATTAGCCTCTACATTCAAGAGCTCAGACGTGAATATATTTCACGCGCAAAACTGTTTTGCTTGCTTAGGAAAATGATTAAAACCGAACATAAAATTTCTTGGTATCATTAACATTAATATGTGTGCGTGTGAAGAATTGAATGACTAGAACCGAGATTTAACTAAAAAGGTTTTAATATGAAAACACGACTAGTTTCGGCCTGTAACAGCCTTCATCAGGTGACATTATAAAAGAAAGAAAAAAAGAAAACACTAAATACTGAAAAGGCTATGAACATAGAGTCTCTACACATAATTAGCATGAAAACGTTGTAGTTGTATTTAAAGCTGTTCTTTCGTTTGTTGCATTGTTGGGAGAGTGCGTGCTTGCAGCATCACGTGAACGCCAATACATGATTAGAGCTGAATGACTATCTGGGAGGTTGTAGCTCAAATTATTATTTAGATGAACAGGATTAAAGATGATTTCTCTAGATTCCACGATTTTTCTCTCTAGTTCATCATTGCATCGGAGGATGTTAGTAGATTTTTCCCAGCAGACTTTGTGACTTTGGTTTTCATCATTAGGGTTAGCCGAGAAAAGGATATGACTTGATAATGCACTGGCTCGCTGTCTTTTGTAAGTAATGTCCCTCATGTGTTCTTTCATACTCATTTCGACAGATTTGTCTGTCTGCCCAAAATAAGGAATATCACAATCACACAATATTTTATATACACCAGGGTATTTGAGTGGATGATTACAATGTTTTGGGTGCCTTATTAAGAAACGGATCTTTGGAAGTGGAGTGAACAAGGTTCTGATATTGTATTTTCTTATATATATATATATATATATATATATATATATAATGACGTGAGTTTTAACTATTAGGTAATCTGGAACCTCCCCTTTTGGGGGACCAAACAGGGAACTTTCTCAGGCCTCCAGTAAGCAGGATGACGGTCTCAGAGACTATAGTGTTAAAAGGAAAAAATACATGCAAATTCTAATTTTTTTCCTAATCTTCATGCTAAGAATAAGATAAGTCGATATTTTAAGGATACTTGTGACATAAAGATTGAATAATATAAGCACGTAAACACAAGAAAGGTATTTAATTAGCCAAACATTTCGGTCTGAAAATTGCAGACCATCTTCAGTGGCACTACAAGAAATGTTTTAAAAAATACAAGGTGGAATACTAACAATAGATCATTTAAAAATAGAACAAGCCGCGTGATGTTATATCACTAAGTATTAAAGGGGATATTTTTAAGCAGAGACAATTGAAATAAAGATATTAATTAATAATGTTAAATAACATAAAAATAATATGAATTAATGAGTTATCCTGATTAGACTTTCCCAGATTTTTGATACAGATATATAGTTCATTCCGATTCAGATTAGGACGATGGAGTAAGGCCTCGACGCTTTCTCTGAATAAACGTTCAAATTTATAGCGGGATCTATGTAAGAGGCGAGTTTTTGACCAAAGGATGTTGTGGTTAGTTTCAATCCCGTGCTGATCCAATCCAGATTTTTCAGGTTTGTTGTGATGAATGGAGGATTGATGTTCTTGGATTCTTTTTTTCAAGAGAGCGTCCAGTTTGTCTAAAACTCGCCTCTTACATAGATCCCGATATAAATTTGAACGTTTATTCAAAGAAAGCATAGAGTCCTTACTCCATCGTCCTAATCTGAATCGGAATGACTGTATATCTGTATCAAAAATTTGGGAAAGTCTAATCAGGATAACTCATTAATTCATATTAATTTTGTTATTTAATATTATTAATTAATCTTTATTTCAGTCATGTCTCTGCCTTTTAATACTTAGTGATATAACATCACGCGGCTTGTTCAATTTTTAAATGATCTATGTTAGTATTCCACCTTGTATTTTTTAAAACTGTTCTTGTAGTGCCACTGATGATGGTCTGCTATTTCTAGACCGAAATATTTGGCTAATTAAATATCTTTTTTGTAGGCTTCTTATATAACAATTGTGTGCTGTGATTTTGCTTTAATATAGTAAGTTCTGAAGTTGGTTCATAAACATGGTTCAAAGAAGGAAATTCCCAACTTAAATATTTCACAAGAAGAATACTGGATGACATTTAAAAAAAAAAAAAAATTCGAGGCCTTATCTATGTGCAGATCGACTAATGTATATCAGTGAAAGATGCAAAAATGCATTTAAAAGAATTCATGGTGCCAAGTATTAGTACAATACAGACTTAATAGTATGATTATAGATATTTTGGGAGTTCATGTCCCTCATCATCGGCCTTTATAGTATAAAAGAGTGCTGGGGGTCAGCAAGTAGTAAGAGTGGAAGAGTTCAAAAGGTAGAGTATGATAGTAGGAGGTTATAAAGAGGCCTCAGTCGACCAATTTAGCTATATAACCGTGAGGTTGTGGTTAAAAGGTCTTTAGACATCTCTCATTACACCAGTCTAAAACAATGCTAAAAATGAAAACTGAACATAAATTATTCAAAATAAACAAAATAGACGAAATGTTCACGAAGGTCATAATGTAATAACCAATGATTAGAGAACCAAACGAACACAAAAATGGGGGAAGAACATGGCCCGAGTGGTACAGCTCTCAAGGAGCTGATAAACCGCCTCGAGTTGGCCTTCGCAGCTCGGGTTTAATCAGGTCAACCCCCTCCTATTTGTGAACTATAAACCAAAGAATTGTTTTATAAAAACAGACAAAGTTTAATTTGCCCCTGTGTCATGAAACAGATAATAGTTGGTTTGAATCATTTATTGAAGAACCTTCCATTGCCTAGCAGGTATCTCTCCTGTGCCAAGAACCTGGCAAAGTAAAAATAAAACCCACTGAGAACTCTCGCTTATACTCTTCCCGTATCTGGGATTTTTTTCTCACTTTCCAGATACGGTACACTTCAGCACATTTACTAGGAAATTAAGAATTTCTGCGTTTTTCTAACAGGTGAAGGGAACTCTGCAAAGGTCAGCATTGGGATGCCTAGTACATTAGTCTTCGCCAGATATGCTGAGCGGAGGGACAATAGTAGAAGAAATGTCCCACCGTATCAACATTCTGGCAAACATCACAGAAACGGATTGCACGGTCTGGGCCTGTATCGCGACTTTACCCACTTCACCGGAAGATGCCCATAGGCTATCCTCCAGGACAAGTCCCGGTGAAATGGTTGTCCCCAACTATTTTTGATATTGTTGATTAATACCTCCGTATTTGCGCATAAAAACTCCAGATGCGGAGTATCATAGTTACTTTTTTGTTAATATGATTGGAGAAAATGTAAGTAGTTATTTATTTATTTATTTATTTTTTTTTTGGTTCGGTGGGTTAAGCAAAAATGCTTTTCATATTCCCCGTTATCTGTAAAGAAAATGTATGGATAGATTAATATAGATCTATAAGCTCTGATCATGGCAGGAGGGTAACAGCAATAGCCGATCCTTAGTTAAAACTTCATTGGCTACACCATTGCCATCCATTATCTTCCCAGGGCACCCATTTTAGTCGCCTCGTACGACATGCATGGGCTACAGTGAGGCTATTCTTATCCCGGCCACCACACGGGGTGTAAGTAGTTAAATTTGGGGGAAGGGGTAGACTGAGTCCTCGACTCTTTATCCCTTCTTCTGATTGAACAAAATGTATGGATGGGGTATCATTTAGCTATAAGCTCTGGTCATAGCTGGTGACGGCAATAGCCAAGCCTCAGTTAAAACTTCATTGGCTACAGCATTCCCATCCATTACCCTGGTCTCTGGATCTCGATCGGAATTAAGATAACTTTTTTTTTGGGGGTGGGGATGGACTGAGTCCTTGACTCTTTATCCCTTCATCTGATTGAAGAAAATGTGTGTGAATGGGGTGTTATTGAGAGGGCTGGGAAACTGTAATAGCCGAGCCTCAGTTAAAACTTCATGGCCTACGGCCCTACAGCATTGCCATCAGTTACCCTGGATCATCTTATATACTCCTAAGTAGATAAACAGCCTTATCACGTATTATTTAATATTGTCGAAATATATAGTCGTACATATGGTGTACGACTTTTTATATAGAAAATAATGAAACTTCGTTTTAAAACCCAAAGAACATATTACAGTGGAAGATCGTATTTTATAACTAAATATAAAAAATAGACTTAAAGTTTCAAAAACTTATCAAAAGAGATTATCGGAATAAACCTATGGATTGGATCCGCCATAGTTTACGCTACTTAAATTATACCAGCTCTACCACGAGCCAGGCAGCTGTTTCGAACAGTTGTTCTCATCAGAGGCCAGGCAGAAACCTAAAGAGAGCAAAACCCTCTGTTTATCATTGAAAGCATAAGTCTGAAAGTTTAGGCACCTTCCGAGAATTCACTTATGGCGAATTTAACTTTCTGACACAAGATTACTACGCTATTGAGTTTTTGCTAAGTTCCTGTCTGATCTCCGATAAGAACCAAGTGTTCGAAATGGTTGTCGGGCCAATAAAATGTAATTTAAGCATTAATAAAAGACGGACATCTTGGGTAAAGTTTGTGTTATCCAAGGCAAAACTACAATACCGAAGGTTATATTATCATAAGCTGTATTAAATTTCTAAACTAAGTTTCTTTATATTTTTAACTATAAAATATGGATGGATCCATAATATTCTTCATCATAATATCTTATTTATGCAAAATTGAAGCCTTCGCTATACTTTATTAATAGAAGAAACATGATTTTGAAAACCAGATAAGATTTCTAGTCTAGGTATGGCAAGTTTGTTAGTCACGTGTCGGAGGAGGAGCAGGACCGTGAGATGCGGTGATAAATACTCTTGGAGGGTAATGGATGACAATGCTGTAGCCAATGAAGTTCTAACCGAGGCTCGGCTATTGCTGTTACCCTCCTGCCATGATCAGGGCTTTAACAGCTGAATAACGCCTTATCCCTACACTGTCCTCTACAGATAACGGGGAAGATGAAAAGCATTCTTGCTTCGCCCCTTTAAGCCAGTCCTTATAAGGACTATTCACGTGTCCATAGACATGAGACACTAAAAGTTAATTTTCCAAGAGGATTTCTGATTTACGAAGTCAGTTTTAACAGCAGTCCACCTCCCCAATTCCACATCACAACTTTATATACGAAAATCAAGTAAGTTTAGTTATGAACAGCCATCAAAAGAAAATGGATATACAGTATATTGGTGACGTCACAGTGTAGCCAAGTGCTATGTTTTGCTGTCATAATGTTTTAATGATTACTGTCTTCATCATTGAGAGTGCGTTTTTTTTTTTTTTTTTTTTTTTTTTTTTAAATCTAATGATAAAAATGACATCACTATTACCGTTTCGCGAAAATGGGGCATCATCAGGATTGTGCATTTCAAGTAATGCAAAAAAGATGTATTGAAACACATCACGAACACTCGTTAACCAACTGTTATGATCCTAGATCATAACATATGCAAAATGTTAAGATACGAACCAAGATAAACCAAAGAGAATATATTCTTCTAGAAAGGTTATTTGTCACTTTTTCCACATGTTACACACACGAAGAGACAAGCAATATGTTTAGCATGAGGACTTCTTATTAAAAAGATTTAAACAGAAGCTGTGGGGCATATTGAAACCCGACACCTCACTAATCATAGCAGCCAGCTAGCAAATTCTTCCTTTGTGTCGATCTGTTAGGCTGTTGAACCACAATACTGAGAATTCCTACTTTATCTCTAAGCCTCTAGGGGACGCCTTAAAAAACAGACACGTTATGTATTACTCCGATTATTAGGAACAGTGACAGGCCAACAGAAAGACATGCTTAATTAAAATGGCAGCGATTGAACTTGTAACAACTCATGTACGCGTACCATTGTGAAGTTATCGCCATTGTTGACATGATGGTTGTAAGGTCGTACAAATAAAGAAAAATATCATTAAAAGTGAGATAGTTTTAGTTTCTTGAAAATAAGTTTTAATGTTGTTTTCTTTCTTTAAGATGCAACACCACTTGAATTTTCTTTTAGACAGAATATAAATAATGTAAGTATACTCAGTACAGATATTGTTTCCCCGTGTGGTGGCAACCCCCCCCCCCCTCACCGGTTTCTTCCGGAATTTTGCTATCGGTGAGGTGGTGGGGGTTGCCCTGGGAGAGCATTTTGAGTCTCGGGGGGAGGGTGTTCTCCGGCGTAGCCCTTGAGGGCCCTCGTCAGTGGACGCTTTTCCCTGGAATATGAGCGGTTCTGCTTGGTGGGGGGGGCGTCACTGAGTGGAGCCAATGCTGATTTGGACGAACTTTAGGCCACTATGAAGTGGTCTAAGGGTCGTTCTAATTTTTAGAGAGGGTGTACTTACATCTCTCAGCCCCAATGTAGCTCATGCATGTCGTACGAGGCGACTAAAATGGTTGTCCTGGGAGGGTAATGGATGGCAATGCTGTAGCCAATAAAGTTCTAACTGCGGCTCGGCTATTGCTGTTACCCTCCTGCCATGATCAGAGCTTTATTTATATACAGATATTTTTCACGAAAGACTAACCTTTAACCACCACATCAAGGACTCGTGTGCAAAGGCATCAAAAGCCATCGCCCAGCTCTATTCACTAATTAACAGAAACAGTACATTACACACCAGAATTCGCGCGGTTAGCCTAGTGGCCTTGCGCTTCGCAATCATATGCCTGCTAAAGGAGTATCCTGGGTTCGATTCCCGTCGCCGACGTGGGGAGTTTAAGGATCTTCCTCAGCCATAGCCAAATTAGCCGGTCTTGGGCAGCAGGGTTTTCCCCCCCGTTTATCTGGGGGTTTTCATGCCGCAAGAAGGCAAACCGGTCCCGTGAACACACACGGATCTACAGCCAGAAAAATACTTAACCACCCATGATGGGGCTCAACTCGCCCCAATAGGGACGAGAGAGAAAATGGAGGAAACTCCATATGAATAAATAACACACCAGAATCAAACTGCTCCTCTACAAACTGATGATGGAGCCATACCACCGATACTAATATCCTCAAACTGCAGCGAGTGCAAAACAAGTGCCAGCGTATGATTCTGAACGCTCCATGGTTTGTCAGAGATATTCGACTTCATCGGGACACCGACATCCCCTATATATATATATATATATATATATATATATATATATATATACACTCCTTCCTTCAATCTCTTGCAGCAAACGTCTACACATCCCAATCTACTGGTGCAACAAGCTGCTGACTATGCTGAAACGGATCTGTATAAACACAAAAGACCTAAAGCCATCCTGATTTCAAGAAATAATCCATAATCCCCTTGCCCTCTCAGGAGGGCGAGCATATTGCTCATAAACTTTCTTCTTCACTGTATCCATTCAGAAAGCGGGAAATATGAAAAGCATCTTGCTTCACTCTTGTAGTCAGTAAAGTTGAAGTACAGATATTTTACGTGTAATTCTTCAGAGATATTGAAATAGCCTCATTTGCGGCTAGTAGAAAGATCGTATTATTATAATTTAACACTTTTATAAAATAATTGTAGAGCGATTGTTCACTTGCAGCATTTTCCTGTTAATTTAAATATAACAGTTAACATGTTACTTATTTATTATATTTTAAATGCTAACTACAAGAAGGAAAAAAAGGATTTGAAACAAAGTGTAAATTTCCATTGTTACGTAAATATTCAACTGTTAGCCTGTAACTTCTTGCATATGTTAATACGTGAATTAAAGTGATTATTTAATGGAAATAACGTGCTGATAATCTCTATTAAAAATGTTTTTGTGAACAAGAATAACATGCACAAGAAAACCACAGGTTTCCACAAAATGAATTTATTCTTTTTTTTTTTGTCTTACGTGGAATAAATTTTAAAAAGATTAAGAAGGCTATAATTATCTCCGGATGCGGTAGATAAGCAGTATAATGAGCTCTTCGTACAGTATACCTAACATTAAGTAATACTTCATGGATTCTGTTTTTAATTGTAATAAATAAACTTGTCATTACTATAATTAATTGTAATTTTTTTTTAATTATCAGATGTAGAGAGATACTTAACTAGCTTTCAGGGAGTTATTTAGTGCTATTTTATGTCTTGTTGGAACGTCTTCCCACGTAAGTAGTGGAGACGGACTAGAACATTAAGTGCAGTTTTTTCCCCCAACACGAAACGTAGTATTATAATAAAAAATAAATAAAAAAGACGTTGTATTCGTTAATGTGATTAGGTTACTGGATGTGTCTTATCCTTGTAACGGTCCTTGTTTCTTTATCCTATTCAATATTCCTTTATGATGTTGCATGGCAGGCGTTTCTTTATGCATCTATTTAAACGAAGACGATTTTTTTTTTTTTAAGACACGAAGGAGAGAGATATCCATTGAAATATAGTCGCATCTGCACCTCCTAACATTTCACGCCGTCCAGGATTTTTTATGCGCGAAAAAGACCAAGATTATCTGTCCTTTACCGAATTAAGAAAAATATTAAGATTAATTGTTTTTTTTTTTTAATGAATAGATTTATGAAAGCTAGTAGGTAGATAACTGTTCAAATAATATCAACCTATCTAACAGGAATATATTTTCTGGGCAACTCTAAGGATCCCTTTCATGAGTCGAAGAAAGTTCTTAGAATAAGGAGGTAATACTTATAATTGGTTGGAATTACAGTCAAAACAATTAAATATATGATATGAGTCGCGAGAATATTTCAATTCTCGCCATTATTAGTATCTTGCGCGACAAACAATGAATATGTTTGTCTTATTGAATAGCGTGCGCCTCGAGACTAAACAAGTTCATTGTTGAAATGTACTCAATTAAAAAAATATATATATTTTATGAAAATTTCTAATACTATTGTCGTAGTGAATTTTAATATTTTCTGAACACAGCGTAGCCATTCTGTACTGCATTCATTATTATTACTATCATGCGACTTCTTTCCAATATTTACGAAGTAAACAACACTTGTGGGCATTAATAGTGTACGAGGAGACTAATAATGTCTTGAACCAACCAATAACAGGAAGTTTGTCATCCACCGGAAATCTATTTTTGCAGGCCTAATGATAACACCGTGCTTAAAATCCGCTATCTGTTGAGAGAGATTCGATGTATGTATTATCTCACTGAGCCAATCTAGTAGTCTGTCGACGGTCCCAGGATCTGATGATCGGAATTAACTTTCGAATATGGTAAAATTCTTTTTAACCTTACGTCTGCTACGTCATTTCGATGTTGCAATGACATCCCAAGGGTTACTTCTACCTGTCGATAACACCGTATATTATAGAGCAAGATAATTAAAAAGATTATGGGGAGATATGAGCGCGTTGCCTTGAATGTTAAGAACTGGGAGCAATTAAGGGAAAAATAGTTAACCTACACCTGTTAGTTCATTGTATTCTTATCTGCCTCATTTCTTTCCTCACACCCCTGGATAGATTAACTTATGCCGTAATAACCTATTTTCTTGTTTCTGCAGCGGTCTACTTCCATACAAATGTCCCTCCAACCTGGTGTGATTGTGAGTTGTCCATTAATACGGTCTGATTGCCCAAACTAGGTGCCCCTTTAACTTGTCCTTTGAGAAGCAAAAGGTAGGGAGAACGCACTGGGTCAAAAGAAGCCAGGTCAGAAACATATATTGTAGGGAGACCCACTGAATCTGTTCTGGTCACAGTTATTGCAATTCACTGGTCGCTAGGCGATCGTCATTTTACACTCTAAGAAATTTGCCAAGTGGTGATGTTAAGATGTGTATTCGAAAAGTAATATAATTTCCATACAGATACTACACTAGAAAGGCCTCAAGGATTTCCATATTATAGGTAGGAATTAATTTTATAAAATGGTGTATTTTAAATTCGTCTATTTAAAATCTGTAGTTTTGTTTTATTCATTATTTAAGCATAAAAGAATTTTGTCTTAATGAAATCAAGTTTTTTATATAATTAAAAATTGAATATTTTTTTTCTTACCATGGGAAAACTATTGGTACAATTTTTTTCCTATAATATGTTTCACTCACAATATTAGAAGTTTATATCATATTAAAAAAATTAGAAACATGTTTAAATAAAATAAAAGTTCCACTTTTATTTGTATCGTATTGCGATCTTTTCATAAACATTAATTAAAATCTGTAAAAATAAATGAATAGTGTATTAGTAATGTTATTAAAAGGAAAAATAAAATTCTATGGAAAATATTACGATGCCTATGTACTTTCTGCATTCTTCTTTGACTGGTTCGCCAGCATTTCCTAATTCACAGCTTGTTTTGAACATAACGCAAGTGGCGAAGATCCCTCCCATACATCACAATTATCCTGACAGCTTTTATTTCACTTATTAAATTTAGATGATCTAGATCAATATTGAAACACACAGATGGTTTCTTCTCAGGCTGGAAAAAATTACGTCACCAGTCTCCATAGCAACGTATACCGAGTAATGATAGATAACAATTGGACAATTTGTTGACTAGTTTAATAGCATGTTTAATGTGCGATACTCATGAAATATTTATAACTTTTATAATTTTCATTTGTTTAACAGAGAATTTTTGGTTTTAAAATGAGAATATTTTTACTATCGAAAGCATTAAAAGATTCGTGCATTTGACTATTTTTAAAACACGCTATTTTCAGTTCGTTCTTATTCATTTGACAATATTGTTTGCAAATGTCTGTTGGCACGCAACCAAGCTTACTACAGCATGCAGATCGTGTGCTTGCGCGGACTTGTAATAATGCGCCATTGCAAGTAATGATGAATTCATTTAAAAAAAAGTTCATTTTCGTCTTTTGGTTATTCGTATTAAAGTAATTGGTTGTGCAAATCTTGTGATGGCTGCGCTGTCAGCAATGATAAAGAAAGAATCTTCATTCGCAGACCAAACTTTTTGACGGTTCAACCTTTCGCATTTTCTGTGTACATTTCAGTTAGCGATTTTACTGTGGTTATTACAGCGAGATACAATCAATCTCTCTGTGTGTAATCACTGCATTGCTTTGCGAATAACGGATTGGTCTTTGGCTAGTAGGGCGTAGGTTGGTATTAGGCGTATTGGAGGGTGGGTGGATGTTGACTGCGAGATCCATGACGCTAACCAGTCAAAATGAAAGCTAATTTCAAATCTGCTCTTTAAATACATTTGCTGTCATTAGGCCTAAATTCCGTGAAGACATTACCAAATGATTCTCTTTTCTTCTGCTTATATTATATCCCCAGTAGACTTCGAAAAGTAATAATTTTAGGTGGGTCCATTTCTGTGAAATAACGTAAATGTAGGATCTTAGATTTATTGAGAAATATGGTGGAGATTGCTTTTACCAACGTGTCCTTTGGCTATCGGCCTATTTTCATGCATTGCACTATATTATAGAATTATTTAACTGGGTAAGAAAATTACTTTAGAAAGTAGCTAAATAAAAAGGAATTTAAATTACTTTTCTATATTTTTGAGGCAAACTTAAAGAAATATTTGGTATTTACAACAATTTTCGAATTTCATTAATCTTCTTTGATTATTACTTTATTTCTAAAGGACACCTTTAACATTTTTAAAATGCATTGTATATTAAGTTTCTTTATAATCTCAAAACATCGACCAGTGCAGTCTCTTGTTCTCTTAAGAGACGGTTGCCTGTGAATAGTCTGACCCTTTAAATTTTCCTAACCGAGAAAAAAAATGAGCAACTTTCTTCGCTCTTAAATATTTCGTGAAAACCAGTATATATAAATAGTGGACTATAACACTTTTCGAGTGTTATACCTTTCAAGGATATTTGTTTTTTTAAAAGGTCTGATCATCAGAAAATATTCAGTTTGTGCACATTTTATATTTTCTTATGAAATGAACTAAATCAACTTAATAGTCAAAGCATTTTTAAGATCTTATTTAAAAACGTGCAGTACTGAAATGAACTCAAGTCATGAAGGTCGGCAGACTATATCATTGCGCAAGTTTTTAAGGGAGCATAAATTATAAAAATCATTATTTCCGATTTAGGTACATTAAAATATTCTATACTGGTTTAAGCTTTATTGCTACAAGCTCCAGTGAATACACACAAACTTTCCTGCTCCTCCCTCTTGTTTATAAAACAGGAGGGTGTAGTCAAGAGTACGCATACCTAATATCTCTAACATTCCAGCTGCTTTCAACTCGGTGATTGGATGTCATGGTCAACTAGATACATGTTATGCATTTTGGCAATCGAAATTCAACTCAGATGGCCACGCCTCAGTACACACCGCTTCTACCTGTGAGGTTTAGTGGGATATTCAACTGAAAGTTGTTGAAAAAGTTCTAAATTACTTTCTTTTTTTTTTTTTTTTTTTTGGTGGGGTGGGGCTTGACAAAGTCAACCCCCACCTCCTGCGTATAATTATTTGCATTGATATATTGGAACATCATGAAAATACAACCGAGAATGTGGATAAAACAAAATGAATAAAACAGTTAGCGTAGCGAAGATTTACTAATAATTTACAAAAATGTATTCACACTCATATATATAACTGAAAGCCCTTCCAATAAATTTTCCGTTTTAAAGCAATTATCACACAACCAAATATATATTTAATTTAATAAAGCAATTCTTATAGTTCTTATAAGAACTGGGTCCTTGACTCTTTATCCCGTCATCTGAATGAAGAAAATCTGTGTGGATGGAGTGTTACTGAGATAAAAAGCCCCAGTCATGGCTGGGTAAAGGCAATAGCAGAGCCTCAGTTAAAACTTCATTGGTTACAGCATTGCCATTTGTTACCCTGGAAGTCCTAAAAAGAACTTATTATCATAGCCGTTAAAGTAAAGCAATTATTCTGATTAGTAAGTAAAGGGTAAAATCTCAAAAAATCGGACGATCTCTAGGCCACTCCATAGTGGGCGAAAGATCGTCCATGTCTCAGCGTTGGTTCCACTCATTGACGGCCGCCCCGTCCAAGCACCCCGTTTAAGCAGAACCGCTCAGCGTTGGTTCCACTCAGTGTCGGCCGCCCCGTTCAAGCACCCCAACGGGCTCCCCGACTCCTGAGCAGAACCGCTCAAATTCCGAGGAAAATAATTCACCGACAAGAACCCCTCAGCGGGCCCTGCCGGAGAACACCTTCCCCGGAGACTCAAGGTGCTCCCTTAAGGCAAAAACCCTAAGGGAGCGAACTCAAAAACTCACACCCAGGATAACAGCAACAGCCGAACCTCAGTTTACTTCCTCGGTTCAGCATTGCTATTTGTTACCCTGGAAGTCCTAAAAAGAACTTATTATCATAGCCGTTAAAGTAAAGCAATTATTCTATCAACACACAACCAAATATATTTGGTATGCTTCGATGCCAAAACAATCTTCTGTTCATTATATTAAAAGCTTATAGTAGAAAAATAGAGGTGTGGGATAGGGTATTTTAAAATTGCGTAAGCAATGAGAGAGATTGGTGTTCCAACGCTAATTATTTCAATATTATTTCGTTCTTTACTTATTTCTGTACTTTAATCATTAAATATAGTGTAGCCAATTATTAAAAAATCGTACCAATTCCGTACACTAAACACTTGTAAAATGTTTATTTTTAATATATGTTTTCAAAAAAAGAATTATTTAACTAAAATAATTTTGGCACAGTAAAATGTTGCATTAAATATCAAATGTATTAATATAATTCATAAATTTTAATATTAATACGTTATTCTTAATAATAGGAAACCACAAATGAAACACTTGGCGCATACTATTCAGTGTTCTGCACATCTGTCGTCTACAAATCTGTTCTCATACGCGTCGAGTATTTATGTAGTATTGCTTCGCAAGCAGTAAATAGTGCATTATCGAACTGACAAGTTCAGCTTCCGAAATCTACACTTGTGGATTTGGCACAGATAAAACTTAGCGGCATGGTTCGTGAAGTAAGTGGCTATGTTTTCTAAATGCAGACTCTTGGTAGCAGAGATAGCGAGATCGGGTTCTGCTATGCTTGTGTTAATGTACAAGCGTTTGTACAGCGCCTTCTGGTGCTTAGCACTAGAAGCAATCAGACGGTTATCTAGTATTCAAGCTGTGAAAACGATGAATATCTTGTATCAGGTACCAGCACTGAAGAAACAGGTTGGTATAATCGTCCGTACTTGATATCTTCTAACACCAATCTCCGATTCTCAGAGAAAATCTACCGCATACCTAGGTAGTTATACTGTAGACAAATATTCAAGGGTTATGCTCATTTTGAATTTTATTCGCTGTGATTAATTTCTCTTGTTAGCAAAGAAACACCACACAAACAGCTGACGCATGTAACAATAATTTAGATATAACAGAAGACAATGAACCGTTATGTAAAAATTAAAATGGTTTGCCAAAATAGATTAATACTTTAGCTAGTGAAATGTTTTTGAAAATGTTGTCTCTGCTGCAGGATTCAGTTTCTAAATATCCAGTATTATTTAAGACTAGTAAAGCAATATTTGCTTTTGAAAGGGAGCGAGGAGTTATTAAGAATACGAATTGTTAGGATGTTTGTTTTTGTTATCTTTAGCCCATATTCAAAACATTTTGGAGTCCAAAGAGCAAATATTTAGTATAAAACAATAAAGCAACAAGTTTTTATGTACTTGTTATAAAATAATAACTAGTATTTATTAGTTTAAAAGCATTTAAAGAATTTTTCCATTAATTTTCATTTCGCACACCCATTAATAGTTCACTTAAATAAAGTATATAAGAACACATTTGTAGATTGGCAAAGTCTTTGCTACTAAATGGCTCGCAAAACCTTAAGCAACGGGCCAATCGTTCGATGCTGTT
Source organism: Typopeltis vanoorti (assembly GCF_054136105.1). Taxonomy (NCBI): domain Eukaryota; kingdom Metazoa; phylum Arthropoda; class Arachnida; order Uropygi; family Thelyphonidae; genus Typopeltis; species Typopeltis vanoorti. The sequence goes on from NC_143561.1 coordinate 107,881,698, forward strand.
GGCACACTCTCCCTCGATGAGTCTTTGGACTCCGGAGGTGTCACATATCTTTTTATTTCGAAGGAAATAAAAAGATATTTGCTTAGAAAGAGCAAGCTTGAATAAAAATTTTGAGTTGTTTGATATTTAGTTGGATCGAAAAACAGGAATTGTGTATATTTACATTCTCCAGTGAACAAACATGTCGAGTACTTTGTAGGATTGTTAACACTATTGCAATTTGGAGAATAGGAACAAAAGATGACTCTGCCCGGAATTTTCTAGCTTCCTCAGATGGGTACCACCCTCACTAACGGCTTACAAGGGTGGAAACATTACGGAGTTCATACACCTGAGAAAAGCATAACATTCTTTCAATAGCAGTTGCTTCTTCCATGTATTTCCACTTTGTGCGCGTATAGCGAAGTTGCTTTAACTTAAGCTCTTACCTGAAGTGGAGCTGCTCGTGTGTATAATGAAATATCGATAGCTGCAAACACGTAACTTTCTATCATTACAGCGGGAACACCCATAATCGTTCTGTAGAGTGTGCACATGCACTTCCTTCCAGGTGGTGGCACGACAACGCACGTGGTAAGAACGGTAATTAATTGCAGACACCAAAAAGGCATAGTAGGCTCAACTGGCGCCATCTAAGAGGGGATTTTACCTGCTGCTAGTTCGCCATCAGAACGGGCCAACAGCAAATCCGTGATCTCTACCACCACACCTAAATGCTCGTGACTTTCGTGTTGTCTATCCCCCCCCCCCCTCCCAAACTCGTGCACATGTTGGGCAAATAGCGTGGCAATTAGACGTTCTATTGAGTAATTAGAGGGTCCACATGTTCGTCCCTACTTCGCACTCCGAAGTTTTTAATTCTGATTTTATTGTATTTTGGGCGTATTTGAAAAGATGTATCCAAGTTTTTCTTTCGTAACACTTTGGCATTTACGATTCTATCTTTTTTTTTTTTTTTTTCCCCTCCCAAAGCCACACACATAAACTTAACATGCGTATCGCTGCTCCGAACAAAATCGAAAGAACTTGGGCTATTAATCATTACTTCGAACCTTTCTGGTTCTTATGCTAAAAGAAAAACAGAGGGGGGGGGTAAGATGGAAATCACCATTTTTAAGACAGACAACATACATGCACTAAACAATCAGTTTTTTTCTTTCTTGTTTTCGTTTTGTTTTAGATTCATCGGATGTTGAAGATACGACGTCGATGGAGAAGCAAAAAAATTTGAAAGCTTTGATTGATGTCGTCGGCTGACTTGAGCCGTTCGGTCAAAGCTCCCTTTTTTTAATGTTTTGTTCGTTCGGCTCGAGTTAGAAAACGATTTCTGGCTGCTACAAAGATAACTTCTTAAACGTTTGTTATCTACGTTCCATTGGTTTATTACAATTTTTTTTTCCCGTTTATGATTGATCTCTCTTAGGTAGTCGGTTATTTATTTCAGCTTTACATGTTGAAGATTTTTTTTTTTTTAAATCGACATCAAAGATGAACTGGACATATTCATTAATTGAGACCCCCCCCCTCTGTATCATAGCGTCACAGAGCCCTAATCCCCTCATTTACTATCAATCCCTAGGTTATATCGCTAGTTTAAAATAGTCTTACTTTCTAAATAAAGTTGTTTCCATTTTTATAACTTAAATAATTACGATACGTCATGTATCAGTTTTCTACGTAGAAAATTCTATTTAATTGTTTTAAATATAAATATTAAAATAATATTTTAATATAATTTTATTTATAAAATTTATTTATAATTTAATATAATATATTAAAATATAAATACGGTTGGGAACTGTAAATCACACAACTTCCGGTGCAGAGTGGAACTGAAAAGGATATCGTCTGCTAAAAGACTCCTCCATGTTGAAATACACTGACCAATCAGTATCATTCAATTAGCGTCCTCGTGTACGAGACGTAATGTTTTCACTTTTACAATGGGAATAGTTCTTACTGAATTATATTTTAGGTGTATTTATGCTAATGACAAATCACAAAAAGGAGTTTAATTTTTTTTTTTTTTACTCAAACCGGTATTTTAATTAAATATATTAATATAAATATTGTTTTAATGAATTCATATAATTTATTATATTTCTATTTCATTTAATGGTGATTTAGAACGAAGGATGAATGATACGAGATATTTCAAAACGATAGTCATCTCGTTGTTTTCAGTTATTATATCAAAGCCCAATTATCTCCTTTGTTATCGAAGTAATCTGAACTGTCCACAGTAATCGAATTCAACTCCTTAGTTGGCAATGAACTTAAAGATTGATCGAAACACCTCCGGCATTGACCTCATCTGGGAATGGGTCAACATAGCGCCGAAATATGCGTGACCAAACGCATGTGTGATGATAATACTAATGAAATATACAATAATTAGCTAATGAGTGCTTATAATTAGTGCAGTATCATCTTTATCGTGTGCTGGTATCTAAACACTATTTATTATGGGGAAGAGCTACTTGGCTGTCACAGGGAGGCGGAAACTTTTTTTACGCATATTTTTTTGACTTCGATTAAATTCTAGTAAATGAGTTATGTGAAGGCTTTGTTATCTTGTTGATAATTCAAAGGGAAGCATATGGAATATCACATCTGGAGGGGGGGGGATATAAACAAATGCCATTGATTGATATTCGGTGGTCTCGATTCAGATGGAAACAGAGATTAATGTTATCTTCCTCAAATAATACCGTTAAATTAAGATTACTGGATTAAAATACTACGCTTAACATTGTTGTTCTTCGTACCATTTATGGAAATGATTTTCACCACTAGATGCGACACCACCTGATTTATTGCAGACCTAAATTAGGTTGACAAAAAAAAAAAAAAAAAAAAAAAAAAGCTTATTCTCTAGAGTAGGGTTCGCTGATGCACATAGCTCCTAAATGTAACACAAATTTCATACTGCTTTCGCAGGTGAGTGTCATTACAAATAATAATAATAATACAGAAAAGGCTACCTTTTGTTAACACGTAAACACAATCGGATCACATCCTGATCCTTTCATGGTCCAAATATTGTTGAAATGTTGATAAACTAAATGCTCAGAAACGCCCTGTACAGTTATGATCTGTTTTATACTAGAGTAGGAGTTATAAAGCGATCACTGTGCTGGAAACCACTGCTACTGCTTCCCGTGCACTTCCTATACATTTTTAAGGTATTCTCGTGTACGATTGGTTGTTCAAACCTACAGTACGTTAGCATACGTTGCATGAGAATGGAAGTTGATATGAAACCTGTAGATTGTGCTATCTCTGAGTTTAAAGTTGAACAATAAGGTGATTTAGTACACGTGTTTTAGCGGATTTGCAATAGAGTGGGGAGAAGTATCGATGCTAATTCTGATGAAGCAACTATGGAAATATTTGAAGAAACGCAAGAAGGCTGACTGGTTTTCCCTTTCAGTCGTTTCCGACCGTAGGTGACTTTGTAGTTGCCCACGAAGTATTCCTGGTGAGATTTTTACAGGGTAGTTCGCTACTGCTTCCCCCTCCCCCCAATTTTATCCAGGCTGAGGACCGGCATATGGCTGGGACATATTCATGCCCCCCGTGTCTTCACGAGGACCGATTTGCCTGTTCTGGTGAACGAAAAAACCCTACCTCCGTATGAGACTAGCTAACTCACCTTTCGTCAAAAGAGACCATCTAAAGGTTCCTCACGTCACTGAAGGGAATCGAACCCGGGTCTTACCGACGAAAGGGCTTCGTCTGTACTGACTGAGCTACGGAGAAGCAGAACCGTAATTAAACATTTGTGTGAAAGAGATGGGGAATAAATTGGTGTCAGATGGGGAGCTCTTCAGAGACAAATTATTAGAACCTACTGAAGAAATTGAATTTCAGAATTTAGGCCTGTTGAAGTTGAGATTCTGAAATCAATAAAACTGTCGATTGGGTTTGCCGTCAATTGCATTAGTCAGGTCACTAATATATAGAAGGAACGGAGCCTTGTGGTATACCAGTACTACTTTTGAATATTCTAGTAATTCTGATGTTTATATTTATTCTTAGTAACACTGATATAAGTCACGACAACGTGATGATGGTTTCACATTTTCAAGAAGTTAGCCCAACATAAAATGGAAGAAGAAATGGTGGGGATTTTATTCCTGCGACATGGATTTAATAGTGTAATCGAGGGGCTGGGGGGGGGGGGGGGAAGTAGAGTTTTCGAAAGTGGATTGAAAACAATAGTTCAACCTAGAAAAGAAAACAGCACATCAACTTGTTTGGTATTTCTCGTAACTGCAAACAAATTGAGGCCAAAAACGTGTGTTCCAAGTAACTCAAAACAGCACCTAGTTCTGGTTTTAGTTTTTCTCCGAATTGGCTACGATAACCAGATCAGGGAAATAAACTGTAACCTAAAAACTGAATATCATTAGTCCTATTTAACTTCCATTACAAGATAAAAAAAAAAAAAAAAAAAAGTCTAACTAACATCTTATTCGGGGAATATCTGAGAAATCATTCCATTCAACCTCTTGCTACAAAGACTGTAGCAATCCGAAGGGATCGCTACAGTGTGGTATTGATATCCAGAATTTCTTAATTCTTCTTAAATATGTTTGTGCAGACGTTACTCTCTCCTCTAGCCACGAAGAAAGAAAAAATTATAATATTCAGTAATTTATAATAATCTACTCATAAGTATCATGTTCTAGACAATATCGTACATTAAATAAACGGTACTTTAACGCAAGACTGAAATATTCACTGAAGTCAGAATAAAACATATAAAAAAGCACAAAAACTGTCAATCAACGGTGAGAGCAACGTTTATTGTGTCTTATTACAAAGCAAGAACTGAAAATCTCAGCGAAAGCAACAATACTTTTAATACAGGTCATGAGTAGCAGCGACATCTTGTGGATATTGTTGCAATTAAGTTTTTGCACTAATACAGACATAAATTCGTAGACGCTTTCAGAAAATAAGTAAATAAATAAACACTCTTAAACCTTTTGAACCAGATGAGCGGAAATAAGCGAAATTTTAAATGTATAATACGGATTTTATATCTGAAATGTGAAACTATTTAAATTTTATTTTGATTTGAAATGAAGAAACAGAAAAAGCAATGCAGACGCATCTAATACAAGTAATTATAGCAGAAACAATTACTTGTGCATGTTAATCGCACATCTATAAAAAAAATCCTTTCTGAGAGAGCATCCAAGATAAACAATGGCTTGGAATTGTGCTTAGTCTTAATATTTTATTTATTTTAAATAATCAGGTACCGCATTTGTGACAAGAGCAGGCTTCGGGCTCTTTTAAATGGATGACCATCGTACCTTGTTGTCCAAATAATCTTTGACCATCTGCTCCGTAACATTCAGTAAGAAGGATTTCTCTTTGTCTCATCCAAGTCTCTCGACAACACTGGCATTCCTGCAAATAATAAAGAAATGTTTGGCAATGAGCATCAAATTCTTGTTTTACATGCTACCATAACGTAACAGAAATAATAATTAAAAAACTGACTTATAAAAATGACGCACAGAACTTAACGCACCTTCAGAAACCCGCTGGGAGTTACAACGCTGGGTTGGACTTGAGATGGACAAGTGCCTTCGCATTTGCTAACTCCAATTGTACCTTCGCATGTTCGGACGACGTTTCCGAGTTCGTCATAGTCTTCTTTTGTGACGTGTATTGTGGATGGGAGAGTCTCGCAAGTGACCCGACCTCCGTTAGTAGACGCCTCCTGCAATTCGGGAAGATTATCCCTGGCAAGTGTTTGACTGACGAAGAGAAACATCACCCAGGATAGCCGTATCCACCATAGTAGGTACCTGCATATAGATTTACCTGCCATCTAGTGGAATTGATAAGAAATTCACATGTTAATGAATTTTATTGCATTTTTTTTCCAGCTTGTGTACTTTTAAGTATTTAAAAGCATTAAATGAAATCATTTACTTATTTGTTACTTTAAAATAAAAAAACAAAATTATTTTTATTGAATGTTATATGCTAATATTTTTATTATATATATTAGACATATTTTCGATATATGCCACAATTACATGAAATTTTCTTTTTTTTATTAATTCCGAGAGTTACAGAAATCCATATAAAACGCGAAGAAATTTTAAAGGAACACAGAGAGGACAGTTTAGCAACAAAAGGAGAAACAACAATATTTGCAATCAGGTAAGATATTGAGTAACGAAAATCAGGTACGTAAAATCCATAGTGAAACAAAGGATATTATTATTTAGTATGACAATTGCCTCGTAAAACATGCCATTGAATGTAATCAGTATTATAATAATGCAACCGAAGTATTATGATAACAGAAGATACAATAGGTAATACTATGTATATTATAAATACAATATACAGTACTAAAATGACTGTTCAAGTGGTAACAAAGAAATAGATAGTTGAGGAAAAGACAGGAATAAACAGAAAATGAAAAGGACTAGAATGAACTGTACAATGTGGGTGACCAAGAGTCACAGCCATGCGGTTATCAGAAAAATAGAAATGTAGTGGGTAGCCACTACATATCAAATCAAGTGACTGAGGGCACGCGTGACATACAGGGTAGGCTTCAGACATAATATATAACAAATATAATAATCTCCTATATTGTACATTTAAAATAAAAAGCTAACATTGTTTAGACCCATGAGGTAGTCCCTCAATCTTTTTCTAAAAGTGTAACCTGATGTTACAGACTTTATTTCATTAGGCCGTTTACTGTAGCTGCTTTTTGATAAAGATTTGTGAAAAATTTCTTTCTTTGATTGGGAACTACCAGCAAGTTCTAACCACAGCGTAAACCATCCTCTACATATACAAAAAAAAATTTGCAGCGTTATTTCTTACGTATAGTGTACAACTAGGGTTTCTATAATGGCAAAATGTCAAGAATAGCAAACAGGTCACTAGTTGAATATGCGAAGAAATCAGTAATGGTTATAGCTGTGATTATTCTAGTTTGTATTCTTATGATATAACATGGAAGACTGTTGAATAAACTGGAGAATATGGGATTGGATAATAAATGACTAGTTTGAATAAAACGATGTCTGACTGACAGATATCAAAAAGTGGTATACGGGGTTGATTGATGTGATGATACGAGATTGATGTGAGTCTGTAAGGTTTAAGGTAACTAGTGGTGTACCACAAGGATCAGTGCTTGGTCCAGTGTCATTCAATCTGTTCAAATCCTTCCCAATAATGATACTGGAAAGGATTTGACAAGCGACATACAGCTATTTGCTGATGATGCAAAGATAGGCAGATGATCATGAATGCTGCTGATATGCAGCACTTGCAAAATGATTTGAATAGGCTGGAATTCTTCGCACGCGAAAATGGATGTAATTTCAGTTTCAGTAAATGTAAAGGTATGCACTTTGGTGTGATTACATATCCAATGCCGTATTATATTGGTAGGATTAGACTAGAAGAGACTGATGAGGCTAGGGATCTTGGAGTGTTCATAGATAGGAAGTTGAAGTTCACGGGCCACATAGCAATAACCGCAAATACAACTCAGAGGATAACTGCAATGCCAAAACGAACTTTCACATGTAAAAATAAGGATGTCATTTTGCCTCTTTACAAGGCCTTGATAAGACCTCACTTGGACTTGTGCGCAGGTCTGGTCTCCGTTGTGATTCTGATATATTGGAGAGAGTACGAAGGAGTGTTAAAAACGATATCAAGATTGTGTAATACAGATTGAAAACTGGCGTACTGAAGACACTAGCAAACAGCAGAAAGAGGGATGATAGGACTGAGACTTACAAACTTCTGAAAGGATAACAGTAGAGTGAATTTTTCATTTTATGGAGGAGGGGGGGGGGGAGAGGATATCCATAACAGTTGAGAATGAATACAGTTAAGAAGAGGTTGAGAGCTAAATTTTTTTATCGCAATTTTATCGGTGATTAGAATGGATTACTTTTGGAGGAAGTGAATGCAGGAAGTGCAAATGAATTGAACTACAGGTAGACATATTCGTATGACAGCTGATGCAAGCGACATATGCACTGACAAGTGCATCCCTTGATGAGTCTGACTTTCTGGAGATCTTTTATCTCGGTAGTGATGTCAGCTAAACTCACTTTAAAGTGAAAAGCTCTTATAAATGTTTATCGCTTCATGTACCTGATTCAAACTCAGGTCTTTCCACTCACTAGCGACAATAAAAACCTCAGTTTCCGGAAGAAACAAAACTTTCGGAAAGAGTTCATCTTTTCTAGCACTAATACGCAATTAACAGATATATTTTATTGTAAATTTATTTAATCATTCGTTTTCAGATGACGTCCATCACCTTCTTTCCTATTTGTTTTAACAATACCATTCATGTCCTCATCGCAATCACGATATCCCCTTGCTTTTCCCATCGTCAGTTAGCTCTCCCTCTTTCTTTGTAAAGTCACCTTTAGCCATATAAAATCTGACAACATTTTGTTGTCTTATTTCTATTTCTTTCGTCCACCAGAAAAGATTTCTCAGAGCAAAATAAAGTTTCGTCCATTTATTTCCATCCGTCTTCATACTAACTATATATGTGTTTTTTTTTTCATACATTATTTAAAAATTTATGTTTTTCAATAATGATGTTGATCTACTAGAAATTTTAATCTATTGATTGTAAACTGATTTACGGAGAGAGGTTATATTTAACCCGTGCTTTAATAGATTCTACATTCTTTAATTTTGAATTATATTTTATTCTCGATTTTTCATAAAAATTGATTTAAACTTTTAGTCAAAAATATCTCTTACTTTAAGAATTAATAAATAATCGGTCTACAATATAAACATAAACAAATCAGAAAGGAAAATCTCAAGAATATAAGAACTATTAAGAATAATAAGTCTCGTGGAAAACATTTTGCTCGTGTAATCGGTTAAATTTTCGTAATCTAATAAAGTTAATTTGCTCAGAAATTACAAAGTCTTCGCAATAGGGCTGGGAAAGACTTAATATTTCATTTTATGACAAGTTTATATAAAACTTCAGTAAGTATAACCACATAGTTCTGTTTTAGTCAATTAAAATGCATAACAATTAGATTATTTCTCATTAGTTAGTATGCATATAATAAATTCATGGAAGTTGTATAGGTTATTTCAATTTGCTGTTTGGAATCTTTGTTTTGCAGCTAAAATAGCTGCAAAACAAAATGATGTGCAAGGTGCATAAGCTCAAAATGGCTCGAGTATGAATGCGATACCAGAAAAGAATTCCACAGCGAAACGCACCTTATGATTACCAGATCTATTGCATATTTATTCCGATATATTCCATGCTCTTTAGTGATTGTTTTCACACCACACAAACAATTATTTGCTTTATTAAAGCATTTAAACCAGGGGTCGGCAACCGGCGGGCCGCATGCGGCCCAAACGTACATTTTTGGTGGCCCATAAAAGGTTGACCATACTTGCATGGCATGTGGCCCGTAAAATTTTATCATCAAGAAAAGACGTTATGGACATTTCAAGAGGAGGTTGTCTACTAGTCAAGTGCTAGATGGTTAAGTAGAGGAGCTGTGATAAAAAAAAAAAAATATTTTTTTTAAATTTACGTGAAGAAATACATATTTTCATGACGGAACACGAAAATACTGTCCCACAACTATCGGATAAAAAAGGGAATTACGTCTGTTGCATTTATGGTAGACATTACAACTACCTTAATGAACTTAATTTGAACCTCTAGGGACAAGCTAAATTACTGTCAGAACTGTTTTCTGACATAAAAGCTTTTGAAGGCAAACTATGTCTGTTGAAGAAATATACGATGGAAGAAAATCTACATGATTATGTAGATTTTCTTCCATCGTCACATCGGCATCTACAGTTGGATGGCAAACCCAAAAGGAAACTTTTGTTGGTATTATTGAAGATTTACAAAACGGAATTTTCAATAAGATTTGTGGATATTGAACCCTTTTAATGTCGACATTGATGACCTACCAAAACGACTACCGATGGAAGTTTTGGAATGCAACACAATGAAATATTAAAGAACGCATTTTCGTTAAGAAAATATCCAAAAATTTTATCGATGCTTACAATAAAATTTGAAGGATTAATCCGTTTCGCAAAGAAGATGATAGTCGCATATGGAAGCACATGCATTTGCAAACAAGCATTTTCTGCCACGAGTTTTAGAAAAAATAAATTTTCTGCTAATTGGCTGATGAATATTTGAATGCTTCGATTCGAATTTGCGCCTCAGGTTATAAAGTGGATCTAGATAATTTGGCTAAGGGAAAACAATCACAAAAGGCACATTAAACAGGGAGACACACATATTGTGATGCATAAACTATCTTACTTTGTTTTTAGGTGATAATAATTTTTCATTGAGTTTCATTTTCATGCTTGCTTCATATCTCGTATTTTAAATATTTCTGTGGCCTTTTAAGATTGATATAATAAAAACTGATAACTCAAATATTTTTTTTCACTCACTATATTCTCTTAATTAAAGGCTTGCGGCCCGCGAGTCTGAAATGGTTGCCGATCCCTGATTTAAATGATCAAATCGATAGATGAGCAGAGATTACAGAGGAATCAAAGTGAGCGAGCAATACTTTCTGAATACAAATTACAGTTAATTGTCATTTCTTATTTGTATAATAAAAAATAAAAGAAAAAATAAGCAATAAATAAAATAAAGCTACAATTAATGCTATTTCTAATTTTAAAACATTTTTGATTTTAGTTTTAAAGAGATTTAAATTTTAGCTTCTTCACTTCCCACACCATTAAAGTTATCTAATAAATTTCCATTAATTTAAAATAACAAAATTAGAATATAGAATATATAGTACTCCTTTTATCTGCGTATTAAAATCATCTAAGCTACCGAATGAAATCCCAAAAGAGCAAATCTGACCTTTTTCGTCCTTGGTACCTCAACAAGCAGCTGTTCCAAGCTTCAGATGTTTCTCAAAATGCACTCGACCACGCTGCTCTCTTCTACACCGAGCAGCATGAATACTGCCTGATAATTGTCGTCTCATAAGAAGCTCTTCTAACCAACAGTTTGTAGAAAGGCGACCACTTTTGCGATGATTTTTTCCATATGTAACCGACAGGTGGCGCTAAGTGTGCGAAACCTTTCAGACGTACAACTTCTTAGTCTTTAAGCTAAGAAAAGCCTTCAAAACGTCAATGTCCAGCGGACAATCACGACAGTTGGTAACTGGAAGCATGCTGTGATCCTTTCAACACGATTGTAACTCCACGGGACAGATCACATGACATTGTAGAGGACTTTTGCCTTTCCGCTGTTACAGAAATCAGAAAGAACTCTATCCTTTCAACCAAGGATTGCGATATCTACGTAACACATTCTCTGACTTTTTCATGCGTGGAGAAAATGGAAAAAGATTAACAATGAAACACACAAACAATTATTATTTTAATACTAAATACAGCGTGGCATCATTTTTCATTTAAGTTAAAGACAGAATCGGTTTCGATTCTCATTAATCAGGATGCCAGGAACCTTTATAAAGGCTTTTCTAACTAAAGGTGAGTTAACGGGCTCATACGGTGGCGAAGTATTTTCCCCTCCTGGAAACTCGGGTTTGTTATCCTACAAAAATGGACAGAAAACCACATTAAATAAAAGAATAAATTGCCCCCCCCCCTTATAGTGGCTTCGGCCGTATATCCAACCAATTCAACTCTAAGGATACAGAAAATTAATGGACATGGTAAGCTTATCCTAACCACAACTTGAAATTCATAAACTTGCTAAGATTGGCTACGACGCTTCTGTTGTTGTCCCCCCCCCCACCCTTATTTTGTCAAAATTGATTTCGGTCATAATGCTAATAATAGGCTACTATGAAAGGTATCTCGTTAATAGGAATTCCATTACCTGTTGTTGTTTTCAAGCGCTGTTTGTGAAGGACAAGTAATCCCATGGAGGAAGATCATGGTGTCCCACAAATAATAAATGATATGCACATTTATTATTTTTAATAAAATTTTATACTTCAACCCTATTTAATTTAACTGAAAATTGGGCCCCATACCTTGAAACACTTCAGTATGGAGGCTCAATCGTTGTAACTAACCATTATTGGACAGTAAGGACAATTTGTACAATTTCAGAGCTCTGTAGTGTTTGCCCTTTTGAAGGATTTCATTTTTATATTTTATTTATTATTTTTTTTCCGTAACTCTTTCAGAAATATCTCGCGTCATTACAATAACACTTTCTTGTCATAAACAAACTGAAAGAGAAGACGGTAGATAATTCTTGTTCGAAACAAAAGAGACACTCATCACAGATGGCGCTGTCAATCAGAACCTCTCAACAATAATTTTGGTGCGTTCAGAATGCATGTCTCGGTGTGATAATGTACATTTTTATACTGCTAAGACCAACGGTAGATAGATACACAGTAGTATTATTGAGATAATTATCTATTTCACTATGAATCGGAGTTGGAACTTTTCTCAGCAAGCGAACAGGACTAATTAATTATTACGATAACGTAATAAACGAATTGTGGCGGCATCTGGTGAGAGAATTGCGCAACTACCTGGCTATGTTTAATTACCTTTCTGCGTTAAATTCGTCATATAAATATATTTATTTTTTCATTTTATTTATTTTTTTTATAGTACAGCAGCTCGGCTGAACATTCTACCGCCATCAGGCATGATGAGAAGTGGTCAACAACCGCTATTATTGGCTGATCAGTTTCTGCTAACCCTCGCTTCGGGTGTTCCAAGCGATCCGCTAATCGACATAAACATTGAAAACCCCCCACCTCAAGAAACAACAACCGCCTGCAGAAGGCTACGAGAAAAGTCTCTTTATTTTCACCATAACTTCAGGGTCGTTAATCGAAGCTTGAAAAATCACGCATGCGCAAATGAATAATCCCAAACTCTATAGTACTGGCTGCACACCAAAGTTTTGTCAGGCCTCCAATTGCACCAATGACACCAGCCGTTTGGACTCTTAGAGGACCTCAGTTGCATAGGTCGGATTTCTAAACAGGTGAGTACAGTAACATTCTTTATTTCTTTGAACTAGATTTTAGAACAGCATTTATAATTTGTCAGCCAGCACATTAGTAAGTCGCATCGACTATATACATTTCTCATCACAACCTTAAATCCTCCCCAAACCATATGCTATATTATAATAAACCCTATAAATAATGCCTTATAGGGTTAACTGTTGAGATCAGAGAGCTACCCTCTTCTCTCTCTCTCTCTCTCTCTGATCTTCACTACTAGTCCTCTTACTACACATCAACTATGCATTAATAATCTCAAAACTAATCACCGAAATATTGCTTGGATTGCAATGAGCCACTTATCCTGAATTGTAACAATGCGAAGTATTTCAAGTATTTCACGAAGGCTTTAGAACTAGTTCGTGGTGTTGCCATAACAACCGAACTTGAAAAGTTTGGTTGAAAAGGGCCTGTTCCTGACAAGTTTAGAAGTGCTATTTATACTTTTGTTTCTTCGATAGATGAAATAGAAATTTACTGTCAATGATTTGATTATCTTAACGAAATTTAACATTTTTTTTAATTAAAAAATTATTATTCGCGTAACTGGTGTATTCTAAATAAATAAGATTCTCAAATACAGTATATAATGTAGGCATTAATATTGGCGAAATAAGTCATTGCTAACGTCTTTACAATGCCTAATCCTTCGCGATACAAACTGACCTGAGATGTCAAACTTGTGCAACAGGACCATAAGAATATCTTATTATTATCTTTATGGGTAAGTTCTAGATACACGCCTAAGTTGTATAACTCTCCAATGTTTTTACTCATATTTTCTAATAGAAGCTCCTATTTGCTATTTTTTTGGGTCTCCTTTAGAATCATTGAATTGCGAAGAATTCTTTAGCCTACTAACAGTGGCGGCTCGTGGCTTCAAATCGTGGGGATACTGCAACTTTCGAAATATACATACACACTGTAAGTACAGTGTATACGTGTTTGGATAAAATATCAAAATTATGGTAAAAATCTAAAAAAAAATTAAACATGAAAAATATTGTTTATTATCGATAAAACTATACAGTTTGGTATAATTTAAGTTGATTATTTTTAATGAACTTAAAAATAAAATCCATTCCTTTAATTGTAATTAAAGGAATGGATTTACAATTTTTGGACGTTACAATTAAATCCTTTAATTGTAATATTGAAATATTTTTATTAAAGAGACGGAGTAAACACGATAAGCACTACGAACACTCTACTACTGGCGTAAACTGCAAATACTGTAAACCAGTGCTTCCCAAACTTATGGATGCCTAAGCCCCCCCTTTGGAAAAATTAAAATATTTCACGGTCCCCATCGAAAAAAAAAATCGTGATATAGACATATATTATTATAATATTTATTGTATTTATATTTAATACAATTTATATTCAAGATTTAGCCTTTTGTAATCTTTTTTACGTTTCTGATCAATACCTTTGAAATGAAACTTATATGAATAAGCCTATATTTACTAATATTCATTAAGCGCCGAAATACGCAGGAAGCAAAATTTGTGAACCCACACCAATGTGTGATTTTTTTCCATTAAAATATAAAAAAGAACAAAAAAGAAATAATAAATAATAAAAATTAAATACGTTTCTTTTAATATTAAAAAAATCTATTTAGTCTTAAAACATTTTAAATTTGTTTTCATTATTTACAGACCCCAAAGGGGGCCGCGGCTCACAGTTTGGGAAGCGCTGCTGTAAACAATAATGGAACTGCGCGACGGACAGTGCCGCATTACGCTAATTGCTCGCATCTCACTATAATGCATATGCTTGCGCGCGTAGCAATATGACACTGTGGAAAACACAGTGCTGCTAGCGTCCTTCACCCTCCTAAGTGCTACAAGATGGATTTTAATTTTTATTTTTTTTTATTTTACAAAATAAGAGAATTGTATAGGATTGTTGACGATAAAATTAAATATTACAAGCAAATATAAATAAATTAATAAATATATTTATATATCGAGAAAAAGTGGGGGTGCTGCAGTTCCGTAGTACCTATGCACGAGCTGCCCCTGCCTACTAATATAAGTTTAATTCCTATAACGAAGCGATTAGAAATTAGAATTGGATAACACAGTTCATATTGTGACAGGATGAGTTCTTCACCTTAGCACACCAAATCAGACTTATTTCTGTCTGTTAAGTGAAACTCGACTTTGCACGCGATATGATTCATTACAAGATTCTTAACCGAATGCTTTCTTTGTTTAGCCGAGTCATGACGCAAGAGACCCCATTACTTCCCTGCCTGGCAACTCTTTCTCCTACAAGCCTCTTCCAAAGGAGAAGTCTGTATGTAATCGTCATCATTACCCTCTACAGTGTCCCAGTTGCTTCTAGAGGAGAAGAATGTCATCTGCGACCAGTAATTCACGTGCTACAACATCCTGGTTGCATTCCAAAGCCGATTCCATCCTTTGCCTGTCAAGGTGTTTGTTCGTCTTATGTTCAGGTAAGACACAGCATTAGAAGTTATGCATGCAAGCTACCAATGCCGCAAAGTCGCCATTTTTTCACGCTAATTTAATTTAGGACTTTGTTTTGAGACCCAGTCTGTAATGAGATCGAGAATTTTATTAGATAATAAACTTAAATGCGATTAAACTTCAGACTTGAGCCCATCGAGTTGCTAATTGAAGTTCTGAGTGTAACATGTTGTATGGTAGTCCGTCGCCAGAAAAGAATCCATCGGATTATAACCACCAGAAATTGATTCCCGCAGACAGGAAAAGTAACGAGGATAATACGAGACGAAACAGTACCTCTGACCTCTCAGGATCACATAACTTGGCCACCGAAACCTAACTAATACTACGATAGGGTCCTTGCAAAGTCTATGAAGGAGATATTCTCTAGATATGTCTTGAAAGTCAAGAAACCCGAATTTCCTCGGAGAAAAGGAAAGAAACCACCTCCGTCCGAGACGGGTTAACTCTCCTTCAGTTGAACAGCCCTTATAAAGGTTCTTTGCATCCTATATGAGAACATACTTAGCCTATTTTCACCCCCTAAAAATGGCGCCATTACAGACTGAGCTATGGAGGCTCAGTAGTTCTGCTTGAAGAAGTAAAATTAACAATTAAAAAGCCCCTAACTGAACGAAAGTATTTGCATTAAGATAGATCTAGTATCCTATAAGAAAGTGTGTCTTTTTAATTAAGTCTGCTCAAACCAGCATAGGAAACCTGTCTTATGTATAATACAGATACAAGATATTAGAAAACTGGGAATTCTATACACCAAACTTGACATGATTGTTTGCTAATGGATAATCGGCGATTTGTTCGCCTGCAAGTTCCCTTAAGGTCTAACGGAGAGATGTGATTAGCAGCCCTGCTAAAGATGAAACCGACTCTAACAGTCGGTAGTTTAAGGCTGTCTAGTGATATCGTGAGTTCAATGGCATTTAAGGATTTCCATTGCTGTAGCAGGCATTTAGAAGTCTCTAAATTGCATGTGTGTGTGTGTGTGTGTGTTCTTGTTCTTAATCATAAGGATAAACCCTTTCGAGATGCTTTTAATATTCCATCTTCCATCCAGCTCTCTGTGTCAACACCCCTTCGAAGTCAATCAGTTATGACTTTTGTCCATTATCACACACACTGTAACACAGGTACAGGAAAACCTCGCTTAACGCGAATTCGATATGCGCGATTGACTGAAATGATACTATTTCCGGCTTTAAGCGAGTGATTAATCAGTTAAAGCGATATTTTTAGGTTATGCGAAATTTTTTGTCGCCAATTTGCAGCGAGTGGAAAAGCTGGAAGTCATTAAGAGACATGAAAGTAACGCTAGTAATACAATCATTGTGCGAGACCTGGGATATAGAGAATCCAGTTCGGACTATATTAAATAAAAGCAAAGAACAAGAAAAATTTGCTACTGCTTCTTTAAGCATGCGGGTCACCAGAAATAGAAGGCATTTAATAATCGAGGTGGAGCGTCTTCTATCACTCTGAATTGATGATTGTAACCAAAAAAAGGATACCTCATAGGAACATCAGGCAAAAGCTCTCAATATTTTACCTCATTGAAAGAAACCAAATTTCAGGAGGAATGTGAAAGCTTTACTGCGAGTTTAGGATGGTTTGACCGTTTTAAAAATCGAACTGGACTTCATAACGTAAGAATAACTGGGGAATCTGCTAATGCCCAAAGATTCTGCAGCCAAGTTTCCCGAAGAATTGCAAACGATAATTCAGGAGGGGGATTATGGCAATCGTCAAATATTCAACGTCGACGAAATTGGTCTCTTTTGGAAGCGTATGCCAACAAAACGTTCCTAGCTAAAACTGAAGCATCTCAACCAGGATGCAAAGTGACTCAAGATCGTCTCAAGCTTTTATTAGGAGGCAATGCAGAAGGCGAATTGAAACTCAAGCTTATGTTAGTTTATCGTGCGCAAAATCCAAGATCTAACATTATTGAAGAAATCAGCACAACTGGAAAAGAATTGGATAACGAATATGTGAGAAACTTGCTCGATTCCCATTGAGAACAGTTAAGCGAGAATGATCTCCTTCAACTAGAAGAACAGCGCGCATATGAAGAAGATGATAAGGGGTGCGAACAAGAAGAGAATGTCACGACTAAGAAGCTAACTGCAAAAGAACTTGAGCTAGTTTTCAATCACATTGAGTATGCTAAGGAAATTTTGTTTGATGCTGATCCTGATATGGAACGAAGCTTGGAAGTCCGCCAAAATCTTGATAAAGCGATCGCCAGCTATTGCAAATTGCATGACAAGATGAAAAAGTCGAGCACGGTTCAAACATCTTTACTTAATTTTTTTCTAAAAAAGTAGCTCAATCAAATGTTTAGACATTAAATAAAAATTTAAGCAATTGATGTTTATTAACTTTGATGATTTTATGCTCTAATACTGCTTTTACTGTAATTTTTGTTTTTCAAATTTTCGCTAACTGATGGATGAATTGTAATTATTCCTCTTGTTTATTGTATTCGCTTAACGCGCATGAATTGATGGATTAATTAATCGCGTTAAGCGAGGTTTTCCTGAACTGTCTCTTGGAAGCAACCAATACTTATTTATAGCCGTTTCTGACACGCCAGTCGTGTGTCAGATTCCATTTAGCATACGAATATCTCTCTAATATTGCTGCCATTGAGTGGATACACAACCACAGTTTGCCATTCTACGTTGGTTATGTGAAAAGCGTTTTCTGATTATCAGAATTCAATTCAAAATTATTATATTATGCTTATTACAAAATGGTTCTCTAAAATTAAACCACATGCAAAGCTTGACGAGAAAAAGATAAAATAACATTTCATCTTTTTCTAGATTACGCGCATATTCCAAAAGAATTACGTCATTGGTTTGAGGACGTCTTCCTGTTTTTACGTCATTCTAAACAAATTTGTTTTTTTTTTCTTTCTTTTTTGTGGAGCTGTCGTGTACAGTTCGCGTGAAAACCAAATAGTCCTAAACCGTCACACTAATTTTGTGTGTGTGTGTGGGGGGGGGGGATATGTTACATGGGGAGGTATGTATTGTCGGGGTCTCCTTACTCTGGAATTATGGTCGAGTAAAAGTTGTTTATATGATTTATATTGTTCCGTGGCCAAAAATCATCCCTGCACTTGTTTTTTTTTTTGTTGAAGAACTAAATTAGTTCTGTCAGAATCTTAGAAGATTCTGACAGAACTTAATTTCACACTTAAAAGAAACAATCCTATAATTCTAATGACAATTCTTTGGAAGCATGCCCAAACCACTGATGCCGGAACCATCGTTATCTGAGGTCTCCTGACACCAATCATTCTCAATTGATGTAGATTGCCTGCAACGTTTGTGTGCTTAATTACAAATTTTTCTTGTATTTGTTAGTTGTCTACTCCTTAGCAACAAAAACGCTTTCACAGCAAGTATGTGTGCGCGCGCGCTTACTGCGAGGCCTGTAAACCAAAACGTAAATAAAATTTTGACAATTATCACCCATATGCTAACTTAAATACATCTGCGGATATAGTGTAAATGCTTCCATTCTTTTTTTTGGGGGGGGGGGGGATTAGATTTAGAGTATTATTCACTGTCATTTTGTACCATAATTTTGTATTTTTTACCTTAAATTATTTTATAAAAGTTTGACACTAAAAACAATCCAGTTTAAAATAAAATTGAGATGACTTCACCAAAATGGCGACCAACTTTAAAACACTAAAATTCATTATATTGGGCCCGAATATTTTACGTGTATACAATGAATACCTACAACTATTATGCTACTTAACAGTCAGAACAAAGAAAACATATCCAAGCACATATTTGGTGCTTAGACATTTTTAAAGGCACTTCATAATTATCTTCGTAAGACTATAAAAGTGATGAATAACCAGGAAAATATAAATTAAATTTTGCTTTATTCATTGTAATCTGTGAAACAATAAAAACGACACAAGGAAGCTAAACGTTTGAGGGGGGGGGGAATATAATTAAAATCAGAGACAACTAACCACCCTTCTCTTCGAAAAGTGGTTGTGTATTTTAGACTGGAACGATATTAATAATAAAGGGTATACTTAGGACATTTCTTATTTAGAAGTTCCCAAAATAGTCAAAAGATGGAGCCATCATATACATTTCGCATATTTTGTGCACTTGTACACAAGCTGTACGTGTGTGTGAAAATCGCTCTCTGTTACAAAGAGTCATATCAAGACAAAGAAAATTGTACTGTGTAATCAATAAGGGAAATTCTTTACGACTGCAGGCGTTATTGGCATTTGCCACAGACGAAGCCGACTTCTGACCTATTTGTTACACTAGACAACATAATTTTCTCCTTCAGGCAAGCGTAAACTAAGTCGAGTATTCAGAAATAGATTATTGTCTCGAGAATTCAAGGAAAGGATAATAATTTTTCAAGTAATTTGTAAATAAAAAGCTCCGCACGCTCTTGTTTACGGAAGAAAAATTTCGTTCTACATTTTTAATCTTAATGTGCTTTCCTATTTTCCGGGTAGGTGGCGACACTGTTCGTGAATGGTCACACCAAGTGACATCGGCAGAAGCCTCCTTTATAAGGAGGTTGATGCAGGACTTTCTGTCTCCATTGTTCCACTAAAGCCATTGTGGTCAGGCATTGTTCCAACTTAAATGCTTTGAACTACTGAAACCGAATTTCGACACACTGAATAAAGTGTTGTTTGAAAAACAGGTGCAGGTTGCCTGCGAGTAAACCAACTGTTTTTAGGTACAGAAAATATTGAGTTTTTCAAACCACAGTATTCAAAGTTTAATCGATAATTGTGTAGCTACTCATTTGTGTATGCGCATGCGTGCTTTCTAATTGGTAGATGTCAACATAGCATCAGTGCAACATGTGTTTTATATAGTTTTATAATATGCATTGAGAAGTAATGGGAAGTATTACTTCTCGGTATAACTGATTGGTTATTCAAATTTAAATATGGAGTGATCTGTTGCCGACTTATTTTTCCCACAATCGCGAAACTGCGTTTCTAATTCTTTAACACTGAAACCATAAGCTCAAATTTATTTTTATGGGCAGCTAAATCAACCAGAGAAGTGACAATGGAAATTAGCTTTCCCACTATGACAATGCTCCTGCACATTCTGCACTGTTTACGCAGGAATTTTCAGAACGGCACGAAGAGTATTAAAAGTTAAGTTTTCGCTTAAGATTTAAGGATGCTATCACTGTTCAAAGAAAACAATACTGCCTTCACTGACCAACTTTAAAACACTAAAATTCATTATATTGGGCCTGAATATTTTACGTGTATGTGTGCGTGTGTACAATGAATACCTACAACTATTATGCTACTTAACAGATTTCTTATCTGGTTCTAATTTCAGGTTTCAGCATCAAAATTTTGGCAAGTGGAACGATCCTGCATGTGCTGTCAGGAGATGGGAGAACGTGAAGCCAGCATAGGAATCTTCTGCCCAAAAGCTCTTCCACGCTTTCGTAAAATCATCACCAGGGCTCCTGTGGAATGTATGTGTCGTCCGTGTACCGCCGTAGACGAAAGAGCTATTCAGCCACAAGAAATCGCCCTTATTATTGCGAAGAACAACAACAGGAAGTTCCCTGTACTGTGAAGAGTTAGAGAAGTCAAGACAGCCGTTTGTTTTTCTTTTTGTACACAGAATTCTTTCAAGGACATTGCGTGCTTCCTGTAGTCACTTGTGATAGGAATTTCGCAAGTTCTGAATGTTTACTTGTAAAAGGTTAGCCTGTTCGTCCCAAGTCATGTGAGGCCAGTACGTCCTTCATGGATAGCCCCTCCTCCAACTCCCATTTTCTGTAAGACCGTTTGCTAAGAGAATCGATTTGAATTTTGCCAATTTCAACATCGATATCAAAAGAAAGGCGAGGAAACGTTTGAAGCATCAGCTGTTTAAGTTTCTTTCGCAGCTGATGCTGCAAAGGAACAAAATGCCGGAAAACCTGCAATTCGTATTAAAATGTCACCACATCTTGAATAACTCATCATGCTTAGTACAGATGTTAATGGCTTAATTTTGATGTGTTCTGTATGATTCTTTATAACTGTAGCCTGAAACGACCACGCTGCCTGGTCCTGAACATCACAAATAAATGGCTCATGTCTTTAATGTCATATTTCTAATAACTGTATGAGATTTCTCACAGAACAATTTATACACCAACAGGAAATGTTTAACAATCCTAATATCACAATGTAATACATCAGATTTAAATAAACACTCTCTAGTCTAGCCATAAAGACTGTTACAACTTGAACAGCACATAAACTTTTAATCTGCCAGTAAATCATTTACCGTTTTCAGCACATGCACACCACATGTATAAGGGCGATATAGCGGCACTCAATGTTCGAAATGTCCCCTTTTTGCCCTTGTGCATGCTCACAGTCTTGTGAGGCCACATACTGATGGGGGCACGCCAAGGGCATTTGACGCTCGGGTGCAAACTTTTATCGGCCACCCCTAATACTGCATTGCATAATCCAAATTAGATATTAGCTACATAAAATGCCGCCCTATGAATGTTGCCGCCCGGCTGCGGTGTACCCTCGGGTTGGCGCGGCCCTGGCGGCACGCAAAAAATCTAACGGAAATGCTGCCACTGCTGACTCCAAATCCACCTTCAGGCTGGCGATGCTGGGGTGTCGTTTCTTGCAGGCTACTCTCTCAACCTCCGACTACAAGTTGAAATCCAAAGGATTCAGATCGGGACTGCCAGACTAGTTGGTGATGTGCGGTCGTCCACATCGCCTCCAACCACTGTTGTATGGTCCACTGCCTACCGTGAAAAAAGGTGCTGTTTAGGAACCGTATCACAGGGTCCTGCTTAGTGTCCTGATACACTTTGGCGGAGGTTTTGATCCCTTTCTCGCAGAAATGCAACTTGAATACCTCCTGATACGTCATCCCACCTCTGAATCCTGGGTGCTATGCGATCCTCTGATCGCATATATCCGATCGTTTGGGAGGTTAAAAGACTCTTCAATGGTGAAACATCTTCTCATCTGTGAAGAGGATATCTCCGTGTCTGTTGTTCACGTACCGCCAGAGAAGTGCCTTCGATTTTATCACCTCTGCCACATAAGTTGTTGTAGTGCTAGGAAGTGTCTAGCAGAATGATGATGATAGGCTCTCGCCCCCCAGAACATCACTTAGTACACGTGACATCGTTCTCTTCAACAACACATTAATCTCGCAGGATATTGCTTTCTGCGGGATTACGGCGCAGGCATGCCTCCCCCCCCCCCCCTCACAAGCTGTCGCCTCCTAAGGCAGAGTGGTCGACCTGTTCATTGGCGGTCAGATACGTCTTCTGTATCGTTATAAGAGTTAGTAGTCCGAAACACAACCATTCTACTGATCCCGAATGTTTTTAGCATGTTGAAACTAACAGGTGGCTGCATTTCAGTCATGGGAAGTGCTACTGCTGGGACGTGAGGAAGTTGTAACGGTATTTATGGCGAGACTGTGAATATGACAATGCAATCCTACTGATGCACAGTTAGAAGGGTTAATTCTCTTCAATTAACCTTCTTAACGTTCAACCTTCTTCAATAATTCTTGAAGAAGTCCGAAGTTCTAAAGAAGAAGAAAGTAATAGTAAAGTATATATAATGCTATATATAAGATAATGCTATGATAAAGACTAATAAAGTACTCAAAAGGAAATTCCATGTAGTTTTTAGAGTTAGTAGTATCTATCCAGTTCTGAAACGTTACTGGAGGGTTGTTTTCGTTTTAACATTCAGTCGAAGCAGCTATGATTATGACAAGTGTACGTGTACTCTTCTGTTAATTACGGGTATTCTACAACCGGTTTATCCGATTCACGAGAAAAAAATTCCAAACTCCGTACGAGAAATGCTAACTACTCAGGAAGAAATTATTAGCTTTGGCCACTGCTAATTCAAATGCGATAATAGTGCGATGGAAACAACAAAATTATATTAAACAGCCAACCACAGAATGTTAGTGGACCACTCCACCAATACGTATTGATCGATATTTGTTTTTAATTATTGTTGTAAAGAACTTGTGACATTTTTAATGTACGCATTTTCAAGGGATTATACTTAAATAATAAGAGGATGGATAGAGACTTCATTTTTAGGGAGGAGGCGGAGGATTAATATGTGATTACGTTGTGCTGTTATGAGATTTGTTTAATCCATATAATTCACTTTAAATTTTTGCCCACTAGCGTTTATTTTAATTTGTATTATAATCAAAAATATATAAAATTTAATATATTTATTATATTATATAAAAAAAATTTTTCCCCGATTTCTTGTGGTCAATCTTTCACGCCTCCCCCCCCCCCCCCATGTTACTCTCAAAACTAAGCCACCTAAAGTTGCTCTGGATACAGCAAAACCAAACATTAGGATTTGGTTATTTAATGAATGAAAGAATGTTCTCGCTTGTCCACCTCCCCTCCAAACCAAAAGAAAGAGATGAAAAGGCTTCGTAAAAAGCGACTTCATCTTCAGCAAACTTTTCTCAGAAATTGTTATATAAAAACATTATTTTTTATTAATATTTACATGCAGTGGGCTAATACTGTTGCATGCTATTGACTCAAACGGTAACATACACACATTCCACTGGAAGAATGAAACTTGTTCAAATACGAAGTTGGCAATTTATAAAACGTAGACAAGAATATACAACAAATCTATAAGACATAAAGCATATTTACCACTTTGATCTTTAGGCGTTTTTATTTCATAACAAACTGATTCTTCAAATAAATATAAGTTGCAAAAGCACAACTTAATCATATCATTTATTATTATTATTATTATTAAATGGGCAACTCTGCGAGACTCTCAAACTCAATGTGGGATGCCTGTTAAACATTATTCGTAAATACCACAAACAAGCAGCCTTCCAATTGATCATCATTTCTCAAGCAAAAAAAAAAAAAAAAAAAATTCTAATCCATGCTCTGGATAGCTACGAATGTAGCTATCCAGAGCATGGATTAGAATTTTTTTTCCTGGATTAGAATAATCCAGAAGCCTGGATTGCTATGGACTAATCCAGAGGATAGATTAGACTTCTTCCAGACAAGTCGCGTACCGAAAAAGTTTCTTTCTTCCAAGCCTATAAAATCTTTAAACTTATGTTCTCTATTACATTCCTTATTCTCATATATTAACCAATTTCTGTGACCTGCACAGAAATGTTAACCTATCCTGCAAGATCCCTACATCATTTTTATTAACTGCTGCTCTATATAGTTTTAAACCACTAGCAAACAATTGAATATTGCTACTCAGACCCTTTCCTATATCATAAATTCACTGGTTAAATAGCAGTAGCCAGAGTACAGAGCCCTAGGCTAGTAACAAGCCTTCTTCCGCTTAACTGTTCTCCTCCATAAACTGCTCTGATATCATTCATAAACCACCCTCTTACCCATCACCAGCTTCGTAACTAAATTCGTTTGTTCCGATTTACGTAACAAAGTTCCAAGCGACATCCTGTCAAATGCTTTTGCAAAGTTCAGCGATATCATCGTGTAGCCATTTCTCCTTTCCCCATTCAACTAAGCTGTTATTTAAAAAAAAAAAAAAAAAAAAAAAACAAGCGAGTAAATTAGTGAGGCGTGACTTACCCTTCACAAAACCATGCGTACCATTCCTGATTTTTGTCCTCAACCAATTAATCCAACTTGACCTACGCTATTGAGATGTTGATCGGTTTAAGAATTTTGCTATCTTCGATACTTCTTTCTTTATGCACGGAACTATTTTCCTCTCTTTCCACTCCCTTGGAATCCTTCTCAAATAATCTGGTCAAAGGACTGTCAATTTCCTTGCACATTTACGTTACATGCAAGCTGTATTCGCATTCAAGTTCTGCAATGTCCTACACATCTCTACTTCGTGTTTTTCCATCAGTCCTCGTAACATTTGATACTACATCTCCTTATGGATGATATATCCTTGCAAAGTAGTCATCACCCAGCAGTTCAACTACACTGCTTGGAAAGAAGTCAACGGACACCATAGTGTGAGGAACAAAGAGCCAAGGCGCCCACCTTAATAAGACGTAGGATCTCCTTTCGCTCAAATGATTGCAGCAGCCTTACGAGACATACTTTCCACAAGCTACGATGGTGATCAATGGGAATCTTGAACCATTCTTCCTGTAGGCATGCAATCAGGGCCTGGACTGTTGTGGGGCGGACGTTCCTTGACCTAACCCAACGTTCCAGTTCCTCCCACAGATACTCAAAAGGGTTGAGATCAGGGCTCTTAGAGGCCAATCAAGTGTGGCGACGTTCATGTCCACAAACCACTCAGTTACAGTAGCAGCCTTTTGACACGGCGCATTGTATTGCTGAAAGAAACAGTGGTCAGTTCCGTAAAAACACCACTCTCGAAGTTCAGTGTTCGTGGCACCACAAACAGAAGTCCGAGGCCAAACTAAGAAACACAGGAGCATATCATCACATTGCTACCTCCGAATTTTACAGTTGGGGTTACGTACTCCGCTAGGAGGTGTTCACAGGGCATCCGACACACCCACACTCATCCATCTGCTCGGTAGAGGGTATAGCGTGATTCGTTGCTCCATAACAGCTTTCCAAGCTCACACGTCTCATTGTACACGCTTTCTGAACTACTGAAGATGACGTTGTATGTTGCTGTATGTTGGTTCTGGTAATGTGGGACTTGCATATTGCGAGCCTACCATGGAGACCCATGTTGCAAACTTCGGTTCTAAATGTTTATGTGCAGATTCTTGTTCCAGTAGATGCCTGGAACTCCATATTCAACGTGTTGGCCAAGGAATTGCGGTTTTTACATATTATCCTTCATAGCATCCTACGGTTATTTCGGTGAGTCGTCTAGTCTACTGAGGGTAGCACTTGCGATCGACTCCCTGCGCTTCCATTTCAATATGGTATCACTGACTGACCTGAGACGATCCAATTTGTTAACAATTTTGCTGAACAGATAGTCCTGCAGCATCGCATCCTATCACAACGCCTCTTTCAAACTCTATCCTTCTCGCAGCAATTTCACCGGACACAGTTGCACTGACTTGGGAGCATCACATTCCTGCAATTTACAATCACGTAATTCCTATGGCACGATGCATTTTGCCCATGGGGTGTCCTTTGACTTTTCTCTAAGCAGTATATATATATCATCTTCTGTCAGCTAAATCGCGCTAATATCAATAACTCTGGCCAAGAACTGATGTCAAAAATTCTTCCCTCTTGTTCGGAATGCTTCTAGCATTAGTGTACCAAACGCATAGTAGCCTCTTCGGCTCAAAACTAACCTCACACTTCGCAGTGACCATCCCGTTCCGAACTATTACCCGAAGAATAAAATTCAAGATATTTGGTTCATTCTCATACTCGCAAGCCTTGCGTGCATCCTCCCTAACAGTTTCCCCTGATGTTGTACTTCCAATCTCAATCTGGTCAGCAGCACTTTTTTCAGACTCCTAATATCAAATCCATTCCAATGCAACCCATCAGTTCAGTGTACCAAAGGACACACAACACGCTCCAAACATTCACAAAGTGCATTCGGTGCTTTCTATGGAAAACTCATTTGAAATCATATCCCTTCGCAACTCGCTTCATCATAGACAACGCTCTTACTATCTTTCTCTCACACCATGGTTGTCCGTTTTCAAATGTTTGTACCTGCCAAAACGATCAAGTCTTCCTCAAACATAATAACCTCTTAACATCATTTACCTTCGCATGATTTCGTCACGATCACATCAAGCACCCTCCCTCCCATCATGAAATTTCCGTACAATTCTCACCTTATTCTCTCTTTCTTTCTTTTCTCAGCAGAACCGCTTTCCAGACGTTTTTGCAGTCTCTGAAGCTCACGCTTCGTTCTGTGATGGACCTCCACCTAAATGAGCTCTCTCTCTCTCTCTCTCTCATTATGAAATCTTCCTTCTCTACTTCCATGTTTTCGTTCACTCCTACACTAGCATCTTTCACTCTCTCTCACATTGCTCTTACGTCTTCATGTTCTTACGTTCTTCCATTCATCCCTCTTTCCCTTACACTTTCATTCTCTCGGCTACTAATCCAGTATCCTCTCTCTTTTTCTCTCGTAATTTCCATCTTAATGTAAACGATCAGGAAAAGCTTTAAATAAGACCGGAACTGTGGGTTCGATGTCCTGTATTATATATACTTTGAACAAGGTAACTGTGGGTAAATGGGGTAGTAGCAGAGGACGGGGAATTAATCCCTGATGTCTCCACATGACTGATTTTATGAGATGAAAATGGGTGCCAACTAATCCAACAGGCAGCTTATTTCGAATTAGAATTAACTTAGTACCATGGTACAGATTATCGGAACACAGAGATTCACTATCTGTTGTCGTCGTCTATGCCAGTATATCTTCGCAAGGTGATCTACAACTATTACAGAGCTCTGCACAGACGAAATCGGTATCTCAGTAGACACTTGAAGGGAAACCTACAATTAGCGCAGCGTTTCCCAAACTTTTACTACGACGGAACACTTCACAAATCCCGAAATTTTCACGGAACACTTTGGTTGTTATGTAATGTATTAATTAATAATTAATTGTTAATTTAGCTGATTTTTATTAATAATTAATTAGGGATGATTTTCATTGACATATCCCATTCTGATCACCAAAAATTTATGATATTATTATAAATACTTACGAGTGAATGCAGACTTTTTCTCCTGTGGTAGTTTTCCCCTCCCTTTGTACATCCTGGAGATCGCTTTGTAGGCTGGAGGTGGATGCCTCACTATCTGTTCCGTCACAAACATCTTCAGTAAGAGATTTCTTAACACCAAAATTAAACAAAGCCCCTTGTCTCTTATTCATATTAAAATTTAAATCTGCAGGCCTATTATTTTTAAAAAATCACGGCACTACAGTTTAGAAACGTTCACCCTACAATACGAACTTGCGAAGAAAGTATTCAGTGTTAATAGATTGGAGAACCGGATACAAGACTACCTTGATCTTCAATTTTAGTGGAAAAATTTTCTTTATATTTCCTTGCTGATTGGTCACTGACATTTGCAACACAGATGTTATTTCGTTCACTTTTGAGAACAGAGGATACGCCGCCCATTGTTGTAATCGGCTTGCAGGCAATTTTTATGATCGGTCATAAACAGCGGGATTCTCTTTCCCGATTGTTGAAACATTTCGATGTGTGAAAATTAACGTAATAATTCATGAATACTTCCACGTTTAAAAATACACGCTTGGTCACTAACATTTGCTACGCAGATGTTATTAGGCATTCTGGGTCTGAGCTTTTCGACATATTCACGAATATCATTCTCCTCAGAATATTTCCACTATAAAATATTTATTCAAGAAAAATGCTTAGAAAACTAAAATGACAAATTCCAGAACTTCTCGCGGAACACTGGTGTTGTTTGGGAAACATTGAATTAGCAGATAGTTAGTTTCTGATTAGCGTGGTATTCTTTCACTTGCAATACACTCTAATATACATTTTCACCTAAATAATACCTTACAACACCTCCACTATATAAAATCTATTATAAATAATGTATGAATCTTGAAATATTATTTTGTATTTTTGTTAGAATACCAAAACTCCAAGGAATAATAAAATTATTCAAAGAAAATAAACACACCTCTTTATATCCTTTAACATACTGGTATAACAATCGACCGTGAGATGCGGTGATTGATTCACTCAATCCAATACCCTTGGAGAATAATGGATGGCAATGCTGTAGCCAATGAAGTTCTGACTGAGGCTTGGCTATTGCTGTTACCCTCCTGCCATGATCAGAGCTTTAATTGCTCAATAACACCTTATCCCTACACTGTCCTCTACAGATAACGGGGAAGATGAAAAGCATTTTTGCTTCGCCCCTTTAAGCCAGTCCTTTTAAGGACTTTAAGGAATTTGGATCTGACTAAAAAGTCCTTTTTAGGACTTCCAGGGTAACAAATGGCAATGCTGTAGCCAATGAAGTTTTAACTGAGGCTCGGCTATTGCCGTTACCCAGCCATGACTAGAGCTTTTTAGCTCAATAACACTCCATCCACACAGATTTACTTCATTCAGATGACGGGATAAAGAGTCAAGGACTCAGTCCATCGCCCAGTTCTTATAAGAACTATAAGAATTTGGATCTGAGATATAGAAAAGTCCTTTTTAGGACTTCCAGGGTAACAATTAGCAATGCTGAACCAAGGAAGTAAACTGAGGTTCGGCTGTTGCTGTTATCCTGGGTGTGAGTTTTTGAGTTTGCTCCCTTAGGGTTTTTGCCTTAAGGGAGCACCTTGAGTCTCCGGGGAAAGTGTTCTCCGGCAGGGCCCGCTGAGGGGTTCTTGTCGGTGAATTATTTTCCTCGGAATTTGAGCGGTTCTGCTCAGGAGTCGGGGAGCCCGTTGGGGTGCTTGAACGGGGCGGCCGACACTGAGTGGAACCAACGCTGAGCGGTTCTGCTTAAACGGGGAGCCCGTCGGGGTGCTTGGACGGGGCGGCCGTCAATGAGTGGAACCAACGCTGAGACATGGACGGTCTTTCGCCCACTATGGAGTGGCCTAGAGATCGTCCGATTTTTTTGAGATTTTACCCTTTACTTACTAATCAGGGTAACAATTAGCAATGCTGAACCGAGGAAGTAAACTGAGGTTCGGCTGTTGCTGTTATCCTGGGTGTGAGTTTTTGAGTTCGCTCCCTTAGGGTTTTTGCCTTAAGGGAGCACCTTGAGTCTCCGGGGGAGGTGTTCTCCGGCACGGCCTGCTGAGGGGTTCTTGTCGGTGAATTATTTTCCTCGGAATTTGAGCGGTTCTTCTCAGTAGTCGGTGTGCTAGGACGGGGCGGCCGACACTGAGTGGAACCAATGCTGAGCGGTTCTGCTTAAACGGGGTGCTAGGACGGGGCGGCCGTCAATAAGTGGAACCAACGCTGAGACATGGACGGTCTTTCGCCCACTATGGAGTGGCCTAGAGATCGTCCGATTTTTTGAGATTTTACCCTTTACTTACTAATCAGGGTAACAAATGGCAATGCTGTAGCCAATGAAGTTTTAACTGAGGCTCGGCTATTGCCGTTACCCAGCCATGACTAGAGCTTTTTAGCTCAATAACATCCCACCCACACAGATTTTCTTCATTCAGATGACGGGATAAAGAGTCAAGGACTCAGTCCATCGCCCAGTTCTTATAAGAATTTGGATCTGAATTTCAGATTGGTGATTTTGAGATTAATACCCTTGGAGGGTAATGGATGGCAATGCTGAGGCTTCGCTACTGCTGTTACCCTCTTGCCATGATCAGAGCTTTAATAGCTCAATAACACCTTATCCCTACACTGTCCTCTACAGATAACGGGGAATATGAAAAGCATTCTTGCTTCGCCCCTTTAAGCCAGTCCTTATAAGGACTGGGCTTAAAGGAATTTGGATCAGGGGAATCAATCGACCGTGAGATGCGGTGATTGATTCATTCAATCCAATACCCTTGGAGGGTATTGGATGGCAGTGCTGTAGCCAATGAAGTTCTAACTGAGACTCGGCTATTGCTGTTACCCTCCTGCCATGATCAGAGCTTTAATAGCTCAATAACACCTTATCCCTGCTCAGTTCTCTACAGATAACGGGGAAGATGAAAAGCATTCTTCCTTCGCCCCTTTAAGCTAGTCCTTATATTATATATAATGCTGAATTTGAGGTTATGGTAGAAAGCAATGATGTCTGACGTGCGGGATTTTGATATTTGATATAAAATGTGATTCAAGGAATTTTGACTAGTAAATTTACTAGTAGTAAATAGTTTTACTACTATAAACAATCGGTTTATTTTTCAAACAGGTCCAAAGAATCAGCTAAGTAGGTAAGTCACAAATTTCAAAACAAGGGCGATACGCTAGGCCTACTGCCATTAGTATCGCCATCGTTTCATTGCTTCATTTACTTCATTAGAAACTGTCTACTTATTATTATTGTGGAAAGGGAAAGGCATGTCCTGCTCTACAGAACAAGGCTTGGGTCTAACCATGGATGCACCGTACGAAGAACTTAATTTTAAAAAGCTTCTGGCAATATGTAAACACGTAGGCAATCTGCTTCACACAAAATGGCCAGGAAAAGTTGTAGTTCATGAAATAAAAGAAGTTGATGCAGATGACTCTTAACTCTGAGAACTTCTTCAAGACAGCGCTAGCGAAATAGCAACAACTACTGAGGATAATCCCCTTACTGACCACATCGATTATCAGGAGGTTCGCGCTCGCAAAAAAACGCCAAACTGCAGCCTCTGAACCACCCAATGTGGATGAAATGGAAGAAGATGGCCCTCTCCCGGACTCTCCTACCTCCTCAAGGGAAAAGATACCCCCGATTATTCTGCGTGAAAAGAATAAATGGATGTCGATAAGGACTACGATGTACAACTTACAGATCTCATACAGCCAAGCGATGAATGTCACAGACGGTATTAAAATCCAACCCAGGACAGTGATGGATTATCGAAGGTTAACCTCTGAACTGAATACTAGGGGTATTCAGTACCACACTTTTCACTAGGATCAGAAACAAACCTCAAGGTAGTGATTAGAGGTGTATCTGAAGATGTTTCCACAAAAGAAATCACTGCAGATCTACACTAGAAAGATTTACCGCCCGTAAAGGTCACCAGAATGACCAGGAGAGACAGGACTCCAATGCCACTGGTATTAGTAGAGATCAGTCAAACCTACAAGCACATATATGATCTGACGTCCATCTGTGGACTGAAAATCACTATAGAACGATTAAGGAAAAGGGCTTCAACAAGGCAATACCACAGATGTTAGAAGTTTGGTCACGCCCAGAAAATGTGTAAGGCTGAATTTAAATGCTTAAAATATGCCCAACAAATACATGTTCTAAGTCACAATCTACCCCGGCTAAATGTGCCAACTGTGGCGGTCCTCATACTGCCAACTACAGAGGATGCGCGCACAATCCAAGAAATAGAAAACTAGAAGAAGGAACATACTCTTCCTCTCTTAGCACACCAACGTCAGAGACTATTTCACAGACTCCTAAAGATCAACATAAAGGGTCAGAATCCCATCTGCTGAAGTCAGAGGCCCCTAAAAGAACAACTCAGAAACAACAATCTAGGACATATGCGGATGTAACTCGCCCTAAACAGACATCTCTGGAACAGCCAACATCACATCCAAATCTGACAGCTATCATTACCTCTTCATTGGCAAATATGCTGTTGGATTTTAGCAGATCCAACCCCTCACCATGCTCTACAAATAGATTTCTAAAGGACACACAAGTCATTATCTCAGCGCTCACTCATGAACAGAAATAAAATAAAACCAGATTCTTTACAGATCATAGCATGGAATGCGAAAGGATTAAGAGGTAGAATCTTGGAGCTCCGGGAGTTCGCCCAAAGGCGTCAGCCAGATATGCTCTTGATAAATGAAACCCATCTCCGACCATCAGATAATCCCAAAATAAATGGATACCAGATGTACAGAACTGACAGATTATCCTGCAGATGAGGCGGCACTGCTATTTACATGAAAAATTACATCAATCATCACTCTATAAATATTCCATCCATTCCATTCTGTTCTGAGAATTAACATAATTACGTAACCATCTAACAATATATGATTATTCAGTCCTTGGGGGGGGGGACTAGAATCTACATAAGTTTGACTCCCAACATTCTAACGATGGTCGATTTTCTAAGCTATTTCTGTGTCTTTTGCTTTACATGTTTCATTGAAGTATATAAAGCAAAAGACTCTGGAATTAAAATTGGTCCAACCAGATCAATCGTTGGGCAGTATTGAGAAGGAAACACAGCACGACCTAAACCACAATGCATACGGCCATGGGCTGGAAGCGAAAATACTTTTGATCCAAGAGATTAAAGGAATAAATAACAGGACAGCAACAAGGAATTCAAACGGTTTTACTGAGAACGCATGCGGTTCGACAGACACAAAATATCTATAGGCCCTGAACATAAAAATAGTCATCACTACTCGGAAAAAAAAAAAAAAATGAAGCAGAAATTGAGTATTGGTTCGACACAGCGCGTTACATTATCTTCGCCTTCTGATGAATAATACAAAAAGAAATTAAGAAACAAGTCATTATAAGTAACATTTCTTTACGTATCGAAAGGCTTTTAGAGGTGCATCGATAGGGTTGCTGAGCGTTTTATGCACAACTGGAAAGTAATTATAAGAGTATAAGTCGGAAACTTTACAAGTAAAAAGTGAAAAACAAGAAACTATTTATCAAAACTTATTAAGGGACATTAGCAGAATACGTGAATTTAAAATCAGTACGAGATGCAACTCTGTTAACCTAGAAAAAAAAAATTCTAACTGGAACTATGTTGAGTACCAAATAATTCTCGTTTAATTCTTATGATTTATCGCTCGCCAAAAAACAAGTAGATTCCTCGGAAAGTATATCACAATACAAAAAGGAATTAAAAAAGCTTCTCAGACAGTCCAGTGCTCTTTCTGCACCCTCTGTCCAAAAAGAAACTGAACTTTTTGAAAATATAGAAGAAACTAGTAGCGCCACCTGTTGTATCTTTTTGTTGTCGCAAGCGGCAACCTTCATTAGCGTTGTGTCTTTTGCTTTACATGTTTCTAAGGGTACTGGCAACTGTTTATGACATTTGTTTCATTAGAAGCCGAGTTATAGCGCCAAGAGTGACAGTGTGGTTTGACGAACGCTCGGAAAATGAGTTTCAAACAGAGAGCTGCAATTGATATTTGTGTTAAACTTGGTAAACGTTTTTACCGAAACGCATCAAATGCTTCAAAAAGCATACTGTGATGAATGCTTATCCCGTACTCAAGTTTACGAGTGGTTGAAGCGATTTCAAAGTGGTTGTGAGACACTCGAGGACGACGAAAAGCCGGGCCGTCCAAAAACTGGACTGAGCGAAGTTAACATCCAAAAAAAGTGCGTGATTTCATCAAAGAAAACCCGAAATCGTCCCTGAGATTGGTTGAAGATGAATTGGGGATTCCAAAATCAACTGTGCACAACATTTTGACCGAGGGTTTGGGTCTTCGTAAATTGAATTCGCGATTTTTTCCCCACAAGTTGACCGACGACCAAAAAATTGAACACTGCAAGGACCTCATTAAAACCGCTCGTAAGGACTAAAATTTTCTTGAAGCGATCGTTACTGGTGACGAAACGTGGTGTCTTGAGTATGAGCCCGAAACAAAGCGCCAGAGTGCTGAGTGGTGGAGACCTCCAGAGAGGGGCATCCGAAAAAAAGTCGCTTGGAGAAGTCAAAAGTAAAGACAATGCTGATTTGTTTCCACGATTCCAAGGGCATTATTCACAAAGAATTTGTCCCGCCTGACCAAACGGTCAATGGTGAGTTTTATCTCGAAGTTTTGAAGCGATTGATAACAAGAATTCGTCGCATGAATATCGTGACGACCGACCGTTCGTCAAAACACACTCTTGGCACTATAACTCGGCTTCTAATGAAACGAATGTCATAAACAGTAGACACAACACTAATGAAGGTTGCCGCTTTCGACAACAAAAAGATACAACAGGTGGCGCCACTAGTTTCTTCTATTTTCAAAAACTTCGGTTTCTTTTTGGACAGAGGGTGTATAAGGGGGTAAGCCTATGCCGCACACAATTTCGAAACACAGAGGGCAGCGAAGCAATCAGCCTGTCTGGCTCCGAAACCTTGAACAAAAATGTGAGCGGTGCATATCTTTTCTGTAATATTAAAGCAACTTTCGACCAGAAAGGAAATAGCAGCGCCATCTTTTGTTAAATGAGGTAATTATTAAAATAATATCGAATTCATTGTTTATATGAGATCGGCAATAAACACAAATATGTTACATGATTTGGTGAGCATCAGCGAATTGGGTTGAGGCCCTTTACGCTAAAGAAAATTCTGTGAAGACTTCTAGACATAACATAAAATTTATTTTTTTGGAGTTAAAGGTTATCGCATTTTAAAAAGTTTATTATTTGCACACGATAAAAAAAAAAGTATACTTAAATATTTAGAATGAGAGAGAAGCACAGGAATAGCAAGTGTTGGTAATTCCCTATTAAAATTTAAGATAGGCCGATGAGTGTCAAATAAGAATCATTTTTCAACATTCATTCATTTATTTCATTTTTAATTTTAATTACTGGCTGTAGGTGGCGCCACTAACAAGATACAACAGAAAGAGAATTCTGTTCCACGATTGCCTTGTAATTTCGGAGCATAATGAATATCTGACAGTCGACAGATATTATAATGACTACATGCTTAGATTATGATCTAAACATATAATCATTATTGTCATCGTTGTGGTCGCTCCTTTGCAGGTCAGCTGTAAATTGACACCTTCACGGATGTCACTGCGCCACTCACACTCAAGGAAATTGGACTAAAATGAAACCTATTGAGATCACAGTTCGACTTGAATCTGTCGATTGTCAATGCCAAGTTATCAGCATTTACTTTTCAATGACCTGGATAAAGGTGTCAACAGTGGCCTTCCTTGAACACTTAAGACATTCAGTTATCACAAGAGTTTCAACAAAAAAGCAGAGTTCTTAAACTGACAATAACACTAAGAAGACAGTCCTTAAAATGAGTTTAATGACTCAGTTCGGTCGGGATCTCGACTAATAATTTTTCACTGAAGACTTTCCTTGACATATTTATTGGAAAACTGTGGCATTACGTAAGGTCAGTGAATTCTAACCCTCGACTGTATTTATTATTATCAATAATAACTACATGACTTTCAATGGCACATGAAGACATTCTCAATAAAATAAATCCAAAGCCTTTGACTACCTAATAGAGATATATAACTGGAAGCAGAATTTTTTTTAAAAGTAAATTCGGTCGATTCTCTTTCGTTGCATCATTGGTGTGACAATTCCTGGTATAATTCAGATTGTATGTAGTTTGGAAATTCGATAAGAGATGGCGCTTCTGTACAGACAGTATGAATTTTATTAAAATAAATAATTTATCTGACGCAAGTTAACTCGTTGTTGACTTCTAGTTGTTAAAATTATATTCTTATTATACACGATAATTAAGAAGATTATCTACTGATATATTTATAAATATTTTACTAACATAATAAAATGTTTATAAATATTTTATTATGCAATTTCCACCACTGAACATGAGTATAACCTACAGCACTTCTCACTTTTAAAAGTTGACTACGAAATTGTTGCTTAATTTTGTATGAAATGATCTCTGTTCTTAAACTTTGCTTGCATACTTTTTTTCCCTAAATCTTGTCTGATCAGTAAAATGCTTTTTGGAGATTTTTCGCAAAAAGAATCAAAGAGTTTTTTTTACTTATTTTGCAAAATAATAACACACAGAAATCGCAAACGATGTTTTGCCTCATACTTACAAATGACGCGAAGGACAGGTGGAAACTATTACGTCATCCTAATGGTCACGCATGTGCCGTACGTAAATCATTTGAAATGACCTTCGCATGAGTGATATTTTATAAAATATGGATGGCAATTTTGTAGATGATTACATTCATGTTTCATAGGATATAAAATAATAATAATAAAACAAAATACTAAGAAAAATATTGTCTTCCATGCGACTGGAAATGAAAGATATGAAATCAGAAGATATTTAATCTAAAATATTTTATTACTATACAAATTTATTAGTTTCGGTCGCTTCCACTCATTTTAATCCGACTTTTTTCTTGCTGTGTATTTAATTGCTGGAACTGACGTTCAATTTCTAATGGATACACCCTCCTCCCCGTAAACGCCACTGCAGTGAGGCACACGTGAGTAACTATACATCCCAGTCAAAAACAGACCAACGAAAACTAATTCAAGTCACTACTGGTTGTTCTTTTTTTTTTTTTTTCGTTAGTGGGTGAAGCAAGAATGCTTTTCATATTCCCAGTTATCTTAGACTAGTGATTTTCAACCTTTTCCATAATACGGCACACACACCTAGACTAATTATTAAAATTCTGCGGCACACTAAAAGTATATTATTTTAATTTTTTTTTTATGATCTGATTGATTTACACACACAAGAAGAGGGAAGACCAGACACTAATAAACAAATGCGCAAATTACGACATTATTTCTTTCAATTAATTTGTTTCATAAGCCCTTTCTAATTAAGACAATCCTTCGGCCACTCCCTACAGTGACGCCCCCCCCCCCTCACCACTGAGCAGAACCGCTCATATTCCAGGGAAAAGCATCCACCGACAAGTCCCCTCACGGACCAAGCCGGAGAATACCCTCTCCAGAGACTCAAAATGCTCTCTCAGGACCCCCCCCCCCCCCCGAAATCTAAGCCCTTCTCACCGGGAGCAAAATTCCGGAAAAAACCTAAGAGAGCAAAACTCTCGAAACTCTGCGTCCCATTTTAGTCGCCTCTTACGACATGCATGGGCTATAGTAGCGCTATTTTCTTATTCCGGCCACCACACAGGTTTCACTACTGGTCCTTATATTCCTTATAAGGAGTGGCTTAAAGGGACGAAGCAAGAATACGTTTCATCTTCCCCGTTATCTGTAGAGGACAGTGTAGGGATAAGGTGTTGTTGAGCTATTAAAGCTCTGATCATGGCAAGAGGTAGCAGCAATAGCCTAGCCTCAGTAAAAACTTCATTGGCTACACTGCCATCCACTACCCTCCAAGGGTATTAATCACCGTATCACACGGTCGATCACACCTCTTTAACACATTCCAATCATCAAAAGTCCTTATCCTTATAAGGACTACATTAAACGGGCGAAGCAAGAATGCTTTTCATCTTCCCCGTATCTGTAGAGGACAGTGTAGGGATAAAGTGTTATTGCGCTATTAAAGCTCTGATCATGGCAATAACATTGCCATGAGGGTAACAGCAATAGTCGAGCCTCAGAACTTCATTGGCTACAGCATTGCCATCCATTACCCTCCAAGGGTATTAATCACAGCATCTCACGGTCGATTATTCATCTCCACTCACTACTGGTTCTTAAAAGAACTGGGCGATGGACCGAGTCCTTGACTCTTTATCCCGTCATCTGAATGAAGAAAATCTGTATGGATGGGGGTGTTATTGAGCTAAAGGCTCTAGTCATGGCTGGGTAACGGCAATAGCCGAGCCTCAGTTAAAACTTCATCGGCTACAGCATTGCCATTTGTTACCCTGGAAGTCCTCTTCACTCATTACTGGTCCTTATATCCTTATAAGGACTGGCTTAAAGGGGCGAAGCAAGAATGCTTTTCTACCCAAGTTAAAAATACTTTCTACAAGAATGCTTTTCATCTTCCCCGTTATCTGTAGAGGACACTGTAGGGATAAGGTGCTATTGAGCTACTAAAGCTATGATCATGGCAGGAGGATAACAGCAATAGCCGAGCCTCAGTTAGAACTTCATTGGCTACAGATTGCTATACATTACCCTCCAAGGGTATGGATTTGATTTCCACTCACTACTGGTCCTTATCCTTATAAGTACTGGCTTAAAGGGGCGAAGCAAGAATGCTTTTCATCTTCCCCGTTATCTGTAGAGGACAGTGTAGGGATAAGATGTTATTCAGCTATTAAAGCTCTGATCATGGCAGGAGGGTAACAGCAA
This sequence comes from Typopeltis vanoorti, assembly GCF_054136105.1. Lineage (NCBI taxonomy): Eukaryota > Metazoa > Arthropoda > Arachnida > Uropygi > Thelyphonidae > Typopeltis > Typopeltis vanoorti. The sequence goes on from NC_143561.1 coordinate 107,920,900, forward strand.
TAGCCGAGCCTCAGTTAGAACTTCATTAGCCACTGCATCGCCATTCATTAACCTCCAAGGGTGCTCACTACTGGTTCTTAAGTTCTTAAAAGAACTGGGCGATGGACTGAGTCGTTGACTCTTTATCCCGTCAACTGAATGAAGAAAATCTGTGTGGATGGGATGTTATTGGGATAAAATCTCTATTCATGACTGGGTAACGGCAATAGCCGAGCCTCAGTTAAAACTTCGTTGGCTACAGCATTGGTGTACTTTTCAGCTACTATACATATAATCGTATTAAAGGATATAAAAAGGTGTTTTGATTTTCTGCAAACAATAACTTCAATATTCTTATAATCTCCAATGTTTTTATAAAATCAAAAACAATATTATCGAGACGCGTATATTTTATGGCACGTTTCAATATAAATTATTAAATAGTGTCTGTTATTTAAATATACATGACTAGCCAGGTTTATTTTTAGATAATGAAACACAGGAAACTGTTTAAGTGCATTACAAACGTTAAAAAAACAGCACAGTACAGTAGTATGAGAAATGTCAGACTCGAGAATTGCTAATAGATGGCGCTGATGATAGTAAATTACGTCAGATCTATGGTTGGAGATTGGTCTCATTTTACAATGACATTAACGAACTCACGCGATTTGTGAAATCTACCAGGACTTTAAAAAAAAAAGATATCTTTAAAAGTCCTGTTACATTTAAAAGATATCTGAGGAATCTTTTAAACATCCAAAATGCAGACCGATGCCAATATTAACACAAACGTAACTATATACAGTAGAAATATTTACACACCGATGAGTAAAATAATCAGATTTAATTGCAAATTTCCAGTTGACTATTCAGTTGCAAAATTTCACGTACATATATCCCTACGAAAATATTAGGCCAAGGAGAGATTCAAGGAATGACTCCCGTAGAACACAATGTTCGTTTTGTATTGACCAGGTCAATACCTTGTTCTGATTCTTGAAGAGTATTCTTTCCCAAATGGGACAGGGAAAAAAAATGCTCAGCTTTCTCCACAAGGCGTTTCACAGCCTACTTCGTGAAGTGAACGCAACTGACGACACTCACGTGCTCTCCCGCCCGCACTATTAAGCAATACGTTTAACAGAAAGGTGAAATTTCCTGCTAAATTATGTCACCTATCCGAATGTATTTGCTTCGTACAGGTTCGCACTTTAGACGTATTCCAAATATTTAGTTTTCAAACGACCATATATATATATATATATATATATATATATATATAGAGAGAGAGAGAGAGAGAGAGAGAGAGAGAGAGAGAGAGAGCAGAATTGGTCTGGGAGGGGAAACCGGAGCACTCGGAGAAAAATCATCCTCACAGCTGGGAGTCAAAGACTGAATGCGAAAAAAAGTTCTAGCTTATAAAAAAAATAATAGAAATATGTCGTGTGTGTATATATATACGACATATTTCTATTATTTTTTATATGTCTATATTTGGCGGCCAGCATGGATTTACTAAAGGAAGATCGTGCTTTAGCAACCTGCTTACTTTTTATAATAAAGTGACAAATGCGTTGGATAAGGGTGTTGCATATACAGTGGTATATTTAGATTTTTCAAAGGCGTTCGATAAATTGCCACATGATAAGCTGGTAATTAAATTGAAACGGATGGGGCTGAACTGTAGATTGGTTCGCTAGATTGGAAATTGGCTGTCTGATAGGTATCAGCCAGTTGTCTATGGAGGAGCGATATCCCAGAAGAGGAAAGTTACTAGTGGTGTACCTCAAGGGTCTGTTTTGGGTCCATTGCTGTTTAATTTGTATGCAAATGATATCTGAAGAGGTCTGAATTGTGATGTGCAGTTGTTTGCAGATGATGCAAAGTTGGCGAGAGCTATCAGGAGTAGTGTGTATGCTGTACCTTTGCAAGAGGACTTGAATACACTGGCTGAATAGGTAAATAAGTGGGGATGGCAATTCAATGTTTCAAAGTGTAAGGGTTTGAAATTTGGGAAGAAGAGATGGGATGTAAAGTACACAATCGGTGCGAATATTTTGGAAGAGGTAGAGGAAATGAGAGATCTGGGCGTGATTGTAGACAAGGACCTAAAATTTCGGGGACATGTTACTAAAATAGTGAAGACGGAGTGAAGAATAGAGGACATTGACTTGTAGAAGTAAGGATGTTATGGTTCCTTTGTATAAGGCTTTGATCAGGTGACATATGGATTACTGTGCACAGATCTGGTTTTCAAAAAGATGAAATTGCATTGGAAAAAGTTCAGAGGCGATTGACTAAGGTGGTTTCTGGTTTCTGGAATGTAGAGTATGAAGTGAGATTGACAAAATGCAATTTGCAGAAATTGGTGGATAGAAGTAGGAGGGAGGATATGATTGAGACATATAAGGTGTTAAGAAGTTATTACCAGATTAATGTCGGGGCGGTTTTGCACAGAATGGGTGAGGATAGCAGGAGAACAAGAGGTCATTCCTTAGGAAGCTGTATAAGGAGGGTGTGAGCAAGGGAGTGAGGAGCAGGTTTTTTGCATGGAGAGTGGTGAGTGATTGGAATGCTTTGCCCGAGAGTGTGGTGTGTGCAGAGAATAAGAAAGACAGAGATAGTTCTGAATCTAAAAGTATTTCGTATTTTCCCCAATATTTCATTATGATAGCAATGCCTCAAAAGGCTGTAACCTAATGGTACAAACATACTAAGGAAGACCAAAGATCACATAATTCGTTTCCCCTATATAGTGACTAAATATGGTACTTTTTCAAGCCACCATACAAACACCAGTACTATCTTTAATAAATATTGAGAATGCCCAAAAGACAAAATCCAGATATAACAGGACTAGCACAAGCATAGAGTTGCAAATATTTTTCGAGTCATTGAATGTAAAAAGTTCTGTATTTACAGAAAGGATGCGAAGTACAGACGAGCCAGTTAGGATAACATAATCCGACTGGTGTAATAACAGTGGACCTCCCACGATGAGTCTTTGACTCCATGTAGGTTTTTATAATAATAATTATAATAATAATAATAATAATAATAATAATGTCGTGTGTATATATATATATATATATATATACACGACATAATTATTCTTATTAAGACAGAACCAAATCCAAATATCACAATCCAAAGTGCAGCCCTAGGGGTGCACTTTGGATTGTGATTAAGTTTCCCAAATGGTTCTAGTTCTTAAACTTTCATGCTCACCAACTCTAAGCAAGTCAAGGAGTGGGACAGTGAACATAATGCTGTGCCTCTGAAATGTGTTACTGTAACCCAAGAAAATGAAAGAAAGGAATCATTTCATTCGTCCAATAACCTTAACATCAATCTTACATACCAAGAAGTGACTGACCTGAGTCCCTTGCTTGAGGGAAGAGAATAGCTGCTGCGTTTTGACAGATGTGCTCTGTAGAACCCTTGCCTGGCCTCCTGCTTCGATAAAACATGTTGCTTCTATCAGAGGTCGGCTGTGGCTTTCTCATGCTTTTATCTATCCAGAGAATAGAACCAATCGAGTCTCAGTAATGGATTGAACATTTAGTAAAGTGCAGAAAAATTAAAATCTGAAATGACTGTTTTAGTTTTGATTATTTGAGAAATATAAAATATTTCTCCAAAATTCTTTATACAGATTCTATATAAAATTATGGAAAAAAAAAACAACCTAACTTCATCATTTTTTTTTTTTTTTTTTTAAACTTATAAGTTAAGTCTTACATCGCCAGCATATTCTTGTCATCCAGTATCCATATGAAGTCTTTATAATAGGGGTGTAACCAGTGGCGGCTCGTGGCTTGAAATCGTGGGGGTGCTGCAACTTTCGAAATATACATACGCACTGTAAGTACAGTGTATACGAGTTTGGATAAAATAGCAAAATTATGATAAACATTTAAAAAAAAATTAAACATGAAAAATATTGTTTATTATCGATAAAATTATACAGTTTAGTATAATTCAAAATAACTTAAAAATAAAATCCATTCTTTTAATTGTAATGTTCAAATATTTAAAGAGAGAGACGGAGTAAACACGATAAGCACTACGAACACTCTTCTATGGCGCAAACTGTATATAAACAACAGCGGAACTACGCGACGGACAGTGCCGCATTACGCTAATAGCTCGCATCACACTATGACGTGCACATGCTTGCACTCTTTACACCTTCTAAGTGCTACAAGATGAATTTTTATTATTTTTTATACAAAATAGGAGAATTGGATAGGATTGTTGATGATAAAATTAAATATTACAAGCAAATATAAATAAATTAATAAATGTATTTATATAGCGAGAAAAATTGGGGGTGCTACAGTTCCGCAGTGCCTACGCACGAACCGCCCCTGGGTGTACCATAAAAAGATAAGGACTGGATACTGGATAGGAAGTACCGAGCGATTCTCTAAAAAATAAATAAATAAAATAGAATAAAATAAAATAAATCAATTTTTTGATCCTGTATCCATTCATTTCCCCACCCTACCCAAAAAACGTCTAGAAATAAAACTGAACTCAAATCCAATTATTTTGTCACGGCACTCTCCTCGGTGTAATTCCGCTCTGGAGCAAGTGAACTTATCGGCATAAAGCAGGACTGCCTTTTCGGCTACGGTGGTTATTTTCACGTGCTCGATTCTTTTGGCGGTGCTCTGCTTTGTCACAAATAAGTTTTCTTAATTCACTGATGCGTCCCACTTCCTTAACAGTACTTGTGTGTGTGTGCGAGTGTGAGGAAGACAGAGGGAGATAGTTTCACCTTCTGTTAAAATTTCTTCCATTTAGGGGTTATAACATTAATGGCAGCAAGGGATTAATACTGCTTAGCTATAGCTAAGAGTTGACATCAGTTGCTCTGATCCGAATGTTGGTTCGAATTCCGTAGGATGAGAGCGTTATGATTTGCATAACGATATGTTAGTCATACTTCAATAAAGAAATGTTGGGAAGGCATTTTTTTCATAATTTGCCATAAAAATGTATTCGTTTTAAATGTGGGGAGTTGTTTGTGCCCCCACAGTATAAAATCATCACCCGATGTGATAGTCTCGCACCGGGTGATGAAAATCATGCACCACTTAAAATCTTTCCCAAACATCACTGTTAGGACACAAACAACTCCCCACATTTAAAACGTTTTTATGGCAAATTATGAAAAAATGCCTTCCCAACATTTCTTGTATGTTGGGAAGGCATGTCTTTTATGTTGGGAAGTTTATGACTAACACATCGTTATACAAACCACAATAATTACGAAACATATTGAAACATTGCATGCGTTAGTAGAGAGAGAGGAAATTGTATTTCGGCATACTTTTCCTATTTTTGAGCACTTACGTGGTTTACATTTCAGTCGGATAAAAATCAGTGACGAACGGAGGAAATAACTTCTTCAGTTCATAAATAAAAACCAGTTTTCTCACGATAATCACCGTAGTTTATCGACTCCGCCTCTCGCGGATATCGTAATGTATTTTCAGAGAAACAAACAGTCATTTATCTGATATTTGGGACAACCACCGAGTCATTGGAGAATCTCACTGTTTCTTATTCGCTTTCCGTTTTCAAAAAAAGAGAGTTGTTTATCGTTAGTAACTTGGCATACTACTTGAGTCAGCGCTCGCCGTTCCCCTAAACTGCCCTTAGGCGGTGCGGTTGCATCACTAGCCGCAACTCGCTGACTCACTTAGAAATCACATGGCCCACGTGCGAACGACCTTCCCTGTGACTTTATTTTTTAAATGATTACTACGACTGTTCCTGAAATGAACTTGTTATAAGGGAGATAATCAACAACAAGAATCTGAAAGAAGGAAAACGAGTCGTGAAAGCACGAGGGGAAAACCCCAACCAATCGTTAAGATCAGGCTGTTTTTGAGGGGGTGTCCGATTTAAGTACAAGAGAAATTAACGTTCCCCATCCCCCTCACAAACATGATATACCCTCTCATTTTTGCAAATAAGTACTGTAATAAGTATTATATTTATCCAAAATAAATAAATTATTAAAAATAATTATATAATATTAATTAAAATGAGGTAGCTTCAAAGCTAGATAACTAGAAAGAAATATTCACATAGCGTTTATGGGAGAAAACCAACTAAGGAGGGATGTTGACCTAATGTTCAACCTCGCTTTTCATGTGGTGTGCTCAGTTAGTAGGCATAATGGATACCGAACAGACGAGGATGAGTTGGCAAGTTTGTACTTCGCCGGCCACATCACATAATATTCTGTATTCACTTTAACATGCAACAAGCGTGATGGAACAACAGGGTGGAATTTCGTGCCGGCAGGTGGGGACACCAAGTTAAACAAGGCCCTGCTATTTTCGTCAAGAAACCAGGACCTTTACTGGAACATCGGCAGTATTCAAACTAGACATCCCCAATGTAAGTATCAACGGAAAAGAAACCAAACGGTCACTAGTATCATGTGGGCATAATTCATGTTATTGAGATGCAGAAGACTAAAATATATGAGATAAATAAGACATATAAGATGTTATACTTCGAGCAATAATACTGATCAGGAAAGGTAAGGAGCAGCGATAGAATTCAACACCAAACACTAAAATAAACTCTTTGACTGGAGGCAATTTCAAAATGGGAAGTTGGACACTTCAAGTTCTCCAAGTCCCCCCTGTTGTAAAAAAAAAATAAAATAAAATAAAATAAATAAAAAATCTTACATCCCTTATACTTTTCAGAGTAGGGAGCACAAGAATAGGTCTATATTAAAATAATATTAGCATATAGTTTTCTTAGCGTCTATTTTATTCTAGTAAAATGTATTTACATTTTTGTGATATTACACAATTATAATTCAAAAACTGAACTAAAAGAAAGACGAAAACAAACCGATATTTATTTCGAAAATTATTTTTTAAATTTCTAACTTAGTATATTCATGGCAATAAAAATATTTCATGAGAAGGATGAGGTTGTTCTTCTTCAGCACAGATTTTTTTTTTTTTTTTAACGTGGTGCTTACGATGAATTTTTGTCTTGGAATAATAAACTGTGATGCGAGATTTCTTCTGGAAGAGTTCGCAACAGTTTTGCTGCCATAACTAAACAATTCGAATAAGAAAGAGATTGCATCCGCGGAATAATGGCCTAATAGGGGGGAAAAAAAAAAAAAGAAAAGGAAACTTACAGTGCAATATGTTCATGAGATAAACACGGAGGCTGCAAATATTTTAGGGCTAAGTTGTATTGAAATAAATGGATGGAATACCGAGTATTGCTTCTCCTGGGGGGGGGGGGGGGGCACTAGGTTGTAGATCACTGTCCTAAGGAAGAAGTGGAGGAATTTTTCGACTAATTAGAAAAACAAAACAGACAAAGTGGACCTTTTTTTGAAGATATAAGCAGCAGGGTAGGAAATGAATTCCAGGCGAACACACTGCTTGGAAAGAACTCGACGGACACCCCTATGGACAAGGTGCAGAGTGTCACGTGTTTGTAGCCGATATAAATTAGAGGAATATGATGCTCCCAAGTCAGTTCAACATTGTCTTGGTGACATGACTGCGAGAAGCGAATATGAAAGAGGCGCTATGATATGATGCCACGTTTCTGGCCTATCTGTTCGGAAAACTTTTGACAAACTGGACCATCCCAGGTCAACAATCGAGATGGAATCGCAGAGAGTCAAGTGCAAGTGCTATCCGTTGTGGACGACCCACCACACTCAGAGACGTGACCTACGAAGGATAATATGTAAAAACCGCCAATCGTTGGCCGACACGTTGAATACAGAATTCAGGGCATCGACTGGAATACGAATCTGTACAAACATTCAGAACTGAGGCTTATAACATGGACTTGCAAAGCAGAACCGCAATAAGTAAGTCCCACATTACCCAGACCAACATGCAGCGTCGTCGTGAGTGGTGCAAAGAGTGCGTACACGGGAGGTGGAAGCATGGAAGGCTGGAGCAACAAATGACGCTACATCCTCTACCCAGCAAGCATATGAACGGGTGTGGTGGATGCCCGGTGAACGTGTCTTACCAGAGTATATAATCGCAACTATGAAATTCGGAAGTGGCGGTGTGATGGTATGGTCCTATTTTTCCTTCTTTGTCCTCGAACCTCTGTTTATGGTGTCACGAACATTGAACTGCGAGGAGGTATTTGAACATTCTGGACAATGCAATGGGTCTTACTTTTTGACGTTTCTACCGTTTTCTCTTTCAGCAAGGCATGTTATAAGTCTGCTGCAGCTGTAACAGCGTGGTTTGTGGACACGAACGTCATCGCACTTGACTTGCTTTCACAGAGCCCTGATCTGAACTCTACTGAATATCTGTAAGATGAATTGGAGCTTTGGGCGAAGTCACGGGACGTCCGCCCTGCAACGGTCCAGGACTTTATTACATGCCAACAGGAAGAATATTCCAAAATTCCCATTTGTCGCTATCATACGCTTTTGAAAAGTATGCCTCGTAGGACTGCTGCAGTCATTACAGATAAAGGAGGTCCTTTTTATTAACTCCATCTTATTAAGGTGGGCGCCATGGCTGTTTGCTCCTCACACTGTATAGTGTTCGTTGACTTCTTCCCAAGCAGTGCAAAAATGTTTTAGGAAATTTTGGAAAAAAAAAAAAAGCAAAGCTAATAGTAATAGCGAGTATCCCCTGGATTTCTATGCAGGCCATGAGATAGTGATTACTAATGCCATGTTCCAATATAAATATGTAAACAAATTCAAAGGGAGAGAACACGCAAAAAAAAAAAAAGTCTTATTGGCTATGTTATTGTTCACAATGATCTCTTCAGGCGAGTTGAAGATACAAGGATTATACAGAGGACATGAAACAGGAACGCACATTTTCATGTTTACTTACTGTAAGGTAGAAAAATCAAAACTCAGAAAGTTAAAGAGAAAAGAAAAGTTCCTGGGAATTAAGTCAGCATCTGCTCTGAGAAAATACCAAGAAAAATGTAATAAAGCAAAGCATTGTAAAACTAGATAAACAAATATCATGGGAAGAAGTTAGTAAGAATATATAGAAGATAGCATCACAAAGGCGGCAAAACGTTGTGGAGGCTATTGAAATAAGCTTGGAAATGGAAGAAAGAGTACCGTAAAAGGAATCAGATAAGGGTGACAAAAATAAAGCTAAAGATATGCTTTGAAACAAGCAGATGGAACAGTAGTTGAAAATTTTCGTGGGACATTCAAACAGTGTATCTTTTTGATACATCAGGTAGAAAAAAAGCTATCAAGGCCTGAAATGTGGAACTGCGGCTAAACTAGACGATATCAGAATTACAGAGGTATTTCACTACTTAGTGCTCCTGGGAATATTTATGCAAGCATACTTGAGAAACGCTAAGAAAAATTGTAAAATTGAAATTTGGAGAAGACAAAGATAGGTCAGGCCAAGTAGAGGCTGTCAGGATCAGTTTTTCACTTTAAGACAAACCATTGAGAAACTCTGGGAATGTCATAATCCGTTTTTAAGTTTTGTACATCTAGACAAGATGCCAAGAAAAAACCTGTTCAAAACGTCACAGTTATGAAGTGTCAATGGCGCATTATATCACGCAATACTTAGTTTTTATTTGAGTTATAAGTTGGCAGTTAGAATTGAAGGAAGTACAGGAAGATGGTTTAATGTTAAATCTGATGTGAGACTAGGATGTTCATTATCTCCTCTGTTATTCATTATCTATATGGATCACATTATGAAGGAAAGTGGTATTAAATCTTACATCAAAATTGAAGATGTTAATCTCGGCTCTTTGCTTTATGCAGATGATGGTATACCTTTAAGTAAATCCAGTGAAAGTCTGCAGGATTCCCTAAATGAATTGAATAGCTGCTGTGAACAAATGACATCGATGACAGACTCCTATTAAAAATAAAGATATTAGGAAGGGGCTTGCCATTGCTGGCATTCAGGAATGTGTGAGCTGATCTACTCTCAGGTGGTGTGGCCACTTAAACAGAATGGGAGAGGAAAGGTTAGCAAAACAGGTGTTTGATGGCAGGATAGAGGAGATGATTAATGATGTTTGGTGGCAGGATAAAGGTAAAGATGTTGGCAGGTTGATGCAGTAAGAATTGTCCTTGAAGAGAGAATTAATAATTTTAATATTTCTGTCTTTACGAACCCCCCCCCCCCCGCTTTAAAGTAATATTTGTGGGATGGACGGAACTCGGAAGTTTGCCAAATACGTCACATTTTGCCAAATTTTAAGAAACCAAAATGTATAAAATTTGTTTCTCTCCATGTTAAAATTTCCATTGTTGATCACTAAGACGTGACGTCATGATGTGACGTCATGTTTCCATGGCAACATTGGAGAATTTGCTCTGAAAACAAATTTTAAAAAATAATAATAAACTCTTCATCCCTTCCGTAATAAGCATGAAGGATTATAACGGACGATGAACTTGATTGTTTGTCACTAAGACTTTTACAAACAACCACTTAAAATATTCCAGAAATACCTAAGAAGGCTTGAGAATATTTATTCACTTTAGCTTACTATACTTTATAGAATGTAACTGATCATTTTGATTAAAGATTAATGAATTGTTTAACAGAATTAGCATAAACGTTATTACTAACAGAAATTCTTTTGTGTTAGTAATGGAACAAATGAGCATGCGCGTTGACGCACAAAGAGATATTGAAGTCATGACCGGAAACAGCAGATGACTCGGCAAATAGAAATCATTTATCTCTAAATGCTTTGTGATTGGATGTCTGCCTTTCCATTGTATTGGTGATTTTCTGCTTTTATATTCTGCTATCTTTCTTTTTAATATGAACATTTGTTTGTCATTGAGTGGCATTATTGTATTCATTACATATTAAAGACCTGTGGTTGTCTATATATATCATTCTCATCTATCAAAAAAGAATTCATATGAAAAATTGTTTTTTTAAATAATTAATAAACATTTGACACATTTCAACGTATGCACTGTTTTTTACTGAATATAAATATAACAGCCATATCTCTGATTATTTATGGTCCAACTTCGGTAGCCAGTGGTTTCAGTTACATTGTAAAGAAACTGGAAGTATAAACAAACACTAGTAGTGACACTCTGTATAACGAAGGCGTGAATACTTGTTTTGGGTGTTATTCTCTAAGATTTATACTCAATCTTTATCATCGTTATTTAGCTATGCAATGGTCCATGAGTGGGAATATTGCCAACATGTCACAAAATGTATTTAGCCTTGAGAAGGATGAGGAAAAATAGAATAGTTTGGAGGTACAATGTGAAAAAAAAAATAATATATAACTGCTTAATGCAAGGAAATTATAGACTTTGTTGATACAGGAAAGCTCTGTGCTCAAGTCCTGAGGAAGTACTAAGATAATGGACAATATAAATCTTGAAATGTTACACAACAGGAAAGAACTTGTTCGATAATGAGAGTTATCTGAGTTTGGAAATATGGTTATTCCAAATGAAGACCTTCATTGCTTTTTTCCCCCAATCGATAGAGGTAAATTTCGAGGTATTGCAGTATTAAATGGACGGCATCTTATTAAAAAAAAAATCAAGTCCGGTTTTTGGTTCACAGGAAAGTATCCAACATGGTAGTTGTAGCTTGAAACGAGTAAACAAATTAAAACGGTGATAATAACAGACTGGTGTCTTAGATAGGTCTTGTTTACCTTGGAAAATCAAAGATAATGAGCCGTGGAAAATCCTATGGGTTTCTTTCGGATTTGTTCTGAATTCTGTATATACAGGCTGAAATATCCAATTAAAAATATTTTTCTGATGCATATCCTCAACGAGTGCACCAATCGAGGGAAATTCATTCCCCTGATCTTTTTCAGAACTCTCGTCTGTGGTCTCTAGTATTTGATCAAGTGTTTTACTTCTAACCCAACTGTCGGATCCATAAGTTAAAACCATAACTGTTTACAGGACAGTTCACCACTGCTTCCGCCCCCCCCCCCATTTTATCCGGGCTCGGGACCGGCATATGGCTGGGACGTATTCGTAATTGTAATCCATGTGTGTTCACGGGACCGGTTTGCCTGTTCTAGGGAACGAAAACCCGAGTTTCAAAAAACCCCTACTTCCGTATGAGACCGGCTAACACTCACCTTTTTCAGAAAGAGACCGGATAAAGGTTCCTCACGTCACTGACGGGAATCGAACCCAGGTCTTTCCGACCAAAGGGCTTCGTCTATACTGACTGAGCTATGGAGGCTCAAAAACGTGCCTAAATAGCCCAAAATATTTTACTTGTATAGACTCACTACTTTTCCATGTTCACGACTATTTTTTATGTGACTCCCACTCACAAAAGGTTTTAAGCCTATAGTACATTAATTAACACCCTGCGAGAAATTCATCTCTCATGATGAATGTGTATGGATGTGCATGACTGTATTCTCCGAACACAATCATGCACATCCATACACATTTTTTACCCAAGACAGGATTCGAACCCGCAACCTGTTGGGTGGACTGCGGGTACACTAACCACCCGGTCAACCATAGCTTATTTTTTTAATACCTATTTAATGTCAGGGCAGTAATTTAATTTGGCTAACGATCCTTCAAACAATAGCATATTTATTTAAGAATATAATGCCATTTTTTCAAAGACTCGTTTAATACCGATTTCCTTAATAGTGTTTGGTCAACATGACTTACAAGTAACAGAATCTTACTTTATGGAACTGATTTAACATCAAACCATCTTCGATTCCAACCGTCGACAAACGTATGAGCTCTGTATTGCTCCGTATGATATTTTCTCTCGGCACTTTGTTGTGTACCTTTACCCAATCTACAAAACTATACACATTCTTGTTATATTCCCATGATTTCTCTACTGCTTGTCTTAAAAAGATGGTCCTCAATTTGCTCTTCTCCTTTCTTAGCCTCTTATCAAGCATGCTTTCATAAATCTTACGTGGAACACTCAGAGAAATCCTCTGTAAGTAGTCTCATATTCAGTTTTATACTTCCTTTTCTATAGATAGATTCTACGAGATCTGTACTACGTACAGATCTATATGACAAGAAGATTATATATATATATATATATATATATATATGACAAGAAGGCTTACGTATTCAATTCCTGGCAACAATAGGTTCTGCGTGCATCTGTCAGGTGGCGCATGGTTGCGCAGTTTACATTGTGAAGAACCAAAGGAGGGGGGGGGGGTTAAACTGCTCATTACTAGTGCCTCGATTCAAGGCTGAAAAATATGATATGACAATTACTTTAAGAGTGTATTGTGTCCGTTGATTGCGTGTGATTAACAGACGTTAAATTTCAGGTATTTAAACAAAAATCCTTTTTCTGACTGATACAAACGGAAGCCTCAACTTCACAAAACACAAGCGCCAACACAAAAGGAAGAAGATAATGGTGCTTGTGTGGATTCAAGAAATGGACGATTTTTTAAACTTTTACGAAAAGAAATGTTAAACGGGAGTTTCACTTCTGCTGTAGTTAACTGTACTCAAGATCAATTCGAATTGATCTTGCTTGCCGAATTCTAGTTAGTGGTCCAATAAATCAAATAAATCAACCAATCTAAGTAGCTTATAGGAAGATACAGAGATGATATTTAAATAAAAATTGATCGATAATTATCTATCTAGATATACAGATATGACAGGCAAAGACATAAAAAAAAAAAAAATATATATATATATAAAAAAAAAAGAAGTAACGCAGTCGGGTAGCAGTGACGTCATATCTTTTGAATTGCATCTGATTCAGGTAGCAGTACGACAAGAAATTTATAAGACGCATTTTAATTCCTAAATGGCATGCCAACCAGCAAGAGAAGAATACACGCAATTAATAGAGGCTTCTCACAGAGGCTTAGTTGCTTTGGCGTGACCTAAAACAACCAACAAAATAAAGCTAAATACTACTCATCCCTGTAAATACTTATTGAGGAAGGTTCTAATTATCACGTGTTGTGATTCTTCGAATTCTGGAACAGAAGATTTGTGTAGCAGGTTTTGTTTTTTTTTCTCTCGTTTTCTTTCCACATACTTCAAAACAATGCAAAGCATGGCTAAGATGTCGAAGAAACCAGTTTATAATTGATAGTTCTCCACCTACTGTAGAATTAACAACAATCTCGAAACCGGTTCAACATACGTATACTTTAAATATTATATACAAAACTTGATGTTTCGGTGGTAAAAAAAAAAAAAAAAAAATATTATACATACATACATACTGTATATATATATATATATATAAAACCGTTTTGAATTACCCTACACCGTAATAAATCCATGTATATATATATACACGATCTATTAACTGTGTATGTTCTGAGGCCGTTTTGTGGGAGGAAAATCCTGCATTTTTGTAGAATAACTCACTTTCAGGATGGGATTCGAACCTAGATCACTGCAAAGCAGTAGTTAGAGAAAAAGGGAAGATTTTTTAAATGCGAACAGTTAGATATTTAAGTTACATACAGGGTAGCCATAAAATAACTTTCCCTCTTTGGAGGCATCTGTAGCTAAAACCAATAAACGGTTTGAGACCAAATTTTATATTGAGACTTTTGAAGGCACGGGGAGATGATTTCCGCGAAACAAAAGATTTAGTACCAAAGTCGCCGATAGGGGAAATTTTGCCGCTGGCGAGCCGAAAACAAGCGGATAATTACATTAAAGGCAGATAAAATGGAATAATAACATTTCGACGGTGTAAGCGACAGCCACGTCACTCATTTCAGCTGGATATGTGTTGCCTTACAATGATAATAATAATAATAATTAAGCTAAAACAATAACTTGCAAGAGACTCGGAAATTAATGTAGTGATTGAACTCACAGGAAATAATGTTTTATTCATCAGAATCAGGGTCCCCTGGATCACATACCCGATTTTCAACGTGCTGACGTTTCTTGTGTACAACAAATTGCATCCGGTGAGCGACATGCTCTACAGCTGAGCGTAAGGAGTCGGATTGGATGTTCATAACAGCCCGTTTTACGTTCTCTTTCAAGACATGCAAGTTGGGGACGGCATACACAACGGATTTCAAATACCCCCACATCCCAAAGTCTTTTTTACCTGCATTTACTGCAAATATTTGACTGCTTTCGGCTCCGCCAGCGCCAAAATTTCCTCTATCAGTGACTTTTTGTACTAAATATTTTTTTCGCGGAATTCATCTCGCTATGTCTCCCGTGAACACACAGGTTACAGTCATAAATACTTACGGAAAGGAAGGCAACAACGGGAAATCACCTTGCTCATAATCATCTCTCCCTAGAATGGTAGCATATAGCTACCCTCCCGCGGCCGTATGGCAGATGGGAACCAGAAGAAGATGTCTTCAAAGTCGCAATATAAAATTTGGTCTCATTCCGTTTATTGGTTTTAGCTACAGATGCTTCCCAAGAGGGAAAGTTATTTTATGGCCACCCTGTACTTTGTTTTTTAGATTATTATTTAGGAATAATTCCTTTTAAAGAAAAAGATATGGCAAAATATGTAAACACCATAACAAATAAAGAACTAGGAAAATATTTTTGCAGTCCCTTTATTCCTGGTGACCTTAGAGCAAGTTGTTATTGTTGTAAGGAAAGCAAACCAGAGGAGAGATCAACACACACACACACACACACACACACACAAACGAGAGAGAGAGGGAGAGACTGTCAATTCGAAATACTTTGATTGTGTTTTAACATACGTTCTTTCAAGGTTACCAATAAAGTAGAAAAACAGAGCTGTAAGTTGGAAGGACATGCCATAAGTACCTGACGGGTGCTTTGTTATTCTTTGTTGATTGGCAAAGAACTTTTATTTGTACAATAGACAAGTGTCGCATCACTGAACAGAATGGGGGGGGGGGATGTTCACAGTTCGACATCAAGCAACAGTATTTTCTAGTAGCATGTACAACTTCAGAGTAAACTTCCTTAAGTACTTACAAGAATATCAAACCCGTATTGACGCAAACGATTGCCTTTGTATTGATTGTGGAGGAAAGTCACATTAGGTTTGGGAAAAATGGATTATTACGAGTGAAGATGAACCTTAATTAGCAATGCTTGGAACTGTGATCAAATGATAGGCGGAAAAAGATAACTACGTATAACTGCAAATGTCCAAGGCCACACAGTAGAAGTATATTGGAACCGTGAAACACAGGAGTTCTCTTAAAGAATAAGAAATTAGTCCAGTAAAATCTGGTAGTATTGAAGTACTTTAAGCCTTATATTGTAGGGAAAACTGAAAACACGGATTTTGATTAACATTATTAATGGTGTAAACAGCAAATGTTTAAACACGCAACTTCTAAACCGAAGAAGCTAACAAACAATAATAAAGTGGGTATTATTGTGTTGTTTATTGGCTACAAAGGCACGTGAAGCCAATTTTAGTAACATAATCCTTAACGATTACATCCGAATTATGTTTAGAACCATGTCATCGTTTCTGTTAAGGTTACAACTTTGTGGTCGGCAACCATTAGTCCTATTGATTATTATTAGTATTTTATTCGTATTCATATTTTAAACTCGACTATTATTAAGGGGTAATATATAAATAAATTCACTTTGGTACGTTAAAATGGGCAATATAAGCATATTGCTCATTTTAACATAATAAACAGAGATGCTTCTGTTTATTACTGGATCGAATCCTTGACTGTTTCATAAATGCTTGCCTTGGAAAATATCAATTTTTTTGCTTATATAGGTAATAGAGTTTATAAATTTCTTTCTGTATTTCTATTGGTCTACTTGTTCTTCTTACTGTTATTGCTTAAAGATTTTTTGTTGGCATGTTTTTAAACCTGTAAAATAAATTCTTTATCTTTTCGTTTGTTTGTTTTCAATCTAATTTACTGATTTGGAATTTGTATGCTATTAATAAACCTTAGAAAAGGCAACAATATATTTTAATTAGCGATAGTGCTGGGTTTTTCGTTCAAAATGAGGAGCGCACGCAAGTTATTCTTTATTCTATGGAGAATGTAATGCGAAATATGCCTTGTACAAAGTATTAAATTTATTTTAAGGATATTTGAGGATATCACATTATACAACATAAAAGCTCTCTTACTATCTTTCTATGTAATAGGACAGTTTTGTGTTTTAAGGTGGATGTGACGTAATGATTCTAATAGGATCTGTTTCCGTCTACCACACAACCAAACACGACCTACCTAAACAATCCTTAAGGTTAACTTCCTATGAGACAGACTAACTCACCCTCGGTTGAAAAAGCTTTATTATTATTCCTGTTTAATGTTTCTGTAGTCAGTGTCGAGAATCGAGCCTGGGTTTTGGATATGTCGTTATTAATGTGGCTTCAAAATGCGGTTGATCAGTGGGCTATTATGTAAAAATGATTAGCGGTGCTTACAATTGTACTCTATTCAATCAATCTAACACTAAAAATAAATGGATCGGACTGTCAAGAACGAAATGGGATGGCTCTAGCATGCTACGCGTGCCCGGGCTTTAGTATCTATTAATTCGGAATATAACTTTCTTGGATATATAACAGAAACTCTAACCTTCAATGATTTTCTTGGAAATTCTCCCATTTGTGTAATAAAGTTTGCCATATGAAAAATCCCATTATAACGTTGGCAATTTAATAAGTAGTCAGTCATATCCGCTACTCTGTGACAATGCGTGCTCGTCTTCTTAATTCCTTTAGCAGAACTAAGTAGATTAAATTGCACGGCTAAGATTTTCGAGATTTTTGAAATTCCTGGTGGTGACCTTTCTTAATAGGAAAATTTTTAACTTGAAATATTTTGAATCAACGTTTTTACAGTCAAGCTAAAGTTATTGTTTACAATTCAGAAATCATTCTGATTGGTGATTCTTACAACCTTCCAGTTGAATTACAATACTAGGATGCGCCTAAAAGTTGTCATTATTTTATTTGACGTCATCTGAAAGAATTAATGTTAAAATCATATGAAATGAGGAAAAGATTACCAAAATTAGGTCCATAAGTACCATTCTTGTAAGCAGATGCTTAATAAAGTAAAAAAACAGGAGAAAAACAATCACTTATTTCAATCTTAATAGATTATAATCATAGGTTTACAACATTTCGTGTACAACAATCACGTAGTGGCCTGCTTGGCTGAGTGGTTCCCGAATTCGCTGTCCAACAAACAGGCTGTGACTTCGATTCCTGTTGGGCATAAATGTTTGTGAGTGTCTTTAGGTGGGAGTTGAATTTCACCGTCTGATATGCGATGGCCCGCTTATTGGATGACTGATGTAAAGTTCCATGTTGGCTCTATAGAGCAGATTTTCCGAACAACGTTTATGATTAAAAAATACGAAAAATAAATAAAAGAAAAAATTCTTAGCTCACAAACACGGTACTCTGTAGTATAGGTTTACAACTTTTCTATTGTGGGAGTCATATAAATAAAGTTTTGAGGTCCAAAACAGTCAGCGAAAAAGTAGAGAAATTTTTTAATAATATCTTCGAAGCATGTCATTAATTTCTCATCTAAGCTGTTGTTGTTTCTGAATTTATGTTTTTATCTCAATTCATTGTACATTTTCAGTAATAAAATGTATTTTTTTAACTTGTAGTAAAATATAAGTGATGATGATGTAAGCCTTCAGTCGTGTTCGATCCTTGGTAACATTATAGGCAAGTGTTCTTGCACACCAAGTGTGTTTCTGGTGAGATTTTTACAAGGTAGTTCACCATTGCTTCCCCCCCCCCCCCACACACACATCCCATTTTATTCTGACTTGGGACCGGCATATAGCTGACGAATCTGGTCTATGGCTGCGTCGTAAGTGTTCCTGACTGTAAATCCGTGTTCACGAGGCAAGTTTATCTGTTTTGGGGGACGAGTTTCCGGGTGGAAAAAATTCCCTACCTCCTACCCTAGCCGGTATGAGACCGGCTAACTCACCTTTAGTCGAAAGAGACCATATACGGCTTCGTCTATACTGACTAAGCTATGGAGGGTGTAAAAGATAAGTGCAATTGTACTCTATACTACAATTGAATATTACGACATGTTTACATCACAGTATAATTATATTCATAAAATGTATAATACATTTTGAACTTAAAACTTTAAATATTATGATTATAAAATTTTTCACAAATTTAAAGTTAAAAACCTGAGCTCAATTAACCAGAAGCTACTCAAACATTTCGATTCATATTAATTGGTCTCTTGTCATCTCCTAGTGTTTATTACTATACTAATAAGCTTCGCAACCTGTTTTTTTTTTTTTTTTCCCAAATAAATTTATAGTATTCTGACTTCAATCATCCTCATCGTCACACTCAAAGCACACAAATAAACAACATTCAGCCCGAAAAAAACTGGGGGAATAATTTTTCCTAAAAAATAATAAACTATGCTACAAGAGCAATGAGCAATGATTAAAAAAATAACCAAAATGGAATTCATTTGATCTTATGCAACTCATCGCAATGTGTTTCCAGGGAAAAGCCTTACATCATAGCAGACCATATATTGTCAATAAAGGTGAATTTATCTAGTTGCAAAGAACGTTGTAAGGAGATACTCGAAAGAACTAAGAACCTTGAAAAGTGCAGGATGAATTCCTTCGTATCGTGACGAAAAATAGCAAATAAATCAAGTACGATCCCTTCACGTGCGGCACGAACACACACACACACACCTGTGTAACGGCTGTCTTACAAAATGTCGCTCGTACTCAGTGAAAGAAGATACTGGCCGATTGAATTTCACAAAAACGAACTCGCCAAGATTTATGTTTATGCACGCAGAGAATAAGAAAGTTGACGTAAGTTTTGATTACTTCCGAAGTTGCTTGAGTCAGATTAAGAACCAGTACGAGCAAACGGAATGCACAAAGATTGAATCAAGATGCAATTTAACATCCTCCACTCTTCTATGTATTAAGATTAGCTGAATGGAACTTATGCTGCAGGACAGAATGATAAACTGAGTCAGTTTTACTTTTTTTTTTTTTTAATTTATTCTCAAGTGCTAATCATAATTAAGGCCTGATAAGCTACTTCCTTTTTAGAAGTCGCTTTATCAAAAGAATGCAACAGATTATTGTGTGCGGGGCATTTCCGTGTTTTGGACCATGTCATACTAGGACAAACAACGCAGAATATTTTTTTTAAAAAAATTAAAATACAGAAGAATACTCAGTATACAAACAGAATCTGGTTGCTGATTTATTTCAAAGTAAGGTAGGATAGGAAGAGCATATGATTCTGTAATTTTTTCAAAAAAATATTGTGATGCGCAGTAGGAGGGTAAAGTGGGAGAAGTCTAAAACATCTAAAAATATATTTGAAAAAATAAATAAGTAGTTTGCGTAAATCCATACGCAAAACTCACTATGTAACAGACTCAGGAATATGTAAAAACTCATTCAGATTGAAATGTCTTCTTTTTTTTGTACGAACTCAAAAAACTACGAACTCAAGGGAACAACATGGTTATTTAAAAACAGCACAAGAAATGACGCTATACTAAGAAGCACACTGACAAGTAGAGATAATAATGTGGTCATTCCACGGTACAAGACGTTGATTATACCACATCCGGACAACTGCGCACAGATTTGGTTGCCTGGATTTCTAGGAGAGAAGCAAGCACCGGAAAAAGTTCAGAGGCGGAATAGCTTCAGTTCAGAATAGCTGGATGAGGACTGGTATAAATTATTAAGAGCTTACACCCAAGATATTTTTCAAAGGGTTGAAGAAGGGAATGACTTCGAAGAGTGGTTGGTTAATGGAATACTTTGTCAAATGAGGTGAGATGAAGATGAGATGAAGTATGACAGATATTATCTATGCTAGATAGCAACAATTAAGATAATTTTGATGGATCCCCCTAAATGCTACCGGTTCAACAGAATCTTCGAAAATTTTATCAGATCTTGCTTCGGTCCTGATTGGACCAAATCGGTTTAAGGCCGCCACTGTATAACATTCCTTGGATTATTACTAAATATATAAAATTACATAACATGTTGAAATAATTAGTTACTGTTGCTCATAAAACTACCTTAAAACTATTGCAGACCAAGTATAACAAGTGTGCGACCACTACAATTAACACACCAGTGTTTTTCAAAGTAATGGACATTTTGAAGGACTTCACTCATCATATGAAGTTCAGTATGACAATTTTACACCTGAGATAAAAAAAAAACAAAAAAACCTTACTGTTTTTATAAATCTGCTCCATTTTTACAGAAATATTTGTTAAGTGGCACATTTTTAAATTTGACTTCTGGGTGCCAGCTTGCCACCGCTGTCTTGAATCCTTTTCAAATTTTGAACAAAACTCTATTACAATCTTCCACATTCGGTAAACAAAAACGTAAAAAAAGGAAAAAATAAGTTTCCCAAAACGTCATTAATATTCACAGCAATGTTCAGAACGATGTAAACGATGCATAAAAGGTAAAACCCTCCCTTTTTATTCGTTTCCAGTTCTACTTACGTATCCTAAAATCTTGTTTTCAAAACACTGTTTACCAGAGTTAACATCTCGAGCTGTTTTCGCGTCAACTGTGCCTTCGGATTGCTACACACCCAAACCTGTTTTCCCATATCATCCACTGTTATTCGTGTTGTCTAGTAAACCCATTGATTGTATTCCTTCAAATGCTGATGTGTTCGATTTTTTATTTATTACCAAATCTCGGATACAGAATTCGACTTTTCAACTGCACAGAGTTATTTGCCACTCACCGCCCCTTTCTACCACTCTCTTTCAACCACCCCACGGGTGACTTGACAACCGCTGTGTTCCTTTCTTTTGTGGTCCTCAAGGAACATTGTTATTACGTCCATTGACGTCATGAAACTTTGACCTTGGGTTGATGACGCAACTGAATCGTTCCTCGCGAATACGTGCAGCGTGTTTACCTTGAGACAAAGAAATCGGAAAGAAAAACTGATTACACATGAGCATTCTTCTGAAAGCAATGATGAAAAAAAAACAGACATCCATAAAGGAAGAGAGAGAGAGAGAGAGAGAGAGAGAGATTGAGGGGGGGACTTAATGATAGACAATTAGCAGGTTTGGAATGTGGTAATGAGTCGTGTGTGATTAACTCTAAATCCGGATCCATGGCCTGCTTATTTTTATCCATTCTTATTAGTTTTGCGTCAGTCTGATGTCATTGGTAACTTATTGTGCAACACAACCTGATTTCACTCAGATAATTGCTCACTAAAATCGAAGACCTTACATGTTACAGATGTACCGTCAGTCCTCTTCCCAGAAGAAGAATAGGGCTATTCTTCTTAAGTAGTAAGTGTGGATGAAGAGCTCCCCCCCTCCCTACCGAACAGAAGGGGGATATACTCTTCATCAGCGTATATCGTTTCTGTTTAGCAAAATACATGCTGCATCTTGGAGGCCTAAAGTAGCTTGAAAACATTTAGTCTTAAGAGCCGACTTCGTTATTGTCATAATTTGGAATTATAGTCAAATCAACTAAGGCTATGAAGTCAATGTGTTATATCAGTAAACTGTGTATGTTTTTCTGGCTAGTTTGTCTGTTGTGTGGGAAGGAGAACCCTTTCAATACCATATGAGACAAGCCAATTCACTTTCAGTTGAAAATCCCTTATATAGGCTCGCGTTCTATACGGAATTCGAATTCTTCCGTGCATTTTGAAAAAGATGGTATCGAAAGGTACCATCTTTTCCAAAAGACACGGAAGATGCATGCACGAAAAAAAAAAAACAGTTAGCCGTAGTTCATTAGCTAAAAGGGGATTGGTATAAAAGTGTATAAAATACGGGGCGTTCTTGTACGAAACGTATGTAGGCTACACTTGATGATCACTAGAAATTACGAAGACGAAGTATAAAGAGATGTCGAACCTCCATCAAAGTGCAAGTCCAATACATGCAAGTTACCTTTTGATGGAGATCTGTGTTACTAGCAGACATTTCGTTTATCATCTTCGGTTAAAAAAGCAATGGATTTGGATTGTACAAATATTTATTACGAACTTATGCAAAACAATTATCAGTCTCGCTGCTGCTAAGCTTTCACCGCTTGTCACAATGTTTTCTGTATAATTTGCTACTTTGCTAAATGGTATGGGGAAGGTTGTTTTAGAGAACAAAAGGCACATAGAATGAAAGAAGATGATGAGATACTGCCTCGATAAATTTGTAGCTTAACTGTTTGTGGATTTTAACTAGCAGTTGCTCGTATTCTTAAATGTTTTGAGCGACGTGGAGATACGGTGTTGGTCAAGTCGGTGGGACAGTGCCCTTGGAAATTAAAAAAACTCTTATGGAAAAATCAAGCAGTCTTAAGGAGATTTTGGGTACATATCTTCAAATGTGAGAACATCGTTTCATGTTTTGGGATTTATACAGTGTTGGCAGTTGTGCAAGAGAGAAGTTGCGTTTTGAACGAAAGAGGACAAAGATTTTTGGAGGTTACGCATATGATGTTTGGGCCAGGTTAGACTAGGTGTAAATTCACTGTAATTTAGATCTCAGAAAGTTCTGCCAAATCCTCTTCCTCCTGCCCTCCCTCCAGAAAAGAAACGTGTTCTATAGCGGTTTATCAAATGATCTTTCTGGGGACAATGAAGTATATTTTGCAACCAAATATTAGAGGAAATTATAGAACTAAGTCATTTTAAATATTATTCCTTCATGGGATTAATATCATGCGTCAGATTTTCCTTCAGATGAACGACACAATTTTGGCATTTCAAGGTTCACTTTTACTGAGTCATAGAGGAAAACACAATGCCATTAGTTGCGTGTCTTACTGGTTTTTCGCATCAGCATCGTAAGGAATACAGAAAGATAAAGAGACGCTTAGAAATCATGTAAAACTTTTGAGTGTGACGATATCAAGAAATATAGTTGCAAGCAAGTAATCCAGTTTAATGACGATTACTAAGTGTGACTATCGGTACTAATATATGGGGGGGGGCAGCCGATTTAAGTAAGGTTTGCTTGAATTCAAATTGGACTATGACCAAAATCGAACAACTGAGATCGTTATTTTGTTTCTGAATTACAGCCATAGCAATTAAGTCTATGTGGCCATTGTTTTATGTCCGTTAAATGTGTGTCCTTCTGGCCGGTTTGCCTATTTTGAGATAATGAAAATCCAAATTTTCGAGAGAAAACCTCTTACATATAGACGATATTATATCTTTATATTTACTTATGCAAGCAGATGAATTTAGCGCTAGAAAATATATACATCTGATATCTGTCTCGCAAACTAATTATTCCATTTTAATATGCAATTATATCCACCCTTTTAGTTGTTTTTTTTATTTTTATTTTTTTTTGCACAGTACAGGTTAGTATAATTTTACTACCGAATTAAAGATATGATTAAGCCTTCTTAAAGAAGACCAATCAAGCATTAGACCACTAGATTAGCAGTAGAACTCTAAATTTCACTAGAGGGCAGCAGGAGTACACATTTTTTATTCGATCAGTATACGATACGCTGGTATTAAGAATACTCTATTCTTTATTTACTTCTTTGTTTAGAATGGCAGGTGGAGGATAAAGAATATTCTTTTCTGTGGGTATGGGAAGAACCAGACTTAATTTTTGAAGAAAGAAATATATTTATTAGAGGTTGATAGTTATGTATATGTCGGTCTGCCAGTGAACAATGAACTAAGGCGGGTGTATTAATTCAGTTTATTAATTTACTTGCTTAAGTAACAAAAAACTGTATTATAATCCGGATTATAACACTTAATGCTGAATACGTACTAACGGACAAAAATTTTTCATCCTGCAAAACAGACCAATTTTTTTTAATTAGACTTAATTTTTGAAGAAAGAAATATATTTATTAGAGGTTGATAGTTATGTATATGTCGGTCTGCCAGTGAACAATGAACTAAGGCGGGTGTATTAATTCAGTTTATTAATTTACTTGCTTAAGTAACAAAAAACTGTATTATAATCCGGATTATAACACTTAATGCTGAATACGTACTAACGGACAAAAATTTTTCATCCTGCAAAACAGACAAACTAGTCGGAGAACACACGGAAATTAACACATAAGCTTTAGTTTTTTTTTTGGCGGTAATTTCAATAAACGGGAAATTAACTTTTAAAGTACTACAGTTAACATATTTCTGGGTTCTATATAGTTTAATTCTGTGTGCATGATTTTTTGATCTTTTAAAGTCAGCGGCACTTCTTAGGAATTTTAGAATGTCTTAAATTTATTTAAGAATGATTCTTGAAACTGATTGTAAGACGAAAGTATTTGAAAGTCAGACCAATGAACTCACAAACTGTCATGATGAATCGTAAAAGGAAGTAGTTGGTAAACAACATCCTACGAAACTTGAAATCCATGAAGGTGCGGTCAAAAAGTAGTGAAAGAGCAATGCACTACACTCAAGTGACCGAACCAACCCCCTACCCCCCGTACAACTTGCTGAACTGAACATTTTTATGTTTGTGTTTGTTTTCTTGCAGAGCTAGCGAATGACTTTAAACTAAAGCGATACTTAAACATACGTACAGAAGAAAAGTAAGGCATTGATCTGTAGATGACGCACTAATATGGAAAGAATAGTTCTAATTAAAATTGATTTAAAAAAAAAAAGCAAGATTACAGTAGATAACCGTTAAAATCTTATGGTGTTAATTTTCATCGAAAAAACCTCTAAAGTTTAATCATTAACTTACAACAGAATGAATTGAGAGCGTACAGTTCGTAGTTGGCACATTCTACTGCTGTCTACACAATCTAGCAATTCCTTTGTTCATACTGCCTCAAATATAGTTTAGAATTATTACTATTATTATTGCTATTTATTATTACTTCCGGTGTGGACATATATCTCTATAAAAGAAAATGTTTTCTGGCATCCACAGGTGTTTAATTTTATCCTTGAAAACAAGCTCAGCTCCAGAAACTGGGTCAAAAAAAAGATCGCCCTACTGTCACCAAAGTAAATCTGCTTTTTTTCCGAACATCAAAGAATGGAATGACCTCCAAGTGACCTACTGGAAGTCCCTTACGACACAATAATCATTTGCAAGTATGTTCGCTATTGTGAATATTATAAAAAAAATTCAGTATAAATACCTTGCTTCAGAAATAAAACTTTTAAAAAGTAAATAATATATTTTCTCAGAATTATTTAAACGCAGTGTTTCACTCCGTTCTATGGAATGCTTTAAGTTATCAATCTCTGTAGTATTTTACAATCTATATGAAAAGACTTGATAATTCAAAACTTCTCTCCACCCATCCCCGATACCATTCTCTGATACCTGTCCATCGGTCACCCGCTTATCCAGGTCAACAGTTTACATTCCGATGGTATATCCTCCAATTTACATTCCAATGGTATATCCTCCAATTTATATTCTAATCGTATATCCTCCAGTTTATTCAACAGCCTTTCATGTGGCATCCTGTTAAATGCCTTAGCAAAGTCCAAAAGGGTCATGGTATATCCATTCCACCTCACACGTAAGATTATTATAAAATATGAGGAGGTTGCGCAAATTCTTATCAACTCTCTAAAATCTTCACAGCCACTCCAGAGATACTAACAGGTCAGTAGTTAGACATCAATTTTTGCACAACCTCTATTACAACGAGACTCCTATACATTCTTTCTATTCCTGTGGGATTTTTTTGCTAAGCAGAGACTCAAATTATACAACCAGGTCAAGGACCAATCTAATTCAGCTAAACATTTCTTTAGCATGCTTGATGATATCCCACCTATCCCTATTGCCAAATTCTTATCCAGGTTATTCAACAGCTCTTAGAACCGATCTCCTTCTCGTACATCTCTATCTCTTCATCCAGTGTACTGGTAGCAATGTGGCTCATGTTACATTCTCCTGGTTGATAGATCTTTAGCGAAATGAGCACTCATTATCTGAACAATCTCATCAACTTCTGATACAAGGATATCATCTGCATTCAGTCTTTCTTTTACTTGCGGCATAACGATAAAATTCTTTAGGGTCAACTTTATCCGGCGCAGCCAATTTCTTTTCATTCACCGACTTTGCTTTCCGTACAATACGTGTAGTTTTTCTAGCCTGAGCTTTATATACTCCATACCCCCTTTCACTCTTATTCGCACGATATTCCCTCCATATGATCTTCTTCTTATAGATCTTTTCCTTAGAAGGTTGCACACCCGTTTCACTCCCACAATATTTTTTCTTCGAACAGTAGGGACACATTCAGAAATTGTCCCGTTGATGTACTTTTTAATACCTACCTTGAACGGTCAATATCCTTCTCATCTAGCAACCGATGACATGTCATTCAAACTTAGTATTCTCCGGAGTTGGTCATAATTTCCACCTTTGTAGTTCAGCAAGGTAACCTGTCCTAACTGGAAGATCCATATACTCAGCCACTTTCCAGGTTAGTAACAACAAGACCACTGTCACCAACTGGTGGCAAAAACAGTCACATCCTTAAGTGAGAACCATGTCGGACTCTATGATCAGTTCCTGCACTCTTTGACCGCGAATTCCCTCTTTCACAAGCTGTTTATGAAATTTGTCTCACAAGAGCGTAATAAACTCACCTTTATTTTTATCATGAGTCGTATCCGCTATCCTATGAGCCTCCGTAGCTCAGTCGGTATACGCAAAGCCCTTTGGTCGGAAAGACCTGGGTTCGATTCCTATCCATGGCGTGAGGAATCTTTATCTGGTCTCTTTCGACTAAAGGTGAGTTAGCCGGTCTCATACAGAGGTAGAGGGTTTTTCGTCCCTCAGAACAGGCAAACCAGCCCGTGGACACACATGGATCTACAGTCATAAAACACATACTTAATCCCTGGGATTAGGAGAGCTCAACCAGTCCTACGGGACGGATGAGGAATGGGAGGAACCCTGTACGGATAAATAAATAAATTTGCAATCCTGTCAATGTTCGGATAATTTATTTAGATGCATTATACCGTCATCAGCATCTGAACTACGAGGTTCTTGCTTTCCTGAGTTTTTCCCTTAAGTAGACTCAAATCATCTGTTATTAGAAGTATCCCCATCTTTAATTACCTCTTCTGTCCTTCCTGAAAATACTAATGCTATTTACACTTGACTCCAATTACTACGTCGAATCTGAGAGTCGGTTTACTTTACTGCCAACAATCTTAGGCCACAAAGTATTCGCCAAGGCAACAAACCCAACAGTACAAACCCTTTGTACTGATGCTTCTGGTATTTGCGTATAGCCATCGGGGTAGTCCTGAAAAATCAATATTTTAAAATCCCATAGAGAACATGGTAATCAAGATTCATCTGTAAAACGAAAGTCGTTACAACCGCTAAGGGCACGAAAGCGTAACCACTTAAATAATTCTGATACACATCCTCAGTAATTCCTTCATCAAGGTCATGTGTGCTAGAAAGAAACTAAAAAATTCTGGAAAAGTATGATCTGTGAAAAATGACACTGCAGCGAAAGTTATCCCTTGTGTACAGGAAAACCTCGCTTAACGCGATTAATTAATCCATCAATTAATAGGTGTTAAGCGAAAACAATAGGAATAATTATAATTCATCCATCAGTTAGCGTAAATTTGAAAAAAAAAATTACAATATAAGCTATATTAGAGAATACAATCATGAAAGTCAATAAAAATCAATTGCTTAAATTTTTATTTAATGTCTAAACATTTGAGTGAGTTACTTTTTTACAAAAAAATAAGTAAAGCTGTTTTGAATCGTGCTCGACGTTTTCATCTTGTCATGCAATTTGCAATAGCTGGCGATCGCTTTATCAAGAATTCGGCGGACTTGGAAGCTTCGTTCCATATCAGGATCAGCATCACACAAAATTTCCTTAGCAATACTCAATGTGATTTCCTTTTCTTCCACTCCTTCTCTTCTTCATATGTACGATGTTCTTCTAGTTGAAGGAGATCATTCTCGCCTAACTGTTCTGAATGGGAATCGAGCAAGCTTCTCACATCTTCGTTATCCAGTTCATTAAATCTAAGTTCTTTTCCAACTGTGCTGATTTCTTCAATAATGTTATCAGCTGGGTTATTAAAACCAATGAAATCATTTGCACAGTGAGGTAAGATCTTCTGCCACAGGGCTCCTTGTGGCAGAAGATTACAGCTTTCTTTATCAGTCTCTCTCTTTTCCATATCAGTGGTTGGATATAATAAAGCCTTATCTAAATTAAAGCAAAATGAAGGAAAATTGATTGAGCAAGAGAGCAGAGATTTCACGTGCGTTTGTGATGATAGCTTTCAGTCAACTGCCGAGAGTCGCCGGCCACTGCACTACACTGTCACTACATTGAAAGGTGCTGCCGCTCGCTACAAATTGGAACAAAAAATTTTGCATAACGTAAAAAATTGCGTTAACTAATTAATCACTCGCTAAAAGCGGGCAGTGGTATCATTTCATTCGCTCGTGTTAACTGATATATCGAATTCGCGTTAAGCGAGGTTTTCCTGTATTGGCATTAGAGAAACCAACTTCAGAAAGACATCAAAGGATGATAAACAAAAAAAAAAGGTGAGCTTTATGATAATGGAGATAACTCTTTATAAGTTAAAAGGTTTTCAATTAAACGTCTATTGGCTGGTGGGAAAAGGCACGCAGTTACCTCTGGCGTGGAAAAGTCATGGTGCAACAGCTTATTCCAAATATTTCATCCTGGATGGAGTACTGTTTAGAATTACTGAATTTTATTTGTCACTTCAGAAACCATAATGTCAGCGCATCCACCTCGTTTTCTTAGTATTTCAGTCATCCGCAAACTAGCATTACAGGCTTGCAAAACTTACCTCGACATGCTTAATATATATCAAAACAGTAAAATTATTTTTCTTTCTATTGTCATCATCTCAGCTTTTTTTTTTTTCATTAGCCGGTTTGTTTTCAGAACTACAATCATGAAAACAATAATAAAATAAAAATTTTCAACTGGTAATCCCATTTTCAGTTGTTTATTAAACCGAAGCCAAAACCACAACCAAATTCAAAAAAAAAGATCGCTTTTCCTTACGTTGATACGATGCGAGTTGTTTTGTAGATCTATCACCAATGATAGTCTGCCCTTGTTTGGATCTTTGTGCAGCAGTCATTTCAGTAAACAATAGCTGAGGAGTTCTGATTTTCCTTTTTTTTTTTTTTGCTAACATCACCTATTGTTTCGGAGATGATGATTGACGATTTCCGCTTCTGGTTTTGCACGATATTAACCTCAGATTTTATTATTATTATTTCACTCATTTTGGGTTGCTTTTCGAAAACAACGACACGCAATTGTCATTCCTATATTGCAAACAGACATTTCCCAGAATTTTATATTATAGTTTCTCACGGGAACAATTGTCTGTCCGTACTCATATAACAAGTCTCTTGTACTGGGTTATTTAAGTTTCATTTGAAATAAAATCAAACGATTTTATTCGATAAGATTTCTCATTTTAATTAAGTCTTTTTTATCATTATTAAATTGCCGATATAAAGTAGACTCGAGGAGTATACAGGACACAATGATAGTACCACACAATTAAGTTTGCATTATTAACTCCCGACCGATTCCTCCAAATTAGTCTTATGTATCAGACCTACAATATCTTAGATTTCTTTATTCTAAGACGCTTCTTACTGATCAATCCACCTAGATATTAGTCTTCCTCTGGGTTTTTTCCTTAACATGCACCATCAATTCTTCCGTGAGTTCCACTTCCTTCTTTTTCATTGACACTTCTTATATTGATGGTGCATGTCTTGAATTCCACTTATGAAGAATTTGAGTGTGCTTTGATTTAAATTTTTAAAAAAGCAAATTTTTATTGTTCGGCATTGCAAACTCTTGACTTGATGCTTGTACATTCTAAGTGGTGTTTGCTATGTGTGTAGTTTTAGATTTACGAGCATTTTTGATCGGCCAAGTCTTTATGAAACGAATATTGAATACTGAGTCGTTCCGAAGGACAACTAGTGCCACGCGCGGATCATTTAATAACCCAAGTTCATAGCAAGTGTGCAATTTGAGTGAGTGAGTGCGTGTGCAGGCGCGCGCATGCGTGATTTCCTTGATAAACATTTTTTTTTTTTTTTTAAGTAATGTACTTAAGTGCTTATCCAAACTGCCGACACATGTAGATTGGAAAACACGATAGCAATACCGAGGTCAGTTAATCCCACACAATTTTCTGAGATTGATTATTACGAGGATTGTAATTACCTCACTTCCCTGTTTTGTGTATGGGTAAACTCAAGTATTCGCTCTGCAGTAAACACATCATTGGAGAAAGAAGAAAAAAACGTAACAGGATATTCAAATCCAGTTTGACTATATGGCAAAAATATAAACTTTCCCAATATTAATCGTTTAATAACGAATATTTCTAAATAAATAGAACAATGAATCTTTTAATCACTACTACAATCTACAAGTAATTAAGATTGCTAACCTGAAGCCTCATAAATATCTTTCACCAAGCCTTTGGAAACAATGAAGTGCTGTGCAATGCTCCAAGAGCCCCATTGTCTGATCACGTAGATTTTAATTTCGTTTCTGTTCCCAAGGTGTTGCTGTAAATTAAACAGAGAAAATAAATAAGATTTAAAGTTAGTGCTGAATGAAATGGACATATTTCTAAACTTAGTTAAATAAATAAATTTTAACATGGGGGATTATTATACTCATAGTTGATCATAAGTGTATCAACTTATGATCAAAACTCAAATACTAAACACATTAAAAACTATCTTAACCATGAAACCAATGTAAAATCACGAAGCACGTATCCATATAGTGCCTGTAAGAGAGGGGAAAGACTATTCTTCTTTCTATCGTAGGGAAAGTGTTTTTTTTTTTATTCTGTATATAAACAAGCCAGCCCCAGAACACACAAAGAAACATTCAAGAATATGAGGATATACAATTGTCAGATGATTCAGTGGCCTGACAGCAGAAGATCAGTTGTTGTAGTATGAGGTGAGGAATCCCGATCTAGTGAGGTGCCGACGGAAAAAGCTGCTTAACTTGGAGACTTACGCAAGAATCAACAACAACAACAACAACAACAACAATAAAATATGCCAATGTCTCTTTAAAAAAAGAAAGTGACATTATTTGAGGATTTCCATTCCTTTGTGTATGCAGGAGAGGGAAGATTTAAGTCAGGATTTAAAAGCAAGTTTAATATACTTTGTGTTCTTTATATTTTTTAATAAGTTTACTTATTTCTCATTCATCGCATCATCTCGTCTTCCTTTCTCTCTTTTACCTTGCAGTGTCGAGGGTTTATTAATCATCGGACCTCAAGCCATTCACAGGATAAGGTGGTCAGTCCTACACCCCGGTGTATCCTATGTCTGTAGTGTTGAGTTCTCAAGGCCGGTTTGCCTGCTTAGCCGGATGAAAAACCCCCAGGATAAACTGGGGGGGGGGGGGGACCCTACTGCCCAAGACCGGCTAACTTGGCTATGGCAGAGAAAGATCCGTCAGCTCCTCACATTACCGACGAGAATCGAGCCTAGAACATTCTTTCCCCAGGCATACGGTTGCGAAGCGCACAGCCACTAGGCCAGTGATGGCGAACCTATGCCACGCGTGTCAGCACTGACACACTTGAGGGTTTCAGGTGACACACCTTGGATGTTGAAAAATATTGGTATTCTGATGAAAAAACTAATTTCAATAATTTCAGTTTATTAAATTAATTGTATAATATGAATTCATAGATTGTATATCAATGTCCTATTAAATAAATAGCCTAATATGATATGTATAAGTCACCATCTATGATTAAGTAGTTAAATTTATAATGCATGTATGCAAGTGGCACATCAACAACGTCAATATTTAAAATAAAAAAAAAGATGCTTGACACACCTGGGTAAAAAGGTTCGCCATCACTGCACTAGGCTAACCGCGCGGTTTATTTCTCATTGAAAGCCGATAAATATATAGGAGGGGTTTCATTTTAAAAAAGTAAATGAATACAGACAGATTTAGCAAGGATTAGAATAATAGCAGAAATAACTTAGGCTATGATGCCAGTGTGTTCTAGGACTGGTTTGCCTTTTTTGCGGGATGAAAACCCTGTTACCCCTAGATGAGATTTTCATAAGAATGTCGAGCTATTGATGCTTACAATTTATAAAACTCCGAGAGCATCATCACAAATGCTGAACAATGACATGAAGAAAAAGCATAGAACATATTTTAATTGCTAATTACGAAATAATTAGCAATAAAATTCAGAGAAGAAATCATCTTAACTGTAATAAAGAACTCCTAAGAATTATAATTTCAACTTCAGATACAGGAGGCTGATGGGCTTACCCGATCATTACTTCGATTTAAAGGACTAAACATCATTATATCACCCCCACCCACTTTGCCTCTTACATCGAACTTTGTAATTCAAACAACAGTTTGATTGGTCACTCATATAACAAGCACTCGAAAAGTGTACAGTTTTCTAGGAAGCCACGGTTGACTCAAATATGGGAAGATTGCCTTCAGTAAACAGGCATTTCCAGTAATAAGCAAAAAAAAAAAAAAAAAAAAAAAAAAAAGAAAAAAAGATGCTAGCATGTCTTTCTCAATGAAAGAGAAAAGCTGTGTACTGCTATCGGAGAATTCATCTTTGTTGAACAATAATAATTGTGAAGATGGGATTTTGTTTTAAATAAAGTTAAAAACTGAAACTAACTTTGTCTCTGAAAGATTTAAAAATTAACTTTAAAATTAATTTATGATAATCTAGTCATAATTGAGATACTAGGAAGTCTGAAGGTTATCGTGTCAACAATATTTACATAAATTTTGAAAAATTTCCAATTTTTCCAATTATGAAAAAAAAATTGGAAAAATGCCCAATAGTTAATCATTGTGCATTGTAATGTAAGAGTGACATCTTGACAAGTTCTCCGAAACAACCTGAGTAGACAAGAATGCAAATAAATAGTTTAAAACGTCCTGATCATCTTAAAACACTAACACTTCCACACGACAACTTAGGAAAGTAAAGAAGACACACTGCAACAGAGGAGGAAACCTTGGCTCCTGTTACCTCCATATTACGGTATTGATTTGCTGCAGGCTTCGCGGACTCTCGTATATGGGGGTGATTTATGATAATGATGTAACTGCATCAAGTCAGGCTACTTTTATAACAATAATCGTTAGGGCCAAAATTCGACATTTTATATCTCTTATTTTAAGCAGCACAATAGTACGGGTCAGCTATTTTTTATTCGACAGAGGACTCAACAGGATACAATGTGTCAAATTTTAAACAGCCGTTACTTACTTTATTCTATTGTGGGTTAAGCACTCCGGAAGTACTTTTGTAGAGACCAGCGTGGAACTAGTTATTGCATGTTGTCCCATGGAAGCAAACACATTGTTGGACGTGAAACGTTTCAAATTTTGGCTTATCAGATTAACGGCTTAACCCGGTTCAAAACAATAAAGAGACAAAAAAAAAAACGTGACATAAAAACGTTTCAAATTTCGGCTTATCTTTTTTTTATATATATATGGAGTGGATTTATATGAAGGACTTAAGAACCACTGTCGACTCGGAAAAATATAGTATCTTTCAAAAAAAAATCAGCAGGTCGACGAAGTTAAATTAAATCGTGCTTGAACATAACGATGCCCACAAATGGTGGCAGACTTTTGCATCCTCTGTAGCTTGCAGAAAAAAGAATGCAGAAAGGTACATTCTTTTGAAGGAACTGCAAAAAATACAATGAAGACAGAAGGAGAGCTTTAATAGTTTAAAGGGAATGAAACGGTACACATTACAGCACATTTTCCAGTCATAATATTCAAGGAAATTTAGGGATTATACGACAAATAGAGCATTTCTTGGCATTTCTTCTCAAAGGTCACAGGTCAATAAGCAAGCTGCCAGCCATGAACTTACAAAATTAGTAGCTGCTTCATCAAACCCATATCAGGCATTTAAATCGGTTTATGATAAAATAAATAAATAAAAGCATATTGCATAGTTAATAATAGGACCGTCACCACTCCAAAAAAGCACAAAGAATGTTCGTCAACATACTTAAGCTGAACATCATTTTTAATAAAAAAAGATGTCAACTTCCCAGGAATTTTATAAATTAAAGAAATTTGAGGATGGAGTCTCCTTTTTTTTCCCCGTTATCAATTAATGAAAAGCTAGACAAATATTCTCTTCATGTTAACTAGACTGTGTCAGTGAGCGTCTCTCGTCTATTTCGGTCTTGAACACGAATGTCTATATCATGGAAGCAATGACGTCATTCCATCTCTTAATTGGCTAATAATGCTGGTATAGCAACAATAAATTCTGTGGCATGACAACAAAGTACTGATTGGTTGACTTACTCGCTCTCCAACCAATAACATGCGAGTTAGAATCTCACAGTGGACACGGATGGTTGAGATAAGAAGAGAAATTTTATCTCCCGATGCGAGATTACTGCCCCTTAATAAACGGAGCATTAGTCTCAGCCTTAAAAAAGCAGTTTTCCTGAGTATGTAAAAATACAAAGAAATAAATAACAATAAAAGATGACAAAATAATTCCTTAGTCTACCCAATATACTGATGTATTACAGGCTAACAACCTTTAGTGAAAAACAAAAAAAAAATATCCCTTTGAACTTGGAGAGAATGAATACGATGAAAAGGTGTTGAAATTTGCAACTATGTTAGCGTACATGAAACGTGATCATTGGTGATTAACTCTGCGGTGTTTGCGGTCGAAAAAATTGCAGCGTAGGGCGCGTGTATCTGAGAGATACATTCATTACTAGTATGTGCTAAATTGCGATAAAACTTAAAAAAAAATAACACTGCAAATATAATGCATGATGGTTTATTTATTTTCAGTTACAATCGAGAAATTATTGAACAAAGAAAAAAAAAACTAAACCAATACTATACTGACATCGGAGGTCGCGGTATCTCTCAGATACAATTTCCTGTCAAATATCACACACCTTTACATAATACGTGTTAAACCAAAACTGACGGCATAAACAGTGTGGAATATCACTCGTAATATATGCATGTGAGATCAACCGCGACTCCGCAGGGTTAAATAATCCTCTTCAGTTATCTGCATGAAAACAATAAACTGGACTGTGATGTACAACAAAACCTGAACATTCATAAACAATGAATAAACAACTTCCTTAAGTGTACAATGGTTTTGCGTGAAGATTAAATTGCTTTTTTGCTTCAGGATAATATGCGTGGTAAGAAAATTTACATCTGCAGTCTTCCACCTGCTTTTCTTACACTTTACTATGGGAGAAAGAGTCGTTCTAAGTACGAAAAGAAATGTTTCTCTGCCTCCTCCTCCCCAGCTCAGTATACTGTAATTTAGAATTTTTGCTCCCAAGGAGAGATAATGCTAAAATACAAATGGGTACAAGAAAGTGTCGCTGGAATAGTTACTCAATTTATATCCGTATTTTTCAGAGAATTTATTTTTCCAAAAATGCACTAAAACGATTTAATCCCAAACTTTTGATATTAAAAAAATATATATACAGTATATATATATATTTCACCAACAAAACTACTTCTAAATTATAATAATATACGTTATAGTTATTTTCTAAAACGATAGGAATAAAACTGAAGTTAGTTCATAAAATTTATCTTATTTGACAAGCCTGCTGTGCGTATATGTATATACTGTATATTAATCCATCAATTAATCCGCGTTAAGCGAATACAACAAACAATAGGAATAATTATAATTCATCCATCAGTTAGCGTACATTTGGAAAAAAAAATTACAGTATAAGCTACATTAGAGGATAAAATCATGATTAATAAAAATCAATTGCTTAAATTTTTATTTAATGTCTAAACATTTGAGTGAGTTACTTTTTTACAAAAAAAAAATAAGTAAAGATGTTTGAATCGTGCTCGACTTTTTCATTGTCACGCAATTTGCGATAGCTGGCGATCGCTTTATCAAGATTTTGGCGGACTTCCAAGCTTCGTTCCATATCAGGATCAGCATCAAACAAAATTTCCTTAGCATGTTCAACGTGATTGAAAACTAGCCCAAGTTCTTTTGCAGTAACCTTCTCTTCTTGTTCGAACTCCTTATCATTTTTTTCTTCATATGCACGCTGTTCTTCTAGTTGAAGGAGATCATTCTCACTTAAATGTTCGGAATGGGAATCGAGCAAGCTTCTCACATCTTCGTTATCCAGTTCGTTAAATCCAAGTTCTTTTCCAATTGTGCTGATTTCTTCAATAATGTTAGATCTTGGATTTTGCGCACGATAAACTAACAGGCTTGAGTTTAAAATCTCCTAATAAAAGCGTAAGACGATCTTTAGATGCTTTGTATCCTGTTGTGAGATGCTTCAGTTTTAGCTAGGAAAGTTTTTGTTGGCATATGCTTCAAAAGAGACCAATTTCGTCGACGTTGAATATTTCACGATCGTCATAATCACCCTCTTGAATTATCATTTGCAATTCTTCAGAAAACCTGGCCGCAGCATCTTCATCATCACTAGCAGATTCCCCAGTTATTCTTACGTTATGTAGTCCGGCTCGATCTTCAAACGGTCAAACCATCCTAAACTCGCAGTAAAACTTTCACATTCCTCTTGAAATTTGGTCTCTTTCAATGAGGTAAAAATATTGAGAGCTTTTGTCTGAATATTCCTTGTACTATGAGGTATTGCTTTTTGTTACAATCATCAATCCAGTGCAGTGGTGGCTCCTACATAAGCACTGCAACACCCCCAAGGAAAAAAATGAAAACAATTAAATTTTGTTTGTGTTTATAAATCATAACAATGCTTACAACATTATATAAATGCAATACAACATGTTAAAGGTTACAGCTTATGTTTTGACATTGATTGAATAGTTAATAATTGCAATTGTTCGATTAACACTTTAGATTACGAAACAAATACACTGCCATCTAACGCAGTGTCGGAATTATCACGTTCAACCAATTGCAGCCAGACTCGCCGATATTCGTTTGCGCTTGTGATTGCACGTTACAAGTGATTTCGACACTGCTCGTTTCGGCAGTTTATCGTATGCTTGCGCGCGTTATTTCTGTGACACACGAAACTTTTATTATTGGTGTATGTTCGTGGTGAGGGTGAAATATTTTTAATAAAGCAATTTTTTAATATGTAAATTTATTTATCAATAAATTGGTTAATGATTAGGAAAAAAAGAATTTTTTATTTTGTATATGCAGCACCCCCACTTAAAATTTTTACCGGCCGCCACTGATCTAGAGTGAAAGAAGACGTTCCATTTCGATCAGTAAATTGATTAAATAGTTAAATAGCTTCTATTTCGGGTGATCTGCATGCTTAAAGAAGCAGTAGTAATTTTTCCTTGTTCTTTGTATCCTTTACTCTTATTTAATATAGTCCGAACTCGCTGTATCTCAGGTCTCGCACAAACATTGTATTACTAGAGCCACTTTCATGTCTCTTAATGACTTCCAGCTTTTCCGCTCGCTGCAAATTGGCTACAAAAAATTTCGCATAACGTAAAAAAATCGCATTAACTGATTAATCACTTATTTAAAGCTGGAAATAGTATCATTTCAGTCAATCGCGCATATCGAATTCGCGTTAAGCGAGGTTTTCCTCTCTCTCTCTCTCTATATATATATAGGAAAACCTCAAATAAAATTACATTCGCGTGCCAGCGGTTAGGTATTACAATCTAATATCAAACTAGAAAGACAAAGAAAAGTTTGGACATTTACACGAATAATAATATTCTAATTAATTTTATAAATCAAGTGGATATTAGACTAGCATTATTTCAAAGCCGAACGTAGAAACTATGGAAGTTTAGTAACTCTTTCGGAGAGTTCGCTTACGAAAAATACACCTTAGTAATGAACGAGAGTTTTTGCTCTCTTGCCTGTCTCTGACGAGAACCAACTAGTTCGAAACAGCTGTCAGGCCAGTGAAACCTTAAAAAAATGGACCAAATTAGAAAACGAACATATGGACGCCTGAGCAGCGTGCATGTTTTCTAAAGTGGTCCGCGCTTGGGTGACTAGTAAATGCCGGCGGGTGTATTCCCGTAAGGTCTCTGGTCAACTTATTTTCACTAAACTTCATAGTTTCTACATTCGGCTTTGAAATAATGCTGGATCTAATATCCACTTGATTTTTATAATTTTTGCATCGTCGAATTGAAGCCTTTGTTCTTTTGGCTCTTTATTTTAGTAAATATTCTAAGTAAGATCTTCTCCCATAATGAGAGATTACAAACATTTAACATCTGTTTGTCTGCGCTACCATCAAAGAATAGAAATATGAACGGTTCGAACCAGTTTTATACATTGGCAAACAAACTCAAAAAGGATATTTGAAATATTGTTGAATTCGATTGAATTTACTACTAAATATTCCTTGAAATTTTAGAATTTCCATTCAGTGGTTAAATTCAGCCCGGGCCCGGAACATTTTTCTGTTTTGTGACTTTTCTCCCTTCACGGTAATTATGCCTACATTATTGCGCTATTATTCAACAACTGTTTACACTTAGCATCAGAGTGGATAAATGGATTAATACGTATTAAAGGGGAAGGGTCTAAACTCTCAACAATACCAACAAAAGCAACTCAGAAAGAAAATTTACGAACATAGAGATACCAAATCTCACAAAGTGCAGAAGCAATTATTAGAAGTAAAAGTGAGAATTCATTGCGACACATTGTAGAAGAACAGAACGCTTTAGCTAACGAAATCATGTGCCGTGTGTTTCTCACTGCGTATCATATTGCAAAACATAATCGTCCTTTTGTAGATCATTCGATTTTATAGGGATTTTAAGGACAATGGACGTAAGCATGTGTCAAACGCCGTGAAGAAACTGCTGAAGTGTGTCGAAATAATACCAGTGAACAATGCAGAAGTGCGAGCAGGGATTCAGCATTATGAACAATATTGTGACACCAACAAGAAATGCGCTCATTGTTGGACATGTCTCATCTTTGCCGAGGTCCACCAATTTCTCAGTGAGAGCCTCTTCCATGTGTTAAACGCTGGATGTCCCAAGGAAGAAACTGTGACTTTGCTTATTGTAAAAAGAGACGATGCAGAGACAGAGACAAATCGAAGGAAGCCTTGTGGAAACTTTTATAGAGCTGCAACTGTTAACTAGGGTAAGTCCCGATGTTTTTGTGCACTTTCCTGTACATTTCACTAGTGATATTTCAAATGTAATTTACTGATATGAGTAAACGCAGCATATGTTTGGCTAACTTTATCTTTAAAAAGTACAGTATTATTTTACATTTTAGAGAATATTCATTCAAATATTAATAAGACAATAATTGTTCAATGTTTCTACAGCCTAAATAAGTTAAATTAGAAATTTACTAAGGAATTCTAGTTATTTATTTCATCATTATTGTATTTCCATTTTTTTTTTCTTTTCTGCATTTACGTAACAAGCTGAATAGGCCTACTGTTTTTTCATCGTTCATATAACTTAATGTTATCTTAATTTTAATTATCTTTTAATATGTTAGAAGTATTATATTCATTTGTAATTTTGTATTTGTATCTGTGTCTGTATTTAATGTTTCTGGTGGTGGGGAAAGGAAGGCCTAATGGGTTAAACTCCATCAGAATAAATAAATAAATAAAATTTTTAAAAAAATGGTGCGACAATCTAGCAATCGCCTCACATTTATGATCCTTATTTTAAGGGCCCTGGAGCTTACTGGTTTAGAATTTAACCATTGATTCCATTGAAATGAATACTGTCCTAATGGTTAATTCAAATGACCCGTAGTAACACCCTAGCATATTTTCGACAATACTGAACTCACGTGACAACTTTGTGCCTCTTCTAGGGATAGTCACTGACCTGTGTTGACGTCACAGTATGGCGTCACACCAACCTTTTGACATTAGAGAATGTGCTTGTTTTTTAAATTAACTTCAGGTACTGTAAGCAAACAAAAGGTGTGTCTCATTAAAATATATTTTAATGAAAATGCCCCCCAAAATGTAAATACTTTATCTTTCTAAAGTCATATGGCAGTTTGTTGGTACTCGCGTTGTAACAATAAATCCAGTACACAGCCAATCAAAATACGCTCATGATGAGATCACTTCCTTTCTGCGCAACTGAACAAATACTTACTAAGTAGCACCAAAACAGCAAAAACACTGGAAATATTTCGAAATTTCTGTTTGTTACATTTTCCTTATCTAAAAAACAGCTAATAGGGGCCAGTTTAGGCCCCTATTAGGCCCCTATTAACAAACAAATTCCGAAGCATCATAAAAGTGAGAGGCAATGACGTCATCGAAGAACACTGACTATTATTAGCAGAAGGGAAAAGTTAAATTATTTCCTCTTAGTGTTGACTGACCCTACGAAATAGAGGTGCAATGAAGAAAATTTCGCTATCTAAGTTGATAATCTTGACAACGTCATTTTTCTCAACTTGAAACAATGGAATAATCATAAATGAATAATATTCTAAACAGTATTAATGACAGTTTTTTTTGTTTTTTTTTTGAACAATTCCTATTTCTGGGAAATTGGTATAAACGTTCAAGGATACAACGACCAATGAACAAATCTGTTGGAAAGCAGAAGATGAATATTACATCCAGTAGATTCAAAAGAATGTTAAAACAGGATTATCACATTTAATAAGCCGAAAGGCTATTTTACCGGCGAATATCTTAATAGAAAGGGGGATGGTAAATCCCTTTATGTTTTTATAGCCGGGTACGAAATTCAGATCGAAATCCATCGAGTTTCATGCCGAAAAAACTATCGGCGAGCCCAAGTGTAAATGATCACATGGGTAGTATAACATCAGGGCAACTCCATGCAAAGGTGGAGCAAGCTCCGTCACTAACTTTAATATTCTCTCATAATGTAAAATCCATCTCCTAAGAGATGTATATATATTGTTTTACATTATGAGAAGAGGTCACTACCCAGACCGGTTTCAACCTTTTTTGAGGTCTACCTACTCACTGATGAGACCTCAAAAAAGGTTGAAACCGGTCTGGGTAGTGACCTCTTCTAATAATGTAAAACAATATATATATATATATATATATATATATATATATATATATATATACACACATCTCTTAGGAGCTGGGTTTTACATTATGATAGAATATTAAAGTTAGTGACGGAGCTTGCTCCACCTCTGCATGGAGTTGCCCTGGTGTTGTACTATCCAAGTGATCATTTACACTTGGGCTCGCCGATAGTTTTTTCGGCATGAAACTCTGTGGATTTCGATCCGAGTTTCGTACCCTTTCTATTAGGATTATCACATGTTTCTTGAAAAATGTTTGTAAATACAACTCAACTTATAAGTGGAATACGGAAATTGATTAACGTAAGATGGATTAGAAGTCATAAAAAAAGAGGAGAAATAAACAAAATTATATTAAGCAAAGTCAAAAATATAAAAATGTGTGTGCTTTAAAGATTATTCTTCCCCTTGTTCGATCATATAAATATGTATAATAATTGGTTTATATTTCTATGGATTTTAAACCAGTATCTTCGGAGCAAACTACACAAACAAGAGTGAATGAAACAGTTCGAATCGTAAAAAAAAGAACCTGAAGTCCTAATTTGGTGCCCTCTAGTGTTGTTTAGAAGTTATTAAACTTTTTTGGTTGTGACTGATCTTACATTGTCTCTGGCAGATTAAAGTAGCCATACTTGCTGAGATTTAGAGAGTGCTTCAGGCCCATTTTTCTCCGGCTCATAACGAGGCAGACTAGATAGCAGATTTCTTCCATCCAATCCCGAGAAGAGATGACTAACGCATGGTCTTCCAGTACTGACTCGGCATAACGATGGTAGCGAATATATTTCCAGAGG
Source organism: Typopeltis vanoorti (assembly GCF_054136105.1). Lineage (NCBI taxonomy): Eukaryota > Metazoa > Arthropoda > Arachnida > Uropygi > Thelyphonidae > Typopeltis > Typopeltis vanoorti. Next base: position 107,963,744 of record NC_143561.1, read on the forward strand.
CACATGCCAACACATCTTCCTGTCTGTCCATTGTAAAGCTATGTTAAAATCACAGGGTACTTCATACAGTCCAGGATTTGATAGAGGATGGAGTTTGACCTCAGATGAGCGGATCAGAGTTGCTACTTTGAGGTTTGGTTTGAACGTGGTACGGTTACATCTTTTAATACTTCAGCTAACTTTTCAGATTTATCCTGGATATTTGAGATAGGAATAATGATTATTTGCTCTTATGAGTTTGGGAAGGATGGTAAGGAACAATGTAGTATTTCATCTATTTTGTAGGAACTGTAGCCATCGGCCAAAAAAGGTCAAAGGTAGTTAAGTTCTATGACATGGGCTGACTCTAGACAAATAGCCCTTACTGTATGAGTTTGTGTTTTGAATATTCCATACTGAACATACGGGGGGGGTTACATTAACGGGTTTTAACTTGTTAATGGTTTCTTTGACCAAAAAAAAAAATTTTTTTTTTCAATAATTTATCTTTTACTTTTCAGACATAGTGAGGTCTCGATCCGTGATTTCACAAAATCTATGGGTTATTTTTTTACTTGCACACTTTTTATCAGATTAATTCTAACATTGTCTCATTTCTCTGAGGGTTTGATCCCTTATAAAACTGCAAAACGTTAACAGATGATGATTGACGTACTTATCTCTCAATTTTACGACATACAACAGATACCAGTAACTAGGAAGACAAGTTTACATGTTTATCTACACAAAAGAGGATGCCAGCCCTTTATCGAACTTTTTTAAAAAAAAATGTAGGAACCGTTATAATGAAAGAGATGAATGAATACTTTTCATTAATAATATTATGACGATGTAAATTATAAAAGAAGCCTCACACACCATAAATTATAAACCTTCCCATATTAATTAATTTGAAGAGGCTGATCATCCAATTTAAAGACCCAAGGCCATCCTACTTCCAAACGAAGATCTTTAAATCGTACCCATCTGGGAAGAGCACTTAGCTCATAAACTTTTCCCAACACAACAATCTTATCAGATAGCAGGGATTATAAAAGTATTTTGCTTCGTCCTTACAGATAGCAACGTCTTGCGTCCATTGTAAACAAATTTACTATAAGTTGTGAAATTCGATCACTTTTTACAGACAGCAAAAGGCAGGGGGGGGGGCTCTACGTATGTGTTTTGCTATTACATGGCCTCAGGTGACCAAACGATTGTATATTGAAGTCCAAAATTGAAGTTGAGCAACATCTTTTTCCACAATGAAGGCTGTTCAAATATTGCTCGCTTGATGGCGGGTGAGCTTAAATATCATAATTACATTGTCCCTGAGGAACATCTATTTTTATTCGTTTTTTACCGAGACGAACAGTCACTGAATTGCATGTGTGCACACACGCTCGTGCTGAACACGAGCGTACTTGCGAATTCAACTATTTTTGGATACCACATTAATAACAGGAAATCGTAGGGTACAAAAGAATCGCGTTTTCAAGTCTTCATGGATGACACTCCTTTCTTTTTCATATTTTTCCCCGAAAACTCAAAACATTATTATTATTAATCTCGAAGCATACAAAAAGAAATGTGCGATTAAGGATAAATACGTATAATGACTATGCACAAACATAATTCCTATCCACATATATATCCACAAACAAAAACATATCCACAAACATAATTGATCAGTTTATCTAAATTTATTTAAAAAGGGTCACTGGTTAATCTACAAGCAAATACAAGAATTGAACTGGAAGCCTTTGGCAGATGTATTACAGACTCAGTAGCTTGTTAGTAATAATTATTTTGAAAGTGGTTAAATGAGATAAAAATCGGAGAAATGTGGAAAGGCAGAGCGTATACGTGAAAGTGAAATTCTTCAATTTCTCTTACGGTTTGATTTTAAGACGGTAGTTTTGGACGGATGTGACGTAATGCTTTCGAAATATACCAGGAAATGAGATCGCTGACAAGTGGGATAGTGTAAATGCTAGCTTTTCATTGTCTTGGGAATGTAAAGTCATGAAATGGGTGGGCTTGAGTTATTCGTAATTATGGCTGAAGCAATTAAAATTATGAGGTTAAAAGGCACTTTATCGCGTAATTCATTTAAACCTAGATTTTTATTATTATTTTTTTTTTTCAATCGAAAGACAAATGTCTCATTCTCCTACGAGAGACGCCATGAAAGAAGAAACAAACCTGAGTGGCGTGTGGTTCCAGGGATGTAAAATTATTTTAACAGAAGGTAGCATAAGCAGGGCCAACCAGGTTGGCCGAGTAGTTACCGTATCCTCTCTCCGGCCAAGAGGCTGCGGGGTCAAATCCCGCCAAGGACATGGATGTTTGTGATTGTCCTACTAACCGTTGACCATATGTACTATGCGACCACAGAAGCAAGAGCCATCGCTGGCTGATTGCCAAGAAGAATCAATGAATCAATTCGTGCTGAAGGGGAGAAAGGAATAAGGCGATGTACGAATTCGTCCCCAACACGCGAAATCACGTGATTTAAACGTAAAATTTTCAAACTGTTGTACAAGCAAAATAGTTACCACTTTAAAAAGTAGAATTTTCATAAAAAGAAAAGCTAATTTTCCGATATATAATAATAAACGCTCATCATTGATTACCGTATTATCGGAATGGATTCGCCTTCTGCCATACGCAGAAGTGTTGAGTGGTCTCGCATCTGTGGTCGCACAGTGCTGCTGTAACCTGTGGTCCTAGCGCAGTATGGCCTTTAATGTCTTTACGCCATAAAAATCAAATCAAAATCAAGTACATGCAGGAAAAAACAACAGAGTTGTGTGTTAGCGCTCAAGGCTCTAAGGTCTATATTAGAGAAGGGATTAAAATGTTACATTTATATTACATGACACAATTCTTAGGTCAAATCTCACATGATTGTATTAGTGCTCTCATAGTATTCATCTATTAAAACTGAATGTAAGAATTAAAGACGAATTTCCATATTGAATGATCCAGAATATTAAGACTAAACAATGTTGCCCGGATCACACGTTTTCCCTTTAAGGCTCTTGCTATGTCTCGTCTACAGAATAGGCTCTAGTTTATATCCCCGTTTTCACACGTCCAGTGCGGATAAATGGATTTCTTGGGCACGCTCTCGACTATTCAAATAAGGAGCCAGCACCTCTTCCATTCGAGGTTTCAACGGTCGAGTGGGTCGGCCGCTAGATAGTACATGGGACCAAACATCGTGGTAAGGAGTCAGGAGACTTTTGATGAGCTAGTGGATAACCTCTGCTGCTGCTTACTCTGCCAGGTCATTCCCGAAAGAAGTCCGAACATAACGGGGTAAAGGGCGGTGGGGAAATTGAAGTATGGGTAGTCCCTGTGTGGGAGTTATGTCCTTAAGTTTTTCATTCCTATTCCATGGTCCCCTTGACATGAAAGATATCAAATAACCAGCAGCAGCACTTCGTTAAAAAATAAATAAATAAAAAAGAGAAAGAGAAACTTTATAAGATTGGCAGTATAGAAGATACTGTACGATAAAATACGAGTAAATCACTTGATGAAAATGTCTGGACCACATATGGGAAGTGCTATCTAAGAGTTTTCGTCTTGGATACCCAAAAAAACGCGAATGGCTTTCAGTTTTGACTTTTTACCACAAGATATTGTTTTATTATGGGTTATATATTGTTTAATAAGTCTATTAAATGAAATGAATGAAAACACTTAGCTATACTAAGTGTTTTCATTTAAAGTCGGTTTAACTGCACGGATGTTTAATGTTCTCGGAATTTCAAAATATGGGAGAAATGAATTTGCACACAAAAAGTGTTTTTAACTTTGTTAAATTGAAGCGAAGGAAAAAGAGAAGCGAAAGTAATATGATGTGTGCGTGTGTATGAGAGAGAGAGAGAGAGAGAGAGAGAGAAATGGCAGAAAAAGAATGGCCTTAAATACCTCAATGTACTATAGAGGTAGCCGATTCCGACGCTGCTTGAATTATTCAAGAAGTAAAGCATTGGATTACGTAATTCGGTTAAATGTCGTTAATGAACTAAGGTCACATTATCATTAGCAGCATGAAACACATTTTAAAATTTTTGCTTTTTAAGCAGCGCAATGGGAATAAGAGGGGGGGGGGGAAACCGCGTGGATTTCCTTCAAATTAACAATGCCCAAGGTAATAAAATTAGGAGGAAAAATAGCGACAAATTTCATCATATGAAACTGATGTAAATAAAATGGAAATAACATGAAACAGGAAAAAGTAGGGGGGGGGGAGGATTTGTTTGCAGGAAGTGCAAGAAATGTTAAATTACATCGAATTGTAGATTGAATAGCATTTCTGAATTTTTTATAGAAACAGAATAAACACAACAACAACAACAAAATTATGGGGACCTCACTCTTTCCCCTTCATTCACTCACTCTCACACACACTCAAGATTTTGCAGAACTTACAACACATTACTGCCGTGTATGGAGAGGATTTAAGAGAATCTGTTAATATTCTTTTTGAATACCGAAGATTGTGATCCTGGAAAAATATATGACTGGGTGGACAACTATTCCTGGTAAAGAAAAGCGGGTTTGGTTGGTTTGAAGATGGACCGTAAAAGGATGATGTTGGGTGGGATCCGACCCAAGACTCTTCGGTGGAAGAGGATGCCAAACACATCCCATTCGTAGTATTCGAAGGTCGAAAATTGTGGATGGGATGAGCTTGTGAAAGAAAACGTATAGAGTGTACGTCAAACCAAGAAAAGAGAATGAGAAAGATCCGATATTACAGGGAAATGAAATTCTTCTTGCGATAAATAATACGACTGCGCTTTGGTAGGTAGGGAAATTCACTAAACTGTCCTCACGCAATTGGGAATGACAAGGGAGATCGGTGTTTAAGATATTGGTTATTGAAGATCTTAAACTTGGAATATGTGAGCACTGCAAAGTTTGTTAAACTGAGCAGGAGGACTTTTCTCTTCCTGTAAAGACGACCTTTGTTATGTACGATAGTTTATAAAGCAGAATGACGTCAGAAGATCGACTGTCTTTAGATGATAAAAAGAGGTGGAGTAAAGTTGCGTCAGATAGCAGAACTATAAGAGGAGGTTTCTTCCCTCTTGTTAAGCCCTTTCAAAGTCAGATTGGTTAAATCCAAGATATGTGAACCCACAGGCGATGGTCTAAGGCAGCGCTTCCCAAACTGTGGGCCGCGGCCTCTTTGGGGGCCGTAGGTTTTGTTGAGGGGGGCCGTGAAATAATGAAAACAAATTTAAAATGTTTGAAGACTAAGTAGATTTTTTTTTAATTTTAAAAGAAACGTATTTAACTTTTATTATTTATTATTTCTCTTTTGTTATTTTTTATATTTTAATGGAAAAATTCAAACATTGGTGTTGGTTCATAAACTTTGCTTCCTGCGTATTTCGGCGCTTAATGAATATTAGTAAATATTGCTTATTCATATGTTTCATTTCAAAGCAGTGGTTAATTGTATTTAGTTCGAATGCTCTCAAGGGAAGCTCCAAATTTTCCTGTCCCTTTCATCACGCTTCGTAATCAGGGACTGTTGATATCGACTTTATATACATATCAAAACTCGTTTTATATTATCACTGTCATCCGAGCTAGTTTTCTGTTACCAATAAAAGTTTCGCATATACTTCACGCATGAAAAAAAAAAAGCTTAAACAAGTTCATATGGGGAGATAGTAACTCGCTTGCAGTGGTAAACAACACCCCCTCCCTAACAGCCACTATACTGCAGAGGCAATAAAAACAAGTACTTTTATTATGCCAGTGAATAAGGTATGAGGAGTCTGTGTAATATATTTCTCAACAACTAGTGCAATTAGAGAAAACTGGGATAAAAACACGCTAATTAATGAATCACATGTCCCCTCATACAGAAACTATGCTGTATAGACTGAAACAAAACCATATGTTGCATGGGCAAACACAGTATCTAACTAAAAACTATTGCTATTAATTAGATGTGTGTGAGTTCGATTTCCCAAGGCAGCAATAAAATTCTACCGAACGTGTTAAAATTCGTAAAAGTGTTAAAACTAAGTAATGTATATATATATAATTGTTATGGCAGTTTCACATATGGAATTTGGTTGACGAGAGTTAGCATTTCAACTCAATTGTCAGCTATGCTTTTATCTTTCAGTTGCGCGATCTTTTGTTAATACCGCACCAACCATATGCACGTTTTAATAACCTGCCTTTGCTGTCTGTTTCGCTTTAGGCTTAATTACCATAAAGGGAGAAAAGTCACAAAAGAGAAAAATGTTCCTGGTCCGGGGATTTCCTTATTCAGGTAATATTCACTAATTTCATGTTATCAGTCTGTGGTGTGCCAGTATCAGTAAGTGAAATGATATTATTTGATCTATTCTACGTTAAAGCATTTAACCCTGAGATGGATAAGTGGCTGATAAAAAATACAAAAAAAAATTCCCGCGAACAATCAGAAGAAGCAGAAACAGACTCAAAAAAAAAAAAAAAAGGACAGCATTTCATATTTTACCAGAACAGCCCGCATCGTCTTCAGAACCAAACGGTAAGAGGCAAAAAATGTAATATATGCATTTGATTTTTGCAATATTCGCTGTGTATGTTTTGTATTGAATATAAATACAATAAATATTATAATAATATATCTCTCTATTACGATTTTTTTTTCGAGGGGGGCCGTGAAATATTTTAATTTTTGCTAAGGGGGCCCTGACATCCAGAAGTTTGGGAAGCACTGGTCTAAGGGATGCTGAGATGAATATATATGTAGAAAGTTTTTTACCTTGGGTGTAATATACGTTAAAGACACCAAGAAATTTTATACTTGGTTTTAATCCTTTTCCCAAGTAACCAAAACAAAGTTTGCGCGTGAAATATATTCACGTAAGAAGTACTTGTATATAGATGCTAATGACTTCACATCACTTGCCTTAGTATGTAGCCCATAATGCAAAGCACACCCGTTTTGCATTATGGGATACATAATAAAGCAAGTGATGTGAAGTTATACCACCTTTGCCACAAGTTGCCCTGAAAATACTTCAGGCGCAAACTTTGTTTGTTTACACTTGGATAAAGGATTAAACCAAGTATATAATTTCTTATTATCTTTAATTTATATATATATATATATATATTCAATGTATACAATAAACATTTGGCATGTACCCGTGATTTTTCTCTTTCTTGAATTTATCACATATTACGTGACTTAAGCAACATTTCAGATGGCAGTAGAGCATAACGACGTCTACATTCTATCTTTCGTGCAATGTTTTTCTCTTTCACTTTTCATAACAAGTAACATAACATATGACATAACAAGTAACATTATTGTTCATAAAAGAATATTTATTTTTGACGTAATAGAACCAAATTTTCAACTCACAACTTGAATTATATGTTGGGCTATTAGGAGTTCTAAGTTACTAATCGCTGTTCCAGGTCATTGCAGCGCCACAACTACGAAAAAAACATTTAGAGGATTTTTCAAGAACTAACCAGTTTCGTACGGAGGTGGCGAGATTTCTCTCTAATTTTTTTTTTATTTTTTAAATCCACTTAGTCTGACAGACACGTGCTACTTCCTCATCATCCTTCGCCATCAATACTGCACAACTACAACAATTATCAGACTATCTGCATTCTTTATTTGATCAGTTCTGATGTTTCATTGCCCACTAAAGGAGTAGAGTTTTGTATTGTTTGTGCAATAATGTCAAGGTGTCTGTTTGACGTTGTCCAAAGAGTGCATACGTATGCGGGTTCGAATTTGTGTTGCTGAGATTTTATCTGGAATAATATGCAGGGGCTGTCGTAAAACATTCAGCTCTTGAATAAAAGCAACAACAAAAACAGCTCAGTGTCACGTGTGAACAACTGCCGTAATTTTTCTCAAGATCTTGAACCATAACGTGGGAAAGGGGAAAATAATGAGAGAAAGATCAAGTACGATAAAAGGTATGTAAAATACTTTATTCAAGTACTGAGAAGTTTACAGTCAACTGTCATCTTTGGCATTGATAATTATTTCAGTCTTTCCACAGATGGCAGAATTGAATAGTGGCGTAGATAAACTTTCTGTTAGATGATGTCCGGACTTGAAATACATAATAGCACACCACCTACCACACAACAACAGGACCGCTTCGTTTGTTTAAAAGGAAAAAAAAAAAAAAAGCTAAGAAATATTCATGATTCTCCTGAAGCATTCAGGTTCCTGGCACGCCAAATTTGGCAACATTTATTAAAAAAAAAAAAAAAGCAACAGAGTTATAGTTACGCTATATTTATGTTAATAAGATGCAAAGTTACAAGGTCTCGGTGCATCCAAAATCTTGTCACCCACGGTGAATTACATTAAACGAAACATAGTGGAATAAATGCCGATATCACCAAGAATTAAAAAGAACGCTTGGTTTTAATTTTTAAAAAAAATTTAGGTGATTTGATTATAATGATTAAAATAACGATACACAAGAATTCTTGATAATCTTTATTGTTGTTTATAATACTTACATTGTTATAAAATTATTAAGAAAAAATTAAATATGGCAAGAATGTCGCCCTTCTAGAGAGAATATACAATTACAGCGATGACATTACGATAAGAAAAAACTTTGGAAGATGTGTCTTTACAGTGTGTAAAGCAGAAATCGAAGAGTTGTCGACAGAATTATAAAAGACTGTAGTTTATGTAGAGGTTTATCGTACGATGGGCATTGTAGTAAGAAAATATTCAAATTCAAATACCAAAGGCGGCTTTGAGTCATGTTTATAGTAGCTGTCCGAATGATTTATGTGTGCAAACAAGTGATCGGGCATACAGAACAGGAAGATGTGGGGGGAATATCAACAAAAGTCAAGGAAATGGATACTGTGTGTGTGTGTTTGTGTGTGTGTGTGTGTGTGAACATCTTGCATATCCAAGTACATTGTTGAAATTGTCAATATTTTTATTGTTTAAATTTCTATGTGCTGTTGTATACTGCCATATTATAAAGTCGTTTATGCCAATGCTGTAAAAAATATCTTGAATTTACTAGCACTAGATTTTGTACAGTTTTTCAAATACCATTTGAGGATATTTGGACCTCCAAAAATTTGACCTCTGAAGGTTATTTACCTAAAATTTTAAGTTCGAACATCAAAAACTGACGCTATAATTTACAGTAAATGAACCTCCCGCTATTTATTATTCATCACATGCACATAAATAATATTTGGAGGGTCCGAATTTATCATAAGTTTCCTAAATTGAAGTCATCTACTTTTACTTAAATAATTTAAGAATAACTGCGTGATCTTAATCTTCTTCTTCGACATAACCGACCCCCAGGAGGAATAATGTCCCTCTATAACCCCTAATCTAGGGATTATAGAGAATGCAGCCAGCGCCATTTCTCGATTACATCTCTCTAAGGGCAAGTATTCTCTGCCTGTAGATCTTTGTTATTTTGAGGGACGAAAACCCTTTCACCTCTGTATGAGACCGGCTAACTCACCATTTGATTGAAAAGATCAGATAAAGATTCATCACATCATATTGCTAACTGGTCTGTATCCTAAAGATTTTTAGGAGATTTTTAAAGATTTTTTTTTTAAATGTGAAGGGGTCAGCATTCATGCGACTTTGTCATGTTAAATATATTAACGTCATCCATAGCACAGAGTAAACAGAAAATATATAAACCAATAAAAAACTTTACATAGATAGGTAAATGTATTGTTACACATAAGCAAGAGTCGTCTGTTTCCATTTCTGATTGTTGCAAAACCCTGAATTAAATTTTTTCAAAAAAAAAAAAAAAAAATCACCTAACGCCTTTTTATTCCCGTATACGGGAAGTAGGCGAGGCCGTTTAGCCCTATCTAACTTTTGGAGATTGAGTGGGCAGTTCAATCTCCAGTAGCAGCTAATCAGCGATAACTTGCCCAAGGCTATCGCTAATTAAGCAGCACGCAGTGAACAGAGACGGCTCGACAAGTGCCGCCATCTCTTGGTCTCTAACACAATATATTTTAATGTCTGAAATGGGGTTCCACGGTCTATTTTCTTGAGTTTACGGGACGAAAAACCCGCTTGCCCGTGCCAGACATCGACTAACTCGGGAACCAGTCGAAAAAAGGCTTAGAAAAATTTCCTCTAGTCGACGACTAGATTCGAAACAAAGTCTTCCTTCGTGCGGTCAAGCGCCATGGTGTGCAAACGCCACATCCACTGAGCTACACAGGGCTTACATTAATTTTTTTTTCAGTCTATATAATTTTGCATCGCCGAAATGAATCCATTTTGGCTCTTTATTTTATTTATTTATTTTACGGATTACGGACATAAAGAAAAAGAAAAATAGGCATATTCTTGGGTCATCTTGCTTCATAACCATAAAATATAGTAATACGACATATTCTATATTACGTTTAGATTTCAGTGAGCGTATGATGATACAATTGCCGTGAGTCCCATACATCTTATGAAACCAATATAAAGCTATCAGTTATGTCTTTTTTATCTACAAATTGCGTGTTCTCCTGGCTGGTTACGTGAAGAAAAATCCTTCCACCACCGTATGAATTTGAATCCTAGACGGGATTCAAATCCAGGTCTTTCCAACCAAAGGAAATCGTAGAAACCGAGTGGGCTACGAAGGCTCCTGGATTTCACTGTTTGTGTTTTTGGTTATTGTAAGTGTTTAGCAAAAAACGGAATACCATCCAAACCCAACGAAAGATCCTTTGAGTAGGAAACGGAAATAGCTCTGGGACAGTCCTAGTACCGGTAGTGATCTGCTCTATGACCATATCGAGGGTGTTTAATTAGCAAAAGAGTCCTTCAGTCAGAAATCCCAGTTCAACTCCTAACATGTCCCTACTGCCGTTACTTTTTAGCTCTTTGTAATCAGTGTTTTTATCTTCTTCATTAAGTGTACAAACTCAGGGTTACCGGAGTATAACGAATGCATTTCGAACGTTTCATTAACTTCCACTATCGCACTCTTCTATTGTTGTTACTTCTCAAGCAAGAAGTTGAATTGACGCTGGAACATAAAGGGATTTCTTTTTCCGGTCGAGCAACATTTATCTGTCATCTCCATCTTCTGTCACGCGAAATTGTTAGTACAGTCATTAAAAAATGTACACGATATACTAAGTCACGTGGTCTGCGGTTTAGCATCCATGTGTTCCGGAAGACAAAGCGAAATGTCTGACCTAGATTCAAATGTAGGACTTTTATCCAAGAAAAAAAAAAGCCATTGTTTGCGGAAGACGATGCTGAATTTCGGCGATAAAAAGAATAAAATATTATTTTATCAAATACACGAGACCAGTGTATTATCTCTGGCAATTTTGTGTGTTCTCTTGCAGTTTGTCTATTTTACGAAACGAAAGCTTTTTAAGAAAATAAAACTTTTAGCTCGTTCTGAAAACACACGCACAGTCATTCTTTCAATCTTTTTATAATCTTACGATTTTGAATGAAAAATGCTTCGGTCTTTCTTGTGGTATAATAATCCATTCTAGATATATTTCCTTAAGCGATTGATATCCTTGAGGGATGATCCACAAATAAACATCCAATCACCGTAACACATGCTATAAATGCTCATCATCATCATCATCATCATCTTTCTTCAAACCAGGGCCGTATTCATGGGTGTGCCCAACTGTGCGGTGGCCCAGGGCCCCGCAAGGCGCAAAAAATTGAAAAAAGAAAATCAATTAATTTTATTTTAATTATTATATAAATTAATATTGTAATTATTATATAAAAAATTATTATATAGAAAAATATATGTATATAATTTTACAACCAACTGTTGTTGTTATAGTAAGCGAAATAAGATCGTAGCGGTAGTATTTGAAACTACTCTAAGATATATAACAATATCGTACAACATAGTGTTAAATGAAATTGCATTTTAAAACAGGTGTTTTTAATAATTTTAAGGAGTTTTTTTTTATTTTAGTTTATGATTTTATGAACAAGTATATACGCGTACTATCATGGCAATTTTTTTATGTGACATTACTTGCAAAACATCTAAAAAAATATATTTTGTAAACTGGTTTTAGAATTATCCGACATCAGAATTTTTCTTCAATAGCAGTTTTCAATCTCTATTAGATTTATTTATTTTCTAATATCATCTATTTTAGATATACCTTATTTATCGGGTAAGTAATTTTGTTTTAATTTATTAATTTATTTTATAATTAAATCTATCGTATTTATTTCTAGAGTATGACTAGTCGTAAGAGAGATTATTATGGAAGAAAATACCCAAGTGGGCATGAAAAACGAAAGCGAAAACAAGAAGCGGCTGAGGAACGTCAAAGAAATTCACTGTTTAAATTTATGAAGTTGAATTCATATATTTGTTCAGATATATCAGTTGATAACGGGAGTTCTGAAATAACTACAAACAGTTCTTCGGCTTCAACATTAATTAATAATGAGAGTTCTGAAATACTCAAAGGAAGCGGAGAACATGACGCGTTTGGTCAAACAATGAGTATTGAAGATCCTAAAACTGAAACACCAGAAGAAGGTGAACTATTTACTATTGATGATCCAGCAACATGGCCCAAAATTTTGAACAACGCAACACTAACACAAATTTTACAACGTGGTCCATCGTCTCCTCCGACTGAAAATGATTTCCTAAAAGATGACACCAAGAGATTTTTCCACAGTTCACTATGTTAGGACAATTGCAAACGGAGAGAAGCAAAACAGAAGATAGCTTGTACATTCAAACTCTTCCAACTCTATTTTTTGTTTTTGTTGCAAATTATTTTCTTCCGATGATAATTTTTTTTTTATCTAATAATGGCTTTTCTGACTGGCGACATGTAAGTGAAAGATTAAAGTCGCACGAAATTAATCCAGTGCACCTGAAATGCATGTATTCATGGACACAAATGGAATGTAATTTAAAAAATCACAATACAATTGATCGGGCAAATCAAAACGTCATAAAATTTGAAGCAGAATGGTTAAGAAATGTTTTAAGACGAATAGTTTCAGCAATTCTTTATTTATCCGAACATAATTTAGCTTTTAGAGGTAATTTTGATACTTTGTACACATCCCATAATGGTAATTTTTTTGGAATCATAGAATTAATTGCAGAATTTGATCCACTTTTAAAAAATCATTTAATGCGATGTTCGGGGAAAAAAAATTATAGGTAAGAACAGTGCCGGCGCTAGGGTCTTTGCCGCCCGCATGCAATTTCTATCTAAGCGCCCCTATAACGATCCGGGCGAGTATGGCTCTTTTACGATAATAAAAATTTAAATTATTTGAAATTTCTTAAATAATTTTGACAGAACAGTCACACGTTGGTTCGCTAATTGTAACGAACCGGGGGTGTTGACTAGGCAGGATAATCGTTAAAAACCCGAATATTCAAAAAATTCTCAAAAGTTAAAGCAACTTTTGATAAAGCCACTTCACTTTAATGGTTGAATGTAATGATACAGGGATTATAGTCTTCTAACCGACCCGAAACGCTAACAAAATTAAAATGAATTTTAATTAAAGTTAAAATTTATTTGAACTAAAGTTTAAAAAATTCTTGCATTTTACAAGTTACTAAATTCTTAGTAACTTGTAAAAAATTTTTAATAATTTTTATAAGTGGAACTATCTTTTAGGAAAATAAAACTCAAGATAGATGAGAAAATAAGAAAAGAATTCGGAAATAATTAGAACATTTAATATAAGTATTCAAAAAATAACATATTTACAGAAAATAAATTAAATTACATAAATATACTTGAAATTTTTTATTAAAATTTTAGGGTTCTTGATTTCATATTCACAAAATTAGAAATAATGGTCTTAACGTCTAAGTCCGCACATATATCATTTTAAATAGCTATTAACGCCAAACTAACAAGCCTTTTTTTGTGACATACTTGTTCTTAAGTAGGTTTTAATCATTTTTAACTTGGAAAAGGAACGTACACCGCTCGCTACACTAACAGGTAAGGTTAATAGTATTCTTAAAGCAATTGAAAAGTTAGGGAAAGATAAATTATTGGACAAAATAAAATCAAGAATATCGAAAGGGTTTTGAATATTTAAATTCTCCTTCCGAAAAACATCCCGGAAAGCACATAACTCGTCATATAGTTCTATTGCATTTACGTCTTTATTGTCGCCGTCCTTCAAGATAATCTCTAAATCGTCACAATTTTTTCGTAAATCTTCGTTATTAATTTGTAGTAATCTATACAAGAAATTGAAATTATCACATCTTTTAGTTGTTCAAAACGTTCTATTAACGAAATGTTGCAATGTGTAGAAGTGTTTTATACACTTCTACACATTGCAACGTCTAGAAGTGTATAAAACACATTCACTCTAATTGTAATTGTAGGTTTCTGTGGTTTAGAAGTTCACATGGCATATTCCGGTAATTGGACCACATATTTTTATTAAGCTATATAAAACACAATGAATAAAACCCGACAAGTTTCATAAGTCGTTTGAATACTAGTTCATACTATAACAGTTGTAGCCGTCTGACTATTCATAAAATTAAAAATCAGAATGCAGATTCAAAGCAGTGCTGAGTTTAAACAATGCTGGATGATGCCACGTTCTGTTGTTCACGTTCATAATGTCCGAAGTCTGACTGAGGTATATTTTTTATTAAAGCTGACCAAACTTGGTGGAGAATTAAGCCTTGATTTTTATTGCATTGTGTTGGGATTTTAAGCAGGTTTTCAGCTTCTTTAAATTTCCTTATGTAACATTTTTTTTCTATGTACGACATGTTTGTTTTCTGCCAGAGGACATTGTAGCCGGTGGAAGTGGTATGATATGGTATGGAAGCTTAATTCTCCACCAAGTTTGGTCAGCTTTAATAATAATATATCTGAATCAGACCTCGGACATTATGAACGTGAACAACAGAACGTGGCATCATCCAGCATTGTTCAAACTCAGCACTGCTTTGAATCTGCATTCTGATTTTTAATTTTATGAATAGTCAGACGGCTACAACTGTATAGTATGAACTAATACTAATAATTTCTCTTTTCTTTGTGTTTTAAGCTTCAAATTACCTTTTACCCCTGAAGATGTAAGTCAAACGACTTACGAAACTTGTCGGGTTTTATTCATTGTGGTTTATATAGCTTAATAAAAATATGGGGTCCAATTACTGGAATATGCCATGTGAACATTCATTCTAAATTTATCTTCTGGCGATTGTGGTGTTTCGTCATGATGCTCGTAGTCAAATTGTCGTGTCTTCTTTCGTCGTCGAACTTCCGTACTCAGTTCTTTTACCGTTTTTAGAACTTCTTTAAAATTTGTATCTGATCGATACTCTTGTAAGAATATTTTTAAGTTTTCGATAGATTCTAAAGCAAGTGTAATGTTCATATTTTTGTCTTGAAGCATTTTACTCACAGGGTTTATTCTGTTAAGTAAATCATACCAAGTTATAAGAGAGCAAATAAATTTATAGTCCTTTATTTTAGCACATAATGTTTGTGCTTCATGCTGAGTTTCTTTATTAAAATTTTCATTATTTAAAATTTCAAAAAGTGCATCATAAATTTCTCCTAACTGATATCGTAGAGGGCGGATTGCATTAATTTTACTATCCCATCGCGTTTCTGATGGCTGTTTCAATGCTAATTTTTTTACGAACTTTAAAAGGATTGCCCAACGTTTGTAAGAGAATGAAAAGAATTGTATATTTCTTGAATAATTGCAAAGAAACTAATTGCATCTGCATTCACTTTGGCTGCATCGTTAATGATTACTCTTAGAGTATGAGCAGCACATGGCACGTAAAAAGCTCGAGGAAGTTTGTTCAAAAGCAAATTTTGGAGCCCATATTTTTTCCCTTTCATATTTGCCCCATTGTCATACCCTTGACCTCGCATGTCTTCAATGGGAATGTTCCATTTTTCCAGTTGTTCCATTATTGTTGCACATAAACCAGGACGTGGTTTATGTTGTTCTGATTTCTAATGTATCTTGACAATTCCATTGTTACAGGAAACAAAGCGAATAATAATGGTCATTTGTTCTGTTTTGCTTACATCAGGTGTGCAGTCTAAAATTATGGAATAATATTTAGATTTTCGAATTGATAATAAAATTGTATCTCTGCATTACTTAAAGTTTCCAATATTTCATTTTGACTGTCTTTACTCAAATAGTATACTCTACTGTTTCGTTGTAGGACCCTTTCAACATGATTTTCCATAACGGGATCAAACTTCGCAAACAGTTCGACTAATTTTAAAAAATTGCCGTTATTCCTTTCATATAATTTATCAGATGATCCGCGAAAAGCTAAATTTTGGCTACCAAGGAATTTTATAATTTCAATCAAGCGTTCGAAAACACTCGTCCAATGTTTCTTTTCCATTTCATACATGCTTTGAGTCTGGCAATCAATAGTAGTTTTGTTTTTTAAATTTTTATCAAGTTCCTTCCATTTTAAGAAATTTTTCACGTGAGCTAAACTAGTCTCATGTCTATGCAAAGTTGTACCTACATTTCTCCAATCGTTATAACCTTCTACAAGACTACTTGATTCAGTAGGTGCGAAAAGTTTGCAACAAAAGCCAAAAAACAGAATTTAAAGTTTCGGGATAAATGAGCCATGTTCTTGGCACGAGCTCCCGTTTTCCATTTTTCTATTATAATACCTGTCGCCAAATTTACGACCATATGCATCTCTGGGATATATTATAATTTTCTTTTGAACAGGCCCCATTTAATTTAAAACAACTCGTAATTTTTCATTAATATTTCCCCACACCTGGATCTTCTAAATTTACAGAGACTAACAATGTGTTAGTTTCGTGGTCAACTACAACTAAATCTTCTCCTAACTGTTTTTCACTTACTGTAAATCATGTTCAATTATCTTGTTCATTAGTTGCAACAGTACTTTCATGCAAACTGGATGATGTGCACGGTTCGTCAACTCTGATTTCTGATGTATCGAGTTGGTTACAATCTGCATCAGAAAAGTTTAATATTTTAACAAATTTATTAAGAGCCCCAGTTTGTTTCTTAATATCTGCTTCTTTCGCAGCATGACTCTTACGATTTTGTGCACCGGATAACTTTTTTTTTTTTAATTTTTGATTCCATTTCTATTTTATACCCACAAGAAATTATTACACAACACGACACAGAGACGAAATAATAGTCCGCACTGCGCTACTGTCACTAGCCTACTGAGATGCGTACCATATGACTAGTTAACTAGCAACAAATGTTTTGAACGAAAATTCGTTTCTGCACATAAAAACCGTTCACCGTTTCACTTTAGATAGACTGCAGTAAACACAACATTCTGCAGGCAAGCATTTAACCTGCTCTCGCTGCAAAATTGTAAACAGCCGACTGATCAAAGAGGAGGCAATATACAATTTTTTTTTAAATTTTTATTCGGTGTATCCGGCCTTATTTATTTTAATATTGATCATTCTAAGAATTTTTCTGTTTTTATGATAAAAATGTTGTTTCTTAAAAATGAACTTATGAATCGTTTCCCGATGGCGACGCCCCCTTCGTAGCGGCGCCCACATGCACCGCATGCTCTGAATGCCCGCTTCCGCTGGCCCTGGGTAAGAAACAAAATTCGTATCTATCACCCATTTGCCAAATGAAATAATTGTTGATATGGGAACCAAAATTCAACAAAATATTGTAAATATGATACGACAGGCAAAGTACTATTCAATAATTCTCGATTGTACTCCTGATGTTAGTCATGAGGAGCAAATTTCAGTAATGTTTAGATTTTTACATATATTTGAAACAGAATGAAATTCGTGAACATTTTTGACGTTTTTAACAACTAATGAAACTACTGGTAAAGGTATATATGAAAATATAAAATCACGTTTGAATAAATTAAATCTTAAATTGTCAGATTGTAGAGGGCAAGGGTATGATAACGGAGCGAATATGAAAGGAGTACATAAGGGAGTCCGTGCTTACATTTTAAATGATAACGAAAAGGCATTTTATACGCCTTGAGCCTGTCATAATTTAAATTTGAGTTTAGGGGATGTCGCAAAATCATCAATTATAGCAATAAAGTTTTTTTAATGTTATACAAAAAATATATACATTATTTGCTGCCTCAACTTCACGTTGGGACATATTAAAGAAATTTGTTAAACAATTAACTCCAAAACCGTTATGTGATAGAAGATGGGAATGTAGAATAGAATCAGTTAGAACTGTACGTTTTCAAATTCCAGAATTTTTAAATGAACTAAAAGAATTATTTAAAACTGCATCAGATAATACTATCAAAGTAGAAGTGGTTTCAATATATGAACAAATAGATTCATTTGAGTTTATACTAAGCCTTGCAATTTGGTATGAGCTTTTGTCAAAAGTTAATTTAGTAAGTAAAATATTACAAAATGAAAAAATTCCCATAGACGGCAACTAAGCATATTAAAGAGTTAGTGCAGTACTTTGAAGAGCAGAGAATATCAGGATTTGATAGCTGTTTTGAGATTGCTAAAGAACTATCAGATCTATTAGAAATATAAATTAAATTTAAAGAAAGTCGAGTACGGCGAAGAAAAGTATTTTTTGATCATGAAACGCCTGATGAATCACACATAGGTGATAAGAAAGATGATTTTAGGATAAATTTCTTTTTTGTAATTTTAGATACTGCTCTACAATCTGTCAAACAAAGATTTGAATTGTATGAAATTCACTAAAAATCATTTGGATTTCTTTATGATATGAAATTAATAATAAAAATGACAGAAAATGAATTAAAATTTTGCTACAAACAGCTGCATCAAAAATTAAATACAGATATTGGTGAATTTGAATTTTACAATGAATTAATTATTTTTAGAAATATTGTTCCAGAAGATGCACCCATTAATATTTTAAAATTCATAATTGCAAATAATTTGTCGGATATTTATCCAAATATTACTACGACATTTAAAATATTATTGACCAGTCCAGTTACGGTCGCATCAGCAGAAAGGTCATTTTCCAAATTAAAATTAAGAAAAACCTATTTGCGATCTTCTATGTCTCAAGAACGTTTGTCATCCCTGGCAATAATATCTATAGAGCATGAAATTGCAAAAAATGTGAATTTTGATAGCGTTATAAATGATTTTATTGATATTGATAAGCGCATTAGAAAGATTTCTTTTAAATCTTATAAGTTGTTATACATATATTTCATTATTTATAGTAAAAACAGATGTTTTTAAAAATATTTTTATATTATTATTTATATTATTAAATAAATCATTGTTCTGGCGTATTGATATGATAATGTGTACTTACATAATAAAATAAATACATACAAACACGTTTATTTTTTAACTAATTTTTCCCTTGACTTAAATTGATGCTAAAGAGCATACTTGTTTATTTATGTGCATAAATATTTTTCATATTTGATTTAATTAAGTAATTAATAAGATATTCTTCCATTTAAAATTTCCATAAATGTTACTAACTTTCAGGGGTCCCGCTTTTCCATTTCGCACAGGACCCCGCAAAATGTAGAAACGGGCCTGCCTTAAACATTGACAATGCTCCATTATGGGTTGATACCCAACTAAAAAGTTTCTACAGAACCGCCACAGCATAGGCAGCAGCTGTCCGAGAATATCAGCATAATTTGGTTGGCCATGTGGTTAGACATCCGGTTCTCTAACCAGCAGGCTGCGAGTTCGAATACTGCCGTGGATGCATGTGATTCTTCAGGGTGGGAAATGAATTTCATTGCCCTGTGTCCAAAGCCGGGCTTCCGTACTATGCAAAAAACAAATAAAAATACAAAAAAATAATAAAATGAAATAAAAAAAAACTTAGCCCAGCCACAGTGTGATTGTTGTGTAGTTTTAAAAATAAATGTTTGATGGATGGGAACCACATATAAAACAAACAAATCAATTAAAATAAATCAATGGAATGAATCTGTCTGTAATGTAAGTTGACAGAGTAAGAAAAAAAAACACAAAAATCTTTAAATCTATCAGTTAAATCGTGCCCATTTGCATTCTTAGCTCAGAATATGTGATTCACAAATAGGCAATTGGCTTAATTAAAGTGATACTTCACAAATTAGATTTCAAAAAATTGCAAAATTGTGGGCCGTTTTTCCATTTACTATTTATCTCTTCGGATCGTTCTCTATAGGGGGAGGGAGTTAAACTCCAGCCTTACCTTAAATTTCAAATTGTTTTCACGTTTAATTTGATGGCCGCTTCCTGGTCAAGAAGAGGAGTGAGTTTTTAATCGGCAGTTCTGTTGGTTCTGTTCCAGTCTTTGCCTGATGACTGGCTGCCTGTAAAACACCACTGTTCAGTAATAATCCTTACGTGTGTTCCCAAACTTGTTAACGTCATTTCGTTACAAAAGCCAAATCCTTGTTCTAATGCATCTAGCAAACTTTACTACATTGTGCATATCTAGCTTCCCATATCGGCCAACCAAATCGTGAACCTCAGACATCATTTATATTCTGAATGGTATCCATGATATTATTATCCAAAATTGGTTTGTGAACAAGTATCTGAGAATTGATTGTACTCGCTATGACCTCCAAATTAGTATAATAGTTGCAATTTCTTTTTCTTTTTGACGAGCAATAGAATGCTAAAAATCGAATGGACGCCTTACTTTGCAAATAGACATTAAACATACACTGGGAGAGTGTTGTACACTTAACGTTTTCTTAGTTCTTAGAAATCATGATGATAATAAAAGTAAAGCTCATTTTCAAGACATGTATTTTGTGCTCTGATAACCGAAATCCTTTAGGCCCACATTACTTCTAAGACACGATATAAATTAATGAACAGAATTACCAGAATTAATTTAAAAAAAAAAGGCATAAAACGCAACATCACCTTGTTCTCAAATGACACATCATATGATACTGGGAGCTGTTAATATGAGCACGGAAAATGCATAAGAATTATTGCTACCTAAACCGATGAACTCCCATAGCCTAGTCTGTACGGATGATGCCTCTTTGGTTAGAAAGAACTGGGTTCAAATCTTGTTTAGGATATTCAATTAACAGACATAATACACTAGCTTCATTTGCTTTATCGGTAATACCAAATTACCCATTAAAATTAATGGGGTGTCTCTAGGGGCGAACATTTTTCATTTAAGATATGAGTTGTACCGCGTGGATATGTTAACATATATGGATTACAATCAGAGGAACGTCTACAACATGCTTCAGGCTTGTAAGCTACTGTCCTTAATTCTAAATTAGGTTATATCACGATCTCTCGAAATAAAAAAAAAAAAGCGGTGACATTCCTGCTTCTATGCCAACATCTGCTCTTTGCTAATTACAAGCTACGTAAATTTACACTACGATAATATTCTTGTGTGTGAAATTTTAAAAGCATTATAAGTTCCAGGAAATATACTTTGTTGTACGTTTCTTAGAATTGGCAAAAAAAAAAAAAAGTCTATTCGATGAAAACTATAGATTAGACGAAGCCTTTAATTATAATCTATCTTTAATAATATGATTTGCAATGTTTTTTTTTTAAACACGTAATGACGTCATGTGTGATGTTAGCAGTTGCACAATGGAAGGCTAGGAACGGATTGTGAAAGGATTTGTTAAGACTAGTGCAAGTATTGGGAGGGAAGGAAAACAACTGTCTTAAGAAATATGTTTGGATACTTTAAAACAAAGTACGAAAGAATAGAAATACAACCCACGTTATGTCATTGTGTTAAAAATATGGAAACAGCATTCGAGTATCAACAGTATATCGTAATCGATACATCACCTGCCGGTGATGTATCGATTACGCTCGACACTTCATGATTCCAAAGTGTAGTCATGATGTCTGCAAGGTATTCCCAGTGAGGAAGATCTGCGGTCTCATAGCAAGCCTACGTAGCTCAGTCAGTATAGACGAAGGCCCTTTGGTCGGAAAGACCTGGGTTCGATTCCCGTCAGTGACGTGAGGAACCTTTATCTGGTCTCTTTCGACTAAAGATGAGTTAGTCGGTCTTATACGCAGGTAGAGTGTTTTTCTCCCGGAAACTCGGGTTTTTCGTCCCTCAAAACAGGCAAACCGGTCAGTAGAACACGCAATTTACAGACAAGAATACTTAGAGGCATTGGGGTAACCGCCTTATCCTCATATTACGGTTGGAAAGTCGAAGGATACTTGGAAGGCTATGGGCGCTTAAGTGCCTGTTAAAGTCACTGATGGATGGATAGACGTCTCCTAGCATGTTCGAGAACATCCTGCGGATGCAATCGTCGACCATTCAAAGAAGGGCGTGATGTGAGCCCTATGAATATGCAAAAGGACTTGTAATTTTCTGACTTAAAAAAAACAAACAAACTTAGCATACATTCTATAGTTCAAGTTAAAGACTTTTTTTAGTTGTTACGGACTATAGTCCGTAACAACTAAAAAAAAAAAAAAAAAATCTAAAGCAGACTTTGTAAGGGCCAAATGCATTAATCTTGTCCACATGGCTTTCAAGCATTCTACTCCGTTGCCAAGGCTGTGGTTCACAACTTCTTTCCTTCCATGTTTCCATTTATCTCATCTTGATTGAACAATGATAGCATCTCTTACAGATAAGGCCGATTTCTTAGTGTCATTCTTATTCTCCATTTCTTGTTCCGAAGATTAAGGCAAATCTCCTCCTACTATTCCCACAAACCATCCTCACTATGTCTCTTTTGCTAGAAGGATATCAGAAAATTACTCAATGATCTTAAACTAACAAGTCCTTTGGCCGAGATGGCATCCTTGTAATTGTACTAAGAGCTTGTGTTCGAGAACCAACACCCATCCTGTATCACTTTTAAAAGCTCATGCTCAACTGGACATATATCCAACAGCATGGATGCAAGTTTTTATCTAGCCTTTTCCTAATCTTTATTAGGAAGAGAGAAATCAGCTATCTAATTGTCACATCCGCCTTCACTTCAGTACTCATAGTAGAAGTCATGCAGAAGTTCATCAACAGCCAGCTTCTTCATTACCTAGAGGACCATTGGTTCGTTAGTCATTGAATTCTGCTATTTTCGTTATATAGCAGACCTTCTCGTTAAGCTTGTCCACCTTTGGACACACACCATAGGAAGATTTGAAGAATTTCATGTGGTTCCTCTTGATATTTTCAAGACGATCAAGGCATAACACGAATAGTGCCCCAAAAAACCTCCCTCAGAATGCTAGATTGTATCCAGAAGAGGGCTATTATTCACTTGGTAGATGACCATTCTCTCACCGAGTTCCTCCGATCACTTTTCCCATAGACATTCTGTTTCTGCGTTCTTTTTTTTTTTTTTTTTTTTTAAACCCGCAACACGATCATAAATGAAGATGATACCCGAAAATGCATGTTGTTTTGTATCGAGTGCTACACTTTCCTTACACTATTTGAATGTTTTATTTATAGCCTCATTAAATTTTTAACAGCACTGAAATTTATGAAGTCCATTACGTATATAAATAACTCCATTTAGATAATTACGAGACAGACATAAAGAAAAAACAAATAGTAAATACCTTCAAAACTAAAATTAATGAGAAATCTAAAGAATTTGCGATTGTATGTAACCGTGCGGATATGAACATAGATTTTTAATTCCTAGTGTGAATTGTAACCTACAATTCACTATAATTATTGTACTTACAACTGTATACAGAAACCTGTCAGATGATTTAAATTAAATCTAAAAAAAAAAAAAAAAAGAAAGAAAGAAAGAAAATTCGTAACAAAGTAATTTCATAACAATTAAATGCATTGTTTAGCTGAGTTGAGTTTTATTTGTCAGGATGGAAAACGATTATTACGTCATAAACAGTAATAAATCACTGACAGCTTATGGCAGGAGACTCGAAATTTTGTTAACACTGGCTAATTTTAAATTTTAACTAATACTTCGTTTTGAGTTTTGAAGGAACCTAACATGGAGGTTAGGTTCCATAGAAATACCGCGATGTATAAATCACGTTATGCGAGACTCAGATCACATAGGAAAAGTAGGGTTATGTTCCAAAATCGTTTTTTTTTTTAAATTATATAAACAACAATGACATATCCAATAAAAAAATATTTTTATTTAATTCTGGTAATTCCTGTAAGTTAAGAAAACATATAAACTATGAAACAAATACAAAGAATAAACTTATAAAAATTACAAATTGTACGTAAACTTCATTGCACATAATGCATAAATGTTTTCGGCAAAATAAAATAAAGTGCATAATTTAATCGTCATCACTGTCTTCAAAATGAACATTTCTTAGATGTTCTTTATTTACGAGTGGCCGGACGTCGTCATCACTTGAAATCTCTTGGACATCATATGTGTAATTCTCATTGCATACTTCGGCTGGTTTAGTTATCAAGAAGTCAGTAATAAGACCTTCCTTACCGCTATGCTGCAATTTTTTATTAAGTTCATAATATGGAGCTAAACAAATATCCAATTATCTCGTGAATTTTCCGGAGCGCTCCATTGAGGGATCATTATCCGTAAAATAACTTCCTAACTTTCTTGCCAAGTCCAATCCTTCTGCTAATTTCTTTAAACTGAATTCTTTAATGGATTCATCACAATCAGAATCTTCGACAGAACTTTCCCCGCCATTTAGTTCGACGTCATCTATTAATTGTACCAGTTCCTCCTCATTTAAATTTGTTTCCCCATCAATTAATTCACTAATTTCGTTTTCAACCATATCGCAAAATCCCTTAAGTGACCATTACTATAAAAATAAATTTTCTACAATAAAAAATGCATTACATATTAATTATGTATGTGATGATGATGAACAGCCTATTTTTCCACCCACTGTAGTGGTGAAAGCCTCTCCCATTGCGAGAGGTTTTGGGTCTACTACTCCCATGGGGGAAAGTATATCTATACTTGGGTGAAGGAATGTATGAAGGTAGAAGACAATCACAAACATCCATGCCTACGCGGGATTCGAACCCGCAGCCTATTGGCTAGAGAGCGGATACGCTAACCACTCGGCATTATGTATGTAACTCACCAGAAATAAAGTGCTCAGCTTGAGATTAACACGCTTAAGATTTTTAATGCGCTTTCCTGGCAGAAAACGAAAACAATTTTCAACAATAAACACTTTATACTGTAAACAATTGACGTACATGCGTACTAAAGGGTATTTCCCCTAATATAAATTCGCTACTTATAACTACATGCGCGATACGGGCTGACGCAAATTTAACGAAGATAAAATTTGGATTTTTAAGTCGCGCGGTGAAAAATATATGAAAAGATAAAGGGTTACTACAATTTGTAGACCGTGTTTTAATCAGAACCGTGTTGTATAAGTACCACGTTGAACAAGGGTTATTTGTAGACCGCGTTATACGAGGTTACCTGTATTGCTAACCTTGAAAATGGGAGTTAGGAAACATTAAGAGGAGGGGATCAATGGTGTGGAGGGAATAGAAGGAAAACTATAACGGATGAAAGTACTTATTAAATTCAAGCAAAAAAAAAAAAAAAAACAGGAAATTAATGTAAAAATCCCACAGATGTTGAACGTGTTTGTTTGGTCTTGAATGGAGAGTCCCAAGGAAAACCTCTCCGGTTTACTGAGATGAGATTGATTATTCTGGTAGCAATAAATAAATAAAATAATAAATCTAGATATAATTATTTACAAAATGCCTGCAACAATTTTGATAACTGATCCCTTCTGATCAGTTATTAAAAATCATGGAAGGCAACTGATAAACCGTCTCTTTTTAAAATGCTAAACACTTTTTTTTTTTTTTATTCTTATCAATGTTTTCTTTGATCATTTACTAATAAAGAGAAGGGATCTATTTATTTTTACAATACATTGGTCAGCATTTACACTCAACAGCTGCTATACAAATTACGAAGAGCGCATCTGGTGTGTTAACAAAGGAGGGATATAATCCCAGGTGCTTCCTGGAAGCCCTTTAAAGTTGCTTCCTGTTTATGACTAAGTAAAGGAAAGTACGGGGGTGGGAGTACATTTTATCCCCGTAAGATCCGAAAATTAAATACCTTATTTATAATTACAGTCATAATAAAATCTGAATCCAGGAAGAATATATCAGCGAAACTGGCTAATTGCGTTTAGGTTGAAAATAAAATTTCATTGTGAGTGGTCATTAACTGTTTGTATTTTTCTTTAAAGATGTGAATAAAAATGTAATTACAGTCGCGTGAAGGTGACTAGAAACAATGGCTGCAACAATGATAGTTCTCAGAAGAGCATTGTTTAAACCCAGCAACACGCAATAACGGTAATCCTGTTATTAAATGTGCATAAATTAAATTCAACAATACTCTGAAGTCAATCTATTACAAACTGTTGGTAATAAATGAAACAAATACTATTTTAAAATATTTGCAGAATTTATTAGTGAATGCATACGTGTGCATAACTGCATGTCGTAACTTTTACTTATTTTCAAGGATTACTCCTAGGAATAAAGTATCACGAGATCACTGATTTATAAATATTTAATTTAAATTATTGAATGTCAGGGTAGCGAATACCAGGAGGTTAAAGTATCAAAAGGTGCACTCAATCCCAGAATTCACCTTTTTTATAGTCCTATAGGAAAATCCTGTTTCCTTTAATTTTTAAAAGAAATTTTTAGTCCTTTTCAACTCATAGCACGATCAGTAGCTATTTTTATAACAACTGCTGAATAAAACTATCCCTCTTCTTACCAGCAATTAGATTCTCTTGACCTTTTAAGAAGTTGATCCATTAGTGTTATCAACAAAGCAGAAAACTTATGCATAACTGTCGTTAAATAAACCAATTTAATGATCTTCATACCAAATAATGAGCATAAATGTTACAATAACAACAGAATTCACCATTATACTCGAAAATTCAGAGGTCTGTGTACCCCAGAACAAAGACTCAGTAGCTTTTCGCAAACACGCTATATTCATAATTACCCGAAAACAGGAAACTACAGTTTTGAATATAGCATGTTCAAAGTCATGCAAGCGTTCACAGAATGACCCCCCCCCCGTTCTTTACGAGTATACATATTAATGGTACCCCTTCTCGTTAACCCCCAGCCAGCTTCCACCACTTCGTGACTCACAGTGACCCGATGTACCATTGCACAAACATGTTGCTTTCATTGTAAGGTGAATGACAAAGACGTCATCCAGCAGAGCCTCCGTGGATGAATCGATATCAAAATGCTCTTTGGGTGAGATCTTGAATTCGAATCTTTATGAGTTTTTTCTTCTTCCTCAACTGTTCTTGGTGCTTCGCGGTTCATCATTTATATAATGTGCGATATCTAAAAATAATCCTGTTTTAAGTAATTCTGTAATTTTATTAGAACAAAATCTTCCAACTCAAAATTACTTGAAGGCAAAATTAAGTAATCGATGGCACGCTTTGTAGCTAGCGATTACAGGAAGGTGTCACGAGATTCCGCCCTACACAGCTGTTGACGAAATATAAGCATGATGAAAAGGATGCAAGCAGCCGATTAACAATGAAATAAGTTGTCATCCTATTCATAGCAAAATAAATCCAACAATCACGTCATTTTTTTTTTTTTAACAATGTGAACTACGCAAGCTCGTAAACGAATACAATATAAAGTCGGGCGGTCCAAATCCGTTTCATCTACTGGATCTGAGAGGTGCAAACATCAAACTGGATTCCGAATTGTATTTTTAATTAAGGAATTAAAAACGTAAGTCGGCGTCATTCGAATTGCGTTATAGACGGAACCTGTTTGACATCAATAATTAGTAATAATCCTATGATTGATTTTATTATTATTTTTTGACTTCTTGATTCTAGTTCTAGGAAAGTTTTCCAAAACAAACACGTGCCTAATAGTTAATCTACGTTCTTGAAACAATAACGATGACGTCTGAAATGAATTAAATACCAAATTTTCCCCTTATCGTAACCTTGGTTCGTGTAAGGGGATTCTGAACGAACCAATAAGCGTCTTGTCGGTTTTACTTCTTGGCAGTATACGATGACGTCAACGTACAACCGGTTTTTCGTAGCCCGAAGAGAACTGTAAGTGTGTTTAATCTCCTAGTTTTTATTTCTATGCCAGTCTCTCCGTTAACTGAGGCAGTGGGTAAACGAACATGCATGCAGCGCCACGCACATATTGTAAAGGAAGTTAAGAAAGAAGTAGGCCACCTTAAGTCGTGTGGGAACTTTACAGACCGGCAACAAGCAAAGGAACAGCGAGCTGGATACTTAAAAAGAGACAACTTAAGCCTACACGATTATCTCCAAGCGAACAGTTGTAGCATTCAAACAACTGCTTGATACCCGTTCGTTTCTATAGTAGTACTGGTAACCAGGTAACGTGTTGTCAAGACAACAGTGGCTGCACTTCGTTTTCATTAAGTTTACCAATTTAAGCAAACTTCTCCTTCATCACGCTAGAGGGCAGTCAGGTAACCACCTGTACAACCAAAGAGCCTGCTAGATAACACACAGTTCGTTTTCACTTTGGTGTATGCGCAGCTGTCCTACGACATCGCCGCCTGGTTTTCTAGTGCACATCATGGAATATCCATCTCGTAGGTGAAAAGAACGCTTCATTTCTTCGACACCTTTGGTCTTTATCACTTCGAAAGCGACCGTACATCCTCATCCGAAGAACTATAACTCATCCTTCTGTCTGATCGCTTTATTTTTTCTTTCGACATGAAGTGCGACTGCATCGACCGAGCCTTCACGTGGATGTTTCGGAAGTTAGGCTACGTAGTTGGTCGATATCCGGGATATTTTATCATCGTTCCGTTGTTACTTTCTGGCTTGCTAGCTAGTGGACTTCAGAGGATGGTGTACGAGGAAGACCCCGAGTATTTATTTAGTCCGACCACCGGACCCGCAAAAGAGGAGCGAAAACTCATCGAAAATTTATTCCCTCTAAATCTGTCTTTCAACTTTGACCCCGGCCGTATCACGAAAATTCTTCCTTTTGGCAGACTCATCATTGAAGCGAAAGACGATCGGTCGGTGCTGGAACGCGGAGTGTTTCAAGAGGTGGTGCGTCTCAGCCAGATGGTGGACAACATCACGGTCGAATACGATGACCGTAAGTGGACCTACGGGGACCTTTGTGCCAAGAAACGCGGGAAGTGCTTCAACAACGAAGTGCTCCAATTATTGGATCGAATACCGGAGATCGAGAAGGGGGCGTACCTTCTCAAATACCCCTTAATGATGGACGAAGCCAATTTCAAATTTTTCTTCGTGGGGGCTTTTCTGGGAGGTGTCAAAACGGACGAATTAGGAATAATTGAATCAGCCAAAGCCGTGACGCTGTACTATTTTCTTGACAACTCCACTCCCAAGAGAAAAGCAACTTCTTTGAAGTGGGAAAATACCTTCGTTGACTTTATTAACGACCACGACTTTGAAAATTTCACCGTTGCCGTATTCACTTCTTTTACTCTACCTCAAGAGCTCGAGAGAAACACCCAGAGTGTCGTCCCATTCTTCAGTTTGACCATTATCATCATGCTAACGTTCTCCATTGCAACTTGCATGATGGTGGACTGGGTCCGGAGCAAGCCCTGGTTAGGAATTATTGGATGTATATCGTCAACAATGGCTGTGGGAGCAGCATTTGGTCTGATGGTTTATTCAGGAATGGAGTTCATTGGAATCAATATGGCGGCCCCATTTCTAATGCTTGGTAAGTAGCTATTAGCGTTATAAACAGTTTCATAACAACGTTTACTAATTAGGTTTTCTTTTTCTCCATCTCTTCAATTTTGTTTTTCCCTTTAATTTTTGATGATATTACTTTCTTTTTTAATACCAAAACTAAAAAACGTTTGAATTATACATAGGTGGATTACATAATCTACTTCTTACTCGATTTTTTTGTGACGTTTTTGCACCGATCTATAATACTAATGTCCTATATTTTCTGAAACGGTATTGCTAAAGCTATTATCTTGCGAATCAAAAAAACCTCTTCCTAATTTTGTTTACTGGATGTCGGCTAAAGAACGAGATGAATTGCGAAAACCTTAGAAACTGGATATACCTGTTTGCGAACAAGATTGTTCATTTGAAAATATAATTCGAAATTGGTCACGGTTTATGTGATCTCCTTTTCTTGTATTGTGTCTCATCTTAGTTGGGAAAACCGAGAAGATAATGTTAAAATAGCAGGTTCACTTATTAATTTTCTATGGAGAACGAACGAACGGGGAAGGGAAACATCTAGTAAATTTCTGCCATTTGAATAAGTTGTATCATTGTTTATTTCAAATTTAACGATGGAGGGAGACTATTCTCTAGCCATTCATGGATATGCAGTTGATTTTTAAAATAACAATTAGAAATATAAAAAGAAAAATGGTGTTTTAGACGACAGACTATTTCTTTTTAAAAAAATTGTTGGTCTAAGCATATTTTTTTAAAATAAACTGAAGTTCTATTTTTTTAATCTTCTCTTTTTATAACACGTTTTAAAGATTCTATTTTTTTTTTTCAACACGTTTTCAGATTTTAATAAATCAACTTGTAATATTTTACTGCATTGCAAAATATGCATTCTACGTCATTTGTTCACATAAATGGAAGCATAAAACTTCATAGAGTTCAAAGTAAAACTATTGCTTAGTTAATACAAGTATTAAGTAATGAATGTTTTGCGTAAGTCATTTGTAGTCAGTTTCCTGAAGAGTCACACTCCCAGTATATGAAGTGAATCAAAATGTTCCTCAGTGTGGACATATGAACAAATAGTTGTATTTATTTTTTGATTAAGTAATGCCGTCCGGATTTCATTTGAAAATACACACTTATACTCTTTGCAAGTAAATTAGCTCTATGAGAATAATCGGATTAAAGTTTGAATGTTATTAACAATAAAACATTGAAGATCGATTTTTAGTGAGATTATTTTCCAATATGGATGGACGTGCTAAATTGATTCCAGATCGATTAAAATATCAAACTGTATCAGAGCTAAGTCCTCATAATTCGCTCAATAATTACATAAATAATCACAGCACGCTGATATAACTGTATGTTATGTTCCACTCGAGAATACTCAACTAATACAACAAACCACTTAAGTTATCTAACTGCAGACATAAAAAGTAAACGACTTATTTCTAATTTCTCTGATGCCTACTTTTTTGACATTTCATACTTTTCAAGAAAGTTTGCCAAAGGAAAGAGGCCAATTGTAGACAACGCTTGGATGAATTAGGGCACGTTCTGTCTGTTCATACACTTCGTGAGGCCAAGCATTGAACACAAGAGATTAGCATCTTAAACGCGTGGTCATGACAAGTATTTGGTCTCTTTCTTTGATCCATACAATGGTGTTGTTTTACATCATCAAGGCTTATTCAAGTTTCTGAACTCTCAGCGAAACTTTCCAATAACAGTCATTTCATTTTTAACTTTTATTCAAGATGAATTGTATCTCAAGTGCTATTGCGATATTCCAAGCTGAGCGTACCTACCTGTAAAGAGATCTGAAGCTCTTTTCTAGGTTCAGTTTATTTAAAGAAAATTTATGTATGCAGCACATATTTTAAATGTAGTTTTTATAAATGTTATGTATTTCTATTTTGCGTATTTTCTTATACAGTAGGTTAAAACATTTTCTATAGTACTAAGCTACATATATTTAACAATAAAATATCGCATCGCACACACAACAGTTTTCTAAAATTCCATTTAAAGTTACTTTCCTCCTAAGGACCACAGTATTTCCAGAATTCACGGTAAATATTCAAGATATTTCTCCTTCTCATCCCCCCTTTATTATTCCTGTTTTATTTTGTCTACTTTCCTTCTTTCTTGAACAGCAGTGGCCACATTTAATGATGTTACCAAGGCTGGGATATATAGGTCACTACACAGGTCTGACGTTTCTATTGGCTGTTTTACAACTTCTGGTTTTCTCGTCCACAGGTTCTTGCTCGTGAGCGAGTAGTGAATGATCAGGACGTGTTCCAAGTCGATTTCAATAGTTTTTAGCTGTAAGGCAGGTAGTACAAGAACCAGGTGTCTTGCTGTTCCTGCTTTATAGGTCGAACTCATACGTTCTGGAGAAAAAGTTTCGGGTCACCTTTTTGCCATAGAAAGTAAAGGAATCGTCTTAGTAGCTTACGGAGACAAAAACATGCTAAAGAAATCTTGGCGGAGAAAAACCGCTACACTGTTACATCAGCTGTCATCCGGTAGTCAGCTCTGTCAATAATCGACAGAATGTTGATGGCTGGATTTATGAAAAAAAAAAAAAAATCCATTTGTCGACTGCATGCCAAGTCTCAAATATTGCATAAGTCTGAATTGTTTTTTTATGACTCCCATCCACAAAACAATTGTACACTTATAGTACATTAAGACAATGAAATGCATTCCCATCTAAAGATAATCCCAAACATCCCAAACAGGATTCGAATCCGCGACTTGTTGGATAGAGTGAACGTAAACCACTCGGTCAACCAGGCTGGCTAAGACTGTTTTTCCAAACTATGAGTTTTTCACCTTTCCAAGAAGGGGGAGGTGTTAAAGGGACACGAAATTATTTTAAAATTTAATCACAATTTGTATTTCAGTATTATATATGCCGTTTGTCGCAATACGATGTCAAATACTTTTTATTCAAGTATGTCACGTAAATTAAATGCCATTTGAAATGCAAAAGCGAAATCCAAAATGTTAATTCCCAAACTATATGTGCATAAATTAAGTATCAGAAATTGCTAGTTGTAAAAATATTACTTGAGACGTACTTTTTTTATACAGCAATCGTATTTTATAAAATGTGACATCTTTACATAATATAAATGCAATCGTAACCTTAAAAATAATTCATTTTAATACATTTAGATAAAAAATATAAAAAATAAAATGACAGATAAAAAGCATATGTATACTTAATCCGTAGTTGTAGTGCAATTTATAGAATGACGTAATCATTTAATTTGTGACGTCACAGGGATGCGCAGGTACCCAAGTTGATTTTATGCTAACCGGATGTGCATCCAACAGTAATTCGTTATGTTTTCGTTTTTTTAATTCTTTCTCTCCCCCTTCTCTTGCAAGATGACGAACTTGTTTTAGGGTTATTCAAGAAATCCTAAGGAGAAAAAAAGAAAGAGCGCCCAAACAATGTATAAGTGATGTGGTATACAGCTCATAACTCTCACATAGTTCTGAGTCCATTCAAGAAGGTGGAGAGAAGCGCACGTGGACGTTCGACAAAATCACAGGAGCGGAGAGATAACCTAATTTCCTCTTCTAATCGCAAGCGTTCCATATGGGCCTTTAATCAAATCCTTAATGATAAAACAGCACTGTTTGACGTGGTGATCATATAGGACGCTGTTGCTCTCCTGTCTGCCAACACAGATCCCATTTCCCGATCGATTACCGTTTGTTTCACAAATAATTATAGTCGGTTGCTTCTGTTGATGCTCGAAGTGTTCACCTAAATGACAAGGATTGCAAACATCATCTCAATGCTTCTGCACATGAAGCAACAAGAATGTTTCATCCCCCCTCCCAGAATTTCATGAACTTAGACAACTTTGTAGAATATTTTAATGTCAGAGGTCAATTGTATTTATAATTTGTAATTCAGCCTTTCTTGAAAATTATTCTGTAGATAAACTTTCAATGTGTTGTAGGAAACGAGGTCAGGGATAAAAGTTACCTTGAACTGAAATTTTTATAATTGTACCGACATTTATAGTGATTCTATGACGGTGGATCTACGATACATTAAAACAAAGAAAGGTGCGGGATCAATTTATTATTCTTTTCCTTATTTTCAGGCAGAAATTTTATATAACATTATGTAATGTGATGATATAGATATTCACAA
The DNA here is from genome assembly GCF_054136105.1 of Typopeltis vanoorti. NCBI lineage: Eukaryota > Metazoa > Arthropoda > Arachnida > Uropygi > Thelyphonidae > Typopeltis > Typopeltis vanoorti. The sequence goes on from NC_143561.1 coordinate 107,997,618, forward strand.
GAAAATGAGAACATCAGATTCTCCGCTCCCGACTAATGGAAACAATCCTGAATTAATAATAGATTGTCTGGATCATCCATTACATTACCGAAATCATTCCTTCTGCCAACTCACTATTGTAACAGTTCCGTTAGTCAATATATCAACAAACAGATATACTTGTAGATATTGTTACATCACAGCATATCGCTAATACGCACAACAATTATTAATTAACTAATATGCACAACATATTGTTTTTGATAAGCTAGTAAGAAAATAATCTAGATATGATAGGCGCAAATTTGGACGACAAAAAAAAGTCTGTCGTAGCTCTGTTTATACACACAAGTCAAAACCCATTGAACAAAACGCTATTATGCGAGCAACTAAGGATTTTGTAACGCCACCTGGTGAACAATAAACCTTGTTACTCACTGAGTGTTTTTCCCCACTGTTTCCCTGAAGTGAAATGGTGTGACGAACCGGAAACTAACATCTCTATGAAGTGTTTTATTCAGTGTCGGCAGTCAGTAACGCGCAACTAGATACACAAAGAGACCATCTACACTTGCGTCAGTAACCTCTTGTTTCCTGTAAAGACAGAGAGAACCCTTGTGTTTATTCACAGAGGGCTGGAGAGGAAGTGACACATGGTGATGCACAAACTTAGAAATGAATAATCATTCCTCGTATCTGATCCTTATTGTAAATCTGGGGGGTGTTAACCTCCAGAAAACACAACTTCCCTTGTAAACTGGAAGTCGCCGACAGACTTCATACAATTCGAAGGGATTGTAATACCGGAAGTGACAAGGCTTTGATTCAAAGTTCCTGAATAGAACGTGTCGGGACATCCCTGCACTTTTGAGGGGGGGGGATAGGGAGCCTTAATTTCCGATTAGTCTCCTATATCAAATGTAGAACCTCATATCCGAACCCCGCCCCGCCTTTTTTTTTTTTAACTGATCAATATTATAATGCAAAATAGAAAAATTATTGTAGCTTTATGGCGTGTTTTGCGGAATAGTTTTAATTCTAAAAGTATTTGGTTTTGAGAACCGTTTTTTTAAGCCAGATGTGTTGCTGAGTTCATCCGTTGATACCCACAGTAAGTTATCTGTGAAATATAAGTTCATTTCTTAAGTGGCATCATAGATCGAGTGCCGAAAGATTTCATTAAGTTCCTTAAGAAACTTGTAGGAATACCAATGTAAGCAGCAGTATTCAGGGCAGATCCCCCCCCCCCCAAAAAAAATTTTTTTTTTCTCCAAATCACTTCTCTGTATTCCAAAAATATCCAAGAGCGTATTATCTTAGAAAGCATTCGTTTCTTCAAGGAAAGAACACAAAATATGAAATGTTTTGACAGCATGAAGCATCGATCTTATCTGGTAAGAGAAAAACTGTTTTCCCCTTCTGCAGTTTGGACACTTGAGGAAGCCGTAGTAACAAAAAAACAATCATGTTCTAAACTAATAAACATTAAACAGCTATAATACGAAAAAAAGGAAACGAAAATGCTTACTTAACATATAAAACCTTGAAATGCACATTCCGAGATGGGGGGTGTCAACAAAACACTTTTAGGCATTAAAGTTATCTTGAAAAGAAACTTCTGTACATCTCAAATGCCTCGGTTCTCTTTTCACTTACGAATTTTGAATTCAGACATTTACAAAAAGGTTTATGTGCAACATCATCAAATTCATTTCCTGTCGATAATCCTCTAAATGAATTTTACCTGTCAGGACTCCAACACAGTGAGTTTTTTTTTTTATTATTATTTCAGTCATCTAAGACATATCTTACTACATCAATTCACCTACATGTTGGTCTTCCTCTGGATCTTTTTCCTGCCATCTTGGAATCAAACACAAATGTAGTGCCTAAATAGTTGAAATGTTTTACGAGTAGTTGTGTCTATAGGTTTCCTATTTAGGATGCAGTTAATGTTTTCAACGTGTTCTTACCTATTATCACATTCTGTCGTTTCATTGTCGATTTTCATATCAAATTTGCTACAGTTAGGGAATCCTACAGACCTCAACTGGATTTGTTGAAAAGTAAAATATCGTCCATAGAAGTCTGATTTGAAGTAAAGTAAGAAATCTAATTTTTTAAGTAAATAGCTGAGTTGAACACCTCCAATAATGTGAAGCATACAGATGAAAAGTGCAAACAGTGTGCATCTTTGTCTCACACCTGATTTTACATCGGACCGCCTTCCTGCACCTCCGTCAATTCTGGATATCATGTGCCATAACTGTAGTGCTTTGAAGTTTTTCTCTTGGCACCTTGTCGTATGTCTTTTCCAAATATACATATCCTTGTCATATCCCTACGATTTCTCAACTATTTGTCTTAAAGTGAAAATCTAATCTTGACAACGTTTATTTGTCCTGAACCCAGTTTGTGTTTTTCCAAGTTTCGCTTTCACAATGTTTCTTATTCTCGAGTATACTTGCATAAATCTTACCAGGAAGTAACTCGGTAGGTAAATTCCTCTGTGATTCTCACATTCAACTTTATTTCTCTTTTTATAGACAGGTACCACGACAGGTTTAATCCAGTAATCTAGTATTTGACCAGGCCCTCTGAATTATGCACTGCAGCCACTGTAAGACTTTGATATTTCCATATTTGAGCATTTCTGGCCGAATTTCATCTACTCCAGCTGCCTTCACACATTTTATGGACGTTTGTATATCTCAAGTACTCCCAAATCACATTTCTGTTGAATATTTCCTATCACATTTCTGTTATTGCATATCTTACTTAATACTTTTTCGAAGTCATTACTCTAGACATCCAAAATATCTTCAGATTTTTATATCATCTTTATGTTCTCTGATTTTTAAAATCCTCTTCCCTCCATTTCTAAGAATTTTCAATAGCATCCAGAACATTTCGTCATCTTCCTGATCTTTATCTTTTATATTTTAACGCAAGAGTTCCCCCTGACTTTTGTTTAGCTACTTTTACACACTGCTTTGCTTTCTTACATTTTTCTCTGTATGCTCTCAGAGCACAAGTTGACTTACTGGCTAAGAACTTTCAATATGCTTTCTCTTTCTTCCTGACGTGGTGAGTCCACCATGAAGTCCTGATGTATGTTTATATCGTTGCAGTCAACTTCACCGCATGTGCCTCTCTGGCTGAATCAATTAGCATTTCCTTCACAGTCTATGCAATTATATCATTTTGTTTGGGTTTAAGCCAATAAGGATACAATTTTTGCGGCTAAAAAATTCCAAATCCCTCGTTTGTATCTATATAGAAGATACCTGTTATCGGGATATACTACGAGGAAGTAAGATTGGCCATTAGTTCAGAAGGTCAGGTCAGCTCTCACATTTCTTATGTGGAGGTCTCCTGCCAGTTAACTAGCTTTGACCTTTAGCGAGAACAAAATATAGGTTATGTATTTCCAATGCAAATTTGAGCAAATAAGGATGGAGCATAATAAATAAGGCTAATAAATTAGTTATCCCGAACTCCCATCCTTCTTAGGTTTCTCTTAACATGATCCATGTGATAAAACAACCTTTTTTTAATCATTCGTCGAAATGTTTTTTTTTTATTTTTAATTTTCGAAAAAATACAGAACTTAGTTTTAGGGATTATTAAGTGTATGAGAACTATCAGAACATTGATTCTACTTATCAGCAATTTTAGAAGTGCAAATAAAGTTCAGAAGTTGAACTTGACTGGTGCAATTACTCTAGTCATGTGCATAGTTCAATTTATATATTAATATATATCAACTATATTAACATATAGTTAAGTATATTTATAGCTGTAGATCCGTGTGTGTGTTCACGGGGCTGGTTTGCCTGCTTGCGGGATGAAAAACGCCAGATAAACTGGCAGAAAAAAAACCCTACTGCCCGCGCCCAAGACCGGCTAACTTGGCTATGGCTGATCCTGAAATTCCTCACGTCTTCGACGGGAATCGAACCTGGGACACTCCTTCCCAATCATATGGTTGCGAAGCGCACAGCCACTAGGCTAACCGCGCGGACTGCGGATTCAATTACAGCTTAATATGCCATACAGGTGTTAAAATACAATCAAACATGTTTACTGATCTTTTATTTTTTTTCATTTAGTTATAAATTCGCAATACAGCCTAGGCTAATGAAAAATTGATCTCATAACTAAATGGAAGAAATAAAAGATCAATAAATGTATTTAACTGTCCTAGAACACAAACACAGTTGTTAAGTGATTTTATATATGGACGATGCGTTGTTTGGAGTTTAACAGCAGCTAATGTCTCAAAGCGTCACGCCTCAACAATAACTCCTTTGAATCAAGGAAGGAGGTATCTTACCGGTTAAATGCTGGCTGACGAAAGGAGATACTAGGTAAGAAGCGGATTATACATTAACTAGAAGAATGATTGAAGGGGGAAAGGTATAGACAAAAACATGAGGAAAACAGAGGGGGAAGTATATGTTAAGGAGATAAAAGTAGGGACAGGAATTTGGTAAGAACGGCTTTCTTCCATCGCCTTACGGGAGATAAATGGAAGAAGGGTTCGATTAATTGTTTCCTGCAAGTTGTTTAATGGGGAGAGAGAGAGAGAAGTAGAGGTCTGGAGGACAACAAAGACATTTAGTAAGGATATTTCTACTGTTATCGAGAGCTGACCGATATTGTCAGTTTCCTAAATGCGAGATAAAACTGATGGTTTATCTCGGAACACTGATGATTCTTGATTTCAGATCGTTCTTGATAACACCATAGGGAAATTTGCCCATGGATTTTTGAGGAGAGTATTACTGCCTCATAAGCATATCTTCCCTAGTTGCGAGAAATGCCATTTAGACCTCCAGGTGATAGATGACATTTATCATCTGGTGAAAATATTATCTCCCTGTTTATTGGAGGTGTGAAGTGGTTATTGTCATGTTTGGTTTCCAGAGTAGGCGCCAAAAGATTTTTGTAATAACCTTGTTGGATAGGATGAACACTATTTTTAATAAATTTGGAGCTAGTATCATTCTTCCATTCGATGGTGGAATGTAAAGTGTTTCTGCGGACCCAGCGCTAGATAATAGGCCCGAGCATATTGGTAATGCTTTGAAGATTTTCCGAATGCACTGTTAAGGCCAAAGTCGGATTGGAGCCACGGCATTCCCTGTGTGAGAGTTAAGTGCAAATCCCGTCGCCTCAGCTTCCTGCTCCAACTAAGTTAACCAAATAGTAATGTCACTGTGGATGTAAAAAAGCAACACAAAATTCAGAAAATATGGGACAAAAATGGCAAAAAATAAAATTATACCCCCCCCCCCAAAAAAAAGACAGAATGTGACCAAATCTTCGTCCAATAAACAGCGTTTCCACCTCCAACTTCAACAAATTCTTCCCATCAAAACACTGATATGTACAACCACTTACAGATATCAAAATCTCATCTTATCATCTCGTCATTCTTAGGTGAGTGAAGATAATATAGTAAATTTCAGTGCTATCAAAACAAAATCCGTTTTATTACGAAGACAGATCGAACTTCATCCAGTTTTACTTTTGATATCATTCCGCTCGCCAACCGAGATGAGTTTTTTCATCTTGGGTATACATACCAGGATAAGCTGTGAAAATCATTTTATATCTAGATTATCCTGGTATGCACATATTACATCCATAGCTTCTTCAGCCTCCAAAACACTTCTCTTCTGTGGAATCCAAAATCCAACCAATCTAGAAACGAAGTACCTAATGATGGTGGAGAAAAGCGACCTCTAGTTACTTTTTTAACCTCATTAAGTATTTTGTTTCTATATTATACTTTTTTATAGGTACTTTCATGAACAGTGTTTCATTGTCTAGGACTAAACATATTGAACCAACGTCTAATCCTCTTTCATTCATCTACATCCATTCTTCCCATTGAATACAACTCTAGCTATTCGATCCGACAATCTATTGGTTGGAAAGTGGACTCACCCACTTCTTAGTCGTTCCCCCTCTTTACCTATCACGAATCACGTAATCTGATGTAAGTTACCTCATTCTCATTCTGTCCTTCAATAGCTCTTTAATTGCTTAGGCTTGGTATTCTGAGTCGTTAGTCCCTGCTAACCTTCAAATATTATAATCAAAGAATTTTCATACATTTGCATCCAACAATTAAGTTTAAAATACAGATAAATGAAACGTTGGAAACATATAAATACCGCGAATTAAAAGATAAGCTAGTTTCATATAGAAGTCTACTATATCCTTGTAAATCTACTTGAATTGAGGACATTTGGGAACGTTTTGATGGGTGTGGAAGGAATCTTAGACGGCAATTCAGGCTGTCTGCTGATGCTTTCTATATAGTCTACGTCCCTCCCCCACTATTTTTAACTGTTTTTTCATTCCGTTCACCCTCGAAGCATCTCGCATTTCAAAAGCTATTCATGTGAATAAACCACGAACGAAATTCCGTAGGCAACAGGAATTGGATTTTGACTTGAAATACAGATTAAAACCGGTCACGTAGTGCTGAATAATTCATTCAGTTAACCATCCATGTCAAGGATTTGTTGTCAATGCAACGTCTACGTGAGGTTAAGGCTGGTCAGTCGCAAAACGTTGAATGCAACGATATCAGTACATGGATAAACAGATCTCACTAAGCCTGTCAGTCAGTGGAGTTATCTTTATAGATGAGCCTACTAGAATTATATGTTAGTCATCAGGATGAGGATTCAACCAAAACTGTGCACTAGTCTCAAGGAAAAATTGCAATGAACAATGATATAGGATTGTGTTGCAATTAGTATTTCTTTCTCTCTATGAAATAACCCTCACCTTATTTCAGTTGATTTTCACCGTGATATTCTCATCTATTAGCCCCAATAAGGTCCAACTGTTTTAACTGGCAAGAACGATTTTCGAATGGACCATATATTTAAATAGGTGGTTCTGGTGTTCTCAATTGAGAACGGGTCTCGAAGGAAAAAAACTGACCCAGCAAACCATATTCCAAACTTCATTTTGCAAGTGAATACGTACTTTAATTTGAGGGTTACCCATCACCTTAAGACTACCGTCCGAGGAAAGCAGAATATTATGCATCTGGCTCTTAATGGTGGAAGAAATCATTGCACCTGCTTTAAATCCTTCGTTTTCATGGCAACAACACAAACAATGGCTAAGGTTATTGGTAAGCGGTGAGCACACACGAAAGGCTACGTGCCATTTTACATGGTTAAAATCCGGAGCGAATTAACATAGAAAAAGGGTTAGTTTGACGACGCCAAATCCGCACATAAAAGCAAATCTATAAATAAGTTATTTTCCTTATTTTGATACGTTTTTCCTTCCAAGACAAATATATCATATGAGGTCATGAAAGTGCACTAATAGAGGAGTCTAGTTTACGCCTGCAAACCGCTACTTGGCCTAATTAGAAAGTGGCTGGATACCAACCCTTCCCCAGGCAATCTGTGCCAGTAAAACGTGCCATTCTATTCGGCTTTATTCTGACGATTTCAGGCGAATTTTAAATCCAAGAATAAGCTTTCATAATCCTGATTTTTTCCCCCTGATAAACATGTCCAAACGTCGTTAAACACAACACTTTATCAGGGTATCAATTTACTTTTAATACCCTGGTTGTTTCAATACCTTTAAACGTGCTTTTTACTATCGAAACTATTTTTCTTTTTCTATTTTATTTCTTTCATACCATCCTTCTACTTTTATATTTACTTAACTTTCCTTCTCTCTTTTTTAATTTTTTGTGTGTTTTTATTCTCTCTCTCTCTCTCTCCTATTTTTTTATTTTTCTGATTTCCTGATCTTTTCATTTCATAATCTTTCTCTCTCTTTCTTTCAAGTTTTCTCTCTTTCCTATTTATGCATTCCATCAGTACATCCTCTATATTTCCAATATATATATATATATATATATATATATATCCCAAAAAAAAAAAAATCCGTGTCCTGTCAGTATGCTAATTACAGTCTATCCCTTGTCGAATTTGCTGCAGAAACTCGAAGCTATATGAGACAAATTTAAAAAATTAGAATTAGAAATAACAACGATAAATAGCTCCTGATGACACATAAGATAAAGACTCCAATGGGGCTCGCAAGGAATTTTTTTTCCTTAAGAAAAAAAATTCCTTGTTAGATAACTGACACGTCTTCTGACCACATCAAGGTGCATCATAATTATTTACTAACACAACATGACGGCTGTAATTAACCCTAGCCCTAAGTATGTAAACAAAGGAATAAAATAGGGTGTTCTGTGTAATTTCCAAATGGTGTACCCAAGGGTGAATTACTGATCACGAAGCCAGAAAATTCTAGAAATAAAACTAAGAAATCTCATTAAAAAAAAAAAAAAATCTCTGTATGTGACTTCGTAAGATGATGATCAAAAGCAACACGTGTGCTACGAACAATGGTGTTCACTGGAGCAACTAGTTACGGTTCACATACAGAGGACATCCACGAATTAGCTGAAAATAGCGGAGAAAAATCAAAACGAAGGAAAATCGGGAGGTCATTGGAGTGAAACGAATATAAAGTCAGCGTCGCATATGTTGGGATGATCTGGGTCACTCGCCGCCTGATTTTTGTTTGCATTGGGGGCGTGCAGGCCTTCACCGTAGGTTGGGGTTGAGCTGATACAGTTCTTATTTTTTTTTAAACCAGAAACAAAAGAAAGATGTAAATTAGATGACAGACATCCCAATTAAATCTTTCGCAACCTGGAAATCAGTTTGATTGACCTACATCACTCCATACGGATGAAGCAGCGCCACCCAAGTGAAGAATTTGGCTTAAATACTGTAACGACAACCAGTGCGTGAGTTGCTATGGCTACTGCCATATGGTCACTGACGAAATATCATGTAAAAGTGGTGTTTGATCATCAATAAATTCTTTGAATAAAGAGAAACGAAAAACACGGTTTTTCTGTAGAGATAAACACAGTTGAATATTGTGAATTATTCAAGATAGAAAACAGAATGAAGAGATGATATTTGTATTTTTCGAACTGAAGGTTCCAATGTATAAGCAAAATATCCCTGCCGCCAACTGACATGATTATATATTAAAAATAAAATAAAATAGACTGACACAATATTTACCCTGGTATCGAGACTAAATATTAACTCCCTCTATATAAATTAAAACAAGTGTAACTCGCAATGGTGCTGTTGTTTATGCAAAAGATAGTTTAATGTTTTTATACAAATTTCTTGTGTAATAATTTATTATTTATTGTGGAAATAAAGGCATACTAAATTCAACAATGAGATATATTGGTCTTTCTAGAAAAGGATCGCACAAAAATTGCTTGGCAAATTAAAAAACACTAGGATAAAATTTTCAATTTTGTCCTTGGCATACTTTGTACCTGAAGACTATCTAAATGTAGACAACGAAATGTCAAGAAAAGGCAATTTTCAATATGTCTAAATTTTACGAAATTTTATATTTCTACTTTTCCCTATTTCTTAACCTTCATAAACCTTGTCCGAAATGCCAAAAAAAGAGGAAAAGTAATATTTTCATCTTAAACAGAACTACTTTCCGCGTTCCATTTGTAACTGTTTGTATCTGCCCGTGTGCAGTCTATTAGTTTATCTCTTCCTGTACGATAACCCTCACCTTATTTCAGTTGATTTTCACCGTGATATTCTCATCTATTAGCCCCAATAAGGTCCAACTGTTTTAACTGGCAAGACAAAGTTAATACAATAGTTCCAACAAACTGAACCTTACTTACTATATGCATAATTAACAGAACGTTATGCTAATTAGAAGTTGGGAGCTTTAAAGTTCTCGGTAGACCACAATACCAAATTTTCTTCCAAAAAATTGATACTGAATATTAACAGATATGAATTACGCACTTTTCTGTTCAGATCTTACTTGCCCAAATGATGAAATTTAAATTAAAGTATATTTAAGTCCTTTTAAGGACTTAAATATACTTTATTTTAAATATTTAATTTATCTACTTGTATATAAAGGCTTATGATTTCACGAGATTTGTCTTAGCATCCCATAATGCAAAGCACACTTCCTTTCGGATGTGCATTAAGATAGGATCACTATCCAGACCGGTTTCGACCTTTATTGAAGTCTCATCAGTGAGAGCTAGACCCAGCAAGATACCAAGGTAAAGATTAAACCAGAATATAATAGTACCACTCAGAACTTTATATTCATCATAAGTAAGCCCTTGCTAAGTGCATAATCAATTTTTACATTATAGAGCCGAAAGCTTTCTATTTGGTGTAAGTAAAATTTAAAACAGAGGATATTATAGATCCATCTATATTTTATAGCCAAATATAGAAAGAAATTTAAACTTAAAAAAATAAGTAATGCAAAAACTAAGCATAGTTCTAATACCGGCGGTTTCTCATAAGTCTTGTAAACGATAAAACATTAAAAAAAAAATTTCTATATTCGGCTATAAAATATGGATGGGTTCATATAATCCATTTAATACTTAATATCCATCTTTAAAACACAATTATTTGAAAATCAGCTAAAACCTTACGCGTAATTTTTCTTTCCCTTTGAGTGTTGTCAACTAAGTGACAGAATGTTAAACTTTTCATTTAAAGGTGGTGATGGAAAACTACAAATTCAAATAATAACCAAAAAACATATCTCCCTCCAAAAAAAGCACGCCGCATGAAAAAAATCAAGTTAAAAAAAATTTTTAATTTCAGGCTAAAGTGTCAGGTGTCAGTAAGGGCTTAAAAAAAAAAAGAAGTAAGGTACTGTCGAAACTTCCGACCTTGAATATGTCATATTTTCATGACCTTTCATTGAGACCACATAACTGTCTTATGAAATTCCTGCTACGACAAAAGACACTTCTCGGAGTTAGCATCGTCCAGGGCCAGATCCTCGACAATGCTCATAATTCCCTTCTGCTGAATATTACGATCCTTTGTTGCCCTCGCTCAACCTTCTTACGCAGTTTCATAGGGTAAGTGGGGGGGGGGGGAGGAATTCGACCTACTTGACGAGGACTTCAGAGACGTTGCAACACTTCAGGCTCTTGAGTACGTTCCAGTCTTTAGCGAAGCCATTCACAGCGTACTTTTTGCATTTTATTCTTCCTATTGAATCAGTGAAAAATCCTTGCTTGACGACACAGGCAGCTGCTTACGGAGCCAAATTATGCAAAAAAACTTAATCTAAGTTTTCCATTTATCGTATGCAATTAAAAATTGCATTATGCAATAGTTTTAAAATTTATACATTACATTATTATAAAATACATAATTGGCTATTTCTCCGGAAGAATTTTTTTAACCCTCGCAACTTAGATTAACAAATAAACATGCGATTACGTCATATGTATGCATTAGTTTCATTATAAACACACAAGTGTCTACACCATATTCTAGTCACCTTTCACGCTGTAATTACCGGACTCGAGCTGCAGCGATAATGAATCGTGAAGACTTAAAACAGCCCAGTACTGCCCAAAAGTTGGGGGGGGGGGTTAAGAGTGACACTGTTTGACAAACGCTAAAATTAATACATTTTGATTTATACTTGTGGACAAACTCCAGTTAGAAGCAAAATAGTTATTAATAATAAAATATTAGAACAGATAAATACTTTCAGTTATCTTGGATGTAAAATATCATATGAAGGAGAAAAAGACATAAAATTAAAACTTCAAACTTTTTACAGATTATAGGCCTGATAAATAGAACACTCAACCCAAATATAGTACAAAAAGAAACACGCTTGAAAATATACAATAGTTTAGCAGTATCCACATTATTATATGGCAGTGAAATTTTGGCTGAAATGAGATTTATGAGAAGAACTGCAAAATACACGTTATTAGATAAAAAAAAAGGAACGAAGACATTTTAAAAGAACTAAAAACAAAATCAACAGAAGAAAAACTAAACAATTCTAAACAAAAATGGATTGAACATGTAAACCGAATGGCCAACACCCGACATCCTAAACAAATACTAAAATATAAGCCAATTGAAAAGAGAAGGCAGAGTAGACCTCAAAAAAGGATATTAGATGGATAATGAGACTGTAACAAACCAATATGATCTATACCCGTCATTAGTGTTATAATGATGATGATGATTTATACTTGCCAAGAAATTATATTCTGGTTTAATCTTTACCTTGGTATCTTGCTGGGTCTAGCTCTCACTGATGAGACTTCAATAAAGGTCGAAACCGGTCTGGATAGTGATCCTATCTTAATGCACATCCGAAAGGAAGTGTGCTTTGCATTATGGGATGCTAAGACAAATCTCGTGAAATCATAAGCATTTATATACAAGTAGCGTAGTCTGGAAAATACTTCACATGCAATTTCTTGACAAGTATAATTTGCTTTGTAATCAAGCGAAAATAAAATTCTATTGATACATTTTTGTCGAGTATTAGATATAAATAACCTGTAACCATTTGGTTAATAGTCTGAGCATGTTAAAGAAAGCCCACCAAAGGCTTCAAGTCAATATGTTTTTACTATAGTAATAGTAATCGTGTGATCTGCGCAATCCTTCCCTATTTCAGTTGCAAGTCAAGTTCATTACAATTCTGATCCTAAACTCGATTAAAAAAAAAAAAAAAAAAGAATTTATCCATTTTACGATGTCGTCAGGGGGTCAATGTTTTTGTGTGATATAGAGACGCCATACTAATATTTTCCTCTTCTGGTACTTGTACTATGAAATCAATATTCGACTTGAGTTGACCAAAATAAGTCAGCCAACTGTAACCAACCAATAACGACAACAGGTCGATGCATATAACCTTTCCCCTTCATTCTCAGTGAACGCTGTCGTCAAGCGTTGCACCTAGTGTTATTGTACGGACGGTACAATACTAAACAGCGCCAGCTAAGTTTCCAGGGAAGTAGACAGAATAAACAGATTGATCGCCAAGCCTGAATCTATGACTTACTGATGATGTCATGCGATTGATTGTTTCGTAATAGCGAGTTAAAAATTCCCAGTTTCGATGTTAATTGAGATTTTAACTACTGTCACAAACCGCAGTTAGTAACATCTCTCAGTATAATTTTAAAGGAATGATATAAACGAGGAACTGTTTTTAAATCCTTGAAATATTTAATCAGATCTAACAAGTTAACTGTCTCAAAAGCACCACCTGGCGTTGATATTCATTTACGAAAAAAGCTCATGTATATTATCTGATATCGTATTTGCGAACCTGAACGACAGAACTGACTGAAGCATAACCTCCAGTTCGCTATCTAAATATGCGTAACTAATAAGTTGTACTCTTCGGTGACAAAACTTATTTCCTTGTGGCTTGATAAATAAAACTCCCTCTGGTGAATGAAATTTAGTGTGTTTAGCATTTCATGGAACAGTAAGATCTTTGCATTTCAGGAAGCAGAGATCTCTGGTAATTAAAAGCATAAAATCGAGCCGGGATGATTATAAGAGGGAAAAAAAAAGTGGTCTTGGTTACTAAGTTACTGGCAGGACGTATAAAGGTCTTGAAAGGAACAATTCTCTCCTCTCTTTCTCTTCTCTCTCACACACAAGAGCGTAATATTCAAAAATCCCTCACGAATCATCCCTCGGAGGAAATATCACCTCTTTTAGCGCAAAGCTGTGATTCGTCATAAATTTGTCAAGGTCAGATGCCTCGAAAGAACAAAAAAATAGTCAATTTTTTATAACGATGTCAAACTGATTAAGACCTTCGTTAGTTTACCTTTTCTCTATTTACAGATGATACCTTCATCACGGGTCCAAATCACAAATCGTGAAAAACTGAAGTAATGACAGAGCCTAAATGGCTTAAGTTCTCAAGTCTATTTTAGAAATTTTGCAAGTTTTTATACATTCGGCTAAGAAATAAGGAAGAATGATAATATCCCCCTGTTCTATTAGGTAACTTAATTTAGAATTCCTGACCAGAATACTTCGTTAGTCAGCTATTCTTCTTCCTTAAACCGAAAATCTCACATGCGAAAAAGTTCAAACACAGGGATTGGCAAAGTGCACGTGGTCTACAACACTGATTTTGTAAAACTGCTGTACACCTTGAATATTACATCTCATTTCGATATAAATGTAGATTTAGTTTAAAAATATTTCCTAAAGTACCGGAAGTTTCATAGTAGAAGGCTTTAATGTACTTGTCTTCCACTCTCTCTTTTTCCTTCAAGGATAGAGGAGTACGCAAATTGTACTGACAACAAAGAGGCTCACAAGTCCGTGACCAGAATCTTTATTCTATCTTTGGAAAAGAAGGTTACCGTGTCCTTCTAAGAAAACGTTATTTACTCAAGGCGTTGTGTACTGTATAATATTGTTTGTCTATGGGTCCATACTTAAAAATTCATGAGCAGAGATATTTTGCAGAACATCAAGGTGGACAGATGAATATTAGGCCTATCTAAATGACGTAATAACGATAAAAAGAAGTCGTTACCAGCTTTAGAAATAAATATTCAATCCTGAATAGAGACCACTATGTTTATCAAAAACAGATATACACTATATATATATATATATATATATATATATATATATATGAAAGAATGATCATTAACTCGGTTAACATACATATTTTTTTAAAAAGAATTGAATGACTAGAACCGAGATTTATCTCGGTTCTAGTCATTCAATTCTTAAAAAAAAAAAGAAAAAGAAAAAAAGAAAAAAAAAATATATACATATATACCACTGAATAAGAAGGCTTACGAAATCAATACTCGCCTATTTGCCTTAATACTTGTCGACATTAAATTCAAACTATACTAAAAAAAAGAACTTCTCAAGCACTCTGCAAAACCCGTTTAATAAGCACTGTTTAAGATAAAAAAAAAGAAAAAAAAAGCACAAGGTGGGAAATTGGTATCAAGAAAAAAAAAAGATAAAAGTGCTGTTTAAATACACTAGTCCAGCCACTAAATACAACCATGCACTAACAACGACTTATTAAGGCGATTCTCTTGAATTTATCAACAGAATACAAACTAGTTTTCCAAGGACACTTAAACACAACCTCTTAACAATAAATTTGCAAAGTGGGTAACTTTTGTGGCAATGCCGCGACCTCTTTTCCATCATTACTCTTTTATTACCAAGAAAAATTTATCCGGACTTAAAAAAACACCCAGGAATGCATCTTTCACTCTCACACTTTAGCTACACGTGGCAAGTGTTGTTCTGACCTTCCCACGGGTGGCTTGATAGGTATACAATATATATATGTATTGTATTATCCTTACTTAATCCCATCTATATTTTGCTTCCTTGTAGGAACGATAAGAATGAGCTACTGTAGCTCAGTTGGTATAGATGAGTCCTTTGGTTGGAAAGATCAGGATGCGATTCCCCTCCATGACTTGAGGAACCTATATCAGGTATTTTCAATCAAATGGTGAGTTAGCCGGTCTCATACGGAAGAAGAGGGTTTTTCTCTTTCTCTAGGCAAAACCGTCCTCACAGATCTACAGGCATAAATACTTTCCCTTAGGGAATGTAGCAGAGGAATGGCGTACCGGCTGCAATAATTCGCTGTGACCCCATAACCAGTCGACTCTACCTGTCCTAGCGGACGGACAGTTGAAGAAGAATTGATAATTTACTTAAGACCAATGACACTGGTTTACGAGTCGGGCTGAACTTACTGAGCTCTTTGTAAAATATTTTAAGAGTTCCTTACTTAATCCCATCTATATAAGAATCTACAGTAGCGAACAAATTAATCCGAACACTTACAATTTAAAGAAAATTTTGAATTTCTCAAGAAAATAAATGCAAAAATTAAACTCCAACTTCACCTAATAATTTAATATGTGCTCCTATATTCGTAATACGTTCATTAATTCGCTTAGGCATGGACTCTACCATCGTAGAACACGTTTTTCTTATTTCCGCATCTACAAAACATACTTTTATAATGGATGGTAGTAAGTTATCCTTTGTATCACAATTTAAATTTCCAAGTCTCTTTTTCACTATGTCCACAAACTTTCCATTGGGTAATGTCAGGAGAGTTACTGAAGCCAGTGGTGTAGCTAGACCTTTTGCCGCCCGAGACGGTCCCTGAGTTTGCCGCCCCTCTCAATACAAAAAGTCAAAATGACCTTTAGGGAAATAAATTAAAACACTATGTTTATTTTTGAAATAAAACTTTAATTTCAATGTTCTAAAATGTTATTTTTCTTGCTTTTCTGTTAGTAAAATCGTCGATGACATTGGCGAAGTCTATTTCATAGTAATGTAGGTAATTTTTAATCAATTTCAAATTTAGAAAACTCCTCTCACAACTAGCAACACTTACAGCAATTGTGAAGAAAATTCGCAGTAGTATTACAATCTTTGGAAATGAGTTCTCGAGACTGTATTTTAGAATTACCGTAACTGCAAAAATTCAAAAAGGATCAAAGTGCCGCCCCTTCGCCCCTCCCTAGCTGCGCCTCTGACTGAAGCAATTGGATGGTGTGATTTTTGAGGAATTCTTTCACTTATTTTAAGTGTTGCATGGAGCGAGAACGTGTTGGAAGATGAGTTCTTTGTCTTTCTGGATCTGTGGACCACTCCTTTCTGCAATATTTTTATATACTGGTCACGTTTCATCATATCGTCAACAGGCGCAAGTGATCCTGGACGGCCATGTGTAAAACAACCCCAGAACATCTTTTTAGCTGGGTGTTTAGGAGCTTGAAGGTGGGCAGGAGAAGTCTTCTCAGCCGCTGATTTGCGAACATATACTCGCTCTCCTTGGACAAAGAAATGGCTTTCATCTGAGAATGACTTCCTTCCACTTCTCACCAGTCTAGTCTTTCTACACTTTTTTCCCCTGGAGCATCTTTTTTTTTGCATAGCCTTCGTCAACAGTTGCTTCGTTTTTGGTCTGTAGGCTGTCCTCCCTGCTTGCAACAATCTTCGACGAACTGTCATGTCAGAAGCATTAATCCCACTAGCTGCCAAGCCTCTATTTAGGCCTACGGCAGACAATCTTGGATTCATTTTGCGTTTCCTAACTAGTAAATGATCTTGAGTAAGTGTAATTTTTCCCTCTTTCGCCCACATTTTCTTTTTCTGTCAGGAGTAAAAGGTACTGTCTCCATAAACCTCTTTAAAATCGCATTAGCAGTACCCAACCCAGCACCCCACTCAGTGGCAATTTGTCTTTGAATTGTGGATGTGTGCTGAGAAAGAGTACAGATATTTAAATACTTTCTTGGAGATGTATTGATTTTATAGTTACACAAAACGAATAAAACACTATGAATGTCAACTTGTTTACACTATTAATAAACATTCTAGAGACATTTAAAATAGTTAAAACACGCAGTACTCAACCAAAATAGTGAAATAAAACCGAAATCAAAACCAAAATTACTGCGAAATGAAACAAAAACCAAACCAAAAGCTTGACGAAAATTCGGCTTGTTCGGATTAATTTGTTCGCTACCAGTGGCGGCTCGTACATAAGCACTGCGACACTGCAGCCCCCCCCCCCTAAGGAAAAAATGAAAAAATTAAATTCTGTTTGTGTTTATAAATAAAAATAATGCTTACAACATTATATAAATGCAATACAACATGTTAAAGGTTACAGCATATTTCGACATTGATTGAATAGTTAATAATTGGAATTGTTCGATTAACGCTTTAGATTAAGAAACAAATACACTGCCACCTAACGCAGTGTCGGAATTATCACGTTCAACCAATTGCAGCCAGACTCGCCGATATTCGTTTGCGCTTCTCATTGCACGTAACTAGTGAATCTGACACTGCTCTTTGGGCAGTGTATCGTATGCGCGCGCGCGCGTTATTTCTGTGAGATACGAAAGGGTGAACTATTTTTTGCAAATCTTATTTTATTTTGTTAAAATAACATATAATTATTTATTTATTAAAGATACAAGGCTGAATTATGACAAGTGTCATTTTGAAAATATGGAAAGAATTATATTTTTTCAATCGTTAGCGTTACACGAAACAAATGCACTGCGATCTAACGCAGTGTGAGAATGATCGTCAATTGCAGGTAGACTCGCCGATGTTCCTTTGCGCTTCTCATTGCACGTTACAAGCGATTCCGACACTGCTCGTTTGGGCAGTGTATCGTATGCTTGCGCGCGTTATTTCTGTGAGACACGAAACTTTTATCATTGATGTCTGTTCGTGGTGAGGGTGAAATATTTTTAATAAAGCAATTTTTTAACATTTAAATTTATTTATTAATATATTGGTTACTGATTAGCAAAAAAAGAATTTTTTATTTTTATTTTGTATATGCAGCTCCCCCACTTAAAATTTTCACCGGCCGCCATTGGTCGCTACTATAAGCAATCTAAACCATCAAAAATACAGTAAATTGTTCTCTCACGCCTCCACATGATACAATTAGCAGATAAAATCTTCGACAACACCTCCAATCAAAACAAAAACCGTAAACAAATCTCCTTTCATGAACGAAGCACTTGCCCCGAAACACTCTAGAAATGAAGTAAACGAAGCATAGTCTAACCCACTGCATGCTCCTAAAAAGATAACAGTAGTATACAGGAGGAGATTTTTTTTTTTTTTTTTTTTTTGCTCTATTGGAAAGTGAAGGGTCTGGGATCTAATCTGAAACGACACCGAAGGCCAGACTGTGGGTCATTTTTAAAAAGTATCTTCCAATCGAACATAATAAAAAACACTTCACAAAATATCTGGAACAGTTGTACGGTGATCTATACACAACTCTTGACGTTCACTGCGCATGCTCGCAGTCACTACGACTAAGTAACCAAAGCAATATTGTAAATAGTTTCTGATATACTTCAAATGGAAGTACCATTGCAAGTAACTTAATGATATTGCTTCGATGAAAATCGATCCAAGATGATAGTAATTCAAAGACGTCATCATGAACGATTTGGATATTCTACAAGAAATGTCCATCGAATTACTTTTGGTACTTGAAATTAAGGCTATGTAGTCAATACCATACTAATATCATTTGCTATCTGAGACCGATTAACTCGTCTTCAGTTGCAAAGCCAAATACACCTTTTACTGAGAAGGAAGCACTCGATGACGAGCCAAAAAGAAAATTTATATTCAAAATCTCAGCTTGCCAAAACTAGGACAGGGTAATCATAAACAAGATAAGAATTCTGAGAAAGGTCAACAAGCAATCATGAATGAAAACATTTTGAAGGCCAAAATAAGTGGTAGTTGAGATGTCATGGATAAAAGGAACCATACTCAATACCTTTTTTACAGAATAAGCCAGTATTATGTCCGGAATCAGGGTTAACTATCCAAACTGATAAAAAAAGCACGTGCTTGAACTCGGATAGTGTCCTTGGTTAGCGCGTGTTCAATTCCTCAAGTCAGATATTGAAAGCCAGTCATGTGTCAATTCGAAGGTCTTCCTCTTGCCACACCAGTCTGGTCCTTGCGGGTAGAGGAAGTACAGAGAAGGATATTAGTTGTTGACCTTAATTGAGAGCGACAGATTCCCCCATTGTTCTCTCTCTCTTTCTTTACTCTTATGCAAAGTTTTGCAGATCGTCTTTCCTCCTGTCTAATTACAAAAGGTGCCATAATATCCTACGAAAGTACTGACAATTACTCAATGCGCATGACCTACTTACTCTGTCACCCGTATGTTCTTTAAATGAGTGAAAAGAAAAATCAAAGCTTTCCCCTAAAATGAATAAAAGAAGTGTTAAAAGTGTAAGAGTACAAGACCGAAGGACATAAAAATTTAAAGGGAGCAGACTAAAGAACTGCAGCAACTCTGATCGAAGGTATTTTATCCAACAAGCAGCTTTCGGATGTGCCTCAGCACCATCTATCCCGATACGTGCAATCACTCATCCATTCTCTCTCAGTTACAAAGCTTTTGTAATCCAAGTCGGCTTAGGTGACAAGAAGCTGTGTTCGCCCTACTGGAAAGTCCCTGCGGGAATGTCAAGTTGTGGTGGCGCAGGAACCCACCTACACAACGAGTTTCCCATAAACCGAGCTGCAGGGAAGACTATCATAGAGGCTTACGGAGAACACACTAGCCTCGGGGATGTGTACCGGAGTAGAGAGCCTTCGATGCAGTAAAAACTTCTTTTGTGAATACCATAAATATGTCAGCCTCTTTTGCCATCAATCAATCCTTTATAATTCCTTTTTTTTTTTTTGTTCACTTGTTGATCGCCCACTTTCTCTCTTCCTTCCATTTTTATTTCAATTTTTTTTCTTCTACTTTTTTTTCACGTAGTTTTTTTTCCCCCCTACCTATTACCTATTAGTATTTATTCACTTTCCTCATGCTTCCTTCTTATTATTTATTTAATGCTTAAGCTTACTCCCCCCCTCCAATATGACGTATATAAAGAGGATAACAATTATGGAAATGAGTACTAACAATCATAAAAAAAAGTGTGTTACGTAATAATATTCTTGAACGATTACGTCATTTTGCTGTCGCAACAATCTAGAGCAAGTTTAAGCGCTTGTGCAGCACACAATTACTAAAAATACAATAATAACAAACGAAAAAATACTATGCCCCCTAGTTCCCTTTAATCTATATTCTGTGTAGTATATTGAACATTTGTTCCCAATATTATTAAGCACTTATCATATTAGTTTTGTGTATGTTAACATAAGATTCACAATTCCACTAGAGCTGGACAGATTATTATGAAATTTAGTAATCGGAATCAGAATCTTGATTTAAATCAATTCGCATGTAGGTAAAAATACGGGGGAAAAAAAGTTTCAAAGTAACTTCGCTCAGTTTGTTTATCCGTACAGGAATGACCTTGAATGGGTTCGACTTAATTTTCGCCTAGCACGAAGATTAGTCAGAAGAATTACTTCTGAAAAACAAGTTACTGAGCTAAGGGGAATCAAGTAATCTCTCAACTATTATGAAAATAATTAAGCACTTTAACATCTTTAATTTTTTTTTTAATTATTGTCAACAGGATTAATTATTTTCGAAGATTACGAAATTCCCTTTGCAAATATCACCAAAAGTGGCGAAAATAGATGTAAATAGAAGATAGAATATGGCAAATTGTATTTTCGAGTTCTGTGATAAATGCTATTAAGAAATGCGTGTTAAGCCTATTAAACACTGATCCGATGTGACAAATAACAAGAAATGCGTGTTAAAGCCTATTAAACATTATCATTTATTTTTCATAAATATTAAGTTTGTGAGTCTTTCATTATTGAAATAAAATCTCGTGAGATTTACAGCATTTACTAAACAATATAATTTACACACAAAATTTAATTGTCGTTTGGTTCAACAATGACAGTACTTCTCAATTAACTGCTATTAACAAATGTAAAAAGCAAAAGAGTCATCGATTCACATTTATGTATATAACCGATTTTCAGGTTCATTTCTTTAACTAATTGCATTTTAACGATTACTGAAAAGCCAACATAAAAACCAATAACCTCGAAGAAATTATCAGAAATGTTTAATATGTAATCGGCATGCTTACCAACATGAAGGTGACACTCAAACCGAATACAAAATTTTCTACTATTAACTGGTTCTCCTTGATAATCTCTAACCCACAGGTAGATATTGTAATACATTTTCAAAATTAAATGTAATTATTTACTCTCAAGGCCAACAAGATAATATTTTTTTTCTATTACAGTTGAAGGTCTAACATGTATTTATTTGTATAATTATTGACTTGCTTACAATACAAGTTTCTTTTTTTTTTATCTAGGCTTTTTAGAACCAACAGAAATTAAAACAAAAAAAAAGCCATTAAAATTGGAGAACTTGTAGATAAATTCCTTAAATCAAACAACAGGAAACAAAATAAAGCTTTTTTTTAATATAGTAAAGTCATCCTTGAGAAGTTGTTATTAATCTATAGAGTATTAGTATCATGGAGGAGCAGAAATGAGGAAGACAGAGCTTGTTAATTGGATCTCAAGACTTGTAGGTTGTACTCTCTAAGAAATATATAAGAAGGAAAGCTATTATTACACTGGTTCTGTCAGTTTAGAGATGGAAGTGCTAAACATTAGATAATAGGGGAATTATCAACTCCTATTTCGATGAACAGACCATTGAAATATTTGTAGAAAATGCAAGCAGTAAAAACCGAACGCCTGCATGAAAGATCGATCATTCATCAATCTAACTGCTTTTCTGTATGGAGTCAAATATTGTTTGGAAACTGCTGGGGGCGGGGGGGGTATTCTTCCACAGTATTCAATGGTTGGACGGATTTGGAATTTGTATAGGAATAATAGTTTCAAAAGTGTTAATACCTTGAGGGAAAGATAAATCCTAATTTGGATACCGAGGAAGTAATATTTGTAATATGTTTATGCCGACAAAGAGAGAGAGAGAGAGAGAGAGAGAGAGGGATAAATCTTATATATTTCGGTGTTCGCGAAAATAAGATTGGAAATATATTTTTGAAATAAAACAGGATTGAGTTTTACTAGCACCGAAATTAACAAGGTTACCAGAATGGTTTGAAAATCCGAATTCAGGATTATAGACGTTGATATTCTGAAAATGCTGGTAATATGCGTGTTGCAAGGCTCGTCTAATATGAGAGAGAGAGAGAGAGAGGAGTGCAGTGTGTTGTCATTAAAACTATTTTGGATTCACAGTCAAATGACGATGGTCATTCATATACAGCAGGAACAGAGTAAATGAAAGAGTAGATCTTTGTGGAATACCAATATTAGTTGTCGACCCGCTTGCTGTAATCCGAAAGTAAAACCATATGCCGGAAGCTTAGATAATAGGCCAAACACGTTAGAGATATTACGAGCAATCTTTTCCGATTCCCTTCCCTAAAATTTTCCATGTCATTTGCCCAGAGATAGGCAGCATAACCAAGGAGATCTCCAGTTGATCGACAGTGACGGAATTCATATTGACGATCATTTATTGTTTGGGAGGATTCAACGCGCGTCTATTTTCAGTGTAGTGAGTGAAATTTACGGTAATTAGATGGCAAAATAAAAAACCATGCTTTCATATTTCGCCTTCTTGTAAACCGACAGGTGTGTATTGGACAATACAACCGAAGAAAGACTAAGGCAATTGGAAACAAAGAAAAAAAAAAGAATACATTAAATACAAACGAGATAGTAGTGAATATAGAAATAGATGAAAGTTTTAAATGTCAAGTTATATAATGAGACAATATCATTCCAGTAAGACAGTATACTTTTACCTAACAGGATATGAATATCCCCTCCTCAAAAAATAAATAAAAATAAAATAAACGTATGGATACTTCAAAATGTTATGATTTGTTAGCATTAAACTCGTACATGTGTGGTAGCAATTCTCAAAAAACAAAATAAGAAAAAAAAATTCTCAGTACATACGCTCTATTTGTAGTAAAAACAGTGCATGATTTCAAACCATTGCAGTAGCACGCGATTATAACCATAATACACGTGCGCAGTTGCCTTAGAAACGGAAGACAACATGACTTTAGAAGAACAAAAAGTCAATGCATTTTACTCCTTTTCTCACACATGCTGAGTTATAATCCATAGTAAAGAAAAATAAATAAATATCAATGCATGCTATAATATTTCGGAGGAAACAGCTTGTTCACTTTTCATAAAATACTTTGGTCTCATACAAAACATCGTTTGCGACATGCGTCACACTGCGCATGTGTGATTGAGTTCGGGCTGCCATTACGATGCATGTGGCCGTGGTATTTAGGCAAGAAGTTAGTAAATAAAATAATGATATTGTTAACAAAGGAACGCGAATAAAAATTAAATTCTGAAGTGTAATTTCCTAGCTGGTTATGTTATAATCAATAGCATAAATTCGCCAGGCATAATTTCGCTTATTTTAAATTAAAGTTTGTTACTGAGACGTATTATCTGCTGACTGACAAAACTAGATGGCGCTAAAGCTAGTAAATTTATTTTTATTTATTTTCCATCGAAATAGTCTTTATTTCTAAAAGTATAATTGTTTTTAATAAATACTTTCATTGTGAAAAATTATGACAAAGATTTAAATTGTCTGTCGATCTTTAACTCAGCAATATTTTTTAAAAATACACTAAGTATTTTATATTTTATCAAAGGCTTATTTGTTTACCTGCGTGATGGAGTAATTAACCAAAGGAAATTGAAATATTATCTAAAAAGATAAATAAAATAACTAATTAAAACATTTTAGCTCGTATTTCATGTAGCAGTTAGTCATGCGTAAAAGTTGCCATAATCATTGGAGAACCTCCATACTGAAATAACACTCCATGGAAGCAGTGACGCGTGCAACATGAGCTTTATTGTTAGTGATTACACAGTATTGCAACTAAATGGATTTTAAAGCGCCTTACGCGCAACATAAACCAAGTGTCACCACATAATTAAAATTCGTGACGAAGTGCACGTTTTCCTAAGAGTGAATTTCAGGTTGGGGGGGGGGGGGTTGGCAATGACGATGCTTTTTTTTTTATTTAATACATTGAAGGTGACATAATAATGACATAACTGTTGTCGTTAACTTAGTTAATTCAATAAATAAATTAAAAATTGAATTGATGAATCTGACCAGGAATTGATATCAATATTTTTTCTAGGTATCGGCATGGATGACACTTTTGTGTTATTGGCTGCTTGGCGACGTACGGATCAGAATCGGAGCGTTCCTGAACGCTTAGCTCAGTGTTACGGAGACGCAGGAGTTTCCATTACGATAACGTCGCTGACCAACTTTATTTCGTTTTGGATAGGGGTCATCACACCTTTCCCGTCCGTCCGCATCTTTTGTATTTACACCTCTATGGCTGTTTTCTTTACGTACGTCTATCACATCACTTTCTTTGGAGGGTGCATGGCTGTCTGCGGTTACGCAGAGGAACGCAATCTGCATTCGATTGTGTGTGTTCCGACTATGCCGAAATCGATGGCAAGTAAGTGCTTTTTTTTTTCTTCTTTTTTTAATGTTAATCTCACACACGCGTATCATAAATGCCTGCTTCCCAACTTCCTTTTCATTTGTTATCTTTTATATTTTTATTTTATTTTATTTATATTTACTAGATGGCGCCACATTAAGAACAATTTTCTTAAGTGTTGCCTTAGTTGCTTAGTGGGTTAAGACGGCTCTGCTTTTGTAATAACTACAAATCTGAAAATTAACTACCCAAATATGTACACTATACATATTTGTCGTGATGCATGAAGATAAAATATTATAATATAAATACAATTTGCCTTGTTTGACATGCTGTATTGTTGGCGCTCAGGCGTGCCAACAATGAAGCAAAAATTTATCAGATGCGACTGCGTTTGGGTGCCAGCAATACAATTTTGAACAATTACTATTAAATACAGTGGGAAAAACCAGATTTTCTCAGTGTATTTCCTTCCTCCTTTCTTTTAGATCTTGATATTTTCAACTGCGCGACTGTTCCATCGACTCTGGTGTGTAGTTTTTTCTTAACACTCATAGCCTATTTTCTCAATTTTCATATTTGTTAATTATTTATATTTTATATGTATTTATGCACAAAAATACCGCGGCAATATAAACATTTCAAAATAAGTCGAAATTGGTCTTTTCTAGAGATTTTAGGCTTTCCCTCAAAACAACATTCAGTCAGGACTTGTGTTTTATAAATCACTCTTGGTTTTATATTTTCATTTGGATTTTCCTAAAACTATTACATCATATGGTTTTTCTTGTTTTTTTTTTTTTCATGTATTTTTCTTTCTTATCCTCAATACGTTAAGCATCTAACTTTCATCAGCACAAAGAGGTCTTCTAGTAAGGAAAACGACTTGACAAAAGCAAGGGTGTCCTACTAAAGTTCACCTCTCAACTGTTTAATTTGCAGACAGGTTTCCTGGTCTGAAAAAAAAAAAAAAAAAAACTGGTTTTGCTCACAACGCTAATTCTTTCTTTTCTTCCTTGAAAATGAAGCTACTGCTTTTTCTTTTTCTTTCTTTTTTGAGTGTAGTAGAAAATCTGAAAATACCATTTTCATTTCAATATATTATAATAAACATAAAATATTCATTTTACTTATCAGACACTGGCTGAATGAACTTCGGGCACACCGTACATGTAATAATAATAACCTTAAAAGATATCAAACTTTGTCTACAAATATTTATTTAGCAACAAGGCTGAATAATTTATTGTGACTTAAAGAGAATAGTAGAACGAAAAATATTCAACATTGATTATTTGTTTGTATATCTATCTATGTATACATCCGTTAACTGTACACTAATAAAAGTAAGTACCTGGAATATGACTTTTGTTGATAACTTACTCTTAAACTAGTTTTGCTGTGTAGTTGAAGCAATCAGAACGTCCTCAGTAAAATCAGTCGAACTACTTGATTATGCAGCACATACTCTTTTTTTTTAATACAGTACATGAATTAAATCGATTAATATTTAAATATCGTAAATATTCATCTAATAATTTGTATATAATAAAAAAGTGAGCAGTATTTTAATTTAATTTTTTTAAATATTTTTAGAGAACCGGTCTTGCTGTTTTCGACTTATGTGTACTGGAGGTCGAAATCCCGAAGATCCAAGCAATCCAGAGGACAACAAGGAACATCTGATGATGTCTTTCTTGAGGGACAAACTAGGAGATCTACTGAGTAAAGGATCGGTGAAAATCACAGTTATTGTCATATTCCTGGGCTACCTCGCAGTCGGACTGTGGGGATGCACTCAAGTGAAAGAAGGCCTGGAGAAATCGAAGCTTGCTCGAGAGGATTCTTACTCCGTCTACTATTATCACCTCGAAGACAAATATTACCGCACGTATCCGTATCGGATCCAGGTGGTTATCAACGAGACCTTAAACTATGCCGATCCTGAAGTGCAAAACATGGTGGAAGACATTCTGACGAAGTTCGAGAATTCCAAATATGTCGCCGATTCTTCGCTTACTGAGTCGTGGCTGCGGATGTACATGAGATTCTTGAAAGACGAGCGCTCTCAGTTTTTTCTCGAAGGATTCGATCTGACCAAGAAGTCAGAGTTTATTCGG
Source organism: Typopeltis vanoorti (assembly GCF_054136105.1). Classification (NCBI taxonomy): domain Eukaryota; kingdom Metazoa; phylum Arthropoda; class Arachnida; order Uropygi; family Thelyphonidae; genus Typopeltis; species Typopeltis vanoorti. The sequence continues at coordinate 108,024,612 of NC_143561.1, forward strand.
TGTCTGCGGACAATGTTCCTCAAGGTTCCCGCTTTGTCCATGTTCAAAGACGACATCAAGTTCAACGAAGATTACTCCGACATCGTGGCGTCGCGGTTTGTCATACAAGCCAACAACATTCCGGACACGACAACCGACAAAAACATGGTCCTGGAGTTAAGGCTGATTGCATCCAACGCTCCAGTCGACGTGACCGTGTTTCATCAGTTCTTTATCTTCTTCGATCAATTCATTTTGGTCAAGGATACCTCCATACAGGCGGTGAGCGTAGCCGCGGCTGTCATGATGGTGATCTCGTTGCTCTTCATTCCCAGCACCATCTGCGCCATGTGGGTGGCTTTCTCCATCCTTTCCATCGAGATCGGCGTGGTCGGATACATGACTTTGTGGAACGTCAATCTGGACTCCATCTCGATGATCAATCTCATCATGTGTATCGGCTTCTCGGTCGACTACTCCGCCCACATCACGTATGCGTATATCACGTCGAAGAAAGATACGAGCAACGAACGCATGAAGGCGGCCCTGCACTCGGTCGGGCTGCCCATCCTACAGGGAAGCGTGTCTACCATATTGGGCATCATAGTGCTTTCGTTCGCCCCTTCTTACATCTTCCTCGTGTTTTTCAAGACAGTGTTTCTAGTCATTCTGTTCGGAGCTTTACACGGGATCCTGCTGCTTCCCGTGTTACTCTCCATCTCGGATAACTGCTGCAAGAAAGCTCCCGAGAAAGAACCGCCAAAGGAAGTGCTTTCCCACCCCTTCTACATCCAACCAAAAGACGAAGACCTGAAGGCTGCCAACATGAACAAAGTGGCGGTCCTCATACCGAGACCGAACTATGGATCGCTTTCGCAGGATAGGAACTGGACTCCCGAAACCGGCGAAAAGGATCTCGGGATAGGAACGAGCGAAGAGAGCAGCGACGGAAGCTGGAAGGCGGCCAACGATGACCAGAGGAATTCCAGCACGGCCGAGTTGACCTCTGTGGGTCAACCGAACGACTCGCCTCACCTGCGTGAGCGCGAAAATCACGTGAACCCTGCCTTTGTTCCCGACGAATCCACGGAGAACAGCGCATCGCGGACCTCCAGCAGAATGCATGGATACCACGCTGACGGAGGAGGAGTGCCGAGACGATGGGAAAGTGCGAATGACAACAACAACACGATAACGGGCGGGGTTTCCGAAAGGGAATGGCACACGGCACCAGCGGCCGCAAACGCGAACACGACAACCCCGCTGAGCAGATACATGTCTCGTCTGAACAGCGGATACATCAGAGAATTCCAGCTCCCCTTGTGACCCTAGAGACGCCACGGTAGTTGTATAAAAATATTTTAATAACGGCAAACAGTAATGGTCCACTGACTTGACGGTCATCTAGCGGATGTCATCCATCCATCCAGCAACTCCGCTGCTGGAATGTTTTCACGAACTCGATTCGGAGCTGGTTGATCTTCCGTCATTTTATAATTATCGTTATCAGATGGCGCTGTGTTGAGCCGAAGTGATTGTCGAACTTCTCAGCTAGTCAAAATCCCTTTATTCCCATCTCGAAGGTTGTTCGCAGATGAGACCAAAAAAAAAAAAAAAATCAAGACGAGGGAAAACTGTTACCAAATTCTTCCTGTAATGGCTCTCATGTGAGCCACGAGATGTTTGATAAAGACTAGAGGATTTTTTTTTTTTAAATTTTATTTTCCTAGGAAAGGAGAGCTGAGGATAGCTTCACTGTGTCAAATTATTATCGTTATTATTATTATTATTATTATTATTATGGGATTCTATGTAACAGCAGGAAACAAAGGACTGTATCCGTGTTCGTATCTGTGTTTTCGTTTGTTTATGTGCAACAACAGAGGCATAAAAAAATTCAAAGTATTTGATAAGTTCAATGAGAATTTTCCAACCATTATTAACCTGTTATTATGGATAAGTTCGGGAAGGGAATTTATTTAAAATCAGCACGATTTCGGAATATTTATGAAAATATTAATTATGCACCCAAACCATTTTTTTTTCATTTGTTTCTATCTAGCGAGTTTTTCTTTTTAGTTGTGCTCCTCTAAATCTTATTACATTTTAAATATTTATCTTTTTACATTATGTTTAAAATGTCTGCTGTTGGGTGATTGCAAAGAAAGAATCTACTCGCTACTGTTGGAAATGATCAAGTGCCTGAACTTCGTAATCTGTGAACAGTGCAAAAACTGTTTTTTTAATGATTATTTAACTAAGAAAACTCAAAACAATTGCCATTGTATGATATCAACATCTATTTTTGCCATAATCGTCCTGATGTTAGACATAACAGTGACATTAATACCTGTGTATTATGCTCAATAATTAAAATGTACATTTATTATGAAAAAAAAATGCGTCATTTATTTAAAACGAAACAAAAAAAAATAATCCAAATTTTCTTACTAATACAGTTCTTTAGTCAAAGAAAAAAAAAATAAAAAACTCTTAGTAACAAGACAGGCCACGTTTTATTTTATATGCTTTTGCATAATTTATTTCATAAATTATCTTGTATAATTAATTTTAATTTGAGTCTTTTATAACTGACAATGAAAAACACAAATCCTCATTAACATCAAAACTGTCTAACAGAGTGCGCTGCAGTGCTCGATATTGGGTTTAGAGATATCAGGTGCTAGCATTTCTGAATTCATAGCTCCACCCAATACATTGGTCAAGTTCCCATGTATGAGAACTTGACCGGCAATGTTTCAATTGGATGGGGTAAGGAGTCACCAGCGGCATTATTTTACTGTAGTCTGAAATATGATTCAAAATACGTTTGTGTGTGTGTGTGGGGGGGGGGGGTTAAGGAGTGCTTGTTTCTAACCAGTCTTCAACGATGTTATAAGCCAGTGGTTTCAAACTCAAATTGCATGCGGGCCGAATGCACGATGTGAAAGCAGCTGAAGGGCCGGAATTTTTTTTTTTACTTACCCCTAATGTATGGATACCACCCGTTTATAACCTGTATAATTATGAAACCCTTTTATAACCTTTATAACTTGAGAATAAATAATGACAACCTATTCTCTTTTTTTATTTATTAAATTTTTCTTCGACACATACAGAAAAAATACATATGTTTGTATGTAAATAATTATAAACTTCATTTCTTACTGCAACTTGACATTTGATGGCGTTTCGATTCTGATAAAGTTTGTAGCCTTGGAGAAATATTACTAGAAACTATCTTCATCACGGATTGTAGATGCTCATAGGTCAATTGGATTCTTTTCTTAGACTTATTAATTTTCAACATTACGAAAAAAAACTGTTCGCATATAAATGTACTCCCAAACAAAGCGATTATTCTTATTGCAAAAATTCGTAACATTCGTAAATCTTTTTACGAATAAAAGTCAATCAAATCTGTATCTTCAAATCTTTGAATAAGATTTATCGCACTGTAAATTAATTTGCTACATTTGTAGATTTTCTGGTGCGTTATTCAAGTTCGTTTTTAATGGTAATGAAAATAATGTAAAATCGGACTCCAAATCATTAAAATCTTTAAATCTTTCTTCAAATCCTTGTGGTAATAATGCTATTTTTCTTGCATATTCATGAGATTTTTCATTTGAAATAATAGGGCAGGATTTAAGATGTAGGAAATGTACGAAATTTTTGATTCCAGTTGTGTTTCCCGTAATTGCAATTTAACTTTAAAAGCTTTAATACAAGCATACATGTCAGTGATAAGTTTATTCTTTCCTTCCAGCTCTTTATTGAGAATATTTAAATGGCCAGTTAAGTCAACAAGAAATGCTAAATCTGTTATCCATGAATCATTACGTAGCTCGTCGATGGTTTTATTTTTTTGTGTCATGAAAATTTTAATTTCATTTATTAAATCAAAAAGCCGTTTTAATACAGCTCCTCGACTTAACCACCTCACCTCGTTATAATAAATCATTTCTCCGTACTCACTTTCAATTTCTTCAAGCAATGCAACAAATTCTCGATGATTCAGAGCATAGTTTGCTGTTTCCATAACATTATCCATCTGCAAACTTTTGGCAAAAAGTGCTTCTTGATGAATAATGCAATGTATAGTGCAAAATTTATTCCGAAATTTTTCTTCTTTCACTATATTTTTTAATTTTAACGCTACTCCATTTTTTTTACCAACCATAGCAGCTACACCATCACTTGCAAATCCAACCATTTTATCCCAACTTAATTTATATTTATCTATTACAGTTTTTATTTCAGAAAAAATATCCTGTGCACCAGATTTTCCTTTCATAGGAATTATTTTCAATAATTCCTCAATTACTTTCAAATTCATCAGTAACACCTCGTACGAAAACGGCAAGTTGTGCTATATCTGTGATGGCAGTACTCTCATCAACTGCTACTGAGAATGCTGCAAAATCTATACTTTTTTTCTTTTAACTGACATCATAAATCACTAGCGATTTCGTTAATACGTTCCGCTACCGTGTTGGCTGGCAAGCTGATATTTTAAAATAATTGTTGTTTCTTAGGACAAAGAAGTTCAGCAGACTTAATCAAACAATCTTTAAGTCTTTAAGGAATTCGCCATTAGTAAATGGTTTTGATCGTTTTGCAATGATGTGCGCGAAAGCAAAACTTGCGTGAACTGTTGCTTCGCGGGATTTATTTGCTTCAGTAAAAAAAAAATTGTTATCGTTGTAAGCCAGATTTCAGAAACTGTAACTTTTCTTCCCTCAATTTGCCTTCCAACATTTCAAATTTTTCTTCATGATTCGTTTCGTAATGGCGACGTAAATTGTGTTCTTTTGGAACTGATATTCCCTTATTACAAATAAAACATAGAATGTTTTTGCGCACAACACCACAAAAGTACATAATTTCCCATTTATCTTGAAAAACACGTCCTTCTTCGTCTACCTTTCTTTTATTCTTTGTTAAAGACATGGCTTGCAGTTTAATCTCTTAATTAAAATCACTATTATAATTTTATTTACAACTTTAATTCAACGAGATGAATTTTCATATGAAAGCAACACTCAAAAGTTATGTACAATTCTAAACGATAGGTATTGATATAATGTAGATCTGATAACAAGCACAAATAAACAGGTTTTATAAGCCGTGCGTTAGTTTGTCTCCATCTATATTGCAATATGAACTGCGCAGCTGTGCATCGGAAACACCAAAATACTGAAGCGCCACCAACTGTCGGCTGGCGAACTAAATTTACTGTTTGTAAATTGTAGATATGGACTGAATTTATGCGCACATAAGCTTAGTCCATATCTCTATGTCTCTAAAACTATAAGCACCGTAATTACAGCAAATACATAACTGAAATGTATTCGCGGGCTGTGTAAAATTGCTTCGGGGACCGCATACGGCCTGCGGGACGCCAGTTTTGAGACCACTGTTATAAAGCTGCACTTTCAACTGTACGATGCCATCACTATCTGCAGTATTATCATCTTTCGGTCAGATGCAGAACTAATTAATAATTCCTGCCTTAAAAAAGAACAGGACAAGGATGCGAAACAAAATGCTAGAGAGTGTTGACGTCGAGGATTAAGAGATTACGATTAGATGTATTTCAACGTATGATGATTTTTATTTGTGTGATATCGAGCCTTCTATTGCGTACAAATATCGTTTTTCGTGGGCACAAAATAATAAACCACCCACTCCAAGAATATTGTTGATCATATAAAGAAAATGACGGAAAACAGAGAAACCATATAAAAATGAGACTCCAAACTGGCGAGAATAAGAAAAAATCTTCTTCCGTATAACCCTCCCTGCAATGTATACTACAACCCCCCCCCCCCCCTTTTTCTTTCAATTTAAACCTTTTCTCCTTATTCTGAAAGTTTATTTTTCACTTGGTTAGAGTATAATAAATTTAGTTTAATCCTTTATCCAAGTGTGAGCAAACAAAGCTTGCGCCTGAAAGTATCTTCAGGACTAGGGCAAGGTGATACAACACCAGGGCACTCCTTGCAAAGGTGGAGCAAGCTACTAACACTCCTACCTCAGTATCTCCCATAATGCAAAACACATCTCCTTGCGGATATGTCTAATATTATGCATTAAGGGAAGGGCCACTACCCAGACTAGTTTCGACCTTTATTGAGGTCTCTTCAGTGGGAGCCAGGCCCAAGTGGAGATACCAGGCAGAAGCATTAGCAGGTCATCTCTACCTATAGGAGTTGCCAAATGGTGTGCCACCCTTTTTTAATAAATTACTCTGGATTTAGAGAAAGATGTTGAAAGTTTATTTTTCACTTGGGGATACTGAGATAGGAGTGTTAGTAGCTTGCTCCGCCTTTGCAAGGAGTGACCTGGTATTGTACCATCTTACCCCAGTCCTGAAGATACTTTCAGGCGCAAACTTTGTTTGCTCACACTTGGATAAAGGATTAAACTAAATTTATTATTATTCTCTTTATTCACTTTTCTATACATTACTCCGAATTTAACCTTTTATTATTCTGGTCATCAAAATTTTCTGTACCTACATAACTTCATCCGACACAGCTAAATAAACGCTAAAACCAAACCCCCCACATACACACACTGAATCAATCACACAATTTCAACATACAAATATAAAAGTTGAAAATCGATTACGCATACTATATAAAAAGAATATAGTATGCTGCGCTTCGTCTCACTCCGCTTCAGGGTCGTAGTTTTCTGCGTCGCCGCTCGTTTAAATGGCGCATGCACGTCTTTTATGATCTACAAGATCACATGTACCGAATAGATTTCTCATTTAATTTCGAAATCACTGAAAATGGAATTTTATTCAGTTTTATGAACAATGATTACTCAATTAATTAATTTTCTTAAACAAAATAAGCTCCTATTGGCCGTTTAACTCTCTCGATATCTTAAGACACTTGTACACAGCCGTCGGCCTACGTATCCCGTATAAAAGGGAAAAACCAGTTTCATTAATTTCACATCTATGAGTATGAACTTAAGAAACCAACTACCCCCACGGCTATTTATTCAGTCATTCCAAAGGCTCTTCGAGAACATTGAGAAACGTGACAGGCTATCCGAATGTAGCAATTTTTCTTCTCTCTCTTCCTTCAAACAAAAGTTTATAATTATCTTTATCCTCGTTTTAAAAATGTAGTAATGTCTACAGTCGTTTAACGAGATTAGCTTGCCTATATGTTTCTTTGAAAGAAAAAAAAAAATGGGGGGTGGGATAGAGAAAGAAATCAAACGCGGAACTATTCCAACATGTTTGCAATCTCGTCTTGTTTCCTATCGCGATGTTTCGATATCAGCATCTTGTAATTGCGTGTATACTGCACAATAAACACTCCTCGTATCTAAACTGCAAAAATGTACTATTACAAAAAAAAAAAAAAAAGGTTCGTTATTTCAAACTTTATTTTATTATTTATTTTAAATATCGAAACAGTCAACCATGTTTGAATGTGCAATCACATTTCGCAACAATGAAGTCCAAATAACTTAGTTTTAAATGAATTTTATAACAATGCCAATATGTGATGTATGAAGGCATGCGCAGTTATTATACTGGAAAATAAATTCTCTCATATGTTTGTTTCTCTTTAAATTTACGCTAGAAGTATTTTGGGGGAAAAAATTATGATTTTTTTTTTATAGCACAAGGACTATGTACGCTTTTATTATTATTATTATTTTGAAGTGCCTTCTGACATGTATTGTTATTCCTGATTTCTTTATTTTTTTGTTTTCCCTCAAATTAACGAGCCAAAGAAAGAATTGCGATTTATGTATTTGGTGTCTCATTAACAACAAAAATGACGAAATCGTAGTGCAGATCTTGTGCGAGGCAAAAAATAAATTAAAAAAAGGGCAAAAATACAGAAAATATCTAGAAAGATCCGCCCTTCTTCCAAAAGATCTTCGACTAGAGGATCACTAGTATCTAGCTAATAGTGATCCTGTAGACAAAGATCTTGCTGGTGTATAGTTAGCAAAATCGAATGGAAGGTCATATATGAGCGAATGGCACTTCAGTGCAACAGTGGAATGTTAAGGATCTCATTAAAATAGACAGTGTGTTGAGCCTGTCAAGAAAAGGGGTACAGCAGTAGAAGACGTAACTTAAAACAAGCAGTTGTGTATACGCAAACAGATGCGTGAGTGGAAAAAGGTCGCCTGGTTTGACTAATCCTGTTCCATGCAAGGCCAGAATACAACGATGGTAACATGAATCGATGAACTCATTGTGCAAGATGGCAGCACTACAGGCTGATGGTTATGATGGGATAGGGCATACATTAGGTCAATTAAACCGGTGGAGTAACATGTGAATGTTTGAATGCCACAGCCTACTTGATGTTACCATCTAGTAACAGTTACTTCTAGCAAGACGGCACCGATCGTTCTATGAGCACGAGAAGTACTTTACCATATTACATTGACTTGCTCATCCAATTGATATCGACCCAACAGAGTACAGAACAAGGCGGAACGACTGGAATCCATCGCAGTGTTCTGAGACGATAAAAGACACGGACCAACATTCCCGTAGTTTGCTTTCGACTCTTAGTGGACTTCATGCATCGATAAAGTAAATTTTAGTGATCAGGAAGAATATTTCGATTCTTCCTACCAAATCGCTTTTGCTTGAAGAATCTAAATCTGCAAATGCAAGTTCTGCGAAGATGGTAATGGCTTCAAAGAAATGTAAAACAAATCTTGCCATCAGAGAGTAATTCTTGTGTTTCTCTTCCTTATTCTGTGATATTTTATGTCCCTTCCTGTATCATTATCACTTTAATGAGCGTGCGTTAAGTTCATAATGAACTTCCCGTGCTGCCAGTTCAATGGTGAGAAGGCTGAATAAATCCGCCTGACCATGAAGCTGTGACTAACTTCCACACAATGACTTCGTGCCTCTTGAAACATTATCTCTAATGTATACGTTTAGTTGTATAAAGGTCAGTGGACAGTCCCTGAAAACTAATGTTTTATTAATGCAGTGTTGCTGTTCTGTTGACAGTGTTTATTCATTTTGACGTAAAAAAAAAGAAAAGAAAAATCACTGAAAAAATATCTGTAAAAAATTTTAAAACACATTTCTACTTTGAATTACGTTTCTTTGAAGTAACGTAACATTTTTTTTTTTTGAAAGAGAAAGAATAGAAAAATTAAGATTAATTTTGTTTTGGTGATTTTGACTTAAAAAAAAGTTTGTGCTAAGATAAAAATAGGAGTCCTCCTTCATTGAACATGAAAACATCACGATTGAACTATATTATCCAGAGTACTGGAATAATATGACGTCTTATTACTTACATAAATAAACTCTCTCTCGCCTGTGTTTGAGAATACTATCAATCAGCACTCATCTAGTTTCCACCGATGAGACCTTAATAATGGTGGTCGAAACTAGCCTGGGCAGTGATGTTCGCTATAACGCATGCCATTATACTTGAAATGTGGTGGAAATATGCATTATATAGGGGGGGAAGGCAACTTGAGGTAAAATCAACTGCTCTTTACATATCCACCAGCTTAGTTAGCCGACTGCACGGTGTATCCGCATTCCAATCAATACGCTGTGGGTTCGAATCCCGCTGTAGGCATGGATGATTGTGGATGTCTTAAGTGGCAGATGAATTTCATTGCTTGGTGTGAGATGACTTCCCTGCTTATTGGAAGTGGCTAGGGGAAAAACTTCATGTTTAACCCTACGGAGGTCGCGGCTGATCTGACAGATACAAACTGTTTAATATAAATATTCTTACACATATCCAATGTGTAGCTTGGAGGTAATGAGTAGCTGCGCATGCATATATTGCGTTTATGCGGTCAGTTTGGTTTAACATTGTTATGTAAAGGTGTGTGATATTTCGTAAATTGTATCTAAGAGATACTGCGACTTCCGATGTCAGTATAGTATTGGTTTAATTGTTGTTTTTTTATTATTATTTACCGTTGAAAATGGTTGGAAAAATATATCGATTGGATAATTCATCAGATGTTGAAGAAATTCAGCGATTTTGTTACTTGAGTCCGATGATGAGAATGATAGACTCGAATGTGAAAGTGATATTTGATAGTAAATTGTATCTGAGAGATACCGCAAACTCCGATGTCGGTATAGTATTAGTTTAGGTGTTGTTTCTTTGTTCAATAATTTCTAGATTGTAACTGAAAATAAATAAACCATCATATATTATATCATCATCATCATGCCTATCAAAGATTTAGGCCTAACATGGCCTGTTCCGGCCTTAGAAGTCTCGTTTAAGAGGACGTCCTGGTTTTCTTTTAACTAATGGCTTGTACTTTAAGGCTTGTTTTGGTAATCTTTCTGTTTTCATTCTTTGAACGTGTTCCATCCATTTATGTTTATATTTTTTAATTTTTTCTATTACTGATTCTTTGCTTTATTCTTTCATAATTTCTTCGTTTCTTTTGTGATCGAATAGAGTATACTTCGCAGTTTTTCTCATAAACTTCATTTCTGCTGTTGTTAATCTTTGTTTGTCTTTTTTTTTTGTTTTATTGTCCAGATTTCGCTTCCATACATTAAGACTGTACTGTATACTTTTAGTCTGCTTTCTTTTTGAACTAGGTTTGGTTTAAATATAGAGTTAATTAAACCTGTTATTTTTAAATATTTTGGAATTTTTACATTTATATCTTTTTCATTTTCATATGTGATCATACATCCTAGGTAGTTAAATGAATTCACCTGTTCTAAGATCTTGTTATCTATTACTATTTTAGTTCTTGCTGGATCTTGTCCTTTAAAGGCTATAGTTTTTGATTTTTCCGTTGATATTATCATATCATAATCTTTGGATATCTCATTTAGATTTAAAATAGCTTTCTGTAAGTTATCTTCAGAATTTGTAATTATTATTTGGTCGTCTGCAAAGAGGAGAGTGTTTAAGTTAACTGTAGGTGAAAGTTTAATTCCTTGATGTAAATTTTTACTCCATTTTATTATTATTTCATTTAAGTAGATATTAAAAAGAGTTGCTGAGAGGGGACATCCCTGTCGGACCCCTTGGTTTATCTCTCTCTTATATGATAGTTCGTGATTTAATCTTATTTGTATTTGATTATTTTCATATATATATATACTTGTGATAGCTTTTAGGATATTATTTGGTATTTGTCTTTCTTTTAATATGTTAAATAATGTTTCTTTTAACTTTGTCAAATGCTTTTTCAAAGTCAATAAATGCAATATGTGTTTCCAAATTGTATTCTCTTCTTTTCTCTATTATTAATTTTAGACAAAAGGCTGCGTCTATACATGATCGTCCTTTTCTAAATCCATTCTGTACTTCTAAAATAAAGTTTTCGGAATATTTCATTAGTTTGCTATTTAAGATTCTGCTATATATTTTGTAACAGGAATTTAGTATACTGATACCTCTATAGTTTTTAGGGTCATCTCTATTCCCTTTTTTAAAGATAGGAATCACAATTGCTTTTTTCCATTCTACTGGGGGGATACCAGTTGAGTAAATTTTATTTAAAAATAATAACAGTCTTTCTTTTAATCTTACTCCTGCGTATTTATATAGTTCTGAACCTAGCTTATCTTCTCCAGGTGATTTTCCATTTCTTGTTTCTTTCAGACTGATTTCTAATTCTTCTTTAGTTAATGCATTTTTTTTTCAAGTTTTATCGCATTTTAGCACATACTAGTAATGAATGTATCTCTCAGATACACGCGACCTACGCTGCAATTTTTTTGACCGCGACCTCCGCAGGGTTAATCATAGAGCAAAGGAACCAGATTATCGAACCTTTACCTCATTCACAATGTTAATACCACCTTTCTATAGGGTTACAACCTTTAGTTGGTGGGAGCCACATAAAATAAAAATTCTCAAGTACACTGCGGACATAAGTATTAAAACAAAACTATAATTCAGAACAGTCTCAGAAGTGTGTGCGTGTATCCTCATTTAGCACTGATCATCTTCTCTACGAAAGATGGAAATAAAGCGGCGGGTATTTCTTACTATTCGTTCTTCAACATGATCATCAACGTCTTGGTCCATAGAAAACATTCCAGATTACTACACTTCGATCAACAGACTTCACTGGAGATGATGTACTTGAACATAAGGCATTCAACACTCAGTGCTGAATGCTACGATTGATCTTTAGCTTAAGTTCAGGTAATTTTTCGTTGAAGCCAAGAGTGAGAAGCTCTTCTCGTAGCATCTCAGATCAGATGTCCCAGAGATTTCCATACTACAGTTTAGGTAGTTTTCTGGGAGTCTTCTTGGACCAAAGGCATCCTAACATTCCCATTAGCTGATGTAATCATTTAAGCACTGTTGCGAACCAAAGAGACCACTAATACGACATCCATTTATCGAAGTCCGAAAGTTCTTTCTTCACGTGCCATTGAACAGGAGCCCAATGTACAGTTTATATTCTTGAGTTTATCTATCTGTCCTGCTATTAAAAACATGTCAGGAACCGAATATCCGTATGTTCCATTACAAAACAGGGAATGTTTCATAACTTATTTCAAATAGTGTAACTTTGTCATGAAGATACAGATGCAAACAAAAGTATTTCTTGTCAAGTATAATACACGTCGAAACAATACATTTTCAAGACTCATCTCATAGCTTTACTGTTTGAACCGAGTACAGGGAAATGGAAATTCCAAGTTGCAGTTGGGCATGACAAATTATTCAATAGGGAAGCTTACCCCCCCCCATTGTAATTGATGAAAGCTATACTTAAACCTTAAACGTAATATTTATTACTTAGAATAAATAAGTAGGCCACGTGACTCCTTCGAAATTACAGAGTTACATTAAATCACCAGAAAAACATCAAACAGTACACCAGATCAACAATCCATAAAAAAACGAATGTAAAAATAAAGTAATAATGTGTTTAAATGAAAAAGACCGGGATTTCACTTAAATCAATTTTTTCTTTTGGTACCTGCGATTATTATTACTTTGTTACCATTATGTTGCTTAGCAACAGCACCGTCAAATAGAATACTTCTTCCTAGCAGCATCCAGGAATTAGTGTAAATAGGAAACTTAAGACACTTCCTCGGCTGTTGCACATGGCAGTTCGTTGATCCTTCAGCTACCTTCTTTTGCCACTCTCTCTACAAGTAGTTCCCATAGTCCCCCCCCCCCCCGCCACCTCTATATACACGCGTCTGAACGGAGTTCCGAGGAAGCTCAGTTCGCTATCAAATGGAGGTCGCCCAACCGGCTTCATGTTCTGTAGGAAGCCGGATCAACCAAACCTCAGACTCCGCAGGCATTAATCCTCCCCTCCCCCCCGACTATCCCCTCTGCACGTATAGCGGTCCACTTGCTTATGTCCTCATTTTACTGCAAACCTTCACTTCGGTGAGATGAACTGTGGCTGGATATTGCTACAGAAAATTGGTTTCAGATATTTCGCAGAAGCTACTTATAAATGCTAACTGCACAAATGAATAATGTTCTGCGTGATGAGTGATCCAAACAAATGACTAGAAGGGGAGAGAATTATATTTCTAGAATGAATCAGACAGGTTGTTGTCGAACTGCATATATCTGAAAAATATTCCGGGTATAAAAGGTTTTCCTATTTCGTTTCTAACTTTATCGTTATTAATTATTTAAAATTATGTTTTATTTAGGTGTGGTTTCTATTAAAAGTTTAATTGCATCATTTGTTCTCAATACAGAGTCGTTTTTCCACTGCGAAACCATTTTTATTGTAACACCATTAAAAATAAATATTTACATAAAAATTAGGTTACTGATATATATGCGAGCATGTGGTAAATATTAAATGTTTGTATTTGACTGAATATTAAGTCACCTTAAATAATTGCGCATTTTGGCATGCTTTACACAGATTTAAGAAAGTATTACAGTTATTTCGTGACGTGTTTTTCCTTTAGGTTGCAACTATCGAGGTTTGCGTGTATGTTAATGATGCGAATTGCCTTGGTCTTCTTTAATACGAGGTCAAATATTCTTCGTGTTACTAAGGAAACGAGACTTATCTTCCTTTATTCAATGTGCGTGTGTGTTCGTGTTCATGCTAGCATTATATGAAATTTCCTCCACCTTTCTTTTTTGTTTCCCGTATCTTATTTCTTTTGGCAATTTTATTTTCCTCATAGAATTATACGAACTTCAGGTATTAAAGCTGTCAAACCAGACTAACCTAATTTTTTTTTAATATAAATATCGAGCCTACTAGCATTTCGTCAATCTTAACACAACCCACGATTCTACTAAATTTAGAAACACCCTTTGCCCAAGAGAATTTCTTAGAAAACAAAAGGTATTAATTTTAAAAGCAAACTGGAATTTGCAAGAGCTTGGTGACGTCAGTAACGTGTGATTAGAATCTGAGAAAGTTATCAGAATGACCCCCTACTAACATTTCAAAATACTTCATAATAATTGTGTTTTACACAACGCATCTGTGCTTCTGTATAGTTTGAAACACCGTTACTTCCGTCGCAATTTGACACATTTTACGAGATAGTGAACATTTTTCGACCTTAAGCTTAAACGAAAATCTTTCTAGATGTGGAATATGTACATTAAATTTAACAAAAAATTATATAAATAATTATCAAGGTTTTTTTTTTAATTTATCGTTAGAAAGGCGTGTAATAAGTATGAAAATATGTTAAAACTTTATTATTTTATTTTTCTGTGTAAATTTAAAAACTTCTTGAGTGACTTACGAAAATAAACCTGTACATCGTATTATTATTTTAATGTCGCCATTAATGTGAAAGACACTTTTTCTATCCGTTAAAGAGAAAGCAGTCGCTCCTAGCTCAATTATAATGTCACTTATTCCAAAATAGTGTCTGCAAACAGCACAGTATAAGACGGAGAAGTATTCTCATTATCTACGAGAGAGCGGCACCAGACAAAATAGCTTTAAATGCTTGGATGCAACGTGAATAATGAATCAAAGAATAATGATATGATTGAGTGCGGGCACACAATCCACAGCAGTCAGGAGAACGAAGCAAGGTTCTTAATACGATTAAAATAGCTTGTAACGGAGTGCATTAAGGTACGGTAATCATGCAACTGATGACGAAGGTCGGCTGCTTACGGACGGATGTGTCCAATCTCCATTCATGAATGAGTGTAGGAGATCTTTAATGAATGGATGGATTCTTCAAGTTTTTCAGGATCTTTAAATACTGTTCTATTGACGCTGATTTTGATTCTAACCAGCGAGAACATTTCTGCATTGTGGGCATTGAACCAACAGTCTGTCGACCCCCCCCCCCAACATCGAGACTACGTCTTTTCTATAAATATTTGTTTTGGAAATTTATAACAGAGACATGTAAATATTCTTCAGTTACATATTAATCAAGGTGGGGTACGAGGGCTGGCTCTGCAAATCAGCAGAGCCAGCCCTCGTACCCATTATATAGTGCGTTGCAATGCTCCAAATAAAGTGGGGAGGGCGGAGGAGAAACTGACCGAAAAATACCTTCTTCTGATGGTGTGTTTCTTACCTGAACAATAAGAAATAATAATAGTAACCATTATCTCCTAAACGTGCCGTTCCCTCAAAGCGTTCATGCGTCATTAACCTTATTTCTCCTTCGTTTTGTTGTCCCCCCCCCCCCCTCCTAGTGGCTTCGTTATCGAGGGAGAGAGCTGTGAACTAAATAAAGCATACAAAACCATGCAACAACAACGCAGAATTGGGTGTTGCGTGGATATCTAAATGGGACATTTATTTATGATTCATCACTTCGTAGAAATGAAGGGGACTCTTTATAATTATGGGTGTTGCTTAACGAGTCTGGTTTTTGCCTTAAGGAGAAAAAGTCAATAACTACCCACAGCAGTCGTGATCACAATTTCATCCTAGAATGAAGAATTCTACCGAAAAAAAAAAAAAAAAAAAAAAAAAAAGAATGGCTGGTCTGAAATTTAATAGGAGCATTCTATTTAGACTCTTATCAGTAGAATAACAAGAACGACGGGAAATTGACTGCAATTTATTAAACAAAAGTTGGCTGAATTGAGTAATTTGTACTCATGAGTATATAAAGTGAAAATAAAATTTTAAAAATTCGCTAAATGATGAATATGATAAAAGGAGCACTAAATACTGCTTACCTTTCATCCGCCTTGTTTCTTTTGTGACTTGGATATTAAAAACTACAGGATGTGAGAATTGTGATAAAAGCACAGGTAGTAAACTGTGGAACTATGACAGTGGTGTAGCTGGGAGGGGGGGGGGCACGTTGAACCTTTTTGAACTTTTATAGTTAATTCTAAAATACAGTCTCGAGAACGCATTTCCAAATATTGTAATACTACTGCGAATTGCTGTAAGTGTTGCTAGTTGTGAGAGGAGTTTTTCTAAATAAAATTGATTACGAATTACCTACATTACTATGAAATAGACTTCACCAACGTCATCGACGATTTTGCTCACAGAAAAGCAAGAAAAATAACATTTTAGAACGTTGAAATTAAAGTTTCACCTAAAAAAGTAAGCATACTGTTTTAATTTATTTCCGTATAGGTCGTTTTGACTTTATGTAGTATTTTTCGTGTATATTGAGAGGGGCAGCAAACTCAGGGACCGCAAAAGCTCTAGATACGCCACTGACTATGGGTAATACAGCAGCTGAAGAACGAAGTTTGTTGTAAATCGCATCAGTAAGAATCATATCACTAAAGATTTTTCCAGTCATAATTTTTTTTTTTTTTTTGTTCAAAAAATAGAATGAAGTAAAATGTGGGATAGGACTTAAAAAAAAAAAGGTGCATTTATTTCGGATATTCTGAATTTCTTCTTTCTTTTTTTCTTCTTCCAGTAATAAGACAGAAATCATTGCAACGATAGATTGTTCTCAAATATGATTTCTGATTGTATAATTGATAGTATTACGCCTGAAACAGTGCGAGTTTTACGGTCAATTTTTTTGAGATGTGCAATTAAAATCGATTTTCCAGGCGAGAAACAACTCGCCTTTGTCAAAGAACGACGAATTCATGAACCGACCGAAGAAAGGCCTAGAAAAAGTTCCGCTAGTCGGTGACTAGAATCGAATAAGCAGCCAAGTTGAATTCATCTAAGATGACAAGTGGCAGTTTCTTTAATAATGATCGAAAAATAGCGTGGAATCATAAACAAAAAGAATAGGCTGATTTTCCTTCTCCGTAATAACACAAAAATATCATTGCAATGATAGATTACTCCCCCACCCCCCCCCCCCCCCACCCCCCCCCCCCCCCACCCCCCCCCCCCCCCACCCCCCCCCCCCCCCACCCCCCCCCCCCCCCACCCCCCCCCCCCCCCACCCCCCCCCCCCCCCACCCCCCCCCCCCCCCACCCCCCCCCCCCCCCACCCCCCCCCCCCCCCACCCCCCCCCCCCCCCACCCCCCCCCCCCCCCACCCCCCCCCCCCCCCACCCCCCCCCCCCCCCACCCCCCCCCCCCCCCACCCCCCCCCCCCCCCACCCCCCCCCCCCCCCACCCCCCCCCCCCCCCACCCCCCCCCCCCCCCACCCCCCCCCCCCCCCACCCCCCCCCCCCCCCACCCCCCCCCCCCCCCACCCCCCCCCCCCCCCACCCCCCCCCCCCCCCACCCCCCCCCCCCCCCACCCCCCCCCCCCCCCACCCCCCCCCCCCCCCACCCCCCCCCCCCCCCACCCCCCCCCCCCCCCACCCCCCCCCCCCCCCACCCCCCCCCCCCCCATAGTCTTACCCTTTCCTTGAACAAATCTTTCAAAGTCTGTAATGAATACCATTTCATACACTTTCTGATAAAATCTTTCTTATTAAGCTCCGTTAACAAAAGATATCAATAAAACACCATGTTACTATCTGTTCGGAGCTGTTTAAATATAAATGGTCAAACCTACAAAAGAAGACAAATGGTATTATTTAACAAGATTTTTATCTTGGTGTGATCTTGAAATAACTGCCTAAATTGGAAAAAATATTCCTATTTCATAAGAAAGGTAGCAGAATAAAAGTGCAAGAATTACAGACCAAATAACCGTACTATATCATGCTTAACATTTTTATGAGCATTCTGCAAAACTGAATAACCAGAATATATGAAAAATCCTTTTGAAAAAGAACAAGCTGGATTGAAAAGAAAAAAATCTATTCACGCCCCTCTAATCTTTCTCAGGATTCTGATATCTGCGGTCTCTAGTCTTTGGTCAAGTGTTTTACTTATGACCCAGCTCTCAGATCCATAAGTTAAAACTGGTTTGAACACCGTCTTGTATACAGCTTAATTAGTGTTTTGACTAATTTCTCCTCTTATTCCATATAAATTAATTCAGGTTGACTTCCCTACCCATACCCAGCTTTGTTGATTCTGTTTCCATACTTAATTTACCATCTTCACTAAAAATCATGCCGAAGTAGCTGAAATGTTTTAATTGTTCCACAGGTTCTCTGTTCACAACGCAGTTGACATTTTCAAACGATTCGGCCTATTTTCATTGTCTTTGGCTTTTTTTTTTTGCATTGATATGATATGACCTTCGTATCATATCTATTACAACAGTCATTCAATTTAGTCAGGGAATCTTGCAGACTTGTAGCAGATTTTCTTTAGAAGTATAACATCGTCCCACATAAAGCAAAGAGCTGATATTAACATCTCTAAGTTTGGTAAACATGTTTAATACCACTTTCCTTCATAATGTGATCCATATAGATAATGAATAACAAAGGGGATAATGTACATCCTTGTCTCACACCAGACTTTAAAATTAAGCCATCTTCCTGTACTTCCTTCAATTCTAACTGTGACTTACAACTCAAATAAAGGACTAAGTATTGCTTGATATAATGCCCTGAATTGACACCATATAACTGTAGCATATTGAATAGCTTATCTCTTGGTATCATGTCATATGCCTTTTCCAGATTGACAAAAATTAAATACAGATCTATGTTATATTCCCATGCTTTCTCAACTATGTGTTTGTAAAGTGAAAGTCTGATCCTAACAGCCTCTATTTGGCCTGATTCCAGCTTGTTCTTCACCAAGCTTTTCTTCCACAATTCTTCTCAACCGTTTCTCAAGTATACTTGCATAAATCTTCCCTGTAACAACTCAGTAGAGAAATACCTCTGTAATTCTCACATTCAGTTTTATTTCCCCTTTTTTATATGAGTACTATGAGAGCTCTACTCCAATCATTGGGGAATTCGTCCCTCTGTTTAGGCTTTATGAACTATGCAGTGCAGCCACTTACAAGACTTTTAATACCACCATACTTCAGCATTTCTGGTCAAATATCATTTACTCCTGCTGCGTTTCCACATTTCAAGCCTTTGATGGCTTTTTCTACTTCAAATATTCCATATTTGAAGTAGAAAAAGCTATGTATTCCTGACTGAATGCCTGTTGAGTGTCTTTTTTTTACCATTATGCTATCACTGCTTGTTTCATTTAGCAATTGTTCAAAGTACTTACTCCATACTTCAAGGATATCTTTTTTTCTCCCATTTTCATGTCACCTTTATCATCTCTAACTCCTTTTACAGCACTCTTTCCTCCATTTCTAAGCTTCTTCAACAACTTCCAGAATATCTTACCACTTTCTTGATATTTATTTTCTATGTTCTTGCCAAAGTCCTCCCATGACTTTTGTTTAGCTAATTTTTACACAGTGTTTAGCTTTCTTACATTGGTCTCTGTATTCTCTAAAGAGCACAAGCTGACTTATTTGCCAGGAACTTTTGACATGCTTTCCTTCTTTTTCTTCACTGTCTCTAACTTCTGGAGTTCTGATTTTTCTATGCTTGCAGACAACCTCACCACATGCCTCTCTGGCCTGAATTAATCAGTGTTTTCTTCAAGACATGCCACTGAATCGCCAAGGTTTTGGTTGCTGTTCTCAAACTCTTTCATTTTTTTCTTCAATAATCTTTGTGTATTTTAGTCTACAGTTCACCTCTGAGAGCTGCTCAACTTTTATTCGCTTCAAAACTTTCTTACATGTTATTCTTTTCAATATGAAATTCAATTTTACCACTCAAGACTAAATAGTGATCACTTCCAATTTCAAATCCTCTCTGTACACTCTGGTATCTGGCACCAGGGAGAACACATCACTCATCAACAATAACATAGTCAATGAGACTTTTCTTATTCCTTGCCTCTTCTCTCCATGTGAATTTCTGCACATTTTATGTCTGGAACATGGTATTAAGTAATAACCAGTCCATGTCATGAGCAGAAATCCAACAGCTATTTGCCCATTATTATTAGCTTTGCTCTTTTCTCCAAATTTTCCCAAAATATTTTGTGTCTGACAATCATTTCCTACTCTGCTATTTAGATCCCCAACAAGGACTAACTTTTCCTTTTTCATTGTGTCAGTTGCTTTTTCTAAAGCATCAAAAAATTCCTCCACTTCCTACCTTAGTAGAACCTTCTGTGGGACCACAGGCACAAATAAGTCTCATTTTGCAGTTCCCCATTCTCATATTTGCCCACATCACTCTACTTGAGACTGCCTGCCATTCAAGAAGGATTCCCCTCGTATTTTGTGCTGAATACTATGGCTATTCCTTCTTTTCCCTCGAATGTCATTGCCTGAATATAACATTTTGTATTTATTGCTCAGAAAGATCTCACTAGTTCTTGTCTTTTTTGTTTCAGTCACCCCTATTATGTTGATCTGGTACTTATCTAATTCCTCAGCTAGCTCCATTTCTTTGCTATTCAGGCTTCTTATGTTGATAGTAACGATCTTTAAGTCTGGTAATGTTGAGTTGGGGTGTGTTTTCAGGATTTGTTCCAGTAGTTGACTTTTTCGCTGTTCGCCTGGGTTCCCCTGGCGAATCAACAGTGGCCTTTGTTTAACCAGGTGATGCTCCAGCCTTCATGAAATTTTGTCATATTGCACCATCATTTTGTATTTTGGTTTTAAACAATAAGAATACAATTTGATTGGCTAAATCCCAAATTTCCAGCCCATCCTTGTTCGTTCAGTATCCAGGTATATACTCAAACAGGGTGCACAACGAGAAGATGAGGATTGGACATTAGGTCAGAAGCCCTGGTTGGTTCTCTGCATGCCTTTAAAGGCTATGTGGAGGTCTCCTCTCAGTTATATAGCTTTGACCCTTAAGCACCCCATAATCATGTTATTATGTTAATAATCTTACTTTTTATAATAAATTGCCAGTTGAGTTGGATAAAGGAAATGGGCTTCTCATTGATACTGCTAAACTTTGCAAAGGCATTTGATGGGATTTCAATTGAAAAATATTGCATAAATTGGAGCAAATGGTTATGAATCTGGGTGATATGAATAAGAGGGTGGCTGTATGGAGGAGCAGAGTCAAGGAGATGGTAGGTGGCTAGTAGAGTACTAGGACTCCAGTACTTTCATCCTCTGCTGTTTATTTTGTGCATCAATGATACAGAAAATTATTGAAGGGAAAATATTCATTTTGCTTGCTGATGATGCAAAATTGGGAGGAGCTATAGTCAGTAAAGATAATGTAAAGATCCTAAAGGATGACATAAATAGACTGACAATGTGAGCATAGGCAATGGCTGTCAATTTAACATGGCCAAGTGTAAGGTCATGTACTTTTGGATGAAGAGATCACGAGCTGTGTACTATACTGATGGATCTAAGTCACGGGAAATTGATGAGGTTAGGGATTTGGTGTTGATTGAGGACACAGAGTTGAAGTTTAGAATAATACATATTTTAAAAGTGGCCAAAACACCACCAGATTATATGGCTGTTGAAGAATATACTTTATTTATTTGTTATGGGGGGGTCCTCCATCATCCCTTAGGACTGGTTGAGCCCTCCTAATGAGGGGATTAAGTATGTATTTTATGACTGTAAATCTGTGTGCATGTGTGCGTGGACTGGTTTTCCTGTTCTGAGGGACAGAAAACTTGAGTTTCTGGGTAAAAAAATCCTCTACCTCTGGATGAGACCAGCTAACTCACCTTTAGTTGAAAGAAACCAGATGAAGGTTCCTCGTGTCATTCATGAATGGGAATCGAACCCAGGTCTTTCCGGCAAAGGGCTTCGTCTACACTGACTGAGCTATGGAGGCTCTGAAGAATATGCTGACAAGTAGGGATAAAGGAGATTATTTTCCTTTATAAGGCAACATCTGAACCACCTTGTGGCACATTATGTGTTATATTGATATTGTTGCTGCTGAAAGATGTTATTTTTTCAAAATTTAGTTAATAATAATAGGTTAATTCAATGTAGTTTTTGTTTTATACAAGTGTGTTATTGATCGACTTATTTAGTTATTAAGTAAAAACTTGTATTTTAGTTTAAATTCAGTATTATCAGTATGGTACTAATGATAATGATGATGCCAAAGTGAATAGTTCAGTGCATCTGTGAAATGTATTCATCATGAAAGTTAAAGGATTTATGGAAGAGAGTGAAACTGGTAAGTGATTCTGTATTGTAGCAAGTGTTGTGAGAGTGAGTGCCAGCTGGGTGGTGAGAATGAAGCAAGT
This sequence comes from Typopeltis vanoorti, assembly GCF_054136105.1. NCBI lineage: Eukaryota > Metazoa > Arthropoda > Arachnida > Uropygi > Thelyphonidae > Typopeltis > Typopeltis vanoorti. The sequence continues at coordinate 108,047,098 of NC_143561.1, forward strand.
GTTAGTAGAATAGACAGTATTGATGGAAGACTGGAAATGCTGATGTTAGAATAAATGTTGAATGTGTGGAGGTGAAGTTCAGGAGAACAAATTTGACTTTAATAAGGAAATAGCATTCTTGCATGTTATCCTTCAAGGAACAAAGTGCCAAAATTGGAAGCTTGCAGAAACAAGAGATTAACAGTGCTGAGAAAAGAAAGAAGCAGGTGGTCTGAAGTAAGAATCAAGATCATGTGAATAAATGAGAGAAACAAGATAAGGAGAGAAACTTCTGTTAGAGAGACTATGATCAGAGAGAAGTACTTAATGAATGTAACAAAATCTTGTTTCCCCTAGTGCAGGGATTCTCAACCTATGGTACGCATACCACTGGTGGTACATGAGCCTCTGCCTTACTGGTACATCTAATATCTTGAATTAAATATAGTGATATGCCACTGGAAAAGGTTGAGAACCCCTGCCCTAGTGCAAAAATTAATGATATTAGTGATGCAATCCAGACTAAAAAAAAGATAAGCCGAAAGAACTAATTGTCTTTTTTGGCACTAATGATATCAGAGGTGAGAGGTATTCAGTGAGGGAAGATATAAAGGAGTTGTTGGATGATGGAAAAAATGAAGAGTGAAAAGGTGAAGATTGTGAGTCTCCTACCATTTTATGATGGAGGGGAATTGAAAAGGAGGGCACTGATAGCAAACAAATCAATATGCAGGTTGTGCAGAAGGAATGATGTAGAATTTGTGGAACTATGATCTGAGTTTGACAGAAAGAAGGATTTGTATAATGCTGATGGACTGTACCTAAATGATTTTGATGTTAGGTGTCTGGAGAGAGGTTTGATCCAAAGCATGCTGAAGTGTGCCTTCACATACTTCACCAAATATGTGAACATGCCCACTAGGCAAGTGAGTGAGAATGACCAACAAATGAGGAGTCAGTGATAGGATGGGGGGGTGGGGGAACTGCTGAATTACAGCCAAAAAGAATGAAGACAAGCAAGAGGGGGACTGTTCATTTGAAGCATTCTGGTGTAAGACCAAGTCCAATAAGACAAAATATTATAGTTGGCTACTGCTTTAAGCCAGGGGTTTCCAGGGATGATATGGAAGACATGCATCAGCAAATCAGTGCGAGTGCAGGTTGAGTATTATTGTGTCGGACTGTCAACCATGGAAATATAGATCATATGGCAAGAAGGAAATGGAATTTATACACCTATTGAAAGATAATTACTTGAGACAGCATGTGATGAAGGGGGACTTGGGGTGCAAGAGTATTTGGACCTGGTCATAGGATCAGAAGAGCTATCCATAAACAAGGTGGCCACATTGCTTCCATCATGATGAATATTTTTTCAAGAAGGGATATATATGGAACTACAAGGCAAGTGATTATGATAAGCTTAGGAGGAAGCTTGAAAACTTACCATTGCATAAAAATCTGCAAGGGAAGGATGTTAGGAGCATGGGAGATAGTTAAGGGGCATCTAGAGAAAGCATTATCAAATTGTATATCTAAGGTTAATCAGATAGGAGCTAGATGGATGTGTAGTATCATTAATTATGAGCTGCAGAAAAAGAAAATATTGTGAAGGTTATATAAGGAGAAAGGAGACCAGCAAACTCATGAACAGTAAAGAGATCAGGCAAGAAAGGTGAACAATCTGGTGAAGAAGACAAAATCAGATTATAAGAGAAAACTAGCCAAGCAGGACAAGGGAAATCCCAAAGAGTTCTTCAATTACATGACAAGTAAGAGGAAGAATAACTATGGAAGAATAACCTTAATGGTGATGGGGTGACAGAAGTAGATAAAATAGACGGGTTATATCATACCACTTTGCAAGGATATATTATCCAAGTGAGGTTATGGCATTCACAGACTAATGTGAGAACAGAGGAGAATGAATTGGAGGTTCTTAGAATATTACAGAATTTCAATGTAAATACAGCTGTGGGATTACATGGATATCAGCTTGCATTTTGCAGGAATATGTAAGGAAAGTGGCAATGCCTATGACCATTCTCTAATTTTAAGTGTCAGCTCTGGTAGAGTTCCAAGGGAAGTGGAAAGAAAGAAAAATAATTCCCTTGTTCTAAGACTGCAGTAGCAAATTATAGACCAATCATCATCTCAGAAGTATGGTAAAAGTACTGGAAAGCTGATCAAAAAGAGAATTCAAGGATGGGTGGATAAGAATATGATACTCTATGAGGGGGCAATATGGCTTTGTGAAGGGCTGGCCATGCCTTAGTAATTTACTAACTTTTTTATAACAGAGTGACAGCTGAGTTGGATAAAGGAGATGGCTACACAGTGATTATGCTGTATTTTTCCAAGGCATTTGACAGAATACCACATGGAATTCTTTTTTTTTGCAAATTAGAACAAATGAGAATGGATATGGCACTGGTTATGTGGATAAGAGGGTAGCTGATGGACAGATATCAAAAAGTGGTATATAGCAGAGCAGAATCTAGGAGAAAGCAGGTGACTAGTTATGTGCTACAAGATTCTTTGCAAAAACCACTACTGTTTAATTTGTACATAAATGACATAGGAAATAATCTGAAAGGCAATATTCAGTTGTTTGCTGATGATGCAACATTAGGTAGAATAGAATAATCGTTAATTAAGCAATGGAGAGCATAGAGGATGGTTTAAACAGACTGTCAGTATTAGTAAAAGATGATGGGTATAGTTTAATGGGGAGAAACGTAAAGTTATGTATTTTTGATAAATCGATTGCAAACAGTATACCACACTGATGAAACTGTACTCCAGGAAATATATGATTCTAGGGATTTGTGGGTGGTTGTAGAAGAGAGTTGATGTTTAGAAGGCATACTGCTATTACTTAACTATTGAAGAACACAACAAGCAGCGATAAGGAAGTAGTTATTCAGGTCTGATCTCCATGGCTTCTTGGTGATGAGTAAGTGGTGGAAAGGATTCAGAGGCCAGTGAACAAAATGGTGAGGGGTGTGTGTGTGGAATATGCCCTATAAGGATAGATTGAGGATGTGTAATTCACATCCTCAATCAATCCTCACAAAAAATCTAGCCTCTAATTACACCCTTACCAACCACAAAAGCATGGTTAGTAGGATTGTGATTTAGATTTTTCATTTGGAGAGTTGCGAATAATTGGAATGGGTCAGTTGTGAGTGCTTTGTCTGGTTCAACTGAAGGAAGAGTGGGTAGTTTGGGTCTCACATGATGAATCTCTGCACTTCATAGCAGAGCGCATCCAACAATAATAATAATGATGATGATGCAACAAAGGGAAACAACTAATAATAAGTGAAGGCATCACTCATAAATTATGCATATGACTATCATAATTGTAGATATTAAAACCTAAATCTACAGTATCAGATAACAAAATCTGAAGTAACTTGTAAAAAAATATAAGATGTTGATTTAATGCCAACAAAACAAAACAAAACAGTGAAGACAATACAGTAGAGGAAGTAACAATAATTTTAAATAAAAAACATAAGTAAACTCTGCTAGCACAGTGACGTACAGTACAGTGATGAGGGTATGAAGTGCCTGTGCAAGCGTCTAACTTGCACCCCCCCCAACCCAAAAATGACAAACATTTAAATGTAACAAGTTAAATTTTACTAAATGCAATATGTTAAATACTTACTATTAACCCCATCAAAATGAGTTGCAGAATTTGTGTGTCTAAAACAGCATATTGCCGAAATTTAAAAATACAATATAAAATAGTGGACTTTTATATCTATTTATTTATTTTTAACATTTGTTACGTTTTGCTCCCCAAACCTAGTTGAGGCTGTGGCGGGCGCCTCTTTTGCCAAGCCCTTGTTACAGCACTGAGCACCTTTTATTCCCATGTGGGAATTAGGTGAGGCCATTTTAGTACTATCTAACTTTGAAGACTGAGGGAGGGGGTTCAGTTCAATTTCCACCAGTAGCTAATCAGAGATACCTGGCCCAAGGCTATCATTCATTATACATGGCACCCAGTGAAGAGGGATGTCTGACAAGTGCCACCATCTCGTGGTTCCTAATTCTACCAGTATGTTTATTGTCTGAAATAGTGATGGTTGTATGGTCAAATTTCTTCAGTTTACAGGATGAAAAACCAAAATTTCCAGGAGAAAAAACCCACTTACCAATGCCATAGATTGACTAACTTGGGAACTGGTTGAAAAAAGGATTAGAAAATGTTTCTCTAGTTGACAACTAAAATCAAACTTAGGATACTCTTTTTTCAGGTGACCTAGAGCTGTGGATGCACATGCCAGTTCCACACTATACTAATTTTTTTAATAATTAATTTTAAACAATAATTTCACGAAAGAGTAAATAGTTGCAATTTCTTTGATTTGTTGAGCACATGTAATTTAAATGAAACTTCGAGAATCTCAATAGGATGAACAAGAATGAGCAGAAAAGAGAAAAAGTAATAAATTATTCAACTACCTGAAAATAAAACTCCATAATTCAGTCATTATTCCTACTACACTTCATTGTGCTGAGACAAGATGCTTAAAGAAAATTGCTAGCAGTTGAAATGAAATGTCTCTGAAAAATTAATAAAACACACTGGAAAGATTTCAAAACAAATGAAAAAATTAAACAAGAACTTTATAGATCCCATACAATTATGGATAACATCAAACGATAAGGAATGGTTTGGTCACATAGTCAATGTATCCAGTCACTACCCTACCAGGTGTCGAATGGACAAATCCATCCAGCACATCACTATTCAAAGTGAAGATCATTAATCTATAAAAAAGATCTATATCTCTAACATGGTTACAGGCATTATAGAAAAATTCTCTAAACCTGGAAATAATGAAAGATCTTGCGCAAGACAGAAGATAATGGCAAATCACCATCCATGAGATGCTCAACCTCTCGTAGAAGAGAAGAGAAAAGAAAGGTTCTCAAATGAGAAAGAGGAGGGAAGTGCACTCCTATCATCAAAACCGTGTATTCAAATGGAGAAGGTCAATGATATATAAAAGAGAAAAGAAAGCAGGTGTTAAAAAAAAAAAAAAAAAACAGCCTTGTGGAATACCAGCATCAGTTGCAAATTTAGGATAAAGATTCATTCTTCATAACATATAACGTGTGTCCAGAGAGGAAACTGGCAACCCAACTACTGTATTCTGAAAAAAGACCAAGTATGGTCAGTCTTCTGTCTGCTTAAAGATATCAAGAGTAACCACTTGAGGTTTCATGAACTTTCCCATGGAATGTGTCATCATATCATCATATTGTTGTATCAACATACGAAATAAATAACAAAATTTGTTCAGTATGGTGGGTCGTCCGCTATGGGTAGCACTTGCAGTTGACTCCCTGCACAATTCCATCTTAGTATGGTATCACTGACTGTTCACCTAGGATGGCCCAATTTGTCAACAATTTGCCGAATACATAGGCCTGCGTCATGGCATCCTATCATAATGCCTCTTTCAAACTCTGTCAGTTTCCTTCTCGAAGCCAGTCCAACCCCGGACGCATTGGCACTGACTTGGGAGCATCATATTCCTCCAATTTATACCTGCTACAAACACGTGACTCATGACATGGCAGGATGCCCTTGCCCATGGGAGTATACGTCGACTTCTTTCCAAGCATCGTATCTTTAATATCTGCGATTTCTGTTTATTTAGCATTGCCAAAATGAAGACTTTCTTGAATCTTCTTTGATAAAAAGGGAAAATAAAATTTTGCTTTCCCTAAATATAATAACTGTCACATGTGTGGACATAGTTTGTGCTGTTTAAAATAGTGCAAGCCAAGGCAACTCCTATTCCAGTTTTGTTCTCATAAGTTCCATAGTAAATTTTTGAAACTTCACATTCTTTCTCCATTTGGCTATAAAATATAGATGGATCCATAATATTCTCCAGTTTGATATAATGGAACTGTCAATTTAATTCATAGATAACATTGTGTTAAAAAAAAAATACAGTTTAAAATATTAAAATCAGAACGAAATATTGCACATATTTCTTCATATATATTAACAAAATATTAATCACGCAGAACTCAGAACATTGCTGGTTTGATGGGTGAAGCACTAATGCTTTTCATATTCCTCTTTGTCTATGAGGGCGGTTCTTTGATTGAAGTGTTATTGAACTCCTCTAGGCTCGCCCTGTGAGGCATTGATATTAACTACATTCAGCTGCGCATAAGATTGATTTGGGTCTTTATATTTGTAGTATTCTGCTTCATTGTAGTCCGAAGCTTGTTTGATCAGCAGGGTTAGATGACTACTTGGTTGATGAAGAACTTTTCTGCTAGATCGTGGAGAAAGAAGGAAATATAAGGAATGTTGACATCTCTGTGAATCTGGGAGTTTCTTATAAACCATGGGGCATCCAGAATCATCCTCAGGCATTTGTTCTGTATCCTCTGCAGATTTTGAATATTTGTATTCGAGGTTGCTCCAAGCAGGAGATGCATCAGTGATGACTAGGCATATTACTATCTTATATTATTATTAAGGCCTCCAAGGAGTCAAAAGACTCATCACGGGAGGTCCTTCCTAGGAAACACAAAGCCTATCAAGACTCATCATGGGAGGTCCCACCTAGGAAACACAAAGTCTATCAAACCACTCCTTAAACTCATTGCCCATTCTCGCTCTCACCACTCCATCAGGCAATGCATTCCATGGTTCAAACACCTTCCATGCAAAGAAACCACTCCTCACCCTCTTGCTCACAGTTTCCTTTCGTAACTTCCAGGGATGGCCCCTTGTCATTACTCCTTACCGCTGCTCAACCAAGCAAAAGAACTTCCCAGTGTCAGCCCTGTAACCACCTCTCAACAGTTTAAAAGTCTCAATCTATTTTTCACCTCTCCGTCTTCTATCCAACAAACTCTGCAGTCCACATTCCCTTAGCCGATTCTCATAACTAACATTGTACAGTCCTGAAACCATCTTTGTTATCTGCCTTTGTACCCTTTCCACAGATAATTTATCCCTTTCAAATCCTGGAGACCAAATCTGAGAACAATAGTCTAAGTCTGGTCTGATCAGGGTCTTATACAATGGAATAATAACTCTTATCTCTGCAGAAGAAGAAGAATCTCTGCAGGTCAGCATCCTTCTCATTATTGCAGCAATCCTCTGTGTTACCTTCACCACCTTTGCAACATGTACCCTGAATTTTAGGTTTCTATCAATCATCAACCCGAGATCTCTTGTCTCCCCTACTTCGTTCAGTATAGCTCCTCCAATAGAGTATGCAGCGTCCCATCGATGTGTCCCAAACCTCAAGACCTTACATTTTTCTGTATGAAACCAAAACCCCCATTCATTTGCCCATCTGTCTAGCTTATTCAACTCCTCTTGCAAGGCTACCACATCTGCACTATTACTAATAACCCTTCCCAGCTTCATATCATCCACAAACAACTGAATATCCCCTTGCAATCAGGGCTGGATTAACCATTAAGTAAAATAAGCACGTGCTTAGGGCATCATGGAAAGAGAGGCACCACAGAATTTCTGTTTTAGTTACACGAATTTAATTTAAATTAATTTTTAATTAGTTTTTCATTGTTTTTATCTTTTCTTACTGTTATCTGCTTTGTTTCAATAAGTAGTGACATGTAGAAGGCCTAATAAAACTCTAACCACATGCATGACGCTTCATTTACACCGTATTATTGCTCACGGCGCTTTCTGGCACTACCACTGCGTCAAATGAGGTAATAACAGATCCCAAGAACCAAGATGAAACGTGTTCAGTTAAATGGTGCACAAAAGTGAAAACTATCAAAAAAAGAAACAAGAGGAAACTTTGGAATTAGATTCCAAGACTGTAAAGCTGACTGATTTTTTCACACAAGTTCCACAACATTATATACCAATTCCTGATCAGAGCCAATCTCCATCATCAGAAGTGGACACAATTACCACTTTGATCACTTCAAAATCAAAATGATGATGTTGGAATCATCAAGGTGTCACAAGCAGATTCATCTAGCACATGTCTCACTACTGACCTCACTGTGTCAAAATTCTCTTGATATCTCTACTGCAAATGTTGATGCAAGTTACTTTACAAAACATTTTGAGGTTGAAATAATTGCTGAAAATGAAAGTTTAGTGGGCCATGGTGATGGTGGTGAAATGATTCAGTCTGCAAAAGATGAAGTAAATATAGCAAAAGATCCAGGTGGCTTGATTTCTCTGCTGATGACATGGCTTATTGGACTGCTTGTGGACCCAGTGACTGTCAACACCACAATGGGCCATTTGACAAATCTTACCAACATTTCAGTAGTGGCAAACCAGTAAGATACTGTTCGCAGAAACTTTTTGTTGGGACAAAAGTCAATGGTGAGGAATACAAGAGAGTGGTTATTGTATTCACCATCAACGGGATCAGTTTATTGTTTTGTTTGTAAACTGTTTGCTCCTAAAAGTTTCTTGCATTTTGTTACAAGAGAAGTGTTCAGTGACTGGCGAAATACTGTTGTAATTGATCAACATGAAAAAAGCACTACTAGCCAAGACTCTATGCTAACATACTTAACTCGCAGACAAGGTGTAGGGTTGGGACAACAGTTGGAAAAACAAATTCAGGAAGAGCGCGATTACTGGGAACATGTCCTGAGGCATGTCATAGCTGTTATTTGTACGTTACTGAATGTAGCTTGGCTTTTCGAAGAAACAGAAGAAAGATTTGGATAATTGCAAAATGGGAACTTTTTAGGGCTGCTTGAGCTCATAAGTCAGTTTGATCCATTTTTAGCAGGTCACATTGCGAAATATGGAAATTGTGGCAAAGGAAATTCTTCTTATCTGTCCAAAGCTACCTGTGAGGAACTCATTCAACTGATAGCTCAAAAGGTCCACGTGCTTACTGTTGATGAAGTAAAATAAGTTTCAGTAAGGAAATACCGTGAGTAGACATATTACTAACTATTATAATAACGGAATTAACTCGCATCAATTATTCTTTATTCGTAGAATTTTCACCTGAGTATCGCAGGCATCATCAGTACAGGTACAAGGCTAATTAAACAATAACTGTTATATTCACCAAGCACCACCTAAGTAGCTAAGGTTAAATTTCCTAAATTCATCCAAGGATCCAATTCACCCTAGAAGTAGAAATAAATAAGCAATTAGCATTTCTAGACCTCTTGATTCTTCGCCAACCAGATAGTTACCTACAATTCACAGTCTATAAGAAAGAGACTCATACAGGCCAGTATACATCCATGCTGAATCATATCACCATCCCAGCCAAATGGCAGGTACTATAAAAACACTAGTTCATAGTGCCCACTCCTTTTGTTCTTCAGAAGAGCTTTTACAAAAAGAATTATAGTATATTAATTCCTCCTTCATATCCAATGGCTATAAGAAGTCCTTCATAAAAAGAACTTTAAGCAGTCGTGCTCCAGCAGCATCGTCTTCAAGTACAGAAGAACCTACACGCATACCTATCCCCTATGTACAAGGGGTTAGTGAACGCATAGCTAAGGTGCTAAAACCACTAAATATCTGTGTGGCTTTTCAACCCATCAGAAAAATCTCCACTTTCTTAATGTCTCCAAAGGACAAGCTCCCACATCTCAGCTATCCAGGTGTCTACCAGATTCCCTGCTCGTGTGGATTATCATATTTTGGACAAACAGGAAAATCTGCTCAGGTTCGATTAGAAGAACACCAGTCATACATCCAGTACCTTGGACCCGAACAGTCTGGAATTGTAGAACATGCCATCAACACCAGACAGAGTTAAGTGGAACAAGACAAAAGTCATTCACAAAAATTCAGTACGGCTATACAAAGAAACATGTGAAACATTACTTCACTCCCCTAACCTAAACAGATCCGATGGTTTATGTCTTTCCCCCTTGTGGGAGATAGTACTGTATAAAGCAGCAAATCTTTCCTAACATATAATTGTACACACACACACACACACACTATATATATATATATATATATATTAAAAAAAAAGGGGAAAGAAGGGAGGGGAAAAATTTTTTTAATGATAATTGAATAATTAAATAATTATTATTTAATAATTAAATTACTAAATAATTAAATTTAAATAATTAAAATAAAAATAAATAAATAAATAATAATAATTAAATAAATTTAGGAAATTTAACCTTAGCTACTTAGGTGGCACTTGGTGAATATAACAGTTATTGTTTAATTAGCCTTGTACCTGTACTGATGATGCCTGTGATACTCAGGTGAAAATTCTACGAATAAAGAATAACTGACGCGAGTTAATTCCATTATTATAATAGTAATGAAGTAAAATTTTCTGGTTATTTTAGTTTGTCAGTTGATTCAGCACCAGATCTGTCACATATCGACCAGTTAAGTGTTGTACTTAGGTACTTAAAAGATGGACAGCCTATTGAACGCTTTTTAACCTTTCTGGAAATGAAAAGCCATACCAGTGAGGAAATGGCAAATCAGGTGTTGCAGTATTTACGTAAAGTTTGTCAGCTAAACTTTTCAAAATGTAGGGGTCAGTCTTATGCCTCTATCATGTCTGGGCGTTATAAGGGGATGCAGCAAAAAATTTTAGAAACAAACAAGTTTGCTATATATATGTGCCCTGTGCAGCTCATTCACTAAATTCGGTAGGCCAAAATGCTATTGACTGCTGTCAAGAGGCAGTTAATTTCTTCTCTACAGTGCAGTTGTTCTATACCTTTTTTTCAGCCTCAACCATTCAGTGGACAATTCTTAAAGGTTGTATTGAAAATGAAAATGTCTTAAAATCCCTCTCTGATACCAGATGGAAGGCACATGCTATGGCAACAGCAGCAATTTTGGAATTTTTCCTTCAAATTTTAGAAGCATTAGACTGTATAGCTGAAGACCAGTCACAAAAGGGAGACACTAGAAGAGAAGCAGATAATATTGCAAATAAGATGTAAGAGCTAGAATTCGTTTTTATGTTGAATTTTTGGGATGAGATTTTGCAAAATTTTCATAGAGTAAGCCAAGTTCTACAGAATGAGGATGCCAACTTAAAAACATGTGCAGATCTGTATGGATCATTAGCTGACCAATTGTGCACTTCACGAAATGAATTTGAAAGATATGAAGCAGCTACAAAGGAAGTGCTTTGTAGCACTTCCAGATGTTGATTACAAGGCAGCTCAAACTCACAAATATATCAGAAAGAAGGTGCCCAATGACGGAGATTCTCCAGAAGTATATCTGAATGCCAGAGATAAATTTCATATCACCACCTTTTACACAATTGTTGACAAACTTGAAACTGAGATGAGAAGAAGAGGAGAGATATACAACGAAATATCAGAGAGATTTTCTTTTCTAAGTGATGTGTCACATAATGCTACTTCAGTGACTTCAATATCTACTGAAATTGAAAAGTATTCTCAGTGTTGTCAAAAGCTGATTGATGCTTACCCAGAGGACTTGAACACTAATTTCTCAGCTGAGCTTCAGCACTTTCACTTATATGTGCACCATAAGTTCAGTGCAACAAAAAATGTAAAAAGATTCAGTCATGCTGAACTTTATAAAATAATTGTAGAAGACAATATTGAGTGTGCCTTTCGTATATTTTTAACATTAATGGTCACAAATTGCTCAGCTGAGAGTTCATTTTCTCAGTTGCAGTATATTAAAAATCCCATCAGAACAACTATGCAACAAGGCAGGTTGAATGCCTTAGCTCTACCAAGTATAGAAGCAGATGTGTTACGTAAGATTAATTTTGAGGATCTGATCAAAGACTTTGCAATTAAAAAAAGTAGGAGAAAACTTTTCAAATCTAAGTCCATCTTACTATAAGTTTTGTTTCATTTTGAAAAATAAAAATTTATTTTATGGTTTATTATTGTTTATATTTTGAATTATATATATATGGGGCACCAAAATCTTTTAAGTGCTTAGGGCCTCTATGGGTCTTAATCCAGCCCTGCCTGCAATCCACTGACAATGTCATTGATATAAAGGTTAAACAATATAGGTCCCAGTACCGAGCTCTGTAGGACCCCCACTTGTAGCTCTGCTTCCTTGAAACTGCCCCACCATACACAACTCTCTGATATCTATATCTGACAGCCAATCCTGAATCCAGTTGATCAACCTAACATCCAAACCCATGTGCTGCAACTTAAATATCAGCTTATCATGTGGCACCCTGTCAAATGTCTTTGCTGAATCCAAGAAAATGGCAGCACATGCCTTTCCCTCATCTACTGCTCTTGTAACTTTATTATAAAAGGCTAGCCTATTACTAAAACAAGAGCGCCCCTTCACAAATCCATGTTGACTCTCATAGATAACATTACCCTCATGTGCCCAATGCTGTATATGATCCCAAACTAATTTCTACAAGAACTTAACTATTGATGTTAAGGAAAAAAAAAAAAAACCAGACAAGCTAGCCTATAATTACACATTTCCAGTCTGCTACTGCCATTATGCAATGGCACTATCTTACCTTCCTTCCATTCCCTGGGCACCTTAGCCAGACGTTCATTGAAAAGCCAGGTCAAAGGAGCTGTCAGTTCTTTAGCACATTCTCTCAAAACTCATGAAATACCATCCAGTCTCACAGCTTTACTGACATCCAGAATAATAATAATAATCGCATGATGATACACGGCTGTGAGTCCCCTTTACAGGGAGGTATGGCACCATCTCAGTCTCCCCAAATTTTATCTGGGCTCCGGAACCGGCATAGCTGACGAATCAGACCTATGGCTGGGTCAGTATTCCTGACTGTAATCCGTGTGTTCACTGGACTGGTTTGCCTGCTTGCGGGATGAAAAACTCCAGATAAACTGGTGGAAAAAACCCTGCTGGCCACGTCCAAGACCAGCTAACTTGGCTATAGCTGAGGAAGATCCTTAAGCTCCTCACATTGTCAATGGGAATCGAACCTAGGACACTCCTTCCCCAGGCATATGGTTGTGAAGTGCACAGCCACTCGGCTAACGCCCAGAGTACTCAATATTTGGAACACGCTCTCCTCCTGCACCTCTAAACCTCAAACCTGCCCTATACTTCTAGTATTAAAATTTACTCCTCCAGGATGAAATACACCAATAAAGTGTTCATTGAACAATTCCACTATTTCCTCTGCATCAGTCACTCTGTTCCCATTTTTATCCCACAATGTCATTCTTCCACAATCATTTCTCCTCCTACTGGCCACATAGCTAAAAAATTCCATAGGATTTTCTTTGGATCTTAGGGCCAATCTCTTCTCATATTCCAATTTCACCTTCCTTACCATACTAGTTACTCTCCTGGCCTGTGTCCCAGGAGAAATATTCTTCATGCATCTGCTCTTCACCTGTCTCCTTATATCCCTTCCATAGCCTCTTTTTCACATGCAGTTCCTGTTTAACCCTCTCATGCATAAGGGCCTCATGTGAGGACACATAAAAATGATGTCCTCAGATGAGAATATCGTTTTTAACATATACAATGCACAAATTTAGCAAAATGAATGAATTCATGTTAATACGTGAGATTAAGTGGCACTGTATCATCATTATAATTTTTTGTAAATAAATATAAAAATTCATGCATGAGAGGGTTAATATTGTTTGTCATCCACTTTACACCAAATGTGTCCTCTTCTTCACTTGTGGAATACAGCTTACTATTGCTGCTAACAAATATTCCTTTGCAATTTCCGAAGCACTAATGATATCCCGGCCTTCCAATTCTTCCCTCCACGAAACTTCCCCAAGTTGATGTCCAAGACTATTATAATCACCTGCCTTATAATTCCACATATGTCCCTGTCTTTTTTAAACTCATGCATGTGTACTCATCTTCCAAGTCAAAACCACATGTCTCTCCCCAACGGGGGAGAGATGTCATCTCGGTTATTATCAACTCTTTTGATGCTATGACCAAATCCAAAACTCTTGTTTCCTCTATTACATGTTGCCTAAAACATTTGTCCCTCAGGAATTCTAGAAATTCCATTCCCTTATTGCTACATGCATCTTCCTCTCCCCAATTTATACTGCTGTAGTTAAAATCTCTCATAACAATTATTCTTCTTGCACTTGACAAGCTCAACTGTCTAAACATATCCTGGTCCCACCCTTTGTGCTCTTTGGTTTGTAGCAACACCCCACTAAATATCCTGTCTTGCTCTTCTCTACCTCACACCATATGTTTTCAACATCATTAGTGCCAGTGTCTTCCAAAGCTTCCACTCTTAGAGGACATGAGTCGTCACTTATCAAAAGCAGTACTCCACCACCATGCTATCCCTTCCTATCCTGCCAAAAAATGCTGTATCCTGCTACTTCTATTCCTGTTATTATATCCTCTTCTGTCAACCACGTCTCAGTGATCCCAATAATCTTTGGCCAGGCTGAAGCTATCAGAACCACCAATTCCTCTCCTTTATTACAGATACTCCTGGTATTAGTATAAAAGCATAAAAATGCCACCGTTTCTATACCCAGCATTATCCCCTCTAGACTCCATTGGGCTCAGCGTTACCTGAAGTCATCCCCCTTCTCCCATGTGCCGATTCTCACAAGAAGCCACCCCTGCTACCATCCACCTTGGGCATTCTAGTGTCCCTGCATCAACTCGTTCAGAACAGCAATCTGTCCAGATGCCTACGTACTGCCTCATTCAAATGCAAGCAGTCTCTCGCATACAATTCCTCTCTATCCTCAAACACCCTACAATCATCAACATATTCCAATCCTCTCTTCTGACAAATTCTAGCTATGATATTATTCAATATTACTGCTCTTCTGCTCAGCTTGTCACTATCATACCTAGGCAACACACACACTATCATTCCTCTCTGTGTCTTCTTTCGTACAACCTCAAGCAAGAATCTCATCTCTCTCTCACTGCCCAATTTACATTACCTCTCAAGTTATGTTCCTACCATCACAATCATCTCATCCACCCTTTCACCCCCCTTAATTGCCATAGCCACACTTTCTATCGTTCCTCCTGGCAAACAGTCCTCATACATCCTCCAACCACAGATCATTGAGTCCCCATACATTACACATAGCATATATATAAGTAGTTTGTTAATATGCATATATAAGTAGTTTTTTTACGTATATCCAGCTTGCTTCTGCTGTTGGTCATGGGGTAGAGTTGCACGATTGCTCTAGATGTCTTCTAGCCAATGGGCTTTATATGATTGTTGAATTTAAGTTTTTATCAAGTATCACGCCTAGGTATTTAACTTCGGTCTTCCATGGAATCTTAACTCCTAATAGGTGTATGTCCTTCTTGCTATGGACCTTCTTTTTGGAACACATTATAACTACTTTTTTTTAGGTGTTTACTTGAATCTTCCAGTCCATCAGCCACTTTTCTAGTATATGAATACTGCTTTGGAGTCTAGTGATTGCCAGTCGGGGATTGAGTGATCTTGCTAGTAGAGCGGTGCCATCTGCATATAATACAGTGATGGTTGTAATAGAGTTTTTGGGAATGTCAGCTATGTAAATTGAAAATAGAAGGGAGGCCAAGAGAGAGCCGAACACCAACCAGAATTTTGCATCTAGTTGATCCGATTTCATTTATTTTGACTTGTATAAATCTGTCTTTGAGGTATGCATCTATTATTTTTATTACTTTAATTGGTAGGTTGAATTCTATGAGTTTATAAAGCAGGCCTTGATGAATTTGACACCTTGTCAAATGCCTTTGCAATATCTATGAAGACTGCAGCTGTATGGAGGTTCCAATTGTAGCCTTTCGTGATTTGTTCAACTAGTCTACAGTATTATGGTCTTTACGGAATGCACATGGCTCATTTGGAATCATTCCTATTTGTCCATTTCAGATTGAAGCCTTGTGAGTAACTTTTTCAGCGATCTTACCAAGACCAAGGGTCGAAGGCTGATAAATCTGTAGCTTACTGGGAGTTGGGGGTTCTTTCCAATCTTTTTGAAAGGGATGATGTCGGCAGTCTTCCAGGTTGTGGGAAAGTGCTGAAATTTGAGAGTAGCATTGATTATGTTGACTAAATGAATTATAGCTTTTCTGGGTAGTAATTTGATTATTCTGTTGGTGATGCCATCTGGACCTGGAGCCTTTTTGTTGTTCAAATGGGCTATAATATTTGTTATTTCTGCTGGAGAAGTAGGTGCGATAGGTTCTGAATTGTCCTTTTGTTGTTTTAAGACTTGCTTGACACACCGGTGAATTTCGTAGATAAGGTTGATGTTTACATTTTCATAAGAGGGGTTACATTGTGTTTCCAAGTTGTCAATTAGAGCTTCTGCTTTTTCTTTGTAAGTGTGGGCCACTCCTTTCTTGGTCTGTATTGGGAGTATAAGTTGCCTTTTAGTGTGAAGAGATCTCAAGAATTTCCAGATGGAGTTATCCTCTGGGTTTAGGTTAGTCAGTTTGGTTTCCCAATAGGTTTCAGTGCTTTTGAAGAGATTCACGGACTTGGCGATTTAATCTGTTCAGTACTGTTTTATCTTGTGGGCTCTTGTGTTGTGGTATCTTTTGCAAGCTTTGTTTTTTGCTCTTATTAGATCCATGATTTCCTCAGGGATCCGACTGATCAGGTGAAAAATGAAAGACTGTAGTTTGGTTAACTGAATTTATTGCTTTTTGGATTTGACTGGTTAGGTGTTGTTTACAGCAAAGTCTATCTCCTCTTTAATGTGAATAACAGGGGCTGGGCCGACATGCTCTGGGAAAATTCTAGAGTTTGTCCCAAGGTATAAATGAGTGCGGTGGAGTGAGTTGTTCGAGCGTACTGAGCTTAAGCAGGATCGGGTTGTGGTTGGTCAGAAGATAGTTCATTTAGTGTTTTCAGCTGATACTGGTATCTAATGTTGCTGAGGATGACTATGTCAATTACATCTGAGCTTACAGCTGGGCTGTGATGAGTGGGCTCTGTAGGTCCGGCTATATCTATTGAGTTTTGGGCTGAATAATTGTTTAGTGTACGACTTTTATTGTTGATTGTGGCGTTGAACCAAGCTGTGTGTTTGGCATTGAAATCTCCAGTCATAATAATGGAGTCAGTAGAGCTGAAAATGGAATCCAAATCAGATGCCAACAGTGGGATGCTGGGTGGGTTGTATGTGTCGTAGATTTTGATGCTGCCAGTATTGTTAGTATGAACTTGAATACCTGTTATCTCAAGATTCTTGGTTTGTGGGTGTTGGTCAAGATGTTATGGCTTATATAATTTTTGATGTATACAGCTATGCCTCCTCCACTGATGGTAAGTCTATCTGTTTTATACATCACGAAGCCCCATAATTTAGGGCTATTAGCTGGCCGAAGGTGTGTTTCGTTAACTAAGACTATATAGGGATTGTATCTGTGAGTGAACTCTTGCAGTTCAAGGATTTTGTTTACCAGACCACATTCCATGCAATCATCGTGAGTGAGTTCAGTTTGAATTTTTTATACATTGTACAGAGTAGTCAGTATGGATTGGGTTTCCAGATAGAATCTCTTTCTGGAAGATGGTGAGGAGTTTGCTTTGTTGAATTCCCGTAGCATGGTGGCAAGAGATGCAGTTAGAACTGATGTTAAGTTGGAGCTTGCTTGCTCATGAGATGAATGAATCTGAGTTTGAGCTGGCTCTGCATGTGTTTTGATCATGGACGAAGACCGCGTGCCTTCCTGTGCTGCTGAAGGTGAGGTATTTCGAAAAGGAGGGCAACCTGCTTGGTTGCTTATGGTGTCATTACATGGGGGAGCAGGGTTCACTCATGCTGATCCACAATTTTTTGGGTGGAAAAGGCAGCCCTCGTAGTTTGCGGGGTGAAATCCTCTACAATTAGCACAACAGGCAGGTGTAGTCCTTGGCTTGGTGCAGGAGCTGTTCTGGTGTCCTTCACCACATTTTAGACATCTGTAGGCTGCTCTGCACAAATTTTAGACATGCCCAAACTTTTGGCCTCTATGGCATTGGCCTGCCAATGCCCTTTTCCTTAAAGGCTCAGCAGTAATTCTGAGCCTGCAGATAGATATCTGTCACTTCGTATATCCTTTTCTGGGTGTTGCCGATTTCTACTAGTACTAAGGCATTGGCCTTTTGTCAGATCTCAGCATTCTGCTAACTTTGATTGGGGTAAGTCCTTGACTGATGAGGGTGGCAGTGACCTCATCTGTTAGGATGCCCTTGGCAACCCCTCTGAGGAACACTAACATTTTTCTCGCTTGCTAGTGTGAAGGTGTGGAAGGGCAATTTGTCCAACATTTCTGTCATTTTGTGATAATCTGAGACAGTAGCAGGATGAATCTTAACTCCCTCAGCTGTATTTCTGGCCCTGGAGAAGTTGATGTTTTGTTCACCAAGGGTCCTTGAACCTGATGTCCACTTTTCTTTGTCTCGGAGGATCACTGGTGGGTATTTTTACTTTGTGTTTTCTGAAACTTGTGGTGTTAAATCTTCTTCCATAAGATCTTCAGATGTCCTCCGCCTTTTGGTTGCCTGTGCACCCTGGGAGTTGATCTGTCGAGGGTTCTTGGATGATGGGACTATTGTGAATGCATCCTCTGTATCCTCATCCTCTCCTTCTTGATCATTGACCTGGGTGTATATGTTTATAAATCCTGGGAATTCTGTATCAAACCTTTTTAATATCTTCTTGAACAGGTCAAGCAACTGCTCTTTGCTAAAGGCTTGAATAATATTGTCTGTGATGTCCATACTAGCATAAAGAGCATCTTGATAGATATACTTCTTGTTCAGTTATGCCTGTTTAGGTGATCCTGCTATCTACTATAAGCTTACTATCGCTAACTAACTTACTACAGCTAACTTACTGATAGCCCTATCAGATCCTGTAGACTCATGCGGAAATCTACTAGCTAAGTAAAACAAGTTTGTAATGCCCTGCTAAAAGGGGAAAGGAGTGTTAAGAACTCACTTGGCCACAGAGTGAAAACCTACCTACCTAAAATACCATAAATCCGCCCCTGCTCCTCATTTCGGGTGGGACCTACACGGCCATCAGACTTTGTGCATTTTTCATGCAGAGGGGGAAACAGTAGGAATCAAACTGTGTCAGCCAGTGCAATGTGAGATCCCCGAAAAACGTTGTATGAAAACTAATCAGGCTCAATCTAAAATAACACGTCTCTGTTCTCGTTAAAAGTCCAGAATAAAATCCGAAATATTACAAAAATATTAACGGAAAATATTAGCGATAAATTATGGTGTACGAAAATGAATTTTTCAGCATTTTTTCGGAGTAGCATACGTCTGGTTTCTTCATAAATGTTTCCTGAAAAAAAAAAAAACTTTTAAGGAATACGCTGGTAGCTAGAGCTGAAAGAAATTTTCTGAGAAACTGTACTGGGAATAAGTTTATTCATTAGCCTTGGGGAACCCTTCAATTTGAAAACTTGCGCCAGATAAGGAGAGGTTTTTCTCAATTGGTTACGTTTGCTATCGCTCAAATAACAGGAATTTTTTTTTCTGCTTTTGCGGGCCGAATACCGAATCTTTCTATTGAATGGGCCGAAGCTGAATATCTGAAAAATATCGAATATTGCGCGCACATCCCTAATGACAATTATGCTCACATTAAAACATATTTGGGCTGTATTGTTTATTACTGATTCGATACTTTTTTTATATAAGAAAATACGAAATAAAAGTTCAGAACTATTAAACTAGAAAAGAAATAATTTATTTGCAGATAACAGATATGCAAATTTATACAGTCTAACTTTCAGATGAGAATAAACTGAAGATTCTGCTCTAAAAGCCGAAAATACGACATACGGCTGTGTCATTGTAACTTTTGCAAATCATGCAGCCTACCATTTCAGCTTTCCTATCAAGAGGGTTATGCTACGGATCAGAGGAAACATGGGGAGAAGCGCAGTTATTGCAAACTGTTACAATGAAATATCTTACTTTTTTGATAAGCAAAAACTTATATTGTATTTAAATTGTAAATAAATATTTGAGTAATTAGAAAATGTTAAGACGAATTAGCGCACACCTGATCTAAGAAAACAGTAGCGCACTCAGGATTTAATCTTGGGGGAGGGCCCGAGTTGAGTAGACTATTTGAGAATACACACTACATATCGAATACGACCTACGACTGAGCGTCTGCGATGATCGCTAATTAATAAGCAGTATAGAAATAGAAGACATGACACAACATAAATAAAACATTTAAAAAAAAAAAGAATTTTAATTGGGAAAAGATTTTTGGAAAATTTTCTAGTGTTTTTTTTTTTTTTCCTTTTTCTTTGGAGGGGGGGCTTGTAACCCCCCCCCCTCTGTGTGCGCCACTGTAAGAAACAGAAATCTGAAAATCAAAACGAAGCTAACCACAGCAAAAATGTGCATTCTTCTACCAGATTTCATAAGAATCACATTCTCGGTATCATTAATATATAAAACTAACTACGCAGGTATTTGCAACACAGCAAATTCTTAAGACACAATAACACTAACATTTGAAACCTCTGCACTAATTATTATTATTATTATTATTTTGCATTTAAAAAAAAAATAAAAATCCGATAAATTGATTCAACAGGGATTACGCCTTTGAAATATCTGCAATCTTAAACATCTTTGGAGTCGGAACTTTTTCCCAAAGATAATAAGTCGTTGTCCTTATATAGGCAACATAAGATTTGGTAAACAAACAAACACGTAGAAAGCAATACTTTCAAGACTTGGCTTATTTATAGATTTCTGTATCTGTATGTAGATCTATGCATGTTATGGTGATTAGTTTGCTTTCCATCCTTCCTCTTTACTGAAACATGACATTGATTTCTATACTCATACTTTCCTATTGTCTGGAATATATGTAGAATAAACTATTCTACACGTATAACATATTTACATTTTAATGAGAAAAGTTATTAATTGCTTAATAACTTACTTAATGGTTGTTCGCTAAGATGGTCGCCGACATTCGATAGATGGCACCATAAGAAGAAGATTTCTTTCTTTCTTGAATTTCATGCTTTCAGAAAATAATACAATTTTAGAATTTTTTATAGATAATGGACGAATTTCTATTGCATTCCCAGACTTCTTTGCCGACTCCTTCATTCAGGTCAATCATCAATATAACTTGACGCTACTTAATCTGTAATAATAAATTAAACGTCCCGTTTATGCTATTTATTACAACAACAGCGGCAGCGGCACCTGGAACTACTTAAATCAGCAGTATTCAAACAAACGGTAAATTTTAGCGTTCATAATTGCGTCATCTATATAGCAAACTGTTCGGTCTATTAAATACCAAATGTGGTTTTCTATTTTCTTCAAGAAATACCATAATGCAGAGATGGATATTTGACAAATCGACATGGCACTTTTTTCATTATCTCTTGCCGCCAAAAACCGAATGTAGCGAGCAAATGACTCTTATCGTCCTTGTCTAAACGTTTATTCCAGTTATTTTTGGAAATATTAAGAAATATCGGAATAATAACCAGTTATTTAATTCTCTGTAAAGAACAGAAAATGTCAAAACAATAAAGATCAAATCAGTGACGCACTCAGGATTTAATCTTGGAGGGGGCCGAGTTGAGTAGACGTTTTGCGAATACACACTACACATCGCCTACGACCTATAACTGAGCATCTGCAGTGATCGCTAATTCATAAGTAGCACACAACATAAATAAAAAAAAAATGAATTTTAATTAGGAAAAGATTTTTGAAAATTTTTCTAGTGTTTTTTCCTTTTCTTTGAGGGGTGCCCGGGCCCCTTGGCCCCTCCTCTGGGTGTGCCACTGGATCAAATAATTGTTCTTTCGCTATATCATTATTAAACATGGCGGCAGAACTGAGATTGCTTTCAGAAAGAAAATTTGTTTTTATTACACCTTTTATTATACCTGCCCTTCGTTACTATACATTTACTCTACAGATTATGATAAAATTTGTGTTTGGAAATTATGGATTTTTTTTCCTTAAATAGAAAAAGATTTTTCTTTAAGAATAAGAATAAGAAATTGTATATATGATTTCTTATTTGCCTCTATTACCCCGTGAGTCAAAAATAATGATAAAACTCCTTTTTGTTAAAAAAAAAAAAAAGTATAATGAGTCAATGAATCTTACTGGTCTGTCATTGTCCACCAGACATTTATTTTTTTTTTTAACGTGGGTCATTAATATGGTCATCCATTTTGGTTTGTTACTGTGGTATAAAAATAATATCAGCTGAAAATATAATTTTCTTGAACATCCTAATGCCATGGTCAATTTAAGTGTTAAGTCCCTGAAGATTTTTTCGTATTTATTCCTTTTCACCAGGGACGAATTCTCCATGCTTGCTATGCAAGCTCATTACTTGAGAAAGAAATAATATTTATTTGTTAATAAATGCATGCATTTAAAAGCATTTCATTTAGGTTTTTATTTTTGTAGACAGTGTGTATTGAAGGCCGATGCTTTCTCGTATAATCAAAGCTACCTTGGCTTGATCGGTTTTCGGAGCTTCCAGGTCCTTGTTGCAGAACTGTGATTTCATTCACACGCATAGCCATTTCCGCCCCCTTCACGGCATCTTAAATACAGGCCATATGCATTCAAAGTAGCTCTAGCCAGCGAGCTTCAGCCAGCATTTACAAGTGTGCGTGTTGCTTGGGAAAGGTAAGTTTTTATTGACTCGATGTTATTGACCAGTTCATAAAGAAGAACCGTAGGGTAGAACTTGTAGTCAAGTATCTAAATTGAAAAATATAGAATATCTGGAATGACTTTTAATGGGATTATATTGATCAAGTGCATATAATAAACAACTATGTTATGCCAACTAGTTTCACCAACTAAGGCTGTTGGCATCTTCATGGTACATAACTGATGTAAGGCACTAAAAAGTAAATAAACTGTTACAAACTATAATCAACCGATTCCAATTATATTAATTGGAACCTATAGTTGGCACTATAATTCAGTTCTGGCGAGTTGAGAGATCTAATAAGGATCTTCCAGATCACGGGTAAGATTAGTCTTTGGTTCCTGTTAAGGTTTTGTATAAAGCGAGCAGCTGCTGTGGCCTCTTTAAAATGAAGCTTACGAATGGTGGTATCAACCTCTCAGTTTACAGCAAACCTACCAATACAGGACGTTATTTACATTTCACTTCCTTCCACCACATTTCTCAGAAACTTAGTATTGTACACATGCTGAAGAACCGTACCTTTATCCTCACAACAGATCAACAAGATCTCCAGGAAGAACTATCTCTGATATCTACCAACCTTACCATGAATGGATTTCCTCGAAGACTGGTCCACAAGATACTTTTCTCTGAACCCCGACAAAGACAACGAGATGATATACGTTATATTTCTACCATCGTCATTCCATACTTAAGGGCAGTTTTCAATAAGATTGATAGACTCCTTAGACCACATAAAATAAGAGTGGCCTTTAAACTACAGAAACGATTAGACAATTCTTAAGATCTCCTAAAGATAACCATCCTTTCTCCAAATATGCTGAAGTTTATAACATACCCTGCCTAATTTCTTTGCCTTGAAATTAGGCAAAGAGGACACATAGGTGACTTCAATAATAACAGAGAAGAAAAATTGGGGTTAGCTTTTCATTTCTCAAGAACGAATCTTACGATAGAGTGGGATAGAAGCACAATTCCTTACATATAGGAGGACTTCCGTTCCGAATTTTTAAAGAGGCTACAACAGTTGCTTGCTGTATACAAAACCGTAACAGGAACCAAAGACTAATCTTACCCGTGATCTGGAAGATCCTTATTAGATCTCTCAACTCGCCAGAACTGAATTACAGTGCCAACTATAGAGCGTTCCTAAATAACAAGTGAGATTCATGCATGTATTGTACGCGCTCTGTTCTTTGTTTAATATAATTGGAATCGGTTAATTATAGTTTGTAACAATTTAACCTGAAGATGCCAATAGCCTTAGTTGGATAACATAGTTGTTTATTATATGCACTTGATCAATATAATCCCATTAAAAGTCATTCCAGAGCTTTTTGGTCAAGAAAATTAAACGTTTTTAACAAAGATAGTATATCATTTGTAAAATAAATGTTCTATTTGTATGATTAAATGTACATAAATTTCTAAATATATAGTTTTAAATGGTCAATAATTCATTATTCCTAATCAGACTTCAATCACCTCTCACTCCCTGAATGATAACAAGAGCAAGCGTGAATTTCAAAACCAGCATTCGCCCCTGCTTTTCACTCATGTAGTACAAATGCGTATGTCAAGGTATGCATGTTTAATTTTTTTTTAAAAAAAAATATATGGATAATTACATTTTCTTGTCCTTTCTCTCTCGAATCTGCACATATAGCCATATTTAAATTCTGAGTCCTGAAGATCAGGATAACACCACGTCTCTGTTAGACTCGTTATATCCTGAGTTTTTATAGGAGTGAAGGAGGTATTTGTATTAAATACAAGTAAAAGTAAACGTATCCAGTTTTATTCTAAAATATTTTACTCAAGGTAAAATAATTAAACAAAGTTATCAAAGAAGAAGGTTAAATAGGGAATCATACAGATAAGTCAGTGATCAATCACGGTTCTTCAAAAATATCTAAAACCGTGATGTTGTTACCCACTGAGTTAGTTTAATGCACAATCCTTGCACAACTAGTTTCAATCCTAAGGAATGAACAATTCGATGTCAGGCCTCATTTGTATCAGAATTTTATATGAGTAAAAGCTTGCAAGTGAACCAATTTTGATATTTAAGACACTAACATCTAAACAGTGCTTGGGTCATGGACAAGAAACTGATAAGTATATTTCCGGAAATATTCTCTGCACTCCAAAATTGGGCAATTCAGGTTCTCTCCATCACAGTTCTTGTTAATGATGATCTGAAAGTGCCTGATAATTTCAAATTTTCTATCAATTAAGAGAGCCCTTTGTCAGATTATTGTAATTTATTTAACAAGGTTTCTATAGATTAATCTTCTATCTTCAGCAAATGTTCTGTCATTTTTCAAGTGACTCCATCATTTTTTATACTTTGATCACCTCTTTGTCACACACTGTGTTCCGACCCCGTAAAATATTTACTCCGACTTTGAAGCTCCTCACAAACAACTCGTTTCAGCGCGCAATCACCATTCTCTGCTTCGTTTGCGTAACAACCGCCATTTATGAACTTGTGTGCTGCTTTCATGTGGCCGATCACAGCGCCACTCACTGTGATGAAACTAAAGTGTTTTATTCAGTAAAGCGTAACGCTCTCTCCGCGCTCGAATCGAAATAAATAAATAAAAAAAAAAGGCGGGGCGACATTACTTTCATGCCCAGAACCGACGCTAGGGTCTTTGCCGCCCGCATGCAATTTCTATCTAAGCGCCCCCTGTAACGATCCAGGCGTGTGTGGTTCTTTTA
This sequence comes from Typopeltis vanoorti, assembly GCF_054136105.1. NCBI lineage: Eukaryota > Metazoa > Arthropoda > Arachnida > Uropygi > Thelyphonidae > Typopeltis > Typopeltis vanoorti. Next base: position 108,072,448 of record NC_143561.1, read on the forward strand.
CGATAAAATTATCGTAAATTATTTGAATTATTTCAAATTTCTTAAATAAATTTTGACGGAACAGCCACACGTTGGTTCGCTAAATGCAACGAACCGGGGGTGTTGACTAAGCAGATAATCGTTAAAAACCCGAATATTCAAAAAATTCTCAAAAGTTGAAGCAAATTTTGATGAAGCCACTTCACTTTAATCGTTAAATATAATGATACAGGGATTATAGCCTTCTCACCGACCCGAATCGCTAACAAGATTAAAATGAATTTTAATTAAAGTTAACATTTTTTTTAACTAAAGTTTAAAAAATTCTTGCATTTTACAAGTTACTAAATTCTTAGTAACTTGTAAAAATTTTTTAATAACTTAGTAACTTTAAAAATGTTTTAATCATTTTTATAAGTGGAACTATCTTTTAGGAAAATAAAAGATATTCAAGATAGATGGTAAAATAAGAAAATAATTCAGAAATAATTAAAACATTTAATATAAGTATTCCGCGCGGTTAGCCTACTGGCTTTGCGCTTCGCAACCACATGCCTGGGGAAGGAGTGTCCTAGGTTCGATTCCCGTCTCACGACGTGAGGAGCTTAAGGATCTTGTTCAGCCATAGCCAAGTTAGCCGGTCTTGGGCGTGGGCAGCAGGGTTTTTTCCGCCAGTTTATCTGGGGTTTTTCATCCCGCAAGCAGGCAAACCGGCCCCGTGAACACACAGGTTACAGTCATAAATACTTACGGCAAGGAAGGCAACGGGAAACCACCTTGCTCATAATCATCTCTTCCTAGAATGGTAGCATATAGCTAACCTCCCGCGGCCGTATGGCAGATGGGAACCAGAAGAAGAATATAAGTATTAAAAAAGTAACATCTTTACAAAATAACAGAAAATAAATTAAATTACATAAATATACTTGAAATTTTTTTTTTTAATTTTAGGGATTTTGATTTCATGTTCACGAAATTAGATTAATTTCTAATTTCGTGAATATGAAATCAGAAATTAATTAACAAAAATTAATTAATCTATTAACTCCGCATATATATAATTTTCAGTAGCTATTAACGTCAAATTAACAAGCTTTTTATGTGACCTACTTATTCTCAAATAGGTTTATTATTATTATTATTATTATTATTATTATTATTATTATTATTATTATTATTATTATTATTATTATTATTATTATTATGTGACACCTCCAGGGAGTCCAAAGACTCATCGAGGGAGAGTGTGCCAACAGCATCGAACGATTGAACCCCTTCGAACTACTAAACGCACTCAAACCTGCTTAACTTTTTGCTGAGCCATTAGTAGCAGAGGCTCTATCAATCGACCAACCTTTGCTAATCAATTTCAACTTGGAAAAGGAACGTTCACCGCTCGCTACACTAACAGGTAAGGTTAATAGTATTCTTAAAGCAATTGAAAAGTTAGGGAAAGAAAATTATTGGACACAATAAAATTAAGAATATCGAAAGAGTTTTGAATATTTAAATTATCCTTCCGAAAAATATCACGGAAAGCACATAACTCCTCATATAGTTCTATTGCATTTACGTCTTTATTGTCGCCGTCCTTCAAGAGAATCTGTAAATCGTCACAATTTTTTCGTAAATATTCGTCATTAATTTGTAGTAATCTATACAAGAAATTGAAATTATCATAATATGTTTTTAGTTGTTCAAAACGTTCTATTAACGAATACATTGCAACGTCTAGAAATGTATAAAACACATTCACTCTAAATTTATCTTCTGGCGATTGTGGTGTTTCGTCATGAAGCCCTTAGTCAAATTGTCGTGTCTTCTTTCGTCGTCGAACTTCCGTACCAGTTTTAAATTCTTGTTCTCCATCCACATCTTCACTCAGTTCTTTTGCCGTTTTTAGAACTTCTTTAAAATTTGTATCTGATCGATACTCTTGTAAGAGTATCGATCAGATACAAAGTTTTCGATAGATTCTAAAGCAAATGTAATGTTCATATTTTTGTCTTGTAGCATTTTACTCACAGGGTTTATTCTGTTAAGTAAATCATGCCAAGTTATAAGAGAGCAAATAAATTTGTAGTCCTTTATTTTAGCCTTTATAATGTTTGTGTTATGATTAGCCTTTATAAATTTACAGTCCTTTATAATGTTTGTGCTTCATGCTGAGTTTCTTTATTAAAATTTTCATTATTTAAAATTTCAAAAAGTGCATCATAATTTCTCCTAACTGATAACGGAGAGGGCGGATTGCATTAATTTTACTTTCCCATCGCGTTTCTGATGGCTGTTTCAATGTTAAATTTTTTACAAACTTTAAAACGATTGCCCAACGTTTGTAAGAGAATGAAAAGAAATTGTATATTTCTTGAATAATTGCAAAGAAACTAATTGTATCTGCGTTAAGTTTGGCTGCATCGTTAATGATTAAATTTAGAGTTTTTTTTATTTATTTATATGGAGTTTCCTCCCTTTTCTCCCCAGTTCCTATTGGGGCGAGTTGAGCCCCCTCATGTGGGTTACGTATTTATGGCTGTAGATACGTTTGTGTGTGTGTTCACGAGGACGGTTTGCCTGCTTGCGGGATGAAAAACCCCAGATAAACTGGGGGAAAACCCTGCAATCCACGCTCAAGGCCGACTAATTTGGCTATTGCTGAGGAAGATCATTAAGCTCCTCACGTCGGCGACGGGAATCGAACCCAGGACACTCCTTCCCTAGGCATATGGTTGCGAAGCGCATAGCCACTCGGCTAACCGCGCGGACAAATTCAGGGTATGAGCAGCACATGGCACGTAAAAAGCTCGAGGATTTTTGTTCAAAAGCAAATTTTGGAGCCCATATTTTTTCCCCTTCATATTTGCCCCATTGTCCATTTTTCCAGTTGTTCCATTATTGTTGCACATAAACCACGTCCTGTGGAATTTGATATACCTGCAAAATCTAAAAGGTTTTCCCAGATCTTGACAATTCCATTGTCACAGGAAACAAAGCGAATAATAATGGTCATTTGTTCTGTTTTACTTGCATCAGGTGTGCAGTCTAAAATTATGGAAAAATATTTAGATTTTAGAATTGATAATAAAATTGTATCCTTGCTTGCGTTACTTAAAGTTTCCAATATTTCATTTTGACTGTCTTTACTCAAATAGTGTACTCTATTGTTTCATTGAGGGCCCTTTCAACATGATTTTCCATAACGGGATCAAACATAGCAAACCGTTCGACTAATTTTAAAGAATTGCCGTTATTCTTTTCATATAATTTATCAGGTGATCTGCGAGAAGCTACATTTTGGCTACCAAGGAATTTTATGATTTCAATCAAGCGTTCTAAAACACTCGTTCGATGTTTCTTTTCCATATCATAGATGCTTTCAGTCTAGCGATCAATAGTAGTTTTGTTTTTTAAATTTTTGTCAAGTTCCTTTCATTTTAAGAAATTTTTCATGTGAGTTAAACTAGTCTCATGTCTATGCAAAGTTGTACTTATTTCTCCAATCGTTATAACCTTCTATTAGACTACTTGATTCAGCAGGTGTGAAAAGTTTGCAACAAAAGCAAAAAACAGAATTTATAGTTTCGGAATAAATGAGCCATGTCCTTTGCACGAGCTCCCCATTTTCCATTTTTCTATTATAATACATGTCGCCAAATTTACGACTATATGCATCTCTGGGATATATTATCTTTTTCTTTTGAACAGGCCCCATTTCTATTAAAACAACTCGTAATTTTTCATCAATATTTCCCCATTCACCTGGATCTTCTAAATTTACAGACTAACAGAGTGTTAGTTTCGTGGTCAACTACAACTAAATCTTCTCCTAACTGTTTTTCACTTAAATCCTGCGTCTTGTTATCTTGTTCAACAGTTGCAATAATACTTTCATGCAAACTGAATGATGTGCACGGTTCTTCAACTCTGATTTCTGATGTATCGAGTTGGTTACAATCTGTATCAGAATATTTTCATATTTTAACAAATTTATTAAGAGCCCCAGTTTGTTTCTTAATATTTGCATCTTTCGCAGCATGACACTTACGATTTTGTGCACCGGATAACTTTTTTTAATTTTTGATTCCATTTCCATTTTATACCCACAAGAAATTATTACACAACACGACACAGAGACGAAATAATAGTCCGCACCGGGCTACTGTCAGTAGCCTACTGAGATGAATTCCATATGACTAGTTAACTAGCAATAAATGTTTTGTACGAAAATTCGTTTCTGCGCATAAAAACCGTTCACCATTTCACTTTAGATAGACTGCAGTAGACAACATTCTGCAGGCAAGCATTTAGCCTGCTCTCGCTGAAAAATTGTAAACAGCCGGCTGATCAAAGAGGCGGCAATATACAATTTTTGTAAATTTTTATTCAGTGTATCCAGCCTTATTTATTTTAATATTGATCATTCTAAGATTTTTTGTTTTTATGATAAAAATTTTGTTTCTTAAAAATGAACTTATGAACCGTGCCCCGGCAGCGGTACCCCCTTCGTAGCGGCGCCGCTTCCGCCGGCCCTGTTCATGCCTCTAATATATCTATGATCTCTGTTCGACAAACATTGAAGAAAGTACGTTAAAGATACCAAGTTATTTTAAACCTGGTTTTTACTCCATTTCTCAAGTAAGCAAACAGACAAATAAGTCAAGTTTGCGCCTGCACGTAATGCAAGTCTAAGTGACCCGTAAAGTAGTACAGCCTGTGGCGCACCCAGGGAGGGGACCAAGGGGGCCCTGGCATCCCCAAAAGAAAAAGTTAAAAAACACTAGAAAATTTTCCAAAATATTTTTCCTAATTAAAATTTCATTTTTTATTTATGTTGTGTCATGTCTTCTCTTTCAAAAATGTTTATGAATTAGGGGTCCCATAAGGTGAAAGAATCCTATAGCAGTGTTTCTCAACCTATGGTCCGCGACGATGAGACAGGTGGTCCACAGGCAGACTTAAATTAAGCAAATAAATCTATATATTTTAATTATCCAAACAAAACAAATTAAAATTGAATAAATAAGTAAAAATTATTAAAATAAAAGGAATACTTAAAAAAAATAGCGGCAAAATGTTCATTCCATGAACATTCTGCACTATTTTAATTTGTAGTGGCAGAATGTCGAGTAATAAAAGAGGGGTGAAGTGAAAAACAATATGGTTTTATTGCTTCCACCTTCCCTTGCTGTTTTGTCAGATTTGAAGTGAACATGTGTTATCCACATTTCAACCAATTGCTTGTTGTTTATTGATTTTTATTGTTGAAGGTTTTCCTCCTTCAACCAAGGCTCAATATATCTTCAGAAGTGCTAAGTAATACTTAGACAAAATGTGTTGTGAGTTAACTCCAGTATTTATATATTTTTCGGAAATCGCGCGAAAAGCAAGCTGACAATTGAGTTGAAATGCTAATTCTCTTCAACTGAATTCCAATAATATGTGAAACTATACTATATATATATATATATATATATATATATATATATATATATATATATCTTAGTTTTAACACGTTTACGAATTTTAACACTTTTGGTTAAATTTAATTGCTGCAGAGCGAACTCACACAATCTAATTAATAACGGTAGTTTTTAGTTAGATACTGTGTTTGCTGGTGCAACATATGCTTTTGCTTGGGTCTATATATACAGCATAGTTTCTGTATGAGGGGACATGTGATTTATTAATTAGTGTCGTTTTTATCCCAGTTGTCTCTAATTTATTTGTTGAGAAGTATATTACACAGACTGCTGGTACCTTATTCACTGACATAATAAAGTACTTATTTTTCTTGCCTCTGCAATATAGTGGCTATTGGGGAGGGTGTGTTGTTTACGGCGGGAGCAAATTACTAACTCCCCCCCACTCTGAACGTGTTTCAGCTTTTTTTCATTTGCGAGGTATATGCGAAACTTTCTAATTTCTTTTTTCAAAAAAGTAAAATCAGGGGTGAGAGTTATATGAGAGTAAGTACGGTATTTCAATTATGGATAAGTACATTGGTACCTTCTTTAAACGGAAAAATATCTCGGATGACAGTGATAATAAAAAACGAGTTTGCAATGACAGTTTGTGTGTAGTTTCTGAAGAGAACGAGGTCTGTAACGAATCCACAGAATTCCCATCAGTTGCAATGCGATAATATTAATACGCTGAAAGAAAGGAAAGATTTGCTGACTTGCTGGACACTCTACCAGTGGATCGCATTCATAGGTAAATACAATAGTTTAATTTATAGGAACATTTTTCTGTTTTGTGACTTTTCTCCCTTTACAGTAATTATGCCTTCATTATTGTGTTATTATTCAACTACTGTTTACAGTTTTCAATGTGTATATAAAGTCAATATCAACAGTAGCTTGATTACGAACGCGTGATCATAGTAATGGGGTGGTTTGGAGCTTTCCCGGATAGTATTCAAAAGGTAAATACAATTGTTATTTTGTATAGGGTCCCGAAGCTTATTAGTTTAGAATTTAACCACTGAGAAAGGGTTTGTGTCCACCTCAAAACTCTGAAACAGAATTTGGAAACATTTTCCGAATAACTTTTTATAAGAAATTTTTGTGATTTCACGATCCATTTCAGGCTTGCAGTCACGAGAATGATCTTTCGTTATCGAAAAAAAAAGCAGCTAATTGAGCTTTCAAGTGACAGTGGGCTTAAAATGCAATTCCGTGATCGTGGTTTGACTCGATTCTGGATCTCGCCTTCAGTGAGAAGTGAATTTCCCGAATTTTCCCGTCATGCAGTTTTCTACAACCTATCTTTGCGAGAAACCATTTTCATCACTCCTTCAAATAAAAACAAAATACAGAATTCGCCTTAGTGTGTGTGTGTGTGTGTGTGTGCCGATCTTCGACTGCAGTTGACCAATATTGAGCCAGATATCCAGCAACTCTGCAAGGTCGAGAAGCTCATCCATCTCATTAAAAGTAAATAGTAACATAATTATATAATTTTATTTATTTGTTTAATAAAAATTAAAACTTTGTTTTAATTTTTATCCACAAAATTTAATTTTTTATCTATATATCTATCCTGGTTGGCCGACTGTCCAGCCAAAAGGCTGAGAGTTCGAATTCCGCCATGTGCATGGATGTTTGAACTCTCACGTCTGTGAAAATACTAGTGGTAGTGGTCGGCGGTAGACAGCGTTGGTGTAGATGATGATGATGATTGTGGTTGGTGAAGACGGAGAGTTGTAGAGTAGGTGCCCTACCACGATATGTCTTTGAGATACCTGGAGGTGTTATGTAATAATAATATTGACAAGCTTTATATGTTCATTGTCCATCACCTAGTTTGAATTTGGCACTTGGAAATGCTATATCTGTGATAAATGAATTGCATTGGCATAATTGAAAAGGTACACAATTTCTTCAATACCACTAAAAGACAGGACATTCTTGTTGTTTATAATATTATAATATTAATTTCTTTTAAGATTTATAATATCTTTATTTAGCTTTCAAAAAATATTTGCGTGCACCTTACGATTGTCTAAAATAATGCAAACATCTGACGGTGACCTCTTAATTGCCCTCTTAATTTTGTTGATGATGTTTTGGCTCAATTAAATACCGTTCGTGAAACACCAGATTCTTCATTTAAAGATATTTACGATGAAGCATGTATAAAAGCCAATAATTTTAATATTGACATTAAAAAGCCAAGGACTTCATCAAAACAAACATTACGGTCCAATGTTCCAGACGATTCTGTAGAAGAGTTTTTCAGGAGAACTATTTCATTCCATTTATTGACCAAATATTGACTCAACTTCATGAACGTTTCACTCGGCACCGCAACATTTTGAAATATATATTTTTTTCTCTTCTACCAAATGGAAAAGATGCTCCAACAGCAAGTGCAATGAAAGATTTTCGTGAATTGTGCGTATTTTATGCCGGTGTTTTGTCTTATACTAATCCAGCAAATTTGAAAGCGGAATTCAAGTTGTGGTATAAGAAATTTGAAAACCGTTTGCAATAGCTCCATGCAAAAATGCCGTTTTAAAGTGTGACAAAATGATATATCCTAACATCTACAACTTATTAAAAATATTTGCAACGCTTCCGGTAGCAACATGTGTCAGAGAAAGGTCATTTTCTAACTTACGCCTTTTAAAAGCCTATTTAAGATCTACCATGACACAATCACGATTGAACCGACTGGCTTTGCTGTATATACACAGAGAGATTAACGTAACCACGACTGAAATAATTCAAGAACTTAGTAAAAAGAAAAGAAAACTGGATTTTATTCTTTAAATAAATTTTTATAATCACCTAATGAATTTAATTTAATGAATGAAATTTAACGAATTTTAGTTGAACGGATGAAAATATTTTTAATGCAAATTCATTGTATTAAAAATATTTTTATCCATTCAACTCGGGTCCCCCCCCCCTTCCCAAGATTAAATCCTGGGTGCGCCACGGAGGACAGGTCTAGGCAACTCGTGGTAAAGTTGGAATAAGCTCTGATCACTACTCTTAATATTTACCCTTAATGCAAAGCCCATCTTCTTGAGGAGATGTATGATTCTATGCATTAAAGGCAAGGGGCCACTACCCAGATCGGTTTCGACCTTTGCCTAGACCTGTACTACTTTACGGGTCACTTAGATTTGCATTACGTGCAGGCGCAAACTTGACTTATTTGTCAGTTTGCTTACTTGGGAAATGGAGTAAAAACCAGGTTTAAAATAGCTTGGTATCTTTAACATATATTATACCCAAGGTAAAATACTTTCTACATAGAAGAAACTAGTTTACTAGAATTGTTTAGTTTCACATTGACCTTGAAAAGAGTAAAGTAAAGGTCATTGTTTTACTTCTCCCCAGCTTGTCATTACGGTTGTAGTTTCAGCTTTGTGTTATTATATCAAACATAAAATAACTCACGAAATCTTGAGAAAGTAGCATAAAAGTTTAACAAAGAGTTTTTAATTGTACTATATGATTTAATTAGATCATTTTACTTAATATTCACTCAGCTTTCTCTGAATGGCAAACGTTGCAATGAGACTTCCCCCTCAGATTCCAAAAGTTAGATTGGGCTCAAAAGCCCAACCTCATTCACTCGATACGGAAATAAAGCGTTAGTGAATTTTCAATACACACCTCATTTATTGACTAAAAATCTATGGAAAATAACTATAGAATAATGCAACAAATACGTAAGCAAAAGTTTTTTATTTATTATTATTATTATTTAAAGCAGGGCTGTCCAAAACAAGACCCACGGGCCGAATGCGGCCCACCTCTGGGCTTTGATTTTCATGATCTAAAAAATAAAATAACAATTTGAATCGAGGAACGTGAGCGCGTGCAATACCGTCGACAGGGTGTAGCATAGAGGCAGCCTGCCTCACGGCGCGGCTTAATAAGGGCGCTCGTTCAGCCATATTGCGGTAGGCGCCGTCGCTACGCTAACAGCGTAGCAAGTGTTGAAAGAAGTTTTTCCAAGCTTAAACTGATTAAAAATTATTTGCGAACAGCAATGACCCAAGAAAGATTGGCCGGTCTATATCGACAGGCGAGGACTCAAGTTTATAATTTAAATTTAGAAGAGCTTATAAACAGTTTTATTTTGCGATATCCCCGTATAGCAAACATTTAATTAATATTATTATGTAATCGTTTTGCATTAATGTTTCTCTTGTAATAAAAACAAAATAGCAATTGGAGATTTTCTTATATTTTTGTTTTATAACCCATATTTGTTTGCTTCAGGGTGCCATCTAATCTGGCTCACTGTAGCTCAGTCAGTATAGACTAAGCTCTTTGGTCAAAACGACCTGGGTTCGATTCCCGTCCATGATATCAGGAACCTTTATCTGGTCTCTTTTGATTAAAGGTGAGTAAGCTGGTCTCATAGTGAAGTAGAGGGTTTTTTCTCCAGGAAACTATGGTTTATCGTCCCTCAGAACAGGCAAACTGGCCTCCCGTGAACACACGCTGCTACAGTAAAAAAATTGCATACTAATCCCTCATTAGGAGGGCTCAACCAGTCCTCAGGGATGGTCGAGGATCTGGAGGAGGGGACCCCACACGAATAAAAAAAACTGAATTACTAGAAACGCATTGGATGCGGCCCTCGGATAAATCTTTTTCTTTTAATGGGTTCTTGGATTCCTAAGGTTTGACAGCCCGGATTTAAAGCATAAACTAATTCAAACAAACATTTACTTTCCAAAGCAGTATAATATATTTCACTGACTGTGCCAACAAAATCGAGAAACTATAGCTACCCCAGTGGCACAAGTAGTATGGTAGCCATCTCTGTCAAGATAAGATAAGGATTCGTGACGTGATTGGTTGTTCACATGATGATGTCATTGTGTGTGTGACGTCATGAGTTTGGAATGTTTCGAATTTCCCTGGGGGCATATGTGTCAGTGATGTCAGTTCTTGTGTTTTGGTTCGCGTAGGAATTGTGGGTAGGGTAGCACTTCTGACAAGATCAAGATAAGATAAGGAATCGTGACGTGATTAGTTGTTAAGAAGATGACGTCACGGATTTGGAATGTTTGGAATTTTTCTGGGGAACATCTGTGTGTGTGACGTCACGTTGTTTGTTTCGTTCGCGTATGGAATTATGGGTGATGGTTAGAGATAAGGATTCGTGTTGTGATTGGTGGGACACTATGAACAATATAGGGGTAGGGTGTATGGGGAAGCGACGTTAGTGTCATGGTTGTGTTATCAGATGAAGATAAGTGACGTCATTTGTTAGTTGTAAATAAGTGACGTTATTGTTTTGAATGGAAAAGGAAGATATATTAGTGGATAAGGATTCGTGTCGTGATTGGTGGGACACTATGAACCAAATAGGGAGTAGGGTGAATGGGGAAGCGACGTCCGTGTCGTGGATGTGTGTTGTTATGAGTTGTAGATAAGTAAATGATTTGCGTATGGCATTATGGGTGATGGATAGTGATAAGATAAAGTTTGGAATGTTTGGAATTTCTCTGGGGGCCCCCATTCTGTCAAGGACATCACGGGGTGTGTTTGATTAGCGTATAGCATGGTGGGTGATTTTAGAGATAAGGAATCGTGACGTTATGTGTTTGGAAATTTCTGGGGTACATGTCTCTGTGACATCACATGTTGTTTTGGTTTGCCTATGGAATTGTGGGCGATGTTTTTGAGATAAGATATCTTGGAATTTTCCCAGGGTGACACACATCCGTAATTTTCATTATGTTTTGTCTTTGGTTGTCTATAGATGGCAGTACTAATTTTCCAATACAGTTTGGGGAATTTCTTTCCTGTTAAAAGACTATGGGAATTCTTAGAGTATAGTAGAGTCTAGTGGCGGCAGCGTTTAGGCTTTTCTGAATAATTTAATTATATGCTAGTGTCCCTCAAACACACACTTTTTTTTCTCATATACATAACTCATCCGAATATTTTGATTTGTCTACATTTCAGATCTTAAACTTCATTTCTTTTCTAATTAACGTTATATATTTTACAAATGTTTAGTTATTGGTATTTTTTACTTTACAGTCAAGAGAAAAACTAAACAGCATTTAAAAAATAAATTAAAATAAATTGACAGTTAAATGGATTACAAAACCTTTTGTATGTATTCTAGAAATTCTAATGATAATTTAAATTACTTACAGTCTTTACAGAATGCCTCTTCTAAATGCGAATATTCCTAAAAAATATTCTAAAATAGTTGAATTTTATATCCACAGCACAACGTAAACACTTCGACATGAGATGAGAGAACAATATTTCTTTAAATGACCAGAAAATCTAGTTGACTACATACTTTAGATTTCCAACCGTTTGGTTCTGTTCGTTAATTCCTTCCCACGGTTCACATGCTATGTTTTTCCCAACCTATCTCTCTCCAATGACACATAAACCACAATTTAATGATCAAGTTGTTTATTTTTATTTAGTATATAATTTCATTAGCTTAGTTTGAATTCTCCATGGTAGGAATGAGTTAAATTAGGCTTATAATACTCATACTCTACTTAATATCCTACCTGTTTTATACGAATTAAAATATGTATATTTTTAAAATACTTTATTGCCTTCTAAAATATATTATTGTATACTTTTACAGATTATAACGTAACTGACATTGCTCTGCGTAAAGTACTGAAGCTGCAAATTTAGGTAAGTTGACTTCTTAGTTACATTGATATCTAAAAGTAGCATCTTCAAGAACAAATCTTCAAATCTCCAATGAAAGGGCATAAGTGGCGTTTCAAAAAAAAGTTTTATCTTTCGCTTTGTTTATAATGCCTGCGTATGCGGTTACTCTTTCAGTGTTGCTAGAAAAGGTAAGAGTAAAGAGCTCGCTTAACAGTGCTGAGAAAGTAGTTGTTCGTCGCAAGAGATGCATAGTATTACCTCCATTTCCACCTACCAGCGAACCTCCGGATGATATCCAACCTTCAGCTCTACCTGCGACTGAATCATGAATCGATTGAACAGATGCGTTGAACTTGGATTCTAATCTTGATATTATCTAAATAATGAAAGTGAGCTCAAAGGTATATTGTAAGCATTTAAGTGGTGTAATATTTTAAAGATAATTATCATACTGATAATAAATCTTAGTGCTTACAAAATAAAAGACGATAAACCAAAGTACAAATTTTTTATTTTACGAATTCATTGTCGAAATTGAGCTTTCTTAGGTATTTGCAATTCTAATCCCACTAATATCGGGGCTATATTATTTATTACGATTAAAATTTTTTATTTTATTTAGAAAGGAGTGTTTTTATGCGGTTCCCACCCATACATTTGTACCGTGGGTTGAATGTTTGTTTGTTTGTTTTTTTTTTCATTTACATTTCGTAGTTGATGATTTTTAAATGCCAATATTGTTGAACGATTTTAAGTGTTTTTATTTTAGTGCATTTACAACTAACATATCAGATTATAGATGAAGCATTTTTAATCCAATTTTTGAAATATCTAGAATGTCTGGAATTTCCGAATAATAACCTCCTATTTAATTCTTTGTGGCAAACAGATAATGCACAAAGAACAAATATGAGATAAATTTGATTTCGCTGCATTTCCTATAGATGGCAGCACAGTAACCTTTTTCTTAACGACAATTTGTGCTTACATTCACGTTTGTCCTTCGGAAGGTGTATTTTCTGTGTAGAATTTTGATGAAATTTGCATTTGGAAATTTATGGATATTTTTATTTTTTAAAGAGAATAACTTTTATTTTTATATTATAGGGAAAAGCGTTTCTTCATCCTGGTAAAACGCACCACAGTTAGCAGTACCTGAAAAGTGGTAAATGTTGGCAATGTTTACCGTGGGGTCGGATTCTGAAGTAACAATTTACATTTTTCAAATGGAACCTCTTAAATTTGATGAGATCCTCATGATTAAGGTGTTTGATTTTATTACTTTGATTTGATCTTTTCTACTCTATAACAGGGCGCATAATGTAAGTTTCACACTTACATTAAATTAATTTGAGTTATAAAGATATCTTTAAGATTAATATAAAAAGTAGATTACTAGCTAGTTTATTACCGGTATTCTCTTTATGCGTAAAATTAAATATATAAAAAAAAATTAATTTAATAATCTATCTATAAAAAGTGGATTTTAAATTTTTGTTACTTGCTCTATTTAAAAAAAAAGCAATATTAAATACACCTTTTATTTTTATGTTATATATGCCTATAATCTTTTATCTGTTATACGGATTTAAGGATGAATTGAGTAGGGTGATTGATTCATTCAATCCAATACCCTTGGAGGGTAATGGATAATGGATGGCAATGCTGTAGCCAATGAAGTTCTAACTGAGGCTCGGCTATGCTGTTACTCTCCTGCCACGATCAGAGCTTTAATTGCTCAATAACACCTTATCCATACACTGTCCTCTACAGATAACGGGGAAGATGAAAAGCATTCTTGCTTCGCCCCTTTAAGCCAGTCCTTATAAGGACTATAAGGATTTCAAGAAAGTCCTTTTTAGGATTTCCAGGGTAACGAATGGCAATGCTGTAGCCAATGAAATTTTAACTGAGGCTCGGCTATTGCCGTTACCCAGCCATGACTAGAGCTTTTTAGCTCAATAACACTCCATCCACACAGATTTTCTTCATTCAGATGACGGGATGAAGAGTCAAGGACTCAGTCCATCGCCCAGTTCTTTTAAGAACTTTATACATTTGGCTCCCCGTGTGGTTCCCGGAATAAGAATAGCACCAATGAAGCTACTGCATGTCGTAAGAGGCGACTAAAATTGGTACCCAGGGAGGGTAATGGATGGCAATGCTGTAGCGAATGAAGTTTTAACTGAGGCTCGGCTATTGCTGTTACCATCTTGCCATAATCAGAGCTTTATAGCTCAATAACACCCTATCCTTCACTGTCCTCTTCAGACAACGGGGAATATGAAAAGCATTCTTGCTTCGCCCCTTTAAGCCAGTCCTTATAAGGACTTTATTCATTAGGTAGTTGAGATCGACCGTGAGATGCGGTGATTAATACCCTTGGAGGGTAATGGATGGCAATTCTGTAGCCAATGAAGTTCTAACTAAGGCTAGGCTATTGTTGTTACCCTCTTGCCACGATCAGAGCTTCAATAGCTCAATAACACCTTATGCCTACACTGTCGTCTACAGATAACGGGGAAGATGAAAAGCATTCTTGCTTCGTCCCTTTAAGCCAGTCCTTATAAGGACTTTATACATTTGGTGTCAGTAACGTTTATGGTTTATACATTTGGAGATGCGGTGATTAATATCCTTGGAGGGTAATGGATGACATTTCTGTAGCCAATGAAGTTCTAGCTGAGGCTCGGCTATTACTGTTACCCTCCTGCCATGATCAGAGCTTTATATAGCTCAATAACACCTTTTCCTTACACTGTCCTCTACAGATATAACGGGGGATATGAAAAGCATTCTTGCTTCATCCCTTTAAGCCAGTCCTTTTAAGGACTTTATATATTTGCTCAATTGTTAATTAATATGGTTACATTTATTTTAATGGTGTTAATTAAATTGAGAAAGGAACCAAAGAAGAATATTACTTAGGAAATCATAAGGGAAAGTCAGCGATGAATGAAATTTCTTCAAAAAGTTCTAAAACCGTGATGGTGATCCTGTTGAAAACCGCTGCATAGACTAACACACAACCCATTGTCACGAAATAATAATAATAATAATAGCTTACATTATATCTTGGAATCCATCATTAGCATGAAATCTCTGCTCATGCGCAGTAAAAGAAACCACAATGCGTTCTTGCTGAATACTAAATATGCTTCTAAGGCATATTTTCTTTTTCAAGAAAACAAAAATGATTACTCGTTTTGCTAGACGCAAATTAATTTCTTCTTTGTTACTCTAGAAAAAAACAACAACATTGGAATTTATGGCTAACTTTTCCATAATTAATTAAGATGCAACATTTTTCTATAAAACACAGGAATTTAATGCATATATGTCATTTAAGCAAGAAGCAGTTCGTGATCTATTTCCGTATATTAGGAAATGAGATATTAGATAATAGTTAAGGGGTCCACAAGAATTTCGATTAAGAGTTCATAGTCCCGAACCTCATGTTTAGCAATCACCCGAGGAGTGAGCCTACCTTGGAAATACAGCAAATAATCTTATAAAAATGGAAATAATTTTATTTTTACTACAATTTGAAAGCTTTTAAGTTATATGAATAACATAAATTCTATTCAGTGCAAAGAAATGGAATTAGTTCAATGCGATTAAATTAGAACCTCTCATCAACAGTATTAAATGACATATTTATCAACCATCTCGTACAGTGACTGTGAAATTATCAATTTTGAAACGTCTACTTGACAGAAGACCTGTTTTACGTTTCCATGATTGCTTTGCTACTGCGAAGATTCAAAATTGCAAACATTTGCAATTCTGTGATCAGACAAGTTATCAGTATTATTGTGGCATCCCCAGGTTGTTCGTGTATTTTTAAGTGCTTTGTTTAAAACAAAATAATTAAATTTAAGATTCAGAAGACAAACACAGTAGTTATGTGGTAAAATAATAATGTTATTTCTTTATTAATAATAACACGACATTGAAATCAACAACAAGAAAAACGGTATATAACAATAACTTTATTTACATGATACTTCTTTTTTTTTTTTTAATAAAATTGAGCTTTTAGCTCAATTTTATTTGTAGGCTGGACTAATCCGTTTTCTTGCTCAACTACACCCACTAGTGATGCGTATCTATGTAGTCTTTGACTTTTACTTTAAAGGTTTCCCTACAGGTCATCACTATGTACTATCAGGGAAAGCTTCTCCAACAATATCTTCTTCATCCCCAGCAATACCTTCTCCTTCGGCGCCAGGAAAATCTTCGAAAATTCCGGGGAAACCACCTTCTCCTCCCTGACCTGCTCCGGGGAATCCTCCATATGCAGGAAAGTCTTCTTGAGGTGATCTTTTGTGCCTCATTCTTTCATCTATCAATATAAAAATAAAGTCCAGAAGGTTACTCCTATTGCATGAAGAAATATATTTTAATCTAAGAAATATATAAGTAATTTAAGTTCTAAATTACATTTGTAGAATATTTTTCAGGACAATGTCTGTTTACAAGTAGTGTAAATGTATTTGTAAAATAAATGGTATTACAAGAGCTCAAAATATTATTGCATTCTCATTGTATATTCTTTTCATTTTAATTTTTAATATAGTTTATAGATATTTACCTAGATTTCTGGAAAGACTGCTCTTTGCGTTCAACAAAACAACTGTTACACACAATAATAGTTTCTGTAAGACAAATAACTTCAAATTTGTTAAAATACAAAAATAAAATAAATCAACGAAATTTAATAGAAAATCCAATAATCAGATCAGCTAGTAAATTACACACCATAATGTTTTTTGTATAAATCTGATAAAAGTTCAAAGTAGCAAAAATAACAAGCGGAGGGGAAAGTCCTTTTTAGGATTTCCAGGGTAACAAATGGCAATGCTGTAGTCAATGAAGCTTTAACTGAGGCTCAGCTATTGTCGTTACCCAGTCATGACTGGAGCTTTTTAGCTCAATGACACCCCATCCACACAGATTTTCTTCATTCAGATGACGGGATAAAGAGTCAAGGACTCAGTCCATCGCCCAGTTCTTATTCTTATATAAGAATATTCTTATTATATATTATATCTTATATATTATATATAAGAACTAACAAGCGGAGGGGAGAAGGTTAATCGACCGTGAGATGCGGTGATTAATAATACCCATGGATGGCAATGCTGTAGCCAATGAAGTTCTAACTGAGGCTCGGTTATTGCTGTTACCCTCTTGCCATGATCAGAGCTTTAATAGTTTAATAACACCTTGTCCTCTACAGATAAAAGGGAAGATGAAAAGCATTTTTGCTTCCCCCTTTAAGCCAGTACTTATTATTATTATATTATATATTATAGGGAAACAAGCGGAGGATCCAAAACGGATGGCAATGCTGTAGCCAGTGAAGTTTTAACTGAGGCTCGGTTATTGCCGTTACCCAGCCATGACTAGAGATTTTAGCTCAATAACACTCCATCCACACAGATTTTCTTCAATCCGATGAAGAGTTAAGGACTCAGTCCATCTACCCCCCCCCCCCAAAAAAAAAGCGGAATTTGGTCTAAGCAAATTCATTTAGACCAATAATTTTACATGCAAATCAATTTATGTATAGCCTGCGGTGCATGAAAAATAACTCTCTATTTAAAATCGCGAAAACAGCGTATCTTAATAGTTAATTATTATATTCGAAAAATAGAGCTTTTAAATTCTGTACTGCCTGAGCGAAACCGTGAAATGAGTTCCTGACATACTCCTGTAATAGCAGAGAAATTGCCCAAGAAATAATGAAAATGAAAGCAAGATTTGCACTCTTCAAGTTAAACGTCTTAATCTTTTTCTGAAGAATAGCAATATGTTAAAGAAACACTGAACAAACCATCTTCACTTTTAACCTTCGATAACGAAAGAAACTTGTAAGTACACTTACCAGAAGTACTCCCATGATTAACGTCTGCTGAATATCACAGCGGATGATGTTTTCACTTTGTCTTTAAAATATTTGTGTGATCTCTTTTATAATCAAGTTTCTCCTCTTTATGATACGCCAATTACATAGTTGTCTTTCTCGTCCCATTCATTAGTAGTCAAACCTATAAATCAACATGAAACGGATGAGTCAGTAGGAAGTGTAACAAAACAGTAAGACGCACCACATTATATATCATGATGCATCATTTCTTAAAATAAACACTTTTTACTTCCTGTGACACTACGCCATTCATTCATTCATTCGCTCATTTGTTATGTAGTTAGAGAAAAAGTAAACATCTTGTAGTGATAAGAGGAGTAAAAACCGCCCCTTTCCCCGCACACGTGTGTAATATTACTGAACAACTTAAATATTATTCTGTACGGAACTAAAGAAAGTATGAAAAGAAAGTGTGAAAGACGGAGAGTGACAGAGAACGTCTGAGGATAAAATATTAATATTGTTTCCTTCATTCATTATATTTAGGCTTATGAGAATATAATGAGTTTGCTCTTTTTATTTGCTTATCTTTTATCCTCTCTCTCTCTCTCTCTCTCTCTCTCTCTCTCTCTCTCTCTCCTTCTTTCTTTCTTTATCTCCCTCTGCACCCACCTTATCTTACAATAACAGGATGAAGTATTAAACTTGGTATCCACCAAAAATTCTGTACATCTACAAACACTTATGTTTCAAGGATATGCAATCATACCTGCACCAGTCTTTCTTTTAAGGTTACACGGTGATCAGCATTCATATTTACGAATTTAGCGACACAAAAACACACACGTGTGTTTTGTGTCCCTAAATTCGTAAATATGAATGTCTGAATCAGAATTTTCACCAAAGAAATGAATATATACATACCTGAGGATCACTAGCTGCAGTCTAATTTCTGTACTTCATCCAAAGTCACCTTCATAACGATAACCACCTCATACTAGTAAAGATTTCAATTTAACCCTGAAACCAGCGAAGGAAAAACACTGATGTCAAAATCTAGTTCAGCTCCTCTAAGAAATGATCAGCTGTCATCAACTGACTGACGTAAACAGGTATGAACAGCCACACAAGATCTCCTCAAGAGCCAAGAGCGGCCATACCAGGGTCTTATATGACATTTCCGAAGAGATATTCCACATCTGAGAACGCTCATACCGTTGAATACCACACTTCTTCCATCACAAGTATCAAACCATTAAATTCGCCTCAGCATCACCTTTCCTGAACAGCAAAGTGGACGTAGAGGCAGAGCATACTGTATGCTACATGAATGCCTTCGTCAGAGATGGCTAAATATGCTTACACCCGCATCACAACCAGTTACTGAGTGGTGGTCGCTCAGACTTAAGATATTCATTCAGCAGTGCAGTCATCAGATGAATCTAAGCAGGTGGTCAACCTTTATTCAATTGAATCAACGAAGATAGGCATTTGGAAAAAGGGCTAAAGGTATTTTAATAAGATAAATAATATAAACTTCATTGATGCTCTCACAAAATTCTTCTTTACAGAAACGTTAACAGGCATTTACAAACATCATACAGGTCGCTCATTGAAGTCCTCCTACGCACCTTAAATTACCACTCCAACATGAGCAGAGCTGATCCATCATCCATCAGCACTAGCAGCCACATTTTCGTCGAAAAGGGAAAAAAAAACTCTCAGCTTTGGAACAAAATAATACAGAACTCCTCATCACTCTACGCAGCTTGATGAGAGCATGTAGCTCATTCCCAAAATACATGTCCCCAAGGACAGACGGCTAACTAAGTTGTTTTTATCTGATATTGGGCTGATGTGGATAAGAAATATCCGGGAATCCATCTAGCAAACATACATTTATATGTCAACAGGAAGTAGAACACGTTACTTTAAATTCAAGTCTTTCTGAGCAACAATCGGACTTACAATGCATGCATGTACCGATAGTTTTCGATGTGGAAGGACAACATCAGCCATAGAACTCCCAAGAAAAGGTGATCTCACCACACTGGAAAATGAACACCAAATTCCATCAACAATACCGTAAAATAAATCCCAAAGTGATTACAAACAGCATTAAACTATCTTTCGAGGAGAAATAGATCAACGCCAGTTATGCCATTTCGAACAGATCCATCCATGATAATTTTCACCGCATCAGAGACCTGATGAATCTTACCAACTCAAATAACAAATTATGGACCTTGTGACACACCTAAGAAAAAGCCTGTGACCGCATCGAAAATAAATTGTTCAACTGCCTTCAAGCCCTTATAAGCCCCCATATCATTGCAAGTTATCAATCTATACTTCGTTCTTCGCTTCTGTTTGAAAATAAACAACCAACTCACCACATCCATGCCATACAATAGGGTAATAAAACAAGGCTGTCCACTATCTAGCTTACACAATTACAATAGAATGAAACCTCTCTTGTGCATGCTAAACACTGAAATCAGTGAAGCTCGTCCATCTCTCGCTTCTAGTAAACCTATATTGATGATGCCATCATTGTACAGGAGGACTTCTCAAAGATGCAAATAGCATATAAACAGTATCATACTGCTTCAGGAGCCAATCTAAATCTATGAAGAATCACTGCATTGTGGTGTAACAACTAGAAAGGCCGAACTAAGTTGTTTTTGTGATATCGGGCTGATGCGGATAAGAAATATCTGGGAATCCATCTAGCAAACACACATTTCTATGTAAACAGGAAGTAGAACGCGATATCCAATACATGAAACAATACTAAACAAAAGAGTCTCATGAATTCAGTGTCCTGCGACATACGCTAAAGATTCTAATGTCTTCACCACACAGTTCATCAGTACAGTCAGAGAATTATCGGTTTATATGAAAAGAAGCCTCATTTTTAGAAATACTTAAGAATTCTACAACTATGAGAGGAAACACTACCATCAATAAGCAGATCTTCTTTCAGCATGGAGTTAGCGCGGTCTGGGAATCTTATGAAATCTGTTTTTCTGGTCTCAGTGATATTCCATATTTCATTGCACATTTCCATATTTCCTCGACACTGCAATGAAAGGAACGGATATCTGATTGAGCAAGGCAACAGGATCTCAGTCCACGTCCTATTTCTGTTTGTTATGTTAACAACTTGGAATTTAGAATAAAAATATCAGCTTCGTTAGGTTGTTTACGATATGTGAAAAGCCAAATGAATCAGATGTAAGACGGATTTATTTGAGAGAAGAAAATCCCTAATCATTAAAAGAAAACAATTTCACTCCCCATCTGAGACTTGGTTTCCAAGCATGTCTAACTAATAAAGTTTACTCTTTTCTGAACGGTGTTCAAACATAGTAATAAATTATTCCAACAACTGTTTATTAAGAATGATTTTTTTTCCTGTGAAAAGAAATCTTTTTATTCTGGGAAGGCAATCATTAAAAAAACCAGTAAAACACATCTAATTGTGCCTATATCTTAATCATAAAAAAATCGAGCAATTCTGTACATAAAAAAAAAGAGTATGAATAAATATGCATACTTATATGAATAAACATGCGTACAAGGCTGTTTCTAAATCCTTGTGATATTCTACTTTTTTATTTATTCACTTTTTTGTACTGCGACAATCACTTTAAAGCTCCAAATTGCAATATTAAAGGTATCATTACAGAAGAATGTTTAATTTTTTAATTTAAAATTTAAAATACATTAATAATAATTACTCCTATTAGTATGCAAAAAGTAGATTTTTTTATTGTCTTATTTTTAAGGTTTATAAGAGATTTAAGTTATATAAAGTGACATTATGGAAATTTTCAAAATATTTCAAAAAGCTTAGTATAATTATTTAATTTTGCAATTTTTTATAGCAAAATTAAGAAATACAGGGTGTTCGGGATAAATTTGACAGTTTCGTAAGGAAAAAGAAAATCTTCTTTGTATCTATTAAATTTAATGAATTGACAAAAAAACATTACAGGCAGAGTTAATTACAATACTATCAACAAGATTTACTCAAAATAACCACCATTAGCATCGATCACAGCTTCAATTCTGCTTCGGAACCTCGAACAAGCTGATGCTACAGTCTCCCTGGGAAGGGCCGCAAAAACTGTTTTAATTTTATCCATTAACTGGGCTTTTGTATTACTGGAAGTGCGATTGGTGTCTTTTTCAACTGCGCCCCATACAAAATAATCCATGGGGTTAAGGTCTGGGGAGTTTGGAGGCCAAACATTTGGACTGGTGAAGTCGTAGAAATTTTCAGACAACCATTTTTGACTTTTCCCAGAGGTGTGGCAAGGGGCCGAATCCTGCTGCCATACATACGGCCTACCATTGCCTACCCTTGTTATCCAGGGCTTGACTACAGTTAGCAACTCCACGAACAAAGCCCGAATTCCAATGCCAGGGTTCTTCAACACCTGTTCCTGCAGATTTGCGAGGAATTCTGCTGTACGAACGCAATCAGATCGCCTGCTAGGGATCTTTCTTCTTGCTACATCCTCGTAGTCACCATTGCAAGTCTCTAGTTCATGCCTGATTGTTTTTACTGTATTCAGGGAGCATTGGGCAGCAGTCGTGATATCCTTATTTTGATGGCGGGCACGAATCATCATGATACAAGTTATTCTCTTCCATGATTCAGGTGGGTTCCAGCTATCCATCCTTTCTGACATCTTGTATATGAATGAAGAAGGGTCCAAACTTTTAAATGAAGAGAAGTGTGTGTTAATACATGTAACTTACGGAAAAATATAATTAATTATAAATATGTCAAATTTATCCCGAACACCCTGTATATACAGGGTGTAGACTGTAGCATCAGCTTGTTCGAGGTTCCGAAGCAGAATTGAAGCTGTGATCGATGCTAATGGTGGTTATTTTGAGTAAATCTTGTTGATAGTATTGTAATTAACTCTGCCTGTAATGTTTTTTTGTCAATTCATTAAATTTAATAGATACAAAGAAGATTTTCTTTTTCCTTACGAAACTGTCAAATTTATCCCGAACACCCTGTATATACATTATATTTATGTTTATGCTTATAGTCGTAATTAGGCTTATATTATGTGTATAATTATGCTGATATAATTATTTTAGTGAATAGAATAAATTCACTGAAAGAATTTATTAATAATTTATTAGCAAAAGCGATTTGCACTGCGCATAATGCAGCCACAATTTCTGCAACTTCGTGGACCTGTGTGTGCGGCTGATGTAAAAAGTATTTTATGCAATAATTATGGAAATTGAGCAAATTTCTGCTTCTATTCAATAGAAGAAAATTTCTACTGCGTCCAAATCATAGTAATTTTTTTAAAAGAATAGTACAAGGAAGTCTTTATAAGCATTATTTCGTTGTTATGACGAACGAAAGTGAAAATGCAAACAAGCAGACGATATGCTTCGTTTTAAAGTAATCAGGGTATCAAAAATGGATCATAGAATGTCAATCAGGAAAACGAATTTGATGTTGAAAAAAGAAAAAGGATATTTTGCGCAGTTTGGAAGAAATAAATAGCAGATCCTCATTTCATAAGTTAACTCTTATTTTCTTTAATCAAACGAAAAATAGTATAAGTGACGAATATAGCGAAAATCGACGTGTGTTGATAATAGAGCCATGGGAATATCGTTTTCAGAATTGTAGAGATTCGCTTACGAAGGTATTATTTCGAAACCAGCTATGAACGTGTAGCTGCGTCATATTTACATTATGTCTACTTTTGATGTTTGCAATGAAAATATGATGTGTCATCACTAACAAGGAAATTAATATACAGTAACCTCTCCAATAGTAATAGAAATTAATAAAAAAAAAAATCGCAATGCTAAAGATGTTTGAATTATTTAATTATTTATTACTTTTTACTAATTTTTTAAGAAAACAATGTGAAACTATAAATAATCAATTATTTTTAATTGATGTTTATTTTATTAAATAAATTTTATAGAAAAATTGGCTAACATTACTCAAAAAAGGAGTATATATATATATATATATATATATATATATATATATATATATATTTTTTTTTTTTTTTAGGGCATTATGGGTGAGTATAGAAGGCAATTATGGCAGAATAAAAGAGGTGGAAACATTTTTGTACATACCTTGTTTTTAGTTCTATGATGCCTTCCAATTCCAAGATCTTGCTGAAGGTTGTTTATAAACGGGGGAGGGGAAGGAACATGGGGGTGTGTTTTGACGCTGGAAATAAGTTTGGAAACCCGGGTTACAATTAATAATATATATATATATATATATAATTATTTATTTATTATTTTGTTTAGGGCCGCATTTTTGTGTGGGGGGGACAAAGGGGAAGGGTATCCTTATGTGGAAACTGGGACAGGGGTTAACGGGGTGTGGACAGTTTCGGTCGTCATCGGAACCTTGTCGGAATGAGTGTAGTGCTATGTCAGGGCTGCAAGTTGAATCTGCCAAATAAGGGCATTTGTTGTTGTCACTAAATGGCCGGAGGCGTGGGTTAATTTGTAAGTTGTGAATCATCCAACATTCGGTAATTAGGTAGGGACGGCGGACGCTGATAGAATTTCCATCGCATTTTATGGCAATAGTTTCGGATATTCTAAGCATTGTTTCGTTGTTTTGTTTGTCTCTGATTATGGCCTTGTCGATTTGGGGGATATGTTTTAGTTCGAGGGCATGAGCTGCAATTTCTGTCTTCCCTGTACTCCGTGTTTTGTTTTTCTTTTTGATGTTTTTTTGTGTTCAGATATTCCAGAATGGGAATATTGCAATCCCTGAAGTGTTCTTGTAGTAAAAGATTTATATTTTTATTTATTTTTAGTTTTTTATTTATTTTATTTTTCATAGGAAATGGCCTTCAGAAAGGTCGCAAAGATGGACCACGCCTTGTACGAATGATTCATTTTAGTGGGTCACATGATGCCATTCCGTTAGTAACACTACAAAGCCGCACAGCTAGTAGAGGATATTGCATATGGGATTGCTGATTCAATCAACAAATTCTTAAAAAGATGAAGCTTCAAAGCACTAAGAACTTTAATTAATTTTGATTTTTCAGTTTAATCCTAAACTTAAAGCTAAAATTGAAGTACTTTGAACTTAAATTTTAAAAAAAATTTTAGTATGCTCCTTTGCACATCTTAACAATTTAAAGAGTATTAAAGAATAATCTTCACCAAAAACGGAGGAAAGTTCGAATGCTTGTTACTAAAGTAATTAATTTGTGCCAGTAACTGTATTTATAGCAAATAATAGTAATAAATACTAACATCTTCATTAAATCCATACTCATTTCGGATATAAATTTTCACACCCGTTTATGTTCTATATAAACTTTATGAAAGATGAGCGCGATTTCAAGATAATTTATTTAAATTTAAAAGAAATATGAGCGAACTCTCGGTCTGTGCGTAAAAGTATTTAATAAAATAAAGAGTCAAAAGGCTAGAGTGCGCTTAACCTTCGGGAGCTCGCAGCGGTAATTTTGTAGCGTAGGTCGCAGTATACCTGAGAGATACATTCATTACTAGTATGTGCTTAAATGCAAAAAAAAAAAAAACATAAACAAAAAACACTGCAAATATAATACGTGATGGTAGAAATTAAGTGAATATTGAATCCAACATTATTTCATAGCAGAATATAGAAACTACAAGAATTTCGTGCCGAATATATAGAAACTATAAAAGTTTCGGCGGATGCAAGCATAAGAAACCTTATGGACAACTCGTAGTAAAGGTGGAGTAAGCTCCAGATAATTTTCCTTAGTATTTTCCATAATGTAAAGCACATCTCCTAGAGAACATGTATGATAAATCAGCCTTTGGCTCTCTATTTCAGTAATATGATGATTTATTTATTTTCAGTTACAATTAGAAATTATTGAACAACGAATAAAAAAACAACAACTAAACCATACTATACTGACATCGGAGGTCGCGGTATATCTCTCAGATTTACTGTAAAATATCACAAAGCTTTACATAACATGTGTTAAACCAAACTGAGAGCAAAAAACAGTGCGGAATATCATTCGTAACATATGAATGCACAGCTACTCATGATCTCCAAGCTATACACTGAATTGTGTAAGAATATTTATATTAAACATTTTGCATGTATCTGTGAGATCAGCTGCGAGCCCTCGAGGGTTAAGAATGATGATACTCATTGAAATTACATCGAAATAATCCATTTGAAGCAATATTTCAAAAATGATTAAGTTCTCTAAGCCTCATTTCTACACGAAAAAGGAGTGAAGATGGGGAGAAAATCGTTGAGTTAAATAAAGGTAATCAATCATTGATAACATTAAATTACCGTTTTTGGACAATATTACGCTTTTTTTTTGTGGGGGGTGTGGGGCTAGATGGGTGAAGCAAGAATGCTTTTCATTTTCCTCGTTATCTGTAGAAAATGTATGGATGGGGGAATAGGGAGCTTTAGTCATCGCTGGGTAATGGCAATAGCCGAGCCTCAGTTAGAACTTCATTGGCTGCAGCATTGCCATCCGTTACCCTCTGGATCTATTTGTCCTATTAAGCACTTATCTTTTTGAATCTATAAATATTGAGGTGATATTCTTCCAATTTCTTTAAAATATTTTAAATGATTTAATTTTTGTACAAATATTTTATATTTTTATTTAAATTGTTTTTATTTTTATTTTTTCAAAAAATAACCTTCAGAAAAGTGGCAAAGATGAGAATAGATGAATGCGTCATATTCCAATAGACCAGGCTATACATACATATGATTCATATTAGTGTTTTGAATTTTGATCACCTGATGCTGTTCTGTCAGCAATGCAATGCAAAGCATTGCATTGCTGACAGAACAATGTATTGCCTTTACACATCTAATCAAGGTGATCTATTTTATTGATTCAACCAACAAACGTTTCTTATGTTAATCAAAATACACAATCTGGAAACGACGCAACAAAAAATGCTCATTTTCTGACATTGCAGATATTCATATCTGTCAGACTATTAGCAAAACTATAAAAACATTTTCTGTAATTCAGAATGCTTCACATGTTCGGTTACATTGCAGACTTGCATTCCTAACGATGGAGCGATGTTTCGTCAGAAGCGATGTGGAGTTTTCGACGTACCACCACAACTCCGGCTTCAGGGGGGGAATAATTTTCATATGTGGACGCTTGGAATTCTGGCTTCAAATCAAAGTACATTCTTTCAAAGTAGTTTTCATTGCTTCTGTATTTACATGCATTTTCTGTAATCTGGTATTACGTCAATATGGCTGTTTTGCAATAGATTTTCGTGCATCCAATTCTAAAAGTTTTTTAAAACAAAGCGTTTATTATTCTTCAGTTTGAGCGAGATACAGTAATCAAATGCCTCTATATCTTTATTTTTTAAATTCTCATTTAAAAACATAACGTAACTTGTTATATACACAGTTGTTTTTCATCTACGACGCAAATATGTTGCAAGCGAGGTTGTTAATCTCAAACCCATTAACAGTGGTCAACATTATTATTTTCATTTTTATGCTTTCCGTTTCTAATATTTATTTCACCTCCTTTCAAATTGTTTCATTCTAAAGAAACACAAAACTGTTATCATTATTATAACCACTAATATTCAATACTAAAAAAAATAAATAAATAAAATATAAAAAAATCAGAAAATATCTTAAGAAAAAAAATTTTGTTTGTTAAAAATAGAATATTCACACCTTTTCTTTATTAAAATGGTTACAGTATAAATATCCCTAGGCACAACACAGCTTTATTCTGGATTCTGAGAAAAAATGGCGGCCCGTGCGTTAGTGTTTTGTGTAGTGTATTATTGATGATGAAATTAAAGAGTCAGCTGAGTCATTGTGTTGTTAATTAGTGGCGATAGTTTTGAATGATAAATGATATATACAGAGGTAAGTGTTCTTCATTTTCTAAGGTTTTTTAAGGTGAAATATTTGCTACCGTTGCTGGTAGATCGATTTGATCTACGGGATATATATATAATAGAGTAACATTTTATTGCTGGTAGACACCTAAGAGTGTCTACGGGATCTGCTAGTGGACCCTCAAAAGTTTACAGGATTGTCTTTGCCTGCTCGGGGCACCTGAGGGACCTCTACTCTTTCTCCATCTGTGTATCAACACATTTTTATTTCTTGAAATGACAAAACTTCTAAATGAGACCCAATTCGAAGAAGTCTACAGGGAATTCCTCAGACTGGGAAAGCTACTGAGTGATAACTGGCCGGGAAAGGTTAAACTGTATGACACGTTTCCCCCTGAATGTGTCTCAGACGCTGTCGCTGAAGATCATTTAGAGTCGATGCCTTCTACTCCTTCAGACTTTGCAGAAGTGCGTGCTCACAAAGTCGTCGCTGAAGATCATTTAGAGTCGATGCCTTCTACACCTTCAGACTTTGTAGAAGTGCGTGCTCGCAAAAAGCGAAGAACAACAGAAGAACCGCACAATGACAATACTGTAATGGAACAGGATTCTCAGGGTTCGGACGCCGCTACCTCTCCCAAAGAAAAGGTGCCTCCGGTCATCCTTAGAGAAAAACAAAAGTGGGCAGCTTTACGATCCACAATGTCCAATCTGCATATTGGCTTCATTAAGGCCAAAAACATGGATGAAGGCATAAAGATTCAGCCAGCAACAGTGACAGACTACAGAAGGTTGACCAAGGAACTGGACAACAGAGGCATCCAGTATCATACCTTTGCGCTCAGTTCAGAAAAAAATTTAAAAGTAGTCCTTCGTGGTGTCTGTGAAGACATTGACACAGCAGAAATCGCTGCTGACCTAAATTCTCAGGATCTGCCACCAGTCAAAGTGAGCAGAATGTACAAAGCAGACAAAACTCCCATGCCATTAGTCCTTGTTGAGATTCACAAAATATATAAGGATATCTACAACTTAAAAACAGTCTGTGGTCTCATCGTCACACCGGAACCACTCCGTAAAAGATCATCTTCTGGGCAGTGCCACAGGTGCCAAAAGTTTGGCCATGCCCAGAATCTATGCCGAGCAGAATATAGATGTTTAAAATGTGGAGACAGCCACCCAACCAATACCTGCACTAAGCCAAGGACCACCTCGGCCAAATGTGCCAACTGCAGTGGCCCTCATCCGGCGAACTACAAAGGATGTACTCAACACCCAAAGAACAGACGGATGGAGGCAATCAATCAGCCCTCCTCCTACAGTACAAGAACACCAGCGGCCCAGACATCAAAACCGGAGACTCATCGACCACAGTCGGAGACCTCCAACCAAAAGCAAACAAGAAGTTATGCCGATGTGACCCGTACAACTAGGCCAATTCCAGACCAAAATCAACCAAGAGCACCTCAAAACCTAACAGCTATTATCACGGCCTCACTAGCAAACATGCTACAAAATTTTAGCCTATCAAACCCTACTGAAACCTCCACTAAAAGATTTCTTCGTGAAACACAGGTCATCCTCACAGCTCTCATAAATGAATAGTAACAAACTCATTCCAGCATCTCTTCAAATAGTTGCTTGGAACGCAAATGGCCTCAAAAACAAAATCCTGGAACTCCGTGCCTTCACATCTAGGTATCAGCCAGATGTTATTCTAATCAGCGAAACTCATCTATGACCCTCAGACAACCCTACAATAAGTGGCTATCACCTATACAGAAATGACAGACTACTCTACAGAGGTGGTGGCACTGCCATCTTCATTAAAAACTACATTAAGCACCACTCTGTGAGCATTCCTTCAACCACTAACCTTGAGATCACAGGAGTGGAAGTAGTCACCAGCTCCACTGGCAAACTGAAAATCTACTCAGCTTACAACCCTCCCCAAAAATCTCTTCTTCACTCTGATCTAAATGCCATCTTAGGCATCAGAGGGCCCACCATTATTGCCGGGGATCTGAATTCCAAGCACCCTGCCTGGAATTGTTCAACCACAAACAAGAATGGTTGCATCCTTTTCAATTACTTAGGATCAAGCAACGCTGTTGTGGCAGGCCCCACCGAACCAACTCATTTCAGTACGTTCGGCACTGCTGATATCCTGGATATAGCTATCCTGCAGGATATTAAACTTCAGTACAGTATCATTTCTATGGATGAACTATCATCCGATCACAATCCAATACTGCTGCAGCTGGGAAATCAGGAATTCCTGTGTCCTCCTTCTCACTCCTACATTGTATGGGAAAGACTGTCAGCCGCACTCAAGGATCATATTGGACCTGTTCCTCACATACGCACAAAAGAAGAAGTAGAAACTGCAGTTACAAATCTCACACAACAAATTAATTCTGCTATAAAGGTAGCTTCCTCCTACAAAACTGCCCGCAAGCCAGATCGTTTGCCTGAAGACATCATGAACTTAATCAGAGATAAAAACAGAGCTCGAAAGAGATTCCGTAACACGTGCGCACCACAAGACAAAACAAATCTAAACAGACTAAATGGGGCAGTAAGAGATGCACTGAAAGCTCACAGAGACTATGTATGGGATGAAAAGTTATCCTCCATTTCACCTAGTGATCACTCCATCTGGGGACTACTGAAAAATACCAAAAACAAAGGCAGATCCCTTCCCCCAATATTAACTGATCAGGGCCTTGCTCACACAGATGTGGACAAAGCAGAGGTTATAGCGCACAGCTTAGAAGAGCAATGCAGGCCTTCGTATGGAAACCTTGACTTTGACCACATACATAAGATTCACAGCAAGGTCAGACACTCACTCAAACTTCCTATCACCAGCACTGACCATATTGCATCAACATCACCTGCTGAGATATATGACATTATTAAAAATTTAAAGAACAAAAAAGCTCCTGGACCAGACGGCATTACTAATCGTGTGATTAAACTTCTGCCCCGGAGGGCAGTAGTGTACCTGACCAGTATAATAAATGCAATTTTAAGATTTCACTATTTTCCTTCCACCTGGAAACTGGCTGACGTAATTCCCATACATAAGCCAGGCAAAGACTCACACCTACCCCAAAATTATCGTCCAATCAGTCTCATCTCAAATCTGGGTAAGGTTGCAGAGAAGGTCATCCTCTCACGACTTCAAACCTCAATAAATGACCTAAACATCCTTCCAAAAGAACAGTTTGGTTTTAGGCAACACCATAGTACTACCCAGCAAATCCACAGAATTGTTGAATACATCACAACCAGCTACAACTGGCGCCAGTGCACAGGTGCTGTTTTCCTAGATTTATCCAAAGCATTTGACAAAATCTGGCATTTTGGACTCCTGCACAAGCTTATCTCAGCCGGCATCTCACCTAAAATGGTTCATTTAATCCACTCATATCTTCAAAATAGATCAATGCAAGTAAAAATCAAAGGTTCTACATCCTCCCAGCGCCACATCTTTGCTGGAGTGCCGCAGGGATCTCTACTGGCTCCATTGCTGTTCTCTGTATACATGTCAGACATCCCACACAATCCGATGACTTCCATTTTGGCCCTATATGCAGACGATACGGCAATACTAACCAGGTCTCTCAGACCCCTTTTCATTACCAGAAAGCTTCAAGAAAACATTCTAAAGCTGGAGGGTTGGTTCTCTAAATGGAGATTGGAAGTCAACCCCCAGAAAAGCTCAGCCGTTCTTTTCTCAAAAAGGCCAATGTCTCCTGTAGGAGATTTGTTACTATTCAATATTAAAATTCCCTGGCAGTCAGAAACAAATTACCTGGGTGTAATTCTCGACAAAAAGCTATCTTTCAATCAACACACCAAGTCTGCATGCACAAAGGCATCTAAAGTCATAGCACAGATCTATCCGCTAATTAATAGAAATAGCAAGCTCAGCAACAGAATCAAATTGCAGCTATACCAGTTGACGATTCGTCCTATAATCACCTATGCCTCTCCGGCCTGGAGCCACACCTCTAATGCTAACATCATCAAAATACAGCGAGTGCAGAACAAGTGCCTGAGAATGATTTTGAATGCTCCGTGGTATGTTAGAAACATTCAACTCCACAGAGACACAAATATTCCCTATATCTTCTCTTTTCTACGATCCTTAGCCACCAAGTTTTTCCTAAAGACGTCCACACATCCCAACGATTTGGTTCAACAAGCTACAGCATACGATCCAACGGACATATTCAAATACAGAAGACCAAAAGCTATATTGGCCTCCTTTAGTGATGCATAATCTCCATGCCCAATCAGGGCGAGCATTCTGCTCATAAATTTTACCTTCACTGCAACCACAACAGATAGCGGGGAATATGAAAAGCATCTTGCTTCACCCCTAAAGACATAAATGTCAATTGTCAATTGTCAGCTTTATTCTGGAGCAATCCAATACCCTTGGATAGTAATGGATGGCAATGCTGTACCAATGAAGTTTAACTGAGGTTCGGCTGTTGCTGTTACCCCCTTGGGTGATGAGATTCGAGAGTTTTTGAGTTCGCTCTCTTAAGGTTTTTGCCTTAAGGGAGCAATTTGAGTCTCCGGGGAGAGTGTTCTCCGGCACGGCCCGCTGAGGGGCTTTGTCGGTGAAAATTATTTTCCTCGGAATTTGAGCGGTTCGGCTCGGTGGTGGCGTGTGGGTGGAAGGCCATCACTGAGTTGAGCCAACGCTGAGATGGACGGTCTTTCGCCCACGAATGAGTGGCCTAGGGATCGTCCGAATTTTTAGAGACGGCTTTACCTTTAAATATGGCAATGCTGTAGCAAACCGAATCAGTTTATCGTATTTGTTTCGTATTAGACACCAATTTCCGTTTTGCGAAAGTAATTTAATTTCTAAAAATAATAAGAAAAACACCATTGGAAAACTCATTTTGTAAAATAGAAGTGGACATCGCATCTCTGAAATATTTAATTATTTTAATTAAGTTCTCTTTGAATGCCTTCATAGTGATATTTTCCTTGTTTATTCATTCATAAAGCTGATTTGAAATTCTTTAATTTCAAACTTTAATTGCTATCATGTTTGAATTCTTTCGATGGCAGAGAGTAATATTTTTACATATCAATAACCTTTAAGAGCAGGATTTAGATGAGGATAATTCTTAGATGGTATGTGGCAAGACATAATGAAGACTTAATCAGTTACGTTATTATCAATAAAATGTTGCAGCGATAAA
This sequence comes from Typopeltis vanoorti, assembly GCF_054136105.1. Lineage (NCBI taxonomy): Eukaryota > Metazoa > Arthropoda > Arachnida > Uropygi > Thelyphonidae > Typopeltis > Typopeltis vanoorti. The sequence continues at coordinate 108,105,546 of NC_143561.1, forward strand.
TTATAATTACGAGTGAAATGTTATAGTAATAACAATACATTTCAAACTCGCAAACAAAAATCAAATTTTAGTTAAAATTCAAACAGAAAAGTATAGTTGTTCAATTACTTTATACTTCATCTTATTTTCTAATTTCGAGATTTAGTTTTCTCACTCATATTGGTAAAGTATTTTAATTAGTTATATTATTTGAGTGCTGATGAAGAAAAAAAAAATGCTTGCGATGTGTAGAATACAAGTCAACCATTACACATGGAGCTACTGGTGTTTGTGATGACGGTAGATGGCGTTGTGTGTTGATGGTGATAAGCGTTGCTGTGTAATAGTTGGAGGTAAAGTAGGCAGTTGAGTTGTCTATAGTGGAGTAGAGCGCCCTCACACGATGAGTCCTTGGATATGTCACATAATAATAGTAATAACTCTTATTTGAATGAGATGTCTGTAGTTGGACTTCACGCTTGCGTCAATCAATTCGCTTCCCTTTTTTATGTGGTGGAGATATTTTTTTAAAATGAAAATAAATAAAGTAGCTGACAAACTTTCTGTTTTGTGCATTTTTTATTTTTAATCAAAATACTTTATAAGAAGGAGGAACATCTTCTTGTACAGTGCATATAATATTATTAAAAACACTGTAGATATTAATGTTAATATGTCAATAATATTTAAAAAAGTGTTCCCTTTTTTAATATTTTTTTTATTAATATCGTAATAAGTTTATTTTAGAGATATCTCAAACCACTGTTTAAATCAGGGTTGTGAGCTATGATATTGAAATTTTTTATGTTATATTTTAAGAGAATGTAGAAATTGGACTTTTCTTTAAAAAATAAAGTAAATCATCACTGAAATATTTTAGTTCTTATGTACTGTATATAAAGACAAGTATGCGTTTTAAATTTGGAATAAAAAGACTTATGGAGCTTCTTTTTTTTTTTTTTTGAGAAATTGTGGTGTTACAAACATTTCTGAATATAAAAATATAAAAAAGAACATGAAAGTCAAATTTTAATGTGTTTTTAATTTTCTCAATTGTTGATGATATACACGGATATTACAGTATTTAAAAGCATGTACCATATATTGATGGGTACGCGCTTCTAAATTCATTGATAGTAGTTTGTGATTACAAAGAAAGAAAAAAAAAATCCATTCCCTGCATATAAACACAGGGAAGGAATGGGAGCCACTGTGGAAGATTAACTAGTGCAGTGCTTCCCAAACTTTTGGATGTCAGGGCCTCCTTTGGAAAAATTTAAATATTTCACGCCTCCCCCCGAAAAAAATCGCAATACAGACATATATTATTATAATATTTATTGTATTTATATTCAATACAAAACATACACGGCGAATATTGCAAAAATCAAATGCAAATATTACATTTTTAGCATCTTACATACACATTTGACATGGCACATTATCTCATATTTTTATATAGATAGATATATTGTTATTGTACATTTGCAGTACTAGCACATGAAACGTAAAACGATTAGTAATAAAGAAAGCATTAAAAACATAAAACAAGGTTAATAACAATTTAATGTGATGGATGTGTTTCAATACTGCTACACCAATATCAGGTGAAATATTTGAAACTGCAATTCTTAGATTTCTGCTTTGAAATGAAACTTATATGAATAAGCCTATATTTACTAATATTCATTAAGCGCCGAAATATGCAGGAATCAAAATTTGTGAACTCGCATTAATATGTGATTTTTTTTCCATTAAAATATAAAAAAATAACAAAAAAGAAATAATAAATAATAAAAGTTAAATACGTTTCTTTTAAGATTAAAAAAATAACTATTTAGTCTTAAAACATTTTAAATTTGTTTTCATTATTTCACCCCCCCCCCTTTAACAAAACCTACCGCCTCCAAGGGGGCCGTAGCCCACAGTTTAGGAAGCGCTGAACTAATGGCCTCAGTGTATGCACCGAATGTTGATGAAGGCTAAAAGGTATACTTATACCAGCATATTGCAGAGCGCAGATAATATTGATTTGCCTTAGGAACAGCAAAGTGTCATTTTGAACGATAGATTAGATACTGGTCATGCAATGACTACTCGATACCTTGCAAAGTCTGATTGATGTCAAAAATTAGTATTTTTGACATCAAAAGTCGGTCGTATTTTCATTAAAAATAAATGAAAATACGACCGACCCACTATTCCGTGCTATGAAATACTCCTATTTCATATCAACACTGACTACAAACAACCCCGATGAAGAGCTCATCTGTTTTCTTTTGAGAAATATGACCCAGTGTGATCCAATTATTATTATTATTAATAATACGTGTTAAGTCGTTCAACAGTTAAGTATGGTTTAAATTTTCTTGAGTTCTAATTTTTTTTTTTTTTTTTTCCTATTCACAACATTCAACGACAGATTTCGACGGTTATTCATATTGCGTTTTTGTAAAGTTGAATTATTAAATTCACCTTTACAAAATTTTCAAACACAACAACTTACTGGTTTGATGGGTGAAGTAATATTATACTTTTCATATAATGTGTAGGGAAACTTGGTGGGGGGGGGGGTTGTGAGCTTTACGCTTGCCCTTTGGGGGCTCTAGTGTTAGCTGTGTTCAACTGAGAGCAAGATTGTCTTGGGTCTTTTGTGTTTGCAGTGCTCGGATTTATTGTAGTTGGCAGCTTGTCTGACTAGTGGGTTTGGGTGCGTGCTTGTCTTTGAGAAGAACTTTTCCGTTACCAGGGTACTGTCATGAAGGCGCGGAAAGATGTATAGGATTCTGTCTCTCGGAGGATCTGTGTATTTCTAAAACACCGTGAGGCGTCCAGTATCATCCGCAGGCACTTGTTCTGTATTCGCTGCAATTTTAGAATGTTTGACTTCTAGTTATTGCTCCATGCAGAGGGGGGGGGGGGGCGTATGTGTTTACAGGGCGTATCACCATCTGGTATAGTAGCTTGTTTGGTGCATCTAGTTTGCTGTGGCGGCTGATCATGCACTCATTCTGCACATTTTCCTTTTTGGGAAGACGATAAATATTTTTCCTATATTAAATATTCAAACCATTTTTATAACGGGAACCTTTCTGAACCAATTTTTCCTTTCTATCTCTCTCTGTATGTCCGCATGTATGCAATCGATTACGTTAAACATCTGTCGATCGAGATAGGGGTGGGGGATGCAAAATAAAGCGGAATGTCTATTGCAACCAGAGAATCTATCTGCTTCAGTGCATATATTCTAACACAGGTTCTTAAACTTTTTTTTTTTTTAAAATCCGTGAACGCTTTTCATAAAACGAAAGTATTGTACTGGTTAAATTATTATTATTATTATTTTTTTTTTTATAATCTATACCAGTGGTTCACAAACTTTTTCCACTTGCGTATCCCTTTTCAACCCATTTCTATAAATTGTACCCCTTGTTTTTGAAATAGCTGTTTTTAAATACTTTTGTTCAGTGCCTATCTTAATGTAAAATAGTGGAAATGAGGTAATCAGTTGGGAAAGGAAAATTACTACACTAAAAGTACAAACCACAGATTTAATTTTACAATATTCATAACACAGAAATAAGTATTGCTTCATGTTAAATGTTGATAAGGATGATCAAGTATTTAACAAACGTTTGATTTATTATTATTATCAATATTTATTCGTGTTATCTGAAAAGTCTGTAATAATTGGTATACAGCTCGCTAGCCGATTGAAACATTGTTAGTGAGATCGTTGAGCTAATGGGAGCTAGTTTTGAAGTGTCTCCATTAGCATTTATATTTATTACACAACATTTATTGTTCCATAACTAACGTTTTGCATTTCGTTTACTTTACTTGTGTTTCCGCCATTACTGATTATTTTTCATATACCCCTGATCGGCCCAGCACGTACCCAGGGGATACGCGTACTACCGGTTGGGAACCGATGCTCTGGTGTTATGTAATCGTGTTTAATTGCGTTCGTTTCTGCAATAAACTAAAAAAATAATAATAAATAAATAAATAGAATGAAAGCTTTCTGTGTATGATCATTTCAATAGCTTTATAATGAATGTTTAATTTGCTTTCATTTATCTGTTTGCTGCGATCTCCAGAATATATTTCGCGAAACCCCACCCCCAAAAGGCCACGCCCCACAGTTTACGAATCGCTTTTCTAAATACACAATTACACGAAACGTTTGGAGTTGATCGTGTACGATAGAATAGTATATTGTTTTAGCATAATAATTATTATAAATTATTATTATTTTTTTTTCACTTAGTATGAAACAAATACGAAATTCTTTTTTGATGAGTTAACTTTTATTTTTGTCTAAACGAAAAATACCACAAATGACGAATTCAGCGAAAATCCATGTAGATTGGCAGAAATCATGATATGAATGACACGTTTAACAAATGCACGATAACTTCCTACATGAATCATCTATGAAAGATTCGCTTATGAAGCTAATCTTGTGTAACTAGCAATGAGAGTGTAGTAGATTGATATCTGAGTTATTGTTGCCGGCGACGAAACTATGATGCGGCACCTCTTACGAAAGGAGCGAAATATACACTACCTTTCAAAAAGTAACAGGCATCTACAACGCAATTTTAGCTCTCGAAGTCGATTGAAATCTTTTCATCTTTGCTAGGCTTTTCTTAGATTTTATAAGAAAACAACGTGAAGCAATCAAACAAATTAGTTTATATTTGTACTTGTTTTATTCATTAAATTTTATAGAAAATATTGATAAGTCGTCTGTTGAACTCTGTTAACTCACAACATGTTCCATATTGAGTTACATCACTTATAATAATAATAATAATAATAATAATAATAATAATAATAATAATAATAATAATAATAATAATAATAATAATAATAATAATCTTATTATAATTACATTGAATTAATTAACTTAAAGCCATACTTTAAAATGATTGACTACTCTAAGTCTTTTTTCGTTAGGATTAAGGAGAGATGGGGGAAAAACAGAGATCTATTCTAGCATGAGCTAGAATCTATTCTAGCTCATGCTAGAATAGCAATAAAAAATCACCCCAACGCAACATCTACACAAAAACAAAGAGAACAGATCCCTAATAAAGAATTACATCTTGATTATATTACAGAAAGCATAGAAATACATAAAACCTCACAGACATAGTCCTTTTTGTCTTTGTTCGTTGTTATTAATCATAGTAAACAATCAGTCCTTATAAGGACTGGCTTAAAGGGGCGAAGCAAGAATGCTTTTCATCTTCCCCGTTATCTGTAGAGGACAGTGTAGGGATAAGGTGTTATTGAGCAATTAAAGCTCTGATCATGGCATCAGGGTGACAGCAATAGCCGAGCCTCAGTTACAACTTCATTGGCTACAGCATTGCCATCCATTACCCTCCAAGGGTATTAATCCATTTAGACTCTCTTAAACAATCCGTTCTTAAAAGAACTGGGCGATGGACTGAGTCCTTGACTCTTTATCCCGTCATCTGAATGAAGATTATCTGTGTAGATGGGGTGTTATTGAGCTAAAAAGCTCGTAGTCATGGCTGGATAACGGCAATAGCCCAGCCTCAGTTAAAACTTCATTGGCTACAGCATTGCTATTTGTTACCCTGGAAGTCCTAAAAAGGACTTTTTCAGTCAGGAACCATTCAGTTCCATCCTTCAAACAATCCGTTATACTTTCTGAGTCAATAAATAGTGGGCTGATATATTCTATCGATTTGTGTAAAATTAAATAATGTTTAAATTTATTATTTTTTTTTTTTAGAAATATTCGAAAATTTTTATTTTTCCAAATATTTTAAGGAATATTTTTATTTGATAGACCTTTACTATTCTTTCTTGCGAAATGTCCTTCAGAAAGATTATAAAGATGACAATCGACGAATGAATCATATGATAGACAACGCCCTATATATGAATGAGTCGTATTATTATTCCAATGTAGATCACGTGATGCGATTTTACCAATGCTACATATAATTGTCTCGTAAAGGATATGCGTATGTGATATATTTTATTGACTCATCCATCAAATTCTTTCCTCTGCTAATAAAACTGAATATGGAAATGACGCCTATGGGTTTTTGTTTGGTTTTTGTATAAATAACAGAATGCTCGCAACAATCAGCATAACAGCGATTTTGATACAACAGATACTGCACAAGGGTCTGCACACTCTTCAACTATGGACAAGAAGCTAGTAAGTATATTTTCCGATCTAGTCGACGGACAGCTAAACGCAATTCGGTTAATTCCCATCCTTTTTTTTTTATCTTCACATTACTATTTCACTGAGCTAACTGAGGCAACCAATATACTAAAATTACGCGGCTTCATACCGATTTCATCCGAGTAAGGCGTCGGGTATTTCTGATGTTCAGAAAATTTATTAAAAATAGTAATCGAATGTTTTATTTTCTTTGCGTAGGAATGATGGGGGTGCTGATATAAATAAATAAATTTATTTATTTATTTGAGCAGTCTCTAATACGGTAAAAATACACATTTCTTGGAGCGATTATTGTGCTTAAAGAACACGAACTAGTTAATTACAATTTAGTTGCGTTTGTAAGGAAACATCCTGTTTGTAAAGAGGCCTGGATATCTCAGTGGAAGTGGTGTTTACACTCCTCAGGTATAAAAAAAAAACCCGAAAAAAGAGCGTTATGAGTTCGATTCTAGTCGCCTACTAGAGAAAGTTTTTCTAAGTCTTTTTTTCGACCGGTTCTCGAGTTAGCTCATCTCTGGATTGCACGGGCAATCCAGTTTTTTCTCCCGGAAACTCGGGTTTTTCGTCCTGTAAACTCAATATAATCGACAGTAGAAACCACAATGTTTTGATACATTAAAATATTATGTTAGGTACCACGAGATGGCGACACTTGTTACCCATCTCTTCAATGTGTGCCGCTTAATTACTGATAGCCTTGGGCTAGCCAGCTCTGATTGGCTACCGGGGGAGACTTATCTGTCCACTCAGTCTCCAAAAGCTAAATTGGACTAAAACGGCCTCGCCTATACGGGAATAAAAGGCGTTCGCTGATTTTTTTTCTGTTTTTGAGTTTGTAATACTATATTTCTAAATTTGCTAAACCAGAACACACACACACACGCGCGCACGCACACACACACACACACACACACACACACACACACACACACACACACACACACACACACACACACACACACACACACACACACACACACACACAATCTCCTATGATTTTTCGCTTTAACGTTAAAACTTGCATTAGACTCAACGGACATAAAATACGTTAGTTAAAAATAAATAAATAGATTTTTTAAAATTATCCATATCATGTTGGGTTGTATTAAATAACTGTTATATTTTTTCTATGTTGTACTTTATATAAACAAATTAATGAAATTATTTTACTCAGCAAAGCATAAATGTAATCGCGTGCTAATTTTTTACTCAGATTTTTATCATTTACAAATGAAAAATATTATTGTAATACATTTGTGTTTTTATATTTATATTTATATTATATTATATATTATATTATTTATATTATATTTATTTTATTTGTTTAATTAATAAAAAACGATCTTGTAATCTAAAAGACGTTTTTGTATATTTTCGCAGATTATCCTTCTCGGCATGACTTTATTAATACTCTTGTGTGTCCAGAGTACTGAATCAGCGAATTTAGGTAATTTGTTTTTTTTTTCATTATACTGTGTAATCTGAAAATAATGCGAAAAATTGGAATTTTTGATGATATATATATAGTGGTGTAACAGAGGTTGTTTCATGTTAAATAGAATTTAATTAATATTTCCATTTTCATGGATTACGACTTTCGAATACTGTATGTACATCATCCAGTTCCATTGAAAATATTCGATTCCACGAACACAGCAAAATTTTATGATCGTATTACAATAATTATTAAATAAATAATTATTATTCATATGAATATATATATATATATATATATATATATATATATATATATATATATGTTCTTGAGACTCCTCATGGATATAATTTCTCACACCTCTTCATGTTCTAAATAAAAACATCTCAAATTAATGTGTTTTGAAGACGAGATGTGTTTTGATTCAAATTGATGTAAAATAATCATATTGTCATTTGTAGTAAAATTGCTTTTGCTGTAGTGTGTACAATAATTTTAATTGAAAATAATTTTAATTTAATAATTAGGGTTAGTAATAGTATGTTCGGTTACCTTGCAGACTTGGTGGAAAAGATACGTTCGAGGCGTTCTCCTGACCGCGCTGAAAGAGCGCTTTTTCGTCAAAAGCGATGTAGAGGACGATCCACAACTCCGGCTTCAGGGGGAACATAATTTTCAAGCGTGGACGTTTGGAATTCTGTCTTCAGATCGATTATTATCCAGTAATCAAAGTGCATGCTTTCAAAGTAGCTGTCACTGCTTCTGTATCTTCACACATTCCAGTAATCTAATCCTGTGAATGTAGCAGGTTTGTAAAATATGATATTTTAGTGCATTCACTAATAAAAGTTGTTAAAGCAAAGCGTTTCCATTTTTCTTTTTCACTTTGAGCCAATACTGTCAGCAAAATGTCTCTTTAGATCCCTTTAATAAACGTTTTCTTTTAGTAAATCATCAGTTACTTTAATAACATACATCACTTGCTATATTCATTAAAGAATGGTTTTATAAATCATCTACGATGTAAATATATTGGAAGATGGAAACCATTACAAGTAAATGTTGGCGAGTTGCTGTAAGTATCATTAACATAAAATCTCAGAAGATCATTAATAGTGGTGTAACAGAGGTTGTTTCATGTTAAGTAGAATTTAATTAATATTTCCATTTTCATGGATTACGACTTTCGAATACTGTATGTACATCATCCAGTTCCATTGAAAATATTCGATTCCACGAACACAGCAAAATTTTATGATCGTATTACAATAATTATTAAATAAATAATTATTATTCATATGAAAATAAAGGAAAAATAATTTAAGAACGAAAAATTAAAAAATATCGGAAGAAATATTTTGCATCTTTAATGAATTTAATTTTAACAATTGTTAAAATTAAATTCATTAAATTGGAAATATAAATAATGCAAGATATGATTGGTCGCACTCAGGGTTTAATCTTGTGGAGGAGCAACCCGAGTTCAGCAGACGATTTGATAACACACACACACTGCGCATCGCATATAATCGATGACTGAGAATGGAACAGACAAACATCTCCAGAATGTGGTGCTCCACGACAGACTGTGCAACATTTTGCAACAGAATGCATCTTCCGTGCTTATCAGAATGACTGGAATGACTTTTTACAAGCGGCTCCTGAAGCGGTGACCTGGATTACGAACTTAGATCTGAATTTATAGTGATATATGTGTTTTTTTCCCCTTATTACAACATATTAAGACTTTTACTTTTAACTCTTATTTTAATTTTCCAACTCCTTGGATCAGATCTGTATTTTCCTTCAAAGTTTTAACTTAAAATATTTTAAATTCTTCAATTCTGTTAATATATAATGACATCATGATTCTCTTTTTTAACATTATGTTTTTGCCATGAGCTATGTTTGTATGTATGTATGACTGAGAATCTCCAACGATCGCTAATTCATAAAGTATAGAAATAGAAGACACGACACAACATAAATGAAAAAAAAAAATGAATTTTATTAATTAAGAAAAGATTTTTGGAAAATTTCCTAGTGTTTTTTACCTTTTTTCTTTGGGGGGGGGGGGGGAGGAGAAACAGGGCCCCATAGCTTCCACCTCTGGGTATGCCACTGATTGGTCCAAACAGCCAACAAAATAAAATGATTGTGGAGTTCTACTGCCCATCGTCTGGGCGTTGTCGTTTTTTTTTTATGGATACTTAAATGAGGTAAGTTGTGAAGGATAAGGCTTATCAAATGCAAGCGAGGAGTGTAGTGTGCTGCGTCTGCAAAACTGTGTATTCCGTTGGAGGTCAATTGCAGCAGGTCATTGATATATAGCAGGAAGAGGGTCGGTGAGAGGACAGAACCTTGTGGAACCCCAGCATTAATTTGGACGTATCTGTAGCTAAAACTAATACGCGAAATGAGACCACATTTTATATTTAGACTTTCGAAGGCACGAGAAGATGAATTCCGCGAAAAAAAGATTTAGTACCAAAAGTCGCCGATATGGGAAATTTTGGCGCTAGCGGAGCCGAAAGCAGTCAAATATTTGCAGTAAATGCAGGTAAAAAGGATTATGCAAATTTTATTGCGCGTACGTGACAGCAGCGCCACCAATACCACTTAAAAATCGATTGGTAACGTTGTGGCAGTTATTCGAATGACTGACGAATAGGGCTCAATATGCATCCTACCTCGCCTCAGCGTACTTTTCTTGTTAAGTTGTTTTACCTTAAACAGTGCAATGCCGTAGCGGCCCTTCGGGAATTCAGATGGCTTCATAACCTGCGTGCAGTTTGAAGAAACTGGATCACTAGGAATTAGACCTGGCAGATGACGGAAAGCAGTGCAAGAAGAGACAGTAACAGACGTTGCTACTGTGGTGTTCGACGACACAGGGACCAGTACTGGTCCAAGCGCTCGTGCCATAGTTCGTAAACTTGACATGGCTTATGGTACAGTCTGGAAAATCTTACGGAAAATGCTTCACTTCTATCCGTATAAGTTCAGTCGTGTGCAAGCACTAACTACCGCAGATTATGATAAGCACATGGCCTTCACGCTAACGTTTCTTGCCCGAATGGAGGTCGACAATGACTGACCTTGGAGAATATTGTAGGGTGATGAGGCTCATTTTTATCTGAATAGGTCGGTCAACACTCACAACTGCAGAATTTGCGCATCTGAACATCCCCAAGCGATCCAGCAAGTACCACTGCATTCTCCAAATGTAACCTTGTGGTGTGGCTTCACAGCCGATTTCATAATAGGACCATACTTTTTTGAGCGTATTACCCCTACAGGTCCTGTAACCTGCTCCATTACTGGAGAGATTTATCGACGAATGCTGGAGAATTTTGTCATTCCTGCATTGCAGCAAAGACAATGTTTGGACTCCATAATTTTTATGCAAGATGGAGCACGGCCACCCATTAAACGTTCAGTACAGCGCCTTTTACGCCATCATTACAGTAATGAGAGGGTTATCAGTCAGTTCTTTCTGACGGCATGGCAGCCTCGATCCCCGGACATCACTCCATGTGACTTTTGGCTGTGGAGGTATTTGAAATCCGTTGTGTATGTTGGTGGCGTCCCCAACTTGCATGTCTTGAAACAGAACATAAAACGGGCTGTTATGAACATCCAATCCGACTCCTTATGCTCAGCTGTAGAGCATGTCGCACAGCAGATGCAATTTGTTGTACACAAGAAAAGTCAGCACGTTGAAAATCATGTATCTGGTCCAGGGAACCCTGATTCTGATTAATAAAACATTATTTCCTCTGAGTTCAATCACTACATTAATTTCTGTGTCTCTTGCAAGTTGTTTTACTTTAATTATTATTATTATTATTCTTATCATTGTAACGCGCCACATATCCAGCTGGAATGAGTGACGCGGCTGTCGCTTACACCGTCGAAATGTTATTATTCCATGTTATCTGCCTTTAATGTAATTATCCGCTTGTTTTCGGCTCCACCAGCGTCAAAATCTCCCCTATCGGCGTCTTTTGATACTAAATCTTTTTTTGTTTTTCGCGGAAATCATCTCCCCATGCCTTCAAAAGTCTCAATATGAAATTTGGTCTCATTCCGTTTATTGGTTTTAGCTACAGATGCCTCCAAAGAGGGAAAGTTATTTTATGGCCACCCTATATTTTACACAGTTAGAGAGAGAGAGAGAGAGAGAGATACGTACTTTTTTATTCAGATTTTAACCTTGCTAGAGGATTAATACACTGTCAGGTTGTCTTAAGATCTAAAGATACAGACAAAACGGAATTAAAAATACGCACAAGAACGTTAAATTCCTTGTTTTGTTACATAGTGCATACGTAGCAAGAATTTTCATTATAGTAATGAACTAGATGTCTCTACATTGCTAATATGTAGAGACATCCCGTGGTCGAGCATTTTGAGAGAGCTTTTAGGGGCCCACCTCATATGTGGGAGCAGTATTCAATAGCTGGGCGGAGTTGTGATTTGTATAATGTTAGTAGCTGTTCGGGGGTGAAGTAACGTCTTGAGAGTAAGAAAAATCCTATTTTTTTTAGGCTGAGGATGCAATGGTTGTGATATGTTTATGCCAGGAGAGGTTTGATGTGAGGGTGTTTCCAAGAAGCGAGATCTCAAACTATCTGGAAATTTGGGTATTGTCAAAAAAAAATACTGGGAAAAAATGACTCAATACAGAGGAGAGCAATTAAACTTATCAATGATTCATCCCTTACCCTCTCTCTCTTCCCACTTTCGCACAGACGTATGGTCTCTACAGTATGTTTATTCTACAACTATTTCCATGGGAAATGCTCATCCGAAATAACATCAATAATTCCTCCGCCTAGTACTAAGCTCATTGAAACACGTGCAGCTACTGCACAACATCCCTTCACAGTACACCTAGAAACAAACAGAACAAGTTTCTTTTCCTCTTCCTTCATCCCTGCAACTACTGTACTGTGGAACAGTCTCCCACCTGCTGTGTTTCCCAAGGAATTTTAGTCATTCAAATCAAATGTAAACAAATTCCTCCTTTCCCAATCCATACACAGTACTAATGCACTATAGGTTGACCAACCAACCTGCTGTGTATGGATCAAACATAAAAAATAAAAATAAAAAAAAATAAAAAAAATTATTACTGCCTGTGAGCCAAGATTTCGCTCGGCAAGGAGGCAAACAAACCGCCAAAGGCCTAGCTTAAGAGAGCAAACACTTAATACCAACACCAGTCGAACGTATACGAGGATGTTGCTCACACGTTACATATTTAGAAGAGTCTTTATAAGGACTGGCTTAAAGGGGCGAAGCAAGAATGCTTTTCATCTTCCCCGTTATCTGCAGAGGACAGTGTAAGGATTAGGTGTTATTGAGCTATTAAAGCTCTGATCATGGTAAGATGGTAACAGCAATAGCCGAGCCTCAGTTAGGACTTCATTGGCTACAGCATTGCCATCCATTACCCTCCCTGGGTATATACAAGTTCTTAATTGATAAGAATCATATTTAGAAGTCTTAAAGTTCTTAAAAGAACTGAGCGATGGACTGAGTCCTTGACTCTTTATCCCGTCATATGAATGAAGAAAATCTGTGTGGATGGGGTGTTATTGAGCTAAAAGCTCTAGTCATGGCTGGGTAACGGCAATAGCCGAGCCTCAGTTAAAACTTCATTGGCTACAGCATTGACATTCGTTACCCTGGAAGTCCTAAAAAGGACTTTTCTTCCTCCCTCCCCGTCTCATATTTAGAAGAAATAGGATTGAAAAAATTTCAAAGGTATTTTATAAAAAAATAAATGGGTGTATAAATATAATTCTAAAATATTCAAAGAAATTTAAATATATTTAACACTTTATATTTCCTTTATCTTATAATTAAAGTTGAATTAGATTTCTTATATTATAAAGGGGCTTTTAAATAGAAATATTTTATTATCTGAAAAGTATGGAGATGCTCAACAAATCTCTAGAATCAACGTTTTTCATCAGCCATGGATATCCAACACCTTTACAACCATCTCTTAAGAAACACTAGTGAAACATTCTCCCTTATTACACTCAGAGTTAAATAGTTTCGCCAAGAGACTAAACAGATTTGGAGACTCTTATTAGCGTTTAATAATCAGGAGTTCTTTCTAATGGAAACTGGTTTAGCAGCAACAAAGATGAGAAGTCTTTTCAAGTCTAACTTACTCATTGTTTTGAAAGTTAGAAATTGTACGAATCCTGAAGTATATGGACCTGTAACGAACGTTATACGTTGTTGATTGGAGCAATGTGGGCATTTAAATGTTTTTATGAACATGCGCACATCAAACATCAAACAAGCGCAAACGTGGAACAAGAAGAGCATCCCTGCGTAATGTTGGCATCGCTGTCTTAAAGATAACTGACAGAAATGACAAAATGTACTCTTTTCCACACCACCTCAGAGGTAGAGTAACAGGCGCGCTTTTTTTTTAACGTGGTGTCTCCAGTAGGCCTAATCCACGAATCGATAATTTTAAAACTTTATGAATGGGCCAAGGATTCATCCCTAATGCCATGCTGAATCCTAATCTAACTCCACCGTGACATTATTATGAAATGTGAACAAATTACTCAAACATGACCTTCCCTTCGTAAACCCGTTCATTCAGATATTCCATGCCGTTCATTGCAGAGTGGAATATCTAACAACCCGCTTCTGTACGTGATTTCTTACCAGATCTTTCGAAATCTTCACCACCACTCCAGAGATACTGATGTATCGGTAGCTTTCAGTTCAATGTGGCATACACCAGGATGATACTTTTAAATTTTTTTTTTTTTTTTATCAAAGTGACACTCATTTGTTGATTAATGAGCGCTTTGGTTTTACCCATTAATCTCTTCCTTAATAAGATGGCGCATTCATTTCAATCTCGCCATGTTCATTCATCGATCTCTGGAGACACATTCGAATATTGCATCAGCGGTGTGTTTTTAAAAATACATCCCATGCACTGCCGTTATCCCTTCTCATCCAGCAAATGATGCCATAAGAACGAAGTTTGTCTGAAGTTAGTGAAGTTAGTGAAGTTAGTTTGTTAGTGAAGTTAGCGAAGTTTGTTAGTGTTTGTCTCCGCTGACCATAATTTCCTGCTTTGAGTTAATCATGTAACCTTCTTCATAACTGAAACATCCATGCACTTAACGACTTCCTAAGTTAGTGTAGCATGACTATAATCAGGTGAAATATTCTTGGACATCGAGTTTCTTCAGTCCCATACTGCTTAAAGAAGTTGTCAAGCAACAGCTCAGTAAAGCCGGCTTAATACGTTCCACGAGATTTCACAGCTACCCTGTCAATGTTCGGAAATAAAGCGATTCAAGTGAAATGCGAAGTATTTTAAATGTCTAAAAATCAATTCAGATTATAATGGGATACAAACAGGAATTCTTGCATTTTTAACATTACCGAATATCATTAAACGAATGATTCCTTTTCATACTAAAGGTACATTTCTACAGTACGGTAAAACTTTCAACAAAAATTCTGGAGTAGTTTTGTGAAATGCCTACAAACTATCGGATCCTTATTTAGGATAATTAGTTACTGTAGATGATCTTGAGGTTTGAAATTTTTGAGCACTGCGAGATTTCTCTCATCAGCAAAACTGAAACCGTGAAGAGTGTTTGAGGACAATGAGAAGAACGGAGGTGAAATAACAGAATCCTGATGACCTCTCGCTTTAAGACGAATCTGGAATACACGAAGTGAACAGCCTCGGAATTACAAACTGATTTTTCCTTATTTATATTCAGTAGAGTCTTCCGAAGAATCACTTCCTAAGCATCAACATTACATATTAATATTTTCGAAATTATTTTCCCGCAAAAGGCGAGTTATTTCTCGCCATTTTCCAAATGACGAGAAAAGTTTAAAGCGATGATTTCGCACCAAATTGGAAAAAAGAGCAGAAGGAACTTTCCACAACGTTTCTAGAAATTATCTGTGTGTGTGTGTGGGGGGGGATTTTCTCCTTTAAGGATACACACCAGCCTAATACTAAAACGTTTATAACTGTAATAATATGGTCTGTTTAATGCGATATTTATTATCTTTACTGTTCTACATATTTTTTCTATATATTTTCCTTTCTTACTCTACTTCCTCTATCTTACTATTGTTTATCCACCTTTCGTATTTTACTAGTAGTATACCTATGAACACTGGAAAATTTATTTGTTAAGATCCAGTATTTCAATATCGGCATAACACTCAGTAAAACTTCCGGTAGATTTTTCTCTCTTACTACGTAAATTCCCTCAACAAAGTTTACGTAAACAGTCGTGGTTCGTAAGTAACTAAACTGTGCTTTTATTGCCTTAGTTGTTTCCAGCTCACAAGTTCGATTTATTTATTAACAGTGCAGACAACATCAAGACGTGGACAGGAAAGAGCAGTGCACAACTGCTCAGATTAGCACAAGAGCGCAGTTTGTTCGCCAAGATGGTCGCTGACCTTCGATAGAAGATAGCACAATAAGAAGAAGAAGTGCAGTTGTAAAATAAAGGATCAGGCAGTACTCTTTTAACAAATAATTAAAACATTTATTTACATTAATATGAAATATACATGAATACTTTCTCTACCCAGCTAAAAATTTTCAGCATAAAATTAGAACCTTTTCACTTCAACATTAATTAATCTCTTTAACTCAAAAACCTATTAACTCTCTACTTACAAATTCAACTTATTAATCTTCTAGTTTAACAAGTTGAATAAACTCGCAATGAGGTTAGTTAACTCTCTGTTAAGTTATTTTTACAGATCTTGTATCAACTTCTAACATGCCAATTGATTCTCTTATGGACACTTCTTATTACTTATAAAGTAACTCGTAACTGTCCATCTATAACATATCTCCTAGATTATGAGAGAAATTATACAAAAGGATGGAACTTACAGAGGCTCTGTATCGCACATTCCGTCACGAGTCTTGCCCTAAAGTCTATAGCATTTCTTTCATTTGGAGATTCAGGCTTCCTTCAGGAGTATCTTGCTTCAGCGGTATTACGTCGGGATATTGGCGGACTTTTGGACTTCAATCTGCGGTACTCGAATAGCACATAGAAAAGGTTTCAACATACGGACAAATTCCCCTCTGGATCCTACTTCGGGAACTTCTGCTTCTAATTGCCGCCACTTTTGCTTTTAATTGCTGATGACTGTGCCTCTAACTGCCGATGACTGTTTTGGCTCTCTTCGGTAACAGCACTTCAGCTTTGCTCCCTCGGGAACTGGATCTCGGCCCTCCTCTGTCGGCAAGTGGGCCTGGATTTTCCTGCTTCGTAACTGGGGCGTTGCCTCTCCTAGTTCTCTGCCGCCACTGCTCTGGTTCCGACTGTCCTCTGTTTGTGGTTCCGACTGTCTCTCCTCTCAATGATCGGCTCAATCCTCTTTTATTTTGGGATATCGGGACCTTGCACTAAGGGTAGTAAACCCAGAAGAATTCGGCATGATTCTTTCATCTTCTTTTTAAGTTCGACCCGCTCTTTGTTCTCTTCCGTGCACTCTTTGATCGTATGTTTCTGGGCAGCGGAAACTTGTTTGAACCTTTCAGATCTCTCAGGCACTGACTTTGGAGGTGTTTATGCGCAGAGCTTGTAAGCAACTTTCTCATACACTAAAAACGTACACAACTTTCTCATGCCCTCATATAGAGCTATTATACAAAGTTCCTGTGGCAAAGCATTGCCTTTGTTTTTGACGTTAAAACTGTAAATACAGTCACTTCCCATAGGGTTAACTACATTAATATCTAGCATAAAAAACATAGAAACAAACAAGGTTATTTACAGTTCTCATGAGACTTGACCTATGTAAAAATCGATGTAAAGCCCTTTGGTATTTCTAAGCTACATCAAGTTTTTTACATAACAATTTTTATCATATTGAAGAAAACAGATAACAATCTCGAAGTTGTATTATGGACATCTATTTCTGCAGAGTTTTCTTTTTGAAAAGCTTTTTTATTTTTCAAACTAAAACTAGCGCTGCATATCTGACATAAGGGAATTGGAAACACATCAACATTAATTCTGATAATATTGATAGATCCGAATTTCAGTGTCTGAATCGGCACAAATACCTGAATTACATATGAAACAAATGCGACATTTCCAAACATTTTTTTTAAATTGTCATAAAAATATCGGAATTTATATTGCATTATTAAACTAAATAAACATATTTTGTAAATTTCTTTAAACTTTAATATAAAACAAATCAAATTCAAAACTTACCATTTTCATTTTCACATATATTTCCCTAAAAATGCTGAAGAACGAGGAACGAAGAAGCTTTAAGTTTTTCACTAAATCTCTCTCTAGCTATCTGAGCTAATTTAGCTCAGCTTAATTCAACATCAAATATATATATATATATATAGTAATTATTATAATTATATATATATATATATTTATATATATTATTAATATATATAATATATTATTATTATTATTATTATTATTATTATTATTATTATTATTATTATTATTATTATTATTATTATTAATTATTATTATATAATTAATTAAATATATATAATTTATATATATATATATTAATATATATTATAATTATTATTATATATACATATATATAATTAATTAAATATATATAATTTATATATATATATATTAATATATATTATAATTATTATTATATATACATATATATAATTAATTATTATATAATTAATTAAATATATAATTTATATATATATATATATATATATATATATATATATATAATTATTATAATTTGGCTAAAAGGGAAGGTAAGCAATCCTCTGTTGTGAGGCCACACTGAAAAGTTGTCATCTACGTATCCAACCCAAAAGGAAGGTTGATGGTATATATAGATGAAAAAAGGATGCTTTCTAGATGCTTTTGAATAATCAATTGTTTCTATTCCACCTTGTAAAAAAACTGTTCCTATCATGCCACTGATGATAGTCTGTTAATTTCAGGTATTATATGGCAAATATTAAAATATTCTTCTGCTAACGTGTTGATAATTCTTAATTTCATGTCACAAGTGTCTCTCAGGAATAGAATATCATCAACGGTATTTTTTGCCTGTAAATTGTTTGTGTTCACTTTCGCCAATTTGTCTGCATTATTTGAGATGAAAAATCTTAATCTACCCATTTACACAAACACATTAAATATACAAACATCACCAGTACAAATTACAAATACGAAAATTAAGATTCTTCTCGGTCAGATATTACATGTTTATATCTAAGTCATTAGTCCAGTCAATAGTCGACAGTGTTGGAACTAGGAAATCTTGTTCCTCTCCTTCGTATGCTCTTAGTGGACATTCTTGGCGAATATGGCGAATGGTCTGCTTCTCACTTCCACAGTCATACTGTGGGGGACGAATTTTTTGGCACTTGTAAAAAAAAGTCTGCACATCGACCGTGGTTAGTCCTTAACCGATTTAGAGTAATCCAAGTTTTGCGTGGAAGGTCAAATCAAATCCAGGTGGTTGTTCTTCAATGCAAGGAAGGTTCTGCAGGTCTGGATCTGAAAACACCTCCCATTGGCGTCTCCACTCCTGATTGACGTCAAAATTGTCTCTAGCAGTGTTATGGCAGAAATAACAGGAGGATATCCCGCTTTCGATCTATTTATTAAATTTGAAACGTCTCTATGCACTATAAGATAGGGGTGGGGTTTTCCTGGATCTTTCTATACTCCCTGCATAAGGCGTTGGCTCTTCATAATGGTGGGGGAGGAATGGCTTAAAATAGGGAGCCATTCTATAGGAGTACTTCTGACTGACCCTGAAATAAGACACATAGTATTATTGAGCGGTATGGACGTGTGCACTGTTAATCCACACCGGAGCTTCGTATTCGGCGGTGGAAAATACAAGGCCGAGAGCTGAGCATCTAAGCGTCGTCATAGAAGCCTCCAAAGATGTTCCGGTCAGTTTCTGAATTATATTGTTACGAGTCTTAATTTTAGCCGATTTTGTTCATGAGGTGTCAGAGACCTGTCATTCCATAGTACATAATAGTACTCCAATTATTGTAATTGTGAATTCTCTTTTCACATATTATAAATGTATATAAAACTTTGCTTGTATTCTTAATTCTTAGATACCACATTTCTGTTATTAATTTTTTAGGCTCATCATATTATAAAAGAAGATTTTACATGCTGTCCACAGTGTCATTTTTCAGTCATATGTTCTGAGTTCTACAGGTAAATGTGAAAATATTGCTTGGAAAATTAATGATTGATGCTTGCTTCTTTTATTATTTCTTGTTGTATTTAGTAAAACACACTGAAAAATATGATAAAGGTAACTGGGCTTTTATTTAATCATCATGTTTGTTTTTTTATTATTAAAGTCATTTATTATTATTTATCATTTGGTGTGAAAAGACTTAAAATTTATGGCACACTTCAGTTCAGAGTACTGATCTGAAGTGTGCACAGTACTGACTATTGCACTACTAATATTGTCATACATGCTGTATGACAATATTAGTAGTGCAATAGTAACTGGCATGATATTTAAATGCCTAATATTTGAATAGTTTTATAAATTCGTTTTTTTTAAATGCAGTATAGTTTCTTCAGTTGTAATTTCAACAAAACTAGTTTTTAGCCAAAAATGTTTCTTGCTATATAAAGCATCCAGAATCTAGAAAGACATAAAAATGTCCAAGTGCCATATCTAACTAAAGACGTTCAACACCTTTTATAACGTAAGAACAGATGCTTTTCTTTTATGGAAAATAAATGGCAAATTAATTTAATTTTCAATTAGGAATAAATTTTTTCTATTATGCATAACTTTACATCAAAGTAAATATGTCTGTGTCATTCTTTTCAAAGTACTGTTACAGTTAGGATGAAGCTGATGCTGGTAGCTGATGAAGAAGGAGGTAATGCATGTTGGAAGCTGTTCAAAAAAAGATAAACATTAAGGAAACATATTATTGTGTTTATTTTGCTGCCAATTCTGGTTTTTAAGTTTGCGCTATTCAAATTGATGATTTTTTCTGCATGAAAATAAGTATTAATTAAATAACTTTAATTAATACTTCCAATATTTTGGCTATGTTACATTACCATCTTCAGGGAACATAAAAAATTAATAAAATGTGCACGCAGGATTAACACAGAACAAATATGGCTGAAGACAACAACTGAAGTCAGTCCTAGAGTCCTAAATGATGCCACCTAATGAGCCAAACTGGGTATTAATCTCGGCTGTTGGGCTGAAGTTCTAAAATGCAAGCCTCCCATATTTGGGACAGTCTCATGCATCCAAATATTTATTGAAGTTTGGGGAGTTTCTCAAAGTTGAGGCTGATCCAGGAATAATCTGTCATATTTAAACTTGCTGCAATGTAGTAAGGAGGCTTTCTACTAACGTGATTTATGGCGGGTGTCCAAAGCATGGTCAGCAAGTCTTGAGTGGCTGTAATGGTTGAAACGGATATAATCCTTATGTTCAGATATCCTGATTTTAGCTGTCCTGCCTGTTTGGCCGGAGTAAGACAGTTTGCAACTACAAGGGACCTGGTAAACTCCAGGTAGGTCTAGGGGAAGTGGCTGGTCCTTGGGAGAGCGGAGAAGAGATGCCAATTTTTTATATGGTTTGTAACAAGTTGTCAAGTCATAATTTTTTAGAATTTTAGTTAACTTTCCGGAAGTATCCCGAATATAAAGAATAGTGAGAGATTTTGTGTAGTCTCTATTGTGGAGGGGGGAAGGGGATTGAGGTTCACTAGTGTTAATATTTTTTGGATTTTATGGAGGTTGTATCCATTGGCTACAAAGGTGTTAAGAATATGATTAATTTCAGTAGTATCTAAACTGATTAATTTTGCCCTGTTATATAGGGTTTTTATAATCCAATATTGTTGGGAGGGGGGGCGGGTGATTGCTGGTGAATGTATCTACCGGTATATGTAAGTTTTCTGTAAACTGAGAAAGCCAGGTGGGGGATTAGGTGGAGGATTATGTGCCAGCCTAAGAAAGTCAGGCTGGCACATAATCACACCATAGTTGAGCACACTTTATTTTATTTTTATTTTTTAATTATAAAAATCAGATCGTGCAATTATATATTGACTCCATACAGAGTGACTATTACCTAAAAAATTGTTCAAAATGATTACTTGGCGCTTCAAAAAGTAACTCCATATATTACCTGTATTCTGAAATACACTGCCATATAGACGTTGGTGCATTTATGACTGAACTACAAATGCAACCAATTAATCGTGAGAAGTAACAAACTATCTGTGCCGGCATGCAAAAGCTGTGTTTTATGTGTACTGTTTCTGTGAAAGAAATATTAAAAAAAAAAATCAAAAACACATCGTGATAATACGGTATACATCTAATGCTATAACCTCAGTGTAGTGTTGCCACCTGTCGGGAAACCTGAACGGGTTCAAATTCAACTTGAACTATGCACAGAAAAAAACTCGTTTAACGCGAATTCGATATGCGCGATAATCAATTAATGCGATTGAGTGTAATGGTACTATTTCCCGCTTTAAGCGAGTGAATAATCAGTGAACTGATTATTCACTCGCTTATAACAGAACGGAGATCCTCATAAGTGAAGTAGAACTAGCAATCCAAAAATTAAGGAAAAACAAAACTCCAGGTCCTGATTTAATACCACCTGAAATGTTAAAAAACCTTGGAGAGAATGCAGTCATCTGGATACACGATTTATGCAACAAAATCTGGAAGAGTGGAAGATGGCCGAATGACTGGACCAATTCCACCATTATTCCAATCTACAAAAAAGGCAATCACACTACCGCACCATTGCCCTTATCTCACATACCAGCAAGATTTTATTACACATTATTAAGGAGAGATTACAAAGTTTTATAGACCATCAGATCTCAGAAGAACAAGCAAGATTCAGAAAAGGTCGAGGGACTAGAGATCATATATAACATCAGACAAATAATTGAAAAAGCATGGGAATTCAACTTAAGCCTTTATCTATGTTTTATAGATTCCTTCAAGGCCTTTGACTGCATGAGGTGGGATATCATGCAAGAATCGGGAATACCATACCATTTAATAACCCTCATAAAAAACTTATGTCAAGGAAATCAAGCAACAGTAAGAATTGAAAACTCACTGTCCCCTGCATTCCAATTTGAAAAAGGATCAAGGCAAGGATGCATACTCTCACCATTACTATTCAACCTTTAGCGAAACTATAATGAAAAGATCTCTAGAAAAGTGGAATGAAGGCATTAAATTAGGTAGCTGAACCATCACTAATCTACAATATGCAGATGACACAGTGATAATAGCAACAAGCGAACAGGAATTAAAATCCATCCCGAATCAATTAGAATGGGAAAGCCTAAGCCACGGTTTAAGAATAAATCAGGATAAAACGAAAGTAATGATTTTAAACAACACAGAAGAGGTAGATGTAGAAGGAATTGAAATTGTTTAATCATTTCAACTACCTTGGAGTGATGATAACAAAAAAAGATGTAAAAAAGAGATAAGAAGAAGAATAGCAGTAGCTAAAAAAACAATGACTGATTTAACGAAGATCTGGAAAGACAGGCACATCTCCATAAAGACAAAAATTAAGCTTGTAGAAACCTTAGTTTTTTTTTTTTTTTTATCTTTCTCTATGCTTCTGAGCCTTGGACTATGACAAAAGATGACAGAAGAAGAATTGGGGCGTTCGAACTCTGGTGCTGGAGAAGATTGTTAAGAGTGTCTTGGACAGAAAAACGAACAAACAAAAGTATCTTAGAAGAACTGAATATCCACACAAGACTGATAAACATAATCGAAAAGAGAATACTGCAATATTTTGGACACACATGTAGAAGGGAAGGTAACTGCCTAGAAAAAGTAATCATCTAAAGTAAACCATGTGGAAAAAGAAAAGAGGAAAACCCCCCAAAAGGTGGATTGACCAAATATCAAGAATCACTGCACTTAAACTAGAACAAGCAATAAGAGAGGCACAGGAGAGAAAGAAATGGCGAAGCATCATCAGGAAGGTCATGAGTCCTCAGTCATGAGGAGATCCGAGAGAGAGAGAGAGAGAGAGAGAGAGAGAGAATGGTACTGTTTCCCGCTTTAAGCGAGTGAATAACCAGTTCACGCGATTTTTTTACGTTATGCAAGATTTTTGTCGCCAATCTGTAGCGAGATGGAACGTCTTCTGTCACTCTGGATTGAGAATTGCAACCAAAAAAGAATACCTCATAGTACAGGGAATATTCAGGCAAAAGTCTCAATATTTTTACCTCACTGAAAGAGATCAAATTTCAAGAGGAATGTGAAAGCTTTACTGCGAGTTTAGGATGGTTTGACCGTTTTAAAAATCGAACTGGACTGCATAACGTAAGAATAACTGAGGAATCTGCTAGTGCTGATAAAAATTCTGCGCAAAGTTTCCTGAAGAATTGCAAAGGATAATTCATTAGGGTGATTATGATGATCGTCAAATATTCAAGGTCGACGAAATTGGTGTCTTTTTGTAAGCGTATGCCAACAAAAACTTTCCTAGCTAAAACCGAAGCATCTCACAACCAGGATACAAAGTATCTAAAGATCGTCTTACGCTTTTTTTTAGGAGGCAATGCAGAAGGAGACTTTAAACTCAAGCTCATGTTAGTTTATCGTGCGTAAAATCCAAGATCTAACATTATTGAAGAAATCAGCACGAATGAGAAAAAGAAATTGATTTCATGAACTGGATAATGAAGATGTGAGAAACTCGAGTCCAGTCCCATTGAGAACAGTTAAGCGAGAATGATCTCCTTCAACTAGAAAAACAGCGTGCATATGAAGAAGAAGAAGAAGAAGATAAGGAGCACAAACAAGAAGAGAATGTTTTGACTATCAAGCTAACTGTAAAAAGAACTTGGGATAGTTTTCAGTCACATTGATCATGCTAAGAACTTTTATTTGATGATTATCCTGATATGGAACGAAGCTCTCGATGACTGATTTAACCAAGATCTGGAAAGACAGGTACATCTCCAAAAAGAGATGTGCCTGTCTGAAGATCGAATTCTTCATAAAGCGATCGCCAGCTATCGCAAATTGCATCGCAAGATGAAAAAGTCGAGCACGATTCAAACAGATTTATTTATTTATTTTTTTTGTAAAACAGCAGTTCAAATGTTTAGACATTAAATAAAAATGTAAGCAATTGATTTTTATTAACTTTGATGATTTTATGCTCTAATACTGCTTTTACTGTAATTTTTGTCCCAAATTTACGCTAACTGATGGATGAATTAATTATTCCTATTGTTTATTGTATTCGCTTAAAGGGATTTCGCTTAGCGCGCATTAATTGATGGATAAATTAATCGCGTTAAGCGAGGTTTTTCCTCTGTATATATATATATATATATATATATATATATATATATGTTAAAGATGACAGGCAATTTTATAAGCTAGGTTTTTTTAATCCTTTTTCCCAAGTAAGCAAACAGACAAGTAAGTCAAGTTTGCGGCTGCGTAGTGCAACACTTGGCAACTCGTGGTAAGGTGGAGCAAGCTCTGATCACTTTTCTTAGAATTTTCCCCTAATGCAAAGCACATTTCCTTGCGGAAATGTATGATGCTATGCATTAAGGTAATGGTCACTACCCACACGGGTTTCGGCCTTTATTGAAGTCTCGTCAGTGGGAGCCAGATGCCAGACCTAAAAAATGCCAAGGGTGAAGTAATACAGAGCTTATACCTCGTGTATATATTATGTTAAAGATCTGTTTGCTTACTTGGGAAAAAAAATACCTAGCTTATAAAATTGTTTGATATCTTTAACATAATATATACCCAAGGTAAAAAACTTTCTACATCTATATATATATATATATATATATATATATATATATGATGATTATCCTGATATGGAACGAAGTAAGCTGTATTAGAGCATAAAATCATCAAAGTTAATAAAAATCAATTGCTTACATTTTTATTTAATGTCTAAACATTTGAACTGCTGTTTTACAAAAAAAAAAAATAAATAAATCTGTTTGAATCGTGCTCTGGTTCCAATATACACTCAACAGGAAGAGGTGTAACTAACGTTTTGCTTATTTGAGTTTTCTTGAGTTCTGCGCATGTCACGCTTGAGTCTCTGAGCAATAGCTAGTGCTATTTGGCAATTTTAAATGCTACTCATTGCAGCAATATCCTCCATACTCTGGTCTAGAGTAGTGTAAATGTTATTGTTTAAAAGAATCTGTCAAGACTGCTTATGTTACCTGTGATAGAAAATTGCTATATATTAATGTAGCAATTTTTAATTACTAATTACATATAAGATATGTGTACTAAAGGTGCAAAGTTTTCTTTTCATTTCTTATATTCTCTTGAATTTCGAACTATCCAATAGATGTTATTACTTCAGACCCTTGGAAGTGAGACTTCAGAATTCGAGTATGAACGCCACCTATCGTCTTACTCCAAATTCTTCTCTTCATCAGTGTGTGTAAACTGTATTATTCAACGAGCCTAACAAACTATAATTATTAGCTATGACAAGGCACTTCAATGTAAATTTGTAATTTTATATTTGAAAGGTGTTTGTTAATATTTTCCCAGAAAATGAAGAGCAGTAAAATTTTTTTTTGTTCTTTCAAGCACAGCTAAAATATTTCTAAAATAATATAAAAAGCCATTTTAAAAAACTAACCCTTAAACATTAGTGTTGTTGACTGGTTCTCCACCACGATTTAAGAATTCAACGTTGGCATTTTTAAATGTTGATTGCTCAAAAACCGCTAAAATACCTTATTTTAGAAAATATCTAATTCTTGAAATATTATTCATATAATTTGTTAATTATTAAACAGCACGATAAATTGTGTTTAATAAACGGATAAAATTTTTATTGTTGTCAATCACTAGAATACTTATTAAATCTGTAGATATATGTACTTCGAAATTAAATATACGCGTGACACCTCAAAAATATTCTGAGCTCTTCGAAACAAAAGAAACATGTCACCTAATCATGCCAATGTGTATGACCAGGTCGACCGTGAGATGCGGTGATTAATACCCTTGGAGGGTAATGGATGGCAATGCTCTAGCCAATGAAGTCCTAACTGAGGCTCGGCTATTGCTGTTACTCTCTTGCCATGATCAGAGCTTTAATAGTTCAATAACACCTTATCCCTACACTGTCCTCTACAGATAACGGGGAATATGAAAAGCATTCTTGCTTTGCCAATCTAGCCAAAAAAAAAAAAAAAAAATCATGCCAATACAGAGGGAATTCACCCCTTTGAGTTATTATTACCGTACGTGATTAACAGATGTAATTAAAAGTATAACTAAAAGTAAACTTCAGTGACCGTATACTTCTTGGTCAAAACCAAACAAACGAAGGCACTGTGTTATTGGAAAGAATAGTTTAGTGCAACATAAGATTACTTTATACTATCACGTATAATATCTTGGTCCTAAACTTTATTTAAAAAGGATCATCGTAAAACTGTTAACAAAGAAAAGTAAAACAGTATAATAAAATCACACATCCTTCCCATAAAAATAAATGCATATTCTTTCAGTCAAACCCGCCCTATTAATGCTTATCTGTGCGCTAAAATAAACAACCCCTGACCAGTTTATGTCTCAATCATATCCCCTCTCTTCCTCCTTTTCACGAGGCTCTGCAACTTACATTCCCTCAATCTGTCCTCGTACTCCACATTCCAAAGACCACTGACTAGCTTTGTGAATCTTCTCTGTACCCTTTCCAACATATCCTCGTCACCATGAAAACCGGGCCACCAAATCTGTGCACAATAATCCATATCAGGCCTGATCAAGGCCTTATACAATGACATAATAACCTCTCTATTTCTGCATGTCAGAGTTCTCCGCATCTTTGCCATTATTCGATGTGATGTCTTCACAACTTGTGCAATGTGGCCCCTGAATTTCAGGTTCTTGTCCACTATCACTACTAGATCTCTCATCTCTTCTACTTATGTTAAGGTTTCCCCACCAAGTGTATACTTGGCATCCCATTGTTGCTTACCAAATCTCAAAACCTTACACTTGGCAACATTGAACTGACAGTTCCATTCATGTAATCTATTCAAGTCCTCTTGCAAGGCATTAACATCAGCCTGATTGTGCATTGCTCTCCTCAGTTTTGCATCATCTGCAAACAGCTGGATATCACTAGTTAAACCCAACCCATTATCATTAACATACAAATTGAACAACAATGGCCCCAAAACTAACCCCTGTGGACCTTTCTCTTTCGAAATACTGCACCCCCATATACAACTTTCTGATATCTGTCTGACAGCCAGTCACTGATCCAACACAGAAGACTGTTATCCAATCCCATCAATTTCAATTTAATTAAGAGCTTGTCATGTGGCATTCTATCAAAAGCCTTTGCAAAATCCAAGTACGCCACTGTATATGTATCTTCTCTGACCAAGGTATTTGTCACCTTGTTATAGTACATAAGTAAGTTAGTGAAACATATTTCTCTCCTTAACAAACTCATGCTGATAACCACAGAGAATGCTACTGTTATCAACCCATTTCTGTAGCCTACGTCTCACCAATCTCTCCAGGACCTTCACCACAACTCCAGATATACAGACCGGTCTATAATTTGAAACTACAGCCTTGTCACCACCTTTATGCAGTGGACCAATTTTTCCCTCCTTCAACTCCCTAGGAACCTGTGCTGTTGCAAGACTTGTTAAACAGGCATGCCACTGCCAGTTCCCTGGAACATTCTCTTAAGATGCGCGGTGATATTTCATCAAATCCTATCGTCTTATTAACATCAAGGTTATTTATTTCATCAAATACTTCCTGCTCACTCACAATTAAGCTATCCTCTCCTATATCCTCTACACTTAAGTTCCTTGTAACTCTTAAGATTGTTACTTGATTCTTACTTAAGAAAATAAATTAACAAAAATGAAAATAAAGGAATAAAATATGCTGAAATATAATATAAAGGAATGAAAAAGTGTTGAATAAACGACATCAGTCATAGTTTCCTACACCATTGTATAGTTCACATACCGATATTTAACTACCCGATATGAGCCATTATTTTAAAGATTTCTGTTTTCGGTCCCCATGTTGGTTTATATCTTTTCGATTTTGCGTCTCTTTAAGTGTTAGTAATAAGATTCGTTTTCGTGTCTGTGAGTAGAGCCTCCGATGAGAGTATGATGAGTTTAAGCGATCCCTTTGGGTCACTAAGTGAGCTGCGGATTGATCTTGTAGCTCACTCAGTTTTGTGAAGAGGTGACCTCGCTTTTGCCATTTTTGAGGTGACTGTAAAATGGAAAAACTATTTTCGATTTTAGAATTTTGTACGAAAGTTTAGGATTTTGATTAATGCGCTGATATAGAAGCAGTGTTAAGGAATGAGGCACCATACCGATTTCAGATATAATTAAGATTATGTACGCTGTTTAACACGAAACAACCTCTGTTACACCGCTATTAATGATGTTTGGAGATTTTGTCTCTAAATTATTTATAAAACAATTCTTTAATGAAAATAGCAAGATGTATGTTATTAAAGTAACGGATGATTTAGTAAAGGATGATTTAAAGGAATCTAAAGAGACATTTTGCTGACAGTATTAGCTCAAAGCGAAAAAAAATGTAACCACTTTGCTTTAACAACTTTTATTAAGTGAAGGCATTAAAATATCATATTACAAACCGGCTACATTCACAGGATTAGATTACTGGAATGCGTGAAGATACAGAAGCAGTGACAGCTACTTTAAAAGCGTGCACTTTGATTACTGGATAATAATCGATCTGAAGCCAGAATTCGAAGCGTTCACTCATAAAAATTATTCTGCTCCTTCTTCTGGCATAGGACGGGTACATTTATCACTCCGCTTTTGACGAAAAATCGCTCTTTCAGCGCCTTTAAGAGAACGCTCATCACGTATCTTTTCCATTAAGTCTGCAACGGAACCGAATATGAGAAAGTTACTATTATTAACTCTGATTATTAAATATTAAATTAAAATCCTAATATATACTACAGCAAAAGCAATTTTACTACAAATCCCAATTCCTTTGAATCAAACCACACAACGTCTTCAAAACGCCTTACTTTGGGAAGCATTTATACAGAGAATGAAAGGGTGGGAGAAATTATATTCACGAGGAGTCTCGAGAACATGAACATATTCAGTTTTATTATTTTTATTATTTTGTAAAGAATCATTCTAGTTCTTTTCTGTAAACATAGTTACAGACAATATATATAAATATATATATAGCAGTTCTTTAACGATACCAAGAAAATTTATATGCTAGGTTTTAATCCTTTAGCCAAGTAAGCAACACAAAGTTTTGCGCGTGAGATACATTCACGCCTGAGCTACTTGTATACAGAGGCTAATGACTTCATATCGCTTGCCTTAGTATGTATCCCCTATCCCACACGCCTGAAAGGGGGGGGGGGGGATGCTTTGCATTATAGGATACATACTAAGGCAAGAGATAAGAGGTCATTAGCCTCTATATACTAGTAGCTCAACGTGAATATATTTCACGCGCAAAACATTGTTTTGCTTACTTGGGAAAAGGATTAAAACCAAGCATAAAATTTCTTGGTATCTTTAACATACATATGTTACGCGCAGATTGTGAAATCCACAATTCACGGAATGCGCAACACTCTTGCTCATTCGTGAACTGTATAACGCGCTTGTACAATTCGTGGAATGTGTAGAATTTTGCACAATTCGTGAAATGAGCGTTTTCTGCTCATTTCATGAATTGGGTGCATAGTTACAGCATATAAATAGAAGGCAAACGGGCGAAGATTTATAAAAAGGTTTTAATTCAACCAACCTAACCTAACCTTTTTATTACATAAAAAGGTTAGGTTAGGTTGGTTGAATCCTTGTCCATTACCAACTTTCTGTTGGTAATGGACAAGGATTCAAAAGATGCTCTTGTAAAACACGTTGTACAAATAAGAAATGTAGCTGTTTGAAAAATCAAGTTCTTTGTAACTACCTAATCTAAGCTAACCTAACCTAACCTAACCTTGGACAAGCATTCAACAAACCTAATGGACAAGGATTCAACCAATTAACCTAACCTAACCTAACTCTTCATGCCATCCAAACAAGTCTTGTGGAAATCCTGATTTATTGTTTACTTGTTAGTTGTAACGAAAGAAGTTTGGAAATAATATTTTTCTTGTGTTTTGTCAAAGTACAAAACTATTTTTATGTAATAAAAGTTTTTGAATTTAAATTATTTTATCACGCTTCACCCGTTTGACTTCTATTTATATGCTGTAATTATGCGCCCAATTCATGAAATGAGAAGAAAACGCTCATTTCTTGGATTGTGCAAAATTCTACACATTCCACGAACTGTACAAGCGCGTTATACAGTTCACGAATGAGCAAGAGTGATGCGCATTCCGTGAATTGTGAGATTTCATAATCTGCGCGTAACATATATAATTTAAGCAATATCAATGTTCTTCACAAGAAAAATGTTTAAAGTAATCTTTATTTTTGTGGTTTGTCGTAAATGCTTAACTTAACTTATATTTCATTAATTATTCCAATTTTTGCATTATTTTTAGATAGCACAATGTAATGAAGAAAAATTACCTAAATTCGCTGATTCGGTATTCTGTACACATAAGAGCATCAACAAAGTCATACCAAGAAGGATAATCTGCAAATATATACAAAAGCGTGTTTTAGATGAGAAGATACAGTGCACAGTATAAAACACAAATGTAGAAAGGTGAAAAGTTGAGTAAAGATTTAGCACGTGTTTATATTTATGCTTTATTAAATAAAATAACTTCAATAATGTGTTTATATAAAGGGCAACATAGAAAAAAGTAACAGTTATTTAATACAATCCAACATGATATGGTTAATTTTAAAAAATCTCTTTATTTAAGCTGAAGTATTTTATTTCCGTTGAGTCAAATGCATGCAAGTTTTAAAATTAGAGCGAATAATCACAGATCAAGAACTATTTATTTGATTCCAATTTAGTCTAACGGGAAGCAAGCTTATCATTGGTTTGTCACCAAACAATCCAGTACTACACTTCAAAGGCACCGCTTCATTCCCAGAAGACTATGCTTTGTGTGTGTGGTTGATTGTTAAAAACATAACTTTTCTATCTTTAATAATTTTCCAGGAATTTAGAAATAATGAGACGGATTTTTTTTCTGGAAATGAAGAATCTGTTTGTGTTCTAGTTTAGCAAATTTAGAAATAAGGTATTACAAACTCAAAAAAAAAATGAATGAAATCAGCCAACGCCTTTTATTCCCGTATAGGGAATAGGCGAGGCAGTTTCAGCCCAATCTAACTTCTTGTGGCTGAGTGGACAGTTCAGTCTCCACTGATAGCCAATCAGAGATAGTCGGCCAAAGGCTATCAGTAATTAAGCGGCACGCAGTGAACAGACGGCTAACCAGTGCCGCCATCTTGTGGTACATAACACAAATGTGGTTTCAACTCGATTATCTTGAATTTACAAGTTGAATTTACACGGAAAAAATCCGATTTTCCAGGAGAAAAAACTGGGTTTCCCGTGCTCGAACTCCTGACACTCTTTTTTCAGGCGTTTTAGCGCTGAGAAGCGCACACATCACTTCCAGTGAGCTACAAGGCTCACTTTACAAGCCTCCTTACAAACTGAACAAAATTGTAAACTGGTTGGTGTTCTTAAAGCACAATTATCGGTTCAAGAATTTATCTTTTTAGCGTATTAGACAATTCAACGTTTGAATTTATTTATTTGGGTCTCATCAGCCTTACTCAACGAAAAAGTCATTCTATTATTATTTTTAATACAATTTTCTGAACATCAGATATACCCGGCGCCTTACTCGGATGAAGTCGGTGTGAAACCGCGTAAATTTAGTATATTGGTCGCTTCAATTAGCTCAGTAAAATCGGGATTGTGAAGCAAGAAAGATTGGGAATTAACCGAATTGCGTTTCCATAACAATATACGGCGACATCGGAAAACATACTTACCAGCTTCTTGTCCATAGTTGAAGAGTGTGCAGACCCTTATGCAGTATCTGTTGTATCAAAATCGCTGTTATGCTGACTGTTGCGAGCATTCTGTTATTTATACAAAAAACCAAACAAAAACCAAACTGAACAAAAACCATTTGCGACATTTCCAAATTGGGTGTAATTAGCAGAGGAAACAATTGGATGGAGGAGTCAAAATAATAGATCACATCCGATATCCTTCACGAGACAATTATATGTAGCATTGCTAAAAACACGTCACGTGATCTACATTCGAAGAATAAACAAAAGAAACATAAACAAAAGAATGAACAAAACAGAAGAATAAATAAAAGAAACATAAACAAAAGAATGAACAAAAACCATTTGCGACATTTGCAGATTGGGTGTAATTAGCAGAGGAAAGAATTGGATGGAGGAGTCAAAAAATAGATCACATCCGATATCCTTTACGAGACAATTATATGCAGCATTGCTAAAAACACATCACGTGATCTACATTCGAAGAATAATACGAATCATTCATATAATGGGCGTTGTCTATCATACGATTCGTTTGTCGATTGTTGTGATCTTTACAACCTTTCTGAAGCCCATTTCTCGAGAAAGAATGGTAGATGTCTATAAAATAAAAATATTCTTTAAATTTATTAGAAAAGTGAAAACTTAAAAATATTTCTTAAAAAATATAAAAAACTAAACATTACTTATTTTTACAGAAATCGATAGAATATATCAGTCCAATATTTATACATTCAAAAAAGATAACTGATTGTTCACTATGATTAATATCAACAAAGAAAAACAAAAAAGGACTAATATATGTGTGGAATTTATGTACATTATTTCAATACTTTCTATGATTAATGTCAACGAACAAAGGGAAACAAAGGCTATATTTGTGAGGTTTTTGTGTATTTCTATACATTTTATGATGTAATTAAGATTTAATTCAATATTAAGGATCCGTTCTTTTTTTGTTTTGGTGTAGTCGTTGTGTTGGGGTGATTTTTTATTGCTCATTTTTCACCCATCTCTCCCTGATCCTATTGAAACAAGCGTTAGAGTAGTCAGTCATTTTAAAGTATGGCTTCAAATTAATTAATTCAATGTATTTATAATAAGAGTACTATTATTATTATTATTATTATTATTATTATTATTATTATTATTATTATTATTATTTTCTTTATTTAATTATTCATAATCATTAAATAATTTATAATAATAAAAAATAATAAATACTTATTATTATTATTATTATTATTATTATTCATATTATCCAAAAAATTAAACAAAAAAATAAAGAGAGACCGCTACCAATCATCGCTCGTTTTACCAACAGAAATCTGAGAGACTCCATTCTTACAGCAAGCAAGAAAACAAGGCCGACAACAACGATCCTAACTGATAAGAACCTCTCAACACCAATCTATATAACGGGACACTGGACTCCATACTTCAAAAATCTTCTATACCAAGCAAGGAAGACAAAAACAGAGAAAAACTACAAGTTCCTGTGGACAAAGAATTCCCAGATATTTTTAAGAAAGAATGAAAACACTCGAGTATACATAATTACAAGTGAATCCGACTTACACAGCCTACCAATATAAAACACTAACTTTTCACATCCTTAAGAATAAGATTAGAACTCATTTAAAAACTATATAATGGAGATCTCAAACATAGGCGAACATATCCAGTCGGACAACATAAACTTCAAGGTCTTTGACTCTTTGAAGAAATGGTCAGACAACATTTCCACTAATATCAACTTCACTATCATACACACAAACATAAGAAGTATAAAAAACACTGGCTTACATTGATAACACAGCTCAATTATACCATGATAAACATAGATGCGCTAGTGCTGACCGAAGTTGCAATAAACGACACAGAAATTTACGCATACAACATAAATAATTATCAAACCTACAACTTATGTAGATCAAACAAAAGATGATGTGGCATTTTGGCATTTATCAAAGAAAAATACAATGTGCCAGAAAAACAAACTCACTTCGAACATGCAGAAACACTAATTTTGGAAATCACAAATAGCCATAATAGTATCAAATACACAATAAACACAATATACAAACCCTCAGATAATAATCCACTCAGTTTTCTTCACGTAGAAACATGGCTAAGCGGCATCGAACCGCGTACAACACACAAGCTCATCCTAATAGGAGACATTAACATAAATACTCTTGACCACGCTTCTTCAACCACTTACACATATCTTGATATACTAAGTCGGTACAACATAAACCCTACCATTAACTCCCCAACAAGAGAAGAAATACTCAATAACTCACTAACACAATCATGCATTGATCATATCAACATACGGGCTCCCATCCATACATATACATCATCAGTAATTAACGTAAAAATTGCCGATCACTACTTTGTCTCAACTTCGTTTTATTACGTTTCCTACCCCCCCCCCCCCCACCACCACCACAAAAGTCGACAAAACTCGATCATACTAAAGAGCATTGTCGATAACCAAGTAAAAAAATACAGACTGAAATTCCCTACTTAAAATAAATGATCCTGTAACATTATACGAGAATTTTCAACTAAAGTTCACAGAAATATACAAAAAAGCAACAAAACCTACACAAACGAGGCGACAAACAGACAACAATCCATGGATAAATGACGACATGCTAAATACTATTAATGTAAAAGAAAATCTATAGAAAAAAAACTTAAAAAATCACCCAGTAACACACATTTACAAACCTTATACAAAAACACAAGAAATAAACTAACAACAAAAATTCGTAGGGCAAAAAGACGCTACTACTTCCAAAAATTCATGGAATATAACGAACAACATTAAGCAAACATGGGCTACACTCAACGAATTAGTAACCCGAAAAAAGAAAACTTCAGCACAAGATTTTATTGCAAAAAGCTTCGGTCAGGACACAAACCAAGAGGAACTAGCAGACTCATTCAACCATGCTTTCACAAACAACATCACACAACTCAAAAAAGACAAACTACCAACGATCAACAAAAAAACTACCGACACAAAGTCAACAACAAACGATGTATTTTCCACACATAACAAAACAGGAACTGAAAGAAGTACTCCTAAAACTAAAACCAAAGACTACTCCAGGAATAGACAAAATAAGACTCACAGACCTTATAACACATTTGGAACAAATAAATCCAATACTTTTGAAACTCGTGAACATAATATTCGACACAGGCATTATTCCACATCAACTAAAAACTGCAGTAATTACGCCAATATACAAACACGGCAAAAAAAAAAAAAAAAAAAAAAACGATACCCAGAACTACAGACCAATAGCTACCCTACCAGTCATCTCAAAAATTCTAGAAAAAAAATAACACACACCAGACTACAGAACTATTTACAGAAGTACAACATCATCTCACAAAATCAATACGGCTTTCAGAAAACAAAAAGCACCATTACTTTATTAGAAGACATCGCCGACACAATAAACAAAGCTCTCGACAAAAACAAGTACGCCGTCCTTATACTGCTGGACCTAACCAAAGCATTTGACACACTTGAACATGACATACTACTCACCAAACTATACTCAATAGGTATAAATGGAACACTGCATACATGGTTCAAGAACTACCTCTCAAACAGAACACAAGTAACAAAAATAGGTACATGTCACAGTCGGAGTATACAAGTAAAACACGGTGTACCTCAAGGTGCCATATTATCACCCACTCTATTCAACATATACATTAACGATGTCCATAACATATTCATAAGAAGTCAAATATTTCAATATGCAGATAACACTGCAGTACTAGCAATCCACATAGGCATTAACACAGCTCTCTGCAAAGCACAACAAGACCTAAACAAAATCACAACACACTTCCACCAAAGCGCAATTCTAATCAACGGCACCAAAACACAGATGTTGATAATACACAACCTAAGAATCATACGACCCGCATTGTCGATACATTGTCACACATACCGCTGCATTAACAACAAAAATACCTGCCAATGTTCCGAAATCAAACCTGTAACACACGCAAAATACCTCGGTCTCTATATAGATTCCCACCTTAAATGGACAAAACATATAGAATACCTACACACCAAACTCCGGATCATCTCAGCAAAACTCTTCCAAGTTAAAGACATTATTCAACCCAACATAAAAAAACTCCTATATCACGGTATCTGAGAATCCCTACTCAGATAGGGAATAACAGTCTATGCAAATACATCAAACAGCCACGTAACAAAATTAGAAACACTACACAGGAAAATCGTGTCAACAGTGATCTGGAACCAATATCCGACAAGCACATGGCGATATACAGAATTCTGAGTATTAAAAACCTGAAACACTACATGACATTAACAAGGAATTACTTCAATATCACCTATCGAAACAACAGAGACACATATCGTATAACACGACCTACAACAACCCTCTTCATCCCCACACCCTTCAACAACTCATACGGTTCTTCTGTGAGATCACATCAGATACCCACGCAACTCAACAACCTACCAAGAAAGTTAAAACACGTCGATAACTACAGAACATTAAAAAACGAACTCTGGAAAATATACCAACAAAGTTAAGAAACCATTAACACTAATATACACATCACAAATCACTAGCATCCAATGCCTACATCCCATACATAAACAGTAGCAACAACACAAACAGTGAAGGCTAAATCCCAATCTCTTCATAAAAGCTAACCCAAGCTTCGAAGTAGGTGGGATTAACTTGCCTCACTCATCTACAAGTAATCCTTAAAAGCAAATGCAGAAATTTGTATGTATAATCACTCTTTCTCAAACTTTAAAAAAAAATAAAATAAAATAAAATAAAATAATAAAAAATTATACAAAAAATTCTGTATAACCTTCATTGTTAATATTAGAACATGTGTTGTAAATACATAATATAAAGGCAAAAAAGTATTATTAAAAATTTTAATTGAAATCCAATGTAGGAATCACAGCGCTTAGTGCTGAACTCTGTAAAAATTATAAGGTGCAGTGTCACTCAAGAAATTTATTGTATGTATAAATATTTTAGCAATCAATAAAATATATTTAAAAAAAAATTAAGTGATGAAAGCCAAATATTGATCACGTTGTGAGTTAACAGAGTTCAGCAGGCGACTTGTCTTTGCTGTGAAATTTAATGAATAAAATAAACACAAATGGAAACTAATTAGTTTAATTGCTTCACATTGTTTCCTTATAAAATCTTGTAAAAGCATAGCAAAGATGAGAGGATTTCAAACGACTTCCAGAGCTAAGGTTGCATTGTAGATGCCTGTTACTTTTGCAAAGGTAATGTATATTTCTTTCCTTTCGTAAGAGGTGACGCATCAAAATTTTTTAAAAACAAATTTAGGCAGTCAATGAAAATAAAAATATTAACTTTAAGAAGAAATATTGCAAATTTTGCTTTAATGGAAAGTATATAACTAGAAACAGCAGAGTCTGCTACTTCATTTAACAATAATTCGCTGAATTCCGCTGGAATTAAATGGCGCTTTCGTGGCTTCCACACGTTGGAGAAAGCACGCGGTAGGTCGGTCGTGCTAGCGAGTGTCGGTCTCTAACAGGAGTGTGTTATGTACACGGTGGCTATAAAATAACTTTTCCTATTTGTAGGCATCAGTAGCTAAAACCAATAAACGGAATGAGACCAAATTTCATATTGAGACTTTTGAAGGCATGGGGAGATGATTTCCGCGAAAAAAAAAAAAAAGATTTAGTACCAAAACTCGCGGATAGGGGAAATTTTGGCGCTGGTGGAGCCGAAAACAAGCGGATAATTACATTAAAGGCAGATAAAATAGAATAATAACATTCCGACAGTGTAAGCGACATCCGCGTCACTCATTCCAGCTGGATATGTGGCGCGTTACAATGATAATAATAATAATAATAATTAAGCTAAAACAACAACTTGCAAGAGA
Source organism: Typopeltis vanoorti (assembly GCF_054136105.1). Classification (NCBI taxonomy): domain Eukaryota; kingdom Metazoa; phylum Arthropoda; class Arachnida; order Uropygi; family Thelyphonidae; genus Typopeltis; species Typopeltis vanoorti. Next base: position 108,144,246 of record NC_143561.1, read on the forward strand.
CACAGAAATTAATGTAGTGATTGAACTCAGAGGAAATAATGTTTTATTAATCAGAATCAGGGTTCCCTGGACCACATACACGATTTTCAATGTGCTGACTTTTCTTGTGTGCAACAAATTGCATCCGGTGTGCGACACGCTCTACGTTGAGCATAAGGAGTCTGATTGGATGTTCATAACAGCCCGTTTTATGTTCTCTTTCAAGACATGCAAGTTGGGAACGCCACCAACATACACAACGGATTTCAAAAACCCCCACAGCCAAATGTCACATGGAGTGATGTCTGGGGATCGAGGCGGTCATGCTGTCGGAAAGAACTGACTGCGAACCCTCTCATTACTGTAATGATGGCGTAAAAGGCGCTGTACTGAACGTTTAATGGGTGGCCGTGCTCCATCTTGCATAAAAATTATGGAGTCCAAACATTGTCTTTGCTGCAATGCAGGAATGACAAAATTCTCCAGCATTCGTCGATAAATCTCTCCAGAAATGGAGCAGGTTACAGGACCTGTAGGGTAATACGCCCAAAAAAGTATGGTCCTATTATGAAATCGGCTGTGAAGCCACACCACAAGGTTACTTTTGGAGAATGCAGTGGTACTTGCTGGATCGCTTGGGGATGTTCAGATGCGCAAATTCTGCAGTTGTGAGTGTTGACCGACCCATTCAGATAAAAATGAGCCTCATCACCCCAGAATATTCTCTAAGGACAGTCATTGTCGACCTCCATTCGGGCAAGAAACGTTAGAGCGAAGGTCATGCGCTTATCATAATCTGCGGTAGTTAGATTGTGACACACAACTGAACTTATACGGATAGAAGTGAAGCATTTTCCGTAAGATTTTCCAGACTGTACCATAAACCATGTCGAGTTTGCGAGCTATTGCACGAGCGCTTGGACCTGTATTGGTCCCTGTGTCGTTGAACACCACAGTAGCAACGTCTGTTACTGTCTCTTCTTGCACTGCTTTCCGTCATCTGCCAGGTTTAACTCCTAGTGATCCAGTTTCTTCAAACTGCACGCAAGTTATGAAGCCTTCTGAATTCCCGAAGGGCCGCTACGGCATTGCACTGTTTAAGATAAAACCACTTAACAAGTAAAGCACGTTGAGGCAAGATAGGATGCATATTGAGCACAATTCGTCATCATTCAAATAACTGCGTAAACGTTCCCAAGCCCTTTTTAAGTGGAATTGGTGGCGCTGCTCTCACGTACGCAGAGTAAAATTTGCATACTCCTTTTTACCTGCACTTACTGCAAATATTTGACTGCTTTCGGCTTTACGAGCGCCATAATTTTCCATATCGGCGACTTTTGGTACTAAATCTTTTTTTCGCGGAATTCATCTCCCCATGCCTTCGAAAGTCTCAATACAAAATGTGGTCTCATTCCGTGTAGTAGTTTTAGCTACAGATACGTCCAAAGAGGGAAAGTTTGTGTATATATATATATATATATATATATATATATATATATATATATATATATATATATATATATATATATATATATATATATATATACATATACCGGATGATTAACCTAGAAAAATTCATTAATTTGCATTATCGCGTTTCTTGTGAGCGATCATGCAATAAAAGGAAAGCCTGTGAGATTTCTTATCATTCGTAGACGAACTGCTTTTCGATGGCTCTTACCTTACGTGAGCGTGCTTTGTTAGTCATACTCTATTATCAGCGGAACAATAATGCCAGTGCTTGGCTTCGTGATTTTTGGCGTATGAAAAATTTACGAAAAGGACCGATCAGCGTAACAAACTTACGAAAACTTATTCGGCGATTTGAAACTAGTGGAACTCTAGCAGTGCAGGTAGGCAGGGGACCCAAACCAATTCAATCACCAACAAGTTGAACAAGTTGCAACTGCTATTGTGGAACAGGAGATGACGAATGTGCAGGATACCAGCAGTGCACGAGCAATATCCCGGCAAACGGATATCGCATACACAACGGTGTGGAAAATCCTACAACAGATGCTGAAGTTTAACCTCTATAAAATCAGTCATGTTCAAGAATTGCGCCCTGGTGAAGCCACCAAACGAATCGACTTATCTTTGAGATTCTTGGTGCGCATGGAAGTGGATGATGCATGCCCTTGGCAGATTTTATGGAGTGACGAAGTGCACTTTTATTTGAACGGCGATATTAACATACGCAACTGTCGCATTTGGGCTGCAACTAATCCGCGCACGTGTGTCTGCAGATGCCTATCCACTCGCCCAAAGTCACAGCGTGGTGCGGATTTACGGCATCTTTTATCATCGGTCCATACTTTTACGAGGAAAATCGCCAAAATGGACCAGTGACCTGTTCCATCAATGCTAACAGGTATGCCAATATGCTACAGAACTTTGGGGTTCCACAACTGCAGCAAAGCGGATGTCTCGATTCGACCATCTTCATGCAGGATGGTGCACCACCCTACATCGGACTTCAGGTACAGCGTGTATTGCGACAACATTTCTCTGACAGAAGAATCATTAGTCGTGCATTTCCCACGCCATGGCCACCGAGATCGCCTGATCTCAATCCGTGTGACTTTTGGCTGTGGGGATTTCTTAAAAGCATTGTGTATCAAAGACATGTACCCGATATTCCAACTTTAAAAGATCGAATAACGTTACACGTGAGACAAGTCAATTCCAATATGTTGCAAGCCAGTGTGGAAAATGTTGTGCACCGTATGCAGTTCCTGGAACATCAGTGGTCATATTGAACCTCATTTGTAATTAACAATAAATGTCATGAAATTGATGTGTGCTGTCTCTCATTTGCCATTTAGTCATTCATTAGTCACAGCTACTAAAATTAACTTGGCAGCGCCAAAATTTTCCCTGTTGGCGGCTTTTGGTACTATTTTGTTTTTTGTTAAATCGAATCCCCATGTTCCACTGTGTACATCTACCGAATATTGGTGTGTTTCGTCCAATACATTACTCGTTAGAGGGCTCTGAAGACGACGTTATTTTATAATCACCCGGTATATAAGAAATTTAATCAATTCACAGTTGAGTATTCAATTGGTCTGAATTTCGTAATCAACAAATGAACCTCAGTCCAGCACAGCCAGAAGCATGTGATGGTGGACGGCTCCCTATCATCTCACCACTCAATTAATGCTGGGGTCCCACAAGGTTCTGTCCTCTCACCGACCAGCTTCCTGCTTTATATCAATGACCTACTGCAATTGACCTCCAATGGAATACACAGCTTTGCAGACGACAGCACACTACACTCTTCGCTTGCATTTGATAAGCCTTATCCTTCACAACTCATCTCATTTATGTATTCATAAAATAACCGACAACGTCCCAGACGATGGGCAGTAGAACTTTACAATCATTTTATTTTGTTGACTGTTTGGACCAATCAGTGGCATACCCAGAGGTGGAAGCTATGGGGCCCTGTTTCCCCCCCCCCCCAAAGAAAAAAGGTAAAAAACACTAGAAAATTTTCCAAAAATCTTTTCCTAATTAATAAAATTCATTTATTTTTCATTTATGTTGTGTCGTGTCTTTTATTTCTATAATTTATGAATTAGTGATCATTGCAGATTCTCAGTCATACATACATAAATAGTTCATGACAAAAATCATGATGTTAAAAAAAGAGAATCATGATGTCATTATATATTAACAGAATTGAAGAATTTAAAATATTTTAAGTTAAAACTTTGGAGGAAAATACAGATCTAATCCAAGGAGTTGGAAAATTAAAATAAGAGTTAAAAGTCTTAATATGTTGTAATAAGGGGAAAAAACACATATATCACTATAAATTCAGATCTAAGTTCGTAATCCAGGTCGCAGCTTCAGGAGCCGCTTGTAAAAAGTCATTCCAGTCATTCTGATAAGCACGGAAGATGCATTCTGTTGCAAAATGTTGCACAGTCTGTCGTGGAGCACCACATTCTGGAGATGTTTGTCTGTTCCATTCTCAGTCATCGATTATATGCGATGCGCAGTGTGTGTGTGTTATCAAATCGTCTGCTGAACTCGGGCTCCTCCACAAGATTAAACCCTGAGTGCGCTACTGTGACCAATCATATCTTGCATTATTTAAATTTCCAATATTTTAACAATCGTTAAAATTAAATTCATTAAAGATGCACAATATTTCTTCCGATATTTTTTAATTTTTCGGATTTCTTAAATTAGTTTCCTTTATTTTCATATGAATAATAATTATTTATTTAATAATTATTATAATATGATCATAAAATTTTGCTGTGTTCGTAGAATCTAATATTTTCAATGGAACTGGATGATGTATATACAGAATAATATATTTAGTTTAATCCTTTATCCAAGTGTGAGCAAACAAAGTTTGCGCCTGAAAGTATCTTCAGGACTGGGGTAAGGTGGTACAACACCAGTAAACTCGTTGCAAAGGTGTAGCAAGCTACCAACACTCCTGTCCCAGTATTTCCTATAATGCAAAACACATCTCCTTGCGGATATGTCTAATGTTATAGGAAAAAAAAAAGAAGAAAAAATGCAAGGAGATGTGTTTTGCATTATAGGAAAAATGGGACAGGAGTGTTGGTAGCTTGCTACACCTTTGCAACGAGTTTACTGGTGTTGTACCACCTTACCCCAGTCCTGAAGATACTTTCAGGCGCAAACTTTGTTTGCTCACACTTGGATAAAGGATTAAACTAAATTTATTATACTCTAACCAAGTGAAAAATAAACTTTCAGTATATACAGTATTCGAAAGTCGTAATCCATGTAAATGGAAATATTAATTAAATTCTACTTAACATGAAACAACCTCTGTTACACCAATATGAATGACCTTCTGAGATTTTCTGTTAATGATACTTACAGCAACTCGCCAAAATTCACTTGTAATAGTTTCCATCTTTCAATATATTTACATCGTAGATGATTTAAAAAACAATTCTTTAATGAATATAGCAAGTGATGTATGTTATTAAAGTAACCGATGATTTACTAAAAGAAAACGTTTATTAAAGGGATCTAAAGAGACATTTTGCTGACAGTGTTAGCTCAAAGTGAAAAAGAAAAATGGAAACGCTTTGCTTTAACAACTTTTATTAGTGTATGCACTAAAATATCATATTACAAACCTGCTACATTCACAGGATTAGATTACTGGAATGTGTGAAGATACAGAAGCAGTGACAGCTACTTTGAAAGCATGCACTTTGATTACTGGATAATAATCGATCTGAAGACAGAATTCCAAACGTCCACGCTTGAAAATTATGTTCCCCCTGAAGCCGGAGTTGTGGGTCGTCCTCTACATCGCTTTTGACGAAAAAGCGCTCTTTCAGCGCGGTCAGGAGAACGCCTCGAACGTATCTTTTCCACCAAGTCTGCAATGTAACCGAACATACCATTACTAACCCTAATTATTAAATTAAAATTATTTTCAATTAAAATTATTGTACACACTACAGCAAAAGCAATTTTACTACAAATGACAATATGATTATTTTAAATCAATTTGAATCAAAACTCATCTCGTCTTCAAAGCGCAGGACGCAGACATTAATGGCGCAGAGGGTGAAGCTTGACGCTTTTTATATTCCCTGTTGTCTGTTTCGGGAACAGTGATGGGAGATGTTTGTGAGCTACTTGGCTCGCCCTGCGGGGGCAGAGGTGGTTATGTGTTGTCATTGGGTGTCAGGATGGCTTTTGGTCTTTTATGTTTCCAGTGGTCGTTACTATCGTAGTTTCCAGCTTGCTGAATTAATTTGTTTGGATGCATGGACACCACTGTGAAATACTGTATATATATTTTTCTCTTAGGGAGCGTAGTAGCCCTTATAAGGACTGGCTTAAAGGGGCGAAGCAAGAATGCGTTTCATCTTCCCAGTTATCTGTAGAGGACACTGTAGGGATAAGGTATTATTGAGCTATATAAAGCTCTGATCATGGCAGGAGGTAACAGCAATAGCCGAGCCGCAGTTAGAACTTCATTGGCAACAGCATTGTCATTCATTACCCTCCAAGGGTATTAATCACCGCATCTCACGGTCGATTTTATATTCAATGGAGCGTAGTAGTTCTTAAATAGTTCTTAAAAGAACTGGGAGATGGACTGAGTCCTTGACTCTTTATCCCGTCATCTGAATAAAGAAAATCTGTGTGGATGGGATGTTATTGAGCTAAAAGCTCTGGTCATAGCTGGATAACGGCAATAGCCCAGCCTCAGTTAAAACTTCATTGGCTACCGCATTGCCATTCGTTACCCTGGGAGTCCTAAAAAGAACTTTCTCTACTCCTATCACGCTCCAATCTTTCGATCGAGCGTAGTAGTCCTTATAAGGACTGGCTTAAAGGGCGAAGCAAGAATACTTTTCGCCTTCCCCGTTATCTGTAGAGGACAGTGTAGGGATAAAGTGTTATTTAGCTATTATTAAAGCTCTGATCATGGCAGGAGGGTAACAGCAATAGCCGAGCCTCAGTTAGAACTTCATTGGCTACAGCATTGCCATCCATTACCCTCCAAGGGTATTAATCACCCTATCTTACGGTCGATTCTTCAGCAACAACCTATCCGAGCATAGTAGTTTTTTAATAGTCCTTATATAAGGACTGGCTTAAAGGGGGGAAGCAAGAATGCTTTTCATCTTCCCCGTTATCTGTAGACGACAGTGTAGGGATAAGATGTTATCGGGCTATTAAAGCTCTGATCATGGCAGGAAGGTAACAGCAATGGCTGAGCCTTAGGTAGAACTTCTTTGGCTACAGCACTGTCATCCATTACTCTCCAGGGGTATTAATCATCGCATATCATTTTAACATAACATTAACATTTCTGGCTAGATGGGTGAAGCAAAATTGCTTTTCATATTTCCCTTTGTCTTGTAATGGAAGAACTTTGAATGGAGTGTTGGTGAGCTGTATGCTCGCCCATTGAGGGCAGTGAAGTTAGTTGTGTTCAGATGAATTTAAGATAGACTTTGGTCTTTTATATTTGTTGATTTCTTCTTCATTATATTCCGAGGCTTCCTTGATTAACGGGTTTGGATGGTTACTTGTCTTGGTAAAGAACTTCTCAGCTAGATTTATGAGAAAGGAAGAGATATAAGGGATATTAACTTCTCTATGGATCTGTGTGTTTCTTATGAACCAAGGGGCATCCAGAATCATCCTCACCGCATATCATGGACGCAGGACGCAGGACATATATGGCGCAGAGGGTGAAGCTTGACGCTTTTCATATTCCCTGTTGTCTGTTTCGGTAGCAGTGATGGGAGAGATTTGTGAGCTATTTTAGCTCGCCCTGAGTGGGCAGAAGTGGTTACTCGTCGTTGAGTGTTAGGATGGCTTTCGGTCTTTAATGTTTCCAGTGGTCATTACCGTCATAGTTTCCGACTTGCTGAATTAGTTGGTTTGGATGCGTAGATGTCTTCATAAAGAATTTCTCTGCTAGGGAGCGTAGTAGTGGGGAGATGTAGGGGATATTTATGTCCCGGTGGATGTGGGCGTTCCTGATGAACCACGGGGCGTCCAGAATCATATGCAGGCATTTGTTCTTTGTAGCTTGAGGATGTTTGTCTTGGAGGTATGGCTCCAGGCTGGGGAGGCGTATATGACTGTGGGACGGATCACTGTCTTGTACAGTAGAATTTTATTTGTTGAGCTTAGTTTGCTGTGTCTGTTGATCAAGGGGTATAGCTGGGCGATAACTTTTGAAGCTTTGGTATTTATATAGAACATGAAGAGGTATGAGAAATAATATCCATGAGGAGTCTCGAGAACATGATGATATTCAATTTTATTATTATTATTATTTTGTTTTTGTAATGATTCATTTTAGTTATTTCCTGTAAACGTAGTTACATACAAAAATAAATAAATAAATAAATATAATATATATATATATATCAAATATTCCAATTTTTCGCATTATTTTCAGATTACACAGTATAATGAAAAAAAAAAAACAAATTACCTAAATTCGCTGATTCAGTACTCTGGACACACAAGAGTATTAATAAAGTCATGCCGAGAAGGATAATCTGCGAAAATATACAAAAACGTCTTTTAGATTATAAGATCGTTTTTAATTAATAAAACAAATAAAATTAATATAATATAAATAATATGATATATAATATAATATAAATATAAATATAAAAACAGAAATATATTACAGTAATATTTTTCATTTGTAAACGAGTGAAAATTTGAGTAAAGATTTAGGACGTGATTATATTTATGCTTTACTGAGTAAAATAACTCCATTAATTTGTTTATATAAAGTGCAACATAGAAAAATATATAACAGCTATTTAATACAACCCAACATGAAATGGCTAATTTTAAAAAAGCTGTTGATTTATTTTAAGCTGACATATTTTATTTATTCCAGTTGAGTCTAATGCAAGTTTTAAAGTTAAAGCGAAAAATCACAGAAGATTCTGTGTGTGTGTGTGTGTGTGTGTGTGTGTGTGTGTGTGTGTGTGTGTGTGTGTGTGTGTGTGTGTGTGTGTGTGTGTGTGTGTGTGTGTGTGTTCTGGTTTAGCAAATTTAGAAATATAGTATTACAAACTCAAAAACAGAAAAAAAATCAGCCAACGCCTTTTATTCCCGTATAGGAGAGGCCGTTTTAGTCCAATTTAGCTTTGGGAGACTGAGTGGACAGATAAGTCTCCCCCGGTAGTCAATCAGAGCTGGCTCGCCCAAGGCTATCAGTAATTAAGCGGCACACATTGAAGAGATGGCTAACAAGTGTCACCATCTCGTGGTACCTAACATAATATTTTAATGTCTCAAAATTTTGTAGTTTCTACTGTCGATTATGTTGAGTTTACAGGACGAAAAACCAGAGTTTCAGGGAGAAAAAACTGGCTTTCCCGTGCCAGAGATGAGCTAACTCGAGAACCGGTCGAAAAAAGGATTAGAGAAACCTCCTCTAGTAGGTGACTAGAATCGAACTCATAACGCTCTTTTTTCGGGTTATTTTATACCTGAGGAAACACCACTTCCACTGAGATATACAGGCCTCTTTACAAACAGGATGTTTCCTTACAAACTCAACTAAATTGTAATTAACTAGTTCGTGTTCTTTAAGCACAATAATCGCTCCAAGAAATGTGTATTTTTACCGTATTAGAGACTGCTCAAATAAATAAATAAATTTATTTATTTATTTGAGCACTCCCATCATTCCTACACAACGAAAACAAAAAATTCGATTATTATTTTTAATACAATTTTCTCAACATCAGGAATACCCTACGCCTTACTCGGATGAAGTACGTATGAAGCCGGTAATTTTAGTATATTGGTTGCTTCAATTAGCTCAGTGAAATAGCAATGTGAAGAAAACAAGGATGGGAATTAACCGAATTGCATTTAGCTGTCCGTCGACTAGATCGGAAAATATACTTACTAGCTTCTTGTCCATAGTTGAAGAGTGTGCAGACCCTTGTGCAGTATCTGTTGTATCAAAATCGCTGTTATGCTGATTGTTGCGAGCATTCTGTTATTTATACAAAAAGCAAACAAAAACCCATAGGCGTCATTTCCAGATTCGGTGTAATCAGCAGAGAAAAGAATTTGACGAATGAGTCAATAAAATGTATCACATACGCATATCTTTTACGAGACAATTATATGTAGCATTGCTAAAATCTCATCACGTGATCTACATTGGAATAATAATACGACTCATTCATATATAGGGCGTTCTCAATCATATGATTCATTCGTCGACTGTCATCTTTACAACCTTCATGAAGGCCATTTCGCAAGAAAGAATAGTAAATGTCTATAAAACAAAAATATCCCTTAAAATATTTGAAAAAATAAAAATTTTCGAATATTTGTAAAAAATATAAAATAAATTTAAACATTATTTAATTTTACATAAATCGATAGAATATATCAGCCCACTATTTTTTGACTAAGAAAATATAGCTGATTGTTTACTATGACTAATAACAACGGACAAAGACAAAAAGGACTATGCCTGTGAGGTTTTATGTATTTCTACGCTTTATGCAACATAATCAAGATTTAATTGAATATTAGGGATCTGTTCTCTTTGTTTTTGTGTAGATGTTGCGTTGGGGTGATTTTTTATTGCTCATTTTTTCGTCCGTTTCTACCCATCTCTCCTTAATCCGAACGAAACAAGACTTAGAGTAGTTAATTATTTTAAAGCATAGCTTCAAGTTAATTAATTCAATGTAATTATAATAAGATTATTATTATTATTATTATTATTATTATTATTATTATTACTATTATTATTATTACAAGTGATGAAAGTCAAATATCGAGCATGTTGTGAGCTAACAGAGTTCAGCAAGCGACATATCAATATTGTCTGTAAAATTTAATGAATAAAATGAACACAAATGGAAAGTAATTCGTTTGATTGCTTCACGTTGTTTTCTTATAAAATCTAGGAAAAGCATTGCAAACATGAAAGGATTTCAAACGACTTCGAGAGCTAAGCTTGTGTTGTGGATGCCTGTTACTTTTGGAAAGGTAGTGTATATTTCGCTCATTTCGTAAGAGGTGCATCATCATAGTTTCGTCGCCAGCAACAATAACTCGGATATCAATCTACTACACTCTCATTGCTAGTGACGGAAGATTAGCTTCATAAGCGAATCTTTCATACATGATTCATGTAGGAAGTTATCGTGCATTTGCAAAACGTGTCATTCATATGACGATGTCTGTCAGTCTACGTGGATTTTCGCTGAATTCGTCATTTGTGGTATTTTTCGTTTAGACAAAAATAAAAGTTAACTCATGAGAAAAAGAATTTCGTATTTGTTGCATACTAAGTAGGAAAAAAAAGTAAAAAAAAAAAATAATAATTTATAATAATTATTATGCTAAAATAATATACTATTCTATCGTACACGATCAACTCCAAACGTTGCGTGTAATTGTGTATTAGAAAAGCGATTCGTAAACTGTGGGTCGTGGCCTTTCGGGGTGGGGTTTCGCGAAATATATTCTGGAGATCGCAGCAAACAGATAAATGAAAGCAAATTAAACATTCATTATAAAGCGATTGAAATTATCATACACAGAAAGCTTTCATTCTATTTTTTTTTTTTTTTTTAGTTTATTGCAGAAACGAACGCAATTAAACACGATTACATAACACTAGTAGCATAACATCAGTAATGGCGGAAACAAGTAAAGTAATCAAAATGCAAAACGTTGGTTATGGGACAATAAATGTTATGTGTAATAAATATAAATGCTAATGAAGACACTTCAAAACTAGCTCCAATTAGCTCAACGATCTCACCAACAATGTTTCAATCGGCTAGCGAGCTGTATACCAATTATTACAGACTTTTCAGATAACACGAATAAATATTATTAATAATAATAAATCAAAAGTTTGTTAAATACTTGATCATCCTTATCAACATTTAACATGAAGCAATACTTATTTCTGTGTTATGAATATTGTAAAATTAAATCTGTGGTTTGTACTTTTTTGTGTAGTAATTTTCCTTTCCCAACTGAACCTCATTTCCACTATTTTACATTAAGATACACACTGAACAAAAGTATTTAAAAACAGCTATTTCAAAAACAAGGGGTACAATTTATAGAAATGGGTTTAAAAGGGAAAATGGGTGGGGAAAGGTTGGGAACCACTGGTATAGATTATAAAAAAAAAAGAAAAAATAATAATTTAACCAGTACTGCTAGGGTTGGCTAATACTTTTGTTTTATGAAAAGCGTTCGCGGATTTAAAAAAAAAAAAAAAAAATTTAAGAACACCTGTGTGTTAGAATATATGCACTGAAGCAGACAAATTCTCTGGTTGCAATCAATGCGCCCCTATCTCGATCGATAGATGTTTAACGTAATCGATTGCATGCATGCGGACATATAGAGAGAGAGATAGAAAGGAAAAATTGATTAAGAAAGGTTCCCGTTATAAAAATGGTTTGAATATTTAATATAGGAAAAATATTTATCGTCTTCCCAAAAAGGAAAATGTGCAGAATGAGTGCATGATCAGCCGCCACAGCAAACTAGATGCACCAAACAAGCTACTATACCAGATGGTGATACGCCCTGTAAACACATACGCTCCCCCCCCCCCCGCCTTGGAGCAATAACTGGAAGTCAAACATTCTAAAATTGCAGCGAATACAGAATAAGTGCCTGCGGATGATACTGGACGCCTCACGGTTTTTTAGAAACACCCAGATCCTCCGAGAGACCAGAATCCCATACGTCTTTCCGCGCCGTCATGACCTAGGGGAAAAGTTCTTCTCAAAGACAAACACACACCCAAACCCAGTAGTCAGACAAGCTGCCAACTACAAAAAATCCGAGCACTGCAAACACAGAAGACCCAAGACAACCCTGCTTCCAGCTGAACACAGCTAACTCCACAGCCTCCAAAGGGCAAGCGTAAAGCTCACCCCCCCCACCCAAATTTCCTTACACATTATATGAAAAGTATAATTCCTTCACCCATCAAACCAGTAATGTTGTTGTTTTTGAAAATTTTGTAAAGGTGAATTTAATAATCCAACTTTACAAAACGCAATATGAATACTGTCGAAATCTGGTCGTTGAATGTTGTGAATAGGAAAAAAAAAAAAAAAAAATGAGAACTCAGGAAAATTTAAAACATACTTAACTGTTGAACGACTTAGCACGTATTAAAAATAATAATAATTGGATCACACTGGGTCATATTTCTCAAAAGAAAACAGATGAGCTCTTCATCGGGGTTGTTTGTAGTCAGTGTTGATATGAAATAGGAGTATTTCATAGCACAGAATAGTGGGTCGTTCGTGTTTTCATTTATTTTTAGGATGACATTGATCCGACATTGCATAGCCAGCATCTAATCTATCGTTCAAAATGACACTTTACTGTTCCTAAAGTAAATCAATATTATCTCCACTCTGCAATACTCTGGTATGTAGACCTTTTAGTCTTCATTAACATTCGGTGCGCGCACTGAGGCCACCAGTTAATCTTCCAAAGTGGCTCCCATTCCTTCCCTGTGTTTATATGCAGGAAATGCATGTTTGTTTTTTCTTTGTAATCACAAACTACTATCAATGAATTAAGAAGCGCGTGCCAATCAATATATGGCACGTGCTTCTAAATACTGTAATATCCGTGTAGTATCACCAACAATTGGGAAAATTAAAAACACACTAAAATTTGATTTTCATGTTCTTTTTTTATATTCAAAAATGTTTGTAACACCACAATTTCTCAAAAAAAAAAAATGCTCCAAAGGTCTTTCTATTCCAAATTAAAAACGCATATGTATCTTTATGCACAGTATATAAGAACTAAAATATTTCAGCGATGATTTACTTGATTAAGGCATTTAATTTCAGTTGAATTAAACTGTTGTTTCTAGCAAGAAAGAGTCAGAGGAACTGAAGCTCTAAATCTGAGTTTTCCAGATTCTGTTGAAAGACTGAGAAAAGAAACATTGCAAATTAATCTTAGATATGGCAAATCATTGTGTTGATCACACAGTTGATTATTAAAGTTAACTATTGCTAAATTAAATAACATTATTACTGCAGTTAAAATTTTTAAAAATGGTCTTTCTAACTGAAAGAGCATCAAATGAAAAGAGAGAAGGAAATTAACGAATGAATTAGATCCTTCACAATGAATCTGACGTGGTAAATCACATGAATATCAACCGAAAATTAAGTATGGTTTTTCGTTGACATTTATTGATTCTATTGTAAGCTATGCTTTTTAGGGCAATTCTTGATCTCCTTTTCCAAAAATGGTTATTGTGTTCTCAGTTGACTTTATTTGAAATTAGAATTTATTTTTTTAAAGAAAAGTCCAATTTCCACATTCTCTTAAAATATAAAATAAGCTATTTCAATATCATTGCTCACAACCATGATTTAAACAATGGCTTAAGATATTTAAAACGGATATTTAAGATATTTGTACTGTGCGGATCTGAAACGTGGGTAATAAATAAGGAATCAAGAAAAATAATTTTGCCATTTGAAAGAACTTGTTACAGGAAGATTCTAGGAATAGGATGGGTACAGAAAATCACCAATGAAGAGCTCTATCAGAAGATACAACCAAAACAGAATCTAAAGCAGAAGATTATAAAATGGAAACTGCAATTATTTGGACACATCTGTAGAATGAGTGAGGACCGGAAGATAAAGACATTTATGTTTGGTATTTTGGATGGTGTAAACAGAAGAGGTAGACCATACAGAGAATGGATAGACGATATAAAAGACTGGTGTGGAATGGGTGTACAAAAACTGCGACACTGTGCACTGGACAAAGAAAGGTGAACAAAGATAGTGAAGGAGGCATCAGACATTTGGACACATCTGTAGAATGAGTGAGGACCGGAAGATAAAGACATTTATGTTTGGTATTTTGGATGGTGTAAACAGAAGAGGTAGACCATACAGAGAATGGATAGACGATATAAAAGACTGGTGTGGAATGGGTGTACAAAAACTGCGACACTGTGCACTGGACAAAGAAAGGTGGACAAAGATAGTGAAGGAGGCATCAGACATCAACGGGCAGTGAGCCCATGGTTCGTGATGATGATGACGATGATGATGATGATTAAGATATCTCTAAAATAAACTCATTACGAATGGTGATATTAATAAAAATAATAATAAAAATGGAGAAAAGACACAGTGTAGAAGAAGACGTTCCTCCTTATTATAAAGTGTTTTGATTAAAAATAAAAAATACACAAAACAGAAAGTTTGTCAGCTACTTTATTTATTTTCATTTTAAAAAATTATCTCCACCACATAAAAAAGGGGAAGCGAACAGATTGACGCAAGCGTGAAGTCCAACTACAGACATCTCATTCAAATAAGAGTTATTACTATTATTATGTGACACATCCAAGGACTCATCGTGTGAGGGCGCTCTACTCCACTATAGACAACTCATCTCCCTACTTTACCTCCAACTATTACACAGCAACGCTTATCACCATCAACACACAACGCCATCTACCGTCATCACAAACACCAGTAGCTCCATGTGTAATGGTTGATTTGTATTCTACACACCTCAAGCATTTTTTTCCACCCATCAGCACTCAAATAATATAACTAATTAAAATACTTTACCAATATGAGTGAGAAAACTAAATCTCCAAATTAGAAAATAAAATGAAGTATAAAGTAATTGAACAACTATACTTTTCCGTTTGAATTTTAACTAAAATTTGATTTTTGTTTGCGAGTTTGAAATGTATTGTTATTGCTATAACATTTCATTAGTATTTGTAATTTATCCTGCAACATTTTATTGATAATAACATAACTGATTAATTCTTCATTTTGTCTTGCCACATACCATCTAAGAATTATCCTTATCTAAATCCTGCTATTAACGGTTACGGATATATAAAAATACTCCCCGCATTCAAAAGAATTCGAACATGATAGCAATTAAAGTTTGTAGTAAAATAACTTAATTAACTTTCTAACTAGATGGCAGCACAATATAGTATTTTCTTTTGAGTGTCAAATAATCTGTTAAGATACGACATAATAAAACATTCAAAAAAAATTAATGATTATTTGATAGACATAGAGGTTTTATACATAATATCACATGAAGCTAAAACTATGTCGTTCTTTTGATGCAAACGTTTAATATAAATAAAGCGAAATATTATGTGATACAGTAAATCAGTCTACCACAAACATTCATAGCACATTCGTGATATACTAAATCAGTTTGTTCAATACTTAATTTTGAATCCCCGTGTGGTGGCCGGGATAAGAATAGCTCCTCTGCAGCCCATGCATGTCGTACGAGTCGACTAAAATGGGTACCCAGGGAGGGTAATGGTTGACACTGCTGTAGCCAATGAAGTTCTAACTGAGTCTCGGCTATTGCTGTTACTCTCATATTTTAACAATCCAACCTTTGTGAATTTCTAATGTTCATTATGATGACTAAAGTATTTCTTGGCGCCTTTTTTTAATGACATTTCATGGCATGGACGAAATTATTTGGTTGGAAACACCTGGGTTCGAATCCAATTTATGACGCAAAGAACTTTCAACTTTCAACCTGAAAGTGAGTTAGCCGGGTTATGCTCTCGGAAACTCGAGTTTTTCATCATGCAATCAGGCAACGGGCCAGTAAAACATAATCAATTCACAGACGAAAACATACACCCAATAGTAATATATATTGGTTCTCCAGATGGTGCTGAATGCTTGTGTGGGCATGCCTGCCGCTGTATTATAAAGCATGACGGAGTAATCGTTTAATGATATAGAATCTAAACAATAACGAGCCATTTCTAACACAGATTTTTTTTCTGCTGGGGGGGGGGGGAACTTAATTAAAATAATTAAATATTTCAGAGATGCGATGTCCACTTCTATTTTACAAAATGAGTTTTCCAATGGTTTTTTTCTTATTATTTTTAGAAATTAAATTACTTTTGCAAAATGGAAATTGGTGTCTAATACGAAACAAATACGATAAACTCATTTGAAAAAATTTGCGTTCATTCCCCCATTACAATATAAAAAACACTGAAAAGAATCAGAGGCTTATGCGTTGATGAAACTTTGTGGGTGTGATGGCTTGTTTGCATTGTGGAAATCTCCTTTTGTGCGGTTACTCTTCCGTGACGACATTCAAAAGCACTGGGATGTCACATCTCACTCCGAGACAATATAGAGAAATAAATATACACTATGGTAGCACAGAAGTAATAATAATGAGAATGATAGTGTCACGCCAAGTCACATTTTATCAACAGATGATTTCTGTTTAAGGTCCTACATGATGATGTTCGTCGTATACAAGTGGCTGTAGCCAATGAAGTTCTAACTGAGGCTCGGTTATTGCTGTTACCCTCCTGCCATGATCAGAGCTCATAGCTCAATAACACCCTATCATTACATTGTAATGATAGGGTGTTATTGAGCATTACATTGTAATGATGTTCGTCTATAATGATGTGTGCCTATAGCCGGAATGTCGTCCTCTTTTGTGGGTTCAGGTTTATTTACTGGAGTGGCTGCTGGGGTTGGCGATATAGCACCTCCTATTCGTTCTGCTTGTGTCCTGTTGGGACAAACGTCTACCTTGTGGGTTGTATTTCCACATTTCAAGCAAGGTGCCTCACACTGAGCTAGGGCATCTCCTGCCGCCATGCAGTTCCTGCATTCGTTCTTGGGGCAGTCTGCGCCTAGGTGTTCGAGTGATCCGCACCGAAAACATTGCTTTCTTACACCAGGGTAGTTGACTACTACCCTGGCAGAGCCTAGAAATACAAAGTTGGGGACCTCAGCCTTCATCTCCATAAGGTCACCTTGCCAGTCTTCCAGTCGGGGTAGTCGGCATCGTTGGTGATTTTGACGTCCCGTACGTCTCCCCATTTTGAGAAAACCTTTTTTATTATCTCACTCCCTTCCTCGAGATATTCTACAGGGAACCTTTCTATTCGTAGTGTCTTCAGTAGACTTTCTACTACGAAGGGATAGATCTTTTTCCATTCATATTCTATACCTGCCATTGACTTATTCCTGGTTTCTATATCTTTCACCACTACCTGGTATCTACCTGCTCCGTAAGGGGTAAAACCAAATATCTTTTGTGCCCCTTCTATATCGGTGAGAGCTTTCGCTAAGGTCCTCTTCGGTACGTTGGCGCCTGGCTCTATACTGAGGGTCTTCACTCGTGGCAGAAACGAAGTCATTTGGAAGAGAGAAAATGCCTCACTAGCAATTAAGTCCCAGGAAAGGTTTCCCAACAGGTGACAATACAAACTGATGTTATAGCATAGAACGATCTGTTTTTGTGATTTTATTTTTCAGATTTATTTCAGAATTACGAATAACTTTGAACCAACATTTCCACATTTAAAACCATCAATTGCTTTAATATATTATGAATGTGCACCGGAAATTTACTAAATTGATGCTGATTTACTATTTCACATCATATTTCTTTTTTACGATATTAAAAGTTTATTACAAGATACGAATATTAAAATAGCTACACAGTATCTAAAATTCTTAGACTTTTTAATAATTATTTGGTTATTTTAATGTTTTATTATCTGATATATCTTATTTTTTAAGGTAATTCTAAACCAGAGTTAATTTTGGAACGGAAGAAGGACTGTTTTGTGCTGCCATCTAGCAGAACATTTAATAACCTTCAACAAAGAGGGTTCACATAAGTATCCCATCTTGTTGAGCAGTTGAGGTAGGAAGTAAGACTTCCTTAAAATGATGTAGGGATGCATCATAAGTACTAATGAAATATTATAGGAATAACAATATATTTCGCAGAAAATTCAAACTTTTATATTTGTTGTAACTTACAGAAAAGAAAAAGATCTGTACATCGAATGTGGTGATTTAACTTTTTTTTTTTCAATATTTTTTTTTTACTAAAATATTTTAATTAACTGTATTACTTATGAGTATTGGGAGATGCAGGCTTAGGTATCTGTAGAATGCAAGCAACTTTAAGTGTCACATTACTACGATGTCTATAATTAGTCTTAATTTTTTGGGTTAATCTATTCGCTGTCCTTATGTTCCCCCTCCCCCAATGTAGTGATTTTACAGATATCTATAAATCAACGTTTATATCATGGTTGTCACCAATGATATTTTTGTATTGGCCATCACTAATGATATTGTATTCAAAGCTTGCAGGAAAATGTCTATAACGCGTGTTTTTGGAGACCACGTACTGGACGTAAAAGGTGAAAGTAATAAATAATCATTTATGATTGTCGTCTGTCTATTACAATAAACGGAAGAGCATTTTGCAGAATATTTTGACCTTATTTTGCAGATATACCTTTTCCCCTATTCTGAAAGCGAAGCTTAAATGAGTCTATGAATCACGCTTATTAGACTCATTTATTTATTTTTATGCATAATCAGAGAGACTTAAAGATAAATGCTAACAGGAAGAATTTTTACCGCCAGTAGGCTGTAATACGTTCATGCCATAGCAACAAAATCAAAGCCCACGAGAAGACACGAGATTGTTGCAATGACATCACTTGGACTGCTATTATGCTGGCAAACTAGCCTGCCTATAGATTACATTTGGAAACTGTTTAAAATTTACGTCAAAAGGAATCTGTAACACAACCACAAAATCTTGACTCGGTGTGTTCAAAATCCAGTTGCTTTTATATTCCAATTTGAATTTTATACTGCGTGTTTAAGCATTTCAGATCAAGCTGGATCTGAAAATAGCTTAATGAAAAGAAAGATATTCATTATTTATTCCAAGCATTTTATTCCAAGTGTTTGCAATAACTGGAATAAAATTCCAATACTTTTCTTTAATAAACGTTTCATTATTTTTAAATGAGCATCTCTCTGGAATCCTTATAGTCCTTATAAGGACTGGCTTAAAGGGGCGAAGCAAGAATGCTTTTCATCTTCCCCGTTATCTGTAGAGGACAGTGTAGGGATAAGGTGTTATTGAGCAATTAAAGCTCTGATCATGGCAGGAGGGTAACAGCAATAGCCGAGCCTCAGTTAAAACTTCATTGGCTACAGCATTGCCATCCATTACCCTCCAAGGGTTTTGGATTGAATGAATCAATCTCATTTCATCGGGCCTCCTTTAAATGAGCATCTTATGAAAGTGACTTCTTATATAATCTCTATGAATTAAATATTTTGGCTGATTTAGAAATTTTATCTAATATTGAAATAATACTTTGCAATTTAAAAATGTTTTCCAGAATCAATAAAAATTATTTTATTTAACTATTTTTTAGATAACAAAATAAAGAAATTATATTACGATAACCTAAAATATTTTAGTGAACAGTCTGCATTCATATTGAAATCCACTAGCAGAAATAGGCGCATGTTTCTGCTAATGTCTTTGAAGCTAATGTGTCTGCAACCTCTTGTTAATAAAAGAGATCTTTGAACCAATGAATTCATGCGATTGAGTTATAAAATTTCTCTTTCTTCCAACTTATCTGCAATCACAAATGTTACAGGGAAATCTTTGTAACGTACGATTTTAACATAATCGTAGAACCTAAAAGG
Source organism: Typopeltis vanoorti (assembly GCF_054136105.1). Lineage (NCBI taxonomy): Eukaryota > Metazoa > Arthropoda > Arachnida > Uropygi > Thelyphonidae > Typopeltis > Typopeltis vanoorti. The sequence continues at coordinate 108,164,297 of NC_143561.1, forward strand.
AATAGTCGGGGATTCTTCCTATTAATCAAGAAAATATGGGATTCTGAAAAAAAAAAAAAAAAAAAGGTATCCTGTTTAGTCAGTAAGAAACAAATAGCAAATTCTAGTTTCCTAATGTGCCTTTTATTTGTGAGTGAAATGAAATGCAGTGAAAATTAAAGTATTCTTTCGTAACCAAGTATGAAAGTGTACGGATTCCTATCTGCGTTACGTCTGCCTTTGCTGTTGGCGACGAGAATATGATGTGTCATCATCACTTACGGAAGGAAATAAATATACACCACCTTTCAAAAAGTAAGAGACATTTAAAAAGTAATCGTAATATTAAAACTGTTGAAAATATTTTAATTTTTGCTTATAAGGAAACCATGTAAAGCAATAAAATAATAAATTCGATTCAATTTATGTTTATTTTATTAATAGAAATAAATTCAAAGATCTAATGAATTCTGCTAGCTTATGACGTGCTCGATATTGGACTTCCATCTCTTAATAATCATGATACTCGTTATAATTATATCGAAATAATCCATTCCAAGCAACACTTCAAAAATGATTAATTCTCTAATCCTGATTTCTACAAGAAAAAGGAGTGAAGATGGGGAGAAACTCGTCGAGTAATAAAGATTTAATCAATAATTTATAATATTAAATTATAATTTTTTAATAATATTAAGCAGCTATCTTTTTTTGAGTATATAAATATTGCGGTGATATATTCTTCCAATTTTTTAAAAATATTTTTCAAAATATTTTATTTTTGTAGAAATATTTTTATTTAAATTTCTTATTAAAGACACCCTTTTTATTTTAAAATAATAAATGTATAAGTAAATTTGGTTAACAGAGTAAATTAAAAAAAAAAAATGGGTTGAGTTGATTCAATCCAATATCCATGGAGGGTAATGGATGGCAATTCTGTAGCCAATGAAGTTCTAACTGAGGCTCAGCTATTGCTGTTACCCTCCTGCCATGATCAGAGCTTTAATTGCTCAATAACACCTTATCCATACACTGTCCTCTACAGATAACGGGGAAGATGAAAAGCATTCTTGCTTCGCCCCTTTAAGCCAGTCCTTATAAGGATATAAGTAAATTATACTTATACTTATCAGAAATAATATTCATGTTCAATCCTTTATTCAAGTGTATGCAAACAAGGTTTGTGCATGAAGTATCTTCTCAACTAGGCTACTTGTAAAGACAAAACTCCTCATGGAGATAGACCGTGAGATGCGGTGATTAATAATAAATACCCTTGGAGGGTAATGGGTGGCAATGCTGTAGCCAATTAAGTTCTAACTGAGGCTGCTATTGCTGTTACCCTCCTGCCATGATCAGAGCTTTAATAGGAGAAAAGAGAGGAAGTTGAAGAACAGTCCTTTTTAGGACTTCCAGGGTAACGGATGGCAATGCTGTAGCTAATGAAGTTTTAAACTGAGGCTCGGCTATTGCCGTAACCCAGCTATGACTAGAGCTTTTAGCTCAATAACACTCCATCCACAGAGATTTTCTTCAATCCGATCACGGGATAAAGAGTCAAGGACTCAGTCCATCGGCCAGTCCTTTTAAGAAGTTTTTTTATATGTATATAGTCAGACCGTAGCACAGCTATATCCACTTCTGAACAGGAACAGCTTCCTAAGCATAAGCAACAAAATTCTCCTTTACAAATCAGTAATCAGACCACAACTAACTTACGCCTCTCCAACCTGTGGTCACACAACTAAATGCAACATCAACAGACTTCAGATAATACAGAATAAATGCCTGAGAATGGCATTTAGTGCCCCGTGGTTCATCAGAAACATCCAGTTACATCAAGAAGCCAATCTTCCTGATATCAAGACCTACATAATAGGCATTGCTGACAAATTCTTCACAATCACAGATAATCAGCTAATTCGACAAGCAGCGGACTACAAACCCTCAGATCATTTCAAACATAAAAAACCGAAATCCACCATCGCAAGAGAAAGCTGATGCAGCCTCAATGCTCACAATGAGCGGGTAAATTACCCACAATAATCTCATCACCCACAAATTAAACTCCAGTTTAATATATATATATATATATATAAATATATATATATATATATATATATATATATATATATATATATATATATATATATATATATATATATATATATATATATATATATATATATATATATATATATATATATATATATATATATATATGAAAGAATGATCATTAACTCGGTTAACATACATATTTTTATGAAGAATTGAATAACCAGAACCGAGATTTAAGTAAAAAAGTTTTAATATGAAAACACGATTAGTTTTGTAACATCCTTCATCAGGTGACATTATAAAAGAAAGAAAAAAGAAAAAATTAAGTTAATGGCCCATGAAGTTAACTGAGGCTCGGCTATTGCTGTTACCCTTCAGATGAGATATGAGCGTCTCTGCTCGGTGGTGGGGTGAGCCTGCCAACGCTGAGAGTTCTTCTCGGTGCGGTGACGGGGCGAGTCTGTTATTGAGTGGAACTACCGCTGAGTTATGATCCTTAGGTTCGCTCATTGTTGAGGGATCTCACGAGTTTTTGGAGAGGTAACCCCGCATAATACAGGGTATCCGATGAAGTTTTAACTGACGCTTGGCTATTGCTGTTACCCCATCAAAACCAGAGCTTATAGCTCAATAACACCATCCATCCATACATTTTCTTCTGCACATAAAGGGGAATATGAAAAGCATTCTTACTTCACCCATCGAGCCAAAAAACATATAAAGTGAGAGATTTCAGAACAGCTCGTGATTTTAGAGCCATTTCCCGGATCCAGTTTTTGTGTTAATTGATTTTCTGACATGCAGAACTTTACATCTTTCAGACTATTAGCAAAAACAATAAAAACATTTTCACATTTTCTGTCATTCAGAATGCTTCACATGTTCGGTTACATTGCAGACTTGATGGAAAAGATACGTTCGAGGCGTTCCCCTAACGGCGGTGAAGGAGCGATTTTTCGTCAGAAGCGACGATGTGGAGGACGACGTACTACCACCAGCACAACTCCGGCTTCAGGGGGAAAATAATTTTTGTGTAGACGCTTGGAATTCTGGCTTCAGATCATTATCATCCAGTAATCAAAGTGCATGCTTTCAAAGTAGTTCTCATCGCTTCTGTATTTACATGCATTTTCTGTATTTTCATATATTTTCTGTAATCTAATATTACAATATTGTATTTATATAATAGATTTTCGTGCAATGAATTATAGAAGTTGTTAAAGCAAAGCGTTTATTATTCTCCCAGTTTGAGCCAGATACACTAACGAAAATGTCTCTATATCTATATTTTCTAAACACTCATTTAAAAACATGAAGTAACTTCTTTTATTCAATACCCAATTGTTTTTCATCTACGATGCAAATATGTTTGCAAGTGAGGTTGTTGATCTCAAACCCATTAACGTGGTCAAAATTATTACTTCAATTTTTATGGAATCCGCTTTAATATTTATTTCACCTTCTTTCAAATTGTTCCATTTTAAACAAACACCAAAAGGTTATGATTATTATAACCATTAATATTCGATACTAAATAAAATATAATAAACAACAAAAAATCAGAAAATATCTCAAGAAAAATATTTTGTTTATTAAGAATATGGAAACGCCTTTTCTTTATTAAAATAGTTAAAGTATAAATAACCAAGGTAAGAGATGTTGAAAACAAGGTAGTCAGTGCTGAAGAAATGATTGAGAGTTTTGATTGAGGATGAATTATTGGAATTGTGACGGTAGTCAGTGAAATTGGAATGACTTTTGTAAGCGATACTTGTTGCAGATGAGATCTGAAGATCTCGCCATTTTATGCTAGTGCTCTTATCCTAGAAATTCAGAGTTTTGCGAAAATACCGGCCAAAGAACTGCACGGGAAGCGTTTTTTATTTTTGATTTTTTTCAGCTTCTGACACTTCACATTGATAGACATGGAAAAACAAATAGATGAGTCGATATTTGAGGAAGTCTATCGTGAATTCATCAGACTAGGAGAGCTGCTTAATAACAACTGGCTGGGAAAGGTGAAACTTTATAATATGTTTTCGCCCGCAAGCGTCACACGCGATGACACCGCTAAAATGGAATAACAGGTAGACTCAGATTATGAAGACGTCCGCGCACGCAAGAAGCGAGCGAAAAACAACCGTAGAACCACCGTAGAAATGGAACAAGACGGTCCAATTTCAGACTCCACTGCTTCTCCCAAAGAAAAGGTGCCTCCGATCATACTAAGAGAAAAACACTGATGGTCAGCTGTACAATATCCAGTTTACAAATTGATTACACGAAGGACAAAAGGTAGACGAGGGTATCAAGATACAACCCGTGGTGACAGATTATAGAAAATTAACAAAGGAAATGGACGTCAGATGCATTCAGTACCATACCTTCTCACTCAGTTCAGAAAAAAATTTTAAAGTGCTCGTTTGGCGTCTCTGAAGACAGAGAAGCGACAGCTGCTGATCTTAAGTTACGTGATCTGCCTCCTATAAAGGTCAGCAGACTGTATAGATCTGACAAGACTCCCATGCCGTTAGTCCTTGTATAGATCTACAACATATACAAAAGATATTTACAACTTGAAATCAATCTGCAGGCTCATCATCACACCAGAGCCACTCCGGAAAAGGGCATCTTCTGGGCAATGCCATAGGTGCCAAAAGTTTGGCCACGTCCAGAAATATGTAAAGCGAGTTTAAATGTCTGAAATGTGAAGATAGCCACCCAACCAATATCTGTACAAAGCCGAAAAATACCTCGACTAAATATGCCAACTGGGGTGGTCTTCATTCAGTCAACTATAAGGGATGTATTCAACACCCGAAGAACAGACGGTTGGAGACAGCTAAACAGTCTTTCTCCTCTACTACCCGAATACCAGACGCCTATGCACCACAGCCGGAGGGTCAGAGGCCTTCAAAAACAGAGAATACCAAGGGCAAACAAGAAGTTATGCAGATGTGGCCCGTACAAACAAATCAACACCAGAACAGAATCAGCCAACAGCACCTACAAACCTGACAGCTGTTTTTACGACTTCTTTAGCAAACATGACACAAGACTTCAGCCTGTCAAACCTTTTAGCAACCTCGACTAAAAGATTCCTACACAAAACACAAGCCATCCTCACAGCACTTATAGATGAATAGAAACAAACTAATTCCCGCCTCTCTTCAGATCGTTGCATGGAATGCAAATGGCCTCAGAAACAAAATTTTGGAGCTCCAAGATTTTACCCATAGATATCAACCAGATGTTATTCTAATAAACGAGACACATAAGGGGTTATCTCCTATACAGAACCGGCAGGTTAAACTATAGAGGAGGCAGCACTGCCATCTTCATTAAAAGTTATAACAAACACTATTCTGTAAACAAACCTCCAACCACTAACCTTGAGGCCACAGGTGTGGAAGTATTCACTAACTCGGCCGGCAGACTGAAAATCTACTCAGCTTACAACCCACCCTTAAAAACTCTACTGCATTATGATCTAAACGCCATCTTAGGCGTCAGAGAGTTCATCATTATTGCCGGAGACTTACATTCCAAGCACCCTGCCTGGAATTGTAGAACCACCAACAAGAATGGCTGCATCCTTTCCAACTAAATAGGATCAAACTATGCTGCTGTGGCAGGCCCCACCGAACCAACTCATCTTAGTACGTTTGCACTGCTGACATCCTGGATATAGTATAGCTATCCTGCAAGATATTAAACTTCAGTACAGCCTAAAATCATTGAACGAGTTGTCATCTGATCCCCCCAATTCTACTACAGCTGGGAAAACAAGAATACCTTTCTCCTCCCTCTCACTCATTCATATCTTGGGAAAGATTGTCAAAAGTACTCCGGGACTACATTGGACCTGTTCATTCCTCATATAAGTTCAAAAGAAGATGTCGAAACCGTAGTCACAAGCCTCACCCAACAAATTATTCCGCTATAATGGCGGTCTACTCCTACAAATCTGTCCACAAGCCTGGTCGTCTGTCCGAAGACATTATGAACTTGATCAGAAAAAAAAACAGAGCTAGGAAAAGATTTCACAACACCCGCGCGCCACAAGACAAAACAGTTCATAATAGACTAAATGGGGCAGTGAGAGATGCACTCAAAGCTTACAGAGAACAATTATGGGAAGAAAAGTTAGTCTCTATCCAGTGGCGAGCTATAAGGGCACGCTCGAGCCCTTTGTTAAATTTTTCTCAAATTTTCGAGCCCTTTGCTCTTCTTGTTTACTTCTTTTTTCAAAAAAAAAATTTTTTTTAAACGAATTAAACGACAAACTCATACGGTAACCTAACAAAAATCAGTCTGTTCGGCAGTGTATAGATTATTTGGAATTATTGTTTCAACTCCTCTATAACGAATGCGCCCAAGTTTGAAAATAATATAAGCGCATGCGCTATCTTTACCCTTCTCCCTTCTGGTAACCAATCGTATGGCAAAACCAGTAACCAATCAAATGTTTTATAAATGATTATAAAAGTTTTCATTCTTATTATATTTTGATAGTTTAAAAATGTTTTTCTTATGTAAGATAAATCAACGCAGTTGATTGTGTGCAAATATTTCATGTTTAGATCATGAAATATTTTTTTAAAAATGATAGCCTTTAGAGGTTGATCGTCCTTTCACACTTTTTGATTGGAATTTGTACACAAGCTGTATTAATAAAAGTTTTTGTGTGAAATACGGCTTTTTCTTTTCTTTTTTTTTTTTTTTGCTCGACGATGCCTTTGTTAAAATTTCCATAGCTCACCACTGCATCTCACCTACTGATCAGTCTCTATCTGGGGACTACTCAAAAATATCAGAAACAAAGGCAGATCCCTTACCCCTATACTTTCTGACCAGGGCCTTGTTCACATAGACGTAGAAAAGGCAGAAGCCATAGCAAAAAATTTAGAAGAGCAGTGCAAACCTTTATATGAAAGCTTAGACTTCGATCACTTGTATAAAATTCACAGACAGGTCAGACACTCATTAAAACTCCCTAATACCGGTGCTGACCATATTGCACCCACATCACCTGCTGAAATATATCATATTATAAAAAATTAAAGAACAAAAAAGCTTCTGGTCCAGATGGCATCAAAAATAGGGTGATCAAACTGCTTCCCCGAAAAGCTGTAGTGCACCTGCCCATAATAATAAATGCAATCTTAAGGTTTCACTAGTTTCCTCACAACTGGAAACAGGCTGATGTAATCCCAATGCATAAGCCAGGCAAGGACCCGCACCTGCCTCATAATTATCGTCCTATCAGCCTCATCTCCAACTTTGGTAAGATTGCAGAGAAGGTCATCCTCTCACGACTTCAAGCTTCAGTAAATGAACTAAACATCCTTCCTAAAGAATAATTCGGTTTTCAGCAACACCATAGTACTACCCATCAAATCCTCAGAATAGTTGAATATATTACCACCAGCTACAACTGGCGTCAATACTCTGGAGCTGTTTTTCTTGATCCATCCAAAGCATTTGACAAAATATGACACTTCGGATTGCAACACAAACTTATCTCAGCCAGTATCTCACTGAAAATGGTACACCTAGTTAGATCCTATCTACAGAATAGAAGCATGCAAGTCAAGATCAGTGGTACTACTTCATCCCAGCGGCAGCTCTTGGGCGGAGTACCGCAGGGATCCCTACTGGCTCCATTGCCGTTCTCTCTCTATATACATGTCAGACATTCCGCACAACCCAATGTCTAGACTTGAATGTGCCATGACTATGAATGAGTTCATTTGCGCAGTATCTATCATACTTTGCTTTGGATAGTTCTTTGTCAAGAACTATCCAAAGCTTAGGGCCTCTCTCGATGAGAGAGGCTCTAAAACATCATGTCAAGTTGCCCGTAATAATAGTAATATTAATATTAATGTCATTTCTCAAGACAGTGGGGGTTAACAATTAATATAACTTCATTATTAGCGTTTGGTGCTGCTGTTGGTATGCTTTATGGGATATAAATGTCATCTGTACCAAGTAGTGTTGAAGTGTTGAAGCAATTTCTGCAGTTCGTGGTTTATTGTACGGTAACTGTTTAAATGTTTTAGATTATATGGCAGTTTGTTAAGTAGTGTGGGTATGAGATCCTCTCTCTCTCTCTCTCTCTAGCGGTATACGATTTGTTACAGCATTTGGCTGTGTTCAAATCGATTTCCACAATAATCAATCAATAATGAATACTAAATGCTGACGTTATTTGGGTTTCAACAGTAATGCGAGATTTTCATTGTTAAAGCAGAATCCCAAGCCACAGAGTCAGATGAGAAGCAGGTTCTACGAAGCAGGATGAGATGCTCCTGCACTGCATAATAAAAAGAAATATATCTGCAGTAGAAAGAGCCGTTTCCAGATAATCGATCAGGTCAGATAAAAACTGCGTTTTATTTATTTATTTTATTTTTTTAATCTTAGTGTTAATGACTTTCGGACACGTTTAGCCCGAATTAGCTAAAATTCATATACAACGGATCTTGGAGAATACGTGAAGGATAAGTCATGGGTTTTATATGTAGGATATAAATCGCGGTAAAAATACGCGTATACCAATGCGATGGATAAAGTACAATTGAGTAGGGAAAATTGCATGCGTTTTAAATATCGGATGAGATAAAGTTGTAACAATGCTTTACATTATATTTTCAAAAATATAATAAACTAGAAAGATGTGAACCAATAAAAGCGGCTTTCTTGCTTTCAAGTAGAGGATATTAACCCATCTTAAAATACACGTATCTAAACATGTTGCTCCCACGCATTCTTTCGGCCTTTTACTTAGCATAAATTCATGAAAAGAATTTCTACTCACATATTAATATGTGTCAATGATTGAAATAAGGATGGAATTATGTTTTTTTTTTTTTTTGGCCTCCTTGCTTATGTTATGCTCAATGCCTACATCAATTCCAGAATGACTTTTACCGGCTTGAATTTAGTGCTCATTTGAGTTTAACCGACTGTTTTTAAATCGTACACAAGCACAAGAATTTTTACAATGTTGATTGAATCAACTTCAGAAGTCAGCACACAAGAGAGACGAATTCTTTCTATAGAATGCTATAAAAATCTCTCTTCAGCTTCAAAATAAGTGTATTACCTTTATGACAAAATTGTAATACTTTTTTTTTCAAGTTTTCAAATATATTTGGAAGACTTTTGCTACAGATAAAGATAATTTTGTTTTTAATTTTAAATTCTTTAACATTTTCATATAAACTTATCGAAAAATGCCTTTTCCTCATTGTAAAGAGGTCACATTATTATAGATTACCATTTATTTTTTAATTAAAACAAATTCTGATTAAATTAGTTGGAAGAGGCGAGAGTGAAGAGTGAGAAAGTAAAGATCATTATACCTCGATGTGATACAAACGAATTAAGAAGGGCTATGGTGGCCAACGATGCGATGTGGAAAAGGAATGGATGCGAGATTTTGGATGTGTGGAGTGAGTTTGAAGGAAGATCGGATTTGTATAAGGCGGACGGTCTACACCTATGAATATTCATTAACTTAAAAATATTGATAATATAAGAGATTTACGTAAAGTAATAATAATAAAATACGTTATTTATAATTTTTATGCTGAATAATTATACTGAATAATAGTAGTTTTAGCTTTCCTGTTTTCATCTCCAACCAAAAGAACTCTGTTTACGTATTTCTTTTTCTCGTCGCTAGATGGCGAGATTGTAAATCGTTACAAAAAGTTGTGATTTGCCACAGTTGGACAAAAGTCTTAACATCACTTGAGTTAGTATCATAATTTGTTTGACCTTTATTGTTTAACCTTTACATCATTACAAGACGATTTTCTATTATCATACTTTCTTATAAATTTATTTTAATTACGAAGTAAATGATTTCGTCTATTTTGTGATTAATAACCCTTTACTTTCGTTTTTCATTCTGCGATGAAATCACTTCAGTACGAACATAATATTTTTTAATGATCTTTATTAGAGCCTCCCTTTCCAAGTATTCTTTTCCAAAGCAACTCGCTTTTATTTTTGCTACAATTTCATTATCTGGATTGAAAGGTATCTGTGTTGTCCGACTCTTTTTTAGAACTCTACCATTGCGCTCCCCTATTCGGAATGTGTAAGAGTTATAATAGTATATCATATTATAGCAATCTGCATGTTGAGTCTGTGTTTTAAATTAAAGAACGCAGAAGTCTGCATTAATTAATTATTACGTACTGAGATATATTTATATTGGCAAAGTGAAGTCATTTTAATTTTTCTGTAGAAAGTTATATAAGCTTACTTTAATTTTAAAATAGGTGTATTCAGTTTATGAAAAAAAATTTAATATTTTTTTATTAAATTGTTTTAAATTATTTATATATAAATTTATAATTCTGTTTATATAAATAATTATAGAAAATATTTCAATTTATAAGGATTTTGCATTACACTTTATAATTTCTTCATTCCGTTATACATATTTATTACATTTTATTTATATTCTTTTCATTTTTACTCTTTTATTTATACTCGTCTTGGCTCTTCTCTAATAAATTTCATCGTATATTCTTTCTCTAATTAATCCACGGCTTATCCTTTATCCTTTCATATTTTTATCGATCAAATTAACTTTATTGTAATTGTAATTCCTTAAACGAGCTGCCATTTCTTTCGTTGAGTTCTTTCATTTGTTTCTGTCGTTATTTTCCCATTTATTTCACCTTTTGCGGTTTTTCTATTAATTTAAAGGCGATATTGTCTATAAATTTTTAATTTGTTTTATCCGCGAATGGACCAAGAAATAGATAAGTCAAAGGCACTTCTCTGACGATTATGATGACTTTTACTTCGCAAAAGATTTTTACACTGACCTTGATTTCGAAAAAATTTCGAGCCTGAATATTCTCTTCTAAATTCAGTGCATTTCCTTCGAAATGTATTCATATTTCCTCTATTTAATTGCAATATCTTACCAGATCTTTATTTTAAAACTGTTCACTCAGAAGGTACTGCATTAAGAACGTTTTTTTTTTTTTTTTTTTTTTTTTTTTTTTTTTTTTTTTTAGCTAACGACCGACGTTCCGCATCCCTGAAAGATCTCAAACGCCTTAAGGAAAATCACAATTATCACAAAAGCCCTTGTTGGGTTAACGACAACTGGATGAGCATTGACAATGACAAATCTCTGGAATTCTGTGAAGTATTTTAGATTTTAGTGAAATATGTTATACGAATTTGAAATAGAATTAGTCACAAAACAAAGATGACATATTTAAAACCTTTCCTAAAATTTCCCTCAAATTGCTGAATAAGAAAAAAAAAAAAAAGAACTTTCCCCATTTCTCCTTTCGTTGAATTTCTAAGACATGTGTTTTAGGTTATTTTTATTTATTTATTTTTATTTTATTTTTATTTTTTTCGAAATTGTCTGTTTTAGTCAGATTAAGTCAGTCAGAGTTATGAAGTTCATATCACGGGAACTTATATATAAATGTGAAGTTTCGAAAAAAGTCTGCACTGTTATTTCTAAACAGCTGATTACAATACACAGTAGCCCAAGAAGCATATATCCTGTAGGTCATCCGAAAATAAATTTTCCTCACACGAATGTGGACAAATATTGTCGATGTTGACATTTTACCTTCGGATCGAATTTTAGGCTCTGTGGGGATCACGATGAGTACTAGGAGTAATAGCTGATTTTTCTTTTTATTTTCAAAGATATTCCCGTTCAGAGTTGACTCTCTTATTTCAAAAACAGATATCGCTTGTTCCACCTAAGATCATTCAAAAGTTATTCGGTCTATCAGCATATTTAAAACAAGAACGGATACTTCTGAAAAACCAATGGTAGCTGAACATACGAGATACCAGACCTACTTTGAGAGATTAAGAAGCATTTGGGTTCCGAGATGGATTCATCCCAGAAGATTGGCAGAGCTATTACTTATAAAAGCAATTGCAGTTCTGATATACCCAAATGAATCTCAATTTCTCTTACTTTTCATATTCAATTTAGGAGTTCGAAAAACGTCCTGTTTTGTGTTTTATTCATTTACTTAAAGATTTCATTCATTTTTTATTCTATCCTTTTGACAATAATTTCATGAATTCTCGGAAAAAAGAGAGGATCGAGCACAAATCAGGTCGAAGTGTAATTAGCCATGAGAACCTACTTTTTCTCATTTTTCTCTCTTCTTCCACATTCGTTATCTTATACACCATTCATCACTTTTTAAGCCTTTGACTTATCTTTATTTTTTTATTCCTTGTATTCGAAATATCATCTTATTTACTAACAGCATTCCCATTCCGTATATCTATATATATTTGAACGTGCAGAGCGACACAATTGAGGCCGCAAGAAACATTTTTGTTAATCAACGCAGTCTTACCAGCACCTCGGCCTGCCTGTGAAAATAAAATGCAGTTGCTCTTCAGATAGATGCTAAGACATGCTTTTTATATGAGGTCATTACTCTAGTTTTCATGCTAAATTCAGCGGCCTCTTAGAAAATCCTTTGAATTTTCTCTATTTCTTGAATATGACTATAATCTTCGAATTCCAAATTCTAAGCAATTAAACGAAGTATTATTAAGTTAAAAGTGCAGAGAGAGTGATAGAGAGAGAAAGAGATAGATAGATAGATAGAGAGAGAGAGAGAGAGAGAGAGAGAGAGAATTCTGTGACAAATATTCAGTTAAAGAATTTTTTTTTAAGTTTTTATTTTCAAGATGTTAGATTTTTATTCAGAAACCAGTTTAAAAATATATCACACCTTACAAATATTGAAAAGAGAGAATGTTAGAGCGAAGATTAGAAATAGTTTGTAGCTTCCTGACTATTACTGGTGTCACACGCGAAAGTGGAGAGAAAGAAAACAATGCCTTATATTCAGATTAACAAAAAATAAAAGATAAAATAAATCAGAACACTCTCTCTTAATAATGGGAGATTTAAGTGCCAAAGTTGGGAACTATGCATGTGGTACAAATGGGAAGAAACAGGACGCTAAATGTAACAGAAATGCATACACACTTAGATATTACTCCATATGTAATAACTTATAATTACTGATGTCTTTTCCAAGTATAAAGATTACCACAAATTCACTTGGGTAACAAGAAGCCAAAAATTATAATATAGTAAATAACAGCTAATAGGAAAGCATCATCAAGATAGTAGATAGAAAGCTATTTAGAGGAACAAAAATAGAATCAGATCATTATTTTATTACAGAGGAAATTAAGAATAGCCTCAAGATGGTTTACAAATGGAAAAATAGAAGGGCAAATAAGAAAGTGGGAAGCGAACAATCAAAGGCAAGAAAGAAACACACAAACACTGGATAAATATTAAATCTCTAGAATCAGAAATTAATTAAAAGAGCAATTGAAAAAAAAGATATGCAGAAAAAATAATAGAGAAATATGGGATAACTTCGTAGCAAAATTAGAAAGAGATCTTACAGGGACGAGAAGAAATTCATACAAAATGTAAGAATCATGAATCAGGAGGAAAGTGAAACTTGAAATAATCAAAGAGAAAAGCAGGCTGGACTCATAGAAAGACAGAAATGAAACTAAAACTGATATCATGCTAACTATTATCATTCCTTACATGTAGCACTACATGAATTCTAGCAATACATCACCGGGAAATCTGCGGAATTAGTCTCCTACATACTGGTCTTAAATTTAACGCACGAATATTAACATAAAAACTTAAATTATATGTAGAAGATAAACGTTTTGAAGAACAAAATGGCTTCCGAAAAGAATGACCATGCATTGAACTCAGCTCTTACATTGAAAATGCTAATGGAGAAGCATCGTGCATTCAACATAGAAACACACGTGGCATTTGTAGATTATCATAATGCGTTTCATAAATTGCCCGCGCGGCTAGTCAAGTGGCGATATCCTGGGTTCGATTCCTGTCGCTGAGGGGGGAGGGCTTAGGATCTTTTTCAGACATAGCCAAGTTAGCCGGACTTGGGCTTGGACATCAGGATTTTTCTCCCCAATTTATCTGGGGTTTTTCCTCCCACAATCACGGGTACGGTTTGGAAGGGCTTAGGATAGCTCCATAACACTCCAATGGCCTAATACGAAAAAGGAAGAAGAAGAAGAAGAAGAGTTTCATGAATTCATCAGAAACCAACCGTAGACCATACTTAGCAGTTAAGATTCCACATTAGTTACTCGCAGCAAATAATTGAAGTATCAAAACAACCAAGTATGTGTAAGAATGAATGAAAAAGAGAATAGAATTCAATAAACAGAGGAGTCCGTAAAGGATGCCCAATATCACCAGTCTTATTTAATAGCTATATAGAAGACGTCATAAAAATAGAGGAAAAATATAAAACCAGCATTTAAACCGAATCGTGAAATTTCACTTAATACTCTTTTGTTTGCACGTGATATTTTGGGGAAAGTGATAAAAATCCATCTTTATCACTATCCCAAAATTTCAAGAACACCTTTGAATGTTCACAATATACACTGATAAGTTAAACAAGCCACGTTTCGAAATTACTATTGAGACTAATCCTAGAAAGAATAAAAGGCACTTTGTCAATAGAAAGAGATGACACTCAATCTGGTTTTCAAAAACACAAAGATACAAGAGAAGAAATTTTCAATTGGAAAAGTTTATGCGAAAGAAGCCTCGATAACTAGAAAAACATATCTTTGTTTTATTGATTACACCAAAGCATTTGATGCAATGGATCACAAGAAATTAATACACATCTTGGATTATCCTGTGGTTATGAATAATGGAATTATGGATTGAAAGGAAAAGATCTAGGCATAATTAGAAATATATAATACTGGAATCAAATATCCTCAATAAGATACAAAGATGCATATTCTGACAGCTTTGAAATCGAAAAAGAAGGAAGACAGGATGTGTCTTATTACCCTTACTGTATAATATATATAGTGAACAAATTTTTAAAGATATTGCAGAATTGAAGATTGTAAAATTCGGAGGTAGGAACTTCAACAACTTCAGGTATGCAGATGACACAGTCCTTATGGCTGACTCTCAAGATGATCCCCCAAACTTAGTCACAGGAATTTACAATCGAAGCTTAGACATGAGATTATTTACTAACCTGATGAAAACAAAGAGTATGATTATATAAAAGGAAACAATAAATAAGAAACTAAATATAACTGTTAGCCAAAAGAAAATTGAACAGGTTCAGTCTTATATATTTGGAACAAATGTTTTGCAGAAGGAGGAAATTCCTTTAAAGAAATATAAACAAGAATCGAGATAGCAAGAAACGCCTTTATTGATATGAAAGCTGTTCTAATATCTAGAGAATAACATAGACACAAGAAAAATATTAATAAAGTGTTATATCTGGTCAAGCCTTCTTTACAACAGTGAAACGTGGACTCTAAATAAAGAAGCAGAAAAAAAAATAGAAGCTTTCGAAATGTGGGCCATCAGAAGAATTCTGGAAATATCATGGACAGAGAAAATATAAAAATGATTTTTTAAAGAAAGAAAAATGAAAAAAAAAACATAAATGAAAATCATTAAAGAACGAAAAGTAAATAGTTTGGATATCTAACTAGACAAGAAAGCAATTAATATCAGAAATTAATATTAGAAGGGGAAACTGAACTGAAAAAGAGGGAGAGTAGACCCATGAGAATGTGGTTTGAAGACATTAAGGACTGGACTGGCTTGAATTACCATAAATGTTCCAGAGCAACAAAAAAAAGTCCATGACATGGTTGTCAACCTCCTTCTAGGAGATGACATTGGAGAAGAAGAAGTTTGCAGGCGACCAGGAAATCATAGCAAGAACAAACATCAGGACTCCAAGAACCATCTCTAGTCAGAAGAAAATCATGATTGCACATATAACTGTAGAACAAATTATCTGCTTCGAATTGATCAGATATGCTTTTTCATATATAAAAGAGGATGCATTGATGTCAACATTTCAAACTTCCTAAAGATAACAGGGATAAATATTTTCAAAAACCTAACCAAGTTCAGAAGCATACAAGAATGAGAGTTTATAAGGTTTTGGCAAGACTCTTTCTACTGTACTTTATGGACCATAAAAACTGCAACATAAAAAGGAATAGAAACAGGAGATACAGAATTTCTACGACGGACAGCAAAAGCTCATAAAAACGTGAAGAACTATACATAGACTCAGTATTTGACAAAATATGCGAATAGCAAATGAGGTGGATTGAATATACGGAGAGATAGTTTAAAACGGATAGACAGTTTAAAACTACCAAAAAAAAAAAACGTTTCGAAACCGCCCAGTTGGAGGACAAAGAAGTTAGGGATGACAAAGGAAAAAACGGAATTAGACCGGAACAGGCCGCTGGATCTACATCTCCGGAGGATATCATTTCGATCTCATTTATATCGAAATTCCGTGGATCGTTTATTTAGATTAAGTAATGAAATGGATGTTACTAAATAACATCCACTTAAATACTAATTACATTTCGACTGTTTTTCCCTAATTAAATAAGGGAACAACAGTCGAAAAGGAAAAACAGTTTCAAGGAAGGGTAGAATTCTTACCTTGAAAATAGTTACGAATGTGAATTTCGATAGCTGAAGTGACAGAAAGTTGGATAAACGTACCAAATGAGAAAAATAAAGTTATTGAAAAGTCGACGATAATACCAATAAAGGAAACATTCGTTTATTTTGGAAAGATTGGTCATAAATTTTATCGAGTGCCTGGTGTGAGGAAAAATAGAATAAATTGAAATAAAAAGGCAGAAGAAGAGAATGAATGTATTAGTCGATCATCGATTCGCACATCTACTTCTCTTCCCACTCAGAAAGCGATCGTTTTGGGAAAGAGTTTTGTCAGTGAAATTGAACTCCAAAAATGCATTCCTAAAAATTTAGGAATGGATTTGTGCGTTCTTGATGCGAGTTCAATTTGCTTCATTTTGAGAGGAAAAATAAAATAAAATCAGTCACTTGTGTTCACGATGTAACCAGTGTTAATATTATTACTACTTTTCATAGCATGGTTGGTGATTTTCTTTCACTTATTGAGTATTTTTAGATTACTTAATGTATTTTATTACATAATTATGGATAGTACTGGCTTTATTGTATTCAGTTATATCGCTAATATCTTTTAAGATATATTGTTAAATTAAGAATTAAAAAATGGTGCCGAAATCCGACAGAACAAGAAAGAAGTTTCGAAAACACACTGAAGATAAGAATAGCGGGGAGTCTAAAGAGACCTTTAGTTTCCCTGCTTTAGGAATGGATTTAGGATTTGATGGCATAATAATTTAAGTATTGACAAATACAGTATGAGAGAGAGGATATGATTAGGTTGATGGAAAAAGCATGAAAGTCAAGTGAGAAAGTAAAAATGGTCGATTTATTACAGATAGGACAGTACAGAGTTAAGGAGGGCATAATAGCAAATAAGTCACTGCGCATGCTGTGTAGATGGTCGTGAGTGTTTGAATGTGCCGAGTGAGTCTGATGGTAGAAAACTCTTGTCTAAGAGGGGTGACCTACATTTGAATGGAATTGGCATCAGGTGCTTAGAGAAATTATTTATTGGAATGAAACCCACTGCAGAGAGCCACTTTGGGAGGAACAACGAGAATGTGTGCCTAAATTCTTAACATTGACTTAACATAGACTTAACATTGACATGCATACCAATCAGCAGTTATGACTCTGCTGAATGCATGGACTAGAATTTAAGCTCGGGTTCTTTGGGTGTGTGGGGATGGAAAAGAGAAATTGGCCTGACTGAGAAAACAGAATGTAGATTTAAATCTAAGAAGAAAGCGAAACGCTAACTTGTTATCTATGCACAAAAGCGCCAGAAGCATTGGAAACAAAGTGATTGAGTTTATTCCTAAAAGCAACAAACTCAAACAAAGTGATTGAGTTTGTTACTTTGGGGAATACGTTGTGGCCTAAAATTGTTGGCATTAGTGAAACCTGGCTCTCAGAGCAGGATGTCGTAACTGAAATCGAATCTGTCGTTCCTATTTTTAGGAATGATAGACGAGGTAGGAGAGGAGGAGAGAAGGGAGAAGTATTACTAATTATATCAGATGATTTAAGTCCAGTAAGGATAGAAAGAAATGAAAGCAATAATGGTAATAATGTCCCTTGGAACAATGAGTTCCAGGCTATCTGGTGTGAATGGGAAGCTAACAAAATTAAATGTATAGTGTTGAGTTGTTGCTATAAAAATGATAATTCATTTTCTAGGAATAAAGAAACGCCAAATTACCCTGATAACAACTAAACGTGCAGTTATTATGAGTGACCTAAATTATCCAAATATTAATTGGTTAAGAGAGAAAACACATGATGAGAACGGAGAATTCATTGAACTGCTGGGTGATCATCTTCTAGAGCAATGTGCGAAAGAAGCAACTCGAGGCCAAAGAGTGTTAGATTTTATCAGAGCCTCAGTTAAACACGTGACTATTTTGCCACCAGTTTTGACAGTGATCTTGCCTTACCAACCCGAGAAGTAGACAACTATAAGAATTATCCAATCATTACAGGTTATATGCTGAACTAAAAATGTGAAAATTATGAAAAACTCAGGAGAATACTGTCTTTGGTTCCATGATACCAGTTGCTAAATGGAAGGGTTTATCACTAGTGCATAGGAAGTTTTGAAAATATGTTTAAATGATGCCATCTGGACGTGTCTATAGCATTCGAAGAACAAAAAGAATAATAGCGAAATGGATGTGCCATATCATCAAACAAGATATTCATAAGCGGAAGAAGTGGAACAAATATCATGAGAATACGAGTGAGAGGAGGTGTGTATGAAGCTCAGGCCATAAAAGTTACGAAACTTTTATCGCCTGAAATTTTGTACGGAAAGCTAAATTGTAGTTCTAAAAGAAATTGTCTATGCAGGCTAAAGGCATTTCAAAGGAATTTAACCCTGTACTGTAAGCAAAAAAAATAATGAATTTGAATGAATGACTTTATTGAATTCAAATTCACTCTAGTGCCATAAGCTAAAGAAATTGTTCACATAAGGAGTGCTCACTTTGCTAAAATATATCAACCAGATGTATTTAACATGGTGAGCAGTGATTGTATTACATTGGATGAAGAGTTAGAGGTGCATCAGAAGCAGATTCTACAGCTTGCGTAACCTGATAAGAATTCGGCAATTGGACAGATTTTGAATCAGCACGTCTGCTAAAGGAATATTCTGCAGAACTGGTTTGGTCTTTTGTATAGTGCGATTCTTAGCCCTGGAAATTTCCCACAGTAATGGAAAGAATGCGTGATAATTCCATTGCACAAGGGTGGTGCAAGCACTATCGGTATCGATCTATCGATCGATACCGATAGTCCGATACCAATACCGATTTGCTAATATAGATCTCGGTATCTCTCACTTAACTGCAAACATTTTAGAAGTTGATAAGAAGTGGCATACAGAAACGAAGGGACAACATACAACATATATATTAAAAGGAATATCATGGATTTACTATGGAAAGTAAACCCATGCTATTCTTCTTGCTCGTATTTTAAAATAATGTTAGGACTAAGTTGGATAAAGAGAATGGATACATTATCTGACTGTTGGACTTCTGAGGCACTGGATAGGCTACCACATGAAAGGCTGTTGTATAAACTATAGAATATGGGATTGGAATATAAACTATTGGCTTGTGTAAATGGTGACTTATGGACAGGTATAAGAAAGTTGCACATAGGAGAAGACAATCTGCAAAATTTAAGAGGACCAATGGTGCGCCCCCAAGGATCAGATTTTAGACCATTGTTGTTTAATCTATACATTAATGACATCGGAATGGGGCTGACAGGGGATGTTCAGTTATTTGCTGATGATGCAAAGATAGCCTCAGCAACCAGAGATGTTAGTGATATAGCATTTCCATGGTGAATTGAAGGTTAGAAGTGTAGGCAAGCCATAATGCCTATCAATTGAATGCTAGTAAGATAGTAAGTGTAATTTAGTAAGTGTAAAGTTATGCGATTCGGAGTGATGCGATATCCAGCGGCATATTATATAGCTAGGATTATGCGTGGATTAATTGGCAAAGCTAGAAATTTTGGATTTATAGTGGATGGAAATTTGAAGTTGAAAGGCCACGTAATAAATTTGCAATACAACTCAGAGTATAATTGCAATGTTGAAACCAACATTGGCATGTAAAGATATGGAATTCGATTTGCCTCGATACGCCTGCACCTGGACTACTGCTCTCAAAATGTGGTCTCCTGGTTTTCCACTGGGATGATATGATAGAGGACTGTAAACTTTTAGAGAGCATTCTAGGATATCAGATGCTTCTTTGTTCTCTCCCACCTTTTGTTATGAAAGGTGGGGATAGGAAAAGTGGGCATCCGTGAAAGTTAAGTGTTTGTGTGCAGCTAAGAAACGGGGATGAGCCAGATTTTTCTCTCGTAAAACCGTGAGTCAGTAGAACAGTTTTGCTGTTGAAGGCAAAAGGTCTAGTGGGAATCCGTTGAAGAGACGTTATGAGAACAAGGTTGGGTGATGTATGTCCTCCCTAAATGAATCCTTGGAGGTCTAATAATAATAATAATAATAATAATAATAATGTATGATGATTCTTGATTAAAACACGTTCAACCATTGAATTTAATAGGAGATCCCTTCTACTCACTCAACTGCTCTAGAGCGCTATCAAAAACACGAACATTTATGGATGCATGAAGAATGGTAACATTCGTTTTCAGTTCATTGATGGAGTGGCAATCGACAATCCCCGATATTGTCACGATGTTCAGAAGTCACGATGTCAAGAAGTTAGACTCCATATTCGTCTTACTGACAAGATTAACCTCAAGGCGGAAGTTGAAATTTGTTTCTCACAAGCAAGCAGAACGTACGTTCAAGTACGTTCACATAGCACGAGGACTTACAAGAAATCCACAATCAAACTATGGATTTATTAAAGAAAAATAAAGGATTGTGCAACCTTGTAAGAGTTTCACAGATCATAACGCTTGTTACAATGTTACTGCTTAAGCCAATAAAAAGTTCATTTTTACGAAAATTAAATTCTTAATGTAAAAAAATCAACTTTACTGTTTTTTCCACCAATATTTTAAATTTATTTCATCTGTTCGTGGACTAGGCCTACTGGGGATACCACGTTAAAAAAAGCGCGCCCAATACTCTACCTCGGAGGTGGTGCGGAAAAGAGTATACTTCTTGTGCCTTGGCTATCTACAGAATGACCCCACTCTAAAAACTGCAACGTCAACAAAGAGTCCTTTTTTGGGTCGTGTTTGATGTCGTTCTTTACAAATTGCGAATTTGTTACACACGTATTTTTCTTACATACCTTTTTAGAAAACGTTTGGTAGAATCATTAACATTTACTAAGTTCAGCCAAAGGTCACAGGGATTACTAAAATAAACATTTGTCGATTGTTTCTTAAACCCGATTGCTACAATCTGAATTTGAGCTTTAAAAAATCAGCAGCGATATATTGCATTATTTTTCTCTTTTAGTTTCCTCAGTTTTACAGTATTCTTTGTCGAAATTACGTTTGCTACTTACCTGAATGAATCCACAGATATTTTATTCTCTCGCAATGCTGGACGTGATAGATTTATAGATTTGTGTTGGCTTTACGGTTGGCAATATAAATATTTGAGGCTGAATGTAGTATTTGCAATAATCTTAGAATGCCCACAATACCCCTCATCAAACATTATTTTCAACGTACTTGTGATAATTGACTTTTCAATATTCGCTGCGGACTTTCAAATCCTTTCTAGCTAAGCGTCGTTCGTCTTTTGGTATTTTTCAGAATATTTCGACTCCTTTGTTTTCTTTTTCTTTAATATAATCGATATTGAATTTTATTTTTTCATTTACAAAGCTTCGTCAAAGTTTATCTTTAAACTGCCACTTTTGTTAGCAGTTTGGAGTTCACGGATACGAATCGCAGTTTATCTGCGCTTGAAATAAAGATAATTATGTCATCTGCAAAACATAAATCCTGCAGATTATCTTGATAGAGTTTTCTTCAAAGTCAAGAAGTATAAATAGTTCTCCCGAGCGAGCCTGCTACGAATAGTTACGAAATTCTGATTTGTTATCGTGTATGTGCTTGATTTTGTGGACTTTTACTTGCTCATCTCACAGTGCCAAGTTAATGCGAAGGCTGTAATCCAGTCAAAGACATTCTCGTTCTCATTTAATAATTCTTAGAAATATTGGCGACTCAGATTGCTTCACAGTCTGAGTGTGGTCCACTGTGTTGACGCCACTGGGAAATCCTGTTTTGTTTTGTGTTTTCTGTTTTGGCTCTACCAGCTATAGAATTGTACAAACCCTATTCAAACCCTTTCTTAATACTTTGTATATCTCCCATAGATGACACATGACAAGATAGTTATTCACACTTTCACGCGCTTGTATATCAGAAAGATATTAACGTTTTCTTTTGCTCTTGTTTCATCCTTTCGCCAAGATGTTGTACATCCTTTCCTTACCTGCTTTCAGAAGGTCATCTAAAAAACCATAAAATAAATTAAATATTACTTAAATTAAGGGGATATTAATTCCCACATAGTTTTAAAACCGAATAAGAAACTCAAAGATTGGAATCAGAGAGTTTCTTGCCGAATATAGTAAACTATAAAGTATCGGCGCACACTAGCGTTAGCCAAAGATATTCGGCAAGAAACTCTCTGATTCCAATCTTTGAGTTTCTTATTCGGTTTTAAAACTATGTGGGAATTAATATCCCCTTAATTTAAGTAATGTTTTCATTGCCGAAATGAAGCTTATTAGCTCTTTATACTTAAATAACTTAATGGTTGCACCTGTTTGGAAAACTCGTTCGCAAAGTACATAAGTTCTTTTCGCTATACACTTTGGCATTGGGTCTACCTACTCACTGATGAAGCCTCAAAAAAGGCTGAAACCGGTCTGGGTAGTGACCTCCCTCCATAATGTAAAAACAGCATACATTTCCTAGGAAATGTGTTTTTACATTATGGAAAATACCTAAGAATAGCGATCTGAACTTTACTCACCTTTGCAACGAGTTGCCCGAGATTATACCACGTACTAGGATCACTTGCATTGGCTAACGCTAGTGTGCGCCGATACTTTATAGTTTACTATATTCGGCAAGAAACTCTCTGATTCCAATCTTTGAGTTTCTTATTCGGTTTTAAAACTATGTGGGAATTAATATCCCCTTAATTTAAGTAATGTTTTCATTGCCGAAATGAAGCTTATTAGCTCTTTATACTTAAATAAATTAAATATATTAAACAACTCGAGATTCAAGTGACAGTTGGGTACAATATCTCAAACAGATATCGATCCGAGAACCTTTGCAGATATTATCTACGTTGAGAGTGACAAAGATGTGCTACAATTTAGTAAGAAACCACCTCCTTGATTTCGTATTGGTCTATTAGTATGAACAACCTTATTTGACTTTGAACAACTTGAGGTTCGATGCAGTCTAGAAAAAGGTAAGAATTAGCGGTCGAGGTGTCTTCAATAGGGATGAGAGGACCCAGTGATATCCCGGAGAACAACCCCCATACCAACATACTGCTACCACCACCCCTTTTCCGGTCAACAATTTAGTTCGGTTGGTCTCACTTTATTGTATTATCACGGTAACAATTAATTATAAATGCTTTTTAGTGTGCATACGCATTCCTTTTTTATGCATACGCTTATGTTATAGTTTTCATCAGTTTTCACTGCATGTAGAGTATTACAGCCCGAGTTGCATCCCAGTCATATGAAATCAGTTTAAGTACGACTCTCTCCAATTTTGAAACTTCTCAAGTAAAATATGCTCAAACAAAACATTCGGGTTTTTCATTAGTATAATGAAAATTGCTTGACATCAACTGTTTTGTGTTCTATGCAATTTTTATTATACTAATATTTTTTCCAGGAAAAAAAACTTCCCTTGTCAGACATTAACTAATATTGGTCGAAATGATCGAAGAAAGTCTTAGCTTAGAAAAAGGTCGTTTAATCAGCGCATTTCCACAGGTCTACAGAGGCCTTATACCGCTAAAGATAGCAGCACTATTTAATCGACCTCAAGTCTATTTCTTAAAATGTGCAATTGCAAATACCATATGATTACATTACCTCAACAGAAAGCATAGTAAGGCGACAGTAAAAAAAAAACTGTCTGCTACATAAGCAACATCATGATTTGAATTTATATAATATTATTATGCAAAGAACATAATAAATGACAATTTATGTCACCACAAATGATTAAACAAACGTTTCACAGACTTTTTTTTATTCAATCTTTGCTAATGTTGGATTCGTAAGTTGTGAGTCCGCACCGCAGTGTAGTCTCGTGAGGTTCCGTTGCATTCTCTAAAACTGACTGTAGGAACTGTTGTTCGTGGGCTGCTGTTCTGTTGGATCGTCTGGATCTCGTGGAGCATCACATCACCTATGGAGAGCTTAATTACACATATCATACGTTTCACCCTCTCGAAAGCCTTAGCTATTCAGTGATTTGATCATCCGGATTAAGAGAAAAATTATCACAGCGATACACATTTTTTTAAACTCATGTCTGATAAAGGAAACGAACATGTTTGGCATCAATGATGGAATGAGATAATATCAACTCAAATTCAGGGCAGAGATTGCATTGCAGTTCCTCTAACAATTTTATAGCTCGTGGAATAATAATGCTTTGGTAAGCGCGTTAAAGGGTCGGTGTGTAGCAATAGTTTACATCTAGTTTGGCTATTCGATTTATTTAATATTATATCAGACTATATTTTAAGGTAACTGGTGGCACCTTCGTGAGCACAACGCTGCGACAATGTGCTTCTGTTCGAAACTCTCAGATTAGCATTGATGCAAGTCACTGATGAGAAATTTTAAAGTTGCAAGTAGCCAATCTCATACAATCGTGATGCTGAGGCTGTTCATCCCAAATATTTAGAGAACATCTCATCTATCGTTTTCCCTTCGACTTCATCAGAATTTTGCAATAAACCGCTATTCAAGATTTTTCGACGATTTTCAGTTATTTTCGGTTTTTGTGGATATTATCAAAACGATAACAACATGTTAACCACAATGTATAATATAATATAATATAATATAATATAATATAATATAATATAATATGAAGAGAATACAAACTGGACAAGTACAATTCGAGTTCAGAACACGTACCGAAAGAACATAATAAATGAAAATTTATGTCACGACAAATTGTCATTTATTTGTGGTGACATGAAATTGTGTTTTATTCGTTCTGTTTTAAATTCCTTGCACGGCTTTTGGTTCTTCAAGTCTATATTAATGCTAATCCCATTATGTTTTCGACAACATTATTGAGTTCAGCAGTAAATTAATAATAATAAGAAGAAAAAGAAGAAGAAAATCTTTGTATCTAATTTGAAGGTTTTTCATATTTGTCAATCATTATGTCATATCTTCAAGGATTTTAAGAGAACATTAGCAATTACCAAATCGGCATTAGATCTACTAATTTATTTAAGTACATATTTATTTTAATTTATTTATCTAACGAGGATGCGACTGTGTGTATAGAGGGATAGTGTTTTGGGAACTCCTGCTTCTACTGTTACGTTTATTCAGATCCCTCCTTGCTGTTCTTCGATTACGCTAAAGATATTTTACGATACGTGAAGAGAAAATATTTTGGCAATAAATCATTTTTATATGGTGTACTTCTGATTTTATACTGAGACGCCACAGATATCGTTATGTATGAAAAATTTTAATTATTATCTACGGATTATTATTAAGGGAAGAATGAATGAAACATTTCGACTAGGTTTTGTTGAAAAAACGATTGCAAACGCTAAAGACTTCTTTATTCGCTTAATAGAATTTTTTTTTTTCATTTATAACCTAGCTAGTTTATTATCGAAACTAATGTATATAGCAATAAATGTTCACTGGATTAGTGCGTGAAATGCATCACTTTATATATATAATGACTTCGAAAGTTCATTTCCACATATCATTTATAATAAAGTGCTTTAAAAATAAAAAAGGTGTCCGAAAACACTAATAATATTTTTAACAATTCTTAAATTTTCTTAAAAATAGTACAAATATATCAGATATAATTAATGTTGCTTTATTTATTTAAGTAAATTTTTAGTGAATAAATATGCACAGAGCATATATGAATATTCCAAACAACACTAGGTTTTACTTTGTAGATTGATTATTTCGAATTAAAATTTATGATACGAAAGAGTATTAAGCAGACTCGAGAACAAACACCTTCAGTTTTCTTGATTTTCCTTGAATTTTCATGCTTGGTAATAATTCTAAGTATCTGTGGCTTTTACAGATTATTCGTATTGGCAGATTCCAATTTTATTTGTTGTGGTATTTTAGGGGATTGTGTGATTTTAACTAATACAATCAACGCGAATTCTCTTGTGAATGCAAAATAAATATGTGTATAAAACCAAGCATACGAATTATGCTGTTACTCTTTGATATTACAATTTCTTTGTAATATATCGGATATGCATAAAAATGAACCACAGTATCGATTTCTTAGAGGAATCTCACCAATAAACTATTGTAAAATGTAGAGAACACGTTTGTCGTAGGTGGAAAGAATTTCAACTAATCCGGCTTTATAACCCTGTTGTTTTCACAATTTGTCTCTTCAAAGATGATCTCTTCAAATCCTATTCTGCATCTCATCTACATCACTACTGATTGTTCTCCCCAAATTCTGAATCACCGCAAACAGTTGCATCTTTCTAGCTAAACTCGTCCCATACTCGTTAAATGCACGTTAAACAACAACAATGACACAAAACAGAGCCCTGAGACAGTAATTGTCTACAGTATTGATCACAATGGGATAAACAAAGAGTCGTTTGAAATTCCATAAAGGGCTTATTGTGAGTGCCCGTCTGGCTGGAGCCACGATTTGAGCACAGCAGAGCTGACTGGTTTCTAAAGAGATGAGATGTACCAGGTGTTTAATCAGTGGAAAAATAACCCGCATCTCTTGACTAAGAGGCGTAATTGCGGACCTGTTTGATTAACAATTTGTCAAAAATGAGATCGCCATCGTCTGAGAAGGTTCGAACAAACAAAGAGAACTTTCTGTACGTAGCAGTTGACCTAAGCGTTTAATGAATGCTATTTTCGACCCATATGTCATCTATTGAGCAGGGATTTGAACAGGATTGGCATTGGCAGTCGAAATATGAATAAATTATTATGTTTATAAAAATTAAATAAACTATGAATTATGAATGAGAGGGGTGTATAGCTCAGTGGAAGAGACGCTTGTATCTTCTGCGCTAGGTCGTTCGAAGTTAGACTTAAGTTCAAGTCTAGTCGCCGACTGGAGGAACGTTTTCTAAGTCTATCCTATCTTCGACTGTTCTCGACTTAGCGAATCTCTGGCACGGACAAGCGGAGTCAGAGGGAGCTAAATCTGGGGAATAAGATGGATGTTCCAACATTTCATAGTGCAGATCCCTTAATTTTCCCATTACCAAAACTCCTTTGTGGGCAGGTGCGTTGTCCTGATGAAAGATTATTGTTTTTTTATTCTGCAAACCGGGTCTTTTCTCACATATTTTTTCGTCTAGTCTGGCTAAAAGATTGGAGTAATATTCCGAAGTTATTGTTTTATCCTTTTCAAGATAATTAATAAACAAAATGCCTCCAAAAACACCAATGCCATGAGCATTCCTGCTGATGGAATCGCCTTTGGGTTCTTTGTGCTAAACAACCAGCTTTTGTATACTGTTTTGACTATTGTTTGGATTCTGGTGTGTAACAGTGAATCCAAGTCTCATCCATAGTAATAAATCGATGTAAAAAATCAGTTTTATTCTTATTAAAATGCTTCAACACTGTTCAGAGATTTTCATGCGAGTATGTTTTTGATTTGCTTTGAGCAAGCGCGGCACCCATCTTGCGAAATGCTTTTTCATTTGCAATTCTTCATGCAAAATATATCCTACACGTTCTTCTGAAGTACCTATACTCTCAGCAATCATGCAGTTTGACTCCCGGTCATCCAATACCATATCGTGCACTTGATCAATGATTTCTAGGTCTTGTTTCAGTTTTTGGATCTCCTTCACGTGGATCATCTTCAAGGCTGGTATGGCCACTTTTAAACTCGGCAGCCTGTTTCTTAATTGTCGAAAGAAAACGAAGGAGAAGAGTGCCCATAAAACTTTTTGAGCTTCAAATGAATTTCTTTTGGCGTTAAACCTTCTTTTATAACCGCACGTTACTCAATTTTATCCTTTTCAAGGGATACAGACAACACTTTGGCTTCAGACAGCGGTATAAAAAACTACTTGATAGAATCACTTGCAATTTTACATGGATGCTTATGACAGATGTACCAACTTTGAAAAAAAATCTTGCTGACAGTGTTGCTACCTAAGGTCGATGCAGCGTAATCTTCAGATCACCACAGAACCTCGACAGCAGGGCTCACGCCCAGAGAACAATGTGTTTTAGTTACAAACCTAAAGATGGCCGCAATTATTTGCAGTATTCTCATTTCTGAGTGCTATTTAAAGTCACTAATAGATTAATAAAGTTAATAATTATTATAATTATTATTATTAAGAGAACCTTCCAGAGAATCAGGGACTCGTCAAGGGAGGCCACATACTACATGCACCAGCTATCATGTTTATTCTTGAATTCATTCACACTGCTTACACTCACAACATCCAAAGGTAATCCATTTCAATCATGCACTACCCTCTGAGAGAAATTATCCCTGACACCTCCTTAGCGGCTTTCATTCTCAGCTTCCAAGAATGCCCTCTCGTACTTTCCGCGCCCTCCATAAATTCCATCATTCCACCAACTGAAATGATGTATGAATATTTCAGAAGTTTGTAAGTATCAATCATATCACCCCTCTTTTTCCAGCTTTCTAGTATCTCCAGCCTAAAAATTCTCAATCTCACTCTCTTCCTAATCACTATTCCACAATCCTGATATCATGTTAACACTCTCCTTTGCACTCACCCTCCACTATATCAGAAACGTAACTGAATCCAGGAGAGAGACCTGTGCACAATACTCCAAGTGAGGGCTTATCAAGGCAGTGTAAAGAGGCAAAATGTAACTTCCTTACTTTACATGTGAACGTTCATTTCAGGACTGAAATTATCCTTTGAATTTTATTTGCCATCTTTGTTACATGGCCCCTGAACTTCAAACTCCTGTTTACTAACACTTCATGATCCCTAGCCTGATCACTTTCTTCTAGCATAATCCCACCAATATAATACAGCATTGGATATCTAATCAACCCAATGTGGATATTTTACATTTTCTAATATTGAACTGACATGCGTTTTACCTTAACTTGTCTACAGTTCCAGCCAATTAAAATCATTTGCAACTACTGCATATCAGCAGCATTCCTGACTACCCTACCCATCTTTACATTATCAGCAACCAGCGATATGTCACCTGTCAAATCCTTCCCAATATCATTAATGTACATACTGAATAACAGTGGACCAAGCACTGATCCTTGTGGTACACCACTGGCTATTTATTATTATTATTATTTTTTTATTAATCTTTGTACTGGTTATGGGCAGTACTACCCTTACATCTCGTTCAGACTTGATATAGGCCTAAGCCTTTACAAGTGTTTCACCCTATGCCTGTTCTAGTTATCATTATAGTCATTTTCTGGTGGCAACGCCATGCCACCAGTGTGCCCTGTAGGGCCCTCAAGGAAAGAACTTTTATACCGTTCTGCGTAAGCCCAAAGCTGTTTTAAGTCCTTATAACTATCTGCACTCCTTTCGCCATGCAAAGAGATGGTGGAGCTGGTAAACCTCGGTGTTGCCCCATGCTCCTCCCGTATCTTACTAACTACTCCCGTATCTTACTAACTGCTCCTCCCGTATCTTACTAACTTTATTATTATAGCTTTAGGCTAGTGGGCACTCTGTTCCCACCACCTGGGCATCAACTACCCAAACGTCACCATCTCTTTTAATCACTAAGTCTGGCTTACGCAAACCCGCGGAGATCCTATAATGTGGTTCCACCGCAGTCTCCCAACCTTTGTTCTTAAAACGGTTGTTCAAAATGGAGACCACGGCATCATGCCTCCGCACGCGTACCCCATGGGTTCGGAAGCGACACTGGGCTATATGAGACAATGTCTCATTGTAGTGGCAGCTAGCCCTACAATTTGAGTCGTCACTACTCCAGAGAGATGTGCGTGCTCGAATCATTCGAATCGAATCGAGGATCAAAAGTTAGCATTGATCCTCGTCCTGATACGGTCAATATACTCGAACCCAGGGAAGCGTCTGGTGCCATCCCTTACCCAATCATGCTGGGGAGGCACCAGATATGACTCTTTTAAAGGAGCACCGCCTACAGAACAGTGCAACAGAGATGACCACCTGTTGTATTCTGCGGGTGCTGACTCAATTAAAGTACCTTGATAATGGGACCAACCTTTAGCCTGCCTAAAGTCTTCTTGTATTAATGTGCTATAGAAAGCCTCTCTGCAGATAGGGAAATAAGGTAGTTCTAACTGCACGATTCTTGACAGTGGCAGGCGTGGGATTAGTCATCTAAGTGATGGAACCCCGAACCCACCATCCTTCTCTCTCGCATGGAAATTATGCAGTAGGAGTGTCAGGTGGCAGTCGGAGCCATGATCTCACGGCTGAACGGATAGCCCTGTCCATTCGGGACAGTACAGATTAAATCGTGCAGACTCACATCTCCCGTATACCACTTTTTGATATCTGTCAGATAGCTACCCTCTTATCCACGCTAATATTCTATAATCCAAACCCATTTTCTCCAATTTATGCAACAGTCTACCATGCTGTATTCTGTCGAAAACCATAGCAAAATCCAAAATTATCATTGTGTATCCATTCCCCTTGTCTAGTTCAATGGTAACATTATTGCAGAATGGAGCATATTGCTAAAACATGACCTCCCCGTGGATCCATGTTGTTCTTTGAAAAGTAGATATTCACTGTCAACCCATTTCTGATTGCGAACCCTAACCAATTTTTCCAAAACTCCACCACCGCTCCTGAGATATTAATTGGCCGATACTTGGATACATTGGTCTTTGCCTCATCCTTGAGCAATAGAATTACGATACATTCCTTCCATTCCTGCGGAATCCTCCCTGTTCTGAGAGTCATATTAATCACCTAGTCAAAAGAATACCCAGTTCAGCTGAACACTCTCTTTTAGCACACGTGATGATATCCCATCAGTCTACATTGCTGAATTCTTATTCAGTTTGTGCAAGAGCTCTAATACCTCGTCCTCATATACCTCTTCACTGGATAAGTTTCTTAATCCAGTGAAGAGGTAACGTATAGTGAGCTCAATGTTGCATACACCAGGTTGATAGATTTTAACAGAATGGGCGCTCTTGGGGGTTGTCTTTAATAAGCCGAGCCAGTTCGTTTTATACTCCGACTGCTTTCCGTATAAGAGTTGTGACTATTCTAGCGTGCTTCTTATAATTTTCATAACGTACATCATCATTATGCACACGGTTTTCCTTCCATGTCATTCTTTTCATACGAATCTCTTGTTTAATAAGATTCACATCCATTTGACTCCTACCCTATTTATTCTTCGAACTCTCAGGGCACTCTGATATTCCGTCAGTTAAGTATTGTTTAAATGCTTCCCATGCACTGTCGATATTCTTTCCATCCAACAACCGATCCCATTCCACTGAGCTCAGTATACTCCTCAGTTGGTCATAATTTCCTGCTTTGTAGTTCAGCATGTAATCTTTTCTGAATGGAACATTCATAAACTTAGTCACTTCCCAAGTGAGTACCGCAAGATCACTGTCACCAACCGTAGGCAGAATATTCACGTCTTTAACTGTAATTCTATTAAATGTAACTCTATAAAACTAAATGTTGATTCTATAGCCAGGTCTCACCAATGCCTGCAATCTGGGGTACCAAGGCAACAAACTCTAATCCTTTGTTTTTGATATTCCTAGCGTTCGCCTACAGACATAATGCATGCATTATGTCTGTAGGAAAATTTTCTTTCTTTCTTTCTTTTTTCCTTTTTTTTTTTTTTTTTTTGCGTACTCTTGTCTGTGATCTGCCTGACACTGTTCGAAAACTTGCAGATCTCTGTTCTTATCTATTTCCTTACTTATGCAGACATCTCTACACATGCTTGCTACGTCCGAACTGGACGAAC
This sequence comes from Typopeltis vanoorti, assembly GCF_054136105.1. Taxonomy (NCBI): domain Eukaryota; kingdom Metazoa; phylum Arthropoda; class Arachnida; order Uropygi; family Thelyphonidae; genus Typopeltis; species Typopeltis vanoorti. The sequence continues at coordinate 108,196,586 of NC_143561.1, forward strand.
ACCGAATCGTTCTCTCTTTGCATTTTTTTTTCGTTCTCTTTTGCACGTGTAGCTATTTGCAATTACAAACAGTTGCATATCGGAAATGTGAGGATTCATGTTCATTGGAACCTTTTTCTTTATTTTTTAGGTACAGAATATGATTGTAAAGCTCGTGATTGTGATGAGCAAGCACCCTCTTTGTTATCAACCTGAGATAATTGCTTTGATTGGCCATAAGTTAGAATGGCAATGAAAAACTGTCAAATCCTGAATATGTAATATACTACAAGATTATATGGAGTTGCTTCGACATTGAATTCACTTATTATTTTTATTGTCACTTTATTTTTTTAATCATTTCTCAGTTTACAAGTTAATGATTCTCCTTTTTTTCTTATTTCATACATAAAAATCCCGGAGAGTAATATCCAATTCAGACAATTCGCATTGAGATAGATCAATGCAAGTCTTTTTAGTTACGAATTGTAAAGAATATTAAGTGCGGTTGTTTTTTCACAAATGATTCTTTATATTCGTTATTTTAATAAAATAAAATAAAATAAAAACGCAAGTTTTTCCTATCCATTAATGAGTGAAAAATTACAAAGAAAAAGAAACACATTTTTCTATTGAAAATGATGATAAAAAAATGTACGCGTTGATATGAACTAGGAATTAAAATGTTGTGTCCTAAAACACCTTTTTCGTAAAGAAATGTGGCTGTTCTTACAGAATTTGAATTCAAACGTAATAGTTATCTGGACATAATTTCGTAAACAATAAAAAAAAAGGAGGGGAAACCAATTTGATGAAAGGAAACAATGACACTAATGCAAAACACCAAAACAACGTATTCGATTGTTAACACGTGATTAACACAAAGAATTAGCTTTTGTTCATAATGACTGATTGTAAAGTATTTGATTCCCTGCTAGGATCATCCTACTAAGCTCCCATAAAATAAAGCGTTATTGATAAAAACTAAAGTTAAGAAGATTTCATAGCTGGTCAAGATGAAGATGAAGTATATACGAAGTGAGTGCTTTAACTTCTTTTCCAGGCGATTTCGAATTGCAATGGAATTCCCGAATATTGAAGATTGGCTTGCAGCGGTGATGACTGCTCGCCATCGTAACACAATTGCATGTTATTACTTGTTATATCTAATATTATTATTTATTATTTCATCCTCTTATTCCTCCCCTTTCCATAAATATGCGAACTCCACAGTGCACTTATGCGTAAATTAGAGAGTGTTTCGAAATATCACCGGAATATATGGAATTACGTACTTCGCATTAAAATGCGATGTTGTCACCTTGCACACAGTTTGATTAATTTATTATTAATGTTATAATATTATATGCTGTAAAAATATATGTTGTAAATATAGGTTATAAGCAGGAGCGGCTTTTGCATAGGCACTGCGGAACTGCAGCATCCCCAATTTTTCTAGATTAATATATATATTTATTATTTATTTATATATTTGCTTGTAATATTTAATTTTATCATCAATAATCCTATACAATTCTCTTATTTTGTATAAAAAAAAATAATAATCCATCTTGTAGCACTGAGGAGGGCGAAGGACGCTAGCAGCACTATGTTTACCATAGTGTCATATTGCTACGCGCGCATGCATATGCACGTCATAGTGAGATGCGAGCTATTAGCGTCGTGCGCACTGTCCGTCGCGCAGTTCCACTGTTTTTTATATGCAGTTTGCGCAAGTAGTAGAGTGTTCGTAGTGCTTATCGTGTTTACTCCGTCTCTTTAAATATTTGGACATTACAATTAAAGAAGTGTAAAGAAAAAAAGGAATGGATTTACAAAAATTGTAAATCCATTCCTTTAATTACAATTAAAGGAATGGATTTTATTTTTAAGTAATTTTAAATTATACCAAACTGTATAATTTTATCGATAATAAACAATATTTTTTCATGTGTTTATTTATTTTTTTAAATTTTTACCATAATTTTGATATTTTATCCAAACACTTATACACTGTACTTACAGTGTGTATGTATATTTCGAAAGTTGCAGCACCCCACGATTTCAAGCCACGAGCCGCCATTGGTTATAAGCATTATCTAATCATGCTTAGCATTGAAGTTGTAAACAGTAGATCTTCATCTTCAGTTTATTGTTCATATGCACACCTTTATAATAAAAAAGATGCTTATAACCCGTGCTTTATATTGTTGTATGCAGTTATGAACACATGCATATAATGCAAATGGTAGGTATGAATAATATAGTTTGTGATTATTATTCAAAGCTACTTTTATAGGGCCGTTTTAGGTTAAAATTTACATACTGTGTTTATATACTAATTGGCGGAATGTTTAAAACATTTCTTGGTGTGTGTGGGGGGGGGGGTAAATTTGCATGAAAGAAATTAAATGTGTTGAACCTACCGAAATATCTTGTATTTAGATTAAAAATATTGATTTTAAATATTTTTTTTGCAAAAATGTACACTTACCTTCACCTTTCTCACTTTGAGAAAGCCTTCAAATACAAAATGTAAGCATGCGAACTCAGTTTTTTTTTTTTTTTGTAACTCTGACACACAAAAGGTATAATACATTAGTACTGTGAGAGTCTAAGGATTTTTTTTATTCCTGAATTTCATAATTTTTCGTTGAAGTTTTACACAGACTGGAAATCTTGCTCTGGAGATTAAACATGGAGCTTTTTAAAGATACTTCAGGCCTCCACTAAGCAGAGGAGTGGTCTCGCACTGGACGATGAAATTCATCTCCCACCAAAAGCCAAGTATTCTTGCCCGTGGATGGATTTCGCTCTGAAATAGGAGGAGGACCTTGCAGGCTGGCGAGTTTGTCTGCCGCTGCCTTCAGTGAAAGTTGGCTGAGTGACAGTACTACTTGTCTCCGATTGCCGTAATAAGGTCCAAGTATTTTCCAGTCAGTGATCTTCGGGCACTGATTAGTTAGCCGATCGAAACAATCATCCCTTTTGATACGCTGACGAGTTTGCAGTTTACTGGACGCTGGTCTTTTAAATGTCACCCTTTCCAACTTTGTGGAACTTGAGTAGTTTGAATATTCGTTTCCAGCCTGCAGGCTTTGTCGGTGGCTAGGTTTAGCTGATATTTCATTGCCTGCCTTCGCTCTGAGCTGACGCTTTGTGAGGCTGCGACTGCACATGACTGAGATTTGGATGAATGTTCTCGGGTAGAACCTAGAGATTCGTAAGCAGTTTCGGAGTTAGATGACAGAGGTAGGGAGTGCTCATCGTAGGTCGCTCACGAGTTTTTGGAACTTGGGAAGTTTGAACAAACTAATTGTGTCTCTGTGAGAACCAACAGTTCGAAACAGCTGTCATGCCAGTAAAATCTAATTCAAGCACTAATCAAAGACAAACATGTCGACTTGTTTGGTAAAGTTTGTGTCTTTGAAGTAGTACGAGCAAAGCTAACTGCGATGTCGATATAATATTCCCATAAGTTGTTACAAATTTCCTGAATTTTTTTTTTCTTTTGGCGATAAAATATGGTTCGATTCACAGCAGTTCTCCATCTTATTATTCAGGTCCCTTTATTTATTTTATGCGAACTCTATAGCAGTATGATTGTGTGTGGCACTAAAATATATTGCGCAAATTGAACAGTACTCAGCTAATTGTAGGCGTAGATTTCTGTGGTTTAGCAGTTCAAAAGAAAGATTCCGGTACAGCGACCACAAGTTTATTAAGATAAATAAAAAACAAAACTCGACAAGTTTCGTATCTCGTTTGACTTACATCTTTAGGGGTTAAAGGTAACTAAAAGTTTATACACGAGAAATGAGAAATTACTCAAAATAGTCCATTCTGTGATGTTATGTCCGTCTAACTGTTCATTAAAAAATATATCTGTACCTGAGTCAGACCTCGGACAGTGTGAACGTGAACAACAGAACGTGGCAACATCCACCATTGTTCAAACTTAGCAGGCACAGTTCGGATTTTTTAATTTAATGAACAGTTAGACGGACATAACATCACAGAATGGACTATTTTGAGTAATTTCTCATTTCTTGTGTTTAAACGTTTAGTTACCTTTAACCCCTGAAGATGTAAGTCAAACGAGATACGAAACTTGTCGGGTTTTGTTTATTTTTATTTATCTTAATAAACATGGGTCGCAATACTGGAATCTTTCTTTAGTGCTCAGCTAAATTTTTATATTTATTTTTTGATTATTTGAATTATCTAAAAGGAGGCATAAACTAAGAATTTATTTCTCCGTCTTTTCAGATGAACACAATCCATTATTAAAAATATTCTATTTCCAATTTCTTCCAGGATTAGTTCCATGTAAGAAAAGGAAACGCGCACAACCGCTGCCATCTCCACCACCACGTGGTATATTAAGACATAATTCACGATACGCGGGTTCACAAAATGCACCATCAATAAATGCTGTTGCCCCTTCAACTCCACTAAATATGGTCAATGATATATCAGGAAATACTCTGCTGGCTGCACAAGAACCTGCAGCCACTAGTAGTGACTCATCTGCTCGTTTTGGATGTACAGAAGAGAATGCAGTTTCTTCAGAACAAAAACCGTTCACTCTTGGCGTTCCCGGACCATTCACTTTTGTGGATATTCAATCTAAGCAAACTGTCGCATTTGCAGACAAAGGTGTTGTTAATTGCTCTGGTCCTTCCACCTCTGAACAACAAGAAAGTACTGAAGAAATGGCTGATTCTGAATCAAAAAATACTATGCTTGCTGCACAAGAACCTGCAGCCACTTGTAGTGACCCACTGCTCGTTTTGGATGCACAGAAGAGAACGCAGTTTTTTCAGAACAAAAACCTTTCACTCTCGGCGTTCCCGGACCATCCACTTTTGCGGATACTAAATCCCAGAAAATGGTCGTATTTGTTGTTAATTTCGTGTTGTTAATTTCGCTGGTCCTTACACCTCTGAACAACAAGAAAGTACTCAAGAAATGGCTAATACTGAATCAAAAAATACTATGCTTGCTGCATAAGAACCTACAGCCACTACTAGTGATCCATCTGCTTCAGGAGATAATGCCAGCATGCTTGATGCTCCCGGACCTTCAACTCCTGTTGATCCCCAGCAACCAAAACGTGTATCCTTTGGAGAAGATCGAGTTAGGGAATTCCAGTAAGTACGATTCTATTCGATGAATATTTTACAAAAGTATATGAAAGAAGCCTTGTTAATGGTGATAACGATTGTGGTAGCAATTTGTTCAGTTTTAATATTGAAAAGGGTATACATTCAGTGCGAAACGCACCGACCAAATAAACGTTTACTCTGTGCGTAATGAACAGAAAACCGTAGGAGAAACGACACGTCTCGTATCAATCTATCTAGAGATCTTTTCATGGAAATCTTGCGGCCATTCTCAGTTAAAACTAGCATAAAGTGAATCAACTGACACATTCATTTACTTCCGACGATTTATTATTGCTATTGCTTTATTTTATTTTATTATTTTATTTTTTTTTTTGCTGGTCGAAACATTTTGCTTGGTTCATAACAATCATACGTCACCACTGACAATTGTTATTTTCTTTACTTCGTGTTTATCTGGAGTGGATTACCTTTATATCCATCCGGAAGACGTTTTTTTTTTCTCTCGAAATGCCTAATAATCGAAAGAATCTCTCTTCAGAACAGTATTTCTGAATATTCTCAAGCGAATAATTGCTGGAAAATTCTGCACTCCCGATGTTCATAATGAATAAGTTATTATTTTTTTTTACTTCTTTGTTTCATACTTTGATTCATGTGGATACTATTGTTGTTGATTGTTTGTTGATTCACCCGTGGAAAGATTTCAATGGAAAAATGAAATTTTGATTGTAGCATTTCTCAATATTTCCATTTACTGTTGTTGAAATTTTCTCCATTCCGTCATTCCTTACAGTCGCATAAAGAAAGAAAAAAATTAAAGCTCGAAATGAGCACTACAAGGAATTTAATGCCGTGTTTGAATACCGTCAGGATCTTATAAATTTAGGCGTCAACCTAGACGATAACATCGGCTATATTGAAGAGGAGAAATTCTCCATTTGGAAGTTTATTAAGCGCCTCTTTTAAAGTGATGCTAGAAATATTAGTAAGTATTTAGCAGTTTCAAAATAACGTAATTATGTAATTATTTAGGAAATTATCGATTATTTATTTATGTGATGAATTTATTCATGCTACGACTGACATGATTTCTCCCACGAACACAAAATGATTTAATGTACACGAAATATATTTTCCAATGATTTTGAATCCGGAATTATATTTTTCTGAAATATCAGTTGTCGTGAAGCCGATATCCACTGATACTCCGAACCACTTAGTTCTTTGCAGTTAAATTGTCAGCTTTAAATTTAGGGATGCAATTTGTCGATTTCATGTACGACACACAATCACACGGACTTCCAAATGGATGGGGAGAATATTATTCTTAAAGTTTGAGTCTCTTATGTATTCGTCAGGGCAATAAGAGTGTGACTTTTTATTTTAGTGACCTTTTCCACTCTAATTTGAAAAATGAATGTTTTTCGTGTATGTTGTTCACATAAAAGGCAATACACAGCTGTCTGTCATAAGATGAAAAATATTATTTTGTCGCAATCTGTATATAAAATCATTTTGTTTACAAATTTGCAAATTTCTGGTTAAGAAAATCACATTTCCCGACTTGTTATGTGGTTCTATGCTTATATATGGAACTGTTGGACCCTGTTATCAAATATATTTCACGGAATCCACCTCTCGCTCTGAGAAGACCGTAGGTTATGTTCGGACTGAACACCTTGAATCTTGGATAATCTCACTCACTGTCTTGAATTTTACGATTTTTTTACTTATACTTCGAAAACTGTTTGATCTAACCGCACCATAAAAATGAAGCCACCAGATTCCTTTCTCGGTTTATTCTGCTTCATCTAACACAGCCAAATTTTATAGAACTTCCCTCTTTGGTTAGGAAAAAGACCGTGGGCCAAATTTGGATTTTAAATTTTGATCGCCTTTACCGGTTTAGCGCCTCCTCCATTTATAAATGATACTTGAATTTCCATTGGACTACGGAAAGTTTGGACCTGTTATTAGCCAATTTTTTTGGCTAAAAGCATGAAAATTATTTCCTATTAAGGAATTTTTTTCTCTTTGTTTCTTTTTCTTTTTCTTTTTTCAACTGATAAAGTATGCTAAGTATACTTGCTGTAAGAAAGTAATGTTGTCTGTTTTTTACACTCTATTAAAAATGTACCTTCTGTTGATAACTTTTAATAGATGATCTTTAATTTATCCTCGTTCTTAAGAAATTTATCGGAAACACAGCAGAATATCTTGCCCACCCACGATACTAATATATCGGGTAGGCAAAGAATTACAGAATTCTAGCCTGTGGGTTGGGAGAGGAACCATCATCCTATTGGTCGTCACACTTACATTAAAAATCGCAAAATAAATAAATAAATAAATAAAATAAAATAAAATAAAATGAAAAAAAAAAACGTTTTTAATAATACCAGGCCTCAAAGCCTTGGCTGTTTCGGAAGTTCTTCCAAAACAATAGCGGCTTTTTCCGCACGAACAAATAACATTAATAATAACAACAACAACGGGAATTATATAAATATTACATTTCATTTCCTTTAATCCAACTAAATAAATAATTAATTATGTTTAATGATTAACATCCACATTTCATAGTAGTTTTGACACAACCGAAGTAAGAGAGGCGTCGACTGCTACGAGTCATAATTCAAAGAAAAACGTTTTTTTAAAAAATAAAATATAACTTTTACTTTAAATATTAAATAAACACTAATGAAAAACGATCAATTTAATTATATTATTATCATTATTATTATGACGATGGAATTTCCATGGGGCACTCACGGGAAGTCCCCTCGATAAAAACACCAACTTATTTACTTCATATTTACACTTCAAACCTGAAACACTTTCGGGAATAATCAGTGAGTGAAATTAAGGAATGGGGATGTGGATGTAATCAATCGACCGTGACATGCGGTGATTGATTCATTCAATCTAATACCTTTATAGCCAATGAATTTCTAACTGAGGCTCGGCTATTGCTGTTACGCTCCTGCCATGATCAGAGCTTTCATAGCTCAATAACACCTTATCCCTACACTGTCCTCTACAGATAACGGGGAAGATGAAAAGCATTCTTGCTTCGCCCCTTTAAGCCAGTCCTTATAAGAACTATAAGAAATAATCAGTAACACTCACTCAATGCTCCTCCCTCTCCTTGAACTCATTCACTGAAGTTGCACTCATCATATCCTCTCTCTCTCTCTCTCTGGTAACATATTTCACCACTTGCCACGAGAAAAATCTTTTCCTTTCACTTCCCTGTTCACCGAACTCTTATTCAATCCACAAGAATGACCTTTTGTTTTTTTTTTCCCGTTCAGTGTGTGTGTGTGTGGAAGAAGAAGAAGAAGAACAAATAGAAAAAAAAATACTCATGAGATCGACTAAATCGAGTCTCCCCCGAGAACAAAGTGCATCCTCGCACCCGACTGGGTTCCAGGGATATTCACTTCAATTAAATAACTTATTGCGCTTGCTTTAAAATAATTTTTATAATTATTTTAAAATAAATTTTTATAATTATTTAAAATATTATTAAAAAATATTTCAAATAAATTATTTAAAATAATTTTTATAATTATTTTAAATGTTTTAATATTACAATGTCTTTATAATCATGATAATTAAGAATGCATTATTATCAGTTCCCCATGAACAATTTTATTCCAAATTAATCTTTTAGTTGTGGAAGAAGCTAAAGTGTTGTCAGATTTTCCGTTTAATTTATTAAACACTTTCTTCTCTGCATTTCGTAATAACTTTTGTGGATGCAGGACATTCATCTCTCCTTCGTGGAGATATGAAATATCCTTATTTTCTGTTTTTACGTCGCCACCTTAATATCTGATTCCCTCCATTTTAGTCCTCCCCCCCAAATACCGACAGAATATTTTGCCGCTCTTATTCCATTTATCTTTTATTCCATTTATGCCAATCACGATATGTCGGATTTTTTTATCCTCGCAATAATTTTAAAAACAAAATATTTCTTATGTCTGAATTCAGCGCGTGCATTGCCATCCCCAACTTCAGAAAGCAAATTGTAGGTGTTACTTCCGATTATTTACGATTCATTTCACCATCAAAAGCGCCGGCCCCTAGATATGGGACGTAAATATAAGCCCGTAAAGAAGCGTAGACCAGAATTCCTTATTATCTTGAAAATGAGATGAATTTATAACCTTTCTATTAAAAACCAAAGTGCTTTAATTGCAAACAGGAAACCACAAATTCTGACTCATCCAACCTTTCATGAGAGTGGGAATAAAGAAAAAGGACGGCGTGATCCCTCATTAAAAATAACATAACGCGGTTGACTTAATAAGAAGTTTGCTTTTATCACCACCATTAAAAGATATCAAAGAAAAAATTCGACTGTAACGCATTTCCATGTACATAAATAGCACTGAAATGCATTGAAAATACAATTGATAGGTTGATCCAACAGTAAAAGTCAAAATAATAACGCAAGACTTTAAGGGTGAAGCAAAATGCTTTTATAATCCCTGCTATCTGAAAAGGTTGCTGTGTAGGGAAACGTTTATGAGCTAAGTGCTCTGCCTGAGTGGGTGAGATTTAAAGATATTCATTTGGAAGTAGGATGGCCTTGGGTCTCCTGTATTTGGAGGTCTGTTTCATCATAATTTGCTGCTTGTTGCACTAATTCATTTGGATGTGAAGAGGATGCTGAGAAGAACTTCACTGCTGAAGACTGCAGGAAGGAGTAGATGTAGGGGATATTTGTATCTCGGTGGAGTTGAACATTTCTGATATACCATGGTGAGTTTAAGATCATGCGGAGACATTTGTTTTGCACTTTCTGTAGTTTGAGGATATTTGTACTTGAGGTGTGGCTCCAGGCTGAGGATGCATAAGTAATAATGGGTCGAATATCATCAACTGATAAAAGAGCAGGTTTATTTTGGTATCCAGCTTGCTATTCCTGTTGATAAGAGGGTAAAGCTGTGCAATGATTTTTAATGCTTTTGTACATGAGGCTTTTATATGTGACATGAAGGTTAGTTTTCTGTCCACCAGTACACCCAGATATTTGGCTTCTGCTTTCCAGTGAATCTTGATGTTAAATAGGAAGATGTCGTCTTTGGGAGATATTGAGTTTTTATGAAGAGCATGCCGATACTCTTCTGAGGGTTTACTTGCAATCTCCATTCCGAGAACTAGTGCTCTAATCTCTGCAGGTTTTCTTGCAATTTCTTGGTGACAAGGTGCGGTTTAATAGATCTGGTTAGTATAGCTGTGTCGTCTCCGTATAGGGCAATGATAGATGACATTGGATTGGGCGAAATGTCCACCATGTAAATCGTGAAAAGTATCGGTGCCAGTAGGGACCCTTGAGGCACTCCTGCCAAGATTCGTCGCTCGGTAGCTAATATATCATTTAATTTGACTTGCATGCGTCTGCCACTAAGAAATGACTTTATAATTTGGACTAGATCTAATGGAATGCCAGCTAAAATCAAAGTGTAGTAGTCCAAAGTGCCTTAATTTGTCGAACGCCTTTTCTAAGTCAAGAAAAACTGCTCCGGTATATTGGTGCCATTTGTAACTTGTGGTAATGAATTCGATTAGTCTATGAATTTGTTGGGTGGTACTGTGAAACTGGCGAAAACCAAAGTGTTCTGAAGGAAGGGTTTTTACTTTTTTTACAGAAAGTTGAATTCTGGAAAGGATAGCTTTTTCTGCTATTTTGCCCAAATTAGAAATCAGACTTATGGGACGATAACTTTGAGGCTGCTGAGGATCCTTGCCAGGCTTGTATAGAGGAACTACGTCTGCCAACTTCCATGCAGAAGGAAACTACTTAAACCTGAACATAGCATTTATTATTGTTGTAAGATGTACGATGATCTTTCGGGGTAGCAGTTTAATAACTTTGTTGGATAAGCCGTCAGGCCCTGGAGCTTTTTTTATTCTTTAAGTTCTTTATAATGTCATACATTTCAGCTGGAGAAGTAGGTGTGAGTTGGCTGATACAGGTATCAGGCCGTTTTAACACGTGTCTGACGTGGCGGTGGACTTGGTAAATATGATTGAAATTTAGATCATCATAAGAAGGGCTATAATTTATAAATTATAGAAATTAGAAACTATAGCTAAAAATAAATTTTTAGCTATAGTTTCGGCTTTTTCTGCATCTTTGTAAACAATGTTCAGGTCAGATTTGAGAGGAGGAAGAGATTTGTTTTTGTTTTATGTTTCTCAGGAACTTCCAGACAGTTTGATCACCAGGTGATACGGAGGCTAATTTGTCTTCCCGTAGTTTGTTTCTGTGGCTTTAAGTGCGTCTCTTACTGCACTGTTCATTTTGTCGAGATATTTTTTGTCTTGGGGTGGTCTGGTGTTGTGGTATCTTTTTCTCGCCTTCTTTTTTCCCCTGATTAAGTTCATTGTGTCATCTGGTAGTCGTTTAGGCTTAAAAGCAATTGCAATTGAGGTGATAGATGCTATGGCTGTGTTGATTTGATCAGTAAGTTTTTTGACTGCAGAATCCATTTTTTCCTTGGAATTAATATGAGGGACAGGATAAATGTAGTTTGGAAGCATTTTGCATAGCTTTTCCCAGGGAATGAAGGTGTGAGGCGAAGGGTGTTTTGGTAGTTTTAAGTTATTTTTCTATTTAATGTTTTATTTTACGCTTTGTGTTTTATGTTATGTTATAATCTTTAGCTATATTATAGTTATATTATAATCTCATGTTATATATATATAATCTTTAGGAAATATTTCATGATGGCTTAATATAACTGTTGTTACACATTTAACTGCAGACTAATATTAAGTTGAGCGTGTCGTGTGTGGACAGCGATTTTAAGTTCGCCCCCAGTTTGAGAATGAAAGACGATGTAATTAAGCAAAGTATTTACAGCATTGACAAAAAAAAAAGAAGGAAATCCGCGAGAAAAAAAATGACCCTTCGGATTTTTCATTTGGAATAGCAGAAGTGAATACTTAAATAAAACAACCATTAAAAGGATGAAAATGTTAAAAATCATCTGTTAACAAATAGAATGATCTCAGATTTCGTAGCGAACGAAAAATAAACCCTGCTTTCAGTCCGCATTTCCTTTCGGTTTCTGATGCAGTGAAATACTGAAGTAACCAACCAGCCATCTTGGATGGACCACGTGACCTCGCACTTACTCTCCAAAAAAGGCTGCGGTTTCGAATCCAGATTTTTGTGATTGTCTTTAGGGGGGGGGGGTTGAATTTTATCTTGTGGTATGAGACCATCCACTGTATATTGGAGGGCTGAAGAAGTTTGAAAATCATCCACGTCTAGAAGAGGGTTTCCGAATTATTTAAAAAAAAGCTACAAAACCAAAAAAAGTAAATAAATAAAACAATAAAATTACTAAACAATCTCTTGGCCCATGCGCAGTACTAATGTACGCATTGCCTCTTGCGATTGCTGTATTAATAACGAAATACTGTCGGCAAGAATTAGTTTTACGCGATTGTAACTGCCTCAACAATCTCTGTGTTCAACGAATGCAGAATTACGTCAATCAGCCACGAGAATTCTTCTAATATTTATTTTATTTTACTTACAGGGTAAACCAAGTCTAAATTCCAGAAGACGATCGGATGTCCTGTTGTTATTTATTCCATTTGTAATTTATACATATAATTTTAACTTTGTTTTGTTTAAAAGCTCTAAATTCTTGTAGATTATGTGAGGACCACAGTTATGCATTTAGTTTGTTTATTACATGTTCTATTCAATTTAGTTTGATTGTTTAGTTAATATTTTGTATTTTTTTCTGTTATTATTTTTCATTTATTGCATTGTTATTCTATTTCATTGTGTTGGTTTTTCTATTATAATATTATTTATCTTTGTTTATTTCAAAAACAAAATTCTGCAAGATTATGAGACTGCTACATTCATGGATTTCATTTGATTATTTAGTTTATTATTTTTATTTCGTTGTTTTATTATTTTTATTTCACTCTACTTTTGCTGTTCATTTATTGTACGCAATCATGATCATTCCAATCATGTTCTGAACTATACCGGCGGTAGCATTGCTACCAGTAGGACTTGCATGCCAGAAAGGACCCATATTAGGGTTCTGACAAATACACCATTTCTAAGAAAAAAAAATCACCAAGTCACAAATCATGTGCCAAGTAACATTCACTGGAAGGACTTAAATAAATCGCAACACAACCCTTAAAGAAATACTCCACGAATAGATTAATGGACTGCCAGGAAATTGTCAGACGCTCCTTACCGTGGAAATAAGAATGCTGAGATAGTCTTCATTAGACGGACTTAAATGGATAGCCACACAAGCCTTGGAACAAGATTTAACGAATAGATTAATGGACTGCCAGAAGCTCCCTACCATAGAAATAAGAATTCTGAGATGGACAGATCATACGAAGAGTCACTCTTGTCCTTCAAGTTGAAGGTTGATTATGGGGGAGACAAACATTTCTCGTCTAATCACGAAATAGGTTCGAAGTGATCTTCACTGGGCTGACTTGAATGGATACCCACATGGTCCTTGGAATAATAGTTTACGAATAGGTTTATGGAATGCCAAAAATTTGGTACAGCGTTGGAACATTTCAAGAAATCATTCATGAATGAAAAAGTTGTTTTTGATAAGAAGATTCTACTTACCTAAAATCAAAGCTCTGTAGAACAGTCATAAGGCTAGTAGGCATGTACGGGGCTGAATGCTGACCAACAACAAAGAAACACGAGCAAATGAAATGGGAATGCTGAGATGGAGACTTGGCGTGGCCACGCTCGTCCGAAAATCAAATTCCGGCATACGTAAGATGCTGGGCATCGCATAACTCGACACCAGTAACAATAATGGAGAAAGATGATTTATTTTGGTCACATCCAGAAACTTAATAATACGCCGCACTACTCTGTTTATGAAGAAGCAGACGTGGAAATCTCCTAATGATCATACGTTCAATCAAAACAAGAATGCTTTTCATATTCCCCGTTATCCGTAAAGAAAATGTATGGATGGGGTGTCATTGAGCTATATAAAGCTCTGATCGTGGCAGGAGGGTAACAGCAATAGCCGCGCCTCAGTTAAAACTTCATTAGCTACAGCATTGTCACCCATTACCCTCCCTGGGTATATCATAATCATTAAACGATATGGAAATTGCAGTCTGAATATCCGTTGCTTCAGAGGAGCTGAGTGTGATAGTGACCGTCTTCTAATCGGCATTACTTAAGATTGAAGTAAATATTTTTCAGCACATGCAAATCAACATTGAGATGCAATATTAGATGCAACTAGATATAAAAAGAGAAGAAAATATGAGCGTGAATTAAAATAGAAGTTGAAGTATATGCAACCGGAGGAGGGTGAAAATATTGCAAACATCTGGAATCGTATCACGGTTACTCTAATCTAGATACTGCTGGAATAAGAAAGCATAAAAAGGCAACTTAAAACAGGAATCACCTCTGGAGCTCAAACCTTCAGGACAATTCGAAACTTGCCACCAAGACAAGAAGAATGACTACGATTCTAATCGAGAAATCCCATCGAGGCCACGATGCATATGGCAATTAATCTTTCGGGGGATGAATTGATCTATCTGAAGACTCACGCAAGAAGATTTTACTGAATTGAAGGAAGTTTTTTAATATAAAGAAATATCTCTAAATCATTATATAGATTCCCTATCTTCAGAATTGAAAGAACAGGTTGGCTTAGTTGTGGAATAGAGGGAATTATCTACACTGACGTCAGCGAACTACGCCGCGATCCTGAGCCCGAATTGCTACTTCATATGACTTCATTTGATCCGTGTGTGTGAACTCGAGATTCCAGATTTTCAGTCTGTGCGAATACACGCGAAGCATGGAATGCAGTGCGTGAAAATTACAGAAACCATTCACGTCACACAAAGGTGTCCAGTTTTTCAGCTGGAAAAATAGGATTAGTGACATTACAGTTTTGGCTAAACGTTTGTGTTTCTATGTGCAAAACACTCGAGTGTAGATAAGGAGTCGTGAATTATTATTTTGTAAACAGTTCTCCGAATAAAAATATAAGAAAAAAATTGTATTTTCTGTTCAATCTTAGCTACGAACATTCGATACATACTGCGGCTCAAGGCTGGAGGGAATAATTTATAAGAAAATGAGTTGTAGTCTTTAAACAAGGAGCACGTTTTGCATATTCAATCAATTCTTCATCTTAACACAGTTTTGTTGTCGTATTGGTACTGCGTGAGAATAACAAGAACGCAACTGTATCACGTTCTCACTCCAGGAAGCCTGCGCAATGGAATCCGTCTTCTGCATGTGGATGCAAAACATTTCATGAATCGTATTTGTGTCTGCTTATAGCATTCATCACCACAACAAGTAAACAACAAAACACTCTCGTGTAGTTTAGGAGCTGTAAATTATTATTTAAAAAAATTTAAACTATTCAGGGCAAATGAATCTTATAGCAAAGCCTAAAATCTTAAGAACTGCTGTAAATTTCAGAAAAATTCACCAACCCAGAAAGCCAGACTAACTTGCGTACGAATGGACAAAATAAAATCATACATATTTTACATCAGGGACGACCTATTTAGGAATTTTAAAGGTGCTTATTGACAAATGCCGTTATCGCAGTTGGTGGATTTTATTGACGGTTGCAGATTTTTTTTATTTCATTCAAACTATTGCGGGAAAAAAGTGTCTAAAACATACATTTGCAATAAATCAACCCTAAATACGCACAATATTTAATAAAATTTGCAATATATTCGTAGGATGTACACAACAGATATTCAGGGAATTCCATTTCTTTCTTTTACTTGTGTACTTCGTAAATTGCAACTTTTATTAAATTCATTGGCCGACTATTCCAATAGTATTAAATGACATTCAGTATTTAGAAATTTAAAAAATAATAATAAATTTATACGATCAAGTAGCATGCCGTCACTCAATAAAGCAGCCGCCAGCCACGACAAAAACCATGAAATTAATGATGAGGTTCTTTCGGTGAACAATTACTAACTGGCTTATCTATTTTAAAACATTTTAGCGCAGGGAAAGTAAAATTTCGTCAGCTCACTTCTCTCGTATTGGCTGTCTCGAAGAACACAAACCACATTCAGATTACGGGATTAATGTCTGAATAACCTGTAATATCAGAAATTTATCAAATTATTTTAAAAGGAATAACTTAAAATTCTTTATAAAAGTTCACTAGTATTTTTCTAACTTTTTTAAGAATGAATTTTTTTAATTAATTTGAAAAAATCGTACTATGCCAGTTTTTATCCTTAAATCTTATATACGTTAAAGTATGAAAGTATGGTGTATTTTAGTTCGAATTACTTGAAGAGGCAAAATTATGTTTTCTTTTAATATCACTCGAGTTAAGTAGAATATGATAATTTGATAAAATAGGATTAGAATATATGAGACTGAACGATAACCAAATGAATAAGAATCGTATGAGAGAGTACGAAAGTTGAAACAGACAACGCAACTGGAACTTCATTAAAAGATAGAAAACTGAATAGTTTTACGAAAAATATGAATTGTCAACAAAGTAAAAAGGAAAGATAATTGGCTTAATAACGGATGTTTATAAGAATTTTAAGCTAAATGAGTATGAACTGCTTCTCATAGCTGACCGGAAGCTTTTTCCCCACCAATGGGAGGAGTGGTTGCACTCTCCCAAGTGCATATATGGTAATAATAATATTACATAATAATATTAATAATAATAATAATAATAATAATAATAATAATAAATGATAATAATATATGCACTTAGGAAAGTGCATATATTATTATCATTATTTACAGAGACTTCCAGGGGGGGAGTTAGGGTAGGGATCTCAGATACATTGGAAAAAAATATGGGACACTTATGACTTAAGGTTAAAGTTTAGTATCCGCATCCATCGCATATGCCAGTCTTACAAAATGATTCTAACTTTCCAAGTGTGTTCCTGGGAAGATTTACTGCATACGCACTTTACTAAGTATAAGTAAACAAATAATAAATCAATGGTTTTTTTACTTACTATTGTAGATACAAAATAGATTTTTAATACAGTAATGCTCTTCTCACTTGACAATATTCTTATTAAGCAATCAGTCTTGCTCACTCTTGCAATACTTTTCTGAAGAATGAATTCCACTTAACAATTGTTCGTTTTTAAGAATGATGTCATGAAAAGCTACACAATCCTCACTGAAGAATGATTTTACAATAAGCATTGATGAGAAAAACAAAGACAATTTGTTTTTCTCTTCAGTCCACAGTGCGTTCATGCTAGAAAATAATCTTTCAACACACGCATTTGTTCCAGGGATACACATAACGAACTCCACTACGTTCTTTAAATTTGATAGTTCTTCTTCAACATTTTTAAAGAGATCTAATTCGTTTTTGACTTATTTTACTGGACGTCAGGGATCCCTAGGTCAGGGACTCATCAAGGGAAACCACAGACTACACGCACCAGCTATCACACTTATTCTTGAATTCATTGACGTTACTTGCACCCACAACATCCAACGGCAATTCTTCCAATCATGCGCCATCCTATGAGAGAAAAAATGTAGCTCTCAGCTTCCAAGAATTGCCTTTCCCCACCTTCTATAAAATGAAAAATTCCAACAACTGAAATCCTGTGTGGCCCTTTCAGATGTTCATAAGTCTCAATCATATTACCCCTCTTTTCCTGTTTTCCAGTGTCTGCGATCTACAAATTCTCAATTCGTCTTCGTAATCAGTATTCCACGATCTCATTTTGAGACTCTCCTCGCCACTCTCTGTATCTATCTGAATCACAATGGATTCAGATCATTCTGCATATTAGTCGTATTCCTGATTACCTTACATATCTTTCCGTCATCAAATGAATAACTGTATGTCACATGTGAAATCTTTCCCAACGTCATTAATTTACAGATGGAATAACATTGGACCAAGAACTGATTCTTGGGTCATACTACTAGTTACCTTGAATCTCACAGATTCTCACCTCCATATACAACTCTTTGATATCTGTCATTCAGCCATCCTCTTAAACACGTTAATATTTTATAATCGAAACCCATATTTTCCAATTTATGCAAAGTCTTCCATGCTGTTGTAAAACTCGATGTAGCTTGAAAATACCAAGGCGCTTTACATCGATTTTTACAGAGGTCAAGTCTCATGAGATTGTTACAAAAATAACCTTGTTTGTCTCTATACATTTTATGCTAAATATTAATGTAAATAGCATTAT
Source organism: Typopeltis vanoorti (assembly GCF_054136105.1). NCBI lineage: Eukaryota > Metazoa > Arthropoda > Arachnida > Uropygi > Thelyphonidae > Typopeltis > Typopeltis vanoorti. The sequence continues at coordinate 108,214,945 of NC_143561.1, forward strand.
GGGAAGTGATTGTACTTACTGCTTTAACAAAAATTTCTAGAATGTCAAAAACAAAGGCAATGCTCTGCCACCGGAATTTTGTATAATAGCTCTATGTAAGCATAAGAAAGTTGTTTACGATTTAAGTGTATGAGAAAGTTGTTTGCGAGCTCTGCGTATAAACACCTTCAAAGTTAGTGTCGAAGAGGTAGGCAAGTTTCAGACAAGTTTCTGCTGCCTGACAAGATAGCATTAAAGGAGTGCTGGGAGTAGAAGAAAGAACAGGTCGGTCTTAACAGAAGATCAAAGAGTCGTGCCGAATTCTTCATGGGTTACAACCCTTAGTGCAAGGTCCAGGAGAACGCCAAATAAGAAGAGACTGAGCCGAACATCGGGGGCGGCAGTTAGAGTTATCGGCAGTTATACCAGGAGTAGGAACCAGAGGACGGAACGTTACGGTGAGGCCAAGCCAGACGAAAATGTTGAAAGAAATGCCTATGTAAATACCCGAGCGAAGTGTCGGTCGGATGTCCTTTTGCCTGAGCTATTGGTGTACCGCAGATTGCAGTCCAAAGACCGTGAATATCCCGATGAGATGCCGCTGAAGCAAGACACTCCAGAAAGAAGCCTAATACCTGAGATGAAAGAAAAGGCATAGGGACTCTAATGCAAGACTTTTGGATGAGTGTGCCACATAGAGACTCTGTAAGTCTGTTCCATAATTTGTTGTACATTCCTTTTGTAATCAATAGGGAGAGTAACCTCTCATTCGATTATTTAATGTAATTTGTTATTACTATAAATAAATGTGTTTTATTTATGTCTATAGAGTGCCACCTGATCTTTTATTTTACAATGCACTGTTCCTAAATAAATTCTTATTTGTGAGCGGGAAACATCTAAAGCATTATACGTGTAATTTAAGTACTTCAGAACCACGACTGTTTATGTAAACTTTGTTGAAGGAATTTATGCCAGTAAGAGAGAGAGAGAGAGAGAGAGAGAGATCTACCAGACGTATTACTAAGTCTTATGCCTATATAGAAATACTGGTGGCACAGTCTTAAAAAATAAATTTTCCAGAGTTCATAGGCATACAACTAGTAAATACAAAAGGTGGATAAACATAGTACGTAATAGAATACGTATGGAAGGTTACGAAAGCAAAAGCGCACTGCTAATTAGAATAAAGAATAAAGAAGATATTACAGTATAGTCAAACAAACAGCCTTTTGTTATAATAACCGCATATCATTACACTGTATTCTATCAGAAGCCTTAGCAAAATCCAAAAGTATCATGTAATATCCATTCTCCTTGTCTAGTTCAGTGGTAACATCATTATGGAATGTGAGAAAGGCGCTAAAATATGACGTTCTCTTAGTAAACTCATGCTGTTCATTGCAAAACAGAGATTCACTGTCAACCCATTTCTGAGTGCGAGCACTAATCAATTATTCCAAAATCTATAAGTTCCTCTAATAAAATATCTCGTCTCGGACATGTCTTCGTTCTGCTTTACTTTTCATCCAACAGATGTCCTTTCAGATTCAGGTTGATGTTTTGTGCCCGCTACTGTTCAGATATTATTATCGTCATACAAATGGTTACATTTTTTTTTTTGGGCAGGGAGCGGTATTGTGTTGGAATGATACAAGCCGGTACCATAAATTGCTCCGATGTAGAGCAAGCACAGCTCTCGACGGTGTAGCACGCGTGCTTCCATGAACGAAATCCATATCATTGCACTGTCATCTCCATCCTTAGGACAATACGCTCCAGTAAAAAGATTCAGTGGGTGCACTAGCTTTTTTCATGGGTCAACACACACACACATGCACGCATGCACACACACACACACACACACACACACACACACACACACACACACACACACACACATGCAGGATTATTACTGTTGATGAACGAATTTTTTTCCTATTCTATTACTTATAAAAGGGAAATGCAATGTGATTGTTCTGAGTCTCAATCCAAATCCAATTCATCCATAAAATGAATTTTTTGGGAGTTTTTTCTTTTAATTTTTAGAAAGAGTAGCAAGAATAATTTATCTGCAGGCATCTCACGTGAAAGCATTGGGTAAGATGTTGAACTGCTCTACTTACAAACGGTCTCCATAGCTGTTAACAACCAGGCACGCCAACTGAGCGAAGACATTATTTATTTGGATCGATCACATCAGCGCGTAAGAATAATATTTTTCTTCGAAGAGTTCGAGTTTGAGTTCTAGAATACCAAAAAGCATCGAATGCAACGTACTTAACGGTACGCTCTTCAGATTCAATATGAACAGGTGGACATGGTTATACCATAATTCGTAGGTAATGCCTAACACGTAATCCTACCCACAGCTGGTCCAGTAAATAAGTATAACACAAGCCTTCACTTTGAAATAACTGGTGCTGCCTTCTATACACAAATGAGAAACTACACATTGGATATCAAGTGTCAACAATTCTTGAAGCGGTCTTTTTGACGGAGTAGATTATAGTCACTTTGTCTCAACCGTTCTCTAACATATCAATGTTGATAAAACATCTTTTTTTAAGCTAATTTTAAAAACAAAAAAAATTATTATAAATATTATATAAAGTTAGAAAATTATAATATAAACATTAATCTTAATATTTTTCTAGAAATTTTTCTGATAAAAATTAAAGAAACCTTTAAAAATAGTTATTAAAGAAATTTGAATAAAATTGCATTTCTGTGTGCATTTATATTAAACTTTTAACATGAATAAATGCATGAAGAAGCTGTTTATGTGATGGAGTAAACAAACCGAAGCGAAGCAGGTTTGGAATTCTGGGAAGACATTTCATTATCTCTGCAGTTCGATGTGCATCTGCAGCAAGCTGACGATGGTCCGATCCAAAGTGGTACTTGTTTTTATTCGTGTGGGGTTCTCCCGTTTCTCGACCGCCCCTTAGGAGTGGTTGGGTCCCTCCTAGTGAGGGATTAAGTATTTTATGACTGTAGATACGTGTGTGTTCACGAGCCGGTTTGCCTGTTCTGAGGGACGTCACAGACGGGGATCGCATCCAGGTCTTCCCGGCCAAAGGCCTTCGTCTATACCGACTGAGCTACGGAGGTTCCAATTGGTACGGATTTATGTGCGTTCTGAAATGGTTGTGATTATTATTATTATTATTATTATTATTATTATTATTATTATTATTATTATTATTAAATACTTTCTATCAGGAAAGTTATGTCCATTTCGGATGGCAACGGGATAAACTGCAGAATTCAATTTAATATTTTACCAAAATGTACTCGTCGCTAAAACAAAAGGAGTTCAGTGTTGGTTTGACGTTTGTCAGGGTAAAGTGAAGCGTCCGGAGGGAAAGAAACCAATCCACAGCCACACTTTGAAAAATAAAATAAATGAAAAAATAAATAAAAAAGAAACATCAGGCGCTGTGTATTGATTAACGATTACTGTAGCGAAATACCACGAAATTCACTCGTATAATGCGCAAACTATTTTCATATTGTTTCTGTGAAACCTCTTTGGGCTTGTCAGATTCATTTGAAAAGCCTCTAAAATTTCATTTGCACAATGCCGAAGAATGTGCTTCCTAATGGCTTTCATGTGCTAGCAGTAATTTCATTTGACTTTGCGACTTTATAACAAGGCTGAAATTTCTCTGATTTGGCTACAAAAGTCTTAGAAGGCATTCGCTTCCAAAAAAAGACCTGTTTCATCGACATTAAATATTTGTTGATCGCAATCTCTGGATATCTCCTTATCTGCACTTGCAGCTTCGCCTGTGATTAGAACATTATGCAGGCTATATCTCTTTTTTGAAACGCTCAAATCACCCAGCACTAGCGTGGAATTTTCCATCATTGGTAGCTCTTTCTTTCAAGGTTGCAAAGAGGTTTAATGCTTTTGATTTAATAAGGCCAGTGTTTAGCGGGATCCGTTTCTGGTTACAATCTTCGATCCACGTAAAAAGAAGTCTCTCATTCAATCATTATAATACTTTGATTTCGAGTGCATGCATGGTGAACTTATAGCAGCCTTACCTCTCTCTTTGTATTCAGCAGTTGATTCACCCATTTTTGTGTTCTTGTCCTATCTTTGCTCTGGACTCGCCTTGTTCATTTTCTTTATTATTTCAAGTTTTTCTTCCAATGAGATTACTTTTCGAATCATTTTCACATTTCTATTTTTTGCTCACTAATTCTTTTACTCATGGTTAAAGGTTAGGAAAATAATTTAAAATAAAAAAGTGAGGAAAACAATTGCACGAGATATGATCAGCAAAATGCTATGTACAGCAAACGACGTTAATTTGGAACATAGTGTGCATGGAAATAGTGCAGTATACTATTAAAAAATAACTTTGTAGAATGTTTCAAATCGGTAGCTAAATTATTTCATCCTGGTGAGTGATTTTTTAAAATAGTTAGCCATAAAAATGTATAGATCGAAAAATTTTAAAATCTGTAACATTTATTTTTAAGGTGTTTTAGAGGCGCACTAATCGAATTTGGGTATCGGCAAAAAATGACGCATTAATCGAAAACGCACTAATCGCGGGCGCATTAATCGAGGGATTGCTGTACTATTAGTGAGAGATGAACGAAATCATGCTCGTTCCCAACACACTATTATTAAATAGGACTCGCAACTCCAGTCTTATTATAAATGACCTATTACTGCTCGTGTGTGTGTTTTGCTCGTGTGTGTGTACCCCTCCGATTCTCGGACTCTCACTGCATACTTCCTTTTCCTGCTATTATCGCGATGTCTTCGTTTTATTGTTTCCTTTCAGTAATTCTGATTTACAAGTAAACAATTTTAAAATGCCAGATTTCATTTTGTACATATTCACATGGGAGGTATAACTATCTTCTCATCTCCAGAGTGTATGATAGTTAAGATGGTCTTACTTAGTTGATTTGTACAGTATTGCCATTTTAATTTGATATTATGATACTGTTGGATGTATTCCAGTGGCGACCTGCATATACAAAATTAAAAAAAAAAAATAATAATTCTTTTTTTTCCTAATCAGTAACCAATTTATTAATAAATAAATTTACATATTAAAAATTGCTTTATTAAAAATATTTCCCCCTCACCACGAACAAACACCAATAATAAGAGTTTCGTATCTCACAGAAATAACGCGCGCAAGCATACGTTACACTGCCCGAACGAGCAGTGTCGAAATCACTTGTAACGTGCAATCACAAGCGCAAACGAATATCGGCGAGTCTGGCTGCAGTTGGTTGAACGTGATAATTTTGACACTGCGTTAGATCGCAGTGTGTTTGTTTCGTAATCTGAAGCGTCAATCGAACAATTTCAATTATTAACTACTCAATCACTATCGAAACATAAGCTGTAACCTTTAACCTGTTGTACTGCATTTATATAATGTTGTAAGCATTGTTATTATTTATAAACACAAACAAAATTTAATTTTTTCATTTTTTCCTTGGGGGTGCTGCAGTGTCGCAGTGCTTATGTACGAGCCGCCACTGATGTATTCATAAATGTGTGCTTTTAGTGCAAGGATGCTTTACAATGTCCTTAAAACCGAGGTATTCGGAGTGTTTAATTGCTTCTCCTACAAATACTTTCTAGCATCGGTTTGCGCAGTTAGTGCAGCTTACTTCTGTCTTTGGACACTGGTGATAAAGTAGAACACGATTTAGATGGCGCATGCGTAGATCTCTAAAAGCGTCGCAATTGTGTTGACGATGTTTAAAACTTGAGGTGCAGCGAAGAATGTGCTAAACAAATTCATTGTGAGTGTCGTTGTGGTTAATTAGATAGTTTTCTTATGGTTGATTGAGAATCCTCAGCTAGCAGAATAAAGACTAAAGACTTCACAATAATATACTTTCTTTATTAAAGAAAATAATAAATAAGACCGTCTTATTTACCATACAATTCTTTACTTAACACACTGTCCCAGACAAGTGCAGCCAGTTATTCACGATGCCACTGTCGATTATGTGCAAAGATGCTCAGCATTTAGCAAAATAACTTAAGTTCATTTATTAATACCAATATATACTGCTTGGAAAGAAGTTAACGCACACCCTAGTGTAAGGAACAAACAGCCATGGTGCCCACCTTAATAAGGTGTAGGATCTCCTTTTGCTGCGATGATTGCAGCAGTCCTACAGGGCATACTTTCCACAAGCGTACGATAGCGATCAATGGGAATTTTGGACCATTCGTCCAGTAGGCATATAATCAGGCCCTGGACTATTGTGGAGCGGACTTTCCTTGACCTCCAGTTCTATCCAAAGATAGTATATGAAACTGAGATCAGGGCTCTGTGAAGGCCCAGTCAAATGTGGTGATGATCAACAAACTAAGCAATTACAGCAGCAGCCGTATGACACTGTGCTTTGTCTTGAAACAAGGATCAGTCCATTTGGTTTAATAATTAAAAAAATAATTAATATTTCAAGAGTTGGGTTCTATTTTTATTGATTCCTATCCCACTCGTAAACCTCCGCTTAACTGTGTAAGCGCTCGAAAGCGAAATCCTTATCCGCGAGTGACTTATGTATTCATGGGAGTCGGTTTGCCTGTTTTTAGGGACTAAAAACTCATATTTCCGGGAGGGAAAACCCTCTACGTTCGTATGAGACGGGCCAAATCAGCCTTTGATGGAAAGTGACATTTAAAATACATTGACTAAGAGAAACCATTGGAGCAAGTCGAAACGCAGTGGACATACTCGAATTCTTTAGTACAAATTCCAAATCTATATACAGCCTGTGGAATAGTTGTGCAGGTAGTGCTACGACGACCGCATCTCTCGCGCTAAGGTAATAAAAATTATTACCTTAGCGGCAACAGCAGATCGCTTTTTTTTTTTTTTTTGGGGCAGACTTTCTCCAAGTCTGCAAAGTAATTACATATATTAGATCATTCTAAATTCATAATGAGGATGCAAGAAATGAAAAATAAAAGAATGGCGTTGAATAAAGTGCGCATGTAAATATATTTCAAAATAATTGCCCATAGATGAAGAGAATTAATTAACTTTGGGTAATTATTAGAGCGGGGTACAACTAATCCTACTTTTTAAGATAGCAATTTTCTTTAACTGATCTGTAGCGGAAAATAATCAAAACCTAGTTTTGATTTTATTTTAATTTTTTTCAGTATTCCCGACAGGTAGCAGCACTATCCAGATGTTACATATTAGAAGCACACTCTACTATTACGAGCTGTTTTTGTTTGTTTTATTCTTTTTTATTTACTTTATTAATTCATTTTTCTCAAGAACATACAAAATGACTTATACCCAGAGCTGAAATAATTGTCATTCAGGAAGATCACCGGTGGTACGTACAGTTTACTCATGAATGCACAAATATCAGCGATGTGGAAAAGTCTAGATGCAGAAAATACACTGACATTGCAGGAAATATAGAGTTCTTTTTGAAATACAAAACTAATTGTTTTGAATAAGCTGCTAGCCGTCTGTCACGCAGTGAAGAATCAAGATACCTTGAAACGTTTCATTGCCATCATCGAAATAATAATAATAATAATAATAATAATAATAATAATAATAATAATAATAATAATAATAATAATAATAATAATAATAATAATAATAAAGTACACTTTGCTTTGGTCTGAAATACTCCTGTTTTATATCAACGTTGGTTACAAACAACCGATCTGGTTCGACAACAGCTCCACTGCTAAGACCACTTGTATATGACGAACATCATCATAAAGGTCCTTATTACAGAAGCCATCTGTTGATAAAATGTGATTTGGCGTGACACTATTATTCTCATTATTATTACTTTTTTATTAGTACTTTTGCAACCATAGTGTACATTTATTTCTCTTTAGCCTCCTCGGAGTGAGATGTGGCATCCCAGTGTATTTGAATGTCGTCACGGAAGAGTAACCACACAAAAGGAGTTGACAACTTTGAAATGCGCAGTGGGAAACATGCATCACATCCATTCCATTGTCTCATAATTAGCGGGATTTCAGCCAATCAGAGGCATGATGATAAAGCGACAGAGATACCAACACTGGCATTCAGCACCATCTTGTGAAACCAATATATATATATATCATTAATGGTTGTAACTAATTTTTGCCTGTGAACCGAATATGATATTGAAGATAAAATCTCTATGCCTATAAAATAATCACTCAATTATTTTAATGTTTTATTGTATCGTCTCTTAACAGATCATTCGTCACGGATTAAATGAAAAATGAAAAAAAAAAAATAGAAAATATATAGTATATTATGCTGCCATCTGGCAGAAGAATTAAAAAGTTCTTTTGCTACAAACTTTAATTGCTACGATTCAACAGCTAATTATATTCGAAATTCTTTTGATGACTGAGAATAATATTTTTTATATATCCATAACCTTTAATAGAACATTTAGATAAGGATAATTCTTAGATAGTTTGTGGCAAGATATAATGGAAGATATAATTAGTTACTTTATTATTAATAAAATGTTGCAGCGATAAATTATAATTACGAGTGAAATGTTACAGCAACAGCAACACATTTCAACTTTGATGCAGCAATAAAATTATAGTTCTTCAATTACTTTATACTTTTCTAGTTTCTTTTCTAATTTCGGATTAAAGTCTGTTAAATAATTATATTATTTAAGTGCTGATGGGGAAAAAAACAAGAAAAAATAGCAAAAGTAATAAAAAAAACAATAAAACGCTCTGTCGTCTGTAGAATGCATTCAACCATAAAACACGGACTTTTCAGACAAAAATACTATTGGTGATTGTGCATGACAGTAGATGGCGCTAGTATTGTGTGCTAGTTGGAGGTGGAGTAGGGAGTTGAGTTGTGTATAGTGGAGTAGAGCGTCCTCGCACGATGAGTCCTTGGACGTGTCACAATAATAGTAATAACTCTTATTTGAATGAGATATCTGTAATTGGACTTCACGCTTGGGTCAATCTATTCGCTGCTCCTTTTGTATGTGGTGGCGATGATTTTTTTTTAAATGAAAATAAATAAAGAAGTTGACAAACTTTCTGTTTTCTTGATTTTTTTTAAATTTTTCAAACCAAATACTTTACACTAATGAGGAACATTTTCTTGTACAGTGTTTCTCCTTTTTTTAATATTTTTTTTTCATTAAAATCGACATTCGTAATGTGCTTATTTTACAGATATCTTTAAAACAGTTTAAATCAGGGTTTGAGCAATGATATTTTAGCCGACACTGTATTCAAAGTTGGCAGGATAATATAAATTCAATGCATGTTCGTTGATGATCCCGTAAATAATGTTTTCATTTTTCATGACAGAAAGAAATATTTTATTTTTATTTGTATTATTTTTAGAATCAGAAAACATTAAAATCAATACATCTTCTTGCTGGAGCTGTTACTTCCCATGACTCACATCCCGACAGGCAAGTGTCATTCCGGGTTCGAGATGTTGAAGTTCATCCATTTTACCTTAACCAAGTTAATCATTGCTGAAATATTTCAGTTTTTATATACTTATATAAAGACTCGCACGTGTTTTTAGTTGGGAATCGGAAGATCTTCCTGAGAAATTGTGGAATTTCTAAATCCTAATCCTAAAAATCCTAAAAATAAATTAAAAAAAAAAAAAAACATTGATCTGTTTTCTTTTGAGAAATTGACTCTGTGGGATCCAATTATTATTGTGTTTCTTACATCGCCCCTGCAATATGCAATAAAAAATTAAACCAAACTGCTCTATTCCTGTAGAGTTAACAAAAAAGATGAAAAGATCAAAGAAGATCTTTGAAATGCCTTAACAACCAGTACGATGTCGCCACCTGCTGGATGAATATGAACCTTCAGGTTTGGTATTTCATTTTAATCTTCGGAAATGTAAATAACATCAGAATACGCCAAATGAAGTTTTCCAAAATTTTCAAATGACTCTCATACTTAGCTGTGTTCTAAACTTTTCCTGAATTCTAATTTTTTTTTTTTATTGGCTTATTTTCAAAGAGATTTCTACGGTTATTATTCGTAGCATTTTTATAAAGATGAATTATGATTACTAATTAAAATCGATTATCTGTTAAAATAACAGAATTACAAACAATATTCAATTTTTACTATAAGATAAAAAAGGGTGTTTCTTCATATTTCCTAATTACTTTAGCTCATTTTTAAAATTTTGATAAATAATTTTTAAATTTGCTAAAACATTTTAATCGGTTTTGTTATTTTAAAGTACTATTAAAAATTTTGAGTTTTGCCGACCACAACTGTTCCATTTATATCTGGAGGTGACCTTCACGCGTGAGTCAATCTTTTAAATATAATGAACACTTCTTTTTTTTTTTTAAAGGAAAATTAATAACGTAGCAGATAAACCTTCTGTTTTGTTGATTTATTCATTTCTTTTTCATTCAGAATTCTGTACTTCGTCATAATCAGGATTATACTTTTGGACACTTTTTATGGAGGTTTATCTTTTGATTACTTTTTGATTTTATGACATAAACCGGAGGGAAGTTCGTAGTATATGCTATAGTAGGCTTGCCAGACGTCCCGTATTTTACGTCGAATTTTACGGGCTGTCCCGTATTGTACTTGTACGGACAGCCTGATGTCCCGTATTTTAACGAAAAGATAAAATTAAGTTAGGGGATAATGAATCCCTCATTATTTCAAAGCCGAATACGAAATTCGAAGATCGAAATCTAAGAATTTCATGCCGAAGAACTTCCGGCGAGTCCAAGCGTCAACACTTGGTAGTACAACACTGGGGAAACTCGGAGCAGAGGTGGAGCAAGTTCCGTTCACTGTCCTTAATATTTTCTCCTAATGTAAAACGCAGCTCCTAGGAAATCATGAAGGATTTATTATCCCTTTAACTTAATTTACGTCGCCGAAAAAAATGACCTCTTGACTCCTTATAAAAGATAAATTATAAATATTGTGTTAAGCAATTATAATTTTGAATATTATTTTCAAATAATCCAACTTAAATTGATTTGTAAGCCATAAAAACTGACAATTCGAGGAAATTAATTGTGTTTACAGTTTACGGCTGCGGCGGTCCCTTTCATTGGTCGTCTTTTATTTAGTACAAGCATTTTATTAATCATTCTGTACAGATATATTGCATTTGCTTCTTTTCAAACAGTTCTTATTTGGACATTGTGCGGCGCGGTATCGGTACAGTACGTGGACGTTATTTCAATAATTATTAAAAAATAATATCTCGCCTTTTTCGAATGTGCGATATTTGGTTAGTAACATAAAATGCACAATTAAACGTAAATTCATTTTCTTTATTAATTATACAAAGGTAAATTAAATTATGTTTCAAACCCTTAACAATGCCTACACGAAAGTGCGTTTTAACGATGATTATTCGAAAGAATGAAATTTTATTGCAAAAGAAAAACATAACGCCAAAGTCGCGTGCAAAATCTGTAGACGAACGTTTAGTATTGCCGATCGGATATTACACAACACAATAACACTCAGGAACACAAATTGAGCATTTCAAGTTCCAAAAGTATCGATACTTATCTAGTAAAAGCAAATACCAGCAATGAAAGAAGTTATTGCTGCCGAAGTAACTCTGGCATTTTATGGCATAAAGCATCGTCATTCTTTTAATGCTGACGATTGCAGCAGTAAACTTGTTCCTATAATATTTTCGGACTCCCAAATCGCCACAAAATTTTCGAGCGCCAGAACAAAATCAACTTCAATTATAAAAAAGAATGCTCGCAACAGTCAGCCTAACAGCGATTTTGATACAACAGATACTGCACAAGGGTCTGCACACTCTTCAACTATGGACAAGAAGCTAGTAAGTATGTTTTCCGATCTAGTCGCCGTATGTTATTATGGACTGCTAAACGCGATTCGGTTAATTCCCAATCTTTCTTTCTTCACATTACCGATTATATTTAGCTAACTGAAGCAACCAATATACTAAATTTACGCGGTTTCACACCGACTTCATCGGAGTAAGGGGTAGGGTATTTCTGATGTTCAGAAAATTGTATTAAAAATAGAAATCGAATGTTTTGTTTTCTTTGTGTAGGAATGATGGGAGTGCTCAAATAAATAAATATATTTATTTATTTATTTGAGCAGTCTCTAATACGGTAAAAATACACATTTCTTTGAGCGATTATTGGGCTTAAAGAACGCAAACTAGTTAATTACAATTTAGTTGAGTTTGTAAGGAAACATCCTGTTTGTAAAGTGGCCTGTGTAGCTTAGTGGAAGTTTACACTCCTCAGGTAATGAAAACCTCGAAGAAAGAGTGTTATGAGTTCTCCTCTAATCGCCTACTAGAGGAGATTTTTCTAAACCTTTTTTCTACCGGTTCTCGAGTTAGCCCCTCTCTGGCACAGGAAAGCCAGTTTTTTTCTCTCGGAAACTCGGGTTTTTCGTCCTGTAAACTCAACATAATCGACAGTAGAAACCACAATATTTTAAGTCATTAAAAATATTGTGACAGGTACCACGAGATGGCGACACTTGTTAGCCGCCTCTTCGATGTGTGCGGCTTAATTACTGATAGCCATGGGCAGCCAACTCTGAATGGCTGCCAGTGGATACTTATCTGGCCACTTTGTCTCCAAAACTAAATTGGACTAACCTCGCCTATACGGGAATGAAAGGCGTTAACTGATTTTTTTTTTTTTGAATTTGTAATACTATATTTCTAAATTTGCTAAACCAGAATACACACACACACACACACACACACACACACACACACACACACACACACACACACACACACACACACACGCACACACACACACACACACACACATACACACACAATCTTCTATGATTTTTCGCTTTAATTTTAAAACTTGCATTAGACTCAACAGAAATGAAATATGTCAGCTTAAAATAAATAACAGATTTTTTAAAATTAGCCATTTCATGTTGGGTTGTATTAAATAACTCTTATATTTTTTTTCTATGTTGCACTTTATATAAACAAATTAATGAAATTATTTTACTCAGTAAAGCATAAATGTAATCACGTGCTAAATCTTTACTCAGCTTTTCACCCATTTAAAATGAAAAATATTACTGTAATACATTTGTGTTTTTATATTTATATTTATATTATATATTATATTATTTATATTATACTTATTTTATTTGTTTTATTAATAAAAAACGATCTTGTAATCTAAAAGACGTTTTTGTATATTTTCGCAGATTATCCTTCTTGGCATGACTTTATTAATACTCTTGTGCGTACAGAATACGGAATCAGCGAATTTAGGTAATTTTTTTTCCCCCATTATACTGTGTTATCTGAAAATAATGCGAAAAATTGGAATATTTGATGAAATATAAATTTAGTTAAGCATTTACGACAAACCTCAAAATAATGATTTAAATATATTTATTTATTTATTTATTTTTATATGTAACTACGTTTACAGAAAATAACTAAAATGTTTTAGTTAATTTTCTGTAAAAGTAGTAATTTTTTAAAATATTTTTTATGATAATATTTTTATTGATCTGCTAAAATATTTACACATACAATAAACATCTTGAGTGACATTGCAACTTATAATTTTACAGAATTCAGTACAATGGCTACATTTTCTACATTGGTTTCAATTAAAATTTTTAAAAATACTTTTTTGCCTTTATATTAATTATGTATTTACAACACATCTTCTTCTAATATTTACAATAAAGATTATACAGAATTTTTGAATATAGAATATACATAATTTTTTTTTTAAACATTTTATTATGTCTCAGTATAAATTACATACAATAATAATATTTACAATATTTACAATAAGGATTATACAGAAATTTTGAATTTAGAATATACATAATAATAATAATAATAATAATAATAATAATAATAATAATAATAATAACAATAATAATAATAATTTATTTAGTTTATTTATTTATTTATTATTATATTTTTTATGTCTCAGATGAATTGCATACATAGTTGCTGTAGTAATTATATGTATATAATATTTATAACGCATTACAATTGTGTATAACAGATATTTGCAAGTTAATAATTTTTTTCCTCGAAGCTTAGCAGAGCTTATCTGAGGAAGATAATAGATGACAGAGGGTGGTGGTTTCATGGTTATGTTCCTATACTGGTCCCAAGCCAGGTGTTGATTTTACTGTTTGTTGGTACGTGCTTGGAAGACTTTGACTGCTACTACAGTTTAACTTTTTTTTGTGTGCAAATAGGGTTGGATTTATTAGACATGGTGTGTTTGTTTCTTTGTGTTCTTGTAGTGATGGTTTTTGAGAGGGGCTTTGTCATAGGTTTGTGTGTGTGTATGTGTGTGTGGGGGGGGGGGGAGAGAAAACAGGAATTGCTCTAATTTTCATTCTCGCTATAATATTTATACAGCGCCTGTTCAGCTCTCTGTATGTTCCTAGGTTTCTGTTGTCGAACGGCAGTTTGTTTATCATGTCAGGTACGTAGAAGTTTCGGGTGGCTTTGCCATTGTGATTGGCCACAGGTTATTGGCATTAGTGAAACATGGCTGACGGAAGATGATATAGTTAGTGGGATAGAATGTGTAGGTTATAGTGTGTTTAGGAGGGACAGAGAGAATAAAATTGGGGGGGGGGTATTCATGATAGCTGATGAACTGCAGCCAAGGAGAATTGAAGTTGTATCGCAGGATAGTGAAAAGAGCTCATTTGAGGATATTTGGTGTGAGATTGAGACTGGCAGAACAAAATATACAGTTGGGTGCTGCTATAGACAGACCAGGTGATGGAATAGATGGTGGAGGTAGTATGCATAGGGAAATTGATGAAATGAGTGGAAGGAGGGTAATTATTATGGGGGATTTCAACTATGGTAACATTGATTGGAAGGAGGAGAGGACACATGTGAGGAAGGAAATGGATTTTATTCAATTATTAAGGGATAACTATCTGAGACAGAATGTAATTGAGGGGTGTGAAAGTGCTTGACCTGGTAATAGCATCTGAGAATTTGACTGTAATGAATATGACCATGTTGCCACCTATGGTGAGAGTGATCACACCATTAACCACCTGGGAGGTGGCTAAAGGTGTGGAATTTTCGATTAAGGCAAGGTATATGTGGAATTACCGTGCTGGCAAGTATGACAAGCTCTTAGGAGATTGCGTGGATGTCGATAGAGTATGGGAAGTGGTCAAGGAGCATTTACAAGAGGTTATGGCTGATTGTATACCTAGGGTCCGAATAGTAAAACAAGTAGGGGTTAAATGGATGAAAGCTTGAGCTGCAAAAAAAAGAAACAATTGTGGAGGGAATTTAAAGAAAGAGGTGACCTGCAGGCACACGAATGGTATAAAGTGCAGGCCAGAAAGGTAACGAGTGTGGTAAAAAAAGCAAAAGTGGATTATGAAAGGAAACTAGCTATGCAAGCTAAAGAGAATCCCAAACAGTTCTTTCAATATGCTGCAAGCACGAAAAAAACTGTACACGGCAAAATGATTTTAAGGAATGACGATGGTAAGGAGGTCACTGAATCAGTCGATATAACGGAGTTACTGAGCGAGAACGTTGCAAAAGTATATCATCCAGCTGGTGACATTGAAAAAATGAAGGAACCATTAGTTTATACGGGAATTGTGATGAATGAAGTGGAGGTGAATAGTCTATTACAGAACCTTAATGTGAATACATCTGTGGGATTGGATGGTATACCGGCACGGGTCTTACGTGAATTAGATGAACAATATGGTCTTACGGCTAAAGAATCATCAGTGCCCTTGACCGTATTGTTTAATCTGAGTCTCTGGTCTGGTTTAGTCCCGAAGGTGTGGAAAGAGGGGAAAATAGTTTCACTGCATAAAGGAGGATCCAAGACTATGGTTGCAAATTACCGACCGATCAGCATATCAGGAGTCTTGTCAAGGTCTTGGAGAAAGCAGTCAAGGGAAAAATACAGGAATGGATTGATGAAAATGAGATACTGTGCGGGGGGACAGCATGGCTTTGTGAAGGGTAGATCATGCCTCAGTAACTTGCTCAAGTTTTATAACACGGTGACGGCTGAACTGGATAAGAGTAATGTGTTTGCAGTGATACTGCTGGACCTGGCTAAGGCATTTGACAGGGTACCACATGGAATTCTAATCCATAAACTACAACATATGGGAATGGATATAGGGGTGGTGAGATGGATAGGTGGGTGGTTGATGGAGAGATATCAAAGAGTAGTTTATTCAGGAGTAGAGTCCAAAAGACGGCCTGTGACTAGTGGTGTGCCGCAGGCGTCTGTTCTTGGACCACTGCTGTTTAATCTGTTCATTAACGATATAGGGAAGGATCTAAGAGGAACAGTTCATTTGTTCGCTGATGATGCAAAGTTGGGTAAGGCAATAGTGAATGCAGAAGATGTCAAAATCTTGCAGAACGACTTGGATAAATTGGAGTTCTGGGCTAAGGAGAATGGATGTCAATTTAATGTGACAAAATGTAAGGTTATGCATTTTGGGGTGAAAAGATTAGCAGCAGTATACCACATTGGTGGAACTGTACTCCAGGAGATTGATGAGGCCAGGGACTTGGGAGTGTTGGTGGATAGGGAGATGAAGTTTAGGGGGAACATTGCAAAAGTAGCTAAATCAGCTCATCAACTCATTTAGTTGTTGAAAAATAACCTTGACGAGCAGAGACAAGCAAGTTATTTTACCTCTGTACCGAGCCCTGATAAGACCTCATCTCGACTACTGTGCCCAGATTTGGTCACCTAGGTTCCTTCTTGATGGGGAGGAGGTGGAGAGGATCCAGAGGCGAGTGATTAAGATGATAGCAGGTCTATGGAATGAACCATATGAGAACAGGTTGAAGATTTGTGGGTTGCAGAAATTAGTTGATAGGCGGAAAAGGGGAGATATGATTGAGACATTCAAATTGCTAAAGGGTTTCTATAGGATTAATTCGGAGGATATTTTTGAGATCAGGACTGCTGGTGGGAGAACTAGGAGACACCTATGGAAGCTGGGCAAGAGTGTGGTTAGCAGGGGTATTAGAGCTGGGTTCTTTACTTTTACAGTGGTAAATGAGTGGAATAAGCTGCCAGAGTCTGTTGTGGGTGCTATGACGGTGAGCGAGTTCAAGGCAGGGTATGATAGATACTGTGAGAATGTCGTATAGTTGTGTGACATGATGTTTAGGGCCTCCCTCGATGAGTCTAAGGACTCCCTGGAGTCGTCCGTAATAAAAATAATAATAATAATAAAATAATAATAATAGTAATAAATAAAGTTTAATGAAAATAAACTATCCCGCGGACCCCATTTGAATTACTCGCGGACCCCCGGGGGTCCGCGGAACACAGGTTGGGAAACACTGCTCTAGAAATCAGCGTTTCTCAACCTTTCTAAGGCCAAGGACCAGTAAAATGCTGAAAGCAATTCTACGGACCACTAAGTTACAGAGGCGTAGCTGGGGGGGGGGGGAGGCGATTCGCCCCGGGAGGAACTTTTCTGGCGTTTAAGAAATCTTGTCTTACTGTCTATAAAACAGCAACTGAAATGAAATAGACTTCGTCGACGATTTTGCGAACAAAAAAGCAAGAAAAATAACATTTTAGAATGTTGGAATTAAAGTTTTACTTCAAAAATAAATAGTGCTTTTAAATTATTTCCCTATGTGTTATTTTGACTTTTCGTAATTTTTTTAAAAACCTAAGTAGGAATTACCAACATTTCGGAAAAACTGTGCCATTTATAACATAATAAATCTAAAAGCATGTTTCGAATACATATGGAAACATAATTAATTAAATTGGAAGTGAACGATTAAAAGTGTATCATCATTGAACACAGTTTTAATTTTTATTAAACAAATAAATATGATCTTAATTATGTTACTACTTACTTTTAATGAGATGATTGAGCTTCTCGGCCTTTGCAGAGTTGCTGGATATCTGGCTCAATATTGGTCAGCTTCAGTCGAAGATCGGCACACACACTAAGACGATTTATGTATTTTGTTTTTATTTGAAAGCGCGATGAAAATTATTTCTCACAAAGATAGGTTATAGATAACTGCATGACGATTTTCAATGCTTCCTCAGATAAATCGGGAAATTCACTTCTCACTGAAGGCGAGATCCAAAATCTAGCCAAGCCAAGATCACGGAATTGCATTTTAAGTCCACTGTCACTTGAAAGCTCAATTAACTGTTCTTTTTTCGATAACAAAAGGTCGTTCTCGTGACTGCAAGTCTGAAATGGATCGCGAACCCACAGAAATTTCTTATAAAAGTTATTCGGAAAATATGTTTCAAAATTCTATTTCAGAGTTTTGAGGTGGATACAAACCCGTTCCAGAAACTCAGAATGAACAAAAATATCATTTTTCACTAAAAAGGATTCCAATGTTGGAAAAGGTGCAAATTATTCTGTCTTTTACACAGTTCATCCATAAAACCAGTTTTTTTCCTCGAATGCCTTTATTTTGTCATAGGTATCCAGAACAGTTCAAGAATTTCCCTGAAAGGATAGCTTTAGTTCGTTTAATTTCGAAAAAATGTCTGAAAGATAGGATAGTGTTGATAACCATGCTTCGTCAACAAAGAGTGATGCAAAATCAGAATTACTCATTTACAAACAATAAAACGTCGTGCCTTAATTAAAATAACCTTGTTAATACTTTGCCCCTGGAAAGCCAATGAATTTCAGAATGAAGCAAAAGTTGTGTATATTCAATGCCCATTTCGTGTGTGTGTGTGTGTGTGTGTGTGTGTGTGTGTGTGTGTGTGTGTGTGTGTGTGTGTGTGTGTGTGTGTGTGTGTGTGTGTGTGTGTGTGTGTGTCCAAGGCGAGTTGAGTCCCATAGTAAGGAGTTTTAGACAGTTGAAGCAGCCTGTTTTGCTGTAAACCCCCTAACAAGTTGAGTTTTATGTCTTGTCTGTAGACATATACGTTTAGGATCCAGTTTGCATGTTTTGGGGAACGAAAACCTTGAAAACTCTCTCCCTCCGTATCAGACAGGGTGGCTAATTCACCTTTAATTGAAATGTCCTGGTCAAGGTTCTTCACATCATAGCGGGGATTCGAAACCAGGTGCTTCCAACGAAAAGGCTCAGGCAAAACGAACTGAGTCGTGGAGGCTATATCGGACGAATTGGTTGTTTAGTAATTCAAACTTTTTTTTTTTGTTGGAATGTTAGTGATCAATGTAAAAGGAACAAATTTTTATGTTAATCCTATGGTGGAAAATGCCTCCATATCAGAATGGTTTACTCACTTTCAGCTGAAACGCCTAACAAGGTTTTTTGCATCCTAGGTCTTTGTAACCGAAGGATATTGTCGACTGAGCTAGGAAAGCCCATTGTATTCTGGTTTTTATCTATTTTTATATATCAAACCCAGACACATAAAATGCGTAACCTATAGTACATCAGGGGCAAAAGAAATGTTGTATTTCTTGAACAGCTGAAGGTTAGGCTTTGAAAAAAACATCGCGAGAAATGCTGTACCAAAGTACAGACGTTAACGAAATGAAAGAGAGGAAAGAAAAGTTAGTTCTATAAGTTTTAATCCACTTACTTGTGCTTTTTTGTGGCTTAGAGCAAAGTGGAAATCAATGTAGCAGGAAAAACATTTTACGTTAAAACTATACACAAAAAGTTATTTAAGCTGCAGGATTGCCCTAAAAATTTGTTCCTGTTAAACTGATCACAAACATTCCTCCACTTTGCTCTAAGCAAAAAATTACTAGCAGAGGAAAATATTACATTCAGTTTGAAGACCTGCAGTTTTTCCGTACTCTTTAGGAAATACAAAAGAAGAACGTATGTTTATGAAGACAAAAGAAGAAAGAAGTATTTGATCTGTAAACACAGCAGCTGCCCAAGTTGGTGCAGCGTGATGGAAATACGGACGCGAATTCCGATGAGCAGCGATCGTGATATTTGTAGAAAATGCAAGCAGAAGAAACTGAGCGGTTGTGGGAGTGAAGTCAATCAGTATTCGATAGGTCAAGGTTAACTGCTCACTTCTGTGCAAAATCAAGTATTTTTAGGGAGTTCTTTGTGGCTCCTCCCCGCTTCCTCCAAAATGATGAAACACCATCACATGTTCGGATGGATCTGTAATTTTTATTGAGTTAACCTATAAAGGAACGGCGATATTTGTAATATGATGTAATATTATGCGACGAGAGTGAAAGTCAGGGCTATCCCGTTTTGTCCAGCGAATTCTGAAAATTAAGACTGAACTGACAGAAGTTTCATTGGCATTGAAACTGACAAGTTATCACAATTTGGTTTCGTACGAGTGGATAATCTGGTAGATTTTGTGGCGTATCTTGGAAAGTTCGGCAAATAAGGAAAATACCTTCATGATAAATTGTAGATAAATACTTTATATCTGGGAAACCATTTTACAGAGAGAGAGAGAGAGAATACAATGACATCGCTTTGGCATGAAATTTCTTTCAGGCAAAAGCGATGTCATTGTATTAGATTTTGTTTGAAAATTTTGAGGTTTCTAGTCAACTTTTTCCGTGTAAGAATCTTGCTTATTACCTAACTCTCAGTATTTGTAATTATTTCGATATCCACATCAGAAAAATTGTTACTTTTTTTTACAAGTACATTCTTAATGTATCGAGCAAGTTCTTTCAATGTCAAAACTTGAACATGGATTGTTTCATTGTACATGCGCCACCTATGTGGCGAAAAGTCAAAAGGTTTTATTAGTTTTTAAATTTGCCATCAGCCCCATTGAAAAATGCAACGCAATTACAATAAAAACCTATACGAAGTCCATGGAATGAAAATATTACACAGGGGTTGCTTTTGGTTTTGGTTTATTGTTAGAAATACTTGCAAGTATACAAAGAAAAACAAGTGGCTTCCAGACAGGGAGTTTTCTACATTAAACTCACTGCTTTTCAATCACATTTAGATTGTTGTCGAAGACATATCTGACGACTCCGTAGTGGATGACATAATGCAAGTGTTATTCACACATTGCAAACCATCTTTGCATTTGCGGATGAATCCATGTCTGCGATGCTGAGGACCATGATCATGGTGGTGGTGGTGGTGGTGGTGGTGGTGGTAGTGGTGACCGTGGTGATGATCACCATGACGACGTCCTGAACAATTGCATCTTTCTCCCTCCTCTGAAAGAGAAATGAAGAAGTTGTTATTGCTATGGCCACATCGACATGGTAACCATTAACAGAAACACATTTTTATATTATTATGATATTAAATTATAATTTTTTATTCTTTAGCTGGTGTCTGGATGGGGCTGCCCCCCCCCCCCTTACTCAGTACACAGCTGTGGGTGCCGCTAGACTACTTATCCATTTTCTTCTTGCCTAGTTTTTTTGGAAGGACAATCACAAGGATAATCACTGTATGACATCTAATATATCCATGTTCATAATATTAATTAGATTAATGTTTTATAAATATGATGAATATTTTATAATTATTCAAATTATGGACTTTTAAATACCAGTTAAAATGATGAAAGTGTCAATAGGTGAATAAGAAATACTTTAACAGAAAGAGCAAAAGAATTAAAATAATTACCCGACATGATCATGCAGGTATCGCAACCACATGTATTATTTCGAGGATATAAAGTTCCCCCAGCAGCTACGCAAGTCTCATTGGTAATATTGCAGTTTGCTCCATTGTCGAAATCTCCATGGTGATGGCTGTTGACCGCATACAGCGAGAACGCTGCGCATAAACCGACCACGAACATCTGTAAAAGTAAAACTTGGTTAGCAGCAAGAAAGATAAGAATCGAAACTGCAAGCAAAGTAAAGATGAGTCGAAATAAGACAGAAATAACAACGCTGATTACAAAGAGGATTCCAAATCCAAATATTTAAGTTGGTGTGTAAGTTAAATGGTGAGAAATTTCTGTTTTGAGAAAACTTGAACCATTTAAGAGAATAAAAATGAGAATTAGGAAAAAAGGGGGAATAAGAAATTCAGCTTCTCAACTCGTCATAAAACTTTACAGAAATTGTACTTACAAATATGTTGGGCATCATAAAAAGCTTTTCCTCGTCGAACCCAAGATTTCACTTCACTCCGCGATCCTGAGCTGAATTTATAAGGCTAAATGGAAGAAAAGAATCACGTGGAACTAGTAATTCCCCCAGTATGGTATTAGTGACTCATTACGCAAAAGAATGCCTTGTCAATAGTTGATGGATGTGTTTTGTAAAAAACATCTCTTTGTCTCTTTGTCGTGAATATGTCACCGATTCTTCTCCCCATTGATACGCAATCGGGTCACTTCCCGTGCAAATTGGTAATATTGCAGTTAATATAATATATAATATAACAGGTAATATAACATTCGCATAATCTGCCATTGTATATCAAGAATGATGTACGTATTAGCGGCGCTGCGAATGCATCAAAAGGATTATTTTACTGACAATAAGGGGATGGGGTGGGGAAGGCATGATTAGATTGGCACATGGAGCACTTTTGAAATATTTCCTGTAGCGCTCTTGTATAGCAGTTGAACCCGTACTGAACTAGCGGATTTTAAAAGGCCTAAATTAGTAGTTCGAGAGAAAGAAAAATCTACCCAGCACTACCAATACTTCTTATTAATGGTATATATTATCGCTATTACTTTATTATTTGCATTACAAACGAATACTGGAAGAATACATACAGTCCAGTTATAATACTCGAATGATCTCCATATGTGGCCATACAGTAACTGTTCGACAGTATCAAAGGTTTTGATGGCGTCAGCGCCCAACTGCTAACATACCGTATGGGTACAGTCTTCGGTTTTCCCATTTCCTTTTGCAAATAAGGAAGTTAAAGAAGTCTTCATTTTCTTTATTTGTAAGGACAACAGTTCGTTCTTCGTAATGAGTAAGATGATTAAGATGTCTGGGCTAAAAAAAAAAAAAAATGAAACCACACAACCTTAATCGCATATGAAAATGACGGCATAATTATTTTAGGGACTGCGACTAAATAAATGAATAAAATATAAGATTACTTCACATGGAACAGTGCGGTGTTTTTCATGTGCCAAAACAAGTTAAAACATCTTGTTTAGTTATAATATTTAATTAAATTAACATTCTTGTTTATTTAAAACAAAAATAACAGCCTAGTAGGCGCGTTTAAATTTTAACTTAAAAGCGACTGCTAGTTGCATAATGCAGATTTATTCAATAATTGATATTCGCGTGATTAAAAAAGCTTAGTGTTGACAACTTTCGATATGAGCCAGTCGCTCTTAACGAAGCACGTGCGTATATCTGAATAACTGCAGCACTTACAGGAAAAGACCACCTCCCAAGCATTTGTTTTGCTAAACAAATAAGTTCGCAATACCTAAGCAGTGTGATGCTATATTATACACTGGCAATAGTAATGATTAGGATGTTATTGATGATAATAGTTCTGCTGTCATCGAATGCCTTGTAAGACCCCATTGTTACCAACATCGCTTAACCGATAAACAAAACGTTTTTCTCATTCAATCGATGTTTCTACGTTACTTCGACAAAGTGTGATCACCAGAATCTATTCTAGGATGGAAAAGGAAATTCAAAGTATAAAATAACACTCACTTTGCACTTTTTTTTCCTTTTTTTTTTTTCTTTGGCTAGATGGGTGAAGTAAGAATGCTTTTCATATTATCCGTTATCTGTAGAAGAAAATGTATGGATGGGGCTATGAGCTCTGATCATAGCAGGAGGGTAACAGCAATAGCCGAGCCGCAGTTAAAACTTCATTAGCTACAGCATTGCCATCCATTGCCCTCCCTCGGTACCGATTTTAGTCGCCTCGTACGACATGCATGGGCTACAGTGGGACGATTTATAAATAAAGCCCCCCTCTAAAAATTAGAACGATTCCTAGACCACTCCATAGTGGCAGAAAGATCGTCGAACTCAGCGTTGGCTCCGCTCAGTAACCAGGCTTACCCTACCACCGAGCAGAGCCTCTATGTTCCAGAGAAAAGCGTCCACCGACAAGGCCCCACACGGGCTACGCCGGAAAACACCCTCCCGGTGATTCAAACTGCTCTCCCAGGGCAAAAACCTTAAGAGATCGAGACTTTCGAAACTCTGCGTCCCATTTTAGCCACCTCTTACGACATGCATGGGCTACACTGGAGGGTTTTTTAAGTAAAGCCCTTTCTAAAAATTAAGGCGATACCCCCGCGGACCACTCCCTACGAGTGGCCGAAAGACTGCCCAACTCAGCGTTGGTTCCACTTAGTGACGTCCCTCCCCACACACACCACTGATCAGAATCACTCATATTCCATGGAAAGGCATCCACCGACAAGCCCCCCCCCCCCTCACGGGCTACGCCGGAGAACATCCTCCCTAGAGACCCAAAATGCTCTCTCAAGGCAAACCCCCCCCCCCTCACCGGGAGCAAAATTTCGGAAGAAAACTAAGAGAGCAAAATCTACCTCCCATTTAGTCGCCTCTCATTTAGTCACCTCTCTGCATGGGCTACAGCGGCACTATTCTTAGCCCGGCCACCACTTTGCAGTGTACATGCTCCAAAATTTTTAAAACGTTTTATTTAGAAAGAAATTTGGTATGTTTAAGTTCGTTTGAAGTAATATTCAAAAATTCCTTAATATTAATCAAATTATATTTACCTATTTTTACGTATTTTACGTATTTATATATATATATATAAATACATAATATACGTAATCATATATATATATATATATATATGAATTTTTGATATATATATATATATATATATATATATATATATATATATATATATATATATATATATATATATATATATATATATATATCAAAATTATATATATATATATATATATATGAGTGACTTCTGATCGTAGTTATTCCGGCATGTTGGCCGATCGGACTTCATATTGAGTGTGTCTACAAATGTATTTTGTTAAATACATGTTCGATTCAACAACAGAAGTACAGTTTACAAAATTCTCGAAATTATCTTCATATTTATTTACTTCTACAAGAGATCCTTCCGAGTGACTTTTTTCGACTGCTCATCTGAGAAGTGAGTTTTTTCAAATACACTTCATTATTCTGTGCACCCAAAGATTCGAACGTATTTGATTTCGAAGTCTTAAAATTCGTCTTGATCACACAAAAATTCAAATTAGACGGCAAAGCCCACTACGTAAGTGTTAGAAAAATATATTTATTGGCCAAAAACATTTATTCTGACTGTTGTCATTTAAATTCAAATTCCCACAATTATGAACAGAGGTAGTTGGTCATTTTGTAATGTTTGGCTTTCTAAATTCGGTTCTGTTTTTTGTATTCTACTCACTCATTAGCCAGATTTTCGGAAGAATACCTTGTTTAGTTTCTAGAGAAGGGTTCAAGGATTAATCGAATCTTTAGCCAATCCAAGTGAAAAATGAAGATAAAATAGCTTTTCGTGCGGGGGGGGGGGATCCACTGGGGCATCTTTTCGCTTCTCTCTGGTGGTCCGGCATTCGATTCGTTTCCCTTCATATGAATGTCATTGGGTGAATTATCTTTGCCCATCTGTCTCTTATCATCCGTGCAAAATGCAGATGGAAATCTGCATTTTAATTTAAAAATCTCTTCCCCTGTATCCAAAACTTTAGTCCCCCCCCCCATCATATCTTCAGTCTTTATTTCGTCGTGTATGCTGTTCTTTATTTCTTGGTGATTGGGATGACACACTAGTTGACAAAGTTTGGCTCTAAGTTTAGGTTTATTTCACCACAGAGGAGTATTTTCAGTTTGCCAAAACCCGTCCGGCTTAGTCGAATTCTTCTTTTCATTTCTTCACAAATGCATCTTTTCTTGCTAATGGAAAAGTTCTTCCAAGATATACATATTCTTGTACTTAAATGGGTGCTGAGGATCAACAAACTGATTTGTTTGTTTATTGTGGGGGGGGGGGGGTATAAATTCACGGAATATTACAGACAGCAGATATTTATATATAATTAAATTTACCTCATTTGTACAGATTAAATTCAGATAACTTAGCACACCTTTTAAAAGTTTATATATTATAAAATAACCTCTTCCATAGATTAAATCACGGTGATTATTGGTATGAGAAGAAGAAAAGACCTCAAACCCTGGAAGGGTAATGGATGGCAATGCTTTAGCCAATGAAGTTCGAACTGAGGATCGGCTACTGGTGTTACCTTCCTGCCATGATCAGAGCTTTAGTAGCTCAATAACACCTTATCCCTACACTGTCTTTTACAGATAACGGGGAAGATGAAAGCATTCTTGCTTCGCCCCTTCAAGCCAGTCCTTATAAGGATAAGGACGGTGATTATTGATATTTTCGATTTATTATTAGTCTCACGTTTTGATCAGTGTGATGTAATATAATATTTTCGGAATTTACGAATGATATTTAGAGGTAAGCTTTCTTCATTTTGTGTCAATTTTTGCGATTATATATTGTTTAGGTGGTAGACTCTTACCTGAGTCGAAGGATTTGTTAGTAAATCCTCCAAGGTAAACAGGAATATTTAAAGACATTATTGGAATATTCCTTGATTACAAACAGTGTGCATGGATGGAGAACGTAAAAGATATTAAGGATGCCATTCAAAATATAAACATTCTTAAATTCATCTTAAACAAATTTGAAACGTATTATCCTGGTTGTCTGAATCTCTTCACTCAAGTTAATGACACAGAAGAAGATGATGTGGACACAAAAGGTGACTTGACTCCTGTTCCACCTACAAAGACTCCCAGACAGTTCGATTGTTCGCAGGAGGAACAATCTAATAAAAGACGTAGAACATCTGTAGATGAAATGTAACAACACACGACACCCTAGTCACTCAAGATAGAAAAGAAAAGGTCCCTCCAGTTATCCTTAGAGATAAAGAAAAATAGATCACAGTCTCAAGATCCCTAGGTGAACAAAATATCAATTTCTCCTGGGCACGAAATACTGACGAGGGTGTAAAGATTTATCCTACCACTGTTACAGATTATCGCATGATGACGAAAATGCTGGACAACTACAAATTGCCCTTCCACACCTTCGCGCTAGCAAGCGAGAAAAATCTAAAAGTGGTTCTAAGAGGGAGTTGCTGAGGGCATCTCAACTGATGAGATCACAACAGACCTCATTAATCAAGGATTGACCCCAATCAAAGTTAGCAAGATGCTGAGGTCAGATAAAAGGCCAATGCTGCTAGTGCTGGTCGAAATCAGCAATACACAAAAAAGAATTTATTAAGTAGCTGACATTTGTAAGCTCAAAATTACAACCGAACCGGAAGAAGGCATCGGCAGGGCAGTGTCACAGATGCCAAAGGTTCGGGCATGCCCAAAGGCTGTGCAGAGATGTCTACAGATGCCTGAAATGTGGTGAGGGTCACCAAGCCCAGATCCACACCTGCCTGCGGTGCCAACTGTAGAGGACCACATCCCGCTAATTACAAGGTCGCCCTCCAGATCATAATACCTCACATTCAGCAGCACAGGAAGACACTCGACCTTCAATCATGTCCAAATCATATGCGGAGGTGGTAAGAACTCAGACTCCATCGCAAGAGCAAACAAGCTCCAAACTCACATCAGCTCTAGCATCTTCACTTGCAACAATGCTGCACGAATTCAGCAAAGCAAGCACCTCACCGTCTTCCAGAAAGAGATTTTATCAAGAAACCCAATCCATATTAACAGCTCTCTATAATGTTTAAAAAAATTCAAACTGAATTCCCTCATGATAACAGCATGGAATGCAAATGGCTTACCAAATAAAATTCTTGAGCTGCAAGAATTCGCAAAGAGATACAATCCAGACATAATATTGATCAGTGAATCCCACCTCAGACCACCAAACAACCCAAGACTAAGAGGTTATATTCTATATAGGACAGACAGACTTAACTCTAGTGGAGGCGGCACAGCTATTTTTATTAAAAATTATTTGAGCCACAATGCATTGACCAGCCCCCAAACTTTAAACCTTGAAGTGACAGGTGTAGAGGTGCACACAGATAACGCAGGCAAACTCAAAATCTACGCAGCGTACAATCCTCCCGGCATTCTACTATTGACAGCAGACTTAGACTCCATCCTCGGCTCCACGGATTCCATAATTATAGCAGGAGACCTCAACTCCAAACATACGGCTTGGTTCAGTTCGTCAATCAATTCCAAAGGCCATTCCTTATTCAACTACACGTTACTCAACTCATTAATAGTAGCTGGACCCTCTGAGCCCACCCGCTATAGCCCATCAGGAAGTTCTGGCGTATTAGACATAGTTATCCTCAGGAACATCAGATATCAATACCAGCTGGAGGCATTAGAAGAGCTTAACTCAGATCATAATCCCATCCTGCTCAAGCTAGGACTCTAGGATCAGCTTTCTCCCCATTATTCTTTCTTACCATAGGACAAGCTCTCTAAGGTTCTCCCAGTCCACATCGGCCCACCCCCCTGTCATTCGCAAAAAAGAAGACATAGACTAGCTGTAAGCAATTTAACTAGGCAAATCAGCACAGCAATAGCATCGTTATTCAAACCACTGTCTTCCAATGATCCAGCTGTATCCCGGAAGAGATAATGGATCTGATTAGGGCCAAAAACAAAGCCAGAAAGCGATATCACAACACTAGGCCCCCGCAGGACAAAACAATCTTAAATAACCTGAAGAGACAAGTTCGAGAAGCCCTCCAGATAAACACGAATTCCAAATGGGGATCCAAACTCAGGAAATCAACCCATAAGATAACTCCATGTGGAAATTTGTGAAATCTTTTCGTACAAAACGACAACCACTTCCCCCCTATGAAGACCAATCTTGGAATTGCACACTCAGATGAAGAAAAAGTAGAAGCCCTAATTGACAATCTGGAAAAACAATGCAGCCCATCTTATAAAAACTTAAATATTAATCTCATTTACAAAATTCATCGTAAAGTTAAAAAACTCATTAAGACAGCTTAAGGATGGTTCAGAAATCATCACCCCCACATCTCCAACAGAAATAATCAATATTATATCCCATCTGAAGAACAAAAAGGCTCCCGCCCCCGACGGCATTACCAATAGAATAATAAAGCTACTCCCAAGGAAAGCCATAACTCCGCCATGGGATCCTTAGGGGTCTCATGCCAGTCCCAAGCCTGGATAAAAGAGGAGGGTCGGTCAGATGAGTGTCGATGCTCTGACCGTAAAGAAAAAACACAATTGTTATCTGATGCCTATACAATCAACAGCTACAACATGGCGGCTCCGGCGTCGCCCGGATAAACAAGGTCCGCGATGCCAATCGAGCGATCGGGGTTGGATCGAAAAGTGGGATACCGAAAGGAAACAGAAACTGAAACTAACAGAACTGTTATCAGTAGGAACATTGAATGTGCGGACACTCTGGATGTCAGGAAAATTGGAACTACTTCCTGAGGGAATGAAGAGATATCGGTGGGATATACTAGGATTGGCAGAGATGAGATGGACATCATCTGGAGAGATCAATGGATGCGAAGTAATATGGTCAGGACATGACACTATGCACGAAGCAGGAGTTGGCTTCCTTCTCAGCAAAAGAGCTCGAGAGGCACAGTTAGTCTACAAACCAGTAAATGAACGAATCATAGTAGCAAGATTTCAGGCAAAGCCATTCAACATATCAATAGTCCAGATATATGCACCTACATCTGACAGCACAGATGAGGATATTGACTTATTCTACAAAGATCTGACAGAGACAGTAGAAACAATACCAAAGCAAGATGTGCTAATTATTGAAGGAGATTGGAATGTCAAAGTTGGAATAGATAATGATGGTTGGGAAAAAATCATGGGAAAATATGGTTTCGGAGAAAGAAATGAACGAGGTGAAAAATTGTTAGAATTTGCTGTGGACCACGAGATGATGATCTGTAACACAAGATTCCAGAAAATGGACGTGGCGATCAAATGATGGGAAAACCAAAAACATGATTGATA
Source organism: Typopeltis vanoorti (assembly GCF_054136105.1). Lineage (NCBI taxonomy): Eukaryota > Metazoa > Arthropoda > Arachnida > Uropygi > Thelyphonidae > Typopeltis > Typopeltis vanoorti. The sequence continues at coordinate 108,244,880 of NC_143561.1, forward strand.
TGATTATGATTAAAAGAAGATGGATAACATCAGTACAGCAATGTCGAACTTTTCAAGGAGCGGATATGGACTCGGACCATAGTTTAGTAATTGCAAACATCAAGATGAAATTGAAAAAGAAATATAAACCCCAACATCAGAATAGAAGAGATACAGCACGAATAAGTGAAGCAGAAATAGGACAGTAATAGGTGCAGAAATAGGTGCAGAACAGTGTTAGCAGAGAAACTTAAAAGTGTGGAGAAAGAAAAAAACTCGAATTTAAGAGTGAAAAGAGTAATGAAGGCGATAGAAGATGCAGTTGAAGAAACAGTACCAGAAGAAGATCAAGAAGAAATGGATTACACAAGAAACACTGAATTTAGTACAGAAGAAAAGAATGTTGAAGATAAGAAGGGATACATCAGAACAAATAGAAGAGCAATATAGAAGAAAGTGTAATGAGGTGAAAAAAGCAGTCAGAATGGATAAAATGAAATGGTTAGAAGCCCAATGCAACAATATTGAACAGTACTATGGAGAGCATAAAACAAGGGTGGTATACAAAATGATCAGAACCATTAATAGAAAGTGGCAACCAAAACAGACCACAATTAAAGATGAAAAGGGCAAAGTATTGATGAATAAAGAAAAAATTGTACAGCGGTGGACAAGATAGTCTAGTGAGTTATATGAAGAAAAACTAGATTCAGATAGCATTGGGAAACTCACTGAAGAATTGAAGCAGATATCACCACCAGGTAATGAGCACGATATGGACATTTTAAGAGGAGAGGTAGAAAAAGCAATAGGACGGCTAAAACACAACAAGAGTCCTGGTAACGATAACATTACTGGAGAAATGATTAAATATGGTGGTGAAAATATGGTTACAGAAATGCACCAACTATGCAATATGATATGGAAAGAAGGGAAAATGCCAGAGGAGTGGGTGAAATCAATATTAGTAACATTATACAAGAAAGGAAATAAGCTAGAATGTAAAAATTATAGAACAATTGCCTTGATAAATCACCTTGGTAAAGTGATGATGATCATATTGACAGAAAGATTGAGAACACAATTGGAAGCATACCTTGCAGACGAGCAAGCAGGATTTAGGAAGGATAGAACTACAATTCAACAGATTTTGACAATGGGGTTAATAGCAGAGAAAGCTAGGAGAAAAAACAGAAACATATATACTTGCTTTGTTGACTTTCAGAAAGCATTTGAGAGTATTGACCAGAAAGTGACATTAGCAGTTCTGGAATCCTATGGAATTGATAAAAAACTAATAGCTATATTAAAAGATGTTTACCAGAATGCAGTTGCAGCAGTTAGAATAGGTGATGATTTGGGGAAATGGTTTAAAACAAGCAGAGGTACTAGACAGGGAGACCCAATGTCACCAAGCATTTTCATCGCACATTTAGAAAGAGCAATGGATAAAATGAAAGAAGATGCCAAAGGATACACGGAATGAGAATTAACAATCTGAGATTTGCAGATGACATTGTTATTATTGAAGAAGACGAAAGAGAACTACAAAAAACACTGAAACTGTTAAATGAGGAAGGGAAGAGATTTGGACTTGTTATGAACTTTGAAAAAACAAAGACAATGGTATTTGGTGAGAAGAACATGAAACAAAAGATACAAGTGGATGGAACTGATATAGAAAATGTAGAACAATTCACATATTTGGGAAGTAAACTGACATATGACTTGGACTGTAAAAAAGAAATAAAGATCAGGATTGCAAAGGGAAGAACAAATCTGAAGGCCATGGATAACATCTGGAAAAGTAAAGTGATCAAGTCTGCAAACAAAACTAAGAGTATTGGAAACATGCATCTTCAGCGGTGTACTGTACGAAACGTGGGTAATAAATAAGGAATCAAGAAAAAAGAATTTTGTCATTTGAAAGAACTTGTTACAGGAAGATTCTAAGAATAGGATGGGTACAGAAAATCACCAATGAAGAACTCCATCAGAAGATACAACCAAAGAAGAATCTAATGCAGAAGATTATAAAACGGAAGCTGCAATTATTTGGACACATCTGCAGAATGAGTGAGGACCGGAAGATAAAGACATTTATGTTTGGTATTTTGGATGGTGTAAACAGAAGAGGTAGACCATACAGAGAATGAATAGACGATATGAAAGACTGGTGTGGAATGAGTGTACAAAAACTGCGAAACCGTGCACTGGACAAAGAAAGGTGGAAGAAGATAGTGAAACAGGCATCAGACATCAACGGGCAGTGAGCCCATGATTCGTGATGATGATGATGAAGGAAAGCCATAATTCATCTAGTTAATATTACCAATTCCATTTTAAGATTCCAGCACTTTCCCACAGATTAGAAAATCGCTGACATTATACCTCTGAAAAAGCCTGGTAATAACCCACAACTTCCCCAAAGCTACAGACCCATCAGTCTTCTTTCCTGCCTCAGCAAAGTAACTGAAAAGGTCATCCTATCAAGACTACAATCAGCAATGGACAAACAGAAAATAATTCCAAATGAGTAATTTGGGTTTCGTAAAGCTCACAACACAGTGCAACAAATTCACCGACTAATGGAACATATCATCCATGGTTTTAACTGGCACCTTCACACTGCTGCTGTATTTTTTAGATGTTAACATGTCCTTTGATAAGGTTTGACATCAAGGCCTTATCTTCAAACTAATTGAAAACAATATCCCAATTAAACTAGTGAAACTCGTATATTCATATATTAATGAAAGATACATGCAAGTAAAACTCAACGGAATTTTGTCATCAAGGCGCAGAATCCTGGCTGGAGTACCCCAGGGTTCTCTCCTGGCCCCAATACGTTTCACAACTTACGTATCAGACATCTCTATTAACTCAAGAACAACCATTACGGCCCTTTATGCCGACGACTCCACTGTTCTAGTAAGGTCGCTCAGCCCTCACCTAGAAGTCACTAGACTGCAAGGAAGTATCAGTGCGATAGAAAACTGGTTCACCAACTGGAGTATTCAGGTTAACCCCATCAAAAGCTCAGCTATGGTGTTCTCTAGAAGAAAGGTCTGTAATAACGAAGACATCTTGCTCTCTGGTCAAAAGATTTCATGGCAATCAGAGACCAAATACTTTGGGGTATTACTGGACAAGAAACTCCTTTTTAGCAAACACATCAATCGCATTGGCTCCAAGACTTCTAAAGTCATTGCTCAGTTCTACCCATTGATCAACCGCAAGAGTAAACTAAACTTACAAAATAAATTACTACGTTATGGGATGGTTATACGACCAGTTATTACCTACGACTCACCAGCATGGAGTCATACTTCACTATCAAACATTTCAAAACTACAAAGAATCCAAAATAAGTACCTAAGGATGATCCTACAAGCCCCATGGTGTATCAGAAATTCGCAGATTCATCGAGAAACGGGGATTCCATACATCTCCTCCCTTCTTTGTGATCTCGCAGAAAATTTCTTCGTCAAGTCAAGTTCACATTCAAGCCTGCTGATCGTACAAGCTCTCAATTACAATGAAACAGAGAACGACAAATATAAAGACCGAAGGCTATTCTACTCCCAAGTGATCATACCTAATACAACTTCCCCCAGAGGGCGAGCTTAATTGCTCACAAAACTCCCTTTCTCAAATAACTCTCATTACAGACAAAGGGGAATATGAAAAGCACTTGTGCTTCACCCATCTTGACATGGTTAATGGTAATCAAGTTGATTATTGAGTTTGCCTTGTTTCATAACACAAGTATCAGTCACATCAATTGAGAAGATAGGTAAAAACGATATACAGATGTAAATTTTACTCCAAGTTTAGTTGTTGATCCCTTGGTTCTTCTGAAAGAGTAATTTTTCACTCTTAAAGAAAAATTACTACCCCCCCCCAAAAAAAAGACGTAGGAAGGTAATAACATTCTTAAATAGAATAAATTGAATAATAATAATAATAACATGGCAAAGACGTGAAACTAAAGTAGGCAGAAAACTTCAGCTGCATTCTCAATGGAGAACCCAAAGAGCAAGTAACATAGTTCATCTATTTAGGCACGGTTTTTAGTGAAGATGGCAAATTGAATATAGAAATAGAAAAGAATTAGTAACATTGAATTTTTCGACGTTCCAGCTTATTTTATTTTCAAGTCTTCGCCTTGTTATTGCTGATTTTCATAATGTTTTCGGAAGTTTATCTTCATAATCAGTAAGTAGTACCTGATTTTCTAAGAAAACAAATCTTATCTCAGAATTCTATTACAGAACAGATCAAAATACCGCGACGGTTATTTTTTATTCATTTTTATTATTAAATAATTTAAATATATAATAAATTTCATTACAGATGGAGGATATCACTAATTTCTTTATTCGTTTTTTTTTTTTTTTTTTTTCAAAGATGAGAAATTTCTGTTCGAAATTTCGAACCCAGGAAAACCAGGGTTCGAACCCTGAAGCGAAGAGACTTTAATTGAAAATCCCCTTATCAGGAATTTTTGATGATGGTTTTATTTTTCCCGTTTGAATTGAAAAACATGCTTGTTTATTATGTGCAGTTACATTCTTAGCATGTCAGTGAGTGCCCAACTAATACGTGGGAAAGCTCAGCTCTGATATGAAATAGCAAAATTGACTGGTCATGGCTTGATTATGCGCATTAGTAACATAACGTTTTTCTTTGGTAGAACGAGAACGAACATGAATAGCGTATATATAAAAATAGCGTATTGAAAGCAATTCAGACGTCTCGTATTGAATACAAAATAAAATTTAATTTATTTAAATTAAGGGGATATTAAATCTCACATTGTTTTAAAACCGAATAAGAAACTCAAAGATTGGAATCAGAGAGTTTCATGCCGAATATAGTAAACTATAAAAGCATCGGCGATTACTAGCATGAGCTAATGCAAGTAGTAATAATAAGCAGTACAATCTCGGGCAACTCGCAGCAAAGGTGGTAAAGTTCTGATCGCTATTTTCCATAATGTAAAATATTACATTTCCATAATGTAATAAAAACTGTTATTACATTATGGTGGGAGGTCACTACCCAGACCGGTTTCAGCCTTTATTGAGGCTTCATCAGTGGGTAGCTAGACCAAATAAATATCAAAGGGTATAGCGAAAAGACCTTATATACTCTGTTATACGAGTTGTCAAAAAGGTGCAACCATAAAGTTACTTAAAGCCTTACTGATGAAGCCTTAATAAAGGCTGAAACCAGTCTGGGTAGTGACCTCCCACCATAATGTAATAACAGCATACCCATCCTAGGAAACGTGTTTTTACATTACGGAAAATACCAAAAATAGCGATCAGAACTTTATCACCTTTGCTGCGAGTTGCCCGAGATTGTTCTACGTACTAGGACTACTTGCATTAGCTCACGCTAGTAATCGCCGATGCTTTTATAGTTTACTATATTCGGCATGAAACTCTCTGATTCCAATCTTTGAGTTTCTTATTCGGTTTTAAAACAATCTGGGATTTAATATCCCCTTAATTTTAATAATGTTTATATCGCCGAAATGAAGCCTATTTGGCTCTTTATATTTAAGAAATTTAATTTAATTTTAAGGATTGGTAATAATAAAAAATTAAAAGTTGCTCAACTAGCAGTTTTTACTTAAAATATAATGGTACTCTCTCTCTCTCTCTCTCTCTCTCTCTCTCTCTCGATGTTATAGCAACACACTGGATCGAGAAAAGACGTAGAAGTGTCGCCAAGAGAGAAATGAGGACATCGAAAGTACAAGACTCAAGTACAGTGAAATAAATTGGAACGGAATCTAGCGTCACAACCGTTTCTTTCGTAGGTGGGAGCGATGACAAGCAGGAGATTCCCCCTCTTTCCAAAAGGAAACCGAACTTTTCGAAAAGAGAAGAAATTAGTGGCGGCACCATTTTTGTATCTTTTTGATGTCGAAAACGGCAACTTTCATTAGTGTTGTGTCAACTGTTTACGACATTTTTTTCATTAGAAGCCGGGTTATAATGCCAAGTGTGACAGTGTGTTTTGACGAACGGTCTGTCTTCACGATATACATGCCGTACGCGACGAATTCTCGCTATCAATCGCTTCAAAACTTCAAGATAAAATTCACCATTGACTGTTTGGCTAGGCGGAACGAATAATTCTTTGTGGATAATGCCTTTGGAATAGTAGAAAAAAATCAGCATTGTCTTTACTTTTGACTTCTCTAAGCGACTTTTTTTCGGATTCCCCTCTGCTGGTGGTCTCCACTCAGCACTCTGGCGCTTTGTTTCGGGCTCATACTCAAAATACCACGTTTCGTCACCAGTATCGATCGTTTCAAGGAAGTTTGAGGCCTTACGAGAGGTTTTAATGAGATCCTTGCAGTGTTCAATTCGATACATTTTTTAGTCGCCGGTCAACTTGCGGAGAACAAATCGCGAATTCTCTCGGTCAAAATGTTGTTCATAGTTCACTTTGGAATTCCCAATTCATCTTCAATCAATCTCACGGACGATTTCTGGTTTTCTTTGAAGAAATCACACACTTTTTGGACGTTAGCTCAGTCTAGTTTTTGGACGCCCGGCTTTTCGTCGTCCTCAAGCGTTTCACGACACCACTTTGAAATCGCTTAAACCACTCTTAAACTTGAGTACGGGATAAGCATTCATCACCATATGCTTTTTGAAGCATTTGATGCGTTTCGGTAAAACCTTTACCAAGTTTAACACAAAAGTCAATCGCAGCTCTCTGTTTGAAAGTCATTTTCTGACCGTTCGTCAAAACACACTATCGACCTTGGCACTATAACTCGACTTCTAATGAAACAAATGTCATAAACAGTTGACACATACCAATGAAGTTGCCTCTTTCGACAACAAAAAGATACAAAATGGTGCCGCCACTAGTTTCTTCTATTTTCGAAAATTTCGGTTTCTTTTTGGACAGAGGTGCAGAATAACACACACACACACACACACACACACACACACACACACACACACACACACACACACACACACACACACACACACACACACACACACACACACACACACACACACACACACACACACACACACACACACACACACACACACACACAGAGAGAGAGAGAGAGAATTAAATAATATAGAAAGTTAACAAAAAAAAATAAAACATTATTTCAAGTTATCTCACACAAGGAATGGGACCTATATGAGAGATAGTTTCTCATAAGAAGTTAGATTTCTTGAAGGGAGAAATTGATATGGTTTTTGACTTAGAGATTTACCGAATGTTAATTAAAATCTATAGGACGAGATCCTAATAGACGATGCCTTATTTTGAAATTTGCAAGCTAATCTACACATTTGCAGCTGATATCAGAATTACTTCTGATCATTGGAGATCAGCTGTTGATTTTCAAAACCCATTTTAAAACCTCTTCGACGTTCTAAGCAAGAAATTCGAACTGGAACATCTACGGAAAATGCAATTCAATTTTTATTTAAATAAGTATCATTAGTATAATCAGAATATGAGTAAATGTGGAGAAAGAAATAAAAACATATAAAATCGAGTTAGGTGAAAATAAAGTACTACCAAGCGATTGTGGAAGCCTCACTTGAATTTTGTGTTTCAGGTTCTGACAACAAACACTAATTCATTGCGATGATTATCACTATAATATTATCAAAGCTGAAAATAATTATAAAAATTATTGGTTTTTAGATACTGCTGCTTTATAGTTCAAATTGAAACTTTCAGCTGATCAACAAAAACATCATCAAGTTCCCTTTTCCCCCTTACTCTTCAATACGCGGCGTCCTTTAGATTTTGCTACTTCTCGTGTGGGAGGTTAAGAATTATTTATGTTTTCTTTTGTGCTTTTATTTTTCTTTTATTTATTTATGATATTATGTAATGTTTTACTTAGTTTATTATATGATTTATTATTTATATGCGAATAAGAATTTACATCCTATTTATGTTATTATTTATATTAATGTACGTTTAAACTTTTTCTTGCGACATAATATTGTCGTCGATTTTCTCCTGTCTGAATTTCTGTTTTGTATCTTGCGATGCTTGATGGCGAATAAAATTGCGATATTTCACTCAGATATATGCAAATCAGAATCCTGTATCGTCACGAGGATGAAATTATTTGCACTTCGCATTCCAAAAGGATTTCTTACATTTTGTTGCCGCAAGCCGTTCACACGTTAAGCCAACCAGATCGGAAACATACGGCAGCCGTCCAAACTATGTTGCGGCTTCTTATTACCAATCCCACAGTCAACAAGTGGGATTCGAATCTCATTGGAATGGAATCGGTCAAGAAAAGGTGTAAACCTTTTCTTGAAGGATTATCACAACAGGATCTTAATATTCTGCATCAGTACTGTGGAATATCAGTCAATCACCCACTATCTCTCTCTCTCTCTCTCTCTCTCTCTCTCTCTCTGTGTGTGTATGTTCCATTGCACACTTTCCTAGTATTTTTCAACAGTACGTCTCTCCTAAATAAGCGGATTAATTGGTATGGTGCAGTTTAACGACATGCTGAGATGCGTGACTGTATCACCCTTGGTTTCTTTACTTGGGTACAGCTTAAGTTTGTTTTTCCCCATTAATATTTTCAGAACTGAAGGAGGAAAAACGACACCAGTGTTTGTCCAGTTCATAGTGACAATTAAATTCTATACAATGAATACATTTTAAAAGTGTCGATAGAATTCCAACATCTCATCTGCTTCCCCCTTCTCTTTATGTCACGTTGCAAAGACGTCAGTAACGAAATGATTTCATTCATTTGGACATCCCGATGCTAATTTCTCTTGCCAATGACCGAAACATTTTGATATGCGAAATTTTTGTTCAAAAAGCACCACAGTTCTGTAAGCACCATGAATGCACGCGAAAGAAGAACACCTGCGAGCATTTGATCTGTTTTATAAATAGATTTACAAAATGTCAGTAATGAATTCCCCCGGGGTGATATGTCAATAATTTTGCTACATCATTCAACAGCCACAGAAAGAGTGATAAGTCAGCTTGATAAAGGGGAGCGAAGCAAAACTATTGCCGAAACATTTACCAGTCATTGTGGAGTAGGAACTGCTATGACGTCACTCCATGAATGTAGAATATGTCGTCATGGTTGTTCGTTTTTCTCCTTTGCTCTTATAAAACACGATGAGATCTTCATCGTTCCACTTAGTTTCAAGTTAGTGGATGGTGTAGGAAGGATTTCGTTGCAATGGCGAAAGTCTTTGTAAGTGGTTTCTTTTTTCCTAGTTAGTAAAGAGTCCTATAATAATTATCATCTAATCATAAAAAATATGAGTATTATATGTGAAATATATACCTTTTGGGGTATATTTGGAAATATATACCTTACAATATTTTATATATTTAATATACAATAAAAATAAACTTACATATTATATTAGATTTATTGAAATTATTTTGTTATTTTGTAAATTATCTTAAAAATTTAATATTTTCGAAGTACACCTTTTTTATATTAAGATATAGTTTAATGTGTTTCGCGCTGTTTTTATGAGCATGCAGAAGGTAGGGCATTGATTAGACCTTATTTTGTTTCTTCTTATAGTTCTTGATAGCCAGTTTTTCAGTACTGATATCTCTCTACCTAGTGGACAGTCATCCGTGGTGGCATGATCCTTCTGATCGAGAAAATTGTACGATTAGCAATGAAACCTGCATTGATGCTGGTGGAGTATTATGTCAGGGAAATACAAGCAAGCCACGTAGACCTTGTGATACCTGTTTAATTACTTCAGGTGATTATTTTACCACCATCCTTTATGTGGTTACAAAAATTGCATACGAAAGCTTATTTTAATAAAACCTTTATACAAATATGAATTTTCATATTTTCTTATCGTTCTGTAAATTGCTATCGCAAACCGAGTGTGCATCTGCTTCATACGCATTTATTATATGAATAGTGAGATAATTACTTTGGAATAGTTTGCTGAAAAACAAGATTCATTTAGAAGTTACACACTGAAAGGGAATGAACTGTTGTTGATGTTTCCTTTTTGGTGTATGAGAATGAACTCAGCTGGGATCATTGTTACTACTTGGATATACTGAAATATCGTAGTCTTTTTTTTTTCACACACTGCAAGACGGGGTTAATTTCCAATTATTTTGGTCACATTTATGAATTAGCTACAGATATCGATTTTGTAACAAGCGCCATCTATTGTAACCGATGTCCTCTAAACTAAAGCGATCGTGTTCTATTTCACTTATCAGTTTACAAACAAGCAACAAAAACCACTTTTCAACGAGCGCCATCTATTGTACACTTATGCAATGTTTAAGTGTATAATAGATGGCGATATTTCCTCTCGGTTGTTCAAATATCTTCCGTTCTGGGAAGATATCTTTTTTTTTTTTTTTTTTTTACAAAGATTAAATTACTACAGTTACCGAAGTGTAGCCTGTAAAATCTGACAGTGACCACATAGTATGACCACCTGTCATTTGCTTTGTTTACAATAAAATAATAAAACAAAAGTAAGATTTCTCTTAGTGATCAATAATAACAGTGAGAACTAAATTTATTTTCAGACGAAGGAGGACGATGCGAATGTGGAAAACACCATCATAAGGGCGGACCTCGTGGACCCCCACCTGGACCTCCTCCTCGCGGACCTCCACCACCTGGACCTCCTCCCCATGGACCTCCACCTGGCCGACCCCGTGGACCTCCTCCTGGTCATCATGGCTTTCGTTTTGGGTTCGTTTATAAATGCAGGGAGGGTCTTATGTGTGAGAATAAGACGTGTGTTGTCAGACCAACAACATCAGAGCCTGTTGCAGCAGAGTCAACCTCTTTACCGCCTGGTGGAACGGAAATAACCTTGACAGCTGAGGAGTAAAAACTGGACTTCCTGCTCAGGATAAATGCTATATTCTCCAGATAATTTTCATGTTTTAGCATTTAAAAATGGAATCCTACATCAAAATATTGTATTGTAGAAAATCCTACATCTGTATTATTTTATTAATAAATTAATTGCAGAACAAATATCATCATTTTTAGGATTCTTATATGCTAAGTTCTGTTTTCTTAGGTGGTTATAAAAGTAGTTTTTAAATAATACAATAAACAGATTTAAAAAAAACATTCGTATTTTTGCTTCTCTGATTTTAATGTTCGGTAAAAATAAAAGACACGGTACAACAAGGGCTATCTATTACAAATCATAAGGGGAAACAGATAAATAAATACTTGAATTAAATAGTATTTTAAATTTGTAGTCAACAATACAGTATTCGTTCACACGGTTTATTCGGGTATCACTAATTTTATTGTGAACATACAAACAGATATTCTTCGTTCGTTAAATTACGTATCTGTCATATCTCACTAGGCTTAGCGAAAATGACCAATTTTTTATGCTGCCTCTGAGCGTGGACAGCTCATTTGCAAGGTGATGAATGCACGTGATATGATAGTCACGGAATAAAATGCGATAAGAATAATTTAGATCATTAAAGTTAAATTTATTAACTAACAAATTAATACGGCTATTATCTTTATCGTTAATATCTCTGTTATTAATAACGATATCAATAATAATATTATCGTGTGTCTGTGTGTGAGAGAGAGAGAGAGAGAGAGAGAGAGAGAGAGAGAGAGTCATTGAGAAGTACCATAGTGCAAGACCACAATACAATGAAAATAATCTAAAAGAAAAAAGAATTTAAAATAAAATTAATAATGTCTCCTAGAATCAAACCCATGATCCTGACTATATAGTTTCCATTTTATAAATAAAATGATTTATTGCATGATTCCCTTGAGTTGCTGTGAGCCAAAAAAACCTTCATTGAATGCTTCGGTCAACTTCTGCACTCAGGAAGTTCTGTTTGTCCGTACAAACCTTCTCCGAACAGCGATCTCGATCCTGACAGACTGTCTTAGGACCACAGGGAAGCCTCTTTAGACCAGCAACGTGAGTTATTTTTGTACTGATTAAACACCAGGGATATCTCACCTTTTGAGAAACCAGTCAGCTCTGTTGTTTTCAAAATGGCGGCTCCAGCGCCAGACGAGCACCCTCAGTAAGCACTTGATTGAACTCCCGAAGATCCTTTGTTTTCCCATTACGATCAACACTATTGACGATTACTGACCAGTAGAAGCATTTTTAAATAGTTGCCTACAACACGTAGTAACGTACGTGCCAATCATTTTGCATATATGCTGCGTAAGTGATGTTTACTTGCATTTGCATAAAGGTTTCTAATTCAGTGACCGGCGTGTGTAGCATACTTCGCATTCTTAAACTTAAGAATTATGGTGTATGCTTAAACTTAACAATTTTTGGAGATGATTCCTTTATGAGCTCACTTAAATTTTAAGAAAAATCACAGAATGCTGCGCGTATTGCACTTGTTTAGTTTTTCGTATTCACCTTTTATCAACAGAATGTAAATGCAATCACTCATCTGAAGTACAATTTTAATTGAGCACGTGTCAAATGTTTTTCCCATTTCTAAACAGCAAATCTGAAACATTCCGAATAAATACACTTGAAGATATTGAGATGCAGAAATTTTATGACCATATGAGAAATAATTACAAAAGAAATTCCGTTGGTTTCTTGAATTTTTCAAGGAAATGTATCTCACTGCTAAAAGCAAAGCGAAACGAACGGTTTGAGGACCATGAAAGACGAATATACAAATGTACGGGTTTATCAATCGGATTTCACTGTGCCGCACGGGTGTTGTCGCTTAGTGGATGGCGTCATTTGTGAAGTCGCTCTTTCGTAACGTGGTAATCTATGTTTACACCTATTTCGGCTGATAGCAACAAATATGATTGGTCATCTTTTACGAAACTAAAGAGAAACGCCACACACACACACACACACACACACACACACACACACTACTACGCAGTTAAGAAAAGAGCAAAAATAAATGTTTAACTTGAAAAGTAAATTTATTTCATGTTAGGATAATAAAAGAAAACTTGTAAAAAACATTTACAAATTTAAAAAAGTTTTGAAAGCGATACGATTTAGACAGTAATATCACTTTTGGTATGAGTTGTCTTGGTATTTATTATTGATAGAGAATTTATTTACGAAACACAGACAATAAAAAGCGTACTTTCTTTAGCAGAAATTCACAAATGGGGTTTTCTTCAAAATCAAGTATCTCCGAATGATACAGAGACTCACTTATAAAATTTGAATGAAAGGTAGTTTTTAGCAGCATCGGGAAACTACTGCCGTTAACGTGCTGCCATCTTTAGGAGTGTATGAGAATTATAACAAACCTGAAAATCCTAACATGACTCTTTCTGTGTGACGCGAATTACTGGTTTTGTTTACAGCTACTATTTTTTTAGCAACACATATGCAAACTATCACATGCAATTAGATATGGGAGACTAACAAATTTGAATATAAGAAACGGTTTGTGGTGTGGCTCATTTTGTATAATGTACGTCTGTATTTATGTATGTGTGGGTGGATTTTAAGCAACACGAAAATACATCAATGGCTTGTTTTCACTCAACAGCAAAGTCAACGTTATTTGCTCTTTCATATAAGTCTCTAACAAAAAAAAAAAAAAAAAAAAACGATTTTTGTGTGTGGTTCTACGTAGTATTTTTTTTTTAACTTTTGCTTTCAATTGGGATTTTGATTTATTTTTAATCTCATTTCCACACACACACCAAAGATTGGAAAATTTTCGCTACTGTGGGTTATCTGGAACTTTGCTCAAGAAACCAAACAGAACTTTTTTGAAGTAACTTCAAGCCACCAAAAGAGCGCTAGTAGACGAAAATCGTGTAAAACTTTCAGACAATCGGACCAAGATTTTTTTTAAAAATCCACAGCTGTTTGAAGATCGGAGGAGTTATCCAAAAATTTAGCATACACACATTTTTAAAATAGTTCTTGTAAAGTAATAAAGCAACAAAAGAGCATCTGCGAATCATTGTAACAACAGTGAAATGTATACTTGGCAAATGCAGTCCTTATAAGGACTGGCTTAAAGGGGCGAAGCAAGAATGCTTTTCATCTTCCCCGTTATCTGTAGAGAGCAGTGTAGGGATAAGGTGTTATTGAGCTATTAAAGCTCTGATCAATGCAGGAGGGTAACAGAAATAGCCGAGCCTCAGTTAGAACTTCATTGGCTACAGCAATGCTATCCGTTACCCTCCAAGGGTATTGGATTCTGTATCGGAAGCAAATGCAGTGTTATGACAGCATTATATATACGAGATTTATATAGTATTTTAATGGTGTAGCTTTTTAAATGATTGGTTTTAATTTAGTAATAAAGATAGTTCTTTCTTCATATATAAAAGACATATCACTTTTGATTAACTTTTATATTTCTTAAAATATATTTAACAGTCTTTATTTTATCCATAAAGACTTTTTTCACAATATAACGCATATTAAACTTCTGTTGATTGTAATGGCAACATGAGTTTATGATATTTGTATTGTATTACAACAGAAGTCTCAATTATTAGGCAATTTGAAAGTGAACATCAAAAATGCCTTTCGGATAAACTCGTTGTGTTTAATAACTAATCATTTGCAGTAAAAGTAGCAGATTCGTTTTATTTTTCAGAAAACCATTAAGGGATTGCTTAATGGTTTTCTGAAAAAGAAAAAAAACGAAAATAAAGTATTGATTGCATACGTTTTATTTTATAAATGCCTTTATTCTTTACTATTTTATTTTCCCTGCGCAACAATAATGTTTATGAATTTCTTTTTTAAAAGATAAAATTGAAATTTTGCATTATACAATTTTATTCCTTAGGATTAGTTCGTCATTTGCTGAAGGAAAACAAAACCGAAATGTTGAAGCAAAAACATAAATTTAAAAAGGTGCATTCTGAATATGGGATTGTGTCGAAATCGATAGCCCTCATTCCGATCGTGCAGTAATAAAGCTGTTTCACGTGGAAGTCCGTCGAGTCGTGGTGGCGGCGGTGGCGTTGACGGGAGGGAGGTTAGTGGTACGGTGATGACATCGCTTGCGACGAAAAATTACTTTCTCGGCGTTATCAGCAGATTTCTTTTCGCGTAGGGCATCCGCTAAGTCTGTAAGATAATTCAGATCCGTCAAACATTTTGAAATTTATACCGAGAGAAAAGAAATGTTAATCAAACTCCCACTGTTAATAAAACAATACAAGTCTGATTAATATAACAATAAATATACAAAGAAAGGTTGACCATGAAGGGAATTCCGCAGTGGAATATGCATGTATTCCGGGGAGCTTATAAACTAAAAGCATACGAGATTAAACATAATTATACAACTGCAAAGAATACTGTTCGTGCATAACAAATACATTTATAAGTATACTGCCTGCTAGGTAGGTTTAGTTGTATTAGTTGGAACTCCAGTCCAGTATATTATGTGTATTGATTGCATACTTTTGCTGGATGAAAGAACACTACCACCTCCTTATGAGACAGGCTAACTCACCTCCAGTTGAGAAAGTTACTTTGAACTCTTTAAAATTGAATAGCTTGACAAACTGAGACGGTGTGCATTTCACTGATATAAACAACCCTCACAACGCATTTAAAACACCTAAAGACTGTATCTAAAAAAAAAAAAAATGTAAATTAACTAAAGAGAATATCAAAAATAATTTGCTTCTTTTTAGGAAAATACGAGCATATAGTCCTTATAAGAACTGGCTTAAAGGGAAGAAGCAAGAATGCTTTTCATCTTCCCCGTTATCTGTAGAGGACAGTGTAGGGATAAGGTGTTATTGAGCTATGAAAGCTCTGATCATGGCAGGAGGATAACAGCAATAGCCGAGCCTCAGTTAGAACTTCACTGGCTACAGCATTGCGATCCAATACCCTCCAAGGGTATTGGATCCTTCACGCTGTTCATACGAGCTTCACTATTTAGAATATTTAATAAAGATAAGATATATATGCTTCAAATTTCATTATAAGTTAAACTATTTGTCATAGTTTTTAAAAATTTTAAACACGATTCTTGTTATTATTTTAATATTATATATAATACTTGCAATACTATTATATGCAATTCAGAAGAATTCTTTTCATATTACCATTTAGAGAGACAATATTACTAAATTGTTTATATTAAATATTACTAATTGGTTTGTACCATAGTATTATAAAGAAAACTTACCTAAATTTGCTGATTCGGCATTCTGCGCACAGAGCAGTACCAGCAGCGCCATCGCAGCGAAGATAATCTGGAAATAAACGTATTTTCAGTTTTATTTTTCCGGTTAATCAAATAAATACTACACAAACCAGCTTATAGTTCTTATATTAATTATAACTGAAGCCAGAGTCCAAATTTAGAGGGTGCCCTCTTCCTCTATTTTTTATATCCTATTCTACGAACTCACCTCAATGTGGTCTGACGAATATACATACCAGTTTGCTTTCCATAATTCCACCGTATGTTACCTTCGGTACCAGTATAATGACTAGCAGAATAGATCGACTATTTATACAGAAATAAATTATACAACATGCGTCATTCTCACCTTTGTCGTTTCTTTCTTAATATTTGCCCTTTTACGAATATATGGGACACAAAAGAAAGGATTAGTCAGTATGCCAATTACTTTATTTATCAGTTATTATTGCATTGGGATATACCAATATTCCACACATTATCGAGCAATGGCATTCATCTTCTTTGTGAAAAGATATGATTCATTCGTCTATTTCCATCTCTCTTTTTATCTGCTTCTGTATGAATGCCATTATGAAGACTGTCATTAAAATAGTTAATAGCTAGAATAGCATTATGTATTCTAGCAACTACTTATGATAACTATTATTATTTATCTCTTTTAGCCCCGTCTGCAATGTTCCAATATTTTTTATATCTCGGTTACGCTATCTCGATAATATTGTATTAGCTACGTTTCTGAAATCGTGTTTTAACATCTGCAAGACTTTAATTTCATCGAAAGTCGTAGAATGAAGCACTTTTGTTACAGAAATGTGTACATTAATTTCCTGTTAATTCTCCTAGGAGAGGACAGAACAAAGTTTCATTGACAATAGCAAAAAAATAGTCACAATATAACCGTGTAACTCTTCCAAACTTCATTAGGGCAAAGAAAGAAAATATTACGAAGCAAATAATGCTTGAATGATATCACAGACAGCAACAATGATAAATTATTATCTCCCTGAATGCTAGTTTTGTTAGCTGAGGGGCTTGCATGTTCGCGAAGAGGTGAGTAGAAATGCAGAAAACTAACAGATGCTGCCATCTGGCGTGAAACGTATTTACTCAGGAAAAAAAAAATTAAAAAAGACAGTATACCTAAAAAGTGATTGTAAAACCATATTTGAATAGCTTTCACTCTAATATAATTTAAGCAAAGTGACATCTTCACGTTGCAGACCACTAGTGTTTATTTAAGCCGTGAGATGGCGCTATTTCATGAAACCAGTAGAATAGGAATTGGGGCAGAATGCATATTGCCTGGCATTCATCCTATGTGACTTCTTCCGGTAGGAATACGTACAGAATAGAGTTATGTTGCGTACAATCATTGCGACAAACCTACCATGTGACAGGTGCTTTCCACATCGAATGACTGAAACTTGACCTTGTGTCCTGAAAAGAGGGGGGGGGGGTCATGCAGTTTTTAAGATATTACATAATAACATTAGAAAGGGAATAATTAGAATAATTAGAAAGGGAATCATGAATAAATTCTGATAAAAAAATGAAAAATACTAAAATTCTCAGCAGTTTATTATAATATTAAAAGAACAAAAGACCAAAAAATTATGAACATCAGACGAATAAAATAGTCTCAAGAATAGAGTACAAAAACTGTCACCAGATGTCTCTAGCTGTCTTTGGATATTTCCCACCTTACCTTATTTTTTCCTCACGTCGTTGGGAAAATTTAAAAAGTAAACTTAATTAATTAATAAAACGTTTGTATTTACATTTTATATTAGTTAATTATTATTTGTGAAGAAAACCTAAGAATTTTGTTAATTGTTCATATTTTTCTCACACAGTAAAAGAAATTATTAATAGAAGAATTATAATAAAGCTGTTTTGAAAATACTTATCATCCGGGTGCAATGAAGAAGAAATTATTACCCTTGGAGGGTAATGGATGGCAATGCTGTAGCCGACGAAGTTCTAACTGAGGCTCGGCTATTGATGTAACCCTCCTTCCATGATCAGAGCTTTATATATTATTACCCTTGGAGGGTAATTGATGGCAATGCTGTAGCCAACGAAGTTCTAACTGAGGCTAAGCTATTGCTGTAATCCTCATGCCATGATCAGAGCTTTGTATAGCTCAATAACACCTTATCCCTACATAGCTCAATAACACCTCATCAATAACACCTCATCTTCCCCGTTATCTGTCCTCTACAGATAACGGGGAAGATGAAAAGCATTCTTGCTTTGCCCCTTTAAACCAGTTCTTATAAGGACTTATCATCCGGCAGGAAAAAGGATAGAAGAAGAGTCCTTTTTAGGACTTCCAGGGTAACAAATGGCAATGCTATAGTAAATGAAGTTTTAATTGAGGCTCGGCTATTGCCGTTACCTAGTCATGACTGGAGCTTTTAGCTCAGTAACACCCCATTCACAAAGATTTTCTTCATTCATATGACGGGATAAAGAGTCAAGGACTCAGTGTCCATCTCCCAGTTTTTTTAAGAACTTATCATCCACTACCGTGTGGTGGCCGAGATAAGAATAGTCCCAATGTAGCTCATGCATGTCGATTCAAATGGCACTAACTAATGAATCACATCTCCCTTCCCACAGAAACTGCTGTATAGACTCAAGCAAAACCATATGTTGCACTGGCCACATATGGTTTTGCTTGACACTACCCTGTCGTGAACGTGTTAAAACTAAGAAATATATAGTGGATAGTGAATATATTTCAGATAATACGGAAATTGGTTGAAGAAAATTAGCATTTCAACTCAATTGTTTGCTTTCTTTTTTTTGGGTCGCGCGATCTTTTGTTAATACCGCACCAATCATATGCACTTCTTCATAGCTGCTCTTTCTCTACTGGCCAATCATCGTGCACAGCTTTCCCTTCCCATTAGTCATTTGTGAAGGATTGTTCATTACGTATCTCAAGTCTTGTAAATTACTGATAATTTTTGGTTGAAATAATGGGAAAGAAGATGACGCTATTTGGGTAGATAATTTTGACGTTGCACACAAGGAAACCCTCTCGAGGCCAGAAGAAGTGATGGCGAATAGGAGCTTCTTGGTAAGTCATACCCATTTTAATTTTTTCTGAAAACTTTAGTTTCCGAAAATCCTCTCATATATCATGCACCACGATTTTTTTGCTTAAATATTTGGGAAAAAATGCGCGTTATATTCGAGTAAATAGGGTAATTTTTTTTAGCTTTCAAATTCTTAAGTATGGATCATTGATTAAAGACTGGATTTATAAAACGCACAAAAGAGAGCAGATATAGAAATAAGCAATTTCACTCCTCTCATTGATGATAAATTATTTATATTAAGTAAAAATGTATAGTATCTTTATAAATTTTGTTCTATTAAAAATAAATCATATTTTTTGTTTAAATGTACAAATAAAGCAGACATTTATAATGAAATATAATTTTATTTATTTATTATTATTATTATTTTGATAAGGGTATTTTGATAAGGAACTTGGTAATAATGAAAATTTAAGAAGGGGTACACGGATATCTGAAGTTTGAGAAACACTGGTTTATCCAAATATTTAGCCTGAAACAGGTGTATATTTCGCTGTTCGTTTTCTTAAATTCCGCTTCGAATTTTAATTTTAATTTGAATTTTTGATAATGAATCAGCTTAATATGCACTTCTTACTTTTTTTTTCAGCGTCATTTCAATTTTGAATGTGAAACATATTGATTGTGCATTCTGTGTTTAAGTGACTTTGGACAATTTTTGACTTTGGTTTTAACTGTGCACTTATTTTTGGATTTTTGATAGACAAAACTTTAAAGATAAGTAGTTTATAAATTATAAACATATTAATAAGAAGCGCATTTTGCTAAAATGCGAAAATCCGTCGTTGGGAAGCATGCTTTACGTTGCCCTCAATAATTGTAGTTTACCTTTAATTATCAAATTTGCAAATTATTGATTTTATCGATTTTTTTTTAAAATAAGATTTTATTGTTTTTAAACTCTTAAAAATAATAAATAACGTAACTCAAATTTAATAATTAATAGAAAAAGAAGAAGAATTTATCAATGCAAAATTTATTGTCATTTAGATGAGTAATTTGAAAGAGAAAAAGTTATCGGGAGCAGCTTTTCTCAAAAGTTTCGAAAGAGAAAAGGAAGAGCAAGTAAAGAAAGCACAAGCGATATAAGGAGATTTGGAATTTTAACATTTCACATTTGGAATTTCACAAAGACACCAAAGAGAACGAGTTTTCATAAGAACCAACACCAAAAGTTATAAAAATTTCAGCACCAGCCGTTGGAGCAGCTTGTACATTCTCATCCACAAATACCAACGATTTTCCCGAATCAGCTGATACTGACGTAACAACCATTTGTGGGGATTCCATAACAGTTGATGATTCCAAAAATGATGAGGTAAACGATGATAGCGACAAACAGAAATTACGAACAGATGATCCAATTAAAAATCAAGATTATTTTATTGAAATCTAAAAATAATGAAACTGATCCATATTACTGGCCAGAGATAAATATCTTTTGAATGATCAAGACAGAAAATTTTTCAAATAATTAGTATCAACGAATGCATAAAAATTCTGAAATTGTCAAACGTTCATGGCTTCTATATTCCAGGGAAAATGATGCCGTTTACCGCTTCTGCTGCAAAATTTTTAATCCTGTTTCATCAGAGCAAAGAGGCCTCACGTCACTAAGTGGTTTCGATGATTGGAAAAATACCATCAGAAAACTTCAAATGCATGAGACTTCACAATCCCATATTCGTTGTTTTTCTGAGAGGAATTTGAAATTTGAAACGATTGATGCAGACCAACAAAGAATTTTTGACGATGAAACACAACGCTGGAAAGCAGTTTTAATACGATTATTAACAATAAGACGTTTTTCCAAGCTTAAACTGATTAAAAATTCTTTGTGAACAGCAATGACCCAAGAAAGATTGGTTGGTCTTGCAACTATATCAATAGAGGTGGACATAGCTTATAATTTAAATTTAGAAGAGCTTATAAACAGCTTTATTGTGCGATATCCCCGTAGAGCAAACATTTAATTAATATTATAATGTAATTGTTTTGCATTAATGTTTGTCTTTTAATTAAAAAAAATAGCAATTAGAGATTTTATTATATTTTTGTCTTATAATCCATCACGAATGATATTTAATTGTTTGCCTCAGGGCGCGATCTAATCTGGCGACCACCCTGCTGAATGGCTACCATTGGAGAATGAACTGCCCAATCAATCTTCAAAAGTTAGATAGGGCAAAATGGTCTCGCCTGTTCTCTATGCGGGAATAAGACGCGTTGGCTGATTTTCTTTTGACACACCGATACACACAAATTCTTCATTTCTAGAAAAAAGCCTCTCGTTATTTCTAAATTCCTGGAAAATTATTAAATACAGAAAACTTATGTTTTTAACAAAAACAAACAAAATTAGAATCAAATAAATAGTTCTTGATCTTCTGTGCTTATTTGCACTAATTTTTGAAACTTGCATTAGACTCAACGGAAATTAAAAAAAAAACTCACCTTAATTAAAATAGACAGATTTTCTTTTAAATAGCCATTTCATGTTGTGTTGTATTATTTTATGCTGCACTTTATATAAACAAATTAATGAAATTATTTTATTCAATAAAGCGTACACGTGCTAAATCTTTATTCAACTTTTCATTCATTTACAAATGAAAAATACTACTTGTGTAATACATTTGTTTTTTTATGCTGTGCACTAAAACGATCTTTTAATCTAAAACACGCTTTTGTATATTTCGCCGATGATCCTTCTTGGTATCACTTTGTTAGTGCTCTTATGAGTACAGAATACCGAATCAGCGAATTCAGGTAATTTTTCTTTTCGCAAACTTGACAGACAAGTCAGTCAAGTTTGCGCTTGCAACTATTGCAAGTCCAGCTGACCCTGCACGTAGTGCAAATCCAAGGCAACTCGTAGTAAAGGTAGAATAAGCTCTGCTTACTATTCTTAATATTTATCCTTAATGCAAAGCACATCTGGAGGAGATGTATGATGCTATGTATTAAAGGCAGGGGACCACTACCCAGACCGGTTTCGACCTTTATCGAGGTCTCGTCACTGGGAGCCAGGCTAAGAAATAAGAAATACTAAGTTTTAAGTAATACAGAGCTTATAAATATTTTACCAACACAAGTCACCATAAGGTAAGACTATTACATTATAAATCACGTTAATGAGACACGCACATTGTCACGCACAATACCAATTTTTTGTATGATTTAGAACCATCGGTTATAACCTAGTCTGTAACCTTCATTTTGTGCTTACTGATTTGTATTCCCTGAGGATGCCAATAGAAACAGATTGGCGAAACATGTAGGAGGATAAAAATAAAGCTACTTGATAAAGATTTTATAAAAAAGTGTAATAGTCTTATGAATAATTGTCAAGAAAAAATTCAACACCATAAGGTACTTTGACTTTATTAAATAAAAATCTCAGGATGAGAGATAGATGAAGAAAGTTTTTTTACCTTGGGTATAATATATGTTAAAGATACCAAGTTATTTTAGAATAGTTATTTAAGATATTTAAGAATAGTGATCAGAGCTTATTCTACCTTTACCATGAGTTGTCTTGATCTTGCACTACGCTTTGGAAATGGAGTAAAAAACCAGGTTTATATTTAAAATAAATTGGTATCTTTAACACACACACACACACACACATATATATATATATATATATATATATTTGTCTGTAACTACGTTTACACAAAATAACTAGAATGAATAATTACAAAATAGTAATAATAATAAAACAGAATACCTTCACGTTTTCGAGACTTCTGGTGGATATAATTTCTCACACCCCTTCATGTTCTATATAAAAGCTTCCCAAAGTAACGCGTTTTGAAGATGGGATGTGATTTGATTCAAAGGAATTGTGATTTGCGTTCTCTCCAAAATATCAGAATCACAACGTAAACCAGGAGACCAGACCTGCGCACAATAGTTCAAGCGAGATCTTATCAAGGCCTTGTAAAGAGGCAAAATAACATCCTTATCTTTACATGTGAACGTTCGTTTCAGCATTGCAATTATCTTTTCAGTTGCATTTGCAATCTTGTATTTGATACATGGCCCCTGAACTTCAACTTCCTATCTATTAACACCCCAAGATCCCTAGCCCCATCAGTTTCTTCTAGCCTAATCCCACCAATATAATACGACATTGGATATCTAATCATGCCGAAGTGAATGACTTTACATTTACTAACATTGAACTGACACCCATTTTCCCATCCCCACAATTCCAGCCTATTCAAATCATCCTGCAAGTACTGCATATCAGCAGCATTCCTGATTACCCTACCTACCTTTGCATCATCAGCAAATAGCTGTATGTCGCTTGTCAAATCCTTCCCAATACAGATTGAATAACTGTACATTAATAACTGCATCCATTCCCCTTGTCTAGTTCAATGGTAGCATTGTTATAGAATGTGAGCAAGTTGTTAAAACATGACCTTCCCTTAGTAAACCCATGTTGTTCATTGCAAAGTAGTGATTCACTGTCAACCCATTTCTGAAAGCGAGCCCTGACCAATTTTTCCAAAATCTTCATCATCACTCCTGAGATACTAATTGGGTGATAGTTGGATACATCGGTCTTTGCATCACCCTTGTGCAATGGAATTACCATACATTCCTCCCATTCCTGCGGAATCTTCCCTGTTCTGAGACTCATATTAAACTTCCTCGTCAAAGGAATGGCCACTTCAGCTGAACACTCTTTTAGCACACGTGCTGATATCCCATCAGTCCCTATTGCTGAACTGTTATTCAATTTGTGCAACAGCTCTGATACCTCGTTCTCACACACTTGCGTTTCTTCATCTAGTGAAGACGAAACTGTGAGCTCAATGTTGCGTTCACCAGGTTGATACTTTTAACAAAATGGGCACTCATTAACCGAACCATCTCTTCTGCGTCTGTAACCCTCACGCCATCTGGATTTAGAAGAGCTATTCTTTCATATTCGTTCTTTCTTTTACTCGCAGCATATCGATAGAATTCTTGTGGGTTGTCTTTAGCACGCAGAGCTAGCCAGTTTCTTATATATTATATTGTAATTTTAATTTCTTATTTAATAGTTAGAGATAGTAATAGTAACTTTCTCATATGTTCGGTTACATTGCAGACTTGATGGAAAAGATACGTTCGAGGCGTTCTCCTGACCGCGCTGAAAGAGCGCTTTTTCGTCAAAAGCGATGTAGAGAACGACCTACTACAGAAGCGGGAGGAAAATAATTTTTATGATTGAACACTTGAAATTCTGTCTTCAGATCGATTATTATCCAGTAATCAAAGTGCACGCTTTTAAAGTGGCTCTCATTGCTTCTGTATCCTCATGCATTCCTGTAATCATTCCTGTAATCCTGTGAATGTAGCAGTTTGTAATATGACATTTTAGTGCATTCACTGAATAAATTTTGTTAAAGCAAAGTGTTTACATTTTTTTTCACTTTGAGCTAATACTCTCAGCAAAATATCTTTAATTAAAGATTCCTTTAATAGACCTTCCTTTAGTAAATCATCAGTTACTTTAATAACTTGTTGTATTCATTAAAGAATTGTATTTTAAATCATCTACGATGTGAATATACTGAAAGATAGAAACCATTTTAAGTGACTTTTGCCGAGTTGCTCTAAGTTTTATTAACGTAAAATCTCAATAATTTCATAACATCATTAATAGTGGTATCTCTGATTACAGAGGTTGTTTCATGTTAAGTAGAATTTAATTTATTTTCCATTTTATGGATTACGACTTTCTAATATATAGATATTTGAGGTCCATTGAAAATATTAGATTCTACGAACACAGCAAAAGTTTATGATCATATTACAATAATTATTAAATAAATAATAATTATTCATATGAAAACAAAGGGAAAAAAATTCAAGAAATCTAAAATTGAAAATATCCAAAGAGAAAGTGCAGCTTTTTAAATTACGAAAATGAATAATCGCACTTTTTATGTATTAAAATATTTAAAATTTAAATATTGCAAGATATGATTAGTCGAAATAACCAATAAATCAAAACCAAGGTGAAGTTATTAATGCCCAACACATCCAGTCCAGTCCATTACTATGATGAACATTCTTGTTATGTACTTGGAAACGAAACAAGGAATTTAACGTTCTTGAGTGTATTTTGGATTCAGTTTTGCTTGTATCTTTAGATGGTCTTCGAACTAACATTAAATGAAATGTACACACTACACATACCCCCCCCCACCTCTTTCTAATTGTGTAAAATACTATGAGTAAGACAAATGACGACAGTTTACTCAACACATTTGTGTGTGTGTGTGTGTGTGTGTGTGTGTGTGTGTGTGTGTGTGTGTGTGTGTGTGTGTGTGTTTCCGATGTCGGAATCTAAAGTGAAGCACTTTCTGTTCCTACTATTATTGATGCGTCTTAGTTTAATTGTTTCCTTAAAGAACTAATAAACTTAGTGAAGAACTCAGTAACTAGTAAACTCAGCGCGCTGTAATAAATAATGAGAGGCGTGAGATTAGTGTTTCTGTGCACATGCACTAAAATAATCAACTGGAAATAAAATACTTGCATAGAAAGAAAGAGAGAAAGACAACAAGAAGTTTAAATGTGCGTAAGTTACATTCATATATAAACTTACGTGCTTAAGTTTATATAAAGAATAAATTAACAATATATGGAAGTCTTTAGAAATCGAAGTATGACATATGTTTTTAGTATCTTTTAATTCAAGAAAGACATGTAAATATACAAAATCATTCTGTTTGAAAACAGTTATTTAAGCTGCTGGCACGTGGTTCCATCTATCCTCCTTGAAAAAAAAAACTATAATTAAAATGTAAATATTAATCTAAATCAGAAAAATAGATGTAATCTAACTTTGGATTGTCTGCTAAGACATGATTGATGATAATTAACGATCTTCAGCAGTACAAATATATGCATGTAAAAGGGCGAGATGGTTCAATTCCTTATGATGAAAATGCAACAGAAACCAAATAAAATAATAAAGAGAAAGATAAAACATTTTCTGTAAATTTCGCAAAAAAAAATATATATATATATATAGTAACACAACATTTTATCAGCATCCATTCTAGAAAGCATAAATCTCACTGTTAGATAAAATCAAAATATAAAGAAATTTAATCAATTCACAGTTGAGTACTCATGGTCTAAATTTCGTAATCGACAACTTGAACCTCAGCCCAGCACAACCAGAAGCCGCCTCCACGAGCCAAGGCTTGGCTCGTGGAGGCGGCAAACAAACTCTAGAGGCCTAGCTTAAGAGAGCAAACACGTGATGCCAATATCAGTGGAAATTACACGAGGAGGTTGCTCATACATTACATATTCGGAGAAAAAAATATTAGGAACGAAATTTCAAAAGTATTTTATAAAAAAGTAAATGGGTGTATAAATATAATTCTAAAATATTCAAAGAAATTTAAATATACTAAGCATTTTTATATTTCTCTTACCTTATACTTAAAGTCTAATCAGATTTGTTAGTTTATAAAGTGGATTTTAAATAGAAATATGTTATTATATGGAAAGTATAGAGATGAAGAAGAAATCATCATCAGAATCAATGTTTGTCGTCAACTATGGATAGCTAACATCGTTAAAATCATTTCATAAAAAAACACTAGTGAAACATTCTCCCTCATTACACTCAAAGTTAAGTCTCTTTCGCCAAGAGACTAATCAGCCATGGAGACTCGTATTAGCGTTTAATGATCGGGTGCTCTTTCTAATGGAAACTCGTTTAGCAGTTACAAAGATGAGAAGCCTTTACATTGTTTTGAAAGTTAGAAATTGTACGAACCCTGAAGTACTGTATATCGACCTGTAATAAAAGATATAGGTTGTTGATAGGAGCAATGGGGGTATTTAAATATTTTTATGAACATGCACACATCAAACATCAAACATGCACAAACGTAGAACAAGAAGAGCATCTCTGCGTAATGTTGGCGTTGGCATCGCTGTCTTAATGATAATTGATAGAAGTGACAAAAGGTGTACTCTTTTCCACACCACCTCAGAGGTAGAGTAACAGGCGCGCTTTTTTTAACGTGGTATCCCCAGTAGGCCTAATCCACGAATAAATATAAAAAATGTATCAATGGGCCAAGTACTGATGCAAATCCCATCATTCTATAGGTCTAACTCAACCTCGACCCTTCCACAATGGGATTATCATATATTCTTTGAGAATACCTCTATTTGCTTACTCTCAAATTATATAGCCAGTTCAAAAAAAAAAAAAAAAAAAAAAAAAAAACACTTCAGCTGAATCTTTTACTATCCGTATTTTCTTACGGATTCTTACGGAGAAAAGAAGATTTTTTTCTGTAAATTACTTCTTTTACTATTCATATTCCATTTATGCAACTGCCCAGTACCTCCTTCAATTTTACCTGAGTTACTTCAACGACCACAGAGGGAGCTTTGAGGTCAATGTGACACACGCCAGGTGGATACTTTTTTTATTTTTTATTTATTTTTTTTTTTATCAAAGTGACACTCATTTGTTGAGTAATGAGCGCTTTTGTTTTGCCCAGTAATCTCTTCCTCAATAAGATGGCGCATTCATTTCAATCTCGCCATGTTCATTCATCGATCTCTAGGGACACATTCGAGTATTGCATCAGCGATGTGTTTTCAAAAATACTTCTCACGTACTGCCGTCATCCTTCTCATCCAGCAACTGATACCTAAAGAACGAACCTAGTATTTATCTCAGCTAACCATAATTTGCTGATTTGAGTTAATTATGTGACTTTTTTTAATAATTGGAATATCCATGCACTAAGATACTTCCTAAGTTAGTGTAGCATGACTATAATCAGGTGAAATATTCTTGGACATCGAGTTCCTTCAGTCAGATACTGCTTAAAGAATTTGTCAAGCAAGAGCTTAGTAAAGTCGGCTTAATACTTTCCACGAGATTTCACAGCTACCTGTCAATGTTCAGAAAATAAAGCGATTCAAGTGAAATACGAAGAAGTATATTAAATGTCTAAAATAGCAATTCAGTTTATAATGGGATATAAACGGGAATTCTTACATTTTTAACATTACCGAATATCATTGAACAAATGATTCCCCTTTCATACTAAAGGAAACATTTCTACAGTAAAATATCATTATAATTATTATAATTATCACATTTTATTAGAAGTTATACCAACAGAAATTCTGGAGCAGTTTTGTAAACTGCTTGGGAACTATTTAATCCTTGTTTTGAATACTTATTGGAGACGGTCTTGAGGCTTGGAATCTTTGAGCACTGCGAGATTTCTCTCATCAGCAAAACTGAAACCGTGAAGAGTGTTTGCGGTCAATGAGAAGAACGGAGGTGAAACAACAGAATCCTGATGACCTGTTTAAGACGAATCTGGAAAGCGAACGCCTTCCGTCATTACACGAAGTGAACAGCCGCGGAATTACAAACTGACGTATATTTTCCGTAAAATTATTTTGGAGAAATTTGGAGAACAAAATCAGCACACGAATCTAACTCAGATAAAGGGCTACCTTCTTGCATAAAGGAAACTCGTAATTCAGCAAGAATTTCCCGGTTAGACACTCTCTCGTGTTTAGGTGTGTCATCCTCATTACCTTCCTTGCCTTCCGGGGTCTTTAATTGTTTGTTGCAATTTGTTCGACAATTGCACCCTCACAATCGTCATTTTCAGTGTAATAAAAAGAGGAGAAGAACGAGAAATGAATGCCCTGTAGTTTGTTACTAAATATCTCTAGCAAACTGAGCTAGTACTTGAACTCTTCGTAGTTTCTACCGTGTTGCAGTTTCAAAATGATTTCATTTTCTTTATCATTCAAATCTGGCATTTCCTGGTCCGAATTCTGAAAGCCACAATGAGCAAAGCAGCTTTGAAATGTCTTGGTCTTTATTTCTGGCCAACTATCTGCAACACATTTTACTGAATCTAAAATGATAACCTTTGCGCCGATTTCTTTGGCCGTCGAAGATGACGTCAGTAAATTTCCTTCAATTGTTTCAAGGATGTAGCGTATAACTTTCCGCGATACAATGTGGTCTAATTTTTTTATGATTCCCTTTTCCAGTGGCTGTACCAGGGACGTGGTGTTTGCAGGAAGAAATTCAAATTGAATGCTTTGAAAACAATCTAATAGAGGGCGTGCCTCACAGTCGTTCAGAAGTAGAAGAATATTCTTGAATTTCGTTGTAATTCTGCATCCCAGCTCATTAGCCATTCCTGAAAAATAAGCAGCCATCCTTGCATTCTTGTTGGCATAATACTGTACTGGCAAAGTATCCATCCTAAGCCATTCAAAGCCTCGAGGCTCGCGCTTTTTCCAATAACCCACAGCTTCCGTTTGTCACAAACAGCACAATCCATTGCTTCTTTTGTAGGTTTATAGGCCAGGGTTCAGCCTGGTGTGGCACGGTATAACAGACCTGTTGCGTCATCATCACAGATTTCATCAGGACTAAACTTCTGCAGCAATTCTGTGAGTTCAATTGATTTCTGCTGTACAGCGCTCACAATATCAGGACTGTCATTCACTTTCTTAAATTTTATTTCGTGTCTGATTTTTTATCTCGATATCCAACCATCTATAACTTTAAAGCTCGCATGGCCCACTTTCTAGCTAAATGTTCCGATTTGGTTTTTAATATATGACTGTTATTTTTTTTTTTTCTGAAATGAACCAAAACTCGCAAAAGATTGTAATCGATTGTAACTCACAATCCACGGAGTTCAACTGGCGCTGCGGGGGAAAAGGAAATTTATCGGAATAAATGTTTTTAATGTTTAAAAATTTTTTGAACTGTTATATAAAACAAATAACATCAAAGCACTCCACTTTTAATTTACATATTTATAATTATTATAATTATAATTATATATATTAGAATTATAGCAAAAAAATTTCATGCAGATAGAAGAAATAAAACGGAAATCTTAGCTGTGGGTTATATTAGACACTTTTGTCCCCCTCTGACCATCCCTATTTGAGATGGCAGCCTCTTTCAGGAATGTGAAATGACATCATCCATCTGCAAGTTAAAAAAAAAAAAGAAAATTAAAACGAAAAAGACAGATAAAGTTGATACAAGGGAAATCAGCGGATAAGTTTTTCAAAACTAACAGCAGCTCTCCACGTGACTGTTTATCAGTAGTGGCGGAAGGTGAAGTTTTCCTGAACTTGTCACAAATTCCACCGAATTCCAGGATAATAACAAGAACAGAATTAATTTGGCAACGCAAAATGCAATTGCAATTTTTATTGTTGTTTTTAATTTTTTTTTTATTTTCCGGTTATCCTTCATAAAAAATCTTAGATAAAGATTTTTTATGAAGGATGAAAAGCATTCTTGCTTCGCCCCTTTAAGCCAGTCCTTATAAGGACTGCCGTGAGAGGGTAATGGATGGCAATGCTGTAGCCAATGAAGTTTTAACTGAGGCTCGGCTATTGCTGTTACCCTCCTGCCATGATCAGAGCTTCATAGCTCAATAACACCTTATCCTCTCACTGTCCTCTACAGATAACGGGAAGATGAAAAGCATTCTTGCTTCGCCCTTTAAGCCAGTCCTTATAAGGACTATAAGGATAAGGCATGGAATAAATCCATAATTTCCTAAACCAACTGAAATTATTTTATTCAGTTTTCAAAACAGTGATTTATGGCCTTTTTGAAATCCTTTCATTTTAAAACAAACTTAAGCAAAATGAAATTATTCTTAACCGAATGCTGTAATTCAGCTATTTTAAGTGGATTAATCCACTTCCGTTGTAAAAATGCAGCAACACATCAGATATCTCGTATAGTCATCAGGAGTCGACACCCGTTATTACGTGTGCCTGTTTTCTGTTGTAGTAACAGGAGATGAATCTAGAAAGCGAACACGAGTTACAAAGCATTATCTTGGGTGCATTTCAAGTAGTCCTTCGTCCACCCGAATTATTTCCCAGAATAAAATAAGTAAAATTCTACCTTTCCAATTCATTCCTCATTGATTTATTCCACGGTATCCTCCTGCAATTCAATCCTCGACATCCCGTAGATGGATTTGAACTGTGATTAAATAAAAAGCGTGCTAATTAAACATTTCTACAGTTGGTAGGATTTGGACCATTTGCTTCTGATACGCGACATTTTTCTAATTCGATTTCCTCAAAAATGTTGCAGCGAATGAAGTAACAATTACGAAGATATGAACAATGAAAGGCGATTCTTATTTCAACAATTGTTTTGTCGTTTGAGTAGTTTAACATTCAACAATATGTCAAAACGCTTTGTTTATAGATGCGTCCTGGAACCAGAGACTATGTAAAGCATTAATTCATATTAAGTCAGATTCAACTGGGAATGAGATTTTTTTCTTCTTTTGTTTCGTTCCATTTATGAATTATTTATTTAGACCACTTTGTTCTTTCTGCGGAAGAAAAACTGCTGTTTCTTCCTAGGTTTTTTAGCTTTTTATCCTCGTACAGCTCAAATTACTTCGGTGAGACAAGTCGAACTTGAGCAGAAGGAACATCAAGTCAATATTCAGCTTTTAAAAGGAAAGAATTCTGATTTGCCTCAACGTGATTGTATTTCTAGTCATTCGATCCTCATTACATCAGCCGAATCCCAATCCCAGTGGTGGACTTTCTTTTAACAATAAAACAAATAAATAATTCTTCTAGCTACTTTTTTTTTACAAAAGGAGAGAAGGTGGCGCTCATTTAGCTCCAAGGAACTTTTGGAAGTCGGTCTTTCAAAAGTTAGTAAGGCCTAAATAATTTCTGACTTGGCAAAAAAAATCAGTCTACGTTTATCATTCAAGTGGTCTGTGCAAGAGTGTGGCCCTGTCTCGTAATTTTAAGCCCAAACACTGGAATTGTTGTGGTGTCTGAAATGCAGGGATTTCTATTGTCGATTTTTTAAGATGTGAAGCTGAAAAATCCGGCTTGATTGTGCGTTATTCTACTGACACTCGAATAACATGAAAAATGAGCTTGGAATAATCTTCGGTGGTCACAGAACAGAATCAAACCGAAAAGGATCTTAGTAGAAAGTTTTTTGCCTTGGGTGTAAAATACGTTAAAGATACCAAGAAATTTTATACTTGGTTTTAATCCTTTTCCCAAGTAAGAAAAACAATGTTTTGCGCGTGAAATATATTCACGTTGAGTTACTAGTATATAGAGGCTAATGACTTCTTATCTCTTGCCTTAGTATGCATCCCTATCCTTTAGAATGTATACACGTCTGAAAGGGGGGGGGTGCTTTGTATTATGGGATTCATACTATTCATACATCCGAAAGTGTTTCTTGATGCACAAGCCGCTATTCTTATTAATATTTAATGCAGTTTAACGGAGGAATGAAAATGCATTTTTAAATGAGTTTATCGCATTTGTTTCGTATTAAGCAACAGTTCACTTTTAGCAAGATTCATCTCATTTCTGATATTCAGGTGAGAATTCATTCTGTTCAATGAGACGGACAATCTCATTGAACAGAATGAATCTGAGAAACATTTAATGGATTTAATTAATTTTTCTATTTAATCATGTTTAAATAAATGTTTCTCGATAAAATTTATTGAATTTGTGCGTTACTTAACCTTCCGGCAATAAAAGTACAAAAACAAAATTAGCAAAATCTAAGTTGGATGTGAAGGGAAAAGTTTAAAAAAATACTTAAAACACACACACAACTACATTATGGTTATGAACCATACTGGCATTAAACAGTTTGTAGAATAATCATGTGACCT
This sequence comes from Typopeltis vanoorti, assembly GCF_054136105.1. Lineage (NCBI taxonomy): Eukaryota > Metazoa > Arthropoda > Arachnida > Uropygi > Thelyphonidae > Typopeltis > Typopeltis vanoorti. Next base: position 108,277,896 of record NC_143561.1, read on the forward strand.
ACGTGATTATCCAACAATAAACCAGCATTTGATCGTGCAGAAGTTTTCGGGGAAAAAAAAAAATAATAAATAAAAAAAATATATATATATATATATGCTGTATATATATATTACTGATTTAGAAATATGTGTGGAATTATTTAGATGACAGCCTCATAATTTGTGCGTATTAATGCCCTCATAATGTGGGCATTAATCGTAGTAATTATGGTCACCATTAAATAATCATTAAAGAAAACAAACAAGATCGGAATTGTTTTACTGTTTAATGAAGCATTTTTAAATACAAAATGGCACAAACTGAATGAATTTATCATAAATTCAAGGAGATTATGTATTTAAGATATTTCGTGTTTTTTTTTTTTTCGGTATCAAAATTTTATATGATAAGAAAAATTTTATTCGGTATTTATAATTCTAGATGAGTATTAAATATAAAAAAGAATGAAAAAAATATATAAAATAAACAGTATTTTGTCCTTCCCTCTAGGAAGATATTGAATAACACATATTGCGACAATCTGTAATTGTAGAGATGGTGAATTCCTAATTACGTTTTAATTTCTTCGTTAGCTGAAAGTAGAATTTTCAGCACACAGTACTCATAACTATCAACAAAATGTCTCAGTTATTACTATCAGACGTAATATGTAACTAAACTTCCTGTTTTGTCGATTTATTTTCATTCCAAATTTTTCATCCTAAGAAGGCACATGATCCTGAATATGTTTTCCCCTTTTTACATTAAGAAAAATTTCATGAAAATCCACACTGAGTTTATTTTGCCGATATCTTAAAGCCAACGTCACCAACGTATAAATCAGGGTTGTCCAACTTTTGGTAAATTTAAAAAAAAAAAAAAAAAGATTTACCCGAGGGTCGCTTCACAATGCGTAGCTAGTAATTTGGTGAGCAGCAGCGACACTACCTCGACAGCTTAACAAACGAACAACACTAATCGAGCGCTCAAGTTCCCCTTGAGCGCCCAGAGCATGCGCGTTGGAACAAAACAGTATAAGAACGCTTCTTTGACACATCTAATATTTGAAAAACACGTGGGTATATAGTGATGTAAACACATCATATAAAATTAACAACATCGTTTAATCAAACGTAAATCAAATTAACAACATCATTAACAAAATTAGTGATAGAATTAAAATATCTAATACGCATTCAATTCAAATTGTTATTTTATTTTTTTCGCTCGTAAAAATCAAAACCCACAGGCAGGCCGCATGTGGCCCGCGGGCAGGGCTTTGAACAGCCCTGCTTTAAATCATAAACTTTCTTGAATATATCATGAACGTGCACTATTTTTTTTTTTTTTTTTTAAGTTTTTAAGCTTAGGAATTGGATACTGATTTACTATTTCACATAATATTTCTCATTTTCGATATTAAAAGTTTATTACCAAATACGAATATTATAATATCCACACGATGATATATGTAAAACTCGTAGCCTTTTTCATAATTATTCGTTATTTTAATTTTTTATTTTTTGCTATATCTTGTTTTATGAGATAATTGTCGACAATGGTTAATTGCGTGTGGAGAAGAGGAAGAGCCTGTTTCGTGCTGCCATCTAGCAGAGCATTTAATAACTTATTTAACTACGAAGAATAATAGATGAGATATACAAATCTAGTTTCGTTCTAAATTCTTTGTGAGCCGAGGAGATTTTTTAGAAAGAAATATACCTGCGACATTTAACAGGCAGGGTTCACATAAGTATCACTTCTTAGATAGTTGAGGTAAGACGTATTTGTGTAAATAATGAATTATTTTGTTATTATTCCCAAATGCTGCAGCAATGCATAATAATTATTAATAAAATGTAGTAGTAATAATAATGATATATTTCTCAAAATAATCAAACAATAATATTTGCTGCAAGTATTTTTTTATTTTTTGGTTAGATGGGTGAAGCAAGAGTGCTTTTCATCTTCCCCGTTATCTGTAGAAGAAAATGTATGGATGGGGTATTATTGAGCTATAAGCTCTGATCATGGCAGGAGGGTAACAGCAATAGCCGAGCCTCAGTAGAACTTTATTGACTACAGCATTGCCATTCATTACCCTCCCTGAGTACCCATTTTAGTCCCCTTACAACATGCACGGGCTACAGTGGGGGTATTCTTATCCCCACCACCGTAGCCCGTGTCATCACTTACGAAAGGAAATAAATATACACTACCTCTCCAAAAGTAACGGACGTTTGAAATCCTGCAATGTTTGCTACCAGTTAAGAGAATTTACAAGGAAACAAAGCGAAAAATAAATTGGTTTCCATTTATATTTGTTTTACTTAAAAGTAACAACAAGCTCGATATTTGACTTACTTCCATCTCTTAACAATAATTATAATACTATTATCATAATTTAAGTAACGCATTTGAAGCAACGTTTCCAAAATAACTGACTACTCCAATCTGCATTCCGGCAAGAAAAGTTTGAGCAAATGGAGAAAAATCAAGCTAAGAAAAATCACTTCCCAAAAATCAACACAAATGCACACCACACTAAAGAGAGATGAAATATTGCCGATAACGAATTAAATATTACACGTGTACAAAAAACTCGGATGTATAATCAGTCCTCTTGGACTTTCTCTTTGACTGGTGAGATGAAAAATATCTTAAATCGATAGAAGTATTTAAACATTAGTGCATTATACGATGAATAAACACTTTTGAGTCAATAATAATAATTAAAATATTTTTATAATATCATTTAAATTTTTTTAAAATTTTTAAAATATTTCCATTTAAAATATGTTTTTAAAGAAAAATATTTCATTTAATTTAATATTTTTGAAAGTAAACTAAATCTCTCCATGCGGTTAGCCTAGAGCAGTGGTCGCCAAACTGGTCGATATCGACCCCCAGGGGTCGATAGAAAAATATAAGACATCATTGTACGGGTAATATTTAATTCGGTTAACTTGGATTACCTCCATCCCGAATGGCAACGCAATTAAGAGTGAATCGTGGGAACAGTGACATGAATAGGACCTGTAAAATGGAGCAAGGTCACGAAAATAGTTACCGAGGCCAATTAAGTAGGCCAAAATGACGTTTTTACCAATAAACGGATGTCGGTGGTACCGGCACGGCGTGAGAGGGATTGCAACACGTGTGTGGTTTCTTATTTACTGATACTTACACGTATTCGTTACAATGTTCTTATACTTACAATGTTCTAAAATTCATCAACGTACATATTAGAATTTAATCGTTATTCATTCACGAACTAAACTTCTCTATGTTGAAGAGTTGAGCAGCGCTGGTAGTAATACCAGTAGTTTATTAATACCAGTATATTAATATCACTAGTAATACCAGTGATATTACTAGTGATAGTAATAGTAGTAGTAATAGTAATATAATAATATATATACTATATTATACATACAATAAACACTGTAACTATAAAACAAACAATCTGAAAACTCACATAAGTAAGCGTCTTTTTTGCTTGTCCTATTATAATTACCTAATAGTAATATAGAGGGGGTCGATAAAAAGTCAAGAAACGCTTGAAGGGGTCGACGGTCAAAGAAGTTTGGCGACCCCTGGCCAAGAGGCTGTGCGCTTCGCAACCATATGCCTGGGGAAGGAGTGTGCCAGGTTCGATTCCCGTCGGGTGACGTTAGGAGCTGAAGGATCTTCCTAGGCCATAGCCAAGTTAGCCGGTCTTGGACGTGCCCAGTAGGGTTTTTCTCCCCACTTTATCTAGGGTTTTTTATCCCACAAAGAAGGCAAACCGGCCTTGAGAGCTCAACACCACTGCGGACATAGGATGCATAGGCGCGTAAGGCTAACCACCTTATCCTGTTGAGGTCCGATGATTAAAAACCCTCGATACCGCAAGGTAAAAGAGAGAAAAGGAAGATGAGATGAGAATTTTGAAATTTTCTTTTTTTAATTTTTTTTATTTTTTATAGGAGATGGAGATGGTCTTCATTTCATGTGAAGATGAAAATAGAACGAATGAATCATATCACCGTATCACACGCCATATATTAATGAGTCACAGTGACTGGATATCGATCACATGATTCTACTTTGTTAGCAGTGCCACAGGTGTTCATATCTAGAAAAGGATCTACATATACGACATATTTTATTGACTCATCCAACAAATTCGTTCGTTTGCTAATTACACCAATGATTTGCAAATGAGGTTTTTTGATTTTTAGTATAAAATAACAGTTTTATAAATATAGAATACCAGCATGCATAAATTAGCAAAACAGTGATTTTTGATACTGTAGGTGTTGAACTATGAACAAGAAACCAGTAAATAAATCTCTTCGCCGTCGTAACTTAAAAACTCACCGGAAATAAAATGCTTACAATTTGAATGAACTAAAGCAGGGGTCAGCAACCAGGGTGGGGGGGCGCATGCGGCCCATAAAGGGTTGACCGTCCCGTATGTTGAATTATTTAAATAATACATTTTATAATATGAATAATAAATTAAAAATAATTTTATACCTATACTTCTTGATATCGCCGTGCAACTTGGTGTGAGTCAACCTTGTGACTCACACCCCACTCCTGATGACTCACACTGAGTCATCAGGAGTGGGGATAACAAAGGCGACTTCATCCGACGACAATGAAGATTTTCGCCCACATTAAAGAAAGCATTTCGTTAGAAAATATCCAAGCATTTTACCGATGCTTGCCAAAAAAAAAAAAAAAAAAGCAGGGAGACACACATATTGTGATGCATAATCTACATTACTTTGTTTTTACGTGATAATAATTTTTCACTGAGTTTCATTTTCATGCTTGCTTCATATCTCGTACTTTAAATATTTCTGCAAATTTTGATTGATATAATTTAAGATTGATATTTAAGAAATTTATTGAAATTTATTGAAATTTAAGATTGATATAATAAAAACTGATAACTTAGGTATTTTTTTTTCACTTAATTACATGCTTGGGGCCCGATTATTAAAAATAAAAGTTGAATGTGGCCCGCGAGTCTGTAAAGGTTGCCGACCGCTGAACTAAAGGAATTATTATTTTCTTAAAGCTGTTTTATGTAAAACTCATATACCAAACCCACATGGCAACTCGAAAAATAAACCCTTACGTCCTTATAAGGACTGGCTTAAAAGGGCGAAGCAAGAATACTTTTTATCTTCTCCGTTATCTGTAGAGGACAGTGTAGGGATAAGGTGTTATTGAGCTATTAAAGCTCTGATCATGACAGGAGGGTAACAGCAATAGCCGAGCCTCAGTTAGAACTTCATTGGCTACAGCATTGCTATCCATTACCCTGGGTATTCATATTCATAAATCTCCCCCAGCTTTACGTCAATTCCTCATATGATTTAGTTAAATCTCCATATATTAATTGTAAAATGGTGTGAGAACGATAACTGCCTGATTTTATTTATTTATTTTATATTTTTTTACAGTATATTTCTTTTTATTTTACTTTTTATATATCTTATGTAATTTGTTTTTCTTTAGTGAGAAATCCCTTAATCCAAATAAGTACTTTTAATAATAAGAAGAATATGCACGTTTAATAAGAAATGAAATTTTAAAGCGTAGTGTTAAATCAGAAGTTATGCTAATAGAAGCAATAACTTTATCCACAATTTTTTTACATTAGTTATCAAGTAATCTACAAATTATTGCATTTTAAGACATAATGTCGTATATGATGCGTATAGATTTACACTGATTAAATTTTTTAAAATTCTTGGTGTAATAATTACGAAGTTTTGGATTTTTATTTTTTTTTGAAAGAAAAATAAATACACTTTTCATCGCTTTTGTTTTCGTATACACTAAAATACCAAATGATTTCTTCTTTGGAATATAATATTACAAATTTCCACTACAGTGCTTTGTCACATACAGTAATTCGTTAACGATAATTACTTTAGAATAATAATACAGGAAATGACGATTAAAATGCACTGATGAAGAGAAGCAGTTGGAAGAGGAGTCGAAAGGCAGCATCGATATTCGGATTCTGAAGTTTTAATTCCAAATGTGTACTAATAAGATTTTCTTTCACGTGGGAAGCCTGGGGAGTGGTGGCACGACGACGACCGCATCTCTTACGACGAAAAATGATTTTTTCAGCAGATTCCGCAGATCTCTTTTAGCGCAGGTTTTCCGCCAAATCTGCAAAGTAATTATTTTTTCTTAAGCAGTTCGAAATTCACGAGAAAAAAAAAATTAAAAACCAAACTTTGACTCTTAAAAGAATTGTAATTATATGTTAAAATAACTGCTCGTAGCTCAGTGGAATTATCTTCATATAATTCGGACAGCTTACAACTAAACCTTCCTTTTGCCAATCAATTATTTACACGGGTTAGAAAAATGGAGAAAACCGTAATGGTTTGACGCACAAATGGCATCTTACTGTTTTCAAAGAATTCCCTTACTATCAAATAACTTGCCACATGAACTCTTTGGGATTTCCTTTAGCCTGCTCGGCTAAATTCTTCTCATAATCTGATTTTGCCTTCCTTGGAATGCTGGTCACCTTTCTTGCCTGAGTCTTGTACTGTTCGTGAGTTTGCTCGTCACCTTTCTCTTTATAGACCCTCCACAGCATTTCTTCTTCTATTAACTATTAACGTGGATGCGAAGAAAAAAATGCAGAATTAATCTTAAAATGCACACTGACCAAGTTTTGCAAGTACATTCTGGTTATGAACTACACTGTCAGTAAACATATTGTAGACTAATCATGTGACCTACATGCTATTCAACAATAAACCACCATTTGATTTGTGCAGAATTTTTCCGAAAAAAAAAAAATCCGATTTAGAAACACATTCAGGATTGTTTACTTAACTGCCTCATAATAAACTTTATGTAAGAAGATATAGATTTACTATTTGAGATAATATTTTGCCTTTTTTTTTGTTTAAAAAGTATTTTTTAAAAGTAATCGTAATATTAAAACTGATGAAAATATTTTAATTTTTGCTACGATCTTACCAGATTTTATAAGGAAACAATATAAAGCAATAAAATAATAAATTACATTCAATTTATGTTTCTTTTATTAATAGAAAATTCAAAGATCTAATGAATTCTGCTAGCTTATGACGTGCTCGATATTTGACTTCTATCGCTGATTAATAATGATACTCGTTATAATTACATCGAAATAATCCATTCGAAGCAACATTTCAAAAATGATTAAGTTCTCTAAGCCGTATTTCCACAAGAAAAAGGAGAAGATGGGGAGAAAATCATTGAGTTAAAAGATAGAGGTAATCAATCATTCGTAACATTAAATTACCATTTTTTTGATAATATTAATAATTTCGTTAAAAAAAATTAAACGATTTTATTTTTATAGAAATATTTTATAATATTTTAATTTAAATTACTTTTAGCTTTTTTTAATTTATTTCCTTTTTTCAAACTAAATAACCTTCAGAAAGGTCGCAAAGATGAGAATGAATCATATTCGAATAGACCCCCACATACGAATGATTCATATTAGTGTTTTGATCACATGATGCTGTTCTGTTAGCAATGCTTTAGGTTTACGCATCTCGTCAAGGGTATGCACAGGTGATCTATTTTATTGACTCATCCAACAAACTGTTTCTTATGCTAATCAAAGTACACAATCTGGAAATGACGCAAATGGATTCGTTTGGTTTTTGTATAAATAACCGAATGCCAGCATTAATCCGTTAGCAAAACGGAGATTTTTAATACCATACAGCCTGTATACTCTTCAACTATGGACAAGAAATTAGTAAGTATATTTTCCGATCTAGTCGCCGTATATTCTTAGGGGCTGCTAAATGCAATTCGCTTGATTCCCAACCAAAGTAATCGACCAAAGGGACTAAACTTAACCGATTTCACGCTGACTTAATAAGATTAAGGAACAGAGTATTTCTAATGTGGAAAGTTATTTAAAAAAAAGTAAGAATAATGCATTTATCTTTATTATTTAATACGGACCAAACTTCTAAAAAAAAAAATCAAAATTGTCAACATCACGATTGTCTCAAATAAATCGTCGTCCTTCGGTGGAACGAACGATACTTCTTCGGCTGATTGCTGTGCTTAAAGAACGCAAATTACTTAATTAAAATCTAGTTGAGTTTTAAGTTATAAGCGGAAGGTCTTTGAACTTGAATTACTTTTAATATTACCCCTTTTCAGAATCTTAATATTTTGAAGTTTATTGTTACTGTTATTACATGTTATTACTGTTACATATTTTTTAGGTTGCAATCTCTATAAACAAAGGAATAAAATTATTTCCTATATAACAGCGTAAAAAATCATAAACTAAATCTTTACTCAGCTTTTCATTAGTTTACAGATGACAAATATTACTCTTGTAATACTTTTTTTTTTCTGCTGCGCACTGTAATATAAAAACGATCTTGTAATCTGAAATACGTCATTTTATGTTTTTGCAGATGATCCTTCTCGGTATGACTTCATTGCTACTCTTATGTATACAGAATACTGAATCAGCAAATTTAGGTAAGTTTTCATTACATTATGCCAGTAGCGCACTCAGGATTTAATCTTGGTTGGAGGGGGGGGAGTGGAGGTTGAGTTGACGATTTGAGAATACACACTACGCATAGCATACGACCTATGATTTCCTTTTTCTTTGGGGGAAGGGCCAGGGGCCCCTTCCCCCAAAGAAAAAGTAAAAAGAAAGAAAAAATAATCCCGAAATATAGTGGTTTCTGATGAAATACAGTATATATTTGATAGAGTTAAGCCTTTATGATAAACCTCAAAAAATAAATATTATGTTAGATGAACATATTTTTTCCATGAAGGAAAAATGATGTCACTAACTCTAACTAATATTATAGAAATAATTAAGAATTCATTATAAAATAATAAGAGTAGTAATATAATAATAATAAAACCGAATGTCTTCAAATAATTCAGACACATTCTGGATACGAATTATCATACCCTTTTAAATTTTATATAAATTTGTATATATGAAAAATTTCATATTTATTTTTATATCTACCCTGCAGTGAAGCCAAAAGCAGCTAAATTAACAATTAATTGTTAATTTAGCTGATTTTTATAATTAATTATCATTAATTAATAATTAATTACACATAAACATCATTAAATTAATTTGCGCTGATTTCCATTGACATATCCCATTCTGATCACGAAATATATTTATAATATTATAATAAGTACTTACGAGTGAATGCAGACTTTTTCTCCTGTGCGCTGGTAGTTTTCCCCTCCTTTTGTACACCCTGGAGATCGCTTTGTAGGCTGGTGGGTGGATGACTCGCTATCTGTTCCGTCACAAACACCTTCAATAAGAGATTTCCTAATACCGAATTTAAACAAAGTCCCTTGTCTCTTATTCAAATTAAAATTTAAATCTGCAGGTCTATTACTTTTAAAAAATCACGGCAGTACGGTTTAGAAACTTTCACCCTACAATACGAATTTGTAAAGAAAGTATTCAGCAGTAATAGATTTGAGAACCGAATACGGACTACCTTCATCTTCAATTTCAGTGGAATTTTTTTCTTTATACGTCTTGCTGATTGGTCACTGACATTTGCAACACAGATGTCATTTCCTTCAGTTTTGAGAACAGAGGATACGCCGCCCATTGTTATAATCCGCTTGCAGGCAATTTTTATGACCGGTCATAAACAGCGGTATTCCCTTTCCCAAATGTTGAGAGGTTTCGATGTGTGAAAATTAACGATACACAGATGTTATTAGGCGTTCTGGATCTGAGCTTTTTGACATATTCACGAATATTATTTTCCTCAGAATATTTCTACTATAAAATATTTATTCATGAAAAATGCTTAGAAAACTAAAATGACAAATTCCAGGAGTTCTTGCGGAACACAGTTTGGGAAACCCTGCAGTGTAGCCAATGAAATTTTAACAGAGGCTCGGCTATTGCTGTTACCCTCCTGCCATGATCAGAGCTTATAGCCCTATATATTCCCCCATCCATACATTTTCTTCTACAGATAAAGGGGAATATGAAAAGCATTCTTGCTTCACCCATCTAGCAAAAAAAAAAAAAAAAAAACTTCAAAGTGAGAGTTTTCAAAATAACGCGTGATTTTAAAGTCCCAGATCTGGTTTTTGTGTTAATTTAATAATTTCATTTTGTGACATTAAAAAAAAAAAAAAAAAAAAAAAAAAAACACTAGAAAAATTTCCAAAAATGTTTTCTTAATTAATCTTTACATCTTTCAGACTATTAGCAAAAACTATAAAAACATTTTCTGTCATTCAGAATACTTCACATGTTCGGTTACATTGCAGACTTGCTGGAAAAGATACGTTCGAGGCGTTCCCCTAACGAAGGAGCGATTTTTCGTGAGAAGCGAGGATGTGGAGGACGACGTACTACCACCAGCACAACTCCGGCTTCAGGGGAAGAATAATTTTCATGATGGACGCTTGGAATTCTGGCTTCAGATCCATTATCATCCAGTAATCAAAGTGCATGCTTTCAAAGTAGTTCTCATCGCTTCTGTATTTACATGCATTTTCTGTATTTTCATATATTTTCTGTAATCTAATATTACGTCAAAAGGGCAGTTTTGTAATAGATTTTCGTGCATTCAGCTATAAAAGTTGTTAAATTTTTGTCAAAGCGTTTATTATTCTTCCTGTTTGAGCGAGATACAGTAACCAAATGCCTCTATATCTTTATTTTTTAAATTCTCATTTAAAAACATAACGTAACTTGTTATATACACAGATGGAATATATAACTTGTTATATATTCCATCTACGGCGCAAATATGTTGCAAGCGAGGTTGTTAATCTCAAACCCATCAACAGTGCGTCAACATTATTGTTTCCATTTTTATGCTTTCCGCTTCTAATATTTATTTCAGTTTCATCCCAAACAAACAAAACTGTTAGGATTATTATAACCACTAATATTCAATACTAAATAAAATATTAAAAAAATCACAAAATATCTTAAGAAAAATATTTTTTAAACTGAAACATATATTGATCTTTAATTGACCATGATTTATAAACATCTAATACCACCAAGTTTCGCCGAACTTTTCCGGCTTCTTCGGGACTTATAACGGTAAGAGAAAAATACTCAAAGTGGCTGAGAAAACGGAGTAACACTATCGTATAAATTAAACATTAAAACAGAATTAACAGAACGTAATAGCATTACACGCATGGAGCGTGTTGTGTTAGTCACTGTTATGAGAGCACGTTCTGAGTTTTGAGCGAAATTAAGTTCTGGCAGACTGAGTGATCTTATTAAAGTTTTCCATATGACAGCTATTGGCATTCCTTGGTTTCTGTTAAGATTTTCTCCAGAACTGAGGACTACAACGGCTTCTTTGAAATATCAAACTAACAGTCTACCCAAACCAACACACACTGGACGCTACCTTCATTTCAAATCAACTCACCATATTTCCCAGAAGCTCAGCATAATGCATATTCTAAAATATGTATTTCTGTAGAAAATCTTAACAGAAATCTACGCATGCGTAGATCTCTAAAATAATAAATAAGACGTCTTAACTACCACACAAATCTTCACTTAACACACTACTCTCCACAAGTACAGCCGCCAGTGTTTTAAGATGCCGTGTGTTGAATATATGTAAAGATGATCAGCGTTTTACAAAATAACATGAGTTCATTTAATAATACCAATATACACTGCTTGGAAAGAAGTCAACGAACGTCATAGATTGAGGAACAAATAGCGATGGCGCTCACCTTAATAAGATGTAGGACCACCTTTCGCTGCGATGACTGCGGCAATCCTACGGGGTACGCTTTCCACGAGCATAAGACTGCGATCAGTGGGAATTTTGGACCATTCCTCCTGTAGGCATATAATGAGATCCTGGATTATTGTGGACTAGAAGTTCCTTGACCTCACCCGACACTCTATTTCATTCCAACAATGTTCGATGAAACTGAGATCAGGGCTGTGTGGAGGCCCAGTCAAACGTGGTGACGATCAGCAAACCAAGCAATTACAGAAACGGCCTTATGACACGGTGCATTGTCTTGAGACAAGGATCAGTTCATTGGGTTTAATAATTAAAAAAAATAATAACGTGGGATAACATTTCAAGAATTAGATAGTTCATAAAGTCGAATTTTACCGGTTTTCAAGTAATGTACAGTTTTCGAAGTGGAAGAAACTGAGTTCGATTTTTTGCGATTCTTATCCCACTCGTAAACCTCCACTTAACTATGTAGGAGCTCGAAACCGAAATTCTTATTCCGGGAGTGTTTTATGTCTGCATATGCGTTCATGGGGTCGCTTTGCTTGTTTAAAGAGACTGTAAACACTCACATTTGCGGGAGCAAAACCATCCACGTTCGTACGAGACCGGTATACTCATCATTTGATTGAAAATACAAACAGGACGTGAGACTTCCCAGGTGTTTCTTGACGAAAAACTCGAGTTTCCTTGGGGGGGGGGGAAATTCAGATAATATTTTCTCTTGTTTTTTGATATTAAAAGTTTGCATCCAAGGAACGACATTGTTTTCTTTGCATGTTCTTGTAATAAACATGATGACATAGTCTAGTCTTATAGCTTATTAATATCAAGCTTACTTAAATTTTCAAATACTTCATTCTTGAACTGCTGGTATCTTGTCTTCTTTACCCCTCTCATCTGGTACTGCTCTACACATGAAACATAACTGTGAACACGGATTGAATGAAAAAGGGAAAACAATTAAAAATAAACAGTTCATTATGGTGCCCTCTAGCGGGATATTGAAAAAGTATTTTGCTACAAACTTTAATTCCTGTGATTCAAAGCTAATTACAGTATATTTGAAATTCTTTTGATTGCTGAGAATAATATTTTTTCTGTACCCATAAACTTTAATAACAGGATTTAGATAAGGATAATTCTTAGATTGTTTGTGACAAGACATAATGAAGGATTAATCAGTTACTTTATTATTAATAAATGTTGTAGCGATAAATTATAATTACGAGTGAAATGTTACAGCAACAGCAACACATTTCAAACTTTGATGCAGCAATAAAAGTACAGTTGTTCAATTATTTTATACTTGTTTCTTTTCTAATTCAGGATTAAAGTCTGTTAAATAATGATTATGTTATTTAAGGGCTGATGGAGGGAAAAACAATAAAGAAAGAAAAAATGTAAAAAAAAATCGCTCTGGCGACTGTAGAATGCAGTCAACCATAAAATACACGGAATTTTCAGACAAAAATACAAAAATTGGTTGTGCATCACACTAGATGGCGGTAGTGTTGTTGTGTAGTAGTTTGAGGTAGTGCAGGGAAATGAGTTGTCTATTGTGGAGTAGAGCGCCCTCGCACGATGAGGACTTGGATGTGTCACATAATAATAGTAATAACTCTTATTTCAGTGAGATATCTGTAGTTGAAAATTTTTGTAGAGTGTTTCTCCTTCTTTTTAATATTATTTTTTAATTAAAGTCGCCATTCGTAATGAGTTTATTTTACAGATATCTTTAAACCACTGTTGAAATCAGGGTTTTGAGCAATGATATTTTAGCCGAGGATAATATAAATTCAATGCGTGTTCGTTGATGATCCCGTAAATAATGTTTTCATTTTTCATGACAGAAAGAAATGTTTTATTTTTATTTGTATTATTTTTAAAATCAGAAAACATTAAAATCAATACAACTGCTTGCTGGAGCTGTTACTTCCCATGACTCACATCCCGACAGGTGAGTGTCATTCCGGGTTCGAGATGTTGAAGTTCATCCATTTTACCTTAAACAAGTTAATCATTGCTGAAATATTTCAGTTTTTATATACTGTATGTAAAGACTCGCACGTGTTTTTAGTTTGGAATCGGAAGATCTTTGGAGTATTTCTTTTTCCTGAGAAATTGTAGTGTTACAAACATTTCTGAATAAATGTAAATAAATAAATAAATGGTGAATTTTAACGTGTTTTAATTTTCCGTACTGTTAATGATACTACACGGGCGTTATAATATTTATAAGCACGCAGCACAATGCGATTACGAAGACAAATAAAATCCTCCCCTGCGTATAAACCCAGCGAATGAATGATTGCCATATTGACAGGGAATGAAGGTTTGGAAGATTAACTAAGCGGGCTCAGTTAATGAAAGCTAAAAGGTCTACTTAGCAGTGTATTGCAGAGTGGAGATAATACTGATTTGCTTTAGGAACAGCAAGGTGTCATTTTGAAAGATAGTTTAGATGCCGGCCATGCAATTATGACTCTGGTACCTTGCAATGTCATCCTAAAAATAAATACCCCCGCCCCCCACTATTTTGTGCTCTATGAAATACTTCTGCTTCATGTGCACGCTGGCTACAAACAACCCTGATGCAGAGATCATCTGTTTTCTTTGAAGAAATGTGATCCAATTATTATTTTTATTACATCGCACCTGCACTATCGAATAAAAAAATTAAACCAAACTTCGTTATTCCTGTAGAGTTAACAGAAAGATGAAATACGATCATTGAAATGTCTTAACAACCAGTACGATGGCGCCACCTGCTGGATGAATATGAACCTTTAGGTTTTATATTTCATTTTAATCCTCGGAAATGTAAATAACATCAGAATACGCCAAATGAAGTTTTCCAAACTTTCCAAATGACTCTCATACTTAGCTGCGACCATTTATGTTTTCAATCGTAAAGAGGCTCATGTTAATAATTATTAAACTAAGCAGGAAGTTTGGTCCCAGAGCGGGTTTGTTTCGCTGTTCTTTCTGATTACGGAGGAGTAATAACGGCCGAAAGAGGACTTCTCAATGCAAATAATGCCTGAATGATGGCAAACTGGGTGAAAATATGTTATCGCATCCACAAGTGTTTCTTGATACAGAAGCTGCTAATATTTATTTTCGTATTTTAAGAGAGTATTCGAAACGAGAATTAAAGAGAGAGAGAGAGAGAGAGAGAGAAAATAAATACCATCTTGTGCCGCCATCTAGCAGGACATTTAAAAAGTGTTTTTACTTTAAAAAAAAAAAATCTTCTGATTTTTTTTTTTTTTTTTTTTTTGCATATTCACAGCATCCAACGAAACGACCATGTTTCGATTATTCAAAGCGTTCTTGTAAAGCTGAATTTTATGATTACTAACGTAAAACTATTGTAATGTAACAACAGCCCTTATCATTATAAGGACGCTTAAAGGGGCGAAGCAAGGATGCTTTTTATCTTCCCCGTTATCTGTAGAGGACAGTGTAGGGATAAGGTGTTATTGAGCCATTAAAGCTCTGATCATGGCAGGAGGATAAGAGCAATAGCCGAGCCTCAGTTAAAACTTCATTGGCTACAGCATTGCATTCCAATTACCCTCCCAGGGTAATTTTTTCTTCCGCTCCTTCAGATCCCTCATGTAACAACAGTACTCCGAACGTTAAAATTTTAATATTTTGCTATAATATAATGAAAAAGGTGTTTCTTCATACTTCCTAATTACTTCAAGTTTTTTTTTTAAATTTTGGCAAAAAATTCTAAATTTATTAGCACATTTAATCCGTTATGTTGTTTTAAGTATTATTAAAAGTCTTGAGTCATTGCAGAATGCAGCGAACCACAACTGTCACATTTATATCTGTAGTTGGCTATCATGCTTGATTCAATCTTTTAAATATAATGATGACATTTTTTAGAAAGCTAAATTAATAACGTAGCAGATAAACCTTCTGTTTTGTCGATTTATTCATTTCGTGTTTTAATTCAAAATTCTGTACTTCGTGCTAATTAGGCATATGATTTTGGACACTTTTTATTATTAAGATAACGTTTCATTGAATCAACATTCCTAAACGAATTTATTTTAGAAACGTCTTTAAAGTAACGTTTAAGTCATGGTTGTTAGCAGTTATATAAGTGATAGTGCATTAAAGGTTTCCATGGCTTTTTTTTTTAATTTTTAATTTAATTTTATTTTTATCATCTTGTAAATGGAGGTTTATATTTTGATTGCTTTTTGAAAGCGGAGGATAATTTGTAGTGTTTGCTATAAAATTATTATTTATTTTATTTTATTTTATTTTATTTTATTATTTTATTTTATGTAGCATGTCATTTCTCCTTATTTTGCTAAAACACAATAAAACAAACGTGAAGTCTTTAGATAATGAAGATAATTTTTTTTCGGGGAGGGTAATGTAATATCATTTAAGTCGATCTGAATTTTTGAGGTTTACATGGGTTTTCGAAATTCAGCAAGTTCAATTATTTCCCTTACAAGAACACAAATATTAATTAGTGATGCTCAAATAATCCACTGTTTGTATTACACGAGTTGCAAGATATTAGGATGTGTATTGGAAATAACATTTAAAAAAGCCAAATTTTGAATAGCGACACATAATCAATTTTCTGAAGGAATTCTACTTTAATGGGAGTTAGTTAGGATAAATCTGTCCCAATCTAGTCTAGCTGTTTTAAAACATAGCCATTTAATACATAACACACATCTGTTGGAGATAGACACTCACTAGCACGAACTTTCTCTAACGTGTAGAAGCCACAAAAGCGCAACGGAATTCAGCGAGTTATATTATTATTATTATTATTATTATTATTATTATTATTATTATTATTATTATTATTATTATTATCACGGTGTCTCCATGGAGTCAAAATATTCATCGCGGGAGACCCTACATTGAAACACTAACCATTATTGACACAATACCTGTCATACTTCTCTTTAAATTCATTCACAGACGAAGCATTCACAACCACCTCTGGCAATGCATTCCACCCATTCACAACCCCCCAAGCAAAAAAATCTAGTCATAGCACCCTTGTTAACCACACTCTTACATAATTTCCAGGGATGGCCCCCTCGTTCTCTCCCTTCCTGCACTGGTCTTCAAAATGTCATCAGTATCAATCCTGTAAAATCCCTTTAATAATTTATATGCTTCTATCATATCTCCTCTCCTACGTCTATCAGCTAGTTTTTGGAGCCCACAGATCTTCAATCTATCCTCGTAGGGAACATCCCACAGACCTGCAACAATCTTCGTAACTCGCCTCTGAATCCTCTCCACCATTTCTTCATCACCAAGAAATCCAGGTGACCAGATCTGTGCGCAATAGTCCAAATGCGGTCTTATTAATGCCTTATAAAGTGGAACAATAACTTCCTTATCTCTGCTTGTTAGTGTGTTCTTCAACAGCCATGTAATTTGATGTGATGTTTTGGCAATCTTTGCAACATGCCCATTTAACTTAAGTTCTCTGTCCACAATAACTTCCAAGTTCCTTGCCTCGTCAAATTCTTGCAGTTCAGTTCCATTAATGTAGTAAACAGCATGTGATCTCATCCTCTCGAAGTGCATCACTTTACATTTAGCTACGTTAAACTGACATACCTTAGTCCATACCGTCAGCCTATTTAAGTCATCCTGCAAGATATCTACATCATCTGAATTGACTATCGCTCTTCCTAATTTTGCATCATCAGCAAACAAGTGGATATTTCCTTTCAAAGTATTCCCAATATCATTGATGTATAAAATAAACAACAGAGGACCAAGCATTGAGCCCTGAGGTACCCCACTAGTCACCTGCCTTCTCCTGGACTCAGCTCCTCCATAAACCGCTCTTTGATATCTATTCACCAGCTGTCCTCTAATCCAAATCAGCATCTTCGTATCCATACCCATTTGCTCTAATTTATGCAACAGAGTTCCGTGTGGAATCCTGTCAAATGCCTTTCATTGACTCTCCCCTATAAGTGAATTATTTAATTCATGGTAGAAAAGAATCACTTTTATTTGTATTTTATTATTTATTTATTTAAGAATCGCTTTAATAATATACAATTATATGACACGTTTGGACGTTGAACGTGAATTACAAAATAGTATATTGTTTTAGCATAATAATTATTCTAAATTATTATTATTACACTTTTTTTAATTTCATTTTTTCCCTAGTTCGTATAAAACAAATACGAAATCCTGATTTCATATAAGGTTACTTTCATTTTTCTCTAATCAAACGAAAAATACTACAAATGACTAATTCAGCGAAAATCCACGTAGACTGACAGACATCGTCATATCAATGACACTTTTAGAAAATGCATGAGAACTTCCCACATGAAAAAAACGTATGAAAGATTCGCTTATGAAGCTATTCTTCCGTAACCAGCAACGAAAGTGTAGTAGATTCATTTCTGCGTTATTGTTACTTGCCACGTAACTATGATGCGTCACCTCTTACGAAAGGAGAGAAATATACACTACCTTTCCAAAAGTAACAGGCATCTACAACGCAATCTTAGCTCTCGAAGTCGTTTGAAATCCTTTCATGTTTGCTATGCTTTTCCTAGATTTTATAAGAAAACAACGTGAAGCAATCAAACGAATTACTTTCCATTTGTGTTCATTTTATTTATTAAATTTTACAGACAATATTGATATGTCGCTTGTTGAACTCTGTTAGCTCACAACATGCTCGATATTTGACTTTCATTACTACTACTACTAATAATAATAATAATACTCTTATTATAATTACATGGAATTAATTAATTAATTTGAAGCCATACTTTAAAAATAATTGACTACTCTAAGTCTTGTTTTAATAGAATCACGGAGAGATCGATGAAAAGCGGACGACAAAATGAGCAATAAAAAAAATCACCCCAACGCAACATCTACACAAAAACAAAGAGAACAGATCCCTCATATTGAATTAAATCTCGATTATATTATGGAAAGTATAGAAATAAATAAAAAACTCATAGATATAGTCCTTTTGTCTTTGTTCGTTGATATCAATCATAATAAACAATAATTTTTTTCGGGGGGGGGGGGGTAGATAAACTGAGTCCTTGACTCTTTATCCCGTCATCTGATTGAGAAACTCTAGGAATGTGGCATTATTATTGAGCTATATAAAGCTCTGATCATGGCAGGAGGGTAACAGTAATAGCCGAGCCTCAGTTAAAACTTCATCGGCTACAGCATTGCCATCCATTACCTTCCCTGGATACCCATTTTAGTCACCACGTACGACATGAATGGGCTACAGTGAGGCTATTCTTACACACGGCCACTACACTGGGAAAACAATCAATTATGTTTCTGAGTCTATAAATAATGGGCTGATATATTCTATCCATTTCTGTAAAATTAAACAATGTTTATATTTATTTTATTTTTTTAGAAATATTTTTAAATTTTTATTTTTCCAAATATTTTAAGGAATATTTTTATATTATAGACATTTACTATTCTTTCTTGCGAAATGGCATTCGTGAAGGTTGTAAAGACAATCGACGAATGAATCATATGATAGAAACGCCCTACATATATGAATGATTCATATTAGTGCTACGAATGTAGATCACGTGATGCGTTTTTAGCAATGCTACATATAATTGCCACGTAAAGAATATGCGCATGTGATATATTTTATTGACTCATTCGTCAAATTCTTTCCTCTGCTAATCAAACTGAATATGGAAATGACGCAAATGGGATAGTTTGATTTTTGCATAAATAACAGAATGTTTGCAGCAGTCTCTCAGCATAACAGCGATTTTGATACAACAGATACTGCATAAGGGTCTGCACACTCTTCAACTATGGACAAGAAGCTAGTAAGTATGTTTTCCAATCTAGTCGCGTATGTTATTATGGACTGCTAAACGCGATTCGGTTAATTCCCAATCTTTTACAATCAACCGATTTTACTTAGCTAATTGAAGCAACCAATATATTAAATTTACGCGGTTTCACACCGACTTAATCCGAGTAAGTATTTCTTACATAATACAGTATTTTTGGTGTTCAGAAAAATTGTATTAAAAATAGTAAAAGAATGTTTTGTTTTTGTTGTGTAAGACTGATGGGACTGCTGAAATAAATAAATTTAAACGTTGAATTGTCTAATACGGTAAAAAGATACATTAATTAGACCGATTATTGCGTTTAAAAAACACAACTAGTTAATTACAATTTAGTTGAGTTTGTAAAAAAAAGCCTCTGTAGCTGATTGGAGCGGTGTTTACACTCCTCAGCGCTAAAACGCCAGAAGAAAGAGCGTCACAATTTCGATTCTAGTCGTCAACTAGAAGAACTTTTTCTGAGTCTTTTTTCGACCGGTTCTTGAATTAGTACATCTCTTATTTAGTCATAGCCTTGGGCCAGCTATCTCTGATTGGCTACCAGTGGAGATTGAACAGCCTGCTCAGTCTCCATAAGCTAGATTTGGCTAAAACGGCCTCGCCTACTCCCTGTACGGGAATAGTTAACTGATTTTTTTTTGGAGTTTGTAATTCCTTAATTAATTTTTTTCTAAACTAGAAAACACACACACACACACACACACACACCCTTCTTCATTTCCAGAAAAGTGTTCTCTTTATATTTAAATTCCTGGAAAATTACTAAAGATAAATTTTAATGAAAACAGACTAAATTGGAAAAAATAAATAGTTCTTGATCTTCACTGCTTGACTAATGCAAGTTCTTAACTTGCATTAGACTCAACGGAAATAAACACGCAAAAATAAAATCCGGAAAAAAATAAATAAAATAATCGTTTTTATAAATTAGCCATTTCATATTGTACTGTATTAAATAACCGTCATATTTTTCCTATGTTGCATTTTATACAAACAAATTAATGAAAATATTTTACATTCAGTAAAGCATGAATGTAATCACGTACTAAATCTTTACTCAACTTTTCACTAATTTACAGCTGAAAACTATTCCTTGTGTAATATACAATATTACACAAGGAATAGTTTTTTTGTAATATTTGTTTTTTTATGCTGTGCACTGTAATATAAAACGATCTTGTCATTTAATGCGTTTTTGTATATTTTCGCAGATGATCCTTCTTGGTATGACTTTGTTGGTGCTCTTATGTGTACAGGATACAGAATCAACGAATTTCGGTAATTTTTATTAATTACATTCTGCTATTTAAAAATAATGAGAAAAATGGAATAATTAATGAAATATAGTTAAGTTAAGGATTTATAACAAATCTCAAAAAACTTTAAATATTTTTCTTTAAAGGAGAAAATAATGATATTACTTAATTATATATTTGTAAGTAACTACCTTTACAGAAAATAACTAGAATGAATCACTACAAAATAATAATAATAATAATAATAATAATAATAATAATAATAATAATAATAATAATAAAACTGAACATCTTCATATTCTCATGGATATAATTTCTTACACTCTTTCATGTTATATATAAGTGCTACTCAAAGTAATGAATCTAAATCCTGATGTTTTGAAATGGGTTATGAGATGAAAACCCTTGGAGGGTAATGGATGGCAATGCTGTAGCCAATGAAGTTCTAACTGAGGCTCGGATATTGCTGTTACCCTCCTGTTATGATCAGAGCTTTAATAGTTTAATAACACCTTATCCCTACACTGTCATTTACAGATAACAGGGAAGATGAAAAGCATTCTTGCTTCGCCCCTTTAAGCCAGTCCTTATAAGGACTAATGTTTTGAAGACGTGATGTGATTTAATTGAAAGGATTATATTCTGATTTATAGGAAAATTGCTTTTGCTATTTGCCATATATCATAATTTTAATTTACAATTTAGTAATTAGAGTCCGTAATAGTAACTTTCTCATATGTTCGGTTACATTGCAGACTTGATGGAAAAGATTCGTGCTAGGCGTTCTAACCGTATTGAAAGAGCGCTGCTTCGTCAAAAGCGATGTGGAGGACGACGTACCACCACCACCACAACTCCGGCTACAGGAGGGTGAGGAAAATGCATGATTTTAAAGAAGCCCTCACTGCTTCTGTATCTTCACGCATTCCTGTAATCTAATGCTGTGAATGTAGCAGGTTTGTAATATGGCATTTTAGTGCATTCACTGAATAAAAGTTGTTAAAGCAAAGTGTTTACATTTTTTTTTTTCACTTTCAGCTAATCCTCTCAGCAAAATGTCTCCTCAGATTCCTTTAATAAATTATCAATCACAGTACTTTAATAACATACATCACTTGTTATTTTCATTAAAAATTGTTTTATAAATCATCTACGATGTGAATATATTGAAAGATGGAAACCATTGCAAGTGAATTTTGGCGAGTTTCCCCAATTGTCATTAACATAAAATGTCAGAACCTAATTAATAGCGGTGCTTCAGATTACGAGGTTGTTTCATGTTAAACAGTGAAATAAAATTTAATTTATATTTCCATTTTTATTGATTACGACTTTCTAATATATACATTTCATTTCTATTGAAAAATTTCATTCTAACCACACAGCAAAATTTTATGAATGATTATGTTACAATAATTATTAAGTATACATATCCGAGGAAAATTTGAATTTTTTTATACTACAAAAATGAATTAATCGCACCTTTTATTTATTCAAATATTTGAAATATAAATTTTGCAAGATTTGATTAGTTGAATTAGTCGCCAGAGGGTAACAGATGGCAATGCTGTAGCCAATGAAGTTTTAACTGAGGCTCG
Source organism: Typopeltis vanoorti (assembly GCF_054136105.1). Classification (NCBI taxonomy): domain Eukaryota; kingdom Metazoa; phylum Arthropoda; class Arachnida; order Uropygi; family Thelyphonidae; genus Typopeltis; species Typopeltis vanoorti. The sequence goes on from NC_143561.1 coordinate 108,300,405, forward strand.
GCTATTACCGTTACCTGGCCATGTCTGGAACTTATTGCTCAATAACACCCCATCCAAACATTTTTCTTCTACAGATAACGGGGAATATGAAAAGCATTCTTGCTTCACCCATCTAGCAAAAAAAAAAAAAAAGTTGAATTAGCCACTAACAAATTAAAAGGATAATAAAATTATAGTGTCCATCGTCTGAGGAGTCATCGGTTATTTTATAGATGTTTATCACCATGGACATAAATTACCAGCAATACCGACACTTCCAGTTCATTACTATAATGAACACTCCTACTGCGTACTTTGTAACGAAACTAGGAATTTAACGTTCTTGTGAGTATTTTGAATTCAGTTTTGCTTGTATCTTTAGAAGATCTTAAGACAACCTCACGGTGTGTTAATGCTCTAGCAAGGTTAAAATCTGAATAAAATGTACGCACTTCACACATGTCCTCAATCCTCATTCTAATTGTGTAAAATATTATGAGTAAGACAAATGACCTTGACAGTTTATCAAAACGTGTGTGTGTGTGTGTGTGTGTGTGTGTGTGTGTGTGTGTGTGTGTGTGTGTGTGTGTGTGTGTGTGTGTGTGTGTGTGTGTGTGTGTGTGTGTGTGTGTGTGTGTTTAGCATAATTCCGCTTTCTGAATCTAAGCTGAACCACTTTCTGTTTCTGCTATTTTTGCATGTCTTAGTTCTTAGTAAAGTTTACACAATCTCATGATATCTTCACTGTTTTCCTTAATGTCTTCAGAAACTAAATAGAATTTAGACAGATATATTTCTATTTTTAGACAGATCACACCAATGTTCTATATCTCCAGATCACTCAAAGAATTCAATGGATTTTCATGCAAAATGTTAAACGTTTTTTTGAGAATAAAAATTAGAAGCATTGCTGAATAAAGTAGCATCCAATTACAGTCAGTTCTCGGCTTACAACGGGGTTCCTTTCCGACGATCTTGTCGTAAGTCGAAAATCACCATGTGACCCGTGGGGGATGTGTTAACAATTAGCTTGCCTGAATGCAAAAATGTGTAGGTCTGTTATATTTTTAAACTAATTTTACTCTTCCTTCATCGTGAAACAATCTGTTTCTTTGAAAAGAGGTTTAAGATGCAAAAACTTAGTAATTATGCAGTTATCTCGGCAACGTTTTAAAAAAGTGAGATGTCTCACTTTTTTAAAACGTTGCCGAGATAACTGCATAATTCCTAAGTTTCTACATCTTAAACCTCTTTTCAATACTAGACAAGCTAAAAATATTTATTTCAAGACATCGATATTACTCATTCGTGAAAAGTTACATCACACAAGATTTGTGGTTAGTCAAATTGACTCACAATGTTATGAACCGTTCATGGATCTCTCCAGCTCTTTAGATGAGGAAATTTGGCAAGTCTTAGATAAAATGATTAATACCAATTTCACCAAAGCTTTTAAAAAAAGCAGACAGACCCAGATTAGAAAATTTAACCACCTTTATTCCACCCACAATGAGTCTAAACCTTCTCTACCAGACAACCAAGTTATTCTTAATTTCTCAAACCACATCTTAAAGAAACCTGAAATCGATATTCTCAAAAAAAGTTTCAACTATGCATTAGCTCCTCAATAGATTCCTAAGGTAGATTTCATCTGTAGTCTAGAAAAAGGAATCTCATTATTACCGCCCCACACAGCAAATGATCTAAGACTAAAAAGTTGTATAATACTCTCCTCTCCCTATTCCACAAAACAAAACTTCTCATCACTAGATAAAAGAACTATTCATGTTTTAAAAAAACAACAAAGACATCATAATACTTAAAGCAGATAAAAGAAACAGTACTGTAATACTGAACTCAAAGGAATCTGTTTCTTTGTTTATTTTTGGGGTGATCCTTTTTGAATAGCTTATAAAAAAGATCTAATACCTGCTTGTATATAAAGTAATCTTATGTTGCACTGAACTAATCTTTCCAAGTAACATAGTACCTTCGTTTGTTTTTTGTTGTTGACTAAGAAGAATGTGGCGTGACTGTTCTTAACTACACGTTCGGCTTTCATATTATATTGTTCTAGAGTCGTCAAGATCGAATTAAGCGACCGAATTCAACTTATGCAAACTGCTTGTCAACTTGGGGTAGTGGATTGTCACTGGTTGAAAGAACTGGAGGCAAAAGAACATGAGGAATTTCATAAAAAAAAAAAATATGACCACTGAAGTTGTACTTTTTATAACATTTATTAGTCACAATTGTCCACTAATTGAATAAATCATCAAAAGGGAAAATTACCTCCGCATTGGTATGTAATAATTTAGCGTTCTAAACTCATCCTCCTTTGTTTTACAAGTAATCTGATAAGAATATTAATAAGGTGTTTTACGTATATTTAATTTCTAAGTGTAGATATATATCGAGAGATTAATAATTATATGAATAATTGACAATAATAAAACTCCCATCTGTTTATTAAATAGATAAAATTATCATCCGGTTTAATAATTAACAAATTATATGAATAATATTTCAAGATTTAGATATTTTCTAAAATCAGGTATTTTAGCGGTTTTCAAGCAATACACATTTAAAAATGCAAACATTCTGGGTTTCGATTTTTCAGAAGGTCCATAGAGGACCACTAGTTCTTACAGCAGTCGTAAGGCGGGATCATTTTTATTTGTATCCATATCGTTAACTCATCTCATTATGTTAATCACTTGACTGAATTCGCGATATTATGGAGAACCAGTCAACAATACTAATGCTTAAGGGTTAGTTTTAAAAAATGCCGTTTTTATATTATTTTAGAAATATTTTAGCTATGCTTAAAATAACAACAACAAAAAAGTATTGCTTTTATTTTGGTGTAAAATATCAACGAACATCTTTGAAATATAAAATTACAAATTTACATTGAAGTGCCTTGTCATAGTTGGTAATAGAGTTCATTAGGTTCGTTGAATAATTAAGGAAATACAGTTTGAATACACTGATGAAGAGAAGTTTGGAGTAAACCGGAAGGTGGCGTTCATACTCGAATTCTGAAGTCTCATTTCCGAGGGTCTGCTAAAAGATGACTTTACATGGAAGATGATGCTACGACGAGGAAGAGTTTTTTGAGACGTGGTACTTTTTCAGTGACATTTCCTCAGATCGCTGTTCGCGCAGGTTTCTGCCAAATGTACAAAGTAATCCCATCTATTAGATAGTTCGATATTCAAGGGAATATAAGAAATGAAAAGAAAACTTTGCACATTTAGTATACGTATTGTACAAGTGATTAGTAAATAAAGTAAATAAATAGCAATTTTCTATCACAGGTTAGATAAGCAGTGTTGACAGATTTTTTAGACAATAACATTTATAATGCTGTAGACCAAAGTACGGAGGATATTGCTGAAATGAGTAGCATTTATAATTGCCAAGCAGCACTAGCTATTGCTCAGTGTCAAGCGTAAAACTCAAGAAAACTCAAATAAGCAAAATGTTAGCTACAGCTCCTCCTGTTGAGTGAATATTGGAACAAAAAAAAATCTTAGAGATATTAAGATCCGAATTTCATAAATTAAAAAACTACATCATTTAACACACTCTCACATCCTTTCTTTTACATACAATGGATAAGCTGTTAGATGCAACTGTTTTTAGTGCAACGAGTAGTTCAGATAGGGAAATATGCATATCAATTCGGACTCCATGGCTCGAGACCGTATACTGAGTTTACGGTTAGTTATCAGTTACTATTACACTGTGCGATTCTCAAGTGCTACAGATTTATTTCAGAATTAAAATATATATATATATATATATCCCAACAGGTGGCGACACTTAATTGTTGATATCATATGATATTATATGAAATCACCTAATGATATTAGGTGATATTATGATATTAAATGCACGATGGTATTACAAAAACTTTGAGGATAAATCGGAATGTCTTACCAAAGTTTATTTTCATCTTCTCACATGTATGCAGCATCAAAATAGGTCAAATAAAATTTTTGGTACGGTTTCCGATTTATCCTCATCTTTAGTTGTAATATACTTGAGTTTGTATTACGAATAATAAAGAGTGCATACTAATTGTTACTATTTCAGACCCCCCCCACTTTTGCACAGACGATTGGTTTCCGCAATAAGTATATTCTACAAATATTTCCATGGGAAATGCTCATCTGAAATAGCATCAATAATTCCCCCGCTTAGTACTAAGCTCGTTGGAACACGTGTAGCTGCTGCTCCACATCCCTTCACAGTGCGCCTCGAAACCCACAGAACAAGTTTCTTTTCTAGAAAGATGTTGGAAATTTTTTCCCACTTGATTAGACTATAATAAATTTAGTTTAATCCTTTATCGAAGTGTAAGCAAACAAAGTTTGCGCCTGAAGTATCTTCAGGACTGAGGCAACTCGTGGTAAAGGTGGCCCAAGCTCTTTTCACTCCTTGTCTTAGTATCTTCCATAATGCAAAGCACATCTCTTTGCGCACATGAATAATGCTATTCATTAAGGGAAGGGCCACTACCCAGACCGGTTTCGACCTTTATTGAGGTCTCGTCACTGCCTTAGTATCACCACTTTTGGGCTTGGCTCTCATTGACGAGATCTCAATAAAGGTCGAAACCGGTCTGGATAGCAGCCTTCCCTTAATGCATAGCATTATACATGTGTGCAGGGAGATGTGCTTTGCATTATGGGAGATACTAAGACAAGGAGTGAAAAGAGTTTTGGCCACCTTTACCACGAGTTGCCTCATTCGTCCTGAAGATACTTCAGGCGCAAACTTTGTTTGCTTACACTTCGATAAAGGATTAAACTAAATTTATTAAAGTTTCTTTTCCTCCTCCATCCCTGCAACTGCGAACATCCCTGCAAATGTGAACAAGTTCCTCCTTTCCCAACCCACTACCCATGCACGGTGCTAATGTGCTATGGTTCATCAACCAACCTCTTGTATGGACTCAACATAAAAAAAAATATCATTACGCTTTTTCCATATTAAAAGTTTCTATTAAAAGAAGGATACCTTATCAGGTAAATGGGATGCTTATTAAACCCCTACGTTTTTTTAAATAATTATTAGGATGTTTTAATTTAAATCACATATCATTCCAGACGCGTATTAAATGAAAGAAAAAAAGAGGAGAAAAGGAAAGAAAACTATCTTGTGCTGCCTTCTGGAATATCATCATCATCATGTCCACACTCATAATCAAAGCCACAATCATATCTACTCGTCCATCCTATCCTAAGACGGATTGAGTCCCTCCCCCACCCACCGAGGAGGCTTACAGCTAATTAATGCAATCGGGTCGCCACTCTTTGCTGAATCCCCTAAGGACAGAATTTCTGACTGTAGTCCGTGTGTGTTCAAGGGGACCAGTTTACCAGTTATGTGTGTGGAGGGGGGGGGGGGACCCAAGTTTCCGGGTGAAAAACAAACCTCTACCTCTATATCAGACCGGCTAACTGACCTATCGTCGAAAGAGACTAGATAAAGGCCTCGCGTCACTGACGGGAATCAAACGCAGGTCTTTCCGACCAAAGAGCTTCGTCTATACAGACTGAGCTAAGAAGGCTCTCCTGGAGTGAAAATAACTTACTTCACTACTCTGTTATTCTCTTATGAAAATAAAGTTGTTGAAAATGATCCTATTTTGTCGATTCATTTGTTGATTCAACGTTTACCAATAATGAAATGTATCGCATCATAATTACGTATGCAACATTATGATGTCAACGGTATATATATATATATATATATATATATATATAAAATCAGAACTTTATAAGTAATTTTATAAGCTAGGTTTTAATCCCATTTCCCAAGTAAGCAAACAGATAAGTAAGTCAAGTTTGCGCCCGCACATACTGGAAGTCTGAGGCAACTCGTGATAAAGGTGGAGTAAATTCCGATCACTTTCCTTAGTATTTTCCCATAATGCAAAGCACATTCCCTTGCTGAGATGTATGATGCTATACATTAAAGGCAGGGGCCACTACCCAGACCGGTTTCGACCTTTATTGGGGTCTCGTCAGTGGGAGCCAGACCTAAAAATGCCAAGGTTGAAGTAATGCAGAGCTTAAAAGGATTAAAACCTAACTTGCAAAATTGCTTGTTATCTTTAATATACTATATACCCAAGGTAAAAGATTTCTACATCTTACTCTCATCCTGAGATTTTTATTTAATGAGGTCAAAGCACGTTATGGCAGCTTGTTTAGGTAAAACATTTATAAGCTCTGTATTACTTCAACCTTGGCATTTTCAGGTCTGGCTCCCACTGACGAGACCTCAATAAAGGTCAAAACCGGTCTGGGTAGTGGCCCTTGCCTTTAATGCATAGCATCATACATCTCCGCAAGGTGATGTGCTTTGCATTAGAGGAAAATATTAAGGAAAGTGATCGGAGCTTACTCCACCTTTACCATGAGTTGCCTCAGACTTACACTACGTGCAGGAGCAAACTTGACTTACTTGTCTGTTTGCTTACTTGGGAAAAAGGATTAAATTAGTTTATATAAAATTGCTTGGTATCTTTAACATAGTATATACCCAAGGTAAAAAACATTCTACACACACACACACACACACATATATATATATATATATATATATATATATATTTGTTAAATTTTAATGACTAAACGCCGAGGATTTAAAATCAGAACTTTAATAGAGCACGACTAGTTTCGTCGGAACGCCGACTTTGTCAGGCGTCACAGCATAAAAATATGTAAAACGGAAAGACCATAAAAGCATTGTATTTCCATTATAACAGACCATGACAATTAACTGTAATAAACGTTTAACTGGGAGACTGAGTTCTAGTTGAAACGTCACGTGTGAATTCGCGTGTGCGCCAATATTGAATGGCAGAAGTTTGTGAGTCTGGAAAACTGTAACTGAGGTTGCTATTCATGTGGGAGGCGTCAAGAAATATTCCTTCGATTCCAGTATTAGTTTCTCGTCGCAACATTTGTGCACGTTGATTGTTAAATTCCAATCTATTTGATGTTGGAGGCCTTCAACATTGGTATTTGCAGAAAACAATATATGGCTTTACAAGGCACTGGCCTGAATTCTGTTGTAAGAAATTTCTCTTCGGTGTGCTTCTAGGCGGAGAAGGATTGGTTTTTCAGTCTGACTATAACACGGTTTACCGCAATCACAAACGATTTTGTAGACATCAGGAAACTGAATATTGTTGTGTTTCCTTTTTGAACAGCTTAAAATAGGCCGGAGCTTGGGTAAAGTAGTGAAAGAGGTCTTTGAATTTCTTTAAGATTTTTGCCAGTTTGGGGGAGAGAGAACTAATATAAGGTAAGGAGATGTAGACTTTGATATTAGTTATGTCCTCATTTGGTAGTTGATGGCGACGGTGAAAAAGAAGTCTGTTTATATTTTTCTCAGAGTATCCATTTTTTTTGAAGGTACGTTGAAGGTGTTTTAGTTCATTTTTAAGCTTCTGTTCGTCTAATAATAATAATATCTGGCCGATGAGCAAGAGTAGAGTTGTCAAATTTCTGTGGGGGATAGTGATGAGAGTCCGCATGGAGGTACTTGTCGGTATGAGTAGGTTTTCTAAGGATTGCGAATTCAATTTTTTCAGATGTCCTTTTTCAGGTGTAATATTAAATTATAATATCTAAAAAAGGAACTGTCCACTTCTAACTCTGAAGTGAATTGGATGTTTGGCGTTTAGGTGATTAAGAAATAGTTGAAGGTTGTCTCAGCCATGTTCCCAGATCAGGAAAACATCATCTATAGCCATAGATATATCTTTGGTTTCAACGAAGCAGAAGAAATAACCTCTTCTTCAAATCTTCAAGAAAGATGTTCGCCAGCACCGGAGATAACGGGCTACACATGACTAATCCGGTATTTTGTTTGTAAATCATGCTTTCAAATAGCCCGAATTAACACAGTCAGATGCTAATGCGAAGATCTTTTTTGAAACATTGTTTTAAAGAGAGAGATATAACATTGAAACTGGCCATAATATCAGAGTTGTTGAGTCTGACGTCTTTCATCTTGGATACAAAGTCTGCTGAATTTTTAATGAAAGAAGATCTACCTGTGACGCATTTCAACAAAGAAGCGAGATACCTCGACAAATCGTATGTAGGCGAGTACCTTCCACTATAGGACGAACAAAAGCTTAAATTTAAATTATTTTTTTTATTTATTATTTTTTTGCTAGATGGGTAAAGCAAGAATGCTTTTCATATTCCCCTTTATTTGTAGAAGAAAATTTATGTATGTGGTGAATATACAGTATATATATATATTTTTTTTTGAAACAATGTTTAACTTTTAAAAATAAGTATAATTTAAATTAAAAGGTGTGGTTATATAATTACTAAATACTTAGGGTTTTTTGAAATCATATTTTTTTTGTATTATTTATAATTTTTATGAAAACTTGAACCGAAGAATGCAGTTAACAATAAGTGTCGCATTAATAAGATATCCTCAGTTGGCGTTCCCGCTTGAGTCCGTTCAACAAAAATATAGTGGAGACAATTTTTTTAATGAAAATAAAATCGTTTATAACGATTTTCTTTTATCGCTTTATTTATTTATTCATGCAACATACTTTATATATTAAGGAGGACGATCTTGGACAGTTTTACTTCCATTTTTTGATAAGAAAGATTTTCATCAACACCAATAACAACGAGCTTGTTTCACATTAAAACGAACGTTCATTCGTATCAAGGTTTCGCTGATGATACTTGAAGTGATATTGTTCATGGGCTGCCGGAAAATGAACAGTTCCATGCACATTCATTGCTGATCTCGTAATTGAATGTTTATATTTGATGATTTTCATTCATCCATGGCATAAACGCGACCACATTTTGGAGGAATTTTTTGAACTTGTTTTAGAGATAGACACCTTTTTTGCCTATTTTAAAAGGGATGCGACGTGAATGACTCTAGAATATTTTAGATGTTATTGAGAGAAGAAAAATACATTTTGATTTGCTTTTATTTTTGTTTAAAATATCAATGAACTCCTTTGAAATAAAAATTACACATTGAAGTGCTTTGTCGTATTTTGTAATTAATTAACATTATTACGTTTGTTGAATAAAAAAGAAAATTACAGTTTAATTACACTGATGAAGAGAAGCAATTGGAGGAAGTCAGCTAGCATACTTTAAGACCGAAGTCTTAATTCCAAGACTCTGCTATCAGACTAAATCAAGTGGAAGCAGCTGCAGGGGTGGTAGTAGTCGTGGTGGTGGTGCGACGACGACCACATCTCTTGCGACGAAATATTATTTTCTCTGCGGCATCCTCAGATCGCTTTTCACGCAGGTTTTCCACCAAGTCTGCAAAGTAATTGAATCGATTAGATTATGATCATTGACACTTAAACCTTTGCACAGAAACCTTCCGTCATGGGTTAATCAAAGAGATAACATCCTTTTTAATCGATGACATGTATACTACCGTAAACCAAAGTGCGGAAGGTATGAATTTAAAACTCTCCATTCGAAGGCAAATGTCGCGAATATTTAAGGACAATACAAATATTATTTAAGATTAGCAGCAGCATTTGCAACTTTGAACGCAGTTAATGAATTCAATTGACTAAAACGTGTCAAGAGGAAACTTACCTAAATTTTCCGATTCAACGTTCTGAACGCACAGCAGGACTAATAACGCCATAGCAGCAAAGATTATCTGCAAACACACATAATTAATGCATTTTCGGTTCATTACAGTAAAACTAATAAACAAAACATAAGCAAACAAATCCCATATACACTATCTACAAATAGTTGTACGGACATTTCAGCAATTTACAGTTGATACCAGCAGGCGAAACCTAATATCGGGTATGTTCATCTTTGGCTTTGATCACCGTTGAGGGAGGCTTTCCACCAATGTGCGGCAGACATGAGGTGGAATTTGTTTCCATTCCTCCACATAGCAACACTCAGTTCAGCGACAGATCAAGGACGTGGTGTTCTGGACCTCAGTCGCGGCTCCAATTCGTCTCGCATGTGTTCGATGGGATTGAAATCAGGGCAGTCGTTTAACACCCACCTCTTCATACCATTCCATAACAGCTGCAGCTTTGTGGCATAGGGAATTCGTCTTGATAGCAACACGGGTCCGTTTCATAAAATCTCCACCTGCTTATCCAGAATATAAAGGCACTGAGCCTTCATGAACGACGGACAACCTGTGATCCCACTCCAAACCAGCTGAATGCAACGCCCTCCATTACTCCACCACCAAACTTTACTGTGGGTAAAATACACTGTGGTACCCACTACACCCACCAGGCTGCCTCCAAACCCACAACCTGCCATCAGACTGAAAACGGGTGAACCTTGATTCATCGCTCCAGAGTACCGTTTTCCACTTGTCAATTTTCCAGTTCTCACGCTCTTTGCACCAGGTCAGACGAGTCGCCTTGTTCACTGTTGTGATGTTTGGCTTGTGTGCCGCTGCTCTTCTGGGGAAACCCAGCAAATAGAGTTCTTTTCGTACGGCATTAGTCCTCACCAAGGTGTTACTGGTGCTCTGGAACTCATCAGGGATGGTCTGTGCCGATTGTAGCCGGTTTTTGCGTGTCACCCGTTTTAACACTCTCTTGTCCCTGTCAGTCATTTTCGGCGGCTGCACTAATGATGCCAGAGCGTCTCCATTTGTTGATCACATCGTCAATCGTTGATTTTGGATGCTCCAGTTGAGCGGAAATGGCACATATGGACATGCCACCAATGTGATAGCCCACGATGACACCTCTCTCGAAATCACTGAGTTCACGTCGTGTTGCCATACTACATGTATTCAGCTGCTGCGATGAAATTCTGCTTTCTGCTCTCTATACACGGGCTTTTATATTATTAACAAACCCCGATAGTATATTCTATAACTTCAAGTAACAGGGGAGTCAGGATAATTATTGGGAAGTAAGGGTAGCTATAAATTTATCTCAATTCTCCGATAACTAATTTTGCAGGAAGATCGAAGTGTGGTCTAAAATCTCAACGTTATAACAGTTATGAATAGACATTGATCAATGAAAAATTATACTTAGTTATAATGAATTTAAAAAAATTACTTAATTTAATCCACTCTCACATTCTCCCATTTATATCAACGTGTTCGTTCTCATCCTCAGACTCAACTATTTTCATTGCAACAGGGGTAGGGAAATATGCATACCAGTTTGGACTCCATGGCTCGAGACTGTATACTTTGTTCAGCACAAATATACGGTGTGTGTCGGCTACAGGAGGAGCTCCACTATTTATATGGAAAGAAACACTACAACATGCGTCACTGACACTTTTTCTTTTTTAAATCTGTCACAATTCATGAATAGGCAGCATACAAAAGAATGGATTTCCGATTAATCACTCGCTTTACGGTATCAGTCACTATTACACTTCACGTGCCATTATTCCACACACCATAGAATTATGTAATTCAACCACATTCGGATTCTTTGTGAAAAGATATGATTCATTCGTCTGTTCTTTTTATATGATGGTTACCAAGACTATCATTAAAATCTTTAACAAGTAACAATAGTCAATATTAACAATCAACTTGGAAAACTCAGATAATATAATTTCAACTTCAGTCCTGCTTTTCCTTTTAATACAAAAAGAAGAATGTGATACAACTGAAATTAAACGTTTTAATGTAATAGGTTATCGCTGGAATATTTTAGATCTTATATATCTAAAAACTCGTACGCGTTTTTCATTTAGAATCAAAAGATTTTTTTTCTGGCTTATCGTGGTTTTTACCAACATTTCATGTATATAAAAAATATGTAAAAAATTTTAATTTAATGTTTTCAGTTTTCTGGCGACTTTAGGTGGATTGCGTACTACAACAGATTATCATTTTTTTCTAAATTGTATATAAAATTACTGTAATATGCAGAAGGGAATGTTTGTCAGCTAGGACAAATAACTTCTGGTGTGTGCAGTTTAGACACGGGCACACAAATGTCAAGCAAAGTCTAGATGGTAGTGTACTTCCATCGAAGGTTACATCGAAGCACTAATGAAATATCTTAACCATCATAGAGAATCATAAAAAATTTATATTTTTAAAATGCTTAATTTTTTAAAAGTATTGCATAAAGTTATTTCATATTTCATGAATGAGAATCAAGTGTAGGAAGTAGAAACCGATTTACTGCTTCAGGTGACATGTCGGTTTTTTCATATTAAAAGTTTATATTAAAACACAGGTACTTGATTAGATATGTGATACATATTAAACCCCTAAGTCTTTAGGGGTTTAAGCATTTACTATTCAGTACAAGTGAGAAATATGATTTTTAAGAGCTCATTCTTGAAGAGGATTAAATGCAATTAAAAAAATATAAGTAAAAAAGTATTTTGTTTTAGCCATCTGGAATGATGGCTAAAACAGTTAATCACTTAATTTACTAAGACCTGTAATTATGTTCGACAACTAATTATGATTACGACATTACGACGGCTAAGATGTTCGACAACTAATTATGCTCTAAATTCGTCGATAGAAATACTTTTTTATATTCGCAACTTCCAACAACTTATTTTAGATAATTATCACTGATCTGCAATGTAATTATTAGTGCATCTTCGAATACATAATTTAAATTTTAATTATAACTTAAAGAAAAAAGTGTGGTTGTATAATTACAAAATTCTTTAGTTAATTTTGTAATATTTAATTTTTTTTATATAATTAGCATCTTATTTTAATATATTCTATTATTTAAATACTTTAAAAAATATTTGAATATCTGCAGAATGCAGATAATTATAAATGTCACATTAATAAGATATAGTTGGCTTTCAGGCTTCGACAGAGTATTTTCTATTGTTATTTGACACCTCCAGGGAGTCCAAGGGCTCATCGAAGGAGGGCACCTGCTCTACAGCTCTGTCTACACTGTACACTGCACCAACGGCGACTACCACCACTAGTATTTCCACTGCCACTCACAATCATCCATGCCCACAGCGGGCATGGATGATTGTGAGTGGCAGTGGAACTCGCAGCCTTTTGACTGTAGAGCGGATACGCTAATCACCCGGCCAGCCAGGCCGACTAATTTAACTGGATGCATTTTCATGCACACAGTTAAATTTTTATTATTTCATTTACTGTTCGGTACAAAATAGAAACATTTATTGTTGGTAAATCTCCGTCATTTTTTTTTTCTCGCTTCTGCACCACCCTTTGAATTGCACGCGTTTACACAAAATCTGGATGCATATTGGAAATAATTTTAATTGCAAACAGAATAAAGAGATGCACATTATGGAAATTTTTTCTGTAATCACAGCTCGTTAGAAAAGATGTCATAGTCCTGTCACACTAATTAGTAATAATTAGTATATATTCGTTTTTGTATCTAATTTTAAAACATAGCAGGAAACGCCTCTACCTCATGGCAACGCAAGTGAAGCACGGGAGGAGACTTGATTGTTGCTAGGTGACGTGGCAAACTAGACCGCTTGATAGCATTTAGAGAGTATTTGCTGTATTTTATTCTATTAAAAGTCATAAATTTATTTTCATTGCCTTTTTTTTCTTTTTGCCTTATTGTTCTAAACTACAAAGAGAATAAACATCGACCTATAAACTGTACAGAAATATGGAAATACGTTTATGTTTTTTATTTTATTTTATTTTTGTACTGTTTGAGTACATGTTCCTGGCCTTAGTAATTCTTGAAGAGTCAAAGAATAGTACGATTACGCTTAATGACCTTTAATATATATTTTTAAATTAATAAAAAATCATTTCGGCTCATTTTCTTACCTGAAATGTCATCCGCTGTACGAAATAAACTAGAGCAGTAATAAAAAAAAAATATTTAGTTAGGATTCATTCTTTGACTATTCAGAAAAAAAAAAAAAAATTAACTGCTCATCCGTCATTACATTTCTTCTTCTTAAGAATATATATATTAAGAAATTTGTTTACGCTCCACCACTACCAAGAAAACGAATTTAATTTTATTCCACGTGTTTGCAATACCTGAATAAAAATGCCAAACTTCTCCCTGCTAAACGTTATTTCTTTATTTACTATTTCTAAGGGAGTTTTAGAGAAATGAAATATCTTGTTATGAAAATTCCATGTTATGGTCTTTCCATTAATTATTTTAAATACATAGTTCATGATATCATGCACTATTATTAACTCATTAAAAAGACGCAAATATGGAAGTTTTAAACAATATATAACAAGCAGTATCGCCATCTAGCGGTGAATTTTTCAATAGGATTTTTCAAGTTTGACGAATTACAGAGTATTAAAAGTGAGTTTGCCGCCCTACAAAGCTACTTTTTCACATTTCATCTGGTCTAAGGAGATTGGGAGTGGGGGGAGGGGTTATCATAACTGATTCAAATCGCATACCATGTTTAGAACTAGGGATGCTCCGACCGAATATTTGGTTTGGATTTGGGTATTCAGCCGGCCGAAGCAGAAAAAAAATTCCTTTTACATGCGTCAGTTTCGAAAATTTACCAGCGAGCTTAGAACAAGTTGTCTTGGGTGCACTATCTAAACAATACGAACTCCACCCGAAAGCCATTAATTAATGCATTAGGGTTTACTAATACTAGTCTCCAAATTCATAAAGTTAATGAACAGAACAAAAAGCTCATTCAGCTCATTTATATAACCTTAGTCCTTATAAGGACTGGCTTAAAGGGGCGAAGCAAGAATGCTTTTCATCTGCCCCGTTATCTGTAGAGGACAGTCTAGGGATAAGGTGTTATTGAGCTATGAAAGCTCTGATCATGGCAGGAAGGTAACAGCAATAGCCGAGCCTCAGTTAGAACTTCATTGGCTACAGAATTGCCATTCATTACCCTCCAAGGGTATTAATCAACGCATCTCACGGTCGATCCCTCGTTAGTTATAGTTATATATAAGCTATTAAAGCTCTGATCATGGCAGGAGGGTAACAGCAATAGCCGAAACTCAGTTAGAACTTCATTGGCTACAGCATTGCCATCCATTACCCTCCAAGGGTATTAATCACCGCATCTCACGGTCGATTTTCACTCTTTATAGTTATTTCACTCTTTATTTATAGTTATATATATTTATATTTCACTCTTTATAGTTATATATAGTTATATATATATATAACTAATTTATGTAAGAAAGTTAAAAATATCATAAGTGATCTCTAGGTGGGTGTATAATGAAATATTAAACTATACATCTAAACTATAAATATCTATCTTAAATTTAAATTATGACAAACAATATGATAGATTCATATGTATTTTATAGCAAAATTTAGAAACAAGTGAAAATAGGAAATGTAGAAAAATGTTATGCTCTTACAAACTCTGGTAAATGTTCGAAAGGTTTAAGTTTCTTTTCCTATTTAGCTATAAAATATGGATGGATCTATAATATCCCCCATTACAGTATCTGACTATTTCACACTGAAGCATCCAAACTCTATACTTAAAAAATTGTCAGTTATTATATTTGAAGAAAGCAAAATTTTGTTCACAAAGACAATCCCTCTAGTCTTCATTTTGGCTACATAAAATAAACAGAAATAGGAGATATTAAAGATGCATGCTTATACTGAAGAAAATTTCTTAGCATTTACTTTAAAACTGAGCAAAAAGGATTTAAAAATATTTGCAAAATAGCATTTTGGAAATAAATAAATAAATAATTAAAAATACAGTTTGATGCAAAAGTTCTCTTATTGCGTCCGACGAACGGGGCTGTCGTGTAGGTGTTAGGAGCGTTGTGAAAGATACGTTTGTGCAGTTACTCTTCTGTAACAAGTACACGAGAACTATCTCCACGTGTGGAAGTAGAGTGAAATAAATACACTGTAATGCAAAAATATTAGCATTTTGATCAAACCAGGATACTGGTTTTAATTTTTTTTTTTTTTTTTTTTTTACAGCAGATATAGGATATTCATATCGTAAATTAGTTTTAAAGCTTAGTGTTTTATTAAATAACAAAAAATGCATAATTAAGCAGGTGTGAAATGATTGGAGACATAAAGAGATGCATTCTTATTATAGTGACTTCATCATTTCAACAATTCAACCCAGAGTTAACACTTGCAGTGTATAATTTTGTATCGCTTTGCTTAATTTTTTCTGCTAAAATATCGTCTTATTTAAACCAAAACTGAATCCCTCATTCCGTCCATGAATAATGAAAAAATAAATAAATAAAATCATCTATTAGATTAATTTCATTGCTGACGCATTTTGGGACTTGTTTAAAATGAATAAAAAATTGAGATTAAGACTGGCAGTTGTTACATAATTTATACAACTGATGTGCAGTATATTCTGAGATAAGATTATCTGTTCATGCACTAATGTATTGACTTCAAGAAAAAAATAAAAAAATAAAAATATTAATACTTGAAAGCAAATTAGCTTCTGAAAGATATTTTTGTTTTTAAATATGAAATACATTACGTTGTTTTATGATTTGTTTAGCATTGTTCCAAAAATACGAAAAAATTCCCATCTTGCAGATGAAAAAATGCAGGTGGATTCGTCCCAATGGATTTCGCAACCAGAACACGTTTTCATGCGAACGATAGGTGACAGGGGTTGTGCAAGTCTCCTCTTGCAATAACATTTCCAGCGATTTACAGATGAATACCAATGCCGTATATCCCCCCCCCTCTTTCTCTCTAATAGAAGGGGAAAAATATACACTTATGGGCTAAAAGTATTGGCACTGCATTAGAAATCTAGGCATTTGAATAGATGTTTAAAATGTCTTATTTTTCTTTAAAACTGAAGTAAAATAAATAAAATAAGATGAACAAACGATCCTTACAAAAACGAATAAAATTAATTAAAATTATTTAAAAATAATTAATGTTAATATTATTAATTGGTATATTTTTACTTTATCTTATTAGAATTTCTGCTATTATTGTATTATAGATTATGTTTTGGAAAACTTAGTTTCATTTATGTCTTAACTCTAATCTTGTAGGAACAGTTTTTTTTTTCCTTTTTCCCCCTCAGAATGTTTCAAGAGCACTGTAATAGGTAGGGCTCACAAACAGTTATGCATAATGCACATACAGATAATTATCCCTATCTTTTGTATTCTATTACTCACATACTTTTCTTACCTATCGCAGAAACCAAAGAAGGAACCATTATTAATTATAGCATATCTTAATTTAATTTAATAAATAAAAAAGATTTCCCTTTTCTGTGGACACTTATTAACAGAGTGGTTTGTAAAATATTTATTATAATTATTATCAACGATGTGGCAATAGTTAGTTATAATTAGATGTCACAGCTATTTTGCAAATACCACCATAAGATGTCGGAATCAGGATAAAATATAAAATATTTTGCAATTCCACGTGCATAGGAACTATAATAGATATGAATAGTTAATTAATGTAGGTGATATGTCGAGTACAAGAGATCCATATACTTGTATGTGATTTGCTTTTGTATAAATAGCTTACTCGCCAGTTTGATCTGTGACACGTTGCAGTCTGCGAATTGCTAACCATGGACAAGACTCTGGTAAGTACGTCTTACAAACGATTATTGTTTGTTAGCATTAATAGTATTTAAGGATGGTAATTAACGATAGTGTATACGAGGTGTACTTGTATTCCGTCCTGGGGTAGAAATATTCTGGATGAGATGAAAACCAAATTCTTTAAATGCGTGTAAATCATTCACATGCTAATTTTCGGTTAAAAGTGATTCATGCGAGCCTATCGAATATGAAACTTTTTTGTCAGTCAAGTAGATAATAACCACTCGTTTGTAAATAATCTGTGCAATTTTTCTACAGTTTTCTCACTTCCAGATGTTGTAGGACGTCCATCTTGCGCTCATCTACATTTAAGATTAACGACTCAATGTCTCAAAATCATTTCGAGGGATTGCGTCGATCATTATTTTGTTCTTTATACACCAAAATGCAAACACATTGCTCAGTATATTCATCTTAAACATGCCTGAAAATCACGTTTAGTTTTATTGGCTCACCAAGCCACTAGAACTGGCCAACACATGCACAGCATTGTTCTGTCATAATAATAACAAGGGCTTGGTTGATAATTCAATCCAATCTCGGTATGTTTTGAATAGATCTCAAAGGTTCCTTCTTATCCCACAATAGGAAAATCTCATTATAATTTTGAATATTATTATAGTTTTGTTTCATGTTTTATCACCAATTAAAGGCGTTGTTGTAAATCAGAAATTCTCTATTTTACAGATTTTCTTCCTTTGTGCGACTTTGCTGGTGGTATTTTGTTTACAGAAAGCTGATTCAACCAACTTGGGTAATTCATTTTAATTATAATGTCACCATTAATTACTTAACATTAGATAATATATAGTTTACGATAAATAGGAATTGTATTAATCATTATGTAAAACTTTTTCAAATGAATTGCTTTCTCCTTCAAATAAAAAACAACTAATAATGTTCCAATAACTTTATATAAATTTAGCTACAATACTGATGTGATTTTAAATGTTTGATAAATTAATTAGAATCAACAAATATATGAAACTATCGGAGGATATCTAGCCAAACAACATTTCTTATTAAAGTCATGTTAAGAGAAAGAGAGAGAGAGAGATTTATAAAATGTAGCCTTGCTCTAAAATGATACGACTTTCAAGATCTTACAATGCAGTTTTAACAGTGTTTGTTGCATTCTTCCGCTCTTCACAAAATCTAACGTACATCATTACTTTGCAGAGAGAATGGAAAACATGCGTGCCAAGAGATCTCTGAACGCTGCTGAAAGGATGATGCTTCAAAAGAGATCTTTGGATGCAAACGAGAGGATGATGCTTCAAAAGAGATCTTTGGATGCAAACGAGAGGATGATGCGCTCAAAGAGATCTCCAGATGCTGCTCATAGAATGCGTATTCAGAAAAGAAGTCTGGATGCTGCCCAGAAGGCGATATTTCAGAAGAGAGCTATGGATATTCAGCGAATGTTGCGTGAGAAGAGATCTGCAAATGCTGCTCACTAAGTGCATTATTGTCTATGTGGGGAAAGATTTCCCTTCTCAGGGCTACCCCACTCACATACAACTATGGGAAACTTATATTTTCATATATATCAGTATTTTCTGAAATCCAATTACACAGGATTTAGATGCACTTAAAATGATTTGATGTTTATTATAATAAATATATTACTTTCTTTTAAGATAATCCCATTTGTAATTAATATATTACTTTCTTTTAAGATAATCCCATGTATAAATATATTACTTTCTTTTAAGATAATCCCATTTGTAATAAATAAATTACTTTCTTTTAAGATAATCCCATTTGTATAAATATATTACTTTCTTTTAAGATAATCTCATTTGAGTAACATTTTATGGAAGAATCAATTATAACTAATGATGTATTCTTAATGTATGAAAATAAAAATAAAATAGTTCATTTAAGCTTTGTTTCAAACTGAATGTTACAAAATAAAAAAATAAAAAAACTACTTTTTACCACAACAGTTTACAACATACCAATTGTTGCTCAAGAACGAATTCACCAAACATCATGTCGGTACCTGGGTGACCACCCAGCAAAATTATTTTGTACTAACGTAAGCAGGGAAAAGGTACAAGATCCGAAAAAAAAGTGCTAAATTTTTATTTGCTTTCGTTTCACTCTATTTAGGGCATTTTACAATATTACTGTCTTATTATCATAGACGAACTCAATGTAAAACCGCTAAATTAACACATGTACAACAAATATGAAAAGAAAAAAAAGTAAAAATCACCTCACTGTAGTCATCTATGAGACCAAGAGCTGTCAATCATCATAACAGAAGTCCCAGTTGTAACTCTAGCACTTAACACGTGTATTAATTTACCATATACTTTTTAGTCTCATTTTAGTGTTTAAAATAATGAAACATTAAATTTTCAGTTATTTAATATGCTATTTACATATATACAGGGTTCTACCCACAAGAAAAACACTGGAAGTATTTATTCATTATTTTTTATCAGATTTTGCTAAATTAGTTAACTCTTCAGAAATAGTAACATCTGTAGCTGATGAATGTTTCGATTTTTCTTTTGTCAAAAGGAGTCCATTCATCAAACGAGTTTTTTTTTTTTTTGAGATTTCATTGCGTGAAACTACAGCCAAAGCATTTTTTTAAAATAAGATATTTACGTTTAGTGCGTCCATACTGTATTTTCTTAGCAATTTCACTATAAAGAGCAATTGTTTTCAATAGAGTTGGAAGAGTATCCATAAGCCACAAAAGCAGATTGTGTTCGGCATCCAGGGGCCGTTCCGTGGGTTTGCACCATCTGAGTGCAAATTTATTGTGCACCCCCCCCCTTGAATTAAAAATTAAAAGATCCCGAAGTACAATAACATAACACGTTACGAATCATTTTATTATACTGCACATTAAGAGGAATGTATATTAAAATAAAGAAAAAACACAAATAGTAAAAAAAACAAAACTTATTTTATATAATAAACAAACATACTCCTATAATGTAACATGGAACACGACAAGAAAAGAAGAAGAGACTCTCAGAATAACTCAGCGTGCAATAGAACGTAGGCTTTGTAACATCAGCAAAATGGAACATGTTAGACAGAGATCAAGCATAAAAGATGTGGTAACTGCAGTATATGAAAGCAGGTTGAGATGGGTAAGTCACATAGCCAGACTCAGGGATAACAGATGGACATATAGAATATTCAACTGGCAACAAGAATAAAGAGAAAACTAGGAAGACCACCTACAATATGAGAAGATCCACTAGTGAAATCTGTGGATATAACATGGAAGAGAGAGGATCGAGATTGTTGGAGGCATCTTTGTGACCTGCACTCATGGAGAAATCCTGAGTGAAACACGGATCCATCAAGAAGAAAACTCAAGAAACTCCTAGAATGCGTGTTCAGTGTGCTGAGAGCAGTAGTTAAAGTTAGTTGTGTTGAAGCTCGTACCATTTATTTAACTACCCAGCGACTCAGCCCCTCACTGAAATCTCTCACATTCGAAGGTGACAAATATGCACAAACAGTTCAGTGTATTATTTATTCCCTATTTTTTATGAACGTATTCAATTATATCTCCCCTAAATTGTGCCGCCAGGGTTCATTGCACCCTTTGCACCCCGGTACGGAAGGGGCCTGTCGTATCATATGCACATAATCTTAATTTTGTTAATTTGTTTTTCCGATTGGTATTTGGAACTGGATTTAAACAACGACATTATACCTAGTGTGCTTCTTTTAGATTCTGCTAGTTTTTGAATGTTTGCATGACGAATCAATAGACATTTGCTACCATTAATGCTTATATCTCAAAATTTACAATAAGCAGTGTGTCCTTTACTCTTACCTGAACTGATCCAGGATTTAAGAATGGGATCCCCCAACGATTTTAATTTTTACTTATATGATTTTTTCATCTTTTTAGATGAACCTTGTAAACGTGAATCTGAATCATTACTATTAACACTTTCTCTTTTATCTGAATTACCTTTGCCAGAGATGGTTTCTTGTGGGTGGGAAGGGCTGGCATTGAGATCTTCACTTTCAATGACTCATTTATGTACTTTACTGATTGATACACGATTTTCCCCTGAGATTTAGAATCAAATTTAAATTTAGAAAGTTTTTCTTGCCACTTGTCTATGTTTAAAAGGAAAATCTAAATAATAATATTTTCTATGAATAATTAAACGTTTTTGTTAATGAAATTAATAAAAACACTGGACTTCTTATAACGCGCGGGAAGTTGAACAGGGAAGAATATATTTTCATTGGCTAATGGCAGTCGGATTGTGTGAGTACGGGATCGGAGCGGGGGGGGGGACTAGCGAACAGTGAGAGTGGTAGGGGGAAAAAGAGAAATCATATTCTTGTGTTTCTGAATGTGAAATATGGGGAGGTGGGAGAAGAGAAAAATATTAAACTCAGTAGGCTAACTCTCATGTCGTTATTATTATTATTATTATCAGGAAGGAAAAAAGTACTAGATCTGTTGGTGAATGTACTAGAACACTAAAAATTTATAAAAAGTACTAGATTTAGTACGAAAGTACTACTAGATAGATGTGGTCACCCTGATCGGTACTTGACATTCACAAGTGAATAATGTTTCTACTGATACAACTTCAAAGATAGCGTCCTAGGTTACAGGGATATAAGTGGATATTGAATCCAACATTACTTGAAAGCCCACTGTTAACTTCTGTGGCTAGATGGATCTCAATCCCGTGGATTATAATCCCTTCATCGCTAGGAAGTTGATTTAAATTAAGAGATTATTGAGCACCTGGCTCGCCCAATTTAGGGTTGTATGGGAGAGCATGTACCGATGAGCAGAGCCGCTTTCGGGCACTTGTGCTTCCACCTGTCGTTTTCATCGTAGTTAGATGACTCTCTAATGAGTTGGTTTGAGTGAATTGCTGCTTTGGTGAAAAATGCAGTGGCAATGTAACGGAGATACGTCGGAACATCCGAAATGTCAGCATCTCGGTGGAGGAGAGCATTCCTGACAAACCACGGAGCATCAAATATCATACGAAGGCACTTGTTTTGGATGACTTGCAGTTTTTTGATGTTGCTGGGGGCAGTGTGTCCCCAAGCCGGCGATCCGTATATGAAAGTGGGTCTGATGATTGTTTTATAGATCTTAAGTTTGTTGTTAATATTCATTTTGCTTCTTCGGTTGATGAGGGAGTAGAGTTGGCTGATTGCTGTGTTGGCTTTATTACAAGCATAAGTAATGTGAGGGTTGAAGCTGAGTCGGTTATCCAGTTGTATGCCTAGATACTTGGTTTTGGTTTTCCAGGGAATTTCTGTGTTAAAAAGTTTGATTACTCCGTGGTGTGTTGCTTTTCGTCTTGTGAAGAGGATAGCAGTGCTTTTCTCTGCATTGACTTCTACTCTCCATTTCCTAAACCAGACTTCCAGGCTAGTTGCTGCGTTTTGTAGACGCTGCGTGGCTAAGTGTGGTCTGAGAGATCTGCTCAGAATCGCCATATCGTCCGCATAGCTAGCAATGGTGGTTGATGCTGCGTTTGGGATATCTGCGACGAAGATGTTAAATAGAAGTGGCGAAAGTAGTGATCCTTGGGGGAGGCCCGCGATGATTCTTCTCGGTGAGGATCTGAGTCCGCGCAGCTTCACCTGGAATTTTCGGTCTTTTAGGAAGGAGTCTATGAGTTTGGTTAAGATAGAGAGGTATGTTAGCTGTAAGTAGTTTATATACAAGGCCTTTATGCCACACTTTATCAAAGGCTTTTTCAACGTCGAGAAAGATAGCTCCTGTGTGTTGTCCCCAGTTGTAATGAATTTTGTCAACCTGTGGACCTGTTGGGTAGTGTTATGGTCAGCACGGAAGCCAAATTGTTCACCCGGGATCAGGTTGTTTTTGTCCACTTCAGCTTGCAGTCGGTTTAGAATGACTTTTTCCGCTATCTTTCCCAGGCATGATAAAAGGCTGATTGGTCTGTAGTTTTGCGGGAATTGTGGCGCCTTACCTGGTTTGTGGATGAGAATAATGTCTGCGTGTTTCCATCGAGTGGGAAAGTAACTAAAACGGAGTATTGCATTAATAATGGCAACGAGGTGCATAATTGCCTTATGCGGGAGCGCCTTGATGGTTTTGTTTGTAATTTCGTCTGGTCCTGGGGCTTTTTTGTTGTTGATTTTTCTTATTATGGAGTAGACTTCTCTAGGCGAAGTATTGCAGATATTTTCACGGCTGCAGGGCTGGCGTAGTGCGCTTCGGACATGTCTGTGTATTCTCTCTATGAAAAGAAAGTCTGCATGGGCATAATTTGGGCTACATTGAAGTTGTAGGGCGTCTGCAAAGGCTTCAGATTTTTCATCGTCTCTATAGACAATACCTCTTTCTCCGTGAATGGGCTGTATGGCAGAGCGGTTCGTTCGGAGAGCTTTAGTCATCTTCCATATGGAGCTGTCTTCCGCTTCAAGGGAACACAGTTTTCTTTCCCACTCCTGGTTTCTGTAATCTTTCAATGCGTAGCGAATTAACTTCGTCGCTCTATTTAGCTCCTGGTGATCTTGAGGAGAGAGTGTGGTGTGATAGCGGCGCCTGATCTTATTTTTATTGCGGATTAAAGTGCGGATGTCTTCCGGAAGTAGGTTTTCTTGGACTGGGATGGGATGTGAGCAGTGGAGGATGCAGATAAGCCAACATGTATTTTATTTTCAAGGTACTGGACCGCTGCATCAATTTTTTCTCGCGACGAGATAGTTGGTACTGAGCCTATTAGGGTGCTGAGAGTAGTATTAAATTTTTTGAAGTTAGTACGCGTCTGGCTGGGAATGAGTTCTGAATCCCCTCCCAGGCTTAAAAGTACTGGATTGTGGTCAGAACTGAGGTCATTAACGACTTGTAGTTGAAAGTGATATGATGTGTTCTTGAAGATGGCAATGTCAAGCACATCTGGTCTGCCTCGCGGCCCGTAATGCGTTGGTTCAGTCGGGCCTGTGATAACGATGTTCCTTAGTGAGGCGAAGTTGTGTAGAACTCGTCCGTTGCTGTTGAAGCCTTTGCTATTCCATAGTCGATGTTTAGAGTTAAGATCACCTGCCACAATTGTTGCTTCAGTTGTATCGAGCAGCTGAGAAAGATCAGAGGATAATAGAGTGTTGCCAGGGGGGTTATAGACTGAGAATATTTTGAGACTGCCTGCATTATTGGTGTGGATTTCGACCAGTATTTTCCAGATTTGTTGTGTTGATCTTTTTGATTTCATTATGTCGGATGTTCCTCCTGACGTAAATGGCAGTACCGCCACCTCTGGCATTAGATCTGTAGTTTCTGAGCAATGAGTAATATCTGAGTTTAGGGTTATCACAGGGCCGGAGGTGAGTCTCATTTATCAGGAGTATATCAATTTGGAAGTTCAGTCCACTTCTAAAGATCCGTTTCTTAATAAGCCACCTAAAACCTTGTCATCATCAACTCAAATACCCTGGTGTATATAAAATATTGTGTGATTGTGATATTCCTTATTTTGGGCAGACAGACAAATCTGTCGAATATCATAATTTATTGCATAGATTTATATGTCAAACAAATGTGAACCTGAACTTCACTGAGTCTTTCACTATTTTGCTAAAATTAAAAAAAATTAAAAGAAAACAAATACAGTGTAGTTTTTTTTTATATGCGATCATTTGAAAAGCGGAGAATGTGAACTAAAAGGAATTGAAAAAACTATTTGTAACTATTGAAAAGCACATTTCTCTCCCGAAAAATGTACAAATTACTGGCCTACAAAAATTAAATGAATCTCGTGATTGGCATCTTTATTCCAATTATCTCAAACTCTGTGACAGTAGAACTAAACCACACAATTATGAGCATTAGCAGAGTGTGTACCATTTCCATTACTAGGAATTAACAGAAAATAATTCAACATTTAAGCAACCAGAAATCAGGCACATGTATGGCAAATGGCATATAAGACTTTTCTTCTTCTTTTCCCTTCATATTCTGATGACGAGGCTATATCCTTTAAAATCAAATGCCCCAGAAATTAAACAGAAATTCTGTTGGTTAGCTGTGAAAGCAGATCATCATAATATCGTTTCTACTTTTGTGTTTATTGTTAATTTTAATCTTTGATATTTTGGGTTTTGTTTCTATTTCGTATTTTCGCCTTATTCTGATTGAGGATTTATTTTAATTATTGTCTGCTGGGAGATGCATTTCACTGTTCGGTATGGGACCTCTACCAAGCTTGTTGGAGGCCTGAAGTGGCTTGGTATGTATATAATGTTCTGGTAGATTATTAAATTTGATATTTCAATGCATTTTCGATTTTTAGTATCACTTATCATTTGCAGTTAAAGAGTACATTTTTAGAATCTGACTGGAAATAGCATGGCTGATAAATACATCAGACAATGTTGAAAATAAAATATAAGATATCACAACTAACTTTAAACGAAAGGTACTTTGTAATCCACCCAAGTGAGACTGTGAATTCAGAAACATTGCTCAAGAGATCAAACACGGAATTTTTTTTCAAGTCACTTAAAAAGAAGCTCGTGATTGACATATAAACAGTGTGGTTGTATCACCACAAGCGATGAAAATCGCTTAGCACATAAAGACTTTCAAAACACTCAGGCCAGTTTAGGATTAGATTAGTGATACTGTTGGTTAGAGAGCTGATAGGCTAACCGCTCTGACACCTCCAGAGAGTCCAAAAGACTCATCGGGGGAGGGCATCTACTCTACAACTATTCGTCTCCACCACTCACTCAATCCACGAACCGCAACTACCGCACCATCTACCGCCAACCACCACCGCCACTTTCACAGACAATCGCAAACATCCATGCCCATGGTGGGATTCGAACCCACAGCCTTTTGTCTGGAGAGTAGATACGCTAATGATTCGGCCAACCAGATCTAGATCGATCATTTTAGTTAATTATTTTTAGTTCAGTTCCTTTAAGTCACAAAACTTTGAAATGGTGCACCATTTTATATTACAAATGCTGTTAAATAAGTTAAGTTCTCCGTTAGGTAGAATAATGTTCCCGTTTGGTGCCAGGGGTAAGAATAGCTCCGATGCATGTCGTACGAGGTGACTAAAATGGGTACCCAGGGAGAGTAGTGAATGGAGATTCTGTAACGAATGAGGTTTTTACTGAGGCTCGGCTATTGCTGTTACCCTCCTGCCATGATCAGAGCTTATATAGCTCAATGATAATACCCAATTCATAGATTTTCCTCAATCAGATGACAGGATGAAGATTCAAGGACTCAGTCCATCTACTGCCCCCCCCCCCCCAAAAAAAAACAGAACAATGTTATGAAATTATACAAGTTGTGTTCGCTGCGGCTCGTCAGGATATTTTGTATTCAGTTTACATAAAAAAACCAGAAATCATGATAAATGTATATACTACTTTTATGAAACGTATAAATTACATATAAATTACAAAAACGTATAAATTACATATGTATTTATTACATTTATATTGTATTTAAAATGTTATTATTCAATTTTATATAGTTCATATTTAATTTTCTCAAATTGCGTATTGGAACCTTTTGGTTATATCATAAATTTCTGGCAGGTATTTAGTTTATTCTTTGACACTCAAACAGCTCGTTTACGTGATGCTTTTCTTGACATTTCGGTAGGAAGTTTAGATTTGTAAATGTGTATAACCAATTGGAAGGAGAAGTGTCGAAATATTAAGCACAATAAAATACCTTTTTCTAAACTTAAAAACTGTTTTTCACATTTGTTTTTCTTATACAATGATCAGAACGTAAATCTGACGGAGCTATAACAGAAAGTACTCTATTATTCTTCAGGTTTTCTCTTAAAAATAAATTGCATCTAATCTGGGTTTAATTTTACTCCAACCTTGATTTGATGTAATTTGTTAAGAACATTCATCTCTGGGCCTTCCTGACTCTTATTCTATTCCGACAATTTAAAGGCTAGGTAGTAGCTAGTTGATGACATGCAATGCAGTGTATTGTCGCAACATTTACAGAATGGACGATGACCCGTTTCGTGGTTATCACACAACTCAAAAGATGGCAGCACTTTCCTTTTTTAATCCTCTTTTACTGCTACTCATTTATTATGAATGAGTAGCAGCAAAAAAGTAGACAATAGCATTAGTAATCCGTTTGATTGTTTTAAAAACCACTTAACAAGAAATTTAACTTTGCTTTCAACCCTAGTTTCTTTTTATGACCTTAAGCATTTCATATGTGCGTTTTGATAAACATATTAAAATCTTCAATATGTTAAAAAATTTTTTTAAAAATTTCAGTATAAACTCGAATAGAAAAAGCCCCTTAGAAAGAGTTTGCGACACATACTTTCTAAGAGCACATTCGCTTTCAATGTGGGGTTGTCAGGAACAGCTATATTATGTGCCATAATATCTCTCCATTTCTGTTTTTTTTTAATTATTTAAAGTTAAAAATAAATTAGTTTTATCTATTATGCTCAATAACTAAACAGATGGAACAGTTTCGAAACGAATATAGATGTTGATATTACAAATTAAATTATTAATAAACCTAATTTTCAGTCTCAGAAATACGTCATTTTAGCCTTAAGAAAACAATCCTCGCACAAAATGAAATCAGAGTCACCTGCATCACTGTTTGCGGACTGTTCTTTCCATGAAATCGAATCAACATCTGAGGCGATTTTTAATATTTTCGTTCGAAAAATAATTAGTAGCAAACGGAGAAAAATAAGTTTCCTATGTTGCTCAAGTCTAAAAATAATGTATTAGCTGCGAAAATGCATTTCGCTCGCTAAAATTAACAATTAATGCAGCTTCACATTTTCAGATAGCTGGCAGCACGTCGCATCATTTTAGCTTCAAATTTTGTGCAATGAACGTGTTCATTTAATAATGAAATTTTAAAATTGCGATATAATATACTAAAATAAAACCAATAAAAGTTGTGTTAAAATTAAAATAATAAACTGAATTCGTTTACATGAAAATTTTCTTAAAGTATTTTAGATATATTATAAAATAAATTATAAAATACTTATATACCTTTTTCTTTTTTTAATTGAGTAGAAGTCTTAAATGTATAATTCTAAAACCGAAAGATTGTAGAAGCATATTTCTACCAAAAATCATGCTTTATTTATTCACATGTTTAATTGGTGATGGGTTATAGTCCTTAAGAGGACTGACTTAAAGGGGCGAAGCAAGAATGCTTTTCATCTTCCCCGTTATCTGTAGAGGACAATGTAAGAATAAGGTGGTATTGAGCTATTAAAGCTCTGATCATGGCAGGAGAGTAACAGCAATAGACGAGCCTCAGTTAGAACGTCATTGGCTACAGCATTGCCATTCATTATCCTCTAAGGGTATTAATCACCGTATCTCACGGGCCCTTATAGTCCTTATAAGAACTGGCTTAAAGGGGCGAAGCAAGAATGCTTTTCATCTTCCCCGTTATCTGTAGAGGACAATGTAAGAATAAGGTGGTATTGAGCTATTAAAGCTCTGATCATGGCAGGAGAGTAACAGCAATAGCAGAGCCTCAGTTAGAACTTCACTGGCTACAGCATTGCCATCCATTACCCTCCAAGGGTATTGGATTGAATGAATCAATCACCGCATCTCACTAATAAATTATTAGTTATACATAACATTAATAAATTGACAATTGACAATTATTCATTAAGGGTGGAGCAAAATGCTTTTCATATTCCCCGCTATCTGTCGTGGTTACAGTGAGGGTAAAATTTACGAGCAGTTTGCTCGCCCTGAATGGGCATGGAGATTATGTATCGCTATAGGAGGCTAATATAGTTTTTGGTCTTCTATATTTGAATAAGTCCGTTGGCTCGTATGCTGCAGCTTGTTGAACCAAATCGTTGGGATGTGTGGACGTCTTTAGAAAAAATTTGGAAGCTAAGGATTGTAGATGAGAGAATATAAGAAATATTTGTGTCTCTGTGAAATTAATAAATAGTCCTTATAAGGACTGGCTTAAAGGGGCGAAGCAAGAATGCTTTTCATCTTCCCCGTTATCTGTAGAGGACAGTGTAGGGATACGGTATTATTGAGCTATTAAAGCTCTGATCATGGCAGGAGGGTAACAGCAATAATAATTTATTAATAAGATCAATATATGATTCTTGTTTTGGTGTATTAAAATGTCTGACTTTTTTAGAGTTTTTAAAGAAAACCTTTGGATATTTTTAAATAAAATAGATTATAATATTTAGTACAACGATATTCTATGATAGATACTAATAAATATGTTATTTTCGTGGCCTGAACGGTTTCTCTCTTCTCCAACCCATAACTATGCTTCCTAAGCATGATCTAACAGCATAAGTGGCAACAGAATAATAGCTAGCTTGTCGTGGAGCCTCTTGATGCGTTTTCGCCAAGTTCATTACAATGTATGCTCTGCGACCTGCTCATAAACAATCTCTGATCTTTCCAGTACTGAACCAAAACAATGGGAATGCGCAAAAATCAACTTTCATCTCAGGCTTCCTAATAATTAATGTGGATGAGTTTCACTGTGGAATGAGTATCGTTTATCACGTGTATCATG
Source organism: Typopeltis vanoorti (assembly GCF_054136105.1). Taxonomy (NCBI): domain Eukaryota; kingdom Metazoa; phylum Arthropoda; class Arachnida; order Uropygi; family Thelyphonidae; genus Typopeltis; species Typopeltis vanoorti. The sequence continues at coordinate 108,330,493 of NC_143561.1, forward strand.
GATCTTCTAAGTGCAAATATCATCAGTATCTGCACACATGATGTAAGCTCGAATCGCTCCGCCATGGATGCCTGTAGGTTGTAGATGAATTTCAATGCTCAGTGTAAGTTCACCATTCTGATTGGAAGCTTAAAGTCTTTTTACTTTTATTTTAATCGGTGGACTGCATAGATCCCCCCCCCCACGAAATTCTGTTACACACAACATTTAAATCGCTGTGCGTACCCATAATATTAATATACCCATCATTTCTTCGAGTAAACAATAGAATATGTTTATTTCGACAAATTGATGGAGTATTTTCTCATTTATTCATAAAGTCTGTTAATAAAGAAGCTTTCTAGGTTTTTATAAGAGGTGTCTGCCTCTTATGGCTATCTGCTGTACAACAGTTTTAAGAAATATGAGGAAATCGAAGTTAGACTTACTATTAGGTAGTCGGCAGTTTAATGAGACATTTTATGCTATCAAATATTAAAGCTTCTCTAGATTAGATCGGAGAAAGAGGCAAACAACATAATTTTGTTGCACTTTTTCTTTTATTTTGTCATACACTAAGATATCAGTGGATTAACTGTACCATAGTAGATTTTGTCAACATGTTTATCACAACAGCTTTTACTATCAATTGTTTATATAATGATTATAATAAACATAAAATGCTGATGATTTTCTACAAACAAGATTATTTTATGCAGCAGCCGGTGTAGTTGGAGGCCGTCCTCCGCATCGCTTTCTACGAGAATGCACCATGTGAAGATTGTCAGCTGCCCTCCTGGCTCGTAGCAGACTGCGAAGACTGTCCAGTTCTCTCTTCTCAAGTTGAATCAACTGAGCACTCTCTGGGGATCTCTTTGCTCGCAACTTTTCCATCAGTTCTGCAAAATAAGTAAAGTCCGTGCATTGCGACAGAAATGCATACTAGAATAAAAGAAAAGTCTGAAAAGAAATTAAAATAAGAGCATGCGTGTGTATGTGTGTTGGAGAGAGAGCGAGAGAGAGAGATTACCTTGGTTTATCGCTTCAGTATTCTTTACGTAGAACACTAACATTAATGATAAAGCAACGAAGATAATCTGCAAAACATACAATAATCAATCAGTTTTCATCGTTTTAAATACTGCAATTTATTATCTACAGAACATAAAGCAAACCAAAATATTTTGACAATATTTAATGATCTTAAAACAAAAGATATACTTCTCATTGTTTAGATGCTTAATAATAATTTTATTTCTTTAAGTGCACACAAATAGTTCAAATCTCATTTAATTGATTGAGTGACATTGCTATTTTATTAGTAAAAAAATTTACTCATATTACAGCAAATAATTATAGTGTAACTAAGATTAATAAGTACAGCTCAAATATTTAAGACCGCGCGGTTAGCCTAGAGGCTGTGCGCTTCGTAACCATATGCCTGGGGAAGGAGTGTCCTGGGTTCGATTCCTGTCGGTGATGTGAGGAGCTGAAGGATCTTTCTCAGCCATAGCCAAGTTAGTCGGTCTTGGGAGTGGATAGCAGGTTTTTTCCTCCAGTTTATCTGGGGTTTTTCCTCCCGCAAGCAGGCAAACCGGCCCCGTGAATGAACACACGCAGCTACAGCCATAGAATATACCGAGAGGCATAGGGCTAGCCACCTTATCCTCGGGACTGGCAAGACTTAGACGTGCTTAAGATAGCTCTTTAACAGGCAGGTAGGCCTAACACGTAGAAGGGAGAAGAAGAAGCTCTAATATTTAAAGAATAGTTCTGGAAGAGTACTCACCACTTTCTTCTCCATGGTTCTAAGGATACAGAGCACAAGAGGTGATGCGTTGAGCGATTCAGTTATATATACAGAAAATATTCAATAAAATAAAACAAAAATACACAACTGTGCCGATCGCTCCCTCTGTACACGGTGAGTTAACTAAATATATCATCTACATCATTTAAATATTCATAATTTGTATTATTCCATTCGACTGAGTTACTTCCTTCTCACACCGGATGCTCTCTTCAAAATATGTTCCGCCCATTTCCATTTCTCCTACGATTGCCACACCGTTTACCCAATCTCGCCTCATTTCGACTGCCTTCATTGGCACCCCATAGTGATAGATGAGAAAAGCTTCTTTCCAAAGGGAGCTTCCCAATACAATTAATGGTGTTTTCTGTGATACAGAGTTTCTACTTATAACGTAATAAATTTAAATTTCAAAAAGAAAGTTCGACACTAAATAAGAATTTAGAGACAGAAAGTAAAGTTACACGTTCTAGTTTGTCTTTGAGTCTCTACAGTAGGTGTGGATTATTACCCCTCCCCCTCACACACACACAATTTAGGATAAAACTTTCTCGATTTGGGAAGATTTTTTTCCTAATAATTTAACGAGCAAAGCAAATCCACATTAAGAAAGCTCAATCTTTATTTGAACTCAAATTGGAATCAATTTAATTGAAAGTCTATTGCAAAAATTTACTCTGTATTCATATTGTTATTACTAAACATTCACCAAAAACCTTTAGCTTTTGACAGCAGCATTGCGAAGCAAGAATGCTTTACATCTTCCCCGTTATCTGTAGAGGACAGTGTAGGGATAAGGTGTTATTGAGCTATTAAAGTTCTGATCATGGCAAGAGAGTAACAGCAATAGCCGAGTCTCAGTTAGAACTTCATTGGCTACAGCACTGCCATCTATTATTACCCTCCAAGAGTATTAATCACCGCATCTCACGGTTGATTTTCCCTCCTGTTGCAGTATCTTTCAAAGCCATAAAGAAATTTAAAAGGTGTTTAAAAAAATAAGAAAGTTTACAATTTAATATAACAGAGTTTGCAATTATAATTTTGAAAATGTTGTCATTTTTAGATTTAACAAAAGAAAATATATCACTTTAAGTTCTAACCTTGACATAGATATCTCTACGATTCTATACCTCAACACGGAATAGTAAATGTAGGACACTTCATAATGCACACAACAGCTGTTTGGTAATGTTCTTTATTAGATCGGATGTGTTTTCGCATCTATTCGTGTATTCCTGGCTTCTGAGCGCGGTTGTGCTATATATTAGTATTTTTGAGTTTTATTAGAGAGAGAAATAAATACAAAATTCATTCATATTTAGTAATCCGTATCTGGGATGGTAATTCATAATTAATATTTGTAATTACAATCAGTAATTCTTCTCCTTTCTTCTTTCTCTACGCGTTTATCCCGCTTCCAATGCAGGGTCCGCGTGTTACATTTTTGATGCGACTTTTTGTTAGTACAACCCCCAAGCCCCTGTCGCCGAGCATGCCGCTGGGGGTGGGGTATGTATTTTTTGACTGTAGCAACGTGTGTTCACGGGGCCGATTTGCCTGCTTGCGGGATGAAAAACCGCAGATAAACTGGGGGTGGGTGGGGTGGCGAAATCCATGCTGTCCACGCCCAAGACCGGCTAACTTGGCTACAACTGAGGAAGATCCTTCAGCTCCTCACTTCACCGACGATAATCGAGCCTAAGACATTCCTTCCCCATGCATGTGGTTGCGAAGCGCAAAGCCACTAGGCTAACCGCGCGGACTAATTATAATCAGTAATTAATATTGATAATTGTGATTAGCAATTAATTTTTAAAAATTTAAAAAGGTGTTTGAAAATATAATCAAAATTAGAGTTTGTATTAATTTAATTTCCTTAAAATTAAGAAAAATTCATTTCATTATAAGTTTATATACGAAAGTATATCAACTTTTCATTTTTACTGGGAAAAATAAGCGTGACGTGGATGTTCCTCAACACCTCATTACGAATGCGTAAATGAAGGAAATTTCGTAATGCACATGACAGCTGTATGATAGCGTTCATCATTATACGTGATATCTATTCTGGTCTCCAAGCGGTTGTGTTTCATATTAGTATTTTTGAATCATATTACAGAAGGAGAGACAGAGAGAGAGAGAGAGAGAGAGAGAGAAATAAAAAATTCATTCCTGATTATTAATGAGTATCTAAAAATGCATTAATCGCTAGCAACTGGAATTGTAATTAGCAATTAGTATCTGCTTCTTTAAACTAGTAAACGTTTCTCTTCTTCAAAGGTCGTTCCGCAAAGTGACCTGTTTCCCACTTCCCCTTGAGTACACTACGCTCAGTGGCTCAGTGATTTCTATAAAGTCAAATAACTTGGCTTCATAGAAACGTATTTCATGTTCTTATAGTACTATTAATCCGATCTACATAAAGCCACATGTCTGTCCGTTTGCGTGCGTTCTCTGGTCGATTTTCTTGTTTTGCAAAATGAAAAGACTGAGTTTCCCTGAGCAAAATTCATGCCATCTTCAAGGTGCAGCAGCGGTTAAAAGTCCTCAATTTATTCCTGTGTAGAATGACTTTGTGTTGATAGAACTATCTGCGCCCCCCCCCCCCCCCCAACACACACAGAGCGTGATGTTAGAACCTTCAACAAGCATCTCAAAATTAATCAGGGTTATTAAGGTAAATGTTCAAGATTGTGTGTGTGTGTGTGTGTTTTCCGACCTACTTTCGTTTTGATTAAATAGGATATATATATATACGCTGCTGCCAATAGCAGGTCACTTGGAAATGGAGTTTTCAGCAACTGATATGTGTGGCTACTTTTCGTTGGTGAATCTGATTGGAAAGGCCTTGATGGCGGAAAAAAACTTCTCATCAAAAGTTCGAGTTGTGTAGTGTCATCGTCATTGTGTGTTCACGATAGTACTTTTGTAATGTAATTGTCGCAATTTTGTGTGCGCGCGCGCGCGTTGGGTTCCTAATTGCAGAATTGCCTAACCCTCACACCACCACCATGGCACTACACATGCAGGATATGATTTGTTGAAAACATATGGAATGGGAAAAGTGTTTCCTATTTTTTAAAAATTTAGTTTGACTGAGAAGTATTAGAGGAAGAGTTTAAACAAACACACCTGTTCTACTTGGTGCTTCAACAAAAATATTTACAATACAGGCGGAGGAATTTGTTGTGTATACTACAACGCTATAATGTTTTTTTGGTCATTAGACGTTCACAATTTATTTCCTGTTACTCGAGTAGCACAGAATTCAAATAATAAAATTATTTACAGCATTTTTCTTTCCTTCCCTAAAAATGGAGAGACAGAGAGAGAGAGAGAGATCGTATGCCCAGTTATATGTCAACACAATTTTTATCACTAGATTTTCAAGCAAATCAAAGAACATTTTCATTGTTATAGTGATCCACTGACTCGGAAGCAATCTGATTTCTATGATTAGACTGTAGCGCCCTCTAACTAATCGCCATTATAACAAATTAGCTAACTCATCTATATTCTGTAGTCTAATAGTAGTATATGGTTTTACTTAGGATTCTTATAAACAGTATCCTGAATATTGCGTTATTGTTATTTCTGCATTCATTCTATTCCCAGTTTTACTGTATTTACTGATTTCAACGCAATAACTTGAAGAGTTTGTTCAGTTTCCGAACTCTTGAATATTCAAGTATTGTAATTAACTACGATATTAAAGTATCCTAAAAAAAAGAAAAGTAATGTTGTGTACTTTACTAGACAACAATGATAAAGCAAAAATTAATTTAAAAATCTAAAGGCTGCCGTGTAGGATTTTTGAAGAAATATTTCGACTATGATGAAAACATCATCGCAGTACAGGAAATAAAAGGAACAAAATTATTGTAACAGGAACACAGTCCAACGCAATATTAGCGTGTGCTGTTGGACTTGTCAGTAAATCTTAAAAACTGAGGATCGTCGTTTAACTTGTCCGTTTTCCATTTATTAAATTGAAGTTAAATTCCTTAGTAAACAGCGGACTGCTCGTTTTGCAAAATCATATGAAGTACAAGGAAAAGTGTTTACGAATACGCTTGGTTGAGACAAAGCATAAAATATCTCGAAAACTGCCTACATGTCTAGAAAGCATAAATTACAAATACATTTCGGCATTGCATAACAATAATTATTCCTTATAGGAAGGAATAATTATTGTTATGCAATGCCGAAAGCACCTTATTTTTAAAACAGCTTTATTATAATTCTTCTATTAATAATTTCTTTTACTGTATGAGAAAAATATGAACAATTAACAAAATTCTTAGTTTTTCTTCACAAATAATAATTAACTCGTATAAAATGTAAATACAAAAGTTTTATTAATTAATTAATTTTACTTTTTAAATTTTTCCAACGACGTGAGGAAAAGATAAGGTAGTGGGGGAAATATCCAAAGAACAGCTAGAGACATCTGGCGACAGTTTTTGTACTCTATTCTTGAGACTATTTTATTCGTCTGATGTTCATAATTTTTTGGTCTTTTGTTCTTTTAATATTATAATAAACTGCCGAGAATTTTAGTATTTTCATCTTTTTATCAGAACTTATATAGGATTATTCATGATTCCCTTTCTAATTTTATTATGTAATATCTTGAAAACTGCATGCTCCCCCCCCCCCTCTCTATTCAGGACACAAGGTCAAGTTTCAGGCATTCGATGTGGAAAGCACCTGTCACATGGTAGGTTTGTCGCAATGATTGTACGCAACATAACTCTATTCTGTACGTATTCCTACCGGAAGAAGTCACATAGGATGAATGCCAGGCAATATGCATTCCGCCCCAATTCCTATTCTACTGGTTTCATGAAATAGCGCCATCTCACGGCTTAAATAAACACTAGTGGTCTGAAACGTGAAGATGTCACCTTGCTTAAATTATATCAGAGTGGAAGTTATTCAAATATGGTTTTACAATCACTTTTTAGGTATACTGTCGTTTTTAATTTTTTTTTTTCCTGAGTAAATACGTTTCACGCCAGATGGCAGCATCTGTTAGTTTTTCTGCATTTCTACTCACCTCTTCGCGAATATGCAAGCCCCTCAGCTAACAAAACTAGCATTCAGGGAGATAATAATTTATCATTGTGCTTCGTAATATTTTCTTTCTTTGCCCTAATGAAGTTTGGAAGAGTTACACCGTTATATTATGACTATTTTTTGCTATTGTCAATGAAACTTTGTTCTGTCCTCTCCTAGGAGAATTAACGGGAAATTAATGTACACATTTCTGTAACAAAAGTGCTTCACTGTACGATGTATGATGAAATTAAAGTCTTGCAGCTGTTAAAACACGATTTTAGAAACGTAGGTAATATTATCGAGATAGCGTAACCGAGATATAAAAACTATTGGAACATTGTAGATGGGGCTAAAAGAGATAAATAATAATAGTTATCATAAGTAGTTGCTAGATTACATAATACTATTCTAGCTATTAACTATTTTAATGACAGTCTTCATAATGGCATTCATATAGAAGCAGATAAAAAGAGAGATGGAAATAGACGAATGAATCATATCTTTTCACAAAGAAGATGAATGCCATTGCTCGATAATGTGTGGAATATTGGTATATCCCAAGGCAATAATAACTGATAAAAGTAATTGGCATACTGACTAATCCTTTCTTTTGTGTCCCATATATCCGTGAAAGGGCAAATATTAAGAAAGAAACGACAAAGGTGAGAATGACGCATGTTGTATAATTTATTTCTGTATAAATAGTCGATCTATTCTGCTAGTCATTATACTGGTACCGAAGGTAACATACGGTGGAATCATGGAAAGCAAACTGGTATGTATATTCGTCAGACCACATTGAGGTGAGTTCGTAGAATAGGATATGAAAAATAGAGGAAATATACAAAATTAAAGAGGGCACCCTCTAAATTTGGACTCTGGCTTCAGTTATAATTAATATAAGAACTATAAGCTCGCTTGTGTCGTATTTATTTGATTAACCGGGAAAATAAAACTGAAAATACGTTTATTTCCAGATTATCTTCACTGCGATGGCGCTGCTGGTACTGCTTTGTGCGCAGAATGCCGAATCAGCAAATTTAGGTACGTTTTCTTTATAATATCATTGCAAACAGGGTGACCACTCAGCAAAAATATTTCGTACCAACTTATGCAAGAAAAAGGTACTAAATCTGAAAAAAATACTATATTTTTATTTTCTTTCGTTTCAATCTGTTTTGGGCATTTTACGATATCACTACCTTATTATCATAGATGAATTCAATGTAAAACCTCTAAATTAAAATTGAAAAGAAAAAAAGTCAAAACTCATCTCACTATAGTCATCTATGAGTCCAAGAGCTGCAGTTGTCAATCGTCATAACAGAAGTTCCAATTGTAACTGTAGCACTTAATGTGTATTAATTTACCATATTTTTTTAGTGTTTAAATAATGTAACATTAAATTTTCAGTTATTTAATATGCTGTTTACATATATACAGGGGTCTCATTCATAAGAAAAACACTGGAAGTATTTATTCATTTTTTTAGCAGATTTTGCTAAATTCATTAACTCTTCAGAAATAGTAAAATCTGTCGCTGATGAAAGTTTCAATTTTTCTTTTGTCAAAAGGAGTGCATTCATCAAGGGAGTTTGTAGTCGATTTCTTATTTTATTCTTATTTATTTTCCCTGCTGAAAATATTCTTTCAGTTGTTGCTGATGAATGTGAGAGGCACAGTACAGCTTTAACTAATGTTGTTAAATTAGGAAACATTTGTTCTCCTAGCATTTTTCATTTGAAAAACTTTATTCCAAAAAAATCTTTTTTCAAATGCTTCTACGGTCTTCAATAGTTGCCATTCTCTATCAAGCTCTTCGTAACGCCCCTAGATATACATTTATATGTCTAAAAACTGACCATTGTCGGCTGGATTTATCTTTTCAACGGGGTCCAATTTTCGCTGTACATAAATAAAAGGTGGTGACTCATATTAAAATATATAATTTTTCCACTTTTTTTCATTGCTGTAGTGATCTTATAACTCGCGAGAAGTGTTTCAATAGCAAAGAATATGTTTTCATTAGCTAATACCAGTCGGATTACGTGAGTATGGGTTCAGGGGGTGGGGAAGAGAAGGTTAGCAAACTGTGAGAGGGGAAGGGAAAAAGAGAGAAATCGTGCTTGTGTCACTGAATGTGACATATAGGTTCGAGGTGGGATAAGAGAAAAATATTCAACTCATATGTCTAACTCTCATGTTGTTGTTGTTATTCGGAAGGAAGAAAGTACTAGATCTGTTGGTCAACGTACCAGAACACTAAAAATTTATAAAAAGTACTAGATCTAGTACGAAAGTACTAGATGTAGTCATCCTGGTTGCAAACCAATTAGTAATATTTTAATATAAACAAGTTAGTAATATTGTTCTCTCTAATAAAATGGTAATATGAAAAAACTTCTTCTGAATTGCATATAATAATATTGCAAGTATTATATATAATATTAAAATAATAACAAGAATAGTGTTTAATATTTTAGAAACTATGACAAATAGTTTAACTTGTAATGAAATTTGAAGCATATATCTTATCTTTATTAAATATTCTAAATAAGGACTATAAGCTCGTGAACCAGAATCCACCGTGAGATGCGGTGATTATTACCCTTGGAGGGTAATGGATGGCAGTGCTGTAGCCAATGAAGTTCTAACTGAAGCTTGGCTATTGCTGTTACCCTCCTGCCATGATCAGAGCTTTAATAGCTCAATAACACCTTATCTCTACTCTTTCCTCTACAGATAACGGGGAAGATGAAAAGCATTCTTGCTTCGTCCCTTTAAGCCAGTCCTTATAAGGACTATAAGCTCGTATTTTCCTAAAGAGAAGCAAATTGTTTTTATATTCTGTTTAGTTAATTTAAATTTTTTAGATACAGTCTTTAGGTGTTTTAAATGCGTTGTGAGGGTTGTTTATATCAGTGAAATGCACACCGTCTAGTTTGTCAAGCTATTCAATTTTAAAGAATTCAAAGTAACTTTCTCAACTGGAGGTGAGTTAGCCTGTCTCATAAGGAGGTGGTAGTGTTCTTTCATCCAGCAAAACAGGCAAAACGTATGCAATCAATACACATAATATACTGGACTGGAGTTCCAACTAATACAACTAAACCTACCTAGCAGGCAGTATACTTATAAATGCATTTGTTATGCACGAACAGTATTCTTTGAGGTTGTATAATTATGTTTAATCTCGTATGCTTTTAGTTTATAAGCTCCCCGGAATACATGCATATTCCACTGCGGAATTCCCTTCATGGTCAACCTTTCTTTGTATATTTATTGTTATATTAATCAGACTTGTATTGTTTTATTAACAGTGGGAGTTTGATTAACATTTCTTTTCTCTCGGTATAAATTTCAAAATGTTTGAAGAATCTGAATTATCTTACAGACTTAGCGGATGACCTACGCGAAAAGAGATCTGCTGATAACGCCGAGAAAGTAATTTTTCGTCGCAAGCGATGTCATCACCGTACCACTAACCTCCCTCCCGTCAACGCCACCGCCGCCACCACGACTCGACGGACTTCCACGTGAAATACCCGACGGTCGGAATGAGGGCTATCGATTTCGTATATTCACACAATCCCATATTCAGAATGCACCTTTTTAAATTTATGTTTTTGCTTCAACATTTCGGTTTTGTTTTCCTTTAGCAAATGACGAACTAATCCTAAGGAATAAGATTCTATAATGCAAAATTTCAATTTTATCTTTTAAAAAAGAAATTCATAAACATTATTGTTGCGCAGGGAAAATAAAATAGTAAAGAATAAAGGCATTTATAAAATAAAACGTATGCAATCAATACTTTATTTTCGTTTTTTTTTTCTTTTTCAGAAAACCATTAAGCAATCCCTTAATGGTTTTCTGAAAAATAAAACGAATCTGCTACTTTTACTGCAAATGATTAGTTATTAAACACAACGAGTTTATCTGAAAGGCATTTTTGATGTTCACTTTCAAATTTTCACTTTCACTTTCAGAATCCACCGTGAGATGCGGTGATTATTACCCTTGGAGGGTAATGGATGGCAGTGCTGTAGCCAATGAAGTTCTAACTGAAGCTTGGCTATTGCTGTTACCCTCCTGCCATGATCAGAGCTTTAATAGCTCAATAACACCTTATCCCTACACTGCTCTCTACAGATAACGGGGAAGATGAAAAGCATTATTGCTTCACCCCTTTAAGCCAGTCCTTATAAGGACTGCATTTGCCAAGTATACATTTCGCTGTTGTGACAATGATCTGCAGATGCTCTTTTGTTGCTTTATTACTTTACAAGAACTATTTTAAAAATGTGTGTATGCTAAATTTTTGGATAAGTCCTCCGATCTTCAAACAGCTATGGATTTTAAAAAAAAATCTTGGTCCGATTGTCTGAAAGTTTTACACGATTTTCGTCTACTAGCGCTCTTTTGGTGGCTTGAAGTTACTTCAAAAAGTTCTGTTTGGTTTCTAGAGCAAAGTTCCAGATAACCCACAGTAGCGAAACTTTTCCAATCTTTGGTGTGTGTGTGGAAATGAGATTAAAAATAAATCAAAATCCCAATTGAAAGCAAAAGTTAAAAAAAAAATACTACGTAGAACCACACACAAAAATCTTTTTTTTTTTTTTTTTTTTGTTAGAGACTTATATGAAAGAGCAAATAACGTTGACTTTGCTGTTGAGTGAAAACAAGCCATTGATGTATTTTCGTGTTGCTTAAAATCCATCCACACATACATAAATACAGACGTACATTATACAAAATGAGCCACACCACAAACCGTTTCTTATATTCAAATTTGTTAGTCTCCCATATCTAATTGCATGTGATAGTTTGCATATTTGTTGCTAAAAAAATAGTAGCTGTAAACAAAATCAGTAATTCGCGTCACACAGAAAGAGTCATGTTAGGATTTTCAGGTTTGTTATAATTCTCATACACTCCTAAAGATGGCAGCACGTTAACGGCAGTAGTTTGCCGATGCTGCTAAAAACTACCTTTCATTCAAATTTTATAAGTGAGTCACTGTATCATTCGGAGATACTTGATTTTGAAGAAAACCCCATTTGTGAATTTCTGCTAAAGAAAGTACGCTTTTTATTGTCTGTTTTTCGTAAATAAACTCTCTATCAATAATAAATACCAAGGCAACTCATACCAAAAGTGATATTACTGTCTAAATCGTATCGCTTTCAAAACTTTTTTAAACTTGTAAATGTTTTTTACAAGTTTTCTTTTATTATCCTAACATGAAATAAATTTACTTTTCAAGTTAAACATTTATTTTTGCTCTTTTCTTAACTGCGTAGTAGTGTATGTGTGTGTGGCGTTTCTCTTTAGTTTCGTAAAAGATGACCAATCATATTTGTTGCTATCAGCCGAAATAGGCGTAAACATAGATTACCACGTTACGGAAGAGCGACTTCACAAATGACGCCATTCACTAAGCGACAACACCCGTGCGGCACGGTGAAATCCGATTGATAAACCCGTACATTTGTATATTCGTCTTTCGTAGTCCTCAAACCGTTCGTTTCGTTTTGCTTTGAGCAGTGAGATACATTTCCTTGAAAAATTCAAGAAACCAACGGAATTTCTTTTGTAATTATTTCTCATATGGTCATAAAATTTCTGCATCTCAATATCTTCAAGTGTATTTATTCTAAATGTTTCAGATTTGCTGTTTAGAAATGGGAAAAACATTTGACACGTGCTCAATTAAAATTGTACTTCAGATGAGTGATTGCATTTACATTCTGTTGATAAAAGGTCAATACGAAAAACTAAACAAGTGCAATACGCGCAGCATTCTGTGATTTTTCTTAAAATTTAAGTGATCTCATAAAGGAATCATCTCGGAAAATTGTTAAGTTTAAGCATACACCATAATTCTTAAGTTTAAGAATGCGAAGTATGCTACACACGCCGGTCACTGAATTAGAAACCTTTATGCAAATGCAAGTAAACATCACTTACGCAGCGTATATGCAAAATGATTGGCACGTGCGTTACTACGTGTTGTAGGCAACTATTTAAGAATGCTCCTACTGGTCAGTAATCGTCCATAGTGTTGATCGTAATGGGAAAACAAAGGATCTTCGGGAGTTCAATCAAGTGCTTACTGAGGGTGCTCGTCTGGCGCTGGAGCCGCCATTTTGAAAACAACAGAGCTGACTGGTTTCTCAAAAGGTGAGATATCCCTGGTGTTTAATCAGTACAAAAATAACTCACATTGCTGGTCTAAAGAGGCTTCCCTGTGGTCCTAAGACAGTCTGTCAGGATCGAGATCGCTGTTCTGAGAAGGTTTGTACGGACAAACAGAACTTCCTGTGTGCAGAAGTTGACCGAAGCATTCAATGAAGGTTTTTTTGGCTCACAGCAACTCAAAGGAATCACGCAATAAATCATTTTATTTATAAAATGGAATCTATATAGTCAGGATCATGGGTTTGATTCTAGGAGATATTATTAATTTTATTTTAAATTCTTTTTTCTTTTAGATTATTTTCATTGTCTTGTGGTCTTGCACTATGGTACTTCTCAATGACTCTCTCTCTCTCTCTCTCTCTCTCTCTCTCTCTCACACACACACACGATAATATTATTATTGATATCGTTATTAATAAGAGATATTAAAGATAAAGATAATAGCCATATTAATTTGTTAGTTAATAAATTTAACTTTAATGATCCATATTATTCTTATCGCATTTTCTTCCGTGACTATCATATCACCTGCATTCATTACCTCGCAAATAAGCTGTCCACGCCCAGAGTCAGCATACAAAATTTGTCATTTTCGCTAAGCCTAGTGAGATATGACAGATAAGTAATTTTACGAACGAAGAATATCTGTTTGTATGTTCTCAATAAAAACCATCATTTAACCGAATAAACCGTAAGAAAGGATACTGTATTGTTGACTACACATTTAAAATACTATTTAATTCAAGTATTTATTAATCTGTTTCCCCCTGTGATTTGTAATAGATGGCGCTAGTTGTACCGTGTCTTTTATTTTTACCGAATATTAAAATCAGAGAAGCAAAAATACGAATGTTTTTTTTAAATCTGTTTATTGTAGTATTTAAAAACTACTTTTATAACCACCTAAGAAAACAGAACTTAGCATATAAGAATCCTAAAAATGATGATATTTGTTCTGCAATTAATTTATTAATAAAATAATACAGATGTAGGATTTTCTACAATACAATATTTGGAGGTAAGATTCCATTTTTAAATGCTAAAATATGAAAAATATATCTAGAGAATATAGCATTTATGCTGAGCAGGAAGTCCAGTTTTTACTCCTCAGCTATCAAGGTTGTTTCCGTTCCACCAGGCGGTAAAGAGGTTGACTCTGCTGCAACAGGCTCTGATGTTGTTGGTCTGACAACACACGTCTTATTCTCACACATAAGACCCTCCCTGCATTTATAAACGAACCCAAAACGAAAGCCATGATGACCAGGAGGAGGTCCACGGGGTCGGCCAGGTGGAGGTCCATGGGGAGGAGGTCCAGGTGGTGGAGGTCCGCGAGGAGGAGGTCCAGGTGGGGGTCCACGAGGTCCGCCCTTATGATGGTGTTTTCCACATTCGCATCGTCCTCCTTCGTCTGAAAATAAATTTAGTTCTCACTGTTATTATTGATCACTACGAGAAATCTTAATTTCTTTTTATTATTTTATTGTAAACAAAGCAAATGACATGTGTCCATACTAATGTGATCACTGTCAGATTTTACAGGCTAGACTTCGGTAACTGTACTAATTTAATCTTTTTTTTTTAAAAAAAAAAGATATCTTCCCAGAACGGAAGATATTCGAATATGCGAGAGGAAATATCGCCATCTATTATACACTTAAACATTGCATAAGTGTACAATAGATCGCTCTCGTTGAAAAGTGGCTTTTGTTGCTTGTTTATAAACTGATAAGTGAAAGAGAACATGATCGCTTTAGTTTAGACCAGGGCTTCCCAAACTTCTGGATGTCAGGGCCCCCTTTGCAAAAATTATAATATTTCACGCCCCCCTCGAAAAAAATCGTAATAGAGAGATATATTATTATTATATTTATTTAGTATTTATATTCAATACAAAACATACACAGCGAATATTGCAAAAATCAAATGCATATATTACATTTTTTGCCTCTTACCGTTTGGTTCTGAAGACGATGCGGGCTGTTCTGGTAAAATATGAAATACTGTCCTTTTTTTTTGAGTCTGTTTCTGCTTCTTCTGATTGTTCGGGGGATTTAATTTTTATTTTTTATCAGCCACTTATCCATCTCAGGGTTAAATTTTTAACGTAGAATAGATCAAATAATAGTACCACTTTCCGATACTGGCACACCACAGACTAACAACATGAAATTAGTGAATATTACGTGAATAAGAGAATCCCCAGACCAGGAACATTTTTCTCTTTTGTCACTTTTCTCCCTTTACGGAAATTAAGCCTAACACGAAACAGACAGCAAAGGCAGGTTATTAAAACGTGGATATGATTGGTGCGGTATTAACAAAAGATCGCGCAACCGAAAGATAAAAGCATAGCTGACAATTGAGTTGAAATGCTAACTCTCTTCAACCGAATTCCATATGTGAAACTGCCATAACATTCATTATATTATTTTATATGTGATTCTATATATATATATATATATATATATATATATATATATATATATATATATATGTAGAACGTATTTTTACCTTGGGTATAAATATGTTAAAGATACCAATATATATATACAGGGTGTTCGGGATAAATTTGACAGTTTCGTAAGGAAAAAGAAAATCTTCTTTGTATCTATTAAATTTAATGAATTGACAAAAAAACATTACAGGCAGAGTTAATTACAATACTATCAACAAGATTTACTCAAAATAACCACCATTAGCATCGATCACAGCTTCAATTCTGCTTCGGAACCTCGAACAAGCTGATGCTACAGTCTCCCTGGGAAGGGCCGCAAAAACTGTTTTAATTTTATCCATTAACTGGGCTTTTGTATTACTGGAAGTGCGATTGGTGTCTTTTTCAACTGCGCCCCATACAAAATAATCCATGGGGTTAAGGTCTGGGGAGTTTGGAGGCCAAACATTTGGACTGGTGAAGTCGTAGAAATTTTCAGACAACCATTTTTGACTTTTCCCAGAGGTGTGGCAAGGGGCCGAATCCTGCTGCCATACATACGGCCTACCATTGCCTACCCTTGTTATCCAGGGCTTGACTACAGTTAGCAACTCCACGAACAAAGCCCGAATTCCAATGCCAGGGTTCTTCAACACCTGTTCCTGCAGATTTGCGAGGAATTCTGCTGTACGAACGCAATCAGATCGTCTGCTAGGGATGTTTCTTCTTGCTACATCCTCGTAGTCACCATTGCAAGTCTCTAGTTCATGCCTGATTGTTTTTACTGTATTCAGGGAGCATTGGGCAGCAGTCGTAATATCCTTATTTTGATGGCGGGCACGAATCATCATGATACAAGTTATTTTCTTCCATGATTCAGGTGGGTTCCAGCTATCCATCCTTTCTGACATCTTGTATGTGAATGAAGAAGGGTCCAAACTTTTAAATGAAGAGAAGTGTGTGTTAATACATGTAACTTACGGAAAAAATATAATTAATTATAAAAATATCAAATTTATCCCGAACACCCTGTATAACTTAGTTTTAACACTTTTACGAATTTTAACACGTTCGGTTGAATTTTTATTGCTGCCTTGGGAAATCCAACTGGCACACATCTAATTAATAACAACAGTTTTTAGTTAGATACTGTGTTTACTCATGCAACATATGGTTTTGTTTCAGTCTATATAGCATTCTGTATGAGGGGACATGTGATTCATTAATTAGTGTGTTTTTATCCCAGTTGTCTCTAATTGCACTATTTGTTGAGAAATATATTAGCAGACTGCTCATACCTTATTCACTGGCATAATAAAAGTACTTGTTTTTATTGCCTTTGCAGTATAGTGGTTGTTAGGGAGGGGTGTTGTTTACCACTGCAAGCGAGTTACTATCTCCCCACATGAACTTGTTTAAGCTTTTTTTCATGTGTGAAGTATATGCGAAACTTTTATTGGTAACAGAAAACTAGCTCGGATGACAGTGATAATATAAAACGAGTTTTGATATGTATATAAAGTCAATATCAACAGTCCCTGATTGATGAAAGGGACAGGAAGATTTGGAGCTTCCCTGGAGAGCATTCGAAGTAAATACAATTAACCACTGCTTTGAAATGAAGCATATGAATAAGCAATATTTACTAATATTCATTAAGCGCCGAAATACGCAGAAAGCAAAGTTTGTGAACCAACACCAATGTGTGAATTTTTCCATTAAATTATAAAAAATAACAAAAAAGAAATAATAAAAGTTAAATACGTTTCTTTTAAAATAAAAAATCTACTTAGTCTTAAAATATTTTAAATTTGTTTTCATTATTTCACGGCCCCCCTCAACAAAACCTACGGCCCCCAAGGGGGCCGCGGCCCACAGTTTGGGAAGCGCTGGTTTAGAGGACTTCTGTTACAATAGATGGCGCTTGTTACAAAATCGATATCTGTAGCTAACTCATAAATGTGACCAAATAATTGGAAATTAACCCCGTCTTGCAGTGTGTGAAAAAAAAACAAGACTACGATATTTCAGACTAACCAACTACTAACAATGATCCCAGCGGAGTTCATTGTCATACACCAAAAAGAAAACAGCAACAACAGTTCCTTCTCTTTCAGTGTGTAACTTTTAAATAAATCTTGTTTTTCAGCAAACTACGCAAAGTAATTATCTCACTATTCATATAATAAATGCGTATGAAGCAGATGCACACTCGGTTTGCGATAGCAATTTACAGAACGATAAGAAAATATGAAAATTCATATTTGTATAAAGGTTTTATTAAAATAAGCTTTCGTATGCAATTTTTGTAACCACTTAAAGGATGGTGGTAAAATAATCACCTGAAGTAATTAAACAGGTATCACAAGGTCTACGTGGCTCGCTTGTATTTCCCTGATATAATACTCCACCAGCATCTATGCAGGTTTCATTGCTAATCGTACAATTTTCTCGATCAGAAGGATCATGCCACCACGGATGACTGTCCACTAGGTAGAGAGATATCAATGCCGAAAAACTAGCTATCAAGAGCTGCAGAAAAAAAAACACACAAAATAAGAGGTCTAGTCAACGTCTACCTATCTTCAGCATGCCCATAAAAACAGCGCGTAACACATTAAACTATATCTTAATATAAAAAAGGTGTACTTCGAAAATATTAAATTTTTAAGATAATTTGCAAAATAACAAAATAATTTCAATAAATCTAATATAATATGTAAGTTTATTTTTTATTGTATATGAATATATAAAATATTTTAAGGTATATATTTCCAAATATACCCCAAAAGGTATATATTCAACATATAATACTCATATTTTTTATGATTAGTTGATGATTAGATGATAATTATTATAGGACTCTTTACTAACTAGGAAAAAAGAAACCACTTACAAAGACTTTCGCCATTGCAACGAAGTCCTTCTTCCTACACCATCCACTAACTTGAAACTAAGTGGAACGATGAAGATCTCATCGTGTTTTATAAGAGCAAAGGAGAAAAACGAACAACCATGACGACATATTCTACATTCATGGAGTAACGTCATAGCACTTCCTACTCCACAATGACTGGTAAATGTTTCGGCAATAGTTTTGCTTCGCTCCCCTTTATCAAGCTGACTTATCACTCTTTCTGTGGCTGTTGAATGATGTAGCAAAATTATTGACATATCACCCCGGGGGAATTCATTACTGACATTTTGCAAATCTATTTATAAAACAGATCAAATGCTCGCAGGTGTTCTTTCCTTCGCGTGCATTCATGGTGCTTACAGAACTGTGGTGCTTTTTGAACAAAAATTTCGCATATCAAAATGTTTCGGTCATTGGCAAGAGAAATTAGCATCGGGATGTCCAAATGAATGAAATCATTTCGTTACTGACGTCTTTGCAACGTGACATAAAGAGAAGGGGGAAGCAGATGAGATGTTGGAATTCTATCGACACTTTTAAAATGTATTCATTGTATAGAATTTAAATGTCACTATGAACTGGACAAACACTGGTGTCGTTTTTCCTCCTTCAGTTCTGAAAATATTAATGGGGGAAAACAAACTTAAGCTGTACCCAAGTAAAGAAACCAAGGGCGATACAGTCACTCATCTCAGCATGTCGTTAAACTGCACCGTACCAATTAATCCGCTTATTTAGGAGAGACGTACTGTTGAAAAATACTAGGAAAGTGTCAAATGGAGCACGCGCGCGCACACACACACACACACACACACACACACACACACACACACACACACACACACACACACACACACACACACACACACACACACACACACACAGATTGACTGATATTCCACAGTACTAATGCAGAATATTAACATCTTGTTATGATAATCCTTCAAGAAAAGGTGTAAACGTTTTCTTGAAGGATTCCATTCCAATGATATTCGAATCCCACTTGTTGACTGTGGGATTGGTAATAAGAAGCCGCAACATAGTTTGGATGGCTGCCGTATGTTTCCGATCTGGTTGGCTTAACGTGTGAACGGCTTGCGGCAACAGAATGTAAGAAATCCTTTTGGAATGCGAAGTGCAAATAATTTCATCCTCGTGACGATACAGGATTCTGATTTGCATATATCTGAGTGAAATATCGCAATTTTATTCGCCATCAAGCATCGCAAGATACAAAACAGAAATTCAGACAGGAGAAAATCGACGACAATATTATGTCGCAAGAAAAAGTTTAAACGTACATTAATATAAATAATAACATAAATAGGATGTAAATTCTTATTCGCATATAAATAATAAATCATATAATAAACTAAGTAAAACATTACATAATATCATAAATAAAAAGAAAAATAAAAGCACAAAAGAAAACATAAATAATTCTTATATCAACCTCCCACACGAGAAGTAGCAAAAGCTAAAGGACGCCGCGTATTGAAGAGTAAGGGGGAAAAGGGAACTTGATGATGTTTTTGTTGATCAGCTGAAAGTTTCAATTTGAACTATAAAGCAGCAGTATCTAAAAACTAATAATTTTTATAATTATTTTGAGCTTTGATAATATTATAGTGATAATCATCGCAATGAATTAGTGTTTGTTGTCAGAAGCTGAAACACAAAATTCAAGTGAGGCTTCCACAATCGCTTGGTAGTTCTTTAACGTGCAAGTTGCTTGGTTTTATATGTTTTATTTTCTTTCTCCACATTATATTTACTCATATTCTGATTATACTAATGATACTTATTTAAATAAAAATTGAATTGCATTTTCCATAGATGTTCCAATTCGAATTTCTTGCGTAGAACTTCAAACAGGTTTTGAAATGAGTTTTGAAAAGCTACAACTGATCCCCAAAGCATCAGAAGTAATTCTGATATCAGCTGCGAATGCGTAGATTAGCTTGCAGATTTCAGAATAAAGCTTCGTCTAGTTTTTCTATTAGGATCATCGTCCGTAAATCCTGACATCATCCATATGAATCCCTTTTTTCGTACTGTAATTTATAATCAATCTCGTCCTATCCATCCATAAATTATTATTAATAGATTTTTATTAACACCCGGTAAAGTGTCGACACCTATCAATTTCTCCCTTTAAGAAATCTAACTTCTTATGAGAAACTATTTCTCATACAGGTCCTTGTGTGAGATAACTTGAAATAATGTTTTTTTTTATTATTTTATTTTTTGAACTTTCTGTATTATTTAATTCTCTCTCTCTCTCTCTGTTATTCTCCCTGTATTAACATAGGATTATTCCCTGCTTGTCATCACTCCCACCTACGAAAGAAAAGGTTTTGACGCTAGATTCCGTTCCAATTTATTTCACTCTACTTGAGTCTTGTACTCTCAACGTCCTCATTTCTCTCTTAGCGACACGTCTACGTCTTTTCTCGATCCAATGCGTTGCTATAACATCGAGAGAGAGAGAGAGAGAGAGAGAGAGAGTCCCATTATATTTTAAATAAAAACTGTACGTTGAGCAACTTTTAATTTTTTTTATAATTACTAATCCTTAAAATTAAATTAAATTTTATTTTGTATTCAATACGAGACGTCTGAATTGCTTTCAATACGCTATTTTTATATATACGCTATTCATGCTCGTTCTCGTTCTACCAAAGAAAAACGTTATGTTACTAATGCGCATAATCAAGCCATGACCAGTCAATTTTGCTATTTCATATACAGAGCTGAGCTTTCCCACATATTAGTTGGGCACTCACTGACATGCTAAGAATGTAACTGCACATAATAAAAAAGCATGTTTTTTAATTCAAAATTGAAAAACAATTTTGGATTGAAAATTGTTTTTCAATTTTCAATCCAAAATTTCCCGGGGAAAATAAAACCCTCATTAAAATTTTCTGATAAGGGGGTTTTCGATTAAAGTCTCTTCGCTTCAGAGATGTGGTTCTACTCTGGTCTTCCAGGGTTCGAATCCCATCTACGGTAAAAAATTTGAATTTCGAATAGAAATTTCTCATCTTTGAAAAAAGAAACGAATAAAGAAATTAGTGATATCCTCCATCTGCAATGCAATCTATTATATATTTAAATTACTTAATAAGTAAAAATGATTAAAAATAACCGTCGCAGTATATTGATCTGTTCTGTAATAGAATTCTGAGATAAGATTTGTTTTCTTAGAAAAGCAGGTGCTAGTTACTGATTATGAAGATAAACTTCCGAAAACATTACGAAAATCAGCAATAACAAGGCGAAGACTTGAAAATAAAATAAGCTGGAAAGTAGAAAACCTTCAATGTTACTAATTCTTTTCTATTTCTATATTCAATTTGCCATCTTCACTAAAAACCGTGCCTAAATAGATGAACTATGTTACTTTCTCTAACGGGTTCTCCATTGAGAATGCAGCTGAAGTTTTCTGATGTTTCTGCCTACTTTAGTTTCACGTCTTTGCCATGTTATTATTATTATTCAATTTTTTCTATTTTCTATTTAAGAATTTTATTATCTTCCTACCGCTTTTTTTTGGGGGGGGGGGGTTCTTTAAGAGTGAAAAATTACATTTTCAGAAGCACCAGGGGATCAACAACTAAACGTGGAGTAAAATTTACGTTCTCTCTCATATATATCGTTTTTACCTATCTTCTCAACTGGGTACTTATGTTAATGTGTATGGAACAAGGCAAACTCAATACTCACCTGAATATTTAACAATTGACATTTATGTCTTTAGGGGTGCCCCCCCCACCCCCCCCCCCCCCCACCCCCCCCCCCCCCCACCCCCCCCCCCCCCCACCCCCCCCCCCCCCCACCCCCCCCCCCCCCCACCCCCCCCCCCCCCCACCCCCCCCCCCCCCCACCCCCCCCCCCCCCCACCCCCCCCCCCCCCCACCCCCCCCCCCCCCCACCCCCCCCCCCCCCCACCCCCCCCCCCCCCCACCCCCCCCCCCCCCCACCCCCCCCCCCCCCCACCCCCCCCCCCCCCCACCCCCCCCCCCCCCCACCCCCCCCCCCCCCCACCCCCCCCCCCCCCCACCCCCCCCCCCCCCCACCCCCCCCCCCCCCCACCCCCCCCCCCCCCCACCCCCCCCCCCCCCCACCCCCCCCCCCCCCCACCCCCCCCCCCCCCCACCCCCCCCCCCCCCCACCCCCCCCCCCCCCCACCCCCCCCCCCCCCCACCCCCCCCCCCCCCCACCCCCCCCCCCCCCCACCCCCCCCCCCCCCCACCCCCCCCCCCACCCGTCGGGGTGCTTGGACGGTGGGCCGTCACTAAGTGGAACCAACGCTGAGACATGGACGGTCTTTCGCCCACTATGGAGTGGCCTAGAGATCGTCCGATTTTTTTGAGATTTTACCCTTTACTTACTAATCAGGACTTCCAGGTTAACAAATGGCAATGTTGTAGCCAATGAAGTTTTAACTGAGGCTCCGATATTGCCGTTACCCAGCCATGACTAGAGCTTTTTCGCTCAATAACACCCCATCCACACAGATATTCTTCATTCAGATGACGGGATAAAGAGTCAAGGACTCAGTCCATCGCCCAGTTCTTTTAAATTTAAATTAAAGTGCAAAGTGGTGGTACGAGGTGAAGTGATTAATACCTTTGGAGGGTAATGGATGGCAATGCTGTAGCCAATGAAGTTCTAACTGAGCCCCGGCTATTGCTGTTGCCCTCCTGCCATGATCAGAGCTTTAATAGCTCAATAACACCTTATCCCTACACTGTCCTCTACAGATAACGGGGAAGATGAAAAGCATTCTTGCTTCGCCCCTTTAAGCCAGTCCTTATAAGGATAAGTGCAAAGTGGTGGTATGGTGAAGTGATTAATACCCTTGGAGGGTAATGGATGGCAATGCTGTAGCCAATGAAGTTCTATCTGAGGCTCGGCTATTGCTGTTACTCTCCTGCCATGATCAGAGCTTTAATAGCTTAATAACACCTTATCCCTACACAGTCCTCTACAGATAACTAGGAAGATAAAAAGCATTCTTGCCTCGCCCCTTTAAGCCAGTCCTTATAAGGACTATAAGAGTGCAAAGTGGTACCCCGTGTGGTGGCCGGGAAAGAATAAGTAACCTATGCGTGTCGTAAGAGGCGAGTTAAATGGACGCTGAGTTTCGAGAGTTTTGCTCTCTCAGGTTTCTTCCGGAATTTGGCTCACGGTGAAGGGGGGAGGCTTGATTTCGGGGGGTTTATCCTGGGAGAGCATGTTGAGTCTCTGGGGAGGGTGTTCTCAAGCATGGCCCGGTGACGGGCTGTGTCGGTGGATGCTTTTCCCTGGAATATGAGCGGTTCTGCTGAGTGGTGGTGAGGGGGGGGGGCCTTCACTGAGTGGAACCAAAGCTGAATTGGACGATCTTTCGGCCACTTGTAGGGTGTGGTCCGCGGGATCGTCTTAATTTTTAGAGAGGGCTTTACTTATATACCAACCTCACTGTAACCATGCATGTCGTAAGAGGCGACTAAAATGGACGCAGAGTTTCGCTCTCTTAGGTTTCTTCCGGAAATTTGTTCCCGGTGAGGGGGGGGGGAGCTTAAATTGTTTTGAGGGGTTTGCCCAGAGAGAATATTTTGAGTCTCTGGGGAGGGTGTTCTCCGGCGTGGCCCGTGAGGAGCCTTGTCGGTAGATGGTTTTCCCCTGGAATATGAGCGGTTCTCCTCAATGGTTGTGGGGAGTGGGGTCACTGAGTGGAAACAATGCTGAGTTGGACGGTCTTTCTGCCACTATGGATCGTTCTAACTTTTAGAAAGAGCTTTACTTAAAATTCGTCCCACTGTAGCCCATGCATGTCGTACGAAGCGACAAAAATTGGTATCCAGGGAGGGTAATGAATGCAGTGATGTAGCCAATGAAGTTTTAACTGAGACTCGGCTATTGCTGTTAACCTCCTGCCATGATCAGAGCTTATAGCTTTATATTATCTTATCCATACATTTTCTTCTACAGATAACGGGTATATGAAAATCATTCTTGCTTCACCCATCTAGCCAAAAAAAAAAAAAAAAAGGAAAGAAAAAGTGCAAACAAAGTGAGTGTTATTTTATACTTAGAATTTCTTTTTCAATCCTAGAATAGATTCTGGTGATCACACTTTGTCGAAGTAACGTAGAAACATCGATTGAATGCGAAAAACGTTTTCTTTTTCGGTTAAGCGATGTTGGTAACAATGGGGTCTTACAAGGTATTCGATGACAGCAGAACTATTATCATCAATAACATCCTAATCATTACTATTGCCAGTGTATAATATAGCATCACACTGCTTATATATTGCGAACTTATTTGTTTAGCAAAACAAATGCTTGACAGGTGGTCTTTTCCTGTAAGTGCTGCAGTTATTCAGAGACGCGCACGTGCATATCTCTGAAGATACTAAGTTTTTCTTCAAGTTTTACTTCGCTAAGAGAGACTGGCACATATCAAAAGTTGCCAACACTAAAATTTAAAAGCAGCTGCTACGTTGTCATTTTTGTTTTAATTAAACAAGAATGTTAATTTAATTAAATATTATAACTAAACAAGATGTTATAACTTGTTTTGGCACATGAAAAACACCGCACTGTTCCATGTGAAATAATCTTATATTTTATTCATTTATTTAGTCCCTAAAATAATTATGCCGTCATTTTCATATGCGATTAAGGTTGTGTGGTTTCATTTTTTTTTTTTTATCCCAGACATCTTAATCATCTTACTCATTACGAAGAAAGAATTGTTGTCCTTACAAATAAAGAAAATGAAGACTTCTTTATCTTCCTTGTTTGCAAAAGGAAATGGGAAAACTGAAGACTGTACCGTATGTTAGCAGTTGGGCGCTGACGCCATCAAAACCTTTGATACTGTCGAACGGTTACTGTATGGCCACATATGGAGATCATTCGAGTATTATAATTGGACTGTATGTATTCTTCCAGTATTCGTTTGTAATGCAAATACGAAATAATAAAGTAATAGCGATAATATATACCATTAAGAAGAAGTATTGGTAGTGCTGGGTAGATTTTTCTTTCTCTCGAACTACTAATTTAGGCCTTTTAAAATCCGCTAGTTCAATACGGGTTCAACTGCTATACAAGAGCGCTATAGGAAATATTTCAAGTGCTCCATGTGCCAATCTAATCATGCCTCCCCCACCCCACCCCCTTATTGTCAGTGAAATAATCCTTTTGGTGCATTCTCAGCGCCGCTAATACGTACGTCATTCTTGATATACAATGGCAGATTATGCGAATGTTATAATTTGCACGGGAAGTGACCCGATTGCGTATCAATGGGGAGAAGAATCGGTGACATATTCACGACAAAGAAACAAAGAGAAGATTTTTACAAAACACATCCATCAACTATTGACAAGGCATTCGTTTGCGTAATAACTAACGAATACCATACTGGGGGAATTACTAGTTCCACGTGATTCTTTTCTTCCATTTAGCCTTATAAATTCGCTCAGGATCGCGGAGTGAAGTGAAATCTTGGGTTCGACGAGGAAAAGCTTTTTATGATGCCCAACATATTTGTAAGTACAATTTCTGTAAACTTTTATGACGAGTTGAGAAGCTGAACTTCTTATTCCCCCTTTTTTCCTAATTCTCATTTTTATTCTCTTAAGTGGTTCAAGTTTTCTCAAAACAGAAATTTCTCACCATTTAACTTACACGCCAACTTAAATATTTGGATTTGGAATCCTCTTTGTAATCAGCGTTGTTATTTCTGTCTTATTTCGATTCATCTTTACTTTGCTTGCAGTTTTGATTCTTATCTTTCTAACTAAGTTTTACTTTTACAGATGTTCGTGGTCGGTTTATACGCAGCGTTCTCGCTGTATGCGGTCAACAGCCACCACCACCACCATGGAGATTTCGACAATGGAGCAAACTGCAATATTACCAATGAGACTTGCGTAGATGCTGGGGGAACTTTATATCCTCGAAATGAAGCATGTGGTTGCGATACCTGCGTGATCATGTCGAGTAATTTTTTCAATTCTTTTGCTCTTTCTGTTAAAGTACCTCATTCCCACTTTCATCATTTAATTGGTATTTAAAAGTCCATAATATGAATAATTATAAAACGTACATTCATATTTATAAAACATTAATCTAATTAATATTATGAACATGGATATATTAGATGTCATACAGTGATTATCCTTGTGATTGTCCTTCCAACTCTTTGTGGAAAAGGCATCTGTTGGCCCCCTGCCGAGGGACAGTAAAACTAGGCAAGAAACCAATGGATAAGTAGTCTAGAGGCATCCACAGCTGTGTACTGGTTAAGGAGGGACAGCCCCATCCAGACACCAGCTAAAGAATAAAAAATTATAATTTAATATCATAATAATATAAAAATGTGTTTCTGTTAATGGTTACCATGTCGATGTAGCCATAGCAATAATAACTTCTTCATTTCCCTTTCAGATGCGGGAGAAAGATGCAATTGTTCAGGACGTCGTCATGGTAAACGCCCCCACGGTTACCACTACCACCACCATCATCATGGTCCTCACCATCAGGGACATGGATTCATCCGCAAATGCCAAGGTGATTTGCAATGTGTGAATAATACATGCATTATGTCATCCACTACGGAGTCATCAGATATGTCTTCGACAACAATCTAAATATGATTGAAAAGCAGTGAGTTTAGTGTAGAAAACTCCCTGTCTGGAAGCCACTTGTTTTTCTTTGTATACTTGCAAGTATTTCTAGTAATAAATCAAAAGCAAAAGCAACACGTGTGTAATCTTTTTATTCCATGGACTTCGTATAGGTTTTTATTGTAATTGCGTTGCATTTTTCAATGGGGCTGATGGCAAATTTAAAAACTAATAAAACCTTTTGACTTTTCGTCACATAAGTGGCGCATGTACAATGAAACAATCCGTGTTCCAGTTTTGTCATTGAAAGAACTTGCTCGATACACTAAGAATAAGAATGTACTTGTAAAAAAAAAAAGTAACAATTTTTCTGATGTGTGGGTATCGAAATAATTACAAATACTGAGAGTTAGGTAATAAGCAAGATTCTTACACGGAAAATGTCGACTAGAAACCTCAAAATTTTCAAACAAAACTTAATACAATGACATCGCTTTGGCCTGAAATTTCTTTCAGGCCAGAGCGATGTCATTATATTCTCTCTCTCTCTCTTTTATCCACTCAATATCCACTCGTACGACCAAATTGTGATAACTTGTCAGTTTCAATGCCAATGAAACTTCCGTCAATTCAGTCTTAATTTTCAGAATTCGCTGGACAAGACGGGATAGCCCTGACCTTCACTCTCGCAGCATAATCATATTCCAAATATCGCCGTTCCTTTATAGGTTACCTGAATAAAAATTACAGATCCATCCGAACATGTGATGGTGTTTCATCATTTTGGGGGAAGCGGGCAGGAGTCACAAAGAACTCCCTAAAAATACTTGATTTTGCGCAGAAGTGAGCGGTTAACCTTGACCTGTCGATTACCGATTGACTTCACTTCCACAACTGCTCAGTTTCGTCTGCTTGCATTTTCTACAAATATCATGATCGCTGCTCATCGGAATTCGCGTCCGAATTTTCATCACGCTGCACCAACTTGGGCAGCTGCTGTGTTTACAGATCAAATACTTCTTTCTTCTTTTGTCTTCATAAACATACTTTCCTCTTTTGTATTTCCTAAAGAGTCTGGAAAAACTGGCAGGTCTTCAAACTGAATGTAATATTTTCCTCTGCTAGTAACTTTTTGCTTAGAGCAAAGTGGAGGAATGTTTGTGATCAGTTTAACAGGAACAAATTTTTAGGGCAATCCTGCAGCTTAAACAACTTTTTGTGTATAGTTTTAACATAAATTTTTTTCTGCTACATTGATCTCCACTTTTCTCTAAGCCACAAAAAAGCACAAGTAACTGATTAAAACTTATCGAACTAACTTTTCTTTCCTCTCTTTCATTTCGTTAACGTCTGTTCTTTGGAACAACATTTCTCACGATGTCTTCTTCAAAGCCTAACCTTCAATTGCTCAAGATACACAGCATTTCTTTTGCCGCTGATAGGTTACACATCTTATGTGTCTGGGATTGACATATAAAAATAGACACTACCAAGACTACAATGGGCTTTCCTAGGATGCAAAAAACCTTGCTTTTTGCATCCTTGGTCATTGTAACCGAAAGGTATTGTCGACTGAGGATGCAAAAAACCATGTTAGACTTTTTAGCTGAAAGTGAGTAAATCGGTCCGACATGGAGGCATTATCCACCATAGATTAACATAAAAATGTGTTCTTTTTACATTGATCAGTAACATTCCGACAACAACAAAAAAAAGTTGCAATTACTAACCAACCAATTCGTCCGATATATCTTTCACAGCTCATTCGTTTTGACGTAGCCTTTTCGTTGGAAGGACCTGGTTTCGAATTCCCGCTATGATGTGAAGACCCTTGACTAGGACTTTTCAATAAAAGGTGAATTAGCCACCCTGTCTGATACGGAGGTAGATGATTTTTCCCCTGCCGGAAATTCAAGGTTTTCGTTCCCCAAAATATGCAAACCGGACCTTAAATACATATATCTACAGACAAGACATAAAATTCAACTTCTTAGGGGTTTGCAGCATAGCTGACTGCTTTAACTGTCTAAAACCCTTACTATGGGACTCAACTCGCCTCGGACACACACACACACACACACACACACACACACACACACACACACACACACACACACACACACACACACACACACACACACACACACACACACACACACACACACACACACACACACACAAGCGAACAGATAATTTAGAATACCATTTACATTGCAAACTTGTACTACACGGTTTACAGCAGAGCAGGATGTGAAGAGTTATTTTTATCACGCACAAACCAAACACAGAGAACAGATAACAGATAATACATTTGACAATTAGTAAGAATGTAACTTCTGAATGACTGGAAATGCTTCGTTAGCTGTCTGACATTGCTTAGTTCAATCAGTCGGTCTTCAACTTGTGTTGTCATCACCAATCTTCAGTGATTGGTGATGACAACACAACTCTTACTAATATCACATTTTGCAGGCTTATTTGTCTAGCAAATCAAATAAATGCCTTGTAGGTGACCTTTCCTGCAGGTTCTGTAGTTATTCAGAGTGAATGGTGCATATCAAAAATTGTCAATACTGTGTTTTTGTTAATCATGCGAATATCTACGGACCGTACTAGAAATACAGGAGTGTATATCTCAGCTTATCAACTTCCTGAAAATGTATATTATTGACTCGTACATTATGCAAATGGTTATTTAACATTGGAATAGATAAAAACTGTTAAAGGGGGAAAAACATTAAAATGCGTATTCATATTTTAGGCGGGAGATGAATTTTATTGCTCTTGTGGAACCACTTTCTCGATTACTCAAGACTGAAGTGGCTTGAAAGATGGCAGAGTTTTCGAACTGGATAAAAATAAATTTCCAAAACAAATACAAAAATGAATAAAAATGATAAAAAAAAATTCCTTAGCCTGCCATAGTATTGATATATTACAGGTTTAAAATCTTTCGTGTCTAACAATATTTTCGTAAAAATATTGTTAGACATAATATACGCATATATACAGGGAGGTTATCAAAATAATAGAAACACCTACAAATGTTTTGGAGAATTTTTTTTTATTAGTAAGATGTAGGCTTACCTCGGGCTGATATAACACCATGAATTCGAAGTGAAATAGACTGACATAAGTGAGTACATGAGATAATGGAATTTGGGGCCATTTTTCCTGCAACCTATGTCCCAACTGTGGCAGTGATGTTGCAAGCGAAAATGTGATCGAACCCTGAAGAACCGATTGGCGGACAACGTACGCCTTGTCTGTTTCCATACCTTTTCGATGCTGTGGCTCGTGATATGACTACTATTTCTGTCGTGATATGACTACTATTTCGTTTTGGTTACGGCAGCTCCTGAAAGTCGTACTCCAATGATCGTATCTGTTAGGAGGTCTCCGAGGTCTGATATTGTGCACATTAACAACAGCTAATTCGGCATCGACTGCGTGATAGCCGATATCATACTGCTCCATTACATCGCAGATGACGTTGTCTCTGTGATTGTTGTTAGGCAGTTCGTGTGCGAAATATCATGTCTCGGTGACCTCCAAAAAGGTATGATCATTGGAGTGTGGCTCGCAGAAGCTGCCTTAACCAAATGGTAGAAATCGTAGGTGTATCACGAGCCACAGAATCGAAGATTATGACAAGGTATGGAAACGGACAAGACGTTGTCTCCAATCAGTTCTCTAAGGTGCGATCACATATTTCGTCTGCAACATCAATGGCACAGTTGGGACATTTAACAGCAAGAATGGTCCCAAATTCCATTATTTTATGTACATGACTTGTATCATCTATTTCACGTTAAAATCATGGTGTTTCTTAACAGGTGCGCCTTACAGCTGTAAATATAAATAGCTGTAAATGTACTATAGATTACGCAAACTATGGGTTTGACATATAAAAATAGATAAAAACCAGAATACAATGGGCTTTCCTAGCTCAGTTGACAATATCCTTCGGTTACAAAGACCTAGCATGCAAAAAACCTTGTTAAAATTTTCAGCTGAAAGTGAGTAAACCGGTCTGATATGGAGGCATTTTCCACCATAGGATTAATAAAACATCCTTCAAAAAATGTGTGGGTATTTCCATTATGTTGATACACCACCCCCTATTTTCCAGATGTGCTGCGGTAAGGCAACATTATTAAAAATCATTAAACGTGTATAAAAACTTACTTTATTAAGAAAACATTGTTCTTTTCATACACCACTACATTTCCGAGATGTTAAACGCCACATAAATTTAGAAGAGGTAGATTTTTTTCCTCTTTCACTTGACCTCGTATTCTCAGTTGAAAAACGGTGTACACAGTATGTCTTCACCACTGTTTGGAGTTGTCGAGAAGGATAAAAAAAAATACAAACAGTTATCTATCAGAAAAACTCAAGGAATAACTAATTGCATGTCCCTTCTTGGCTGCAGGTAGTCTACTGAGAAGAAACCTAAGCTAGTTGTGCTGTTGAGAGCTCGTACGCCTTTAATTCCAGCGCAGATTTCAGTCAATGTGAATACACCTGCCGGTGTTCTACTTGATTCCCGCTCACCTTCAGCCATTCAAAATGCACGCAGATACTTCATCGCCAACTTCTCATAACAAATCATTACTCTCTTTTCATATATGACTAGTCAAGGCGTGCTTTGACGACAATGCTCACCTTATCTGATTTACACTGTAAATGTCTTTATATTCGTAGCAAATCGTGACTCTAAATAAAAAAATCTGATAGAAATAAATAAATGGGTTTATTTCAAATTTAAAAATTACTAAAAAATTATTTCTTCATGAATTTTCGGGTGCGCAACCATATTATTATTATTATTATTATTCCTGACAACCTCCAAGGAGTTCGAAGACTTATCGCGGGAGGGCACCTACAACTGTCTCAACAACTACACCGAACCTCTACTACGAATCATCTCCATCAGCGCCATCTACCGCCCACCTCCACCACCACCACAACTAGTATTTTTTTGTCTGTAAATTGCGTGTGTTCTGAAGGGCCGATTTGTCTGTATGCGGGATGAAAAACCCTAGTTTCCGGGAGAAAAACTCTGCTATCTAACACACTTTATTATAATTATAACAGAGTGTCCCGAATTTATTGTTTTTATAGCATAGCACCGACAATTTGCTGTATATGTTTAGGTTTATAGTGCATTATTGTAGATAGATTAAAGGTTAAATAATCTGAGAACCCTTTAACGAAAGAGCATGGAACTCTTCAGATCACTTCATGCTTCCGATATGCAGGATTGTAATCGCAAACAGGCGATGAAATTCATCTATTTCTTGAAAAGGAGAATGAAGTCAGTCAGCAGTCAGTTGGTGCATGTCAGCGATACCGGGAAATACTGAAGCTACACAGGCAAAGCGGATATTAGATCCGGCATTATTTCACAGCCGAATGCAGAAACTATGATAGTTTCGTAAGTTGATCAGAGAGCTTGCGGGAATGCATTCCTCGGTATCCCCCAAGTCGAAACTTTCATAGTTTCTACATTTGACTGTGAAATAATGCCGGATCTAATATCCGCTTTGCCTATGCACTTTTACTAAGCCTTTTGGCTCTCTTTATTTTAGTAAATACTGAAGCATTTCAAGCGGTGTAACGAAACTAACAAAGACAAAAATGGAATTTGTGCACTTTTGATGTCCCTTCCCAACCATCTCAAACCTTCCCTTTTCTGGTCCCATCCATTCTCTCTCTCTCTCTCTCTCTCTCTCTCTCTCTCTCTCTCTCTCTCTCTCCAATCTTTATCCACTGTTCCTATTCTTTTCAAAGACACTTAATCTATTTCTTGGACAGATAGTTTGGTGAAAAACGAATTACTAACCAGTAACTAATAATTAGTTATGTTTCCATATGTATCCGAATCCAATCAAACAATATTTTTCATTACGTCCGTTTGGTCCCAGAAAAGGTGGGTAAAATAAATATTACTCTTCGAGTCACGGCACTTAAGCCACCTTCTCTTAAATGTGATTATTAAGTGATTTTTACAATTGCAAAATTTGAGTTTTCGATTTTTTGTTCAGTAGGGCAATTTCCTAAAATGAAGGGTGAGGTGGTGTACAACGGAGCAGAGATAGATAGATAGAGAGAGAGAGAGAGAGAGAGAGAGAGAAATAAAATAAAATAAATAAATAAGCAGTGCTTCATTAAAAAAAATTACCAATTACTTAGAAAATACGAGGTTCTACAATTTAAATGCGGCGAATTAGCTGACGTTTTTGTTATAATTAACGAGAATGCGTTTGCATCAAAATTATTCTAAGAAAATAAGATGCATAAATTTACGTTACGTAGCTTTATAAGATAAAACGTTCATTAAAACTTAACATATGTTAATAAAACAAACTGATGGAAAATGAAACGCTTTTTATTGTGGTGATGTATATTAATGTCACCCTTTCTTCATTTATTTGATCGCATTTCCTAAAGTGCTGCAGTTTCCATATACGATGTCTTTTAACCAAGACATCTTAATCAGAACTCCTTAGGTTGTGATTAAGATGTCATCTTACAGATTGAACTGAAGCGGTCAAAAAAAAAAGTAACAATAATAATAAATCTGTTCTTGCAGAGATAGGGAAAATATCAGCATAACAAATCTTCATTCATTGTGGACAATTTTCTTTTTTCTTGTAGTACGAAATGTCTAATTAGTGTGTTAATATAACTACAATTAAGAATAAAAATAGCTAATACCGTGTCGACGTTTTTCGGAAACTAATAATTTAGACCTTAAAAATCCGCTAGTGAATAGCAATTTCAGTTGCTATACCAAGCCACGAGAATTATACTATTACACTATTTCAAAACTGCTTCATGTGTCAATGTAATCGTGCCAGATCCTTGGCACTGTTAGTAAAAATGCAATTTTCACATAGTCACAATGTCCCAATCAAAGTATACACTGTGCACCAATTACTTAAATCATTCTTGATGGAATGGCAGCTTTTACGAGTCTTATAATCTGCACAGGAAAAGACCAACTGTGCATCAATGCTATGGGGTAGAAATGTGACAATGGAAGGAATAGGAACAAAGAGAAGATACTTCACTTTTCACCACATATATCCAGCTGCTATTCGCAAGGTTATTTACATTTACGTAACCACCATTGATACGATACTACGGGAAATATTTGATTACACGTGATTTAATTTTTTCCCATTTAGCTTTATAAATTCAGGCCAAGTGGAAGTGCAGTCTACTTCGGTGAGGGAAGGCTCTTCATCATGTCTAATATATTGGTAAGTAGAATTTCTGTATTTATATGCTAAAGTAGATAACCAGTTGCGAAACTCAGCATTTAAAGTTAAGTTCTAATTTAAAAATTCGGAAACCCTTTCGTATAAAAAGAAAAAAATCAGCATTCTTAAAGATTTCCGTCTTATTTCTACTTATCTTTAGTTTGCTCGCAGTTTTGATTCTCACCTTTCTTGCTGCTAACTAAGTTTTACTTTTACAGATCTTGGTGGTTTGTTTATGCGCAGCGTTTTCGCTGTGTGTGGTCAACAGCCATCGCCATGGAGATTTCGGCAATCGAGCAAACTGTACTATTAGCAATGAGACTTGCTTAGCTGCTGGTGGAACTTATTTTCCTAGACCAAGAAGTTATTGTTGCGATACTTGCAAAATCATGTCCAGTAATTATTTCAATTCTTTCTGTTAATTGATCTCATTCAAACTTTCATCATTTTAATTGGTATTCAAAACTATATAAATTGAATAATTATAAAATATTCATTCATATTTATGAAACATTAATTCAATTAATGTTATGAACATGGATATATTAGAATGGTCAGAGCATGGTTCCGACCATTAAAAATGATTCAGAACATGGTTCCGACCATTCATTTTGACCATATCGATATAGTAACCATAGCAATAACAGCTTTTTTATGTTTCCTTTTCAGGAGCGGGAGAAAGGTGTGACAGTTTAAGACCTCGTCGTCATTATCTTCCCCACTTCTGTTGTCATATGCATGGATTCATCCGCAAATGTGAAGAGGGTTTGCGGTGTGTGAATAGCACCTGCACTACGTCATCAACTGCTGCTACTACAGAATCCTCAGATTTGTCGGAGACAACAATTTAAATATGATATTGAAAAGCACCAATCTTAATGCATAAAACTGTTTCTCTCTGGAAGAATCTTGTTTTTCTCTGTATACCTCCAAGTATTTCTAGTAATAAACTAACTGCAGAAGCAACACGTGTACAGTCTTTTCATTTCGTTTATTGCGTATATATTAATTCAAATTGCACTATTCACACTGCATCTTTGAACGGATGTTACGGTAAATTTAAAAACGAATGAAGACCGTTCAATTGTTGCTGTATAAATGTTCAGTGAAAAATTGGTCTTCGTGTTTTGTCAGTGGAAGCAAAACTTGCTCGAGATAGTAAAAATAGGAAAGTGATTCAGGTGTTTGTGAAATGATATAACAGCAACAAGAACAACTCCTTTTCTGATTTTGTGGTATAAAAATAATAAAATATCCTCGCAGTTTGGGTTAATAATAAGTAAGATTCGTACATGGAAAATGTGTACGAAGCCATTTCAGAAAGAGCGCAGATGATCATGAAGATATTTATGAGATCAAAGCTCCAACGCAACATATTTATATTTGTTAGTTCTGTTGTGAACTAGAGAAAAAAAAATCTAGGAAAGTACAAGAATCTCGACATGCTTATTTGTCGATGCATATGTTTACCCAGAATAAAACATATGGAAAGACAAACAACAAGATGAGTGAGCTCTACATAACGGATATTTATTAGGAAATATGAATATATATAACAATAATTATTCGGCCAACATATATTTCCAAATCGTAAAGGTAATACATTTATTAGCTTTTGAGGCTCAGTTGTGTTGAACGATTTCTGCATAAAATAAGCTTACATAAATCTTTATATTCAGAAATTTTAAAATATTAAATCAAATTATTTCTGTTTTGACTATTTTATGCCTAAATAATTATCGGCAAAATTTCATCAGATTATTCTAGTACACCATTTTGTTTTTTAAAATAAGTTAATCTTTAAATAAGTTAATCCGCGACTAACAAAAACAATCAATCGACCGTGAGATGCGGTGATTGATTCATTCAATCCAATACCATTGGAGGGTAATGGACGGCAATGCTTAGCTAATGAAGTTCTAACTGAGGCTCGGCTATTGCTGTTACCCTCCTGCCATGATCAGAGCTTTAATAGCTCAATAACACCTTATCCTTACACTGTCCTCTACAAATAACGGGAAAGACGAAAAGCATTCTTGCTTCGCCCCTTTAAGCCAGTCCTTATAAGGACTAACAAAAACAACACTAAAACACGCACTTATAATTTATAATTGTGTATTTATTTTGATTATTATGATGACCCTAAAAACTATAGAGGTATCAGTATACTAAATTCCTGTTACAAAATATATATATATAGCAGAATCTTAAATAACAAACTAATGAAATATTCCGAAAACTTTATTTTAGAAGTATAGAATGGATTTAGAAAAGGACGATCATGTATAGATCCGGCCTTTTGCCTAAAATTAATAATAGAGAAAAGAAGAGAATATAATTTAGAAACACATATTGCATTTATTGACTTTGAAAAAGCATTTGACAAAGTTAAAAGAAACATCTTACTTAACATATTAAAAGAAAGACAAATACCAAATAATATCCTAAAAGCTATCACAAGTATATATGAATATAATGAAATACAAATAACATTAAATCACGAGCTATCATATACGAGAGAGATAAACCAAGGGATCCGACAGGGATGCCCCCTCTCAACAACTCTTTTTAATATCTACTTAAATGAAATAGTAATAAAATGGAATAAAAATTTACATCAAGGAATTAAACTTTCTCCTACAGTTAACTTAAACACTCTCCTCTTTGCCGACGACCAAATAATAATTACAAATTCTGAAGATAACTTACAGAAAGCTATTTTAGATCTAAATGAGATAGCGAAAGATTATGGTGTGATAATATCAACAGAAAAATCAAAAACTATGGCCTTTAATGGACAAGATCCAGCAAGAACTAAAATAGTAATAGATAACAAGATCTTAGAACAGGTGAATTCATTTAACTATCTAGGATGTATGATCACATACGAAAATGAAAAAGATATAAAAGTAAAAATTGCAAAATATTTAAAAATAGCAGGTGTAATTAACTCTATATTTAAACCAAACCTAGTTCAAAAACAAACCAGGCTAAAAGTATGCAATACATTAGCCTTACCGGTCTTAATGTATGGAAGCGAAATCTGGACAATAAAACAAAAAGACAAAGATTAACAACAGCAGAAATGAAGTTTATGAGAAAAAGTGCAAAGTATACCCTATTTGATCACAAAAGAAACGAAGATATTATGAAAGAATTAAACCAAGAAAGAGTAATAGAAAAAATTAAAAAATATAAACATAAATGGATGGAACACGTTCAAAGAATAAAAACAGAAAGATTACCAAAACAAGCCTTAAAGTACAAACCATTAGGGAAAAGAAAACCAGGACGTCCTCTTAAACGATTCAACGATGACTTCGAAGGCCGGAACTGGCCATGCTAGGCCTAAATCCTTGATACGCATGATGAGGATGACGTATTTATTTTATCTTATTTATCAGTAATTGTTATTAAGACATAAAAATCAGTAATTGTTAAGATATGAAAAAATAGATTCATTTTCGCTTTTTTTTTTGTAGAAAATGTATTTAAGTTGACTTAAAACGGCTTTAAGTCAATTTTACTTTTTTATTTATTTTATTATTATTATTTGAACAGGCGATGCTTTTTGTTTGTTTTATTGTGGTCTGACAAAGATTAGAATTACGCGTATCTGAGCTAGCATATCTGAAAACATCACAATTCTGAGAATGTATTTTCTGTAGACGCCATATTATGATCTCTTTCAGTGACGCAGCAAAGCGAGCTGATGGAATGGAACCTATACACTTTCTTTACTATTGTAAAGAAAGTGACAGCTTTAACGCTATTTTTAAACGACACTCGAAGCGCAATTAGATTTTACTTATACTTATTATTTCTTAATAGTTACAGAAGAACAAGCAACTATTTTCCGAAAATTAGAACTACAAATAAATAGTAAGAAAAAATCAGGTTGAGTTGAAGCGAATTCGTTGTTTTAAGCTCACGAAATACAGTGAAGCAAGAATAAACGATTTAGCATTAATAATTGGCACAAGTACGAAAGATGGAACCGGTGCATGATGATGTGTAATATCCTGTTATTTAGCAATGGCGAAAAATCGGCAGGTGGCACCACTGTCCAGTTTAGAAAGGTTATGTGCTAAGCGAGAAAAAGCCTTTATATCATACAGAAAAAGAATAGTTCTACTATATATATATATATATATAT
Organism: Typopeltis vanoorti; assembly: GCF_054136105.1. NCBI lineage: Eukaryota > Metazoa > Arthropoda > Arachnida > Uropygi > Thelyphonidae > Typopeltis > Typopeltis vanoorti. Next base: position 108,368,960 of record NC_143561.1, read on the forward strand.
ATAAATTTTAAACAAAATCTGTTCATAATTCGGTCTAGATTAGTGTTTTACCTAATGAAATAATATAAATTATTATTATTATTTTTTTAATTATATAATGCTAAATAGTTTCCCACTCTCACGACACTTTTGAATTGCCTGTTGTAAATTACTGCACTCGAACAATCGACAATACTATATTGATTTCAGTAGTGGTGACAAGCAATCATGAAATCATTATGACTAAGCTATGAATTATAGAAGATAAAAGAAACACAGAGAAAACATAAAAGTTATCTCAAATAAAATATGTCAACCAATATCTTAAGAATTCAGAAAAAATAATTCAGTAGTTCTCTACGTGAAACCAACCATATATATATATATATATATATATATACAGGGTGTTCGGGATAAATTTGACAGTTTCGTAAGGAAAAAGAAAATCTTCTTTGTATCTATTAAATTTAATGAATTGACAAAATAACATTACAGGCAGAGTTAATTACAATACTATCAACAAGATTTACTCAAAATAACCACCATTAGCATCGATCACAGCTTCAATTCTGCTTCGGAACCTCGAACAAGCTGATGCTACAGTCTCCCTGGGAAGGGCCGCAAAAACTGTTTTAATTTTATCCATTAACTGGGCTTTTGTATTACTGGAAGTGCGATTGGTGTCTTTTTCAACTGCGCCCCATACAAAATAATCCATGGGGTTAAGGTCTGGGGAGTTTGGAGGCCAAACATTTGGACTGGTGAAGTCGTAGAAATTTTCAGACAACCATTTTTGACTTTTCCCAGAGGTGTGGCAAGGGGCCGAATCCTGCTGCCATACATACGGCCTACCATTGGCTACCCTTGTTATCCAGGGCTTGACTACAGTTAGCAACTCCACGAACAAAGCCCGAATTCCAATGCCAGGGTTCTTCAACACCTGTTCCTGCAGATTTGCGAGGAATTCTGCTGTACGAACGCAATCAGATCGTCTGCTAGGGATCTTTCTTCTTGCTACATCCTCGTAGTCACTATTGCAAGTCTCTAGTTCATGCCTGATTGTTTTTACTGTATTCAGGGAGCATTGGGCAGCAGTCGTAATATCCTTATTTTGATGGCGGGCACGAATCATCATGATACAAGTTATTCTCTTCCATGATTCAGGTGGGTTCCAGCTATCCATCCTTTCTGACATCTTGTATATGAATGAAGAAGGGTCCAAACTTTTAAATGAAGAGAAGTGTGTGTTAATACATGTAACTTACGGAAAAATATAATTAATTATAAATATGTCAAATTTATCCCGAACACCCTGTATATACCAACCATATATCGCATATATATATATATATATATATATATATAGCAAAATTTTAATAATTAATATAAAGAAAAATTTTAATAATTTAAATTTCAAACATAAGTTTATTTCTTATTCTATACGAAATACTTCATTTTTTATTTTTAATCAATGAAATTTATTCATATATCTTTTTGATACGAGTATGAAAAGTTAATATTTTAATTAAGCGAATAAATAAAATTTTAGTTAAACGTAATTTTTACTTTAATTTTTTTTCTAAATCGATCGCAACGCCACCACTTTATATGAGGTTTGTCAATATAGCCCTCATTTAATACAGGAAAGAAAGGGAAAAAAAAAGAAATTTACTGAATGGTGAAAAGCCTTTCAAATATATTATTTCCGTCCTAGTCATGTTCTCGTTTTCAAAAAAAAAAAAAAAAAAAATTCTAATAGGCACTTAAGCGCCTTCGACTGAGGATAAGGTGACTATCCTTATGTCTATACTATTCTTTTGTCTGTAAATCGCGTGTATTCTACTGGTCGGTTTGTCTGATTGCGGTATGAAAATTCTGAGTTTCCGGATGGAAAAAAACATTTCGACCTCCGTATGAGACTGGTTAACTCACCTTCAGTTCAAAAAAAACCTGAATCCTTCGACGACTGAGCTAAGGAGAATCAAGGTCAGATTGTTATTTAATCAAACCATCTTAATGGTTTGATTAAATAACAACAATAGTTAACTGAACATTTTAAATACTCACGATGCTTCTATGGATAACTGATACTTGCTACATTTTCTGTTTACAACACTTCTGATTCAGCTGACTGAACAATTTCTATGCATATTCATTGTTATGATTTCTTTACGTTCTTGGAACGGGATGTGTGAAGAAAGGCGTTCAGTGTTGTTTGTAACTCTTGGAAACTAATTTTCTTTCGTGCTAGCAGAGCACGAAACAGAATTAGCTTGCAAAAGCATGCCGACTAAAAGACCGCATTCGTATTCTGAGGTTAGTTCAAGCCATAGAACATGATATCCAACACTCGGTTTCAAACTTATATTGTTCATGATCCAGAATAAGAAATACATTTCTGAACTTGACCTTCATAAAAAAAAATCATATTTCGATGAAAACAAGTATAAGTCAATATATGTATATATCGTTAGAACTCCAATATTTTCATATCTTAGATTTCGGTGTTCTAAGGTACTTCTTACATTATCAATCTAAATAAATAGATGTTGATCTTATTCTGGATTTATTTCTGCCATCTTGGCAAAAAATCACACACACACACACACACACATGCTGCTATATTTCCTGTATTGAGAACGCGCCTGTCTTAAGAGGAAGAGGGAAGAGTATACCAAGTATTCTAAAGGCTGATAAGACTGTGATGAGACTGCGTAATGTGTTGTGCGTCAGCCAAAGAAGATAAATATGATCTGGACTGGAGATCTGCGTTGTAACAAAGGTAAGGTTTAGAGATTAGAGTTAGCGAGAGAAGGTCATTAAAGTATGGAGCGTGTATGCAGTGAAAAACTGCATATTTCCATCGTGTGAGGAGTAAAAATGATGGAATCCATATTGATGGTCACTGATTAAGTAGCAGGCCTCCGGGAAACTAGAGAGGAAACTAGTTGCAAAGAGTGAAAGGTAGCTCATGGAATGGTAGCTTATTATGCAGGCATCTATGCCACACCCAATCTAAATGCCATGTGGGTATGGTTGGTTAGAAAATCGTGTATGGAGTAAGAATAGCGGAATCCATATTGATGGTCACTGATTAACTGCTGGGCCTTCATATATATTGAAGAACTTGCTTAATGATGATATTCTCTATTGTTTTCGAGAGCACCGTGATAGGCTTAATATAGGCTCTTCCATGACAATCAAACGACTGATGTAGTCGGTCATTAAGTGATGTTTCAATAGTATACTATGTGGACGAGAGAGAGAGAGAGAGAGAGGTGGAAAAGTGGAGTATTTGTAATTATTCAGAAAGTTATTTCTTAAATCATTTGAACTGGTGATTGCTGTATGATAAAACTTTTTTGTCATTAAGAAATTCATACTTTACTAATAATCAATCCATTAAGGACCGACAGCTGAGTGAAACAGAACGTTACACATTTGAGAAAAGATCACGACAGGAATCAAGGGACGCAAGGTTAAATACAGATAACATTTTCCATTCTCTAAAGCAGTGAATCTAAGTGCATAACGTAATAAAATTTAGTGAAGTCAGCTGAACATTATGCGAAATTGTTCGACTGAATGTGGTGAAAGATATCAACATCAGCAGCGACGTTAAAGAAATGCGATTATGAGATTTGGAAACAGCAGCATCATATAAAAACGGCGGGGAAAAAACATATTTTTTGTTTTTCTACTATGAAATGTTGCAAGCTTGTAATACATGAATACTTTGTGGGCTAAGGGTATATATATATATCCTCCGATTTTCCCTGCTCTAAAAAACAGACATGTGTTTTAGAGCAGGGAAAATCGGAGCCACTTCAGACCTCCAGCAATTATGGTGGTAATCTCAACACCAGACGACGAAATTCATCCAACATATAAATTCATTTCTCATCATAGTAATGGCTTACTTATGCTCAACTTTTAAATTTGCTTCCACTTCATATGCCATCAATGCGGGACTAAAGATCCAAAAGACCTTTCGTGGTTAGAATTATTATAAACGACCCAACATTCTAATTATAAATATTATAAACGACCCTATATCTTGTTGCTTCATTTATATACTTCACTTTAATAGAAAACGCATAATTATTTAATGACCTCATTATAATGTCTTTATATATTACACATATTGTATATTTGGGAGTTTACACTTCGTTAAACAGTTTTTTCTATTTGGTTCGAATTCTGAATTCAACAGCTGAATGCAGAGGCTAAAAGTGGACATTTCGCTCGTTATATATTATTAACTGAGGCATCATATGGAGAGATAGAACTTATACTAAAACCCAATCATTTCATCACAAAGCATCAAACCTCTGTCAAAATTCAGTAAGGTAAAAGTGCATTTGCTTAAACAAGAACTTTAATCAGTGACACGCAGAGGAAGTGACAAGCGAAGCATTTCTTTTCTTGCATGTGATTTGGCACATGAATGACTTGCGATGATTCAGCAATACTTATGAAAGAACGGCATACTTTCAAATGACAGGAATCAGACAAAAAAAAACCGCACAAACCGTATCAAATAGCGTTGGTTTTGTGATGCAATCACATTCATTCATTCCGTGGTCATTTTACTTCACTTACCGAAGTTTCCAACAAGTCTTTAAATCTTCGATTATATTAAAAAGCGTCAGAAATTTGATGTAATTACAGATAGAAAGATGACTAGATGCTCGTAAGTATATTTTTATTAGAATCCCTTCGTTTATAATTCAGTTTCATTGCTCAGCATCATCGTATTTGTATCCACCAGCTTCTAATTTTGTTTTCTACCCACCGATAAATAAATTTAACACCTTTTAAATCGAATAAAGCGTACACATAGATTAAAAGAAATATATATCGATAAGAAATTTAAATAAATAATAATAAATAAATAATATAGCTTTTGATTCGAGTTTAGTCGATTTCTACGATTCTATATGGGTGGATAAACTGGGAGAGGTGTCGAATCCCTATAGGATGCGAAGAAACAGAATACTTGGCTTCTTCGTTACAAAATAGGAAAACCAAGAGGAAGAAAACACTTCATTTAGAGACAATATCCTTCTGTAAACGTACGGTTTATTTTTCTTCTATGTAATATCTTTACTCTTCTATATTTATTGTATTTCTTTATATCTTTATTCTAATGCGCTTTTTCTCTCATAACCTTTTTCACTTACTCTACTGCGTTTCATGTTTGTCCACCTTCCGTATTTACTAGCCGTATGCCAATGAACACTGAAATTTTATTTGTAAGAATGTGCCATCAGTATATCAAATATTCGGCATAAGACTCATTAAAACTTCCGGTAGATCTCTCTCTCTCTCTCTCTCTCTCTCTCTTACGAGTGAAACTTCCCTTAACAAAGTTTACATAAACAGTCGTGGTTCGTAAGTAACTAAACTGCGCTTTCATTGCCTTACAAGTCCGATTTATTTATTAACAGGGCAGTTGTAAAATAGAGGATCAGGCAGCACTCTTTTAACAAATAACTAAAACATATTTATTTACATTAATTAATATACATGAATTAAATGACAGGGAGACTGCTTTCTCTACCTATCTAAAAATCTTTAGCATAAAATTAGAACCTTTTCACTTCAATACTAAATAAACTCTTTAATTCAAACACTTATTTACTCTCTGCTTACAAATTCAACTTATTAAAATTCTCAAAGAGGTTAGTTAACTCTCTGTTAAGTTATTTTTACAAATTTCCATATCGACTTCTAACATGCCAATTGACTCTCTTATGGACACTTCTAATTACTAATAAACTAACTCTTTACAGTCCATATACAACATATCTCTTAGATCAGTGCTTCTCAAAAAATTATGGATGTAAAGGCCCCCTTGGAGAAACTAAAATATTTCACAGCGGCCCCCATCGAAAAAAAAATCTTAATACAGACATATATTATTATAATATTTATTGTATTTATATTCAATACAAAACATACACAGAGAATATCGCAAAAATCAAATGCAAATATTATTTTTAGCATCTTACATACACATTTGACATGGCACACTCTTAGTTTTAAAACATTTTAAATTTGTTTTCATTATTTCACGCCCCCCTCAACAAAACGGACTGCCCCCCAATGGGGTCGCGGCCCACAGTTTGGGAAGTACTGTCCTAGATTATAAGAGAAAATATACAAAAGGATGTGACTTACAGGGGCTCTGACATTCAGTCAAAAGTCTATTACTAAATGACTTTCGGCTTTTTCTTTATGGCTTTTCTTTCAACTCGAGTTTTAGGCTTCCTTCAGGATTATCTTGCTTCAGCGTCACGTCGGGATATTGGCGGGCTTTTGGACTGTAATCTGCGGTACTCGAATAGCACATACAAGAGGTTTCAGTATACGGATAAATTCTCCTCTGGATCCTACTTCGGGAACTTCTGCTTCTAATTGCCGCCACTTCTGCCACTAATCGACGATGACTGCAACTGCTGCCGACTGGCTCTGGCTCTTCTCGGTAACAGCGCTTCACCTTTGCTCTTTAGGCACTTGGATCTCGGCTCTCCTCTTTGTAACTGGGGCCTTGCCTCTCCTCGTTCTTTGCCGCCGCTGCTCTGATTTGGACTATGCATATAATCTAAGCTCGCTTCCGCTCTGGTTCCAACTGCTTCTAGTTCCGACTTCTGATGACTCTCTCTTGACGTCTGGAAGCCCCTTATGCTCAGCTCAGTCCCCTTTTATTTTGCGATCTTGGTACATTGCACTAAGGGTAGTAAACCCCGAAGAATTCGGCATGACTCTTTCATCTTCTTTTAAGTTTGACCCGCTCTTTGTTCTCCTCCGTGCAATCTTTTGATCGTATTTTGCCGGGCGCGGAAACTTGTCTCTAAAACTAGCGGACCTCTTTCATACTTTGCTTCTCCTTTCAGGCCGCGGAAACTTCTGTAAACCTAGCGACGCTCTTGAAAACACTTTAAAGGTGTTAGCACAGAGTTTGTAAGCAACTCTTATACACAAAACTAGTAAACAACTTTTCCTGCACTCTTACACATAACAATATGCAAAGTTCTCCAATGGGAAAGCATTGCCTTTGCTTTTGACGTTAAAACAGTAAATACAGTCACTTCCCATAGGGTTAACTACATTAATATCTAGCATAAAAAACATAGAAACAAACAAGGTTATTTACAGTTCTCATGGGACTTGACCTATGTAAAAAATCGATGTAAAGCGCTTTGATACTTTTAAGCTACATCGAGTTTTTACACTTCCCTTAAGTCTTAGCTGCAGTAATTCAAAACAACCACAACTATCTAACACACTGTAGTCTCGTTGGTAATGTGTATTTATATATTTATCGACGATGGGCTGTGGTGGAATTGATCTGGGAGAGAATGCAGTCTTTATACAGATTCTTTTCGTCCTAGACGGACGTTGTCCATCTAAGCCGCAGAAAACGTACATAAAGCCTGAAGATGAGTTATATGGAGATGGCGGGGTATTCCAGAAATTTGCATCGAAAAGTACGTAAGGAAAATTAAGGGAGGTAAAGCTCCCTAATCAATATGTGTTTTTCCTCATTAAGGAAAAAAATAGTAAATATCATAGAATAATGTTGTAATTTTTACTGATAGTAATTACTATGGTAATTGCTATCAATTAATCTATAATTTTATTTAATATACATTTATTACATATGTCTTTGTTAGTTTATTATTTATTTATTATCACTTTTTTTCAGGTTTCTCGCTTGCTTATCTGTGGTGCTCTCTTTGCACTTCGTAAACAGCCAGACTACAATCGCCCCACCTGGTAGAGAAAACTGTATCATCAGCAACGAAACATGTATCGAAAAAGGAGGAGTCTTAATACCAGGATTTAAACCTCCTCCTCCTGATCTTCTTCTTCTTCTACATCCTTTTCATCCTTACTGTGATCTCTGCTTAATAATCACAAGTAATTACTTTTATCACTGTTTTTGTTATTTTGCAATTAATTGTTTTGTAATTAATCTTTCTGGATATTTTGTGATTCTTAACGGATATTATAGTTCATATTTTTGAATTATATTAAATTATTTTTAACGTGCAATATTGAGAAGTATAAAGATGACATTATACATGTACGAGCGTCATCTAAAATAGCAATCTTCAGCGTTTAAAGTTGTATAATGCATCCTTATGAGATGTTATGACATCCTTGTCTTAACACAGAACTACTCAATAAACTTCATTTGCTATTTTTATCAATATAAAAGAAATACAAATATAAAAGTAAGTATAACATATAAATAAAGTTTTAAATAATATAATAAATATAAAAAAGAAATAAATATAAAATACAAAATTAAAATAAAAACTTGAGAAAATAAAAAACAAAATACGCTAACGCCTGTTTGTTCCTGTATAGAGAGTAGGTGAGGCCGTTTTAGCCCTATCTAACGTTTGGAGACTCAGCGGGCTGTTCAATCTCCGGTGGTACCCAATCAGAGATAGCTGGCCCAAGGCTATCACTAATTAATAGGTACGAAGTGAAGAAAATGGCTACCATGTGCCGCCATCTTGTGGCTCCTAACCCTAACACGATATTTTTAATGTCTGAAAAGAGTGTGGCTTCTACCGTCGATTATCTAGAATTTACAGGACGAAAAACTCGAGTGTCTCTGGGAGGAAAAAAACGCTTGCCCGTGCCGGAGATCGACTAACTCGGGAACAGGTCGAAAAAAAGCTTAGATGTTCCTCTGGTCGGCGCCTAAAGACTAGATTTGAACTCCAAGTCTTTGTCTTTCTTCGTGCGGTCAAGTTCCCGTAGCGTGCAAACGCCACTTCTACTGAGCTCCACAGGCTCCACTAGTTATATATAGTTAATTCGACTGTGCTACTACATATTATAGTCAACGTGCTGCGTAAATATCTGAAATGTGTTACTTTTTTGGGAGGCATATGTATGGTGTAATATTTCAGAGATATGACATACCTTATATTACCCTGGAGTTTCTATAGATGGTAAGCTAGATTTACTTCTATTAAATGCAATAGAATTATGCATAAACCAATCTGTGATTAGGTCCTTACGTAAATGATACAAGACCATTCATGAGTCACTGGGTATGAATATGAGTAAAGTGTCGAAATTTCTTCTGCATGCTGACAGATTTGATTGGATAATTGCTGAATGCTTGAGTTTGTTTTTCTCTTATTATTACATTCTTTAATTTTCGCAGCAAAAGCCAGTTTTCTCTGCACGGAGTTTTTCTGTTGGGAGATAATCATGTAGTTACTGCTCTTATTTTTATATCTACGTATCAAATATATATTTGAATACTCATCTAATATCTAATGAAATTTAACATCCTGAACTTTGCTGGTAAGCGAGATCAATAAAATTAATTTTTCATTTGGTTATTTTTTAGAGGAACAAGAAAGGTGTAATACTACACCACCGGAACCTCCACCACCAGGACCTTTCCCACCATTTGGACCTCCTCTACCACTGGGACCTCCCCCTCCATTTGGACCTCCTCCACCATTTGGACCTCCTCTACCACCTGGACCTCCCCCTCCATTTGGACCTCCTGCGCCATTTGGATCCCCACCTCTTTGGCCTCCACCACCTGCATACCCATGTGGTTTTCTTTATATATGCGAACGTGATCTACAATGTCTCAACAACATATGCGTTTCATCAGGAACCTCCACTACAGCAATAAATGCACAAAAATGAGCGGTTTCCCTGGTGACATTGCTCGTGCGCAGTCGCTGTTTTCCTAAACATTGTATTCTTCAGATACATAACCCAGACGGTTTAGTATTGGAAATGCTGCAGAATTGTACACGGAGCACTTGAAATTGTCTTTAAAATAAATGAAATTATTTTGCATATAAATTTATATTTTATTCCTATTTCTTCTTTGATAGTTAATGCATACTTAATCAGTATATTTGGATTGATGTAACTCTATTCTGTTGCCTAATTGACTAAGAAGTTGCTAACTCATAACAATGTAGCCAAATTATGTACACTCATGAGCCACTTTTCAACAAAAGTAAACAATCATGCTTATGAACATCTTCAGTTCAAACTTGCAATCCACTGATCGAAGAATGAATCTGCTCTATTCGGTCAGTAGCACATTATAACACTAGCTTTTAAAAAAAAGAAAACTTCGAATTCGCGATCAGTTATTCTTATTGCTCGGGAACTCGAAATGAATAATTAAAAAAAAAACTTCCTCTAAATGATGAAAAACAATGCACATTCTGAACCATCGTATGATTAGTTTGACATCAAAGTCAATATATTCATAATCACTGGAGTTCCTTATAGTCCGTATAAGACTGGCTTAAAGGGGCGAAGCAAGAATGCTTTTCATCTTCCCCGTTATCTGTAGAGGACAGTGTGGGGATAAGGTGTTATTGAGCTATTAAAGCTCTGATCATGGCAGTAGGGTAACAGCAATAGCCGAGCCTCGGTTAGAACTTCACTGGCTACAGCATTGCCATCCATTACCCTCCAAGGGTATTAATCACCGCATCTCACGGTCGATTCTTAGCCTCTTCCCTGGAGTTCCTTTCATTACAGAAATGTGCCCATATTTTGCTATAAACTTCTAAGAAAGGTGTGTTATTTCAGTTATGAAATTATTTAAAATTTTAAAAATACTAAACAAAAGCTTCAAATTTTAGCTTTATTATTTCATTTAACCAAGAATTATTAACTTAATAATTAAAATAACATGAAAATTTAAAAAGAGGTTGACGAGAATATAAAATCTGAATTTAAAAAATATATATTAAAGAGTGTCGCTTCCTGAAACGCCAGTAAGTAGTATAAATCTGACTGCAATGAGAGTTGGCAAACTCCGTTTATTTATTCTGTTACATAAACAAAACCAAAACCATTTTTATGATTAACAAGTTGATGATATTATATTTTATTAGAAGATATAATTAGTTACTGATATGAAGTCCACCACCTTGGTTTGCCGAGAGCATAGCGTATCTGCTTTCAAACTAACGGGCTGTGGATTCAAAGTTCATCGTAAGCACGAATGTCCATTAGGTGGCAGATGAATTTCATTATTCGGTTTGAGATCACCACCTTATTAGAGGTGTGACTAACCAAAATTAAACAAATAGATATATTTTTTAACTCAATGGTTAATTTTTCATTCCTGTTTTATTTTATAGAATTGTTGTCATCTCTTATCAGTGTGCTCACTTTGCAACATAATTAGAACATATAATTATAAAAATATTTTATTGTATTCAATATAATATAACTGTATTTTAAATATTTTTTAAATTTTCCATTGCTCTTCAATATTATTAAATTTTAAATAAAAATAATTTATTATTAAAATACACCTTATTTTAATTTTATAAATATTAATATAAATCATTTCTAAACTTTTATATAAACGTTGGGGAATATGAATTGAACGAATCCAATACCTTGGAGGATAATGGATGGCAATGCTGTAGCCAATGAAGTTTTAACTGAGGCTCGGCTATTGCTGTTACCCTCCTGCCATGATCAGAGCTTTAATAGCTCAATAACACATTATCCCTACACTCTCCTCTACAAATAACGGGGAAGATGAAAAGCATTCTTGCTTCGCCCCTTTAAGCCAGTCCTTATCCTTATAAGGACTATAAGGAACTCCAGGTGGAAAATCGACCGTGAGATCCGGTGATTAATACCCTTGGAGGGTAATGGATGGCAATGCTGTAGCCAATAAAGTTCTCACTGAGGCTCCGCTATTGCTGTTACCCTCCTGTCATGATCAGAGCTTTAATAGCTCAATAACACCTTATCCCTACACTCTCCTCTACAGATAACGGGGAAGATGAAAAACATTCTTGCTTCGCCCCTTTAAGCCAGTCCTTATAAGGACTATAAACGTTGGGGAACGAGAATCAATCGACCGTGAGATGCGGTGATTGATTCGTTCAATCCAATACCCTTGTATAGTAATGACAATGCTGTAGCCAATGAAGTTTTAACTGAGGCTCGGCTATTGCTGTTACCCTCCTGTCATGATCAGAGCTTTAATAGCTCAATAACACCTTATCCCTTCACTGCCCTCTACAGATAACGGGGAAGATGAAAAGCATTTTTGCTTCGCCCCTTTAAGCCAGTCCTTATAAGGACTATAAGGACTATAAACTTTGGGCTGAACACAACTAACTTTACTGCCCTCAATGGGATGGGACATAGCTCACAAACACTCCATTCAAAGTTCTTCCATTACAAGACAAAGGGGAATATGAAAAGCAATTTTGCTTCACCCATCTAGCCAGAAATGTTAATGTTAATGTTAATATAAACGTTGGGAATCAATCGACCGTGAGATGCGGTGATTGATTCATTCAATCCAATACTCTTGGAGGGTAATGGATGCCAATGAAATTCTAACTGAGGCTCGGCTATGGCTGTTACCCTCCTGCCATGATCAGAGCTTTAATTGCACAATAACACCTTATCTCTACACTGTCCTCTATAGATAATGGGGAAGATAAAAAGCATTCTTGCTTCGCCCTTTTAAGCCAGTCCTTGTAAGGATAAATATAAACATTGATCTTATGAACCATATATCTTTTACATGAAAATGTGCTGCACTCAGTGGAAATCTCGCACTCGATTTCAGTCACAGAGATTAGTTACATTCCCAGAACCTTTTTACAGACTGGTTTCTAATGTACGTCATTTACTGGGTAAAATGAGGTCGCTGTCTTTGATTATATCTAATCAGCCCACCTCTGATTTATTTTTATTATTTAGAACAAAATAAAATTTAAAAGAACGGTTTTAAAAATTCTTGTATAGAATATATTGTCTAAGAGAGAAACAGTAACAGAGAGTACCGAATTCGACTGTGCGAGAGATGTTTGTGAGAGTACGTCTTCTTTGTCTGGTGTGAGATCCTCCCTGAATATTAAATGAGTTAATGAGCTCGAAAAAGTTCCATTTTTGAAACTATTATGAGCGGGATTCCCGGGTTGGTTTAGCGTACTTCACGATACTATAGTAACTGCATACTTGACTTGGGTGTGACTGACATTAAAAATAATAATAAATATCAGTTTATTTTCAACTAATAGCATTTTCCCTGATATCATTGTAAACTGTGTTTGCGTTTGTACATTTCTACACAATTATAATATAACACAACGCTTGTTATATTATAATAAAATGAACCATTTTTGGTTGCCCTTGACAAAATACCATTGTTATAATCCAATAACAAAGCACGTCATAATCTATTTAAAATCAATTGTTGTATTAAGTACGTGACAGTGGATATTGTTGCGAATACATTCGTAGAGAGCTGACCGAATAGGAAGTATGGAATAGATAGGACTTCAATGTTTCGTAAACTAATAATTAATATAACGCAAAACGCTTTTAATCATTTGGAATCAGAGAGAGGATTTAAAAAGATCAAAGAATTAGGAACAGGAGTCAATGGTACTGTGCTGGAAGTGCATGATGGGAAGCGGTCATTCGCTCTCAAAAACTGGCCATTGGCTATTCGGAAGGAGAAATGACTCACTGGGCCAACCTGAAGCATCAGAACATCATATTACTCGAAGAAATAATCGATTTGCGTCAATACAAGAAGGTCATGGGCTTCACTATGCCCTGTTTATACTGTGACGTCAACCAGTATTTGCTTGGAAATGAATTCTTGGCCAAGAGGAAAAAATTCCATCTCATCAGGAAATGGACTTGCGAAATCACGAAGGCTTTACACTACTTGCACTCCCACGGGTACTACCACCTCGACTTAACCTGTAAAAACGTCCTCTTGACGCATGCGCTGCACGTCCAAGTAGCAGATTTTACTCTTCTTACAGATTCCCAGGAAAGAAGTGCTGATCTGGTCGGACTACCCCCCGCATATCGTCCGCCAGAGCTTATCAACGGGAAGTTAATCGCTGTTTGTGGTCCTGTTGATATGTGGGCTTTGGGTCTGATTGTTCTGCGCATGCTCACTGACTACAAGTTAGGAGGAATGGCGGATTGGCGTCTTGAAAGAGAACTATTCTTAGAACATTTGCTTCAGAAAGAAGAGTTGAATAATGTCCTGAAAATGGCTTATTCTGGCATCAAGATGAAAAGCAAGTATGTCGTCATCTGTGTGGAATTTCTTCGGGAGCTTTTGCATCCCTTGCCAGAAGACAGAATGACAGCGGAGATGACACTCCGTCATCCTTTCCTGGAAGGACTTGTTGGAAGTGAGTTTTGCAAGAGTTCTTCATAACAGTTTTATTATTATTATTTCTTTATAAGAAAGGACAAAATATCAGCATTCTTGTAATCTCGTGTGAATCGACCCAACCACTCTCCGAGTCTTAATGCTTAATGCCTTCCCCTCATCTTACAGAGCGAAAAAAAAAAAAAAAATAAAATAAATAAATAAAATAACGCGAACATGAAATGTTAACTGTGCTGTTTTCGAATCTTCACATACTGGATAGACAATTTCTATACAAATTTTGAACTGACGATACTACATACGAAGCATAAAGAAATACTGGCTTTCACTGCTCAATAACATCCTGACAAATATCGATGCTGTTGACTGAAGTTTCTATAAGTGATACAGAAGCGCCTGCGTATAACATTAACAACTACCAATCCCACACCTCATGCAGACCAAGAGAAAAGAGGAAGTGACGTTATGGAACAATGAAAAGCACAGTGTAACCGAAACCACAACCTCTTTGAAATATGCAGAAACAGTACCGTTGGAAATCACTACTAACGACAGATACAAATACACGATAAACGCAATATCCAGACTTCCTGCAGACACAAACTCACTCAACTTCCTTGTAGAATTGGAAACATAGTTAAATATCATCAACCATCGCACAACAGCAAAAGCCATCATAATAGATGGTGTTAACATAAATATCCTTGACCTTGGCTCTCCAACCACTAAGCATATTGAGCCAGTGCTCATAAACTCGACCATAAACTCCCCAACAAGAGAATTACTTAACGATTCCCTAACACGATCATGCATAGATTACATCAACATATGGGCTCTTATTAAAACAAAAACGTCATAATCACATAATCACCACCATATACTGTTGTCCACCACTTTATCGCAATTTCGTTCCATCCCTTTACATCCCGCGCATGCTGCAAAACCCCACGAAAAAGCATTCTACTATTATAGAAAAAAAATGTTGCTGAAAAGTTTATAAAAAACACAAACAGTAAAACAGACTACTTAATATAAATGATCGAATAACTTTATACGACAGCCTCAAATTCCTGTTCACAAAAAGGCAACGAAACACCCAAGAAAGAGGAGACAAGCACAAACATTATACAAAAACATAAGAAACCAACTAACAACTAAAACTGGGAGCCCAAGAAAGCACTACTACGTCCAGAAATTCTCTGAACAGTACTAGTATGAAGGAAGCATGGCCTACGCTTAATTCCTTATTTTCAACACCGTAATGTTTCTTATTCTTACAGCAGCTTACAAAGAGCAAGAAAGGCGGCGATCAAGCTGGTTCACTAGAAAGGCGAAGTGTTTTCCTTTGGTTGGCGAAAACTCGGTGCTTCGAAAGTCATTTTGGAGGTCAAGAAATTTACTGGGCAGAAATATACAACCCGCAGTGGAAGGTCAAACTCAACAGGACTGAATAGACAGAAGGAATTCAAAACGTTGAGTTATACTTACCATGTGGGTAGTAAAAATAATATCCTTTAAATTGTGTTTACTTATCAATAACTATCTTTTGTATTCGGCAGATTAAATTGCATCTTCTAAGTAATTTTACTATTGTGACAGTCTCTATTCTTATTCTTTTTTTTTTAGTTGAGTACCGGAGTAAGAATGGTTTTGTTTATAAAAGTACTTTTAGAAATTAATAATGTGTATTCAAAGTCGCAGCATTAGAGACAGTATTAAAAAATTTAAGAAGACTATTAAAACTGACTTCGAAGCTTGAGTTTAGACTATTTTATTATTTGTAATATATTATATATCTAAATTTTATGTAGCCAATCTTTTCGATAATTAATTGACATGCACGCTAAACTCAGCGCAAAACATTGCTATAGTGATGTAAGTGGACTGAGTCAACAATTTCGTAACAAGTTTAGCACACGCGCACGCGCGCGCACACACACACACACAAACAGAGACACAGAGAGAGCGAAGTTGATCAACTGTTGGTGGCTAAGTTATAACAAGGATTTAGGCAAAACGTACGCGTGTAGAACAAAAATCTCTGCTGTTAAACTATGAGCATGAACTGAACAATACATTGAGTAATCTATTAACAAACGTGTCAGTATAAGCATTTAAAAATAACATACTTTTTCATTTGCTAATTTAATAACAACAATAATGTATTGGAATATCTTCCCTTTACTGTAGTGTCATAATTCTACAATAGTTGGTGGACAGTAGATGGCGTTCGTGTAGTGATGATGGTACTGGCGGTTTGGTGTGTGTTGGCGGATTGAGTGGTGGAAAGGGAAAGTTGTAGAATGGGTGCCCTCCGTCGATGAGTCTTTGTACTCCTTGGACGTGTCACGTAATAATAACAAGAAGGCAAATGTAGTAAAATAACTCAACTAATTAGAGTTTCAACATACATGCAATGAAAGTACCTGAGTAAACTCGTAATGAGTTTCGTAACCCTAATTAACTTGAAGAAAGACATAAAATGAGAATATATTTACGGAACTTTTTCTAGATCTCTTTTCAGCTGACTTCAGAGCGCAAGTACGTAATTTTTTTTTTTTTTTTTTTTTTTTTTGTCAGGTGAATCTCAAACTTCGGAAACTTATAAAAATTGACCGTAAACAATACACACGATATATATAAGTACAAATAACAATACAGTTAATGTTAGTAACGCGAGATGGCGGCAGTGTTCTGTTGTATTTTCTTACGGAAGTGGAAATGGGCTAATGGTAACAATGGGTGAAAGAGCCCAATCGCATATCCGTGTTACGAGTGACATTACCTAACGCTGACAATATTGAAAATGTGTTTACTTCGAGAAGAAAGTGTAAGATGACGGTAGCACAAAATGTTGACTTATTATTTGAAGAAAATGTCAAAGTTAAATGAAGTCAGTAAAGAATGGAGAATATCGAGAAAAGTATAGAAAAGTATGGAAAAGCGTCTAGCAAGTACAGTTCTAAAAAATGCAGTTTAAGGTGTGCATTACCGAATGACTAAAATTCATCTAAAAAAAGAAAAACTAGTTTTGTGTAGAATGATTCCTCTTCACTTAAGTTACAATTAGACTAAACAGGTAATTAGGACTAGAACTCAATATAATCATATCTACAATTGTATTTATTCATTGGTTGGTTTGTATGTTTTACTTGCGATGAAAGCACATCGAATATGTTCCTCAAGGCCTTAATATGTATTTATAATATTATATAATAGTATTTGCGATGTTTACGTTAGCGATATGCTAATTAATGTAGTACTCGTGTGATTCCCTCAATTTGAAAATAATCCCAACATATTGTGTCGAATAAACAAAACGGAGCGCCATCTACCTTCAGTAAAGTGTGAATCACTTTCTTTTTCACGTAATACAAATGGATGTGATAAACCAAATTCCGAGCACGGAATATATAAAAAAAAAAAATCTGAATTTAACACAATGTCGTCCAATTTGCGAATTTTTAAGTTTTTTTATTTTTTATCATGTTAAAAGAATGGATCTCTCATTTGCATAAGAATCAATTATTGTATAAGAATATTATACAATATTAGATGCAAAGAACACATACTCGGTTGTGGGTTTGGAATTACAAAGCAGCAAAGGTTATGAGGTCAAAGTATCCTGTCTGTTATTTATGGGAGAAATACCATCATCAGATTGAGGCAAGGAACGGAGATTATAATATAGATGGGAACTGATATGTTGTATAATATAACAAATATTATGTTTGATATAAAACAACACATTCTACAAGAATGCTACTATGTCCGAAAAAAACAAAGAATATGCAGTATATAAACAACGAATACTATGAGTATATTATGATGTAAGATATCAGGAACATGCACTATCAAATAGTCTCAGAAACATTTGAAGGGAATTTAATATCTTGCGTTGTATAGATAATGTCGATGCGTCATGAAGTGAGCTGACAGCAGGATGTATTAGTTCTGTTTGGAAGAAACTGTTAAAAATATATGATGATACCTTCACTGAAACGACAAAGCATTACAAGATTGGTGACAGTGCTAGTAGTAAAAGAACTGAGGTTGGAGATTCAGTGAAGATAATAAAATATGGCGTTCCACAAGGTCTAGAAATACGACAGGTGCTAAGATCTAATGTATTTTTAATTTATGTTAGTGATCTGTATGGGTAAAACGTTTTTTGTTTGTCAAAGTGATATCGTTCGTTGATAAAACAGCATTAATCAATACTGAATGTTGAAACTACAACAGTGGTTTAACATTAATGGTCTTAAAATTGACACCGATATAACTAATATTGACCCAAATACATTAGCATTTGGGTCAATTTCGAGAGTAACCTGAAATGGAATTTCCATAACTCATTTTTAGTAAACAAGTTGAGGTTCGTAATTAATAAAATATATCATGAGTAAATTCTTCCCAGTAACATCGTGTGACCTGTTGGAATAGATTACAACAGCGATCTGCTGCTGTATTTGATTAAAATGCGAAATAGTAATTAGAGCCATAGGATTTACTGATTCATTCACATAATTCCACTTCATGATTTATTCGCCATTCTATTTTTTCCCTAACAATTGCACTGTCGATTACTCTTTCTAAGAAATAATAAATTGTATTTTTAATTCCTTATAAGGACTGGTTTAAAGGGGCGAAGCAAAATTGCTTTTCATATGCCCCGTTGTCTGTAGAGGACATTGTAAGGATAAGGTGTTATTGAGCTATAAAGCTCTGATCATGGCAAGAGAGTAACAGCAATAACCGAGCCTCAGTTAGAACTTCATTGGCTACAACATTCCCATCCATTACCCTCCCTGAGTGCCAATTTTAGTCGCCTCGTACGACATGCATTAGCTACATTGGTGATACGTAAGTAAAGCCGATCTCTAAAAATTAAGACGATCCCTAGACCACTCAATAGTGGCCGAAAGACCATCCATCTCAGCGTTGGCTCCACCCTCCACCACCACCGAGCAGAACAGCTCAAATTCCGAAGAAAAGCATTCACCGACAAAGCCCCTCAGCGGGCGGTGCTGGAGAACACTTTCCCCGGAGACTCAAATTGCTCCCTTAAGGCAAAAACCGTAAGAGAGCGAACTCAAACTCTCGAATCTCAGCGCCCAATTAGTCGCCTCTTACGACATGCTTGGATTTGCATTGGTGCTATTCTTATCCCGGCAACCACACGAGGATATATTCATAAAATAAGATTAATATATTTTAATTACACATAAATAAAAAAAAGGTGTTGGAAAACTTCTCATATTTCTAATTTTATGTGGAAGAAATTTTCTAAATAAATTATAATTACTATATAAGTTAACTTTCTAATTTTTTTATAGAAAATTAACTTGAAGCACTTTATTAAATACTATTTTTCTTGCCTAAAACCTTTTATAGCCAATCATCGTACCATATTCCGTTAGTCTTCAAGATCCAAGTCGCCAATATCGAACCCATACTTAATTTTGAGTCAGTCACTAGGAGGGACTGAAAGGACGTCTAGGTATCTCCATTCAGATCCCCTAACTAAATAGAGAACACACATTGATCTTTTGTTTTTCCCTAAGATTCATATGTGGAACTTAAGAAGAATACTTTCGTTTACAATATTAAAAAAAATACCCAGAAGCTAAATTACTTAACAAACACACGTGTAACAGAATATAGGTGACGCTTTGGGTGTGTACGTACGCATAACAGTATTGAGAAACGAATATGCAGGAAACCTTAATAATACGATATACTGTACAGAAATGCGTCATATGTTCTGACTCATTTCTAGAGCACCCTTATTTCTGCATTATTATGGTTTTCATATGCATATCTGCCATCGATGACTCAACATCAACCTCGTAGACATGAAGCATAAAATATATGAATTGAAAACAACTTCAAAAGTGAATCATAAATGTATTAATCATCGCTTCCTGGGTGGCCTTTATAAACGGGCCGATAATAAACAACCGAATTACTACATTTATGAATCCCATCGAAATATTTTAAGATTAGAAAACAGAGTTCTCCGTTATGGTTAAAATGATGGTGAGTAACTTTCTGTTTTTATTTTTTATTGTTAAGGTAGAGTGTAGTGTGGACAGTAAAAATAATTGTATATATATATATATATATATATATATATATATATATATATATATATATATATATATATATATATATATATATATATATATATATATATATATATATATATATATATAGAGAGAGAGAGAGAGAGAGAGAGAGAGAGAGAGAGAGAGAGAGATTAATAGAGATTATAATATTAGAGAATGAAGTTAATCGAGTGCTACCATTGTATATAATTGTCTGATAAATAAGACGATATCTATTTCGTTTACCCAATCTAAAAAACAGTGTTTCTCAGATCTAAAAAATAGTGTCCAAGGTAATAAAAAAACAATAATTTAGCAATCGTTCTGCTATGGGTAGTGTCATTTGTAAGTGAACGATCGATTTATACTCACCATAAAAAAAACCCCGCAGAATATGTAAGTTGAAGTTAGATTAAGACGTTAAATGGCCACAAGCGCAACGGGAGGAATCTTTATGTGGACTTTTTCAATCGAAGGTGAGTTAGCCGATCTCATACTGAGGTAGCAGGGTTTTTTTCTCCTGGAAACTCGGGTTTTTCATCCCGCATACAGACAAATCGGTCTTTAGAACACACGCAATTTACAGACAAAAAATACTAGTTGTGGTGGTAGTGGTGGAGGTGGGCGATAGATGGCGTTGATGGAGATAATTCGTAGTAGAGGTTCGATGCAGTGGTTGAGACAGTTGTAAGTATCCTCCGAGATGAGTCTTCAGACTCCATGGAGGTGTCAGGAATAATAATAATAATAATAATAATAATAATAATAATAATAATAATAATAATAATAATAATAATAAACTTATTGGTTGATGACAAGTGTTGCTGCTTACATTGGCCATCTACCTACATTTATCACCAGCTACTATGCTAAATAAACGAGGAAAAAATAATTTTTTTTTAAATTCATAAATAGGTTTAAATGTAAATATGAATTTTTAAAAACTACTAGTATTTTAAACTAAAACTGAGAATTTATTCATACAATATATTTAAAAATATATAATATTTTATAAAAATGTTTTATTTTTATAATTATTCTATTCTTAAATACATTTTACTTTACATTAAACTAAAACTGAGAATTTATTCATAAAACATATTTAAAAAGTTTATAAAAAATTTATAATTATACCATTTTTAAACACCTTTTTACCTTACACACCATATAATTTCATATTTGTTCAATTCATAAAGAAAGATGGGCATTTATCTAATCATCGACTCCCGTGTGGTGGCCGAAATAAGAATAGCTCCAATGTAGCTCATGCATGTCGTACGAGGGGACTAAAATGGGTACCCTGTGAGGGTAATGAATGACAATGCTGTAGCCAATGAAGTTCTAACTGAGGCTCGGCTGTTGCTGTTACCCTCCTGCCATGATCAGAGCTCAGAGCTTTATATAGCTCAATAACACCTTATCCTTACACTGTCGTCTACAGATAACGAGGAAGATGAAAAGCATTCTTTCTTGGCCCTTTTAAGCCAGTCCTTTTACGGACTAATCATCGATACAGAAATACTTCAATACCTTTGTATTTGCTCTGTTTAGTCACACATTGGTTTCAGGAAGGGTAGAGGAACAAGAGACGCGATTGGACTGTTTAAGAATAGTAAGTGAAAGAAGTCTAGAAGTGAATAAAGAAGTTAACATCTGTTACACAGATTTTGAAGAAGCTTTTGACTTTGTAAAATGGGATAAGATGGTGGAAGTAATGGAAAAGATTGGTGTAAATTGGAAAGGCAGAAGGCTAGTTATTTCACTATATATGGGACAAACTGCCATGGTGAGATACATATATGGTACAACAGAACCAGTTATCATTGGACGAGGAGTAATACAAGCTGTTCTCTGTCACCAGTTTTGTTCAACATGTATTCCAAATCAATGCTAAAAAAGGCACTGGAGAATTCGGAAGAAGGAAGAAAGATTGGAGGTAGACAGATATTTGCAATAAGATACGCAGATGACAAGGCATTACTATCAAACACTGAAGCAGGACTACAACATCTGTTGAACAGATTACTGGAACCCTGTATCAATTATGGAATGAAAGTTAACATCAGAAAAACAAAGGTGATGAAAATAGCAAGGAAAGAGGCAAGTATGGATATCAGAATAAATGGAGAAAATTTGAATCAATTAAAGACATTTAAATATCTAGGAAGTGATATCAAGGCCTGTGTAGCTCAGTGGAAGTGGCGCTTGCGTTCTCTGCGCTTAGTCGCTCGCCGTTTGACTTAAGTTCAAGTCTAGTGGCCGACTGGAGGAACTTTTTCTAAGCCTCTTTTCTACCGGCTCCCGAGTTAGTCGATCTCTGGCACGGGCAAGAGGGTTTTTCGTCCCGTAAACTCAAGAAAGTCGACCGTAGTACCCACATTATTTCAGGCAGTGACATATCTTGTTAAGGTTAGGTACCAAGAGATGGCAGCACTTGTTTGCCATGCTAGCCTCTTCATCGGTGGCTGCTATAATTAGTGATAGATATGGACACCAGCCATCTCTGATTGGCTACCGGTGGAGATTGAACTGCCCACTCAGTCTCCAAAAGCTAGATAGGGCATAAAGGCCTCGCCTACTTCTATAAGGGAATAAAAGGCGTTAGCTGTTTTTTTTAGGAAGTATTATTAGCAGTGATGGAAGATGTGAAAGTGACATAAAAGCAAGAATAACGATGGAAAGAGATGCCTTTAATACAAAATGGAATTTATTCAGAAGTAAAATGGATAGAAACCTAAAAAAAAGACTAATAAAATGTTATGTGTGAAGTGTTGCCCTCTATGCAGATGAAACTTGGATATTGAAGAAAGAAGAAATTAAGATTTTGGAGAGTTTTGAGATGTGGATTTGGAGAAGGGTGGAAAAAATCAAATGGATAGATAAAATAACTAATGATGATGTCTTAAAAAGAGTAGAAGAAGAAAGAAGTCTGTTAAGGAGGATAAAAAGAAGAAAAGGAAACTGGATCGGACATAGTCTGAGAGGGAATGGAATCATCAGAGATACCATCGAAGGAAAAATAGACGGGTAAAGACCCCGAAGAAGAGTAAAGAAAACAATGCTAGATGACATGCTGAATGGAAACAGGTGCACATCCCTGAAAGAGAAGGCTTAGAACAGAAGAGAGCGGAAGGAAAGCTTCTGCTACTAAAAGACGAAGCTGCTCAATTGCAGAATACTAAAGAAGAAAATGATGAAGTCACAGACTGCATTTTTGCATAATATTTAATTAAAAATATAAAAGTGATTATACGACATAATTCAATTGGAATGAAATAAATTTGAATGTTATTTCATTCCAATAGGGGATGACAATTTTTTCTCCTCTCAGAGATATCACATAAGCTGATATTTTATCCAAATGCTGAAATTTCAAGAAGTAATTTTGTTGTTCAAAATAGTCGCTGTATATTAAAGTTTAAAATTTAAAAGAATAATATCATTCATATTAAAATTGTCGTAGAAAGCACAAAAATATTTTTATTCTACGAAGAACATGGATCGTGGCTTTTTTATATATTTAGAAGAGCACAAATACAAGATATGTTGGTTGCTTTAAGGAAGCTAAAGCAAGCTATAAATAGTTTTATGTGGATGAAACTGAAATTTCAGTATTAGATAGCATAGCACGTGTGCAACTGTTTCGATTTTCGTTTAACTCAAAATATTTGCTTAAAATTAAGCAAAACCAAAATTATATGTCTAGAGTACATACTGAATAAGCCCAAAAGAGTGTCTTGAATACGTCGACAGTCTTAATACACATTTGCGGCATTTCTATAAAAATAAAAATTCATCTCTGAATATTTTCAATTTGTATTCTATGCAACGATATTGTATTGTATAGGTCATTCCAGTTGACATCATATCTTTAACCAACATTGGAAATAACTGATATTGTTTATTTAGGATCCCTATTAATAGTTGGCCCATAAATAGTTGGCCCATAAATTGGCCTATTAATAGATGTTTATTTAGGATCCCTATTAATAGTTGGCTCACATGGTTCATAGTGAACCATGATATGGGCCTAATTATGTATCACAAAAATACGCTTCCAGGTATAATTATACACAAAAATAGCTCTAGGTTCAATTGCTCTGATAGTAATTGTTTAGATGCATGTGATGTCAGTCGTTTTTCTTTTTCTTTCTTTTAATTTTTCAACATAAATTACCACGAATTTGTGAGGGATACAAAAAGATGCTTAGCTTGATGGCATGCTTATCTAAGCACGCTGTATTGACGAAGGAAGTAATTAAATAAAGTTCATGATTTTTATATCTTGAAATCCTGTAACGAATCGTCTGCAATTTTGTTTGTTTCTCTCTGGTACGCAAAGTATTTATTAATTTAGAATTATATTTATATCACTGATTAAAATATATTTCAAGAATATGCTTAATGCCTGGTTATTTCTTCATAGCACGAGATAAAGACCATTCACTGGGAATATATAACTTAGTTAAGTTTGGATTAGAAACTGCTAACTTAACTTTAAAATAATGCTTTGAGAGCACATTCAACTATAATGTGAAAACTTAATTATTATTATTTTCAAATTCCTTAAGGAAATAATGATAATAGCGTGCACATGCAGTTTGATGGTAAATCGTGTTAATCCATCAACAGCGGGATGTTGGCGACAAATCTCTTATTCTGTCATACACTCTACTACTATTCATGTTCATACACAAACTATTATCAATTTTAATTGCTAATGCTTACTCAAGTGGATGTTCATTCATTAATTGCGTTTTTTGTCATCGCAGGTCTTCACTGTCTGTATGGTGTTAGGATTGTCGTTGTGCCTGGTCGAGTGCCAAACCACCCGAAGACCAACTAATGGAAGAAATTGCACCATAGATAACAGCACTTGCATTGCGCGTGGTGGAGTATTAACTAGAGAAAGTAATGGATGCGATACGTGCACAATAACATCAAGTAATATTCGCTATTCTCCTGTGACAGTTTTTTTATTTATTAGATCATACAGAAAACTATTATTAAATTAGAATTAGTTTATACGCGGTGAACAGTGCGACTTGATATCGAGATAATGCTTCTTAGACTAGTTCCATTCAGAAAGATCATGGATATATCTGAGATACTGGCTCTTAAACCATAGCTTGATATTGCATCAAGGTATGATTTAAGAGCCACTGGGGCACAGCAACTTAGCTGAATTCACATCGTATATCCTCTAGGTGCTCACGGTATACTTATCCATACTTATCATCTATCCTCCCATATGGAACTCTACAGTAATTTTGATGGCTAATTCTGCTGACTGTTACCGGAATAATTGGTAGTAGCCTGTTTGGGGATACATTTACTCCCAACTATACTGGAAGCAGATCTGCAGTTATTCAAAGAGAAATATTCTCTAATGGGGGGGGGGGATATTATTTGCAAAAGTTAACCTGTCTGATGTGTTTAACTGGAACAGCCTCAAGAATAATATCTTGAAGTATTCACATAAAGTCAACCATAGATCTAAAGATAACCTTTGGACTACGATTTATTTAAAAGTATAAAAATTCTGCAGTAAATCTAAACAGGTGCATACCGCTTACTTTTTATTTCTTTAGACATTTTTCTTATAAGCCGAGAGATACATTGAGAATATTTTAATGTAAATCCCACCCCAAAGTGTTATAAAATTAAGGCATATTAGCACAGTGAGTAAGTTAAGGTTTAGGTAATTATCTAAATCCTTAATTTACGATATTCAAGATGAAATGTAATGAAACCAACAGAAACAATTATCGCAACCTTGACGAACTTTCAAGATATATTACATTTTAAGTGAACATATCATTTGTGGACTTCAAAGCGTAGATCGCTTCACCGGATGGAAACTTTTACAGAATATATGCATCAGCTCTGATCTTTAGAACGAACTCTTTTAAGAGACCAGGAGATCTTCGAGACACCGGCTGGCGACATATCTCTCCGGGAATGTTTACTTCCTTCTCAGAAACACTCACGCATTTTAGCTGGTACTGACCCCGATATGGATCTTTCATGTTTTAAAAATTAAACTGCTAAACATTAAAGAAAACGTGCTATTTTTCCAGCAGAAAAATCGATGTTTTTTTCCTTGTTTATCGCACAAAAGAAGACAACCAAAACTCCAAGCATTCTTGAATTGCAGTTTGCGGCAACGCATTAATTGACACCGGAGACAAAAATGAAGGATTTTTAACAATTAGTAATTTATTTAATAATTATATTTAAAAATAATTACTTAACATATATTAAATTAAAAGTGGAAACATCGTAAATTATGTAAAAAAATCATGTAATGACAAAATCCTTTTGTTTTTTCCACTGTTTATTTTAAATTAAGATATAATCACACACACACACACACACACACACACACACACACACACACACACACACACACACACACACACACACACACACACACACACACACACACACACACACACACACACACACACACACACACACACACACACACACACAGAGAGAGAGAGAGAGAGAGAGAGAGAAAATAACAATGGAATCAAAAATAATTAAAAAAGCTGCACTTATATAATTTTCTAGTTCATACAGTATGAATATAGATGTCATCAACTCTCGTGTTTAACTAACAGGAGAGTCGGTGACAGCTTTATTTACTTTATTACTGATGAGTGGGTAATTAACCTTGGAATTTTTCCATTGCAGGTCAAGGAGGAATGTGTAATAGTACATTTCAAAATGAAGGAGAAAATGGAGGAGCGATAGGCTCAGGCACTGAAAGCGGTGACGATGAACGTGAAGGCGAGAGTCGGGGTGGTGGTGGTAGAGGTCGTAACGGTAATTCCCGTAGTCGAAGAGCAAGACATAGAGGAGGTGGTCGGGGTGGTCATAGACGTGGCGGAGGTGAAGGTTGTGGTTTACGAGGAGGATTTATTTATATTTGCCAAACTCCTCTATTCTGCATAGATGGGATTTGCACATCATCCGAAGGAACTGTGACACAAATATCAAATGGGGGACGATAATTATTACTTATGTAGTAACAAGCAAGAAGAATGTGCTTGTTACTACATACATTGACCTTTGTTATGTATTTATTTGCATCCAAATTTATTTTATTTTGCTGAAATAAAAGTACTGTATTGTTAACTTCCATCATATGGAAATAAATTAGATGTATTTAATTGTATATTCTTCTGCTGTTAATATATTAAAACTACCAGAAATTCTTGTCTACTTGAAGTGACTCCTTTCTATCATGTGCTTGATTTGATTCTGACAAACAGTAGCAATGTGCTGCTACTGATTGTATTATTTGTGCTGATGTTACAGAAATAAAAAAAAGAAGAAGACATCATTGGGACAGCACTGGTATTTTCATGTTTTATTAAACAGGGATCAATAACCGTCTCCAACAAAGCAAACTTCATATTCAATAATCGTAGTTTACGTATAATATTATACGTGTAATGATTATAAATGTTTCGTATACTTTGAAAATTGTAAAAAACATTCTAAACTATTTAATATGCTAAACCAGCGCTTCCCAAACTGTAGGCCGCGGCCCCCTTGGGGGCCATAGTTTTTGTTGAGGGGGGGCCGTGAAATAATGAAAACAAACTTAAAATGTTTTAAGACTAAGTAGATTTTTTTTATTTTAAAAGAAACGTATTTAACTTTTATTATTTCTTTTTTGTTATTTTTTATATTTTAATAGAAAAATTCACACATTGGTGTTGGTTCACAAACTTTTCTTCCTGCGTATTTCGGCGCTTAATGAATATTAGTAAATATTGCTTATTCATATGTTTCATTTCAAAGCAGTGGTGAATTGTATTTACTTCGAATGCTCTCCAGGGAAGCTCCAAATCTTCCTGTCCCTTTCATCACGCATTCGCAATCAGGGACTGTTGATATTGACTTTATATACATATCAAAACTCGTTTTATATTATCACTGTCATCTGAGCTAGTTTTCTGTTACCAATAAAAGTTTCGCATATACTTCACACACGAAGAAAAGCTTAAACAAGTTCATGTGGGGAGATAGTAAGTCGTTTGCAGTGGTAAACAACGCCCCCTAACAGCCACTATACTGTAGAGGCAATAAAAACAAGTATTTTTATTATGCCAGTGAATAAGGTATGAGGAGTCTGTGTAATATAATTCTCAACATCTAGTGCAATTAGAGACAACCGGTACAAAAACACACTAATTAATGAATCATCACATGTCCCCTCATACAGAAACTATGCTATATAGACTGAAACAAAACCATATGTTGCATGGGCAAGCACAGTATCTAACTAAAAACTATTGTTATTAATTAGATGTGTGTGAGTTCGATTTCCCAAGGCAGCAATAAAATTCAACCGAACGTGTTAAAATTCGTAAAAGTGTTAAAACTAAGTAATATATATATATATATAATGAATGTTATGGCAGTTTCACATATGGAATTCGGTTGAAGAGAGTTAGCATTTCAACTCAATTGTCAGCTATTCTGTTATCTTTCGGTTGCGCGATCTTTTGTTAATACCGCACCAATCATATGCACGTTTTAATAACTTGCCTTTGCTGTCTGTTTCGCGTTAGGCTTAATTACCGTAAAGGGAGAAAAGTCACAAAAGAGAAAAATGTTCCTTGTCCGGAGATTCCCTTATTCAGGTAATATTCACTAATTTCATGTTATCAGTCTGTGGTGTGCCAGTATCGGTAAGTGGTGATATTATTTGATCTATTCTACGTTAAAAACTTTAAGCCTGAGATGGATAAGTGGCTGATAAAAAATAAAAAAATAAAAAAAAAATCCCGCGAACAATCAGAAGAAGCAGAAACAGACTAAAAAAAAGGACAGTATTTCATATTTTACCAGAACAGCCCGCATCGTCTTCAGAACCAAACGGTAAGAGGCAAAAAATGTATTATATGCATTTGATTTTTGCAATATTCGCTGTGTATGTTTTGTATTGAATATAAATACAATAAATATTATAATAATATATATCTCTATTACGATTTTTTTTCGAGGGGGGCCGTGAAATATTTTAATTTGCAAAGGGGGGCCCTGACATCCAGAAGTTTGGGAAGCACTGTGCTAAACGACGAATGAAACATGAATTACAAGGTAATTCATATTTCATATTATTTGCAAGGTAATTATCAATGCTTTGATCAAATAAACATAAATTATATATAAATACATATTAAGTATTAAGAGTAGTGTTAAGATAAGTTAAGATTACATATTATATTAATATTTTTATGCAAATTAATTTTTTTAATTCATTTTTTTTTGTGTAAATAATACCTATCCATTATGTTTGAACATATTCGTTCTTGCTCCTGTAAAGGTGTTCTTCCCGCGTGACATTGTTGCTATGCAGTGCAGGAATGTAAGGAATGTATAGCCTTCATACGAGATATGATTTGGGATTTGATTTTATAATCGCCAATTATTAAAGCAAAAATAACAATCACAACGACTAAGGAACGTCATTTATGTCCTGAGGAGGAAGAGATAATGAGAGATCACAGAACCAAGGGTTCTGTGCTCTCTCATTATCTCTTCAAAAAACCCCTTTTGCGCGGGAATGTTAGGGGGTTCTCAACCCTTAATCCAGGGACCTGAGGAGAAGTAATAAGAAAGGATCAGGAAAAACTCCAAATATGCAGGTATGCAGAAACGCAGTCTCCTCTCGTAGTGTCTCGATCCAGCATCGCGAACGCGGGTCCGTTAGAAGTCCGTAAAGAAGCTGTGGGCGCCTGGAGATATCAAGGAGAAGAGAAGCCGGACCATCATGCCTTGCGAGTAAGATAATCTGCCATATGCATCGGACGCAGAAAGCCGTCGTCTGACCTAGAAAGCATCGGTGTAGCATGCCTAAAGCCCCGGAAATCCTCCAAGATGCGACGGCGCTAAAGGAATGAAGCCAGCACGAATGTTGAGGCCCAGGAAGGAAAAGGCAGTCAGTGGAACCAATAAAGAGATAAAAGAGCCAGTTAAGATATATGTGTCAGAGAAGAACTGTGGGTAGAATTTTATGTGTTTGTTTAACATTACGGAAGATAGACTGATAGTCCACGGGACACTTTTAAAGTTTAATTGTGATTGTTTTTTCCGGACTAAGAAGCTGAAGATTAATTTGTATGACTTAGATATGAGAAACTTGTTAATTGAAGTATATATATATATATATATATATATATTGCATGAAACAAATTAGTATTGGGATGAGATCATAGATTTTTGAATGATAGTATTGCTGTATGTATTAATGTATGTACAATTATTGAGATATTATAATTCTTAGCTTTAAATTTTTAGAAAGTTCCAATTCATTTATGATACTGTATAATTGCATCGTAGCTTAATAAATATGTTTGTTATGTTAAAGAATGTGTATTCACTGATCCTTAATCCAGTGCACTGTTTCTAAATAAATACGAACCTGTGAGCGAAGGTAAATAAGAGTAGCCACGACTGTCCATAAAGCTTAAGATAGATCTAGAGAGATTCTGCAGGTAAATCCTAATTATATTTTTCCAAGGAAAATATTTCTAATACCTTGGGAACCTTGGAAAATAAATACATTTTCCAAGGTTCCCAAGGTATTGGAAATGAGATAATCTGTAGTAACTTACGTAAAAGTGTAAAGCGAAAAAAATAGAGTAAAGATCATAAAGTAAATAATAGTATAATATTACAAAAAGGAACAAGAGACAGACAAAATGGATACAAAATCTGTATTCAGATACACCCACACACTCGTTAACTGAAGAAAGTAGCAGCTCTCGAGCTACAAAACAAAACGCATCATGTACACCGCTTGCAAAAAGAAACCCTCCAAGAGAGATTAAACATTAAGGGCTCTTTATTCACCAAAACAACTGTCATCCATACACTTACGCAAACATGAGCCAAACCATTATAACCCCGGGCCTGTTTTCCTGCCTGATAATAGACCGCCCTGTTAGCCGTGAACAGACGGTTGGCGACGATATAGTAGTATGTTTTCGTGGACAATTCTGGGTCTTCTTATTCCCACTAAACACCCTTTAACCTGTAATTCTTACCTGAGGATTGTTTCGGACTAAGTATTGTCTTAAATGGTGACAATGTAACCCGATGGATCTGAACTCTTTGTCGACGCTAGATGTGGTTCGAAAAGCATATCCAAGGGTTTTGCTCAGGCCTAATTATCTTGATTTGAATCGGATCGAATATTTGCGGGATCATGTGGAACGCAATATCCGCCTGTCTATGATGATGTCTCGCTTGGTCGCTGACCTCCGTGACGTTATTCTGTATAATTGGTCCGAAATAACTGAGGACACCTTACGTCGTTTAATGGAGTAAAATCAATACTGATGAAAGAGATAATCTCACTGAAAGGAGATCAATGCGCTACTTAGTCGGCTGTCCCAATGTTGTGTCTAATGCATGTATTCGGTAGTTCAACATACACAAAGTACGTGGTTCATAAACATCCCGAAGCTCATAACACAGCTCTACTAAAATTGAAATTATTATTATTATTACGTAAAACCTCAAGGGAGTCCAAAGACTCATCGAGGGAGGGCTTCTACTCTACAACTCTCCGTCTCCACCGATTCACCAAACGCAACTACCTTCACCATCTACACCAAC
The DNA here is from genome assembly GCF_054136105.1 of Typopeltis vanoorti. Classification (NCBI taxonomy): domain Eukaryota; kingdom Metazoa; phylum Arthropoda; class Arachnida; order Uropygi; family Thelyphonidae; genus Typopeltis; species Typopeltis vanoorti. The sequence goes on from NC_143561.1 coordinate 108,400,880, forward strand.
GCCATCTACCGCCGACCACCACCATTAGTTGTTTTACAGATGCTCACAAACATCCATGCCCACGACGGGATTCGAACCCGCAGTATGGATGGAGAGCGGATACGCTAACCACTCGGCCAAATAGGCCGGCAAAATGCAAAAAAGAACATTGAAGCGATCAAGAGTACGCGTGTAAGTGCATATATTACTTAGTATACTGGAAACACAATGCTAGTACCAACACTAAACAAACTCAACTCATAATTTCCCAAACATTCTTAATGCAGACATAAAATGGAGAGCGCTCGCCCACACTCTTCCCACTACGTAAATTGAATCCGGACTTCTCATAGAATTGTCTTTTCTGCGACCGAACTCGAACTGCTCTACATATTTATCTGGAGTGCTCCGTTAATAAGAAATCATTCGGGAAACTGAGGCGCTAATCCGTGGACGTCTGGATAAAGAAAAATGCCTCGACCTTTTCTCTGCAAAGTGAAGAAATCCAGTTAGCAACTTTCTTCATCACCGTGAAAGTAATACACAAGACAGCAGAATAACCGATACACCGGAGCAGACAACACTGCACTTCTGGTTATTAAGAAGGCATCGCTTAAATATAAATAAAACGAAACCCAATTCATAAGATACTTAAGGAAATGAAGGCATACGAGGCAGGGGGATCTTGAAAGTTCTGATAATCACAAAAATGCTATTAAAGTAACTGATATAACCACAAGAAAGAACGTACTAGTAGCAGAGTCATGAAGTTAACTTATGTTCTTATATCCTCGCGTGTTCTTTCTTGGGGTTATATCAGTTGCTTTAATATCATTTTTGTTCTAAGTGTTTATGAGAACTTTACAGAGTCACCCTTCGTATAACACAAAATATAATACAAAGAGCTATGTGTGATGTTTGAAAAAAAATATGCGAAATATTTTAAGGTTTGTATTTTCTGCTAGAAGAATCTAAGATTAAGCGGATATTAAATCCCACATTGTTTTAAAACCGAATAAGAAACTCAAAGATCAGAATCAAAAAGTTTCATGCCGAATATAGTAACTATATAGAAGTATCAGCGACTACTAGCGTACGCTAAAGCACGTAATTCAAGTACGTAGTACAAACTAGGGAAACTCACAGCAAAGGTGGAGAAAGTTCTGATCGCTATTCTTAGTATTTCACATAATGTAAAACCCATCTCCTAAGAGATGTTATACGCTATGTTATGGTGGGAGGTCACTACCCAGACCGATTTCGATCTTTATTGAATGTAAAAGTAAAAGGGGCTCTAAAAATAAGACGATCCCGAAAGATCGCCCAACTCCGCGTTGTTCCACTCAATGACAGGCTCACCCCGCCACCGAGAACTTCTCAGCGTTGGCTCCACCCAGTGGCAGGCTCACCCCACCACCAATCAGAGCCATAATCTCAGCGGTGGCCCCACTCAGAGACAGGCAAAAACCTATCCCCAAGCAGAGCCAGCCCCCCCCCCCCACCGGTTTCGATCCTTATTGAGATCTCATCAGTGAGTAGATAGGCCAAAAATAATACTAAGGGTATAGCGAAAAGAACTTATATACTCTGCTATACGAGTTGTCAAAAAGGTGCACCCATAAATTATTTAAAATAAAGAGCCAATAGGCTTCATTTCGGGGATGTAAACATTATTTAAATTAAGGGGATATTAAATCCCACATTGTTTTAAAACCGAATAAGAAACTCAAAGATCGGAATCAAAACGTTTCATGCCGAATATAGTAACTATAAAAGTATCGGCGACTACTAGCGTACGCTAAAGCACGTAGGTCAAGTAAGTAGTATAAACGAGGGCAACTCGCAGCAAAGGTGGAGAAAGTTCTGATCGCTATTCTTAGTATTTCACATAATGTAAAACCCATCTACTAAGAGATGTATGATGTTATACATTATGTTATGGTGGGAGGTCACTTCCCAGACCGGTTTCGATCTTTATTGAAATCTCATCAGTGAGTAGCTGGACCAAATATAATACTAAGGGTATAGAAATTTAGATTATGTGAAATACTAAGAATAGCGATCAGAACTTTCTCCATCTTTGCTGCGAGTTGCCCTAGTTTGTACTACGTGCTTCAGCGTACGCTAGTAGTCGCCGATACTTTTATAGTTTACTACATTCGGCATGAAACTCTTTGATTCCGATCTTTGTGTTTCTTATTCGGGTTTAAAACAATGTGGGATTTAATATCCCCCTTAATATAAATAATGTTTACATCGTCGAAATGAAGCCTATTGGCTCTTTATTTTAAATAAAAGAATCTAAGATGATTAACCCAGCATCCCAGATGAGTCTTGACTCATCTGGGATGCTGGGAAACAAGACTCTAAGATGTCTTGTTTAATAATAATAATAATAATAATAATAATAATAATAATAATAATAATAATAATAATAAATCAACCTAACGACAAATAATAATATTAGTTAGGTTTAATAACACGAGATGGCGGTCGTTTTTTCTGTGTATTCTCGTGCGTAGGCAGAAATACATCAGTAACGAAGGATAAAAATAAACAGCCACAAATAAAAATAAAAAAAAACCAAGCGACATTTATCTTTCGTACGTTTAGTACGGTGGGGTGGATTAAGAGAGCGGAGAATTCGGTTACTCTACTTTAGAGACCAAACACGTTACTTGAAGTCACTTGAGCCCTCTGTTAAACAGAATGGTTGCACGCAGTGCGACGAAAATCATTTACTGTAAAAACAGCAAGGTTTTTTCACTCTGGTCTTGGCCAAATAGGCCAGCGAACAACATTAAAAATGCCAGGCGTCATGCTGTGCGTGCGACAACATGAAGATCACTGAATAAACACTCTAGTAAGGGAGCAACGTTCAAGTTTGATAAGGTCATAGCGGTCTTTCCACTGTTTAATAGTATTAAAAGAAGATGAGAGCCTCCGTAGGTCAGTCAGTATAAGCGAAGCCCTTTGCTCGAAAAGACCTGGGTTCAATTTCCCTCAGTGACGTGAGGAACCTTTATCTGGTCTCTTTCGACGAAAGGTGAGTTAGCCGGTCTCATAAGGAGGTGGGGTTTTTTTTTTCGCTCAGAAACTCGGGTTATTCGTCCCCCAGAACAGACAAACCGGCCCGTGAACATACGCATCTACAGACATAGGATACTCCTGGAATAGGATTGACCGATCTATTCAGTGGAATTTCGGGTTTCGAATCGTAACCGGCCACTAGGCCCAATACGTAAGGGAAGAAGAAGAAAATTGTATTAGATAAGATCGGATAAAGAATGAAATAACAAATCGAGAAAATGACAAAAAAAAAAAAAGAAATTAGGAGTGAGGGTTGGAATCTATATCTGTGTGAATATTCAATTGGCAGTCGATTTATGAGGCTCGGTATCTTCCCACAACCCTGCTTATTGGAGGCCTGAAGTGGCTTGTACAATACCATGTTTGGTTCTTAGAATAAAATGATTCTATTGCAGTCCTAAACTCACCCGTAGCACTAATATGTTGCAAGTTTAGAACAGTTTGGAGTGTAATGCATGTAAAAAGAAGAAGAATTGGAAAATCATCTATCCAAAACAGGAATATATATGTGAAACGGGATTATTAATATATCGTTTTTTATTGAGGAGATCCTTGAGTATTTAGAAAATTGGATCGATCCTAAATGTATTTTGAAATTGCATAAGTGGTTAAGCAATAATGGCCTTAAAAATAACACCACTGACCCCAAAACTTCAATCGGTACTTTATTATTTAATGATATTTCACTGTCATTATGGATAGTAACCTGAAATGAGACTCCCCATCTCATTTTAAGCAAACAAGTGGAGGTTTATAATTAATACCGTAAAATATATTACGTTAAAAAATTGCCAGCGCAGTATTTTTAAGTTGCTTATACGTACTTATGTTTGCAAAACAATTTTCTAGCAGGAAAAATTGAAAATTAAAATAATATGAAAATAAAGTTAAAACATTATTTATTGATTTTTATTTTTGTAGATGATATTTGAGTGATTTTTTTTTTTTTTTGAATAAGTTCGGCAAATCAAGTATATTACACACCGTTTGCCAAGCATAAATTTATTTTACAAGTAGATAAAAATAACCAAAATTATACGATAATTTTCATTAAAAATATATAGCAAATATAAAAAAGTTTGAGGAGATTATTAAGATATTTGCTATCTTAGCAAATAGCTTAATAATTAGACGTAGTGAAAAATGTAAATTTCGTTACTTAACGAAGCTTATTTGCATACGAGGTAAACATGTTAAATATTACACATTTCGAAACGTCCACAATCATACGTCACTGTTCAAAGAGGTGTCAGCACGCCGTACCGGATCGTTCTATACAATAGAGATAGTTAAAAATTACAAACGTTAACCTTAAATACCAACCATATTTCATTCATTTAGTAAATACTGGACGCCATTTCAGGTGGCCATGTATGCATCCAGTATTGAGAAACAAATATGCAGGAAACCCTTGATAACAATACACAGTAAGTAGGACTACCTTGTGACGTAAGTTCTCACTCATTCAACGTTATTATGCTTTTCGCTTCAATATCTTTTATCGATGACTCAATATCAACCTGATACGTAATGCATGATAAAATATGAATTGAAAATAACAGACCATCAAAAATGAATCATTGAATGTATTACTCATCACATCCTGATTGGCTGTTATAAACGAGTTGACATAAACAATCGGATTTCTACTTTGTCTGGAAACGGCAGCAGACTTGAAAAACCAGCATTTTTCATTAGGGTTACAATGAAGGTAAGTAACTTTCAGTTTTATCGTTAGAGCACACTAATATTCCCCCATTTGACAGCTTTTCAGTTATAACCAATACTCATTTATACGACGTTGCATTGCTTCACACGATGGTTTTAGCGACATGATGCTCTCGTTAATCAACTGATGCGCAGTTTTCTTGTTTTGCTGAGAATTATAAACTTTTTATAACTATTATTTTATTTTATTGTTAATAATGCTAGATAAATTGCAGAGTAAGAGAATTTCTTGCTCTGGTTAAAATTAGGTTAAAAGTATTAAATTTAGTGACGGAGGTGTATCGAACACTGTGATACGCCGCAGGCTAAGCTTACCGTAACAACACTTGTTAAAAACAAAGATAACACATGAAGTAAGAAGTACTACACTAGTTAATACTACAGTAATTATCCGAAAATATGGCCTAAATGGAAAAACCTTGAATGGTGTAGATCGATGCCCAAACTGGTTAGCATATTCCATTAATCTAAGCCAGTGTTTCTCAAACTTTTTTCGACTACGGAACACTTCACAAATCAATCCTGAAATTTTGATGGAACACCTTGGTTATTTTGTAATGTATATAAATTAATAGTTAATTGTTAATTTAGCTGATTTTTTATTATTAATCAATAAGTGATAATTAATTATTGATGAGTAATTAATTAAACAATAATTAAACCGTCATTAAATTAATTTGTGCTGAAAAATTAATTTAAAAATGACAAATTCCAGAACTTCTCGCGGAACACCTATTCACCTTCCGCGGAACACCAGTGTTCCGGGAAACACCGGTTAAGAACCATTGATCTAAGCTATTCAGAATAACGTTTTCGTATCTGACATAAATAAATGCTCATGTCATTTACTCACATGTATAACTGCTTGAAAACGTTATTAAACTATTACATGCATGGACAAAGAATTAAAAAAAGGCACTGACTGGTAAAATTTTTACAAAATTGAAAGCTCATATCCGAATATCTTCAAACGCTATTATATGCAATCGATTATGCCAGCCTGGTTGGCCACGTGACCAATGTTCTCTTCTGTGCACCGTGGCAAGCTTACGGCTCACACTGGTCAAAAAAGCAGCTCACGCGCCTAGAAACTGTGCGTGCACAAATTTTTTTACTTTCAGAATTTTTACAGTCAATAATTTTTGAATATACTGTGTTATAAAAACGAAAATAAGTGGACGCTGACGTCACAAGTTGCAGAGCCATATATGTTTCTAGTATCTACTGTAGGACAGAACAATCTCTTGAACTCGTGCAAACAGTAACAGATTTTCGTAGCTACGCAAAGGGCAACAATATGATAAACATTATATTAGCACTTTTAGTGCGTTAAATCTTCAAAATTTGACTGTTGAAAGTAAAGCACAAAAGAACTGCAAATTCGTTTGAATTTCATTGGCTAAACAAATGTGACGTATTTGTTTACCAACTGCAGGTGTATGCAGTATTTAAGTATCTGTAAGAATATGCATATTAGGCTGCCTTTATAGAAATATTTAGCATACAAGATCTTTTAACAAAGATGTCACCAATTTTAGCCTTTTCAAATGAAGAGTTTGAGGATAGTGATTTTCGCTATTGGGAGCATGCGCAAATGCACACATTCAGTCTATTATGAAACCAAAATGTTTCTGAAAATGTGATACAGAGAATAAGGTACGGAGAATTTGAAATAGGAGATTATGCCTATTCTCCGGAATTTATGAATAATTGTTAAACATTTGGAGAATACGGTTAATGTATGTGAATTTATCAAAATCACAGCTCGTTATCCTCGAATATTAAAATATTAATTTGATTAATGAATATGTTTTGACCTGTAGGAAGGGGTTGGTCACGAGATGTTGCGATTATGTCTGAAGGAATTACCTATTATTTTTTAGATATATTTACAATATTTGCAGCTTTCAAATAATGGAGACTGTATGGCAGTCTTCATTATTTGTAGGCAATGAACAACTTGCTGATGGTACATCCAGAACATTTTGGTGACGAACGTGTTGAACAGATAAACAATAACGAGGAGAAGAAAACAAACTAAAGCTAAAGGATTTAATCAGCAAAATCATAAGAAGATAAAGCGCAATACATTCGAGAGATTGAAGAAAGAAAGGAAAACATAATGATAAATACAGAAAATAATATCGAGTATAAGTGTTTGGGTTTAGGACCACAAAATCAGTGGCGTAGCTAGAGCTTTTGTCGCCCCTCCCAATACACATCAAAAATATTACAAAAAGTCAAAACGACGTAAGGAAAGAAATTAAAACACTATGTTCATGTTTATTTTAGTTGTATATATAGTTGTTGAAAACTAATTATTAATTAAGTAATAAAATTACTAAGTTAACATAAATAGAAGAATCGTCGAAAAATAAAATTGTGTCTCACGTGAAAAGTGCCACCCGAAGCGGACCCCCCCCCCCTCGCTACGCCACTGCGGCAAGTGTCTACTCTCCTCTGTATTTCTGTCTTGAAAAGCTTTGATTGATTTATACCTTGAACTCACTCACAATGAAGACGGCCTACACACTTTCTTTAAAAAGTTAGAGCTAAGAGAGCTTCGCCTGCTCCGTTTGGGGAATAAAAAGACGTTAAAGGATTGCGTTTATCTTTTGTTTAAACAGAATTGTTTTATTGGTTTTATTTTATATTATTTTTTACTTCCATTGATTCTTTGAATTGCTACATCATAGTAGATAATACTAATAAATTTAGATAATCTACCACACAGAAATGAGTGCGTTGTTTATCATTGCAGGTTTTCACTGTCTGTATGGTGTTAGGATTGTCGTTGTGCCTGGTCGAGTGCCAAATCACCAGAAGACCATCTAATGGAAGAAATTGCACCGTAGATAACAGCACATGCATTGCGCGTGGTGGAGTATTAACTAGAGAAACTAATGGATGCTTTACGTGCATAATAACATCAAGTAATATTTGCTATTCTCCTTTGACAATTTTTTATTTGTTGGAGTTCACAAAAAATATCAAACTAGAATTAGTTTATTCGTGGTGAACAGTGCGACTTGATATCCATACTTCGAGATAATGCTCCTTAGACTAGTTCCATTCAAACTCTCATGGATTCCATTTTCAACGGTTACTGAGATATTGGCACTTGAATCTTAGTTTGAACTATCACAAAACTATATTGACAAATCGTCATCATCATCATCATCATCATCAAATTCCTGCCATGTACCCTCAAGGGGTTTATAGGATATGGTAGTACTACATGAAAAATTTACATCATTGCTCACTTCCTATCTACAATTTTCCTCCAAATCAGACTGTTACCTATCAAGACTCCAACGTTATCAGATCTTATATGTCTATCTTCTAATTAATCCACCTATTATCATGGTCTTTCTCTGGGCCTTTTTTCTGCCAAACTGGCAGAAAACACTTGTTTCGCTAATCTTTCCTCTCCCATTCCTTTTAATACCACATGATATTAGCTCTGCTAACGCATTCCTTGATGCTGACAATGTCAAGTTCTTTCCTAATATCCTCGTTTTTAATATGATATTGCCATTGATGCCATCTGTTCACAACTCTAATCTTTCTCAGGACTCTAATATCTGCGGTCTCTAGTCTTTGGTCAAGTGTTTTACTTCTGGCCCAGCTCTCAGATCCATAAGTTAAAACTGGTTTGAACACCGTCTTGTATACAGCTAATTTAGTGTTCCGACTAATTTCTCTCTTATTCCATATGAATTTATTCAGTTGACTTCCCACCATACCAGCTTTGTTGATTCTGTTGTCTATTTCCATGTTTAATTTACCATCTTCGCTAAAAATCGTGCCTAAGTAGCTGAAATGTTTTACTTGTTCTATAGATTCTCCATTCACAGTGCAGTTGATATTTTCAATGCTTCTGCCTAGTTTCATTGTCTTTGTCTTTTTAATGCTGACCTTCAGACCATAGCTATTACAACAGTTATTCAATTTAGTCAGGGAATCTTGCAGACTCGTAGCAGATTTCTTTAGAAGTATAACATCATCCGCATAAAGCAAAGAGCTGACATCAACATCTCCAATTTTGATATCAGGTTTAATACCACTTTCCTTCATAATGTGATCCATGTAGATAATGAATAACAGAGGGGATAATAATGTACATCCTTGTTTAACACTAGATTTACCATTAAGCTATCTTCCTGTACTTCCTTCAATTATAACTGTCGAATTACAACTCAAATAAAGACTAAGTATTGCTTGATATAATGCTCCATTGACACCATATAACTGTAACATTTTGAATAGCTTCCCTCTTGATACCTTGTCATATGCCTTTTCCAGATTTACAAAACTTAAATATAGATCTGTTATGTTCCCACGATTTCTCAGCTATCTGTCGTAAAGTGAAAATCCGATCCTGACAGCCTCTGTTTGGCCTGAATCCAGCTTGTTCTTCACCAAGTTTCCCTTCCAAATTCCTTCTCAGCCATTTCTCAAGTATACTTTCATAAATCTTACCAGGAACACTGAGTAGGGAAATATCTCTGTAATTCTCACATTCACCTTTATTTCCCTTTTTTATATATGAGTACTATAAGAGTTCTACTCCAATCATCTGGAATTCATCCCTATGTCCAAGACTTCTGAACTATGCTGTGAAAAATATGTATTGAGCGAGCGGAATAGTTTGACTCTTGAAGTGATAAGTGCATCGATTGTGGTTCCGGTGATGTTTAGCCTCCCTCATGGAGTCCTTGATTGCGTGGGGTCTCATATAATAATAATAATAATAAAAATATATTGATTAGTTCAGTTTCATAAATGTCCGATATCAGCTTTGGTATACATCTTTAATCGTCTAGCTATAAAAAGAAAAACCTACGAATAACTCTAGAGTCCTTCAGGTTTCTTGTGACACATCAAATTTGTTGATTTAATTCCTATGGTACTGGCCATCAAAATCACTTTGAATCTACAGTCGAAGCAATTTTGATGGCTACTTCTGTAGGCTGCTATCGGAAAAATCAGTAGTAGCCTGTTGGGATATCTACTTCCAACGATGTTGGGAGAGATCATATCAACAATTCCTGGAAGATTAGTATTCTTTAAGAGGGCTAGAAGATTATTTTCAAAGGTTAATCTGTCTGACATGCTTAACTGGGAACAGCCTCAAGAATAAGCTGTTGAAGGATAAAGTCATCCATAAAGCTAAAGATAGCTTTTGTGCAATGATTTATTTCTAATTGCTATTAAATCTGCAGTGTGTAAACACGTACCTACCTTACTTTGCATTTGTCTAGACATGTCGTCTAAGCCAAAAGATTCTTTGAGAACGCACGAAAGATTATAAACCCTAAGATTATAAAGATTATATTAACTTGAACCTAAAATGAAGGGTTTCAACGATCACGAATTTATTTTAATTAACAATTATCACCCAAAACCGATTCGACTAAAAGTAGGAATATCCGTAAATTATGTGAAAAATCATGTAATGACAGAAATCTTTGTCAAATTTGTTTCGCTTTTCCACTGTCTTTACCTAACTGTTTTAAATTAAGATGTGGGGAAGTTTTTATCAGTCCCATAATAACAACAGAATCAGAAACGAAAAAAAAAAAAAGAATTGCCCGTATAACATTCTCTAGAATTTAAACAGAATATGTAAAGGTTCTATTTTTTTTTTCTTATTAAGAATAATTTATGTAATGCATGTTTAAATAACTTGTGAGCTGATGACAGCTTATTTACTTTATTACTGATGGGTGGATAGCTAACTATAGCATTTGTTTTTTCTTTTAGATGAAGGAAGGATATGTAATAGTACATTTCAAAACCAAGCAGGAGATGGAGGAGAGCCGGACGATGGCTTTGAAAGTGGTGGTGCTCATGGCCGCGTTCGCAGGACTTATGGAGGTGCTGGCGGCCGCATACGTGGGGATTCTGGTGATCGCCGTCGTGGTCCTTATGGTGGTGCTGGCGGCCGCATACGTGGCGGCGGTGTAACTGAGGGCGGTGGGAATCGTGGTAATGTAACTGGCGGCGGTGTAACTGAGGGCGGTGGGAATAGTGGTAATGTAACTGGCGGTGGTGTAACTGTCGGTGGTGTAACTGAGGGCGGTGGGAATGTAACTCAGGGAGGCTGAGCTGGTGAAACAGTCACGGTTGGTGCTGGAGAAGGGAACAGTGGTGGTAATGAGAGTGGTCGTGTCCGACGTGAAGATTCTGGATTTGGATTGCGAGGAGGGTTGATTTATATTTGTCAACCTTCTCTGTACTGTGAAAATAGGATTTGCAAATCATCATCATCATGACAAGTAATTCTTGTGCCATGGATATCAATGGCGAAGAATGATAACTAGTTCTATCGCAAGAAGCAAAAATAGCAGAACACTGAACCTTGTTGAATATTTAGGTATTTACTTGCTTCAAAAATGATTTTACTTTGTGAAATAAAGTACTGTATTGCTGGCTTTCATCTTATGGAAATGGGGTGTATTTAATCGTATTCTTCTGTTTTTAATAGATTCCAATTAATTGTAAACATTCTTGTGAAATGAATCCTTTTAACTGAGAAATAGACATCTGGTATGTCTTACTTGATTGCAAACATGTTCAAACAGATTAAACTTTTTTAACTTCATTTTTATTTCGAAATCAACAGCAATTAATATAATGAAGATAAAGAAAGTGGAACACATGGGACTACACTTTGTGCGAAGGGAAACAGGTTTTTTTAGTATACTAGCGGCATTGCATTTCTTGACTTGGTTTATTACTACTGCTACTACCACTACTATTACTATTACTATAAATAAAAATAAATAATACAATACAATAAGTTTTATATGCTTTTAAAACTTTAGAAATACATTGTACGTAGTATAAAAAGCCCGAGTTTCCTGCAGAAAAAATCTGCTACCACCATATGAGATGGCTAACTCACCTTCAACTGAAAAAACCCATATAAGGATTCTTCTCGTCAGCAGGGTTTTTTCTCCCGGAAACTTAGGTTTTTTTTATCCCGCATGCAGACAAATCGGCCATCAGAACACGTGCAATTTGCAGACAAAAAATATGTTGTTGGTGATGATGATGGACGATAGATGGCGTTGATGATAGTAATGTCTTAGTTGGAGAATTAAGTAGTACTGGAGAGGGCACGATGTATTTAGCGAAGTAGTGTGCCCTCCCGATGAGTCCTTGGAGTCCCTGGAGGTGTCACGTAATAATAATAATAATAATAATTGTTAAGTATTTAATATATTAAATCATAATTTCCAGATTAAACCCAGTATGCACAATATACTTAAGTCAATTATTAAAGCAAAAACAACAATCATGTGAAGGAACATACAATTATATGACATATATTAACAGTTATTCTAAAGAATTGGCGATTAGGCTTGATCTATAAGTATTACTTAGTAAATTCGACTTGAATCAATTTGCAGTTATGTTGAATTATACCGACTAAACCCAAGCTATGCTATGACTGAATTGCATGTGTGTGCAAAACCATATAAGAAAGACATTTTCAGTTAATCTGTTTATTAACATTTATCAGTTTAACATAATTCAATATTTTAATTGATATAAGAATAAATGTGGGGTTATTTAACCCTAGTCCTAATAGGAAGTCTGTTTCTTTATCTTTTGGCTTTTATTCACGTGGCTTTCTACGACATACGCCATCTCTGCACTCCATCCCTTTAAAACATGCATAAGCAACTTCTAAAGTATCCACAGGTTTAGAAATATAGTTTTCTCCTGCAACTAAAAAAATGCAAATTCTTAAGACATTTTCAGCAAATAATGTTTCATAGGATATTTATTTCTTTTAAAATCTTTCAGTAACTGTTTTATCTGAAGACTAATTTTGAGGGGGAGTTTATTTTCTGAGAAGAAAAAGACTACCAGATCTCACTTCCTCACTAATAAAGTCATAGAAAATCTTTAAATTCTGATTTCTGTGTATAATGTACTGTACATTATGAAATAAATATTTATCATGTACAAAGAGAGAGGGATGAGAGAAATGGTTTTCCTTGAGTTCCGGGTTTTTTATATGTATATATAATTTTAGGTTTTACAAGGAGAAAAAAGAAATACGTACCGCTAACTATAACACAGACGTAGCAGTTCCTACTTTTTTTCAACAGCATCCATCCATTTCTTTACATCTCTTTTCTGCCACCTTATCTTGTTCACTGAGCATAACGATGCCCATGAAACAAGCCACTAAAATCTGCAATGTTAGAAAAATTCATTTCAGTATGTGCTGGATTATGTTAAAATATGAGCAATACATTTTCAAGCAATGAAACTTTAAGACAATACTAGACTTATCTATGTAACAAGATCAATCAGAACTTTGTATTAAGATGATTTATTTCTCAACAGCCAAGAAATAAGAGACATTTGCAATTATTGAAAGTAATATAGAAATTTACTCAATAACAAGGAAAAACCAGCGTCTAGCTGTTCCAGTTAAAAATTAAATTACTTCACTCACTACTGTCAGAACCATCACTTAGGTTCTTCAAAAATCCTTCAAGTGAAATATATTTTTACAAATAATCTTACAGGCAGGCATTCTGAAAGAATTAACCAAAATAAACTCGATATCCGCAATTTGTAGGAAGTGGTCAATGCACCATCACTTACAAAAGTATAGATCTTATCACCCTCTGACTGGATTATCTCACTCAGTTATGGACAGCTCTGTTATTTGCAATAAATCTAATATTTGTATCTTGGATGGAACTGGACAGGAATGAGGTCATATTAGTTTGTGTCTTCTTGCGTCTATGTACCACATTTGCTTTGCAACTTCAAGAAAATATACCAGTTATTGTTGGTGCAGACATATGCATCCATATCCACATTTTCATCCTTTTCTTCATACCTATACACTAATGAGATTTCTATAGGATCTGCTGTACAAAACAGCGCATCAGACCAAATACAAACATACAGTGGAGGCTACGGCATTACATCGTGCATATTCCAGCTATGCTCCACAAATGTTGACTGAGAGAGTGGGATTGTCTCTTCTACAACACCCCAGATATATTGGAATACACACGTCTTACTTGACCTGTTAACAAAACAATCATCGCATGTAATTATGGACGTCTAGTACCTGAAAGCACACAAACACACAGCGAAGGATACTACTGGAATCTCCAGCACAGATATGATGAAACACAATTACTATCTTCAGCTGTCGATCATTAAATAAAAACCTTCTACCACTTCTACGAAAACGTACAAAAATAATAGCATCTTATATCATCTCATCTCATCTCAGAATGAAATGGAACCCAACTGGTTCCATTCTGAGTATTTAAGGAAACAATGTTAATAGAATACATATTATTTTTTAATATGTATTTTGTGAAGTAAAATTGTTTGTTCAACCACATGTAACATTTAATCTACCCTAACGTTTACTAAGTTTACTAAACAAACATCCGTTTATTATCTCAATAACAGAGTAACAGCGTCACAAGCATGCTCGCTGTAAAGTATCATCTAAAATCTGGAAGAATCGATCTATTTCCACAGAATCAATTCTGGATGCAGCTGCATTTCCAACAGCGACTTATGGAACCTAAAGAAGTCTGAGAGAAAAACGATAGCTGGTTTTGAGATGTAGTGTTACAAAAGGCTGCTGAGGATGGCATGATGAGTTAGAAAAGATCGGCTGAACGTTAAGTTTCCTTAAGGATATTGACAGAAAATAGTTAAAATAATTTTGACACATTGAAAGGATGGAAGGGGGACTTCTCAAACCAGTAACAGAAGATAAAGTTCCTGGGAAAAATGGAAGAGGTAGACCATCAATGAGATCGATGGATTGATGGATGAGATATCTGGAGTCTTCAGAGAGTTGACGCCTCCATAAAAGCATACGATATGAGTACCTGAAGAGGACCGGTATGGAACATTACCAAGGGAAGGAATGACAATGCGGCGGCTGATGATTTCCGAAATATATATATATATATATATATATATATGGATGGAATTAAAATTTAAAACGTATTTATTCTCCATAGAAAAAAAAAACACAAGGTAAAATAATTTAATCAGCTGTCATACTGAATAATAAAGAATAAAAAATAGAACTTAAGTCAAATTTAGAGGGTTAGGTGTAGTCAGGAGACGGAACTTTAGGGCGACAATGCCAGCTTTCTTTTACTATATTTTCCTCCGATACAGGAAGTTAGAATCCAGTTTATCTTATACTATCCGTTCTTCCCTTTACAACGAAAAACGGAAGTTACAAAACATAATACAAGGAATAGAAATAAACTTCATAAGTGTGGGCGTTCGTAATAATTCCTTGTGTTGTGCAGTCAATAGGCATTTTTATCTGATAAAAAAATACCCGAATCATAAAACAAACAAACAAATGGGAACAATGAACTTTATCTTGATTGCACGTGGTTGCATATTTGGTTCATGTGTCGAGAATTATATGATGTGGGTGAACTTTTGCTCTCGTTTTTATTGTAACACGTGTGTTCTTTTACGTTCTATTCGTTTGCGTATGGCTAACTCCGATCCCAATGTGCCTCATTAACACACATTTATAATTAAATTTTGCCATCCTCAGTACCGAAATGATCCGAAATAGTTGATCAGTGACATCTGGTGTCCTACTCAAGCAGACTATTCCACTTGTATTTCGCCATACTGGGTGCTCTGTATGCAGATAGAAGCACGATACGATAAGATGCGACATCTCCTGGTTGGATAATAAAAGACCTGAATTCTCAGATGCAACGCAAGGAATTTTTATTAGGGAATTCATTCTAAAGGGTCTAATTCGAAGTTAGCAGGATTATTACCCTTTTAAGAATGTTGAGGGTTTTTTTAGATGAGATTAACAGACCTCAGAGTATGCTTCTAACAATTCAAACAATTACTTACTTTGAAACATAGAAACTTCATTCCAGTGCCCATTACGCATCTCCATTGATTTTAGAATTATAATACCTTATTTATTTTTATTGACCCCGTACACTAGTGGGCGCCTCGTTAGCTTAATTAGTATAGACCTGAAGAGACCTGGGTTGCATTCCCGTCCATGACGTGAGAAACCTTTACCTGGTCTCTTTCGACTAAAGGTGAGTTACCTGGTTTCACACAGATGTAGAGGGTTTTCAACATTATGCATCCCATATTTATCTTTATTGACCCAGTACAGTAGTGCACGCCTCCTTAGCTTAATAAGTATAGACCTGAAAAGACCTGGGTTGCATTCCCCTCCATGAAATGAGGAACGTTTACCTGGTCTCTTTCGACTAAAGGTGAGTTAGCAGATCTCTTACAGATGTAGATGGTTTATCAGGAAATTCAGTTTTTTCATCTCTCAAAACAGGCAAACCCGCTTCATGAACGCACACACAAATCTTCAAATATAAATAAATTTTTCTCCAACGTCAGTCTCTGGGACAAGCCCGTTGGAATCACTTAAATCGCATCATGTAAAATAGCTGACCCTGCACGAAGCACAGCATATAACGCGAGGAATAAGAAAGGAAAGGAAGAAGGACCCCGTACACTAGAGGTCATAAAACGGATAACACAACACGCAGTGTGAAGGAGGGGGATAAAGTAGTGAAGGACAAAGAAGGAATTTTTTAACATGTTTCTTTCTTCTTCTATTTTTTTTTCTTTTTTTTGCAATTCTGAAGTTCTATTAATTTGGAAAAATTATATATTGAAGGCTGCTCCAAAGAACAGACCTAGATGGAATGAAGGAAGAAGATAAATCCGATCCTGCTGGTGTTCTTACGTGATTAAGAGAAAACGAAGGAATAATAGTTGCTGAAAATTTATTTTTCACTTGGATAGACTATAATAAATTTAGTTTAATCGTTTATCCAAGTGTGAGCAAACAAAGTTTGCGCCTAAAAATATCTTCAAAACTGCATATGGTGTGGTACTATCTTACCTTGGTAAGTAGTACAACACCAGGCAACTCGTAGCAAAAGTGGGGCAAGCTACCCACACTCCTATCCCAGTATCTCCCATCTCTCCCATGATGCAAAACACATGTCCTTGCAGATATGTATAAGGTTATGCATTAAGGGATTGGCCACTACCCAGACTAGTTTCGACCTTTATTGAGGTCTCTTCAGTGGGAGCCAGGCCCAGTTCTGGAGATACCAGGCAGACGCAATAGTGAGGTCATCTTTACCTATAGGAGTTGCCAAAAGGTGATACACCTTTTTTTTTTATTAAATTACTCTGGATTTAGAGAATGATGTTACGTTATTATAGTCTAACCACTTGGTTAGACTATAATAACTGAAGAAACCCACTGGTGTGTGTACCAACTACCTTAGTCAGGAAGTACAACAACATATTCAGTCCTGAAGAGATTTTCAGGCGCAAACTTTGTTTGCTCACACTTGGATAAAGTGTGAGCAAATATATAAATTGAATAAATTTATATATATTCAATAAACTGAATTCATAAACTGAATTTATTATAGAATAATGGTTGCCATGATCAGTAGAACAGCGCCAATGAAATTATCTACAAAAAAAAGGCATTGTGTGTGTGTGTGTGTGAGAGAAAGAGAGAGAGAGAGAGAGAGAGAGAAAGTTATTGAAGGAAGTCTATCTCAGAAGGGTTATCTTTTAAGCGAATTGTCCTTTGTGTATATAATCTAGAATCTTGAGGAAGTTTTGGTTGCGCCACCCTGAACGCGACAACAATATTCCAAGATCGGCTAATTTTGTACGCATAAAGCATCAAGCAGGTCTTTTGAACAAAACAAGCTAATTTTGTTCAGTTTATGAATGCGATGTGTTCTGCGAGGAACCTAAATGTGTTTATGTTTTGTAACTTCTGGTGTACGGGGTCCTTCTTGCTCTCGTTTTTGGAATGCTTGGAAGCATACTGATGTCTGCTGACTTATTTCAAAAAAAAAAAAAAACCTCAACTATCCTGAATGGGTAATAATTCTACCAACTTGGAATTAGACACGTTCAAATGAATTCCCTCATAAAAATTCTTTGCGTTGCATCTGAGAATTCAGGTCTTTTATTATCCAACCAGCAGATGTCTCATCGTACTTCTGTCTGCATACAGAGCACCCAGTATTTGAAACACGAGGAATAATCTGCTCGAGTAGGACACCAGATGTCACTGATTAACTGGTTTGGATTATTTTTGTATTGAGGATGACAAAATCTAATTATAAGTTTGAGTTACTTTTGTGTATTGTGATCGGCGTTAGCTAATCAAACGAAAGAACGTAGAAGAACACACGTGTTACAATAAAAACGAGAGCAAACGTTCGCCCACATCATTTAATTCTAGACACATAAACCAAAAACGTGCAATCACGTTTTAATCCAGATGAAGTTCACCGGTTCCATTTGTTCATTTCGTGATTCGGGTCTTTTTGAGATAAAAATGAGGACAAAATTCATTCGTTCTAGTTTTTCTATTATAAAAGGATGGGATTCTCCTCAAAACGGAATAAACTTTGTTCAACAAGTCCATCCTGATTTTGATTCGAGTTGAAGAGAAGATTTTTGACATGGCCAAGTTCATCGTAAGTAACACAAAACCCTTTCGTTAACATATTACTAATTTTCGAATGTTGAATTTTTAAATCATTTAACTTCTGTTCATTAGCGAGACTTTTTATTAGCAATAATTAATTTATTCTTAAGCGTGGCTGTTTTTCCCTGGTGCTTTTCATTTCTACATGAGTTTTAAAGCGTTCATTCTCTTCTAGAGTGCTTTTCGACTGCATACCACAAGGAAATAGTACGGGTGCCCCAATTTATGCAGTTTATTCCTCATTCTTTTATAATGTTTTGTTACAAAACTTTACTTAAAATTTCACTGCCCGCCACTGGTTTTGTATTCGGATTTTCTTTCTGAAGGGAAGATATGATAGTATAAGATAAACAGGATTCTAACTTCCTCTTTAGGAGTTACACGCAAGGTAAGGAGGCTGTGTGCTGGCATTGCCATCCTAATATTCCGTCTCTTGCCCTCTTCACCTAATCCTTTAAACTTAAGTCCTATTTCTAATGTTTATCATGCAATATAACAGATGATTAAACTACTTTCCCTCGCGATTTTTCTAGAGATTTTATTTTCTCTGGAGAATAAATGAATTTTTAATTTCATCAGCCATCTATTCATTGGACATTAGCAGATGCCGTATGATCACTCCTTTCTTTGGCGATGTTCTATACCAATCCTCTCTAGGTCCTGTCGTATGCCTTTCTAGAGGCTCCAACTCTCTGTAAATCAGTCCCTCCATCCATCCATCAATCCATCCCATTGATAGTCTACCCTTGCTCAGGAACTTTATCTTCTATTACTGTTTATGAAAGCCTCCTTCCATCCAGTCAATGTGTCCAAAGTATTTCAACTTTCTTCTGACAACATCCTTAACGTTCTATTGATCCTTTCTAGCACCCATGCATTTCTTCTTTTTTCAGTATATGATATCGTCAAGAATTCTCTAATAAAATCTCAAAAGCAAGTATCCTTTACCTATCAGATTTCTTTAGGGTCCAATTCTCACATCCATAAGTGGCTGTTATAAAAACAGCTGCATCTAGAATCCCCAAATATGTTCCTGAGGAAATAGATCCATCCTTCCAGATTTTAGATGATAATCTACTTGAAAAGCATGCTACTGAAGCTGTAATTGTGATAGTAAACATGATTTTTTTTATTATGTAACTGATTAAAATTTATGGTTGAATAAATGCTACATATGATTGATGCAAACAAAAAAAACTATTTACTTCCAAAATACATATTACAAAATAAATATGAAATAAAGAATGAAAGGATATGCGTTTCTTGTAATAGAAGACATAATAGAGTTCTGATTTACTTAGAGCTTAATATTGCTTTCTAAAACACTCTGGATGAGACCAGTTGGGTTCCGTTCTTTGTTGAATTAATCTAACCTTCCTCTTTCCCTGTGATGTTATTATTCCAAAAAGAGTCTGTTACACAGCTTTTAGCTTAATCTTCACACAAGGTTTCATTCCAACTCAGTGATATGAGATGCTATTATTTTTGTACGTTTTCGTAGAAGTGATAGAAGAGTTTTAATGAAAGATAGCTGAAAATAGTAATTATATTTCATCATATCTGTACTGGAGATTCTAGAAATACTCTTGGTTGTGTGTGTGTGTGTGTATGCTTTCATGTGCTTGAAGTCCAGAATTACATGTGATAATTGTTTTGTTTGCACGACAAGCAAGATATGTAATACGTCTGAGGTGTTGAAGAAGAAAAAATCCCATTCTCTCAGTCAGAATTTGTGGAGCATAGCTGGAACATGCAAAATGTCATGTCACTGTATGTTTGTATCTGGTCTGATACACTGTGTTTTACAAGAGATCCCATTGAAATCTTACTAGTGTGTAGGTAATCAGAAAAGATGAAAATCTGTATATGAATGCATATGCCTGCATCAAAAATAAGTGGTATATTTCTGGAAATTGCGACGTAAAAGTGGTACACAGGAGTCAGAAAACACAAGCCAAAATGGGAATTCGTTACAGTTTCTAGTAGTAATCTGGATTTCTTCTAATTATAAAAGAGGATTTTATAATGACTGTTTGGACTTTTTAACTGAGAGTTTCTCAGTACTAGGCTTTGGATGGTTTTCACCACTGCAATGCCTGGGTTATGTGGTCTGCCATGACCTCATGCCTGTCCAGTTCCATTCAGGATAAAAATTACTAGAACTATTGGAAATAGTTGCTCAGTGCATAGCTGATTGGGATGATCCAGTCAGAGTGTGATAAGATCTATACTTTTGTACTTGATGGTGCTTTGACCACCTCCTACAAATTGAGGAGAATTGCGAACATAGAGTTCATGTTGGTGATTTCTTTCAGAATGCTTGCAAGAGGGTTTGTATAAATATATTTCACTTGAACGATTTTGGAGAAAAATAAGTGATGATTCTGAAGTAGTGTGTGAAGTAATTTAATTCTTAAACCGAACAGCTAAACTTTGGTTTATTTCGGTATTACTTTCAGTAAATATGTCTTATTTCTTGGTTGTTGAGAAATAAATTATCTTAATACAATGTTATGATTGATCTTGTTACATAGAAGTATTGTCATACGTTTTCATTGCTTCATATTTTGACATAATCCGGCATATACTGAAATGACGATTTGTAATGTTGCAGATCTTCGTGGCTTGTTTCATGGGCATCGTTATGCTCACTGAACAATCTGGCGATGAAAAAAAGCGTTGTGACAAAATGAAAGGACAGTTTTGGCGATGTACTACTAACAAAAAGTGCTGCGCCTGTCTTATAGCGAGAGGTACGTATTTTTTTTTCTCCGTGTAAAACATAACATTATATATTCATACAAAAAACCGGTAAACCGAAGGAAAACCGTTTTTCTCATCCCTTTCTCTTTGGCCATGATAAATATTTATTTCATGATGTACAGTATGTTATACACAGAAATCTATACTTAAAGTTTTCCTAAGAATTTATTAGTGAGAAAGTGAGATCTGGTGGTTTTCCTTCCCAGTAAATAAAATCGTATTATCAGTATCCTTAAACTCGGGTATACTCCTCCCCCTCAAAACCAGTCTTGAGATTAACAGTTAGCTGAAAGATTCTGAAAGAAATAAATGTCTCATGAAACATTATTTGCTGAAAATATCTTAACAATTTCCATTTTTTTTAGGTGAAGATGAAACGTGTAGTAGTCCTGAATCTGGGGATAAGCGTCGTTGTGCAGTTATTTATACGTGTTGTAAAGGGTTGGAGTGCAAAGATGGCAAATGTTGTAGAAAGTCAGGTGAATAAAAGCCAAAAGATAAATAAACAGACTTCCTATTAGGACTAGGGTTAAATAACCCTACATTTATTCTTATATCAATTAAAATATTGAATTATGTTAAACTGATAAATGTTAATAAACTGATCAACTGAAAATGTCTTTCTTATATGGTTTTTCCCAATTACAAATCTCCCTCATTTCTTGGTGACCGGAAAATAAATCAGATCGAAAAAAGATGCTAACTGAGTGAATTTTATAGATTGATAATTAAGGTAACTGAATAGAGAAGAACAAAATCGAAAAAAGTCGACTCGTCCAAATATCCTGCATAAACTGTAGAAACAGCTCCATAAATAGAACTTAGTCGATTATATTTTAACTTTTCAAAATGCAAGAAACAAAAGTAATAAATAATATTCAGCAACAACAGGTGTAATAATTACTTTAATCAATCTGACGAAATATGTTCGGATAAAATATTAATGCGACACATTCAGAAATGGAGTTTTTCTTATATTATATTATAATATTATATAAACATGCACAGAATTTTTATCATAATTTCTTTTTTGAATCTCGACTACAACAGGAATTTCATGTCATGAATCCTTGTGTATCTGGGGACATTCCAAGCTAACAAGAAGGATGAGGATTGGAATCTGAATTCCATATTCTCGGATTTATCACAGATGTAGAACATTTATTTACTCTAATGGGAGAGTTACTGAAGTAAACATGCGATGTGATTTTGCGCACACAGATGGTATTCCAACACCCTCTGTCTTCGGTCTCGGTGACATATACGGCGATGACAGCATTTTTATTTTTTTCCGGAAATACTGATTTTTCATCTCTCAACACACACACACACACACACACACACACACACACACACACACACACACACACACACACACACACACACACACACACACACACATTCAAAGCCGTAATACGGTAGCCTCATAGCATAGCATAGCTTCGGTTTCATCGATATAATTCAACATAACAGCAAATCGATTCAAGTCGAATTTACTAAGTAATACTTATACATAAAGCCTGATCACCAATCCTTTAGAACATCTATCAATTAGAGATAACTGTAAGTTAATCCACAAGATTGTTGTGTTTGCTTTAATAATTGACAAAAAAAATGAAATATATTATCCGTACTAGATGATATATCTTCCCCAAAAAGACAATCTCACCCAGAAATAAATGCTTCAGTAACCAATTCGGCTACTAACGGCAATTGCCAAATCTGCGCCAGCAAACAATACAACCGACACCTCCCGCGTAGTCATAGAAAAATATGACTGCGCCCACTTACGAATGCTCATTATCTGATGAAAGAAGCAACTCTCTCGAAGAAATTGCACACACAAAAAAAAACCTCATGCTGTTCTGCTTGCAGACAGCCTCTATATGATATGAAGATGAAGAACAGTTTACTGACTTCGGCAGTAAAGAAAATTTATTTCGAAGCTCCATATACCTGATCATGAAGACTCAGAAGATAAAGGAGCTCGGATTGAACTTCCATCTCCTGAGGATGCTTTAATCACTAAACAAATGCTGTCCATTCAATTATACTAATGAATAAAATCATTATGGCCACTTATCCTGTTTCAGGCCAACCACACTGCATCTTTGGAGCGACAGGTCGCTGGTGGCGATATCCTGGTGTGGGGATTGTTGTGACGGATATCGATGGGTCCACTCATCCCCAGTGAACATACCTTGACCGATAATTCTTCTCTGAGGATTGTTTCGACAGGGTATTGCCATACATGGTGACCATCTTCCTGGAAGAGTTCGGATCCAAATATATCTGAGCTCTTCGAGCAAAACCACATAGGAAAACACTCGTATTGTGCAAACACGGTTCGAAAAGCATATCGAAGTAATCGGTATTCTCATCTAATCTATTAATTCAACTGGACTGTATCTCATCGATCGCTTGGGAGATCATGTAGAACGTAGCATACCCCAGTCGACGCCAGAGTCTCGCTCGATATCTGACCACACCACCGGGTTGTTATTCATTCAGTTGGTCCAGAATACCTCCGCATGCCTCTTCTCGTTTATTGGAGTTAGTGTCTAAATGAGTGCCAGAGGAGATTCACGGGCAAAGGAGGCCCAACATGATGGTAGGTAAGTGGCCATAAGCTTTTACATCATGATTGTATTTGGTCGTTAAACATATACAAAGTACTTGATTCTCCTTGAAAGATAACAACAGCTTTTGTGTAACACATAAAATTCTCTGAACGCATTTAACAGTTCCAGGTCAAGATTTAAATGCAAAAAGAATACAGAATTGATCAAGAGGTATACGCATATAAATTACTTAATTAGTAGACTGGAAACATAATTCCAGCTCCAATATCGACCAATGCCGACCTGATTGGCCGCATGGGTTAGCGTATCCGCTCTACAGTCAAAATGCTGCGGGTTCGAATCCCGCCGTGGGCATGGATGTTTATGATTCTCGGTGAAAAGCTAGTGGTGGTGGTGATGGGCGGTAGATGGCATTGGTGTAGATGATGATGGTAGTTTCGGTTGGTGGAGACAGAGAGTTGTAGAGTTATTGCTCTTCCTCGATGAGTCTTTGGACTCCCTGGAGGTGTCATATAATAATAATAATTATAATTATTATTGGTTAGTTAAATGTTAAACCTGGAACTGTTAAATGCGCTCAGAGAGTTTTATGTGTTGCACAAAAGCTGTTGTTATCTTACAAGGAGAACCTCGATGAGTCATCGAGGTAGGGCACCTGCTCTACAAGTCTGTCTCCGCTGCTCAATACACCAACTGACCGCAACTACACCAACGCGATCTACCTCCGACAACGAAAATTAGTATTTTCAAAGACAATCACAAATATTCATGCCCACGTCGGATTCGAACCCGCAGCCTTTTGGGTGGAGAGCAGATGCGCTGACCACTCGGCTAGCCAGGCTAGCCACTTTCAACCAATAATAATAAAGGCATACAATTTAATCTGAATGGATACATTATTGGATACATACAAGATCCGTTTTGAAATTTGAAAGCAAAGTTAAAATTAAGCTAAGGTGCGTGTGTGTGTGTGTGACGATAGTTTGGCTACATCGTTTATTTTTGTTGGCATAAACCTTTGACTTCAAAAAACCCCAAAGAAAAAAGTCCAACGGCGTTAAGTCACGTGATCTGGGCGGCCAATTCTGATAACCAAAACAGGAAATTACATGACCAGGAAATTTTTTGCTTTTTTTTTTTTTAACCGTACGCAACGGTACGCCGTACTACCGGCATCTCCGTTAACAGTAACATTGCACTATTTAATACGATGAACGGAGTCCAGACGCTTGTTTGCTATATATTTGATATTTTTGATTTCTGAAAATTTTGATGAGAGGGCGCTAATGAAGTAACAAAGCGGAGAGAGAGAGAGAGCGTTTGGTATTTGTGCAAGTTGGTGTAAAGGTAAATGTTTGCTATTACATTAAATATTAAAACTAAGATAAACGTTTGCTGAATATTTGATGAATGAATTATTTAGAATTTTCATTGTCATACATGTTAAATATATTACTGATGAAGATTTGCACCATCTAATATCATCTGTATGGTCCGGTAATACAGAACCGGAAGCCTCACACTTTAATTTCTAAACTATAATTAATTAAATGCTATATAAATTGAGCCGTAAGCAGAATCAACGTGCGCGTTAAAATCTCGTCTAGGACCAGAGGAATTATTATTTGGACCTCTCGCTGAACGTGAGTTATTCAGTCTCATACGGGGATTTAAGAGTTTTCCTCTGTTTTTAATTTTTTCTTTTAATCTTGCAACACAAGCAAACCGCTCAGAATAACCTACGCAATTATCAGACATGATACGACCTGACAGCATTAGTTGCTTTTGCCGTAGTTCAGAAATATAGCAATATTAAAAATTATTGCTGCAAAAGTAGATCTAATTAGAAGCTGTTGCTCCCATGTGGAGCTTAGCTCGCTCACAATATTAATGCATGTAAGTTTAGAAGCTCTTTTTTGGAGGGGAGAAAAAAAAAGTTATATACGAGTCGTTTATAAATGATTCGTTTCTAGGTGGTCTTCGTATGGGCGTATTGGTAAGGTAGCTTTAATACGAAACGCGATGATGATATCTGGAAGGTTTACCTCTTTATGCTATAGCTTGCATTTGCCAACGAAGATTCCCAGATGCATGCTAGGCCACCTGTGCTGCACTGGTTTTTTTTTTTTTTTTTATGATCGTAGTTCCTCCAGCTGTCGTTTCGTGATTAGCATAATTATCTTGTGGGTTTGTAAATGATTTCATAACAACTCCAAAATACATATTATTTTGAATACTATTATTATTTTATTTTAATTATTAAAGATGATTGTTAACTGCACTATTGCGTTCAGCTATGCCGCTTGGGAACCACGGCGTTTACATTTTTCACCAGCAAATTGCGTAAATTGGACAGGTTATTATCCATTGAAATACATGTAAAGTAAAGGAAGAAAGGATGCAGAAAAATCTACAAATCACGCTTAATTAATCACGCCCTTTTTTATTTAAAACGATATCTCATTAATGAAATTTATTATTAACAATTTAATTAAGCACGAATCTTCAAATTCTTACAAGCAACTTTACAAGCGTAGCACTGCTAATATATTTTTTTATTTATTTACACTAATAGTCTATTAATAATTCATTAATTTAAATGTACACAATTATAGGCCTCTATTCTTCAAATGGATGAAATACTATTGAAATTCAGGCACGACAAACGAAACGTGTGAGCACTTCTTTCAAAGTCAGTTCAGCAAGGGAACTAACGATGGAGAGGTTGACCATTGTTGGGCAGATCACATGTGATTCGCGTGATAAACGAGTCATTTTGCTCATCTATCCATGCTCACGAGTTGTCAGATTTTCTGATATTTAGCACGTAAAGTTGAACAAACAAATAAAATAAAAGTGTATAGATCAGACCAGGAAACTCAAACTCGCCTACATGCATATTCTTTGGAGAAATTACAGGTTTATGGGGTGGGGGAAAGAGGGGAGAGAGAGAGAGAGAGAGAGAGAGTACCTTCTTGTAATAACGGTTGAAAGAGAAAAGATGTATATGCAGTTTGTGACTTATGTAAAATGTTCGTTTAGCATAAAAGAAATAGCACAAGTGTATTAAAAGTTGTCTAATTGCGTAATAACATCTAAAAGCAATTTATAAATTTTCTCCCCTTACAGCAGTAGGTGAATGTAATTGCATTCGCGAAATGTGTGCTAAGTTTGAACTGACTATCATAGCTAAAAAAACGTGCCTTATAAAATTTCGAGAATATTTCGAGAAGTCGTTAATAAACAACTCCCTTTAATATATGTATTTAGATGGTGAAAAAAAAATAGCTTCCAATTATTTTAGTGTCAAATTTACAACACCTTTGATGAAACAATAATAATATTGAAAATATAATTACTCAATTTTTAAATATTTTTGAATAAAATTAATATTAAGAGATCTTACTGTAATTATGTCCAGTCAAGTGGCGACATCTCGTATCAAAATAATGAAATAACTTTAAGTAGAACACGATACTCATCTTTATACGGCTGGTACTAAATTGAAACTTACGCTGCAAGTAAAATGCTAGAGATGAGGTTTCGCCTCAGAATGCCGTTTATTAAATAAAATCAAAAGGGTGGCAAAATGTCTAAAAATCTGTCGCTGGAAATGGAACCCTGTCAGGCTCACAGTGAGACGAAAAGAGGAAATCTCGCAAAACCACGATAGTTTAAATTATCATTATTTGACTTCACAAACATTTAATCATGATGGAGAAAAAAAAAAAGTTGGAGAAAGGCGCTTGTAATTCATGTGTAGCGGGGATAATCGGCAGTCAGTTTAATAATTTGATTTAAAATTTTTAACCAACATTGGGTCTGTATGACAACGGCGAACCGCAGGAACCCCCCTCCTCGCCTCTCTTTCCGGCAATATCATAGCATGTCAAGGGTATTGCATCGTAATATTCTTCGTGTGGTTGTAATGTCATTCTCGTAAGTGGTTTCTGATGAAAAGTAGCTTCTTTCAATGTAAACACCAGTTATTGTAAGATGTTATAATTAAGGATGCATATCTGTTTAAATAATTCAGTGGAGCACTCAGGGGGGGGGGCAAAAGAAAGAGGAAAAAACACTAGAAAAATTTCCCAAAATCTTTTCCGAATTAAAATTCATTTTTTTTATGTTGTGCCGTGTCTTCTATTTCTATACTACTTAAGAATAAGCAGTCATATAAGGTGGGAATATCCTATAGCTCCCAGGAATCACGGCCGCTATGAACACAAGGCGAACGAAGTAGTGCTCGGAGGACAGAGCGCTAATTCGATTGCCCGAACTAGACCAGAGGAGATCACGGATTTCATGTATTGGCGATCACTGCAGATGCTCAGTCATAGGTCGTATGCAATGCGTAGTGTCTATTCTCAAATCGTCTACTCAACTCCCGCCCCCCTCAAAAAAAATAATAATTAATCCCTGAGTGCGCCACTGAAGTAATTTATGTAATAATGGCAACAATGACCAAATTAAAAGGATACAAAATTAACAATTCTTAAATGCAAATCACAAATAGCATTTTTTTTTACTTCGTTTCTTTTCCCGTTATTTAAAAACAAATCAGAATGAAAAACAATTCTCAGGCTATCGCACATGTGACACATTGATTCTGCAAGTTGTAAAAAAGTCGGATTATCCTACTTGCCAAGTCACTTCCACTAATGAGATACTGAAGCTGTTAATGGCGTATTTAAATGCGGAGGCAGATTAAAAAATAATAATATCAGTAAATTTGTCGAACGCACTCACAGGGAAGAGATAAATTAAAAGAGATTTAAGAGATGTTAATAGTATGAATGAATTAAAATCTAGAGAAATATATAAATATGCAACCATCCGAGGATATAAACTAAAATAATGAACTATACAACTGCAAAATTATAATTATAGATTACGGACTTGTATTGATATTTTTTTAATCTTTATCCCACACACGAGAGGTACGAGAACCAACAGCGCATCAGTGCGTGTGTGAGGTGTAGATGAGGGCTGAGAAAGAAGAAACTTATTGAAATTCTTCTTGAAGAGCTGTAGGCTGAAATTGTTGGGAAATACATCATGGGGAAGACTGTTCCAGAGGATAAAGATAGATGGAATAAATGAGGAAGAGTAGAAGCACGTTCGATGAGTTTGCAGTTGTAATATAAAGGGTTGTTGGGCAGCTACTCTTGTTTTAATAGGCCTAACAGCGAGTGCAGGAATCATGTTTGGCAATTCACTGGAGCAGTGACCATGAAAGTAAAAGAGCTGGAACATTGAGTATGTGAGATAGAGGTTGATGTGAACCTGCGAAGCAAGGGTCATGTGTGAGTCGAATTACTGTCCTCTGGACAGCATCAAGAATTTTTAAGGAGGTTTTAGGTGCACCACCCCAAATGTGTGTGTACACTATTCTAAGGATGTTCAGATGTGGGATTTATATAGGGTTAGTAGCTGGGTTGGAGTAATATAGCTTCTTGAGCGGAAAAGAATGCTTAGTTTATTCGACACTCAGGAAGCTATTGATGTGTTTGTGCTGAGAGAGAGAGAGAGAGAGGTTGGAGGTAAATGTCAGTCCAAGGAGAGAGAGTGTTCGTCTGCAACCAGTGCCTTAATCTCTGGTTGCAGATGATCATGATGTAAAGGACGTCTGGAAAGTACATAATTTATCAGAGGAGCATGATGAGTTGGGGTGCTATCGTCAGCAAAGCTACGGATAGGATTTTTAGTCATTTAAAATAGGTCATCTCGTATAACAGAAAGAGGGTGGATGAAAGAACAGAGCCCTCAGGCCTCCTGCATTTACGCATCCCATATTTATTTTTATTGACCCCGTACACTAGTGGGCGCCTCGTTAGCTTAATTAGTATAGACCTGAAGAGACCTGGGTTGCATTCCCGTCCATGACGTGAGGAACCTTTACCTGGTCTCTTTCGACTAAAGGTGAGTTAGCTGGTTTCATACAGATGTAGAGGGTTTTCAACATTACGCATCCCATATTTATTTTTATTGACCCCGTACACTAGTGGACGCCTACTTAGCTTAATCAGTATAAAACAGAAAAGACCTGCGTTGCATTCCCGTCCATGACGTGAGGAACCTTTACCTGGTCTCTTTCGACTCAATGTGAGTTAGCCAATCTCATATAGATGTAGATGGTTTATCAGGAAATTTGTTTTTTTTCATCTCTGAAAACAGGCAAACCGGCCCCGTGAACGCACACACAATCTACAAATATAAATACATTTCTCTCCAACGTCAGGCTCTGGGACAAGCCCGTTGGAATCACTTAAATCGCATCATGTAAAATAGCTGACTCTGCACGAAGCACAGCATATAACGCGAGGAATAAGAAAGGAAAGAAAGGAAGAAGGATCCCGTACACCAGAGATCACAAAACGGATAACACAACAGGCAGTGTAGGGGGGGGGGATTAAGTGGTGAAGGACAAAGAAGGAATTTGTTGACATGTTTCTTTCTTCTTCTACTTTTTTTTTTTTTTTTTTTTTTTCAATTCTACCGTTCTATTAATTTGGAAAAAATATATATTGAAGGCTTCTCAAAAGAATAGACCTAGATGGAATGAAGGAAGAAGATAAACTCGATCCTGCTGGTGTTCTTACGTGATTAGGAGAAAACGAAGGAATAATAGTTGCTGAAAATTTATTTTTCACTTGGTTAGACGATAATAAATTTAGTTTAATCGTTTATCCAAGTGTGAGCAAACAAAGTTTGCGCCTGAAAATCTCGTCAGGGCTAAATATGGTGCTGTTCTACCTTACCGTGGTAGTTAGTACAACACCAGTGGGTGTCTTCAGTTATTATAGTCTAACCAAGTGAAAAATAAACTTTCAACATCTTTCTCTAAATCCAGAGTAATTTAATAAAAAAAGGTGGCACACCTTTTGGCAACTCCTATGGGTAAAGATGACCTCACTATTGCTTCTGCCCGGTATCTCCAACTCTGGGCCAGGCTCCCACCGAAGAGACGTCAATGAAGGTCGAAACTAGTCTGGGTTGGTGGCCAATCCCTTAATGCATAACATTATACATATATGCAAGGACATGTGTTTTGCCTCATTGGAGAGATGTGAGATACTGGGATAGGAGTGTGGGTAGCTTGCCCCACCTTTGCTACGAGTTGCCTGGTGTTGTACTACCTACCCCGGTAAGGTAGTACAACACCATATTCTGTCCTGAAGATATTCTCAGACGCAAACTTTGTTTGCTCACACTTGGATAAAGGATTAAACTAAATTTATTATAGAATAATAGTTGCCATGATCAGTAGAACAGCGCCAATGAAATTATCTACAAAAAAAGGCATTGTGTGTGTGTGAGAGAGAAAGAGAGAGAGAGAGAGAGAGAGAGAGAGAGAGAGAGAAAGTTATTGAAGGAAGTCTATCTCAGAAGGGTTATCTTTTAATAGAATTGTTCTTTGTGTATATAATCGAGAATCTTGAGGAAGTTTTGGTTGCGCCACTCTGAACGCGACAACAATATTCCAAGATCGGCTAATTTTGTACGCAAAAAGCATCGAGCAGGTCTTTTGAACAAAACTAAGCTAATTTTGTTGAGTTTACGAATGTGATGTGTTCTGCGAGGGACCTAAATGTGTTTACGTTTTGTGACTTCTGGTGTACGGGGTCCTTCTTGCTCTCGTTTTATCCCACTTTGTGCCGCAGGGTCCGCTCTTTTACATGATGCGACGTTACACGATCCCAACCGACTTGTCGCACAGCCTGACTTTGGAGGGGAATGTATATTTATGTCTGTAGATTCTGTGTGTGTGTGTGTGTGTGTGTGTGTGTGTGTGTGTGTGTGTGTGTGTGTGTGTGTGTGTGTGTGTGTGTGTGTGTGTCCATGGAGCTTCAAAACCGGGTTTCCGTTAAGTTGTTTCGAACCTAAAGCACTTCGGCTATTACTGGCGGAGCGACGCAGGCTCCCCTTGGTCAATAAAAATAAATGTGATATTAAAATACTAAAATCAATGGGGATGCATATTGCGCACTGGAATAAGTTAATATGTTTCAAAATAAATAATTGTAGGAATTCTTGGAAGCATACTGATGTCTGCTGAATTATTTGAAAAAAAAAAAAAAAAAACTCAACTATCCTGAATGGGTAATAATTCTACCAACTTGGAATTAGACACGTTCAAATGAATTCCCTAATAAAAATTCTTTGCGTTGCATCTGAGAATTCAGGTCTTTTATTATCCAACCAGCAGATGTCTCATCGTACTTCTGTCTGCATACAGAGCACCCAGTATTTGAAACACAAGGAATAATCTGCTCGAGTAGGACACCAGATGTCACTGATCAGCTGGTTTGGATCATTTTTGTATTGAGGATGACAAACTCTAATTATAAGTTTGTGTTACTTTTGTGCATTGTGATCGGCGTTAGCCAATCAAACGAAAGAACGTAGAAGAACACACGTGTTACAATAAAAACGAGAGCAAAAGTTCGCCCACATCATTTAATTCTCGGCACATAAACCAAAAACGTGCAATCACGTTTTAATCCAGATGAAGTTCACCGTTTCCATTTGTTCATTTCGTGATTCGGGTCTTTTTGAGATAAAAATGAGGACGAAATTCATTTGTTCTAGTTTTTCTATTATAAAAGGATGGGATTCTCCTCAAAACGGAATAAACTCTTGTTCAACAAGTCCATCCTGATTTTGATTCGAGTTGAAGAGAAGATTTTTGACATGGCCAAGTTCATCGTAAGTAACACGAAACCCTTTCGTTAACATATTACTAATTTTCGAATGTGGAATTTTTAAATCATTTAACTTCTGTTCATTAGCGAGACTTTTTATTAGCAATAAGGAATTTATTCTTAAGCGTGGCTGTTTTTCCCTGGTGCTTTTCATTTCTACATGAGCTTTAAAGCGCTCATTCTCTTCTAGAGTGCTTATCGACTGCACACCACAGGGAAATAGTACGGGCGCCCCCATTTATGCAGTTTATTCCTCATTCTTGTATAATGGTTTGTTACAAAACATTACTTAAATTTTCACTGGCCGCCACTGGTTTTGTATTCGGTTTTTCTTTCTGAAGGGAAGATATGATAGTATAAGATAAACAGGATTCTAACTTCCTCTTTACGAGTTACACGCAAGATAAGGAGGCTGTGTGCTGGCATTGCCATCCTAATATTCCGTCTCTTGACCTCTTCACCTAACCCTTTAAACTTAAGTCCTATTTCTAATGTTTATCATGCAATATAACAGATGATTAAACTATTTTCCCTCGCGATTTTTCTAGAGATTTTATTTTCTCTCGAGAGCTAATGGAATGGTCCAATGAAAAGATGGTTAATGGAATATTTAATTCCATTAGCCATCTCTTCATTGGACATTATCAGATGCCGTATGATCACTCCTATCTTTGGCGATTTCTATACCAATCCTCCCTAGGTCCTGTCGTCTGCTTTTCTGGAGGCTCCAAATCTCTGTATATCAGTCCCTCCAGACACACCATCCATCCATCCATCCATCCATCCATCCATCCATCCATCCATCCATCCATCCATCCATCCATCCATCCATCCATCCCATTGATGGCCCACCCGTGCCCAGGAACGTTAACCTCTATTACTGTTTGAGAAAGCCTCCTGCCATCCAGTCAATGTGTCAAAGTATTTCAACTTTCTTCTGTCAACAACCTTAAATTTCTACTGATCCTTTCTACCACCCATGCATTTTTTCTGTTTTCACTATATGATATCGTCAACAATTCTCTAACACCATCTCAAAAGCAATTATCCTTTACCTATCAGATTTCTTTAGGGTCCAATTCTCACATCCATAAGTAGCTGTTATAAAAACAGCTGAATCTAGAATCCCCAAATACGTTCCTGTGGAAATAGATCCTCCTTCCAGATTTTAGATGATAATCTACTTGGAAATCATGCTGCTGAAACTGTTATTGTGATAGTAAACGGATTGTTTTATTATTTAACTTATTAAAATTTATGGTTGAATAAATGCTACATATGGTTAAAACAAACAAACAAAAAAGCTATTTACTTCGAAAATACATATTACAAAATAAAAAAGAAATAAAGAATGAAAGGATATGCGTTTCTTGTAATAGAAGACATATTACAGTTTGATTTACATAGAGCTTAATATTGCTTTCAAAAACACTCTGGATGAGACCAGTTGGGTTCCGTTCTTTGTTGAATTAATAAAACTTTCCTCTTTCCTTGCGATGGTATTATTCAAAAAAGAGTCTGTTACACAGCTTTTAGCTTAATCTTCACATAAGGTTTCATTCCAACTCAGTGATATGAGATGCTATTATTTTCGTACGTTTTCTTAGAAGTGATAGAAGATTGTTTAATGAACGATAACTGAAAATAGTAATTATGTTTCATCATATCTGCACTGGAGATTCTAAAAATATTCTTGGTTGTGTGTGTGTAAATTTTCATGTGCTTGAAGTCCAGAATTACATGTGATAATTATTTTGTTTGCACGACAAGCAATATATGTAATACGTCTGAAGTGCTGTGAAAGAAACAATCCCATTCTCTCAGTCAGAATTTGTGGAGCATAGCTGGAACATGCAAAATGTCACGTCACTGTATGTTTGTATCTGATCTGAATCACTGTGTTTTACAAGAGATCCCAGTGAAATCTTATTAGTGTGTAGGTAATCAGAAAAGATCAAAATCTGTATATGAATGCATATGCCTGCATCAACAATAAGTGGTATATTTCTGGAAATTGCAAAGTTAAAGTGGTACACAGGAGTCAGAAGACACAAGCCAATGTGAGAATTCGTTACACTGTCTAGTAGTAATTTGGATTACTTCTAATTATAAAATAGGATTTTATAATGGCTGTTTGGACCTTTTTAACTGCGAGTTTCTCAGTACTAGGCTTTGGATGGATTTTCCCACTTCAATGCCTGGGTTATGAGGTCTGCCATGACCTCAATCCTGTCCAGTTCCATTCAGGATAAAAATTACTAGAACTATTGGAAATAGTTGCTCTGTGCATAGCTGATTGGGATGATCCAGTCAGAGTGTGGTAAGATCTATACTTTTGTAGTTGATGGTGCTTTGACCACCTCCTACAAATTGCGGTGAATTGCGAACATCGAGTTTATTTTGGAGATTTCTTTCAGAATGCCTGCAAAAGGGTTTGTATAAACATCTTTCACTTGAAGGATTTTGGAGCAAAATGAGTGATGATTCTGAAGTAGTGTGTGAAGTAATTTATATTTTTAAACGGAACAGCTAAACTTTGGTTTTCTTTCTTATTGAGTAAATTTCTGTATTACTTTCAGTAAATATTTCTTGTTGTTGAGAAATAAATTATATTAATACAATGTTAAGATTGATCTTGTTACATAGAAGTATTGTCATACGTTTTCATTGCTTCATATTTTGACGTAATCCGGCATATACTGAAATGACGATTTGTAATGTTGCAGATCTTCGTGGCTTGTTTCATGGGCATCGTTATGCTCACTGAACAATGTCAACGTGATGCAGAAAAGAGTTGTAAGGGGAAGAAAGGACAGCTTTTGAAATGGAATGCTGGAATAAAACCCTGCTGCGTCTGTGTTATATCTTCAGGTACGTTTTTTGTCCTTGTAAAACGTAACATTATATATTCATACAAAAAACCGCTAAACCGAAGGAAAACCTTTTCTCTCATCCCTTTCTCTTTGGCCATGATAAATATTTATTTCATGATGTACAGTATGTTATACACAGAAATCTATACTTAAAGTTTTCCTAGGAATTTATTAGTGAGAAAGTGGGATCTGGTGGATTTTCCTTCCCAGTAAATAAAATCTTATTATCAGTATCCTTAAACTCGTGTATACTCATCCCCCTCAAAATCAGTCTTGAGATTAACACTTAACTGAAAGTTTTTGAAAGAAATAAATGTCTCATGAAACATTATTTGCTGAAAATATCTTAACAATTTGCATTTTGTTAGTTGCAGGAGAAAAGTGCAGTCCTCCTAAACTTGAGGGCAATTTAAGAGTTGGTTATGTATGTTGTAAAGGGTTCAAGTGCAATCGTGGCGTATGTGAAAAAATTGAATGAAAGCCAAAAGATAAATAAACAGACTTCCTGTTTGGACTAGGGTTAAATAACCCTACATTTATTCTTATATCAATTAAAATATTGAATTATGTTAAACTGATAAATGTTAATAAACTGATATACTGAAAACGTCTTTCTTATATGGTTTTTCCCAATTACAAATCTCCCTCATTTCTTGGTGACCGGAAAATAAATCAGATCGAAAAACGATGCTAACTGAGTGAATTTTATGGACTGATGATTAAGTTAACTGAATAGAGAAGAACAACACCGAAAAAAAAGTCGACTCTTCCAAATATCCTGCATATACTGTAGAAACAGCTCCATAAATAGAACTTAATCGATTATTTTTTAACTTTTCAAAATGCAAGAAACAAAAGTAATAAATAATATACAGCAACAACAGATGTAATAATTACTTTAATCAATCTGACCGAATATGTTCGGATAAAATATTAATGCGACACATTCAGAAATGGAGTTTTTCTTATATTATATTATAATATTATATAAACATGCACTGAATTTTTATCATAATTTCTTTTTTGAATCTCGACTACAACAGGAATTTCATGTCATGAATCCTTGTGTATCTGGGGATATTCCAAGCTAACAGGAAGGATGAAGTATCATTGGACTCTGAATTCCATATTCTCGGATTTATCGCATTTATAAGATGTAGAACATTTATTTACTCTGATGGGAAAGCTACCGAAGTAAACATGCGATGTGATTCTGCGCACACAGATGGGATTCCAACACCCTCTGTCTTCGGTCTCGGTGACATATACGGCGATGACAGCATTTTTATTTCTTTCCGGAAATATTGACACACACACACACACACACATTCAAAGCCGTAATACGGTAGCCTCATAGCATAGCTTGGGTTTCATCGGTATAATTCAACATAACAGCAAATCGATTCAAGTAGAATTTATTAAGTAATACTTATAGATAAAGCCTGATCACCAATCCGGCATTGATAGTTGTTCCTTTAGAACAACTATCAATTAGAGTTAACTGTAAGTAAATCCACAAGATTGTTGTTTTTGCTTTAATAATTGACAAAAAAAATGAAATATATTGCCCGTTCTAGATGATATATCTTCCCCAAAAAGACGATACTCTGTCCCAAAAATAAATGCATCCTGAATAAAGTATTACTAATAAATGCTTCAGTAACCATTTCCGCTACTAACGGAAATTGCCAAGTCTGTGCCAGCAAACAAGACAACCGACACTTCTCGCGTAGTCATAGAAAAATATGACTGCGCCCATTTACGAATGCTCATTATCTGATGAAAGAAGCAACTCTCTCGAAGAAATTGCACACACAAAAAAAACCTCATGCTGTTCTGCATGCAGACAGCCTCTATATGAGATGAAGATGAAGAACAGTTTACTGAGTTCGGTAGTAAAGAAAATTTATTTCGAAGCTCCATATACCTGATCATGAAGACTCAGAAGATAAAGGAGCTGGGATTTAACTTCCTTCTCCTGAGGATGCTTTAATCACTAAACAAATGCTGTACATTCAATTATACTAATGAATAAAATCATTATGGCCAGTTATCCTGTTTCATCCCAAACACACTGCATCTTTGGCGCGAAACAGGTCGCTGGTGGGGATATCCTGGTATGGGGATTGTTGTAATGGATATCGGTGGGTCCACTCTACCCCAGTGAACACACCTTGACCGATAATTCTTCCCTGGGCATTGTTTCAACGGGGTATTGCCCTACATGGTGACAATCTTCCTGGAAGAGTTTGGATCAAAATATATATCTGAGCTCTTCGAGCAAAACCACATAGGAAAACACTCGTATTGTGCAAACACGGTTCGAAAAGCATATCGAAATAATCGGTGTTCCCATCTATTCCATTAATTCAACTGGACTGTATCTTATCGATCGTTTGTGAGATCATGTAGAACGTAGCATCCCCAGTCGACGCCACAGAGTCTCGCTCGATATCTGAGCACACCTCCGGGTTGTTATTCGTCTAGTTGGTCCAGAATTGCATGCCTCTTGTCGTTTATTGGAGTCAGTGTCTAAATGGGCGCCACCGGAGATTCACGAGCAAAGGAGGCCCAACATGATGGTAGGTAAGTGGTCATAAGCTTTTACATCATGAGTGTATTTGGTCGTTAAACATATACAAAGTACTTGATTCTCCTTGTAAGATAACAACAGCGTTTCTGTAACACATAAAATTCTCTGAGCGCATTTAACAGTTCCAGGTCAAGATTAAAATGCAAAAAAGAATACAGAATTGTTCAAGAGGTGTATGCATATATATTACTTAATTAGTAGACTGGAAACATAATTCGAGCTCCAATATCGACCAATGCCGACCTGATTGGCCGAGTGGGTTAGCTTCTCCGCTCTGCAGTCAAAAGGCTGCAGTTTCGAATCCCACCGTGGGCATGGATGTTTATGATTGCCGGTGAAAAGCTAGTGGTGGTGATGGGCGGTAGATGGCATTGGTGTAGATGATGATGATAGTTCCGGTTGGTGGAGACAGAGAGTTGTAGAATAAGTGCCCTTCCTCGATGAGTCTTTGGACCCCCTGGAGGTGTCATATAATAATAATAATTATAATTATTATTATTATATGACACCTCCAGGGAGTCATATAATATGTTATATTTAATATGTCATATAATATAATATAAATTGGTTAGTTAAATGTTAAACCTGGAATTGTTAAATGCGCTCAGAGAGTTTTATGTGTTACACAAAAGCTGTTGTTATCTTACAAGGAGAACCTCGATGAGTCATCGAGGGAGGGCACCTGCTCTACAAGTCTGTCTTCGCTGCGCAATACACCAACTGACCGCAACTACACCAACGACATCTACCTCCGACCACCAAAACTAGTATTTCCAAAGACAATCTCAAATATTCATGCCCACGCGGGATTCGAACCCGCAGCCTTTTGGCTGGAGAGCAGATACGCTAACGACTCAGCCAGCCAGGCTGTCCACTTTCAACCAATAATAATAAAGCCATACAATTTAATCTGAATGGATACATTATGGATACATACAAGATCTATTTTGAAATTTGAAAGCAAAGTTAAAATTAAGCTAAGGTGCGTGTGTGTGTGACGATAGTTTGGCTACATCGTTTATTCCTTCAACCCGCGTTGCAGAAAGAGCCTAGATGACTGCGCCACATGGTGGTCGTTAACATGTTAATATTATTAAAAGAAATAGGTTTTTATTTTTAAGTAAGAAATTTTTCTAATAAAGTTAAAAAAGATGAGTAGCTAAAAAAGTAGATATGCCAAAGGAATGAAAAGTTTGGGCATTTTTCAAGGCAGCAGCAAATTCAGAAGCGGAAGAAGTTATATTTCTAACAAATGTGTCACATGAAGCCTCCAACGATAATAAAGCATATTAACTATTTTGTTAAACTTGTCATTATTTTACAGAATGATATTCATGTGCAATACAGTGTTGCTTCTCAAAACAAAAAAATTAAAACCATCGATATTATTTCGAGAAAAACTATTAGTGCAAATTGTTGCTGAAGTGGATACTGTTGCTCTGGGTGCTGTGAAGTGGATGGTTAGAAATCATTTGAGGACTTTCAACCTAATTGTACGATGCCGATGTTCTTGCTATAAGAAAAGGCGATTTTTGAAAAAAATGAAGGCTTCAAAGCCTTCGTTGTCACTTTTTCCATTACACAAAAATCTGTACTTCTTGGAGAATTATCTTTTCTGCAACAGACCCGGCAGTCCTCGATGTCGGGCAACCCAGACAAATGTCGACCTTTATTGAGCTCTCATCAATGAGAGCCTTATTCAGGAAATACCAAGGTTGAATTAATGAGAAGTCGCATTGTGTATTCCTATACAAAGTAGTATAAAAATTGTATCACTTTATAACTATAACTATCTTCATACACGGTATTTTAATAATAAGCTGATACGCCATTTTGCAGCTTTTATATGCAAAAATATCCGACTTCTGCATTAATTCAACCTTAGTATCTTCATGGATATCTTCCTCCTGATAATAAGACTTCAATAAAGGACGAAATCGGTTTGGACAGTAGTCCTCGTAAGGTTTTCGCATTTTAGAATACTTAGGGTCAATTGATGTGAAGTCAACAATAGTCAATAATAATTACTACGAACAAGTAGTCTAGTCGTGAAGATGCTTCACCAGCAAACTGCATTTGCACATTTTAGTAAAGCATTAAGAAATAATACGATTTCTTGTCAAATTTAATTTCTTTTTATCCAAGTGAAATAAAAACTTAGTACAATGAGATTACCTATTTTTATTCTCTGTATTTTGTCATCTCATTCTTGGTTTAAATGGCGTTAATGTAACGGACCGAAATTCGAAGGCATGAAGGAGGTGTAAATCGCCAGGGTGAAATACGCTCTTATCGATGACACTCTTGAATCATTTCCATACGTCCTTATTATACACATTGTCTTCCACTTTCTATTTCATGCCGCTGCATTCAATGTAAGTTCACAATTCTAAGAACGGCCTATGGCAATATATAGAGATAATCACCTAGCGTTATTCGAAGTGTCTGAAAATCGGGTCGAATCCTCAATTATTTTATGAACAGCCTCTGTGGTATTCCTCCACATTCGTCTAATTGATTGAAGATAAAAACACTCCGGAATACATCAAATCATTGAAAGGAGAAAGACATCTTTTATTACGTATTCCTGTACACCTACTCAAGATTTAATTGTTATGCTTGTCTTCTGCGGAATTAAGTAAAAAAAAACAATGAAATGTGTGAACAAACAAAAAGTCATAATTTCTTTAATTCCGTATATTCTGTTATTCTTATTTAAACAAACCACAAACAGAGAAATGATTTATTCCTTTTATAAAAGTGCGTTTAATTTATTTCTACGCTAAATTTGAACAACATTTGCCAAGAGCCACTTTTATGTTATTTGAAATGGAAAATAGCAGTCATCTGAAACTAGAGATAATCGCACATTTCTCATTAAATTCCTCGGTGTTTATAAGGTGAACAGCGCTAGCGTATTAGCGTTGCTATCAATGGCCGTAGCTAGCAGTTGGAAAGTAACAAGAGTTCTGTTTCATGACTAATTTCCCGAAGCTATAAAAAATGAAGCATTTATTCCTGTCAACCACATGTTTACTGGGAACATTGCATCGCCTGCTTGAATCAGACAACAAACGGTTTTACAGTAAAAATTAGAATGCAATTTTTCATTCCTTCATGTTGCTTAGCTATTATACTAGTTTAATTTAATAATTTCATTCCATATTATTTGCATTTATCCAAGTGCGACTTGAACGGTTGACCCATGGATTTAAATGCAAATCATCGCAAACAGGAATGTTACTGTTCTCGTCAACAATCAACTAATTTTTAAGGTAAAAATGAAAGAAATGTTCAAGCTAAAATAAAATAACTGAAGGTAACAACAAACTAATCGTTACCACAACAATCAAGTAAATGTGAACGTAACAATGAACTTATTGTTAACATACCGATGAACCTATTTTTAACCATGAACTAATTGTTTAACGTAACAACGAACCTATTGTTAACGTAAAAATGCATTAATTGTAACATCAACAAATAACTAATTGTTGATGAACATATTGCTAACCTTCAACACTTATTGATTGTTGGCATAACTGTTAATATAACAATGAGCCGATTGTTAACGTAACAATGCATTACTTGTTAGCATCAACAATTAACTGCTTGTTACATAATTGTTAACGTAACAATGAACTAATTACGAAGACAATTACAATAACGTCAACAATCAGCTGATTGTTCTCATAATTGTTGATATCACAATAGACCTATTATTAACATAACGATGAACATATCGTTAAGGTAACAGTGCATTAATTGTTAACATCAACAATTAACTGATTGTTGACATAATTGTTGCCAAACAATGAAGTAATTGTTAACGTAACAATGCATTAATTGTTAGTATTAACAATTAACTGATTGTTGACAATAGTTCAACGGAGAAGTTGCGATTGGAAAAGAATTGCACTAAAAATCAATATAATCTCCACAGATTAAGTTGTGCCTCTGAGTTTGTCCGATGCCTGTTTGTTTTCATGAAATATGCAATTCACCTCAAATTAAAATGCAATAGTGAAGATCTTTTTATATGCTATTAGTTACTACAAAATTATAACTGTATATAACGGTATCTGACATCACAACATCTCAGCATTTTTATATTCTAATGGGCGCTCCGAAATTCATGCTTAAGTACACTACTGGAAAACAAGTCAACTGAAACCGTATACGATACGAACACGATGAACGATAATCGAATAAACACATTTATAGAGATCTGATGGCCAAACATTCAGACAATAGCCCTTCAGAAAATTTCTCATAATGTGGACCAAACAGCGATGTCGTCCACCTTAATAAGATGCAGGATCTCCTTTAGCTGCGATGACCGCAGCAAACAAGAATTCTATGTGGTGCACTAGCAATCGTTTAAATCTATCTTTCGATGAAAGTTTAACAGCGCGTTAAAAGAAAACTCATTGAAAGAAAATTTCAATTTCTATTAAAAATCAGATCTACAATTTAAGGCTGCTTATTTCTTGTTGTAAATATTAAGTGTCAGGATAGACAAAGTAGAGGACTGAAGTAGCTTGAAAACGTTCCATATTTGGAAAGGATCCTTATATAATCGAATCTCTGCTCTAGAGCAGAGATTCGATTATATAAAAATAAATTTAAAAAATTCAAAATAAAATACATAAAATTCATAAAACGTGGAAACATCCTTAGCCCATCCACGGTAAAAATGTATGCCGTAGGATTATAATGACCTTTCGTGAGTGGAAACCTAACAAACATTTCCCGAAATAAATTCAATCAAGATCAATATTAAGATACTTTCTACTAAGTGTGGCAAAGCTTAACCTTTACTGCAGCTTAAACTTGTGAGCATTTTTATAATATAATTACTGCTGTAGAAATTGCTGCGTCAAATCATAATACATCTAAATTTAATTATTAGCATTAATTATTAAATGAATTCTTTTGATGCAAAACTAAATGATCAAGTCAAGAACAGATTTGCAGGTTTAGCTGTACTTTAAATACAAGGAATCTACAAATATTCTCAAAAGCCAACTTAGCATTATGCCTGAAGAGAAACGTTTTAACCAATGTACGATTATCTTCCTCTACTGACATATGGCTGTTTATTTTTTATTCGTATGGAGTTTCCTCCCTTTTTCTCTCCCGTCCCCATTTGGGGCTAGTTGAGCCCCATCATGGGGGTTAAGAATTTATGGCTGCAGATCCGTGTGTTTTCAGGGGGACGGTTTGCCTGCTTGTGGGATGCAAAACGCCAGATAAACTGCCGATAAAAACCCTACTGCCCGCCCAAGACCGGCTAACGTAGCTATGGCTGAGGAAGATCCTCAAATTCCTCACGTCTTCGACGGGAAGGGACACTCCTTCCGACAGTCATATTGTTCCGAAGCGCACAGCCACTAGGCTAACCGCGCGGGCAAATATGACTGTGTAACATGGACACTGAATGTAAAGGAAATTCGAAAATAAGACCAACACAATTTAGTACGGAAAGAAGTATGTTTG
Source organism: Typopeltis vanoorti (assembly GCF_054136105.1). Lineage (NCBI taxonomy): Eukaryota > Metazoa > Arthropoda > Arachnida > Uropygi > Thelyphonidae > Typopeltis > Typopeltis vanoorti. The sequence continues at coordinate 108,444,250 of NC_143561.1, forward strand.
GTGTCCCAAGCTGGATCGCGAAAGGAATACGTGGACAAGAAATCAAAGTCTGTGACATTACTGGAAGAGTGAAACATCTGAAGTGGCAATGGGTGAGCATATTGCTCGAAGACAAGGTCAACGAAAGACGAAAGATCGTACTGGATGATTGGATTCCACGAGAAGAAAAACGACCACGATGCCGACCTAAATGACGGTGGATTGATGATATCATCAGATTTGCAGGAGTGACATGGAAAAGGAGAGCCAAAGACAGAAAGTTTTGGAGTAATCTTTGAAAGGTCTTCGACCAGCAGTGAATTGACAAAGGCTGCTGCTACTGATGGTAATATTTATGGTATATTTTACTGTTAAAGAGCCATTATAAGTGCTTTTCAACTGACACTAACTTAATATGCCTACATAAAAAGTGAGAAAGGCATCTTCCAACAAAATAGACCAAGGAAGAAAGGCCTTAGTTTCATACAGAAAACCTAGTGACAAGAACAGGCTACTTAATAACTGTGTTGATAAGTTGCATATTTGTGATAACTGATATGAAATCATTAATTACATGAAGAGCCAAAGGCTTCAATTCGGCGACATGAACTTATTTATTTAAGTTAAGGGATATTACATTCCATATTGTTTCTTAGCCGAACTTTACATAGTTTCTATATTCGGCATGAAACTCTTTGAGTTTCTTATTCGACTAAGAAACAATATGGAATGAAATATCCCTTAACTTAAATAAGTTCATGTCGCCGAATTGAAACTTTTGGCTCTTCATATAATTAATAATTTATTAGGACACCTTGACAATTCTCATAGAAAGGATGTAAGTTCTGTTTGCTGCAAACTTGGTATTAACTAGTTCCACCTACTCACTGATGAGACCTCAATAAAGGTTGAAACCGGTCTGGGTAGTGACCTCTCCTCATAATGTAGAACAGTAATACAGCTCTAAGGAGCTAAGTTCACATTATAGGTAAATACCAAGAATAGTGATCGGAGTTTGCTCCACCCTTACTATGAGTTGCCTCAGCTTGCACTACTAAATGGGTCAGGTGCTGCACTATCCAGTATTTTCTGACGATTGGAATCGGCGAACTTTATAGAGTTTCTATGTTTGCAGTACACTGTGAATATGATTATGTTATACTGAGTTGTAATTAATACGTGCATTTATTCATTTTTACTGCATTCTAGCATGTTGAGGAGCTGTGTTGAATTACAGATGAAATAGTAATCTCTATAATACAATATTATGAAGAATGAAAAATTGGAAAAGATTAAAGAAAAGAAGTAGATTCGTCACCGACCTTTGTCAGTCGGAAGACTGGAAATTGAATATACCGTAAACTACACTGTAAACAGTCGCTATATGTTATGTGTAATATGGTTTACATTCCAGTAAAACTGGCAAACCGGCCAGGAGAACACACGCAATTTACATATATAGTTCACTGGCCTCTTAGTTGGTCTGCTGTAAACCCAAAACAACCAACCAATATAATGAATGCCGTGCTGTGTGTGTGTGTGTGTGTGTGTGTGTGTGTGTGTGTGTGTGTGTGTGTGTGTGTGTGTGTGTGTGTGTGTGTGTGTGTGTGTGTGTGTGTGTGTGTGTGTGTGTGTGTGTGTGTGTGTGTGTGTGTGTGTGTGTGTGTGTGTGTGTGTGTGTGTGTGTGTTGTATATTTGCACTGAAACAACAATCAATGGCATTAACAGTACTACAATACTATAATCACAGAAGTAATTCCCAGTAACATACATGAAATGCCAAATCACCAATGTGTAAATATTCATTTGGCTCTGTTTGCTGTATTAATAAATGAATCGAGTAAAAAAATGTGATATTTTAAATTTATAAAAACGTTTAGGCATAATACTCATCGATTGTTTAGAGTCCTAATTCTTAATATATCATTTCGGCGGCTTTCTTTCTTTTGCAATCATTCTGCGATTAGAGTTGAATGAATACAATAAATAAGAGAAAGAGGCCATCTGATACGCTTTCGACCATCTGCCTTCTGAACATCTGCTAATAGCAGACTTTTCAAAATGAATATCTCCAAAGTTGTGATCTGAATATAATACGTTGCTCCCTTTTGTCTATTTTTCATACGAACACGATGAACGATAATCGAATAAACACATTTATTGAGATCTGATGGCCAAACATTCAGACAACAACCCTAAAAAATTTTTTTCATATAAGAGGACAACCAGAATAATTAAAAATCATTTTAATGCATTTGACTTTTTTGTTATTCCTGTTCAAATCTACTCACTACATTCCTTTTTGTTCATATACCTTATAGTCCTTATAAGGATTGGCTTAAAGGGGCGAAGCAAGAATGATTTTCGTCTTCCCCTTTAACTATAGAAGACAGTGTAGGAATAAGGTGTTATTGAGCTATTAAAACTCTGATCATGGCAAGAGGGTAACAGCAATAGCTGAGCCTCAGCCATTGCCATCCATTACCCTACAAGAGATTAATCACCGCATCTCACGGTTGTGTTGTCCTGCTTAAATTTTGTTCACATACGCCCAGGATAAGCACATTTTTTACATTGGATAAAATTATTATCAGCAAGAAGGGGTTTGTCATACTTACTCTATATTTATTAAGTATTAACAATTGTGGAACAAATTTTGCTATAAATAATAAATAACATAACACGTTTGCTATGATGTTTTATAAATAAACAACGAGAATAATTAAAAAATAATGACAAAATTTCCCTACTGAGTATAAAAACTTTCCGGTACTGGTGAGATTAATGAAAGTAGATTTATATTGCATATACTTTAAAAAATGATATGATATACATACATGCGAAAACATGTAAAGGGTGTCCCAAAATTCACGGAAGAAGTAATTTTGATAGAAAACACAGGTTTTTAATTAAAAATTGTAATTTCTTATTGATTCATAAAGTATGCAGTATAGGGTTATGCATGGAATAGCATATCGGGTAAATGGCCTCCACGGCTTTGCTGGCACATACGCACTCTTTTCTCGAAATTTCGCATGACCGTTTTGCATAAATGTGGCTGAATTTCGTTGATACAACGCTCAATGGACCGATGATCCTTCAAGGCGTGGGTGGTTCGGGGCTTGTTGGCATAAACCTTAGACTTCAAAAAACCCCAAAGAAAAAAGTCCAACGGCGTTAAGTCACATGATCTGTGCGGCCAATTCTGATGGCCAAAACTGGAAATTACACGACCAGGAAATGACTTATGCAGTAATTGAATTGTGTCTCGGGCTGTGTGGCATGTGGCACCGTCTTGTTGAAACCACATGTCGTCCACATCCATATCTTGGAATTTTGGCAAAAAAAAAACTGGATTATCATGTTGCGATAGCAAGGACCATTGACAGTTATTGCCTTACCAGCCGCATTTTCGAAGACGAATAGACCGATGATGCCTCCAGCCCAAAATCCGCACCAAACAGTGACACGTTTGGGATGCATTTGTTTCTCAAAAATCACTCGTGAATTTTATGAACCCCAAATGCTACAATTTTGTCGATTAGCGAAGCCATCAAGATGAAAATGAGCCTCAATCCTGAAGATGATTTTGTTCGAAAAATAAGCATCCACTTGTTGTTCCATAATCTATTCAACGAACTCTCTTCGCTGTGTGTGGTCAGTAGGCTTCAGTTCTTAAGTCAATTGAACTTTGTAAGCATAAAGATGCAAATCTATCGTGAGAATACGCTGTAGAGAGCTCGAAATGTCCAGTTCAAGACCACGGTGCCGAATTGATGTTCCTGGACTCTCGGCAACACTCTCACGAACTGCTTCAATGTTTTCTGTTGAACGACTTGTTGAAGGACGGCCAGAGTGTATAAGATCACTAATTGATACAGTTTCCTTGAATTTTTTAATTAATCTTTTCACAGTTGAAGAATTTAAATCACTATTCCGACCATATTTTATAAGAAATTTGCGAACTGTAGCTGCCAAACCTTCATTATTTTTAAAATATTGCTCAACAATGAAAATGCGTTGTTCTTTCGTGTAGCGCTCTATTTTTAATAACCCTGAACTGTCAGCTGTCAGTTCACGCTGTCTTTTTTTTTTCTCGTTGGCAACACTTTACCGCACAAATGGCGCTAAATTTAAATCTTGCGTGAATTTTGGGACACCCTGTATATATATTTTTTTTCTTTAGAAATTATGTGGTAATTAAATATAGATATAGTCGGTATTTTTTTGCTTTTTTTTTTTTTTTAACCGTACGCAACGGTACGCCGTACCAGCATCTTTGTTAACAATAAAATACAGAAGCAGTATTGTTTTAATTTTCAACGTTTCCTGCCTAGCAAAGAATGCATCGGTATCTATTGCTTACGAACAAAGCGCTTGATAAACTTAATTATTGTATTCGACATTTCGGCAAGGCAATATCAATTTCCTTATATTAACTGTACGCAACGGTACGCCGTACTACCGGCATCTCCGTTAACAGTAACATTACCCTACTTAATACGATGAACGGAGTCCAGACGCTTCTTTGCTATATATTTGATATTTTTGATTTCTAGAAATTCTGATGAGAGGGCGCTAATGAAGTAACAAAGCGGAGAGAGAGAGAGAGAGAGCGTTTGGTATTTGTGCAAGTTGGTGAAAAGGTAAATGTTTGCTATTACAACAAATATTAAAACTAGGAAGATGTTTGCTGAATATTTGATGAATGAATTATTTAGAATTTTCATTGTCATACATGTTAAATATATTACTGATGAAGATTTGCACCATTTGATATCATCTGTATGGTCCGGTAATACAGAACCGGAAGCCTCACACTTTAATTTCTAAACTATAATTAATTAAATGCTATATAAATTGAGCCGTAAGCAGAATCAACGTGCGCGTTAAAATCTCGTCTAGGACCAGAGGAATTATTATTTGGACCTCTCGCTGAACGTGAGTTATTCAGTCTCATACGGGGATTTAAGAGTTTTCCTCTGTTTTTAATTTTTTCTTTTAATCTTGCAACACAAGCAAACCGCTCAGAATAACCTACGCAATTATCAGACATGATACGACCTGACAGCATTAGTTGCTTTTGCCATCGTTCAGAAATATAGCAATATTAAAAATTATTGCTGCAAAAGTAGATCTAATTAGAAGCTGTTGCTCCCATGTGGAGCTTAACTAGCTCACAATATTAATGGATGTAAGTTTAGAAGCTCTTTTTTGGAGGGGAGAACAAAAAAAGTTATATACGAGTCGTTTATAAATGAGTCGTTTCTAGGTGGTCTTCGTATGGGCGTATTGGTAAGGTAGCTTTAATACGAAACGCGATGATGATATCTGGAAGGTTTACCTCTTTATGCTATATCTTGCATTTGCCAACGAAGATTCCCAGATGCATGCTAGGCCACCTGTGCTGCACTGGTTTTTTTATTTTTTTTATTATTACTATTACTATTATTATTACTATTATTACGGGCGACTCCAGGGAGTCATTGGACTCATCGAGGGAGGCCCCAAATCATATTCATCACAACTATTTGACATTCATACAGTATCTATCATACCTCGCCTTAAACTCATTCACTGTCACAGCATCCACCACAAACTCAGGGAGCGCATTCCACTCATTCACTACTCTAAAAGTGAAGAACCCAGCTCTAACACCTTTACTAACCACACTTTTGCCCAGTTTCCATGGATGTCCCCTAGTCCTCCCAAAACCAGCCCTGTTCTCAAAATTATCTTCTGAATTAATTTTATAGAAACCCTTCAGTAATTTGAATGTCTCAATCATATCTCCCCTCCTCCGCCTATCAACCAATTTTTGCAACCCACAAATCCTCAACCTGTTCTCATACGGTTCATTCCACAGACCTGCTATCATCTTGGTCACTCGCCTCTGGATCCTCTCCACCTCCTCCCCATCAAGAAGAAACCTAGGCGACCAAATCTGAGCACAGTAGTCTAGATGGGGTCTTATCAAGGCTCGATACAGAGGAACAATAACCTGCTTGTCTCTGCTTGTCATCGTATTCTTCAGCAACCAATTGATTTGATGAGCTGTTTTGGTCACTTTTGCAATGTGTCCCCTAAATTTCAATTCCTTATCTACCAACACTCCTAAATCTCGTGCCTCATCAATTTCCTGGAGCACGGTTCCACCAATGCAGTAAACTGCCGCCAATCTTTTCACCCCAAAATGCATAACCTTACATTTTGCCACATTAAACTGACATCCATTCTCCTTAGCCCAGACCTCCAATCTATCCAAATCATCCTGCAAAATTTTGACGTCATCTGCATTCACTATTGCCCTACCCAACTTCGCATCATCCGCAAACAAATGAACTGTTCCTCTCAGATCATTTCCTATATCATTTATGAACAAATTAAACAGCAGTGGTCCAAGAACAGATCCTTGTGGCACACCACTAGTCACAGGCCGTCTTGTGGACTCTACTCCCGAGTAAACCACTCTCTGATATCTCTCCGTCAACCACCCTCCTATCCATCTCACCAACCCTATGTCCATTCCCGTATGCTGCAATTTACTGATTAGAATTCCATGTGGAATCCTGTCAAAGGCCTTGGCAAGGTCCAGTAGAATCACCGTAAACCCATTACCCTTATCCAGTTCAGCCGTCACTGTGTTATAATACGTGAGAAAGTTACTGAGGCATGACCTACCCTTCACAAAACCATGCTGTCCCCGATAGAGTATCCCATTTTCTTCTATCCAATCTTGTATTTTCCTCTTGACTATTTTCTCTAAGACCTTGACAATGATTTCTGATATGTTAATCGGTCGGTAATTTACTACAGCAGTCTTGGAACCACCTTTATGCAGTGGAACTATTTTCCCCTCTTTCCACCCGCTCGGGACTAACCCAGACCCGAGACTCAAATTAAACAAAATGGTCAAGGGTACTGACAATTCTTTAGCTGCTTCTCGTACAACACGAGCTGGTATACCATCCAATCCCACAGATGTATTGACATTGAGGTTATGCAATAGACTACTCACCTCCACTTCATTAACCACAATTCCCGTATAATCTACTGGTTTATTCGTTTCTGCAATGTCACCTGGATGATATACTTTTGCAAAGTGCTCACTCAGTAACTCAACTATCTCAACTGATTCAGTTACCTCCCTACCATCGGCATTCTTTAAAATCATTCTGCCATGTACATTTTTCCTTTTACTTGCTACATATCTAAAAAACTGTTTAGGATTCTCTTTAGCCTGCATGGCCAATGTTCTTTTGTAATCCTTTTTTGCTTTTCTTACCACACTCGTCACCCTTCTGGCCTGTGCTTTATACCGTTCATGTGCCCGCTGGTCACCCTTCTCCTTAAATTCCCTCCATAGTTGTTTCTTTTTTTGCAACTCAAGCTTAATGGTGTTATTCATCCATTTAACCCCTACTTGATTTATTATTCGGACTCTAGGTATACAGTCAGCCATTGCTTCATGCAAGCACTTCTTAACTACCTCCCATGCACTATCAACTTCTAGTCCTTGCAGTTGTACATGCCATGGCACTGAACCAATCAAACTCCTAAGCTTGTCATACTTTCCAGCCCGATAATTCCACATGTACCCTGTCTTAATTGAAAATTCTACACCTTTAGCCACCTCCCAAGTTAAGACCCTATGATCACTCTCACCGATTGGTGGCAATGTGCTCATATTTGTTACAGCCAAATCCTCAGATGTAATTACTAGGTCAAGCACTCTCTGACCCCTAGTATTTTCCATTACATGCTGTTCCAGATAGTTATCCCTTAATAACCGCATAAAATCCAGTTCCTTCCTCCCGTGTGTCCTCTCCTCACTCCAATCAATGCGACCATAGTTGAAATCTCCCATACTAATCACCCTCCTTCCACCCATTTCTTCTATTTGCTTGTGCATACTGTCACCACCATCTTTTCCATCACCTGGTCTATAGCAGCACCCAATTGTATATTTAGTTCTGCTAGCCACAATCTTACACCAAATGGCCTCAAATGTGCTCTTTTCTCTATCCTGCAGTTCAACTTCTATTCTCCTTTGCTGGAGCTCATCAGCTATCATCAACAATACTCCTCCCCCCATTTTATTCTCTCTGTCATTCCTGAACACACTATACCCATCACATTCAATCCCACTAGTTATATCATCTACAGTCAGCCATGTTTCACTAATACCTATAACCTGTGGTCTGGAAGTGCCAATCATGGCCAAAAACTCTTCCTTCTTGTTCCTAATACTCCTAGTATTAGTGTACATGAATTTAAGACCCCCATTAGCCCCAACCCTACCTTGATGCCTTATATTAACTATCCCACTCAGATTTGTTGTCCTTATTTGCTCTGGCATATTATATTCATTCTTACATTCAACTGCCTCCATAAGGACTGTATCTCTACTCCCCCCCCCTTAACAAATCTAGTTTCCCTGAATTTGCACATCCACTACATTCAGCAACACTTTCTCAAGTCTTCTTACACCGTAACCATTCAACTGCAAGCCATCCATCTTATATAGATCCTTTCACCCATCAAACTCACTCCACACATCCACAAATTCCACACCACTGGTCATACATAACCCACGCATAAAGTCATTTGCAATTATTGCCCTCCTTTTAAACATTTCACTGTCATACCGTGGCAAAAGACTAATCATTCTAACTCTCTCACTCTTTTCTTTTGCTACCTCAAACAATTAATTCAGGTCTTCTATCATTTCCATTTTATCTCCTTTCAAATCATTCGTACCTGCCACAACAATCATTTCTTTCACCCTTTCCTTTTGCTCTCTAATAGACGCAGTTACGTCCTTTATGGTCGCACCAGGATGGTACGATTTTGTCAAATCCTCTACTAACACACCTCGTACTAACGAGTCTCCATACAGCACTCTATCCTTCATTTTGTTCATGTTCACATTCATACGTCTATTTCTCCTGTCATACCTTTTATTATTGGTTGGTTCATTCAGTCTACTTTTGTTCATGCACTCTAGCTGCTGTTTTGCTCTTTCTATCGCACTATTCAACAACGCGATCTCACTCAATGCATCTATCTCATCTTTTTTGTTCTCTGAGAAACCATTTATACTATCATTCACACTTTCTACATTCACACTCTCACAATTTTCATGTACAACCTTGCCGTTTCTTGTCATATCCCTGTTTCCTTCATTCTGAAGGTTGACAAAAATATCACACTCACGATCCGAAATACACTTCAATTCCGCATTCTCCCTACATTTTCTACACACATTCAATCCTTTATTATCATCTAACCACACTCCGACCGCACTCCGCAAAGCGTACATTTCACAGCTAGTACACTGACTCATTTCTTTTATGCTACCGTTCTTTGATAACGATGGCGAACCTTCATTACTGGCCGCCATTTTCCTTCGCACAGGTGCCATTACTTACAGGGTGTTCGGGATAAATTTGACAGTTTCGTAAGGAAAAAGAAAATCTTCTTTGTATCTATTAAATTTAATGAATTGACAAAAAAACATTACAGGCAGAGTTAATTACAATACTATCAACAAGATTTACTCAAAATAACCACCATTAGCATCGATCACAGCTTCAATTCTGCTTCGGAACCTCGAACAAGCTAATGCTACAGTCTCCCTGGGAAGGGCCGCAAAAACTGTTTTAATTTTATCCATTAACTGGGCTTTTGTATTACTGGAAGTGCGATTGGTGTCTTTTTCAACTGCGCCCCATACAAAATAATCCATGGGGTTAAGGTCTGGGGAGTTTGGAGGCCAAACATTTGGACTGGTGAAGTCGTAGAAATTTTCAGACAACCATTTTTGACTTTTCCCAGAGGTGTGGCAAGGGGCCGAATCCTGCTGCCATACATACGGCCTACCATTGGCTACCCTTGTTATCCAGGGCTTGACTACAGTTAGCAACTCCACGAACAAAGCCCGAATTCCAATGCCAGGGTTCTTCAACACCTGTTCCTGCAGATTTGCGAGGAATTCTGCTGTACGAACGCAATCAGATCGTCTGCTAGGGATCTTTCTTCTTGCTACATCCTCGTAGTCACCATTGCAAGTCTCTAGTTCATGCCTGATTGTTTTTACTGTATTCAGGGAGCATTGGGCAGCAGTCGTAATATCCTTATTTTGATGGCGGGCACGAATCATCATGATACAAGTTATTCTCTTCCATGATTCAGGTGGGTTCCAGCTATCCATCCTTTCTGACATCTTGTATATGAATGAAGAAGGGTCCAAACTTTTAAATGAAGAGAAGTGTGTGTTAATACATGTAACTTACGGAAAAATATAATTAATTATAAATATGTCAAATTTATCCCGAACACCCTGTATCTGTGACGTGTTTTGTCAAATTATACCCTAATCTTTAATAATTATTCAATTAATAAATAAGAGGAAAAAAAGTACAAACATCAGAACATTTAAGTACTAAATATAATTAAATAAAATGAAATATAACTAAATACAGTAACTTAGCTTCGTTTTGTCTTCCACCGTTACGCGTTCGATTCCGACGGTACCAAAATATATTATATCGCGACAGCAACTGACTTCCAAAAAACAACCACTGAAGTACACTCGTATTCAGAGAAACAATTTAGCACTCAAAAACGTAGAAAAACGGGGGAAAAAGCGGACTATTCACCGATTAAAAATCACTTTCTTCTGCACAGCTCAAATTTACCGCCACATGCTACCAAAATCTTTTCCGAATTAAAATTCATTTTTTTTATGTTGTGCCGTGTCTTCTATTTCTATACTACTTAAGAATAAGCAGTCATATAAGGTGGGAATATCCTATAGCTCCCAGGAATCACGGCCGCTATGAACACAAGGCGAATGAATTAGTGCTCGGGCGGACAGAGCGCTAATTCGATTGCCCGAACTAGACCAGAGGAGATCACGGATTTCATGTATTGGCGATCACTGCAGATGCTCAGTCATAGGTCGTATGCAATGCGTAGTGTCTATTCTCAAATCGTCTGCTCAACTCCCGCCCCCCTCAAAAAAAAAAAAAAAAATTAATCCCTGAGTGCGCCACTGAAGTAATTTATGTAATAATGGCAACAATGACCAAATTAAAAGGATACAAAATTAACAATTCTTAAATGCCAATCACAAATAGCATTTTTTTTTACTTCGTTTCTTTTCCCGTTATTTAAAAACAAATCAGAATGAAAAACAATTCTCAGGCTATCGCACATGTGACCCATTGATTCTGCAAGTTGTAAAAAAGTCGGATTATCCTACTTGCCAAGTCACTTCCACTAAAGAGATACTGAAGCTGTTAATGGCGTATTTAAATGCGGAGGCAGATTAAAAAATAATAATATCAGTAAATTTGTCGAAAGCACTCACAGGGAAGATATAAATTAAAAGAGATTTAAGAGATGTTAATAGTATGAATGAATTAAAATCTAGAGAAATATATAAATATGCAACCATCCGAGGATATAAACTAAAATAATGAACTATACAACTGCAAAATTATAATTATAGATTACGGACTTGTATTGATATTTTTTTATCTTTATCCCACACACGAGAGGTACGAGAACCAACAGCGCATCAGTGCGTGTGTGAGGTGTAGATGAGGGCTGAGAAAGAAGAAACTTATTGAAATTCTTCTTGAAGAGCTGTAGGCTGAAATTGTTGGGAAATACATCATGGGGAAGACTGTTCCAGAGGATAAAGATAGATGGAATAAATGAGGAAGAGTAGAAGCACGTTCCGTTAATTTGCAGTTGTAATATAAAGGGTTGTTGGGCAGCTACTCTTGTTTTAATAGGCCTAACAGCGAGTGCAGGAATCATGTTTGGCAATTCACTGGAGCAGTGACCATGAAAGTAAAAGAGCTGGAACATTGAGTATGTGAGATAGAGGTTGATGTGAATCTGCGAAGCAAGGGTCATGTGTGAGTCCAATTACTGTCCTCTGGACAGCATCAAGAATTTTTAACGAGGTTTTAGGTGCACCACCCCAAATGTGTGTGTACACTATTCTAAGGATGTACAGATTTGGGATTTATATAGGGTTAGTAGCTGGGTTGGAGTAATATAGCTTCTTGAGCGGAAAAGAATGCTTAGTTTATTCGACACTCAGGAAGCTATTGATGTGTTTGTGCTGAGAGAGAGAGAGAGAGAGAGAGAGAGAGAGAGAGAGAGAGAGAGAGAGAGGTTGAAGGTAAATGTCAGTCCAAGGAGAGAGAGTGTTCGTCTGCAACCAGTGCCTTAATCTCTGGTTGCAGATGATCATGATGTAAAGGACGTCTGGAAAGTACATAATTTATCAGAGGAGCATGATGAGTTGGGGTGCTATCGTCAGCAAAGCTACGGATAGGATTTTTAGTCATTTAAAATAGGTCATCTCGTATAACAGAAAGAGGGTGGATGAAAGAACAGAGCCCTCAGGCCTCCTGCATTTACGCATCCCATATTTATTTTTATTGACCCCGTACACTAGTGGGCGCCTCGTTAGCTTAATTAGTATAGACCTGAAGAGACCTGGGTTGCATTCCCGTCCATGACGTGAGGAACCTTTACCTGATCTCTTTCGACTAAAGGTGTGTTAGCTGGTTTCATACAGCTGTAGAGGGTTTTCAACATTAAGCATCCCATATTTATTTTTATTGACCCTGTACACTAAGGAACGCCTACTTAGCTTAATCAGTATAAAACAGAAAAGACCTGCGTTGCATTCCCGTCCATGACGTGAGGAACCTTTACCTGGTCTCTTTCGACGCAATGTGAGTTAGCCAATCTCATATAGATGTAGATGGTTTATCAGGAAATTTGGTTTTTTTTTCATCTCTGAAAACAGGCAAACCGGCCCCGTGAACGCACACACAATCTACAAATATAAATACATTTCTCTCCAACGTCAGGCTCTGGGACAAGCCCGTAGGAATCACTTAAATCGCATCATGTAAAATAGCTGACTCTGCACGAAGCACAGCATATAACGCGAGGAATAAGAAAGGAAAGAAAGGCAGAAGGATCCCGTACACCAGAGATCACAAAACGGATAACATAACAGGCAGTGTAATGGGGGGGAGGATTAAGTGGTGAAGGAAAAAGAAGGAATTTGTTGACATGTTTCTTTCTTCTTCTACTTTTTTTCTTTTTTTTTTTTTTTTTGCAATTCTACCATTCTATTAATTTGGAAAATATATATATTGAAGAATTCTCAAAAGAATAGACCTAGATAGAATGAAGGAAGAAGATAAACTCGATCCTGCTGGTGTTCTTACGTGATTAGGAGAAAACGAAGGAATAATAGTTGCTGAAAATTTATTTTTCACTTGTTTAGACGATAATAAATTTAGTTTAATCGTTTATCCAAGTGTGAGCAAACAAAGTTTGCGCCTGAAAATCTCGTCAGGGCTAAATATGGTGCTGTTCTACCTTACCGTGGTAGTTAGTACAACACCAGTGGGTGTCTTCAGTTATTATAGGCCAACCAAGTGAAAAATAAACTTTCAACATCTTTCTCTAAATCCAGAGTAATTTAATAAAAAAAGGTGGCACACCTTTTGGCAATTCCTATGGGTAAAGATGACCTCACTATTGCTTCTGCCCGGTATCTCCAACTCTGGGCCAGGATCCCACCGAAGAGACGTCAATGAAGGTCGAAACTAGTCTGGGTTGGTGGCCAATCCCTTAATGCATAACATTATACATATATGCAAGGACATGTGTTTTGCCTCATTGGAGAGATGTGAGATACTGGGATAGGAGAATGGGAAGCTTGCCCCACCTTTGCTACGAGTTGCCTGCTGTTGTACTACCTACCCCGGTAAGGTAGTACAACACCATATTCTGTCCTGAAGATATTCTCAGATGAAAACTTTGTTTGCTCACACTTGGATAAAGGATTAAACTAAATTTATTATATAATAATAGTTGCCATGATCAGTAGAACAGCGCCAATGAAATTATCTACAAAAAAAGGCATTGTGTGTGTGTGTGAGAGAAAGAGAGAGAGAGAGAGAGAGAGAAAGTTATTGAAGGAAGTCTATCTCAGAAGGGTTATCTTTTAATCGAATTGTTCTTTGTGTATATAATCGAAAATCTTGAGGAAGTTTTGGTTGCGCCACTCTGAACGCGACAACAATATTCCAAGATCGGCTAATTTTGTACCCATAAAGCATCGAGCAGGTCTTTTGAACAAAACTAAGCTAATTTTGTTGAGTTTACGAATGTGATGTGTTCTGCGAGGGACCTAAATGTGTTTACGTTTTGTGACTTCTGGTGTACGGGGTCCTTCTTACTCTCGTTTCATCCCACTTTGTGCAGCAGGGTCCGCTCTTTTACATAATGCGACGTTAAACGATCCCAACCGACTTCTCGCACAGCCTGACGTTGGAGGGGAATGTATATTTATGTCTGTAGATTCTGTGTGTGTGTGTGTGTGTGTGTGTGTGTGTGTGTGTGTGTGTGTGTGTGTGTGTGTGTGTGTGTGTGTGTGTGTGTGTGTGTGTGTGTGTGTGTGTGTGTGTGTGTGTGTGTGTGTGTGTGTGTCCATGGAGCTTCAAAACCGGGTTTCCGTTAAGTTCTTTCGAACCGAAAGCTATTACTGGCGGAGCGACGCAGGCTCCCCTTGGACAATAAAAATAAATGTGATATTAAAATACTAAAATCAATGGGGATGCATATTGCGCACTGGAATTAAGTTAATATGTTTCAAAATAAATAATTGTTGGAATGCTTGGAAGCATACTGATGTCTGCTGAATTATTTGAAAAAAAAAAAAAAAACTCAACTATCCTGAATGGGTAATAATTCTACCAACTTGGAATTAGACACGTTCAAATGAATTCCCTAATAAAAATTCTTTGCGTTGCATCTGAGAATTCAGGTCTTTTATTATCCAACCAGCAGATGTCTCATCGTACTTCTGTCTGCATACAGAGCACCCAGTATTTGAAACAGAAGGAATAATCTGCTCGAGTAGGACACCAGATGTCACTGATCAGCTGGTTTGGATCATTTTTGTATTGAGGATGACAAACTCTAATTATAAGTTTGTGTTACTTTTGTGCATTGTGATCGGCGTTAGCCAATCAAACGAAAGAACGTAGAAGAACACACGTGTTACAATAAAAACGAGAGTAAACGTTCGCCCACATCATTTAATTCACGGCACATAAACCAAAAACGTGCAATCACGTTTTAATCCAGATGAAGTTCACCGTTTCCATTTGTTCATTTCGTGATTCGGGTCTTTTTGAGATAAAAATGAGGACGAAATTCATTTGTTCTAGTTTTTCTATTATAAAAGGATGGGATTCTCCTCAAAACGGAATAAACTCTTGTTCAACAAGTCCATCCTGATTTTGATTCGAGTTGAAGAGAAGATTTTTGACATGGCCAAGTTCATCGTAAGTAACACGAAACCCTTTCGTTAACATATTACTAATTTTCGAATGTGGAATTTTTAAATCATTTAACTTCTGTTCATTAGCGAGACTTTTTATTAGCAATAAGGAATTGATTCTTAAGCGTGGCTGTTTTTCCCTGGTGCTTTTCATTTCTACATGAGCTTTAAAGCGCTCATTCTCTTCTAGAGTGCTTATCGACTGCACTACAGGGAAATAGTACGGGCGCCCCCATTTATGCAGTTTATTCCTCATTCTGGTATAATGGTTTGTTACATAACATTACTTAAATTTTCACTGGCCGCCACTGGTTTTGTATTCGGTTTTTCTTTCTGAAGGGAAGATATGATAGTATAAGATAAATAGGATTCTAACTTCCTCTTTACGAGTTACACGCAAGATAAGGAGGCTGTCTGCTGGCATTGCCATCCTAATATTCCGTCTCTTGACCTCTTCACCTAACCCTTTAAACTTAAGTCCTATTTCTAATGTTTATCATGCAATATAACAGATGATTAAACTATTTTCCCTCGTGATTTTTCTAGAGATTTTATTTTCTCTCGAGAGCTAATGGAATGGTCCAATGAAAAGATGGTTAATGGAATATTTAATTCCATTAGCCATCTCTTCATTGGACATTATCAGATGCCGTATGATCACTCCTATCTTTGGCGATTTCTATACCAATCCTCCCTAGGTCCTGTCGTCTGCTTATCTGGAGGCTCCAAATCTCAGTATATCAGTCCCTCCATCCATCCATCCATCCATCCATCCATCCATCCATCCATCCATCCATCCATCCATCCATCCATCCCATTGATGGCCCACCCGTGCCCAGGAACGTTAACCTCTATTACTGTTTGAGAAAGCCTCCTGTCATCCAGTCAATGTGTCAAAGTATTTCAACTTTCTTCTGTCAACATCCTTAAATTTCTACTGATCCTTTCTACCACCCATGCATTTTTTCTGTTTTCACTATATGATATCGTCAACAATTCTCTAACACCATCTCAAAAGCAATTATCCTTTACCTCTCAGATTTCTTTAGAGTCTAATTCTCACATCCATAAGTGGCTGTTATAAAAACAGCTGAATCTAGAATCCCCAAATACGTTCCTGTGGAAATAGATCCATCCTTTCAGATTTTAGATGATAATCTACTTGGAAATCATGCTGCTGAAGCTGTTATTGTGATATTAAACGGATTGTTTTATTATTTAACTTATTAAAATTTATGGTTGAATAAATGCTACATATGGTTAAAACAAACAAACAAAAAAGCTATTTACTTCGAAAATACATATTACAAAATAAAAAAGAAATAAAGAATGAAAGGATATGCGTTTCTTGTAATAGAAGACATATTACAGTTTGATTTACTTAGAGCTTAATATTGCTTTCTAAAACACTCTGGATGAGACCAGTTGGGTTCCGTTCTTTGTTGAATTAATAAAACTTTCCTCTTTCCTTGCGATGGTATTATTCAAAAAAGAGTCTGTTACACAGCGTTTAGCTTAATCTTCACATAAGGTTTCATTCCAACTCAGTGATATGAGATGCTATTATTTTCGTACGTTTTCTTAGAAGTGATAGAAGATTGTTTAATGAACGATAGCTGAAAATAGTAATTATGTTTCATGATATCTGCACTGGAGATTCTAAAAATATTCGTGGTTGTGTGTGTGTAATTTTTCATGTGCTTGAAGTCCAGAATTACATGTGATAATTATTTTGTTTGCACGACAAGCAATATATGTAATACGTCTGAAGTGCTGTAGAAGAAACAATCCCATTCTCTCAGTCAGAATTTGTGGAGCATAGCTGGAACATGCAAAATATCATGTCACTGTATGTTTGTATCTGGTCTGATACACTGTGTTTTACAAGAGATCCCATTGAAATCTTATTAGTGTGTAGGTAATCAGAAAAGATGAAAATCTGTATATGAATGCATATGCCTGCATCAACAATAAGTGGTATATTTCTGGAAATTGCAAAGTAAAAGTGGTACACAGGGGTCAGAAGACACAAGCCAATATGGGAATTCGTTACAGTGTCTAGTAGTAATCTGGATTACTTCTAATTATAAAATAGGATTTTATAATGGTTGTTTGGACCTTTTTAACTGCGAGTTTCTCAGTACTAGGCTTTGGATGGATTTTACCACTGCAATGCCTGGGTTATGAGGTCTGCCATGACCTCAATCCTGTCCAGTTCCATTCAGGATAAAAATTACTAGAACTATTGGAAATAGTTGCTCTGTGCATAGCTGATTGGGATGATCCAGTCAGAGTGTGGTAAGATCTATACTTTTGTAGTTGATGGTGCATTGACCACCTCCTACAAATTGCGGAGAATTGCGAACATCGAGTTTATTTTGGAGATTTCTTTCAGAATGCCTGCAAGAGGGTTTGTATAAACATCTTTCACTTGAAGGATTTTGGAGCAAAATGAGTGATGATTCTGAAGTAGTGTGTGAAGTAATTTATATTTTTAAACGGAACAGCTAAACTTTGGTTTTCTTTCTTATTGAGTAAATTTCTGTATTACGTTCAGGAAATATTTCTTGTTGTTGAGAAATAAATTATCTTAATACAATGTTAAGATTGATCTTGTTACAGAGAAGTATTGTCATACGTTTTCATTGCTTCATATTTTGACATAATCCGGCATATACTGAAATGACGATTTGTAATGTTGCAGATCTTCGTGGCTTGTTTCATGGGCATCGTTATGCTCACTGAACAATGTCAACGTGATGCAGAAAAGAGTTGTAAGGGAAAGAAAGGACAGCTTTTGAAATGGAATGATGGAAAAAAACCCTGCTGCGTCTGTGTTATATCTTCAGGTACGTTTTTTTGTCCTTGTAAAACGTAACATTATATATTCATACAAAAAACCGCTAAACCGAAGGAAAACCTTTTCTCTCATCCCTTTCTCTTTGGCCATGATAAATATTTATTTCATGATGTACAGTATGTTATACACAGAAATCTATACTTAAAGTTTTCCTAGGAATTTATTAGTGAGAAAGTGAGATCTGGTGGATTTTCCTTCCCAGTAAATAAAATCTTATTATCAGTATCCTTAAACTCGGGTATACTCATCCCCCTCAAAATCAGTCTTGAGATTAACACTTAACTGAAAGTTTTTGAAAGAAATAAATGTCTCATGAAACATTATTTGCTGAAAATATCTTAACAATTTGCATTTTTTTAGTTGCAGGAGAAAAGTGCAGTCCTCCTAAACTTGAGGGTAATTTAAGAGTTGGTTATGTATGTTGTAAAGGGTTCAAGTGCAATCGTGGCGTATGTGAAAAAATTGAATAAAAGCCAAAAGATAAATAAACAGACTTCCTGTTTGGACTAGGGTTAAATAACCCTACATTTATTCTTATATCAATTAAAATATTGAATTATGTTAAACTGATAAATGTTAATAAACTGATAAACTGAAAACGTCTTTCTTATATGGTTTTTCCCAATTACAAATCTCCCTCATTTCTTGGTGACCGGAAAATAAATCAGATCGAAAAAACGATGCTAACTGAGTGAATTTTATGGACTGATGATTAAGGTAACTGAATAGAGAAGAACAACATCGAAAAAAAAAGTCGACTCTTCCAAATATCCTGCATATACTGTAGAAACAGCTCCATAAATAGAACTTAATCGATTATTTTTTAACTTTTCAAAATGCAAGAAACAAAAGTAATAAATAATATTCAGCAACAACAGATGTAATAACTACTTTAATCAATCTGACGGAATATGTTCGGATAAAATATTAATGCGACACATTCAGAAATGGAGTTTTTCTTATATTATGTTATAATATTATATAAATATGCACTGAATTTTTATCATAATTTCTTTTTTGAATCTCGACTACAACAGGAATTTCATGTCATGAATCCTTGTGTATCTGGGGACATTCCAAGCTAACAGGAAGGATGAGGATTGGACTCTGAATTCCATATTCTCGGATTTATCGCATTTATAAGATGTAGAACATTTATTTACTCTGATGGGAAAGCTACCGAAGTAAACATGCGATGTGATTCTGCGCACACAGATGGTATTCCAACACCCTCTGTCTTCGGTCTCGGTGACATATACGGCGATGACAGCATTTTTATTTTTTTCCGGAAATACTGATTTTTCATCCCTCAACACACACACACACACACACACACACACACACACACACACACACACACACACACACACACACACACACACACACACACACACACACACACACACACACACACACATTCAAAGCCGTAATACGGTAGCCTCATAGCATAGCATAGCTTCGGTTTCATCGGTATAATTCAACATAACAGCAAATCGATTCAAGTCGAATTTACTAAGTAATACTTATAGATAAAGCCTGATCACCAATCCGGCATTGATAGTTGTTCCTTTAGAACAACTATCAATTAGAGATAACTGTAAGTAAATCCACAAGATTGTTGTTTTTGCTTTAATAATTGACAAAAAAAATGAAATATATTGCCCGTTCTAGATGATATATCTTCCCCAAAAAGACGATCCTCTGTCCCAAAAATAAATGCATCCTGAATAAAGTACTACTAATAAATGCTTCAGTAACCATTTCCGCTACTAACGGAAATTGCCAAGTCTGTGCCAGCAAACAAGACAACCGACACCTCCCGCGTAGTCATAGAAAAATATGACTGCGCCCATTTACGAATGCTCATTATCTGATGAAAGAAGCAACTGTCTCGAAGAAATTGCACACACAAAAAAAACCTCATGCTGTTCTGCATGCAGACAGCCTCTATATGATATGAAGATGAAGAACAGTTTACTGACTTCGGTAGTAAAGAAAATTTATTTCGAAGCTCCATATACCTGATCATGAAGACTCAGAAGATAAAGGAGCTGGGATTAAACTTCCTTCTCCTGAGGATGCTTTAATCACTAAACAAATGCTGCCATTCAATTATACTAATGAATAAAATCATTATGGCCACTTATCATGTTTCAGGCCAACCACACTGCATCTTTGGCGCGAAACAGATCGCTGGTGGCGATATCCTGGTATGGGGATTGTTGTAATGGATATCGATGGGTCCACTCATCCCCAGTGAACACACCTTGACCGATAATTCTTCCCTGGGCATTGTTTCGACAGGGTATTGCCCTACATGGTGACCATCTTCCTGGAAGAGTTCGGATCCAAATATATCTGAGCTCTTCAAGCAAAACCACATAGGAAAACACTCGTATTGTGCAAACGCTGTTCGAAAAGCATATCGAAGTAATCGGTATTCTCATCTAATCTATTAATTCAACTGGACTGTATCTCATCGATCGCTTGTGAGATCATGTAGAACGTAGCATACCCCAGTCGACGCCAGAGTCTCGCTCGATATCTGACCACACCTCCGGGTTGTTATTCATCAAGTTGGTCCAGAATACCTCCGCATGCCTCTTCTCGTTTATTGGAGTCAGTGTCTAAATGAGTGCCACAGGAGATTCACGGGCAAAGGATGCCCAACAGGATGGTAGGTAAGTGGTCATAAGCTTTTACATCATGAGTGTATTTGGTCGTTAAACATATACAAAGTACTTGATTCTCCTTGAAAGATAACATCAGCTTTTGTGTAACACATAAAATTCTCTGAGCGTATTTAACAGTTCCAGGTCAAGATTTAAATGCAAAAAGAATACAGAATTGATCAAGAGGTATACGCATATATATTACTTAATTAGTAGACTGGAAACATAATTCCAGCCCCAATATCGACCAATGCTGACCTGATTGGCCGAGTGGGTTAGGTAGATGATGGGCGGTAGATGGCATTGGTGTAGATGATGATGGTAGTTCCGGTTGGTGGAGACAGAGAGTTGTAGAGTTAGTGCTCTTCCTCGATGAGTCTTTGGACTCCCTGGAGGTGTCATATAATAATAATAATTATAATTGTTATTGTTTAGTTAAATGTTAAACCTGGATCTGTTAAATGCGCTCAGAGAGTTTTATGTGTTGCACAAAAGCTGTTGTTATCTTACAAGGAGAACCTCGATGAGTCATCGAGGGAGGGCACCTGCTCTACAAGTCTGTCTCCGCTGCTCAATACACCAACTGACCGCAACTACACCAACGCCATCTACCTCCGACCACCAAAACTAGTATTTCCAAAGACAATCACAAATATTCATGCCCACGTCGGATTCGAACCAGCAGCCTTTGGGCTGGAGAGAAGATGCGCTTACCACTCGGCCAGCCAGGCTAGCCAATTTCAACCAATAATAATAAAGGCATACAATTTAATCTGAATGGATACATTATTGGATACATACAAGATCCGTTTTGAAATTTGAAAGCAAAGTTAAAATTAAGCTAAGGTGCGTGTGTGTGTGACGATAGTTTGGCTACATTGTTTATTCCTTCAACCCGCGTTGCAGAAACAGCCTAGATGACTGCGCCACATGGTGGTCGTTAACATGTTAATATTATTAAAAGAAATAGGTTTTTATCTTTAAGTAAGAAATTTTTCTAATAAAGTTAAAAAAGATGAGTAGATAAAAAAAGTAGATATGCCAAAGGATGAAAAGTTTGGGCATTTTTCAAGGCAGCAGCAAATTCAGAAGCATTAGGAGTTGAACAAATGTGTCACATAAAGACTCCAACGATAATAAAGCATATTAACTATTTTTATTAAACTTGTCATTATTTTACAGAATGATATTCATATGCAAGACGGTAATGCTTCTCAAAAAATCAAAACCATTGATATTATTTCTGGAAACTATTAGTGCAAATTGTTGCTGAAGTGGATACTGTTGCTGTGGGTGCTGTGAAGTGGATGGTTAGAAATCATTTGAGGACTTTCAACCTAATTGTACGATGACGATGTTCTTGCTATAAGAAAAGGCAATTTTTGAAGAAAATGAAGCCTTCGTTGTCACTTCTACCATTACACAAATTTAATCTGTACTTCTTGGAGAATTATCTTTTCTGCAACCGACCCTGCAATCCTTGGTATTTTTATCTGGAATGCCCTGTTAATAGCAGGGCATTCTGAAGAAGAATCCTCGACATTGTCTTGCATCATCAACAAATTCTGTCAGTAACTACCTCTTCTTTACCATGAAAACAGTAATATACAACTTTCACTTACGACATGCACACCACAGAAGACAGAGCTGCACCTCCACTGTCATAGCTAACCATTTGCTTGAAGTAAGTAGTCATAACCATTTGAAACCTTTCTTCTATATTTATTCAGCTGTGATTTCATAATAAGGCAGCAATGCATTTTACAAACAGCGATGTATACATATTGGCCAGTGAATTCGAAATATTTATGCAGATGTATGTAAACGTTATTTACACAGCGTATGTACAAAATACTTGGTCACCTGCGTCACCATGTGATCTAGACAGCTATCTAAGAATACTAATGGTAGTCATCGACAATAGTGTTGAAGACAATGGGCAAAACAGAGGATCTTTCGGAGTTAGATAAATGGCCTGTAATGCAAGTCTGGCTGGAACCACGATTTTGAAAACAGCAGAGATGACTGGTTTATCAAAAGGTGAGATATCCCTGCTGTTTAATCAGTGGAAAAACAACTCATTTCTTGTCTAAGAGAGGCATAACTAAGACAGTCTGTCAAGAACGAGATTGGCGTCTTTTGAGAATTACAGACAAACAGAACTTCCTCTGTGCTGCAATGACCGAAGCGTTTAATGAAGGCAGTTTACAACCCATATCTCACTGAACTATGCGCAAGGAATCAAAACTTCGGAGAAGTTTAAGGTGTCATCGTGTGACATTTTATAGGCGTCTGATCGTGTTTGGCATAAGGGATTTCATAAACTTCCGTGCATTTTTTATTCTTTGTTTTGACTGCCTGTCCATCATTGCATGTGATCGCTGGCTGTCCACCTTTTAAAGACGATGTTTCAGCAAACCCTTCGAGCACCGCAATTTCTTGTAATTCTCATTAAATACAATTTTCTTCAATTTCCGTTTGGTATGGCTTCGAATAATTCCTTACCGATTGACCTATTTTAGGTGCATATCACAATACCATACTTCTGTCCATCTGTTTGACTGTTGCCAGTTCCATGCTAGCTGGACGAGTTATACTGAAATTATGTAAACTGAATTTGATAAGAAATTATATTCGTGTTTAATATTTTACCTGAATTGTACGCAAAAATAGTTCGTGCGTGAAGTCTCTTCACGGCTAGACTACTTGCACGTGGTAACTATTGACTTCACATGAATTGACTCGTATCCCATAATGCAAAAGCATTATGGAAAGGACCACTTCCCAGACCGATGTCGACCTTTATTGAGCTCTCATCAATGAGAGCCTTATTCAGGAAATACCAAGGTTGAATTAATGAGAAGTCGCATTGTGTATTCCCATACATAGTAGTAAAAAAATTGTATCACCTAATTACTATAACTATCTTCATACACGGTATTTTAATAATAAGCTGATACTCCATTTTGCAGCTTTTATATGCAAAAATATCCGACTTCTGCATCAATTTAATCTTGGTATCTTAATGGATATCTTCCTGCTGATAATAGGACTTCAATAAAGGACGAAATCGGTTTGGACAGTAGTCCTCTCAAGGTTTTCGCATTATAGAATACTTAGAATCAATTGATAATTGATGAATAGTGTCAATAATAGTCAATAATAATTACTACGAACAAGTAGTCTAGTCGTGAAGATGCTTCACCAGCAAACTTCATTTGCACATTTTAGTAAAGCATTAAGAAATAATACAATTTCTTGTCAAATTTAATTTCTTTTTATCCAAGTGAAAAAAAAACTTAGTACAATGAGATTACGTATTTTTATTCTCTGTATTTTGTCATCTCATTCTTGGTTTAAATGGCGTTAATGTACCGGACCGAAATTCGAAGGCATGAAGGAGGTGTAAATCGCCAGGGTGAAATACGCTCTTATCGATGACACTCTTGAAACAGTTCCATACTTCCTTATTATGCACATCGTCTTCCACTTTCTATTTCATACCGCTGCATTCAATGTAAGTTCTCAATTCTATGAACGGGCTATGGCAATATATAGAGATAATCACCTAGCGTTATTCGAAGTGTCTGAAAATCGGGTCGAATCCTAAATTATTTTATGAACAGCCTCGGTGGTATTTCCTCCACATTCCTCTAATTGATTGAAGATAAAGGCAATCCGGAATACATCGAACCATTGAAAGGAGAAAGCCATCTTTTATTACGTATTCCTGTACACCTACTCAAGATTTAATTGTTATGCTTGTGCTCTGCGGAATTAAGTAAAAAAACAATGAAATGTGTGAACAAACAAGAAGTCATAATTTCTTTAATTCCGTATATTCTATTATTCTTATTTAAACAAACCACAAACAGAGAAATTATTTATTCCTTTTATAAAAGTGCGTTTAATTTATTTCTACGCTAAATTCGAACAGCTTTTGCCAAGAGCGACTTTTATATTATTTGAAATGGAAAACAGCAGTCATTTGAAACTGTAGAGATATTCGCAAATCTCTTATTAAATTCCTCGGTGTTTATAAGGTGAACAGCGCTAGCGTATTAGCGTTGCTATCAATGGCCGTAGCTAGCAGTTGGAAAGTAACAAGAGTTCTGTTTCATGGCTAATTTCCCGAAGCTATAAAAAATGAAGCATTTATTCCTGTCAACAACATGTTTACTGGGAATATTTCATCGCGTGCTTGAATCAGACAACAAAAGGTTACAGAGTTAAAATTAGAATGCAATTTTCCATCCCTTCATGTTGCTTAGCTATTACACTAGTTTAATTTAATAATTTCCTTCCATATTGTTTGCATTTATCCAAGTACGACTTGAACGGTTGACCCATGCATTTAAATGCAAATCATCGCAAACAGGAATGTTACTGTTCACGTCAACAATCAACTAATTTTTAAGGTAAAAATGAAAGAATTGTTCAAGCTAAAATAAAATAACTGAAGGTAACAATAAACTAATCGTTACCATAACAATCAAGTAATTGTGAACGTAACAATGAACTTATTGTTAACATACCGATGAACCTATTGTTAACCATGAACTAATTGTTTAATGTAACAAACGAACCTATTGTTAACTTAACAATGCTTA
This sequence comes from Typopeltis vanoorti, assembly GCF_054136105.1. Taxonomy (NCBI): domain Eukaryota; kingdom Metazoa; phylum Arthropoda; class Arachnida; order Uropygi; family Thelyphonidae; genus Typopeltis; species Typopeltis vanoorti. Next base: position 108,469,763 of record NC_143561.1, read on the forward strand.
ATTGTAACATCAATAATTAACCAATTGTTGATGAGCATATTGCTAACTGCAACACTTAACTGATTGTTGGCATAACTGTTAATATAACAATGAGCCGATTGTTAACGTAACAATGAACTAATTACGTTAACAATTAGAATAACATCAACAATCAGCTGATTGTTGTCATAATTGTTGATATGATAATAGACCTATTATTAACATAACGATGAACATATTGTTAAGGTAACAATGCATTAATTGTTAACATCAACAATTAACTGATTGTTGACACAATTGTTAACGTAACAATTAACTGATTGTTGACACAATTGTTAACGTAACAATTAACTGATTGTTGATACAATTGTTAACGTAACAATGTTCTAATTGTTAACGTAACAATGCATTAATTGTTATACATTAACAATTAACTGATTGTTGACAATATTTCAACAGAGAAGTTGCGATTGGAAAACAATTGCACTGAAAATCAATATAATCTCCACAGATTAAATTGTGCGTTTGAGTTTGTCCGATGCCTCGTTGTTTTCATGAAATATGCAATTCACCTCAAACTAAAAATGCAATAGTGAAGATCTTTTTATATGGTATTAGTTACTACAACATTATAACTGTATATAACGGTATCTGACATGACAACATCTCAGCATTTTTATATTGTAATAGGCGCTGCGAAATTCGTGCTTAAGTACACTACTGGGAAAGAAGTCAACTGACACCGTATACGATACGAACACGATGAACAATAATCGAATAAACACATTTATAGAGATCTGATGACCAAACATTCAGACAATAGCCCTAAAGAAAATTTCTCATAATGTGGACCAAACAGCCATGTCGTCCACCTTAATAAGATGCAGGATCTCCTTTAGCTGCCATGACCGCAGCAAACAATAATTCTGTGGTGCACTAGCAATTGTTTAAATCTATCTTTCGATGAAAGTTTAACAGCGCGTTAAAAGAAAACTCATTGAAAGAAAATTTCAATTTCTATTAAAAATCAGATCTACAATTTAAGAGTGCTTATTTCCTGTTGTAATTATTAAGTGACAGGATAGACAAAGTAGAGGACTGAAGTAGCTTGAAAACGTTCCATATTTGGAAAGGATCCTTATATAATCGAATCTCTGCTCTAGAGCAGAGATTCGATTATATAAAAATAAATTTAAAAAATTCAAAATAAAATACACAAAATTCATAAAACGTGGAAACATCCTTAGCCCATCCACGGTAAAAATGTATGCTGTAGGATTATAATAACCTTTCGTGAGTGGAAACCTAACAAAAATTTCCCGAAATAAATTCAATCAAGATCAATATTAAGATACTTTCTACTAAGTGTGGCAAAGCTTAACCTTTACTGCAGCTTAATCTTGTGCGCATTTTTATAATACAATTACTGCTGTAGAAATTGCTGCGTCAAATCATAATACATCTAAATTTAATTATTAGCATTAATTATTAAATGAATTCTTTTGATGCAAAACTAAATGATCAAATCAAGAACAGATTTGCAGGTTTAGCTATACTTTAAATACAAGGTATCTACAAATATATTCAAACCCAACTTAGCATTATGCCTGAAGAGAAAAGTTTTAAAAAATGTACGAGTATCTTCCTCTACTGACGTATGGCTGTTTATTTCTTATTCGTATGGAGTTTCCTCCCTTTTTCTCTCCCGTCCCCATTTGCGGCTAGTTGAGCCCCCTCATGGGGGTTAAGAATTTATGGCTGCAGATCCGTGTGTTTTCAGGGGGACGGTTTGCCTGCTTCTGGGATGAAAAATGCCAGATAAACTGCCCATAAAAACCCTACTGCCCGCCTAAGACCGGCTAACGTGGCTATGGCTGAGGAAGATCCTCAAATTCCTCAAGTCTTCGACGGGAAGGGACACTCCTTCCGCAGTCATATTGTTGCGAAGCGCAGAGCCACTAGGCTAACCGCGCGGGCACATATGACTGTGAAACATGGACACTGAATGTAAAGGAAATTCGAAAATTAAGACCAACACAAGTTAGTATGGAAAGAAGTATGTTTGGTGTCCCAAGCTGGATCGCGAAAGGAATACGTGGACAAGAAATCAAAGTCTCTGACATCACTGGAAGAGTGAAACATCTGAAGTGGCAATGCGTGGGCATATTGCACGAAGACAAGATCAACGAAAGACGAAAGATCGTACTGGATGATTGGATTCCACAAGAAGAAAAACGACCACGATGCCGACCTAAATCACGGTGGATTGATAATATCATCAGATTTGCAGGAGTGACATGGAAAAGGAGAGCCAAAGACAGAAAGTTTTGGAGTAATCTTGGAAAGGTCTTCGTCCAGCAGTGAATTGACAATGGCTGCTGCTACTGATGATAATGATTATGGTATATTTCACTGGAAAAGAGCCATTATAAGTGCTTTTCAACTGAAACTACCTTAATATGTCTGCATAAAAAGTGAGAAAGGCATCTTCCAACAAAATAGACCAAGGAAGAAAGGCCCTAATTTCATACAGAAAACCAGTGACAAGAACAGGCTACTTAATAACTGTGTTGATAAGTTGCATATTTGTGATATCTGATATGAAATCATTAATTATATGAAGAGCCAAAGGCTTCAATTCGGCGACGTGAACTTATTTAAGTTAAGGAATATTACATCCCATATTGTTTTTTAGCGGAACTTTATATAGTTTCTATATTCGGTTAAGAAACAATATGGGATGTAATATCCCTTAACTTAAATAAGTTCATTTCGCCGAATTGAAACTTTTGGCTCTTCATATAATTAATAATTTATTAGCACACCTTCTTGACAATTCTCAGAAGGGATGTAAGTTCTGTTTGCTACAAACTTGGTATTAACTAGGTCTACCTACTCACTGATGAGACCTCAATAAAGGTTGAGGGTCTCATCAGTGAGACCTTCAACCTTTATTGAGTGACCTTCTCTCATAATGTAGAACAGTAATACAGCTACTAGGAGCTAAGTTCACATTATAGGTAAATACCAAGAATAGTGATCGGAGTTTGCTCCACCCTTACTATGAGTTGCCTCAGTTTGCACTACCAAATGGGTCAGGTGCTGCACTATCCAGTTATTTGCTTACACTTGTAATCGCCGAACTTTATAGAGTTTCTATGTTGGCAATACATTGTGAATATGATTATGCTATAATGAGTTGTAATTAATACGTGCATTTATTCATTTTTACTGCATTATAGCATGCTGAGGAGCTGTGTTGTATTACAGGTAAAGTAGTAATCTCTATAATACAATATTATGAAGAATTAAAAATTGGAAAAGATTAAAGAAAAGAAGTAGATTCATCACCGACTTTTGTCAGTCGGAAGACTGGAAATTGAATATACAGTAAACAACCGTAAACTAACTACTCTGTAAACAGTCGCTATATGTTATGTGTAATATGGTTTACATTCCCGTAAAACAGGAAAACCGGCCAAGGGAACACACGCAATTTACATACATAGTTCACCGGACTCTTAGTTGGTCTGCTGTAAACCCAAAACAACCAACCAATATAATGAATGGCGTGCTGTGTGTGTGTGTGTGTGTGTGTGTGTGTGTGTGTGTGTGTGTGTGTGTGTGTGTGTGTGTGTGTGTGTGTGTGTGTGTGTGTGTGTGTGTGTGTGTGTGTGTGTGTGTGTGTGTGTGTGTGTGTATTTGCAGAATTCCACAATATTATAATCACAGAAACAATTCCCTGTAACTTGCATAAAATGCCAAATCACCAATGTGTAAATATTCATTTGGCTCTGTTTGCTGTATTAATAAATGAATCGAGTAAACAAATGTGATATTTTAAATTTATAAAAAAAAGTTTTGGCATAATACTCATCGATTGTTTAGAGGCCTGATTCTGAATATATTATTTCGTCGGCTCTCTTTCTTTTGCAATCATTCTGCGATTAGAGTTGAATGAATAAAAAAGCGAACAATAAATAAGAGAAAGAGGCCATCTGATACGCTTTCGACCATCTGCCTTCTGAACATCTGCTAATGGCAGACTTTTCAAAATGAAAATCACATTAAGTTGTGATCTGAATATAATATTTCCTCCCTTTTGTCTATTTTTCATACGAACACGATGAACGATAATCGAATGAACACATTTATAGAGATCTGATGGCCAAACATTCAGACAACAGCGCTAAAAAAAATTGTCATATAAGGAGGACAACCAGAATAATTAAAAATCATTTTAATGCATTTAACTTCTTTGTTATTCCTGTTCAAATCTACTCACTACATTCCTTTTTGTTCATATACCTTATAGTCCTTATAAGGATTGGCTTAAAGGGGCGAAGCAAGAATGATTTTCGTCTTCCCCGTTATCCGTAGAGGACAGTGTAGGAATAAGGTGTTATTGAGCTATTAAAGCTCTGATCATGGCAAGAGGTTAACAGCAATAGCCGAGCCTCAGCCATTGCCATCCATTACCCTCGAAGGGTATTAATCACCGCTCTAACGGTTGTTTTCTCCTGCTTAAATTTTGTTCACATACACCCAGGGTATGCACATTTTATACATTGGATAAAATTATTATCAGCAAGAAGGGGTTTGTCATACTTACTCTATATTTATTAAGTATTAACAATTGTGGAACAAATTTTGCTTCAAATAAAAAATAACATAACACGTTTCCTATGATGTTTTATAAATAAACAACGGGAATAATTATAAAATAATGACAAAATTTCCCTACTGAGTATAAAAACTTTCCGGTACTGGTGAGATTAATGAAAGTAGATTTATTTTGCATATACTTTAAAAAATGATATGATATACATACACGCGAAAACATGTAAAGTGTGTCCCAACATTCACGCAAGAAGTAATTTTGATAGAAAACACAGTTTTTTAATTAAAAATTGTAATTTCTTATTGATTCATAAAGTATACAGTATAGGGTTATGCATGGAATAACATATCGGGTAAATGGCCTCCACGGCTTTGCTGACACATACGCACTCTTTTCTCGAAATTTTCCATGACCGTTTTGCATAAATGTGGCTGAATTTCGTTGATACAGCGCTCAATGGACCGATGATCCTTCAAGCCGTGGGTGGTTCGGGGCTTGTTGGCATAAACCTTAGACTTAAAAAAACCCCAAAGAAAAAAGTCCAACGGCGTTAAGTCACATGATCTGGGCGGCCAATTCTGATGGCCAAAACTGGAAATTATACGACCAGGAAATGACTCATGCAGTAATTGAATTGTTTCTCGGGCTGTGTGGCATATGGCACGGTGTTGTTGAAACCACATGTCGTTCACATCCATATCTTGGAATTTAGGAAAAAAAAACTATATTATCATGTTGCGATAGCGAGCACCATTAACTGTTATTGCCTTACCAGCCGCATTTTCGAAGAAGAATGGACGATGATGCCTCCAGCCCAAAATTCGCACCAAACAGTGACACGTTTGGGATGCATTTGTTTCTCAAAATTAACTCGTGGATTTTCTGAACCACAAATGCGACAATTTTGTCGATTAGCGAAGCCATCAAGATGAAAATGAGCCTCAATCCTGAAGATCATTTTGTTAGAAAAATAAGCATCCACTTGTTGTTCCATAATCTATTCAACGAACTCTCTTCGCTGTGTGTGGTCAGTAGACTTCAGTTCTTGAGTCAATTGAACTTTGTAAGCATAAAGATGCAAATCTATCGTGAGAATACGCTGTAGAGAGCTTCTCGAAATGCCCAATTCAAGACCACGGTGCCGAATTGATGTTCCTGGACTCTCGGCAAAACTCTCACGAACTGCTTCGATGTTTTCTGTTGAACGACTTGTTGAAGGACGGCCAGAGTGTATAAGATCACTAATTGATCCAATTTCCTTGAATTTTTTTATTAATCTTTTCACAGTTGAAGAAGTTAAATGACTATTCCGACCATATTTTATACGAAATTTGCGAACTGTAGCTGCCAAACCTTCATTATTTTTAAAATATTGCTCAACAATGAAAATGCGTTGTTCTTTCGTGTAGCGCTCCATTTTTAATAACCCTGAATCAGCTGTCACGCTGATTTTTCTCGTTGGGAACACTTTACCGGACAAATGGCGCTAAATTTAAATCTTGCGTGAATTTTGAGACACCCTGTATATATATATATTTTTTTTCTTTAGAAATTATGTGGTAATTAAATATAGATATAGTCGGTATTTTTTTGCTTTTTTTTTTTTTAACCGTACGCAACGATACGCCGTACCGGCATCTTTGTTAACAGTAAAATACAGAAGCAGTATTGTTTTAATTTTCAACGTTTCCTGCCTAACAAAGAATGCATCGGTATCTATTGCTTTACGCACAAAGCGCTTGATAAACTTAATTATTGTATTCGACAATTCGGCAAGGCAATATCTATTTCCTTATATTAACTGTACGCAACGGTACGCCGTACTACCGGCATCTCCGTTAACAGTAACATTACGCTATTTAATACGATGAACGGAGTCCAGACGCTTCTTTGCTATATATTTGATATTTTTGATTTCTGGAAATTCTGATGAGAGGGCGCTAATGAAGTAACAAAGGGAGAGAGAGACAGAGTTCGTTTGGTATTTGTGCAAGTTGGTGTAAAGGCAGATGTTTGCTATTACAATAAATATTAAAACTAGGAAGATGTTTGCTTAATATTTGATGAATGATTAATTTAGAATTTTCATTGTCATACATGTTAAATATATTACTGATGAAGATTCGCACCATTTGATATCATCTGTATGGTCTGGTAATACAGAACCGGAAGCCTCACACTTTAATTTCTAAACTAAAATTAATTAAATGCTATATAAATTGAGCTGTAAGCAGAATCAACGTGCGCGTTAAAATCTCTCTAGGACCAGAGGAATTATTATTCGGACTTCTTGCTGAACGTGAGTTATTCAGTCTCATACGGGGATTTAAGAGTTTTTCTCTGTTTTTATTTTTATTTTCTAAATCTTGCAACACAAGCAAACCGCTCAGAATAATCTACGCAATTATCAGACATAATACGACCTCACGGCATTAGTTGCTTTTGCCGTCGTTCAGAAACATAGCAATATTAAATATTATTTCTGCAAAAGTAGATCTAATTAGAAGCTGTTGCTCCCATGTGGAGCTTAGCTCGCTCACAATATTAATGCATGTAAGTTTAGAAGCTCTTTTACGAGTCGTTTATAAATGAATCGTTTCGAGGTGGTGTTCGTATGGGCGTATTGGTAAGGTAGCTTTATTACGAAACGCGATGATGATATCTGGAAAGTTTACCTCTTTATGCTATATCTTGCATTTGCCAACGAAGATGCCCAGTTGCATGCTAGGCCGCCTATGCTGCACTGGTTTTTTTTTTTTTTATGATCGTAGTTCCTCCAACTGTCGTTTCGTGATTAGCATAATTATCTTGTGGGTTTTTAAATGATTTCATAACAACTACAAAACACATATTATTTTGAATACTATTATTATTTTATTTTAATTATCAAGGATGATTGTTAACTGCACTATTGCGTTCAGCTATGCCGCTTGGGAACCACAGAGTTTACATTTTTCACCAGCGGGAGTTGTTTATGCGACATATGTGTTCATGAGACCCCATGAAATCGAAAATTGCGTAAATTGGACAGGTTATTATCCATTCAAATACATGTAAAGTAAGGAAGGATGCAGAAAAATCTACAAATCACGTTTAATTAATTACGCCCTTTTTTTATTTAAAACGATATCACATTAATGAAATTTATTATTAACAATTTAATTAAGCACGAATCGCCAAAAATGTTACAAGTAATTTTACAAGCGTAGCACTGCTAATATATTTTTTATTTATTTACACTAATAGCTTATTAATAATTCATTAATATAAATGTACACAATTATAGGCCTCTATTCTTCAAATGTATGAAATACTATTGAAATTCAGGCACGACAAACGAAACGTGTGAGCACTTCTTTCAAGTCAGTTCAGCAAGGGAACTAACGATGGAGAGGTTGACCATTGTTGGGCAGATCACATGTGATTCGCGTGATAAACGAGTCATTTTGCTCATCTATCCATGCTCACGAGTTTTCAGATTTTCTGATATTTAGCACGTAAAGTTGAACACACAAATAAAATAAAAGTGTATAGATCAGACCAGGAAACTCAAGCTCGCCTACATGCATATTCTTTGGAGAAATTACAGGTTAATGGGATGGGGGAAAGAGGGGAGAGAGAGAGAGAGAGAGTACCTTCTTGTAATAACGGTTGAAAGAGAAAAGATGTATATGCAGTTTGTGACTTATGTAAAATGTTCCTTTAGCATAAAAGAAATAGCACAAGTGTATTAAAAGTTGTCTAATTGCGTAATAACATCTAAAAGCAATTTATACATTTTATCCCCTTACAGCAGTAGGTGAATGTAATTGCATTCGCGAAATGTGTGCTTAGTTTGAACTGACTATCACAGCTAAAAAAACGTGCCTTATAAAATTTCGAGAATATTTCGAGAAGTAGTTAATAAACAACTCCCTTTAATATATGTATTTAGATGGTGAAAAAAAAATTAGCTTCCAATTATTTTAGTGTCAAATTTACAACGCCTTTGATGAAACAATAATAATATTGAAAATACAATTACTCAATTTTTAAATATTTTTGAATAAAATTAATATTAAGAGCTCTTACTGTAATTATGACCAGTCAAGTGGCGTCCTCTCGTATCAAAATAATGAAATAACTTAAGTATATATAAAGAGCTAATAAGCTTCATTTCGGCAATGAAAACATTACTTAAATTAAGGGGATATTAAATCCCGCATAGTTTTAAAACCGAATAAGAAACTCAAAGATCGGAATCAGAGAGTTTCTTGCCGAATATAGTAAACTATAAAGTATCGGCGACACTAGCTTTAGCCAATGCAAGTGATCCTAGTACGTAGTACAATACCGGGCAACTCGTTGCAAAGGTAGAGGAAGTTCAGATCGCTAGGTATTTTCTTAGGTATATTCTTAGGTATTTTCCATAATATAAAAACACATTTCCTAGGAAATGTATGCTGTTATTAGATTATGGAGGGAGGTCACTAGCCAATGCAAGTGATCCTAGTACTACGTACTAGGATCACTTGCATTGGCTAACGCTAGTGTTCGCCGATACTTTATAGTTTACTATATTCGGCAAGAAACTCTCTGATTCCGATCTTTGAGTTTCTTATTCGGTTTTAAAACTATGCGGATTTAATATCCCCTTAATTTAAGTAATGAAATAACTTTAAGTAGAACATGATAATCATCTTTATACGGCTGGTACTAAATTGAAACTTACGCTGCAAGTAAAATACTAGAGATGAGGTTTCGCCTCAGAATGCCGTTTATTAAATAAAATCAAAAGGGTGGCAAAATGTCTAAAAATCTGTCGCTGGAAATGGAACCCTGTCAGGCTCACGGTGAGACGAAAAGAGGAAATCTCGCAAAACCGCGATAGTTTAAATGATCATTATTTGACTTCACAAACATTTAATCATGATGGAGAAAAAAGAAAAAAAGTTGGAGAAAGGCGCTTGTAATTCATGTGTAGCGGGGATAATCGGCAGTCAGTTTAATAATTTGATTTAAAATTTTTAACCAACATTGGGTCTGTAAGACCACGGCGAACCGCAGGAACCCACCTCGCCTCTCTTTCCGGCAATATCATAGCATGTCAAGGGTATTGCATCGTAATATTCTTCGTGTGGTTGTAATGTCATTCACGTAAGTGGTTTCTGACGTAAAGTAGCTTCTTTCAATGTAAACACCAGTTATTGTAAGATGTTATAATTAAGGATGCATATCTGTTTAAATAATTCAGTGGAGCACTCGGGGGGAGGGAGCCAAAAGAAAGAGGAAAAAACACTAGAAAAATTTCCCAAAATCTTTTCCGAATTAAAATTCATTTTTTTTTTATGTTGTGCGGTGTCTTCTATTTCTATACTACTTAAGAATAAGCAGTCATATAAGGTGGGAATATCCTATAGCTCTCAGGAATCACAGCCGCTATGAACACAAGGCGAACGAAGTAGTGCTCGGGCGGACAGAGCGCTACTTCGATTGCCCGAACTAGGCCAGAGGAGATCACGGATTTCATGTATTGGCGATCACTGCAGATGCTCAGTCATAGGTGGTATGCAATGCTTAGTGTCTATTCTCAAATCGTCTACTCAACTCCCCCCCCTCAAAAAAAAATAATAATTAAACCCTGAGTGCGCCACTGAAGTAATTTATGTAATAATGGCAACAATGACCAAATTAAAAGGATACAAAATTAACAATTCTTAAATGCAAATCACAAATAGCATTTTTTTTTACTTCGTTTCTTTTCCCGTTATTTAAAAGCAAATCAGAATGAAAAACAATGTTCAGGCTATCGCACATGTGACACGTGTAATTCTTCAAGTTGTAAAAAAGTCGTATTATCCTACTTGCCAAGTCACTTCCACTAATGAGATTCTGTAGCTGTTAATGGTGCACTTAAATGCAGAGGCAGATTAAAAAATAATAATATCAGTAAATTTGTCGAACGCACTTACAGGGAAGAGATAAATTAAGAGAGATTTAAGAGATGTTAATAGTATGAATGAATTAAAATCTAGAGAAATATATAAATATGCAACCATCCGAGGATATAAACTAATATAATGAACTATACCACTGCAAAATTATAATTATAGATTACGGACTTGTATTGATATTTTTTTAATCTTTATCCCACACACGAGAGGTACGAGAACCAACAGCGCATCAGTGCGTGTGTGAGGTGTAGATGAGGGCTGAGAAAGAAGAAACTTATTAAAATTCTTCTTGAAGAGCTGTAGGCTGAAATTGTTGGGAAATACATCATGGGGAAGACTGTTCCAGAGGATAAAGATAGATGGAATAAATGAGGAAGAGTAGAAGCACGTTCGATGAGTTTGCAGTTGTAATATAAAGGGTTGTTGGGCAGCTACTCTTGTTTTAATAGGGCTAACAGCGAGTGCAGGAATCATGTTTGGCAATTCACTGGAGCAGTGACCATGAAAGTAAAAGAGCTGGAACATTGCGTATGTGAGATAGAGATTGATGAGAGCCTGTGAAGGAAGGGTCATCTGAGAGTCCAATTGCTCTCCTGTGGACAGCATCAAGAATTTTTAAGGAGGTTTTAGGTGCACCACCCCAAATGTGTGTGTACATTATTCTAAGGATGTGTAGATTTGGAATTTATATAGGGTTAATAGCTGCGTGGGAGTAATATAGCTTCTTCAGCGGAAAAGAATGTTTAGTTTATTCGACACTCAAAAAGCTATTGATGTGTTTGTGCTGAGAGAGAGAGAGAGAGAGAGAGAGAGAGAGGTTGGAGGTAAATGTCAGTCCAAGGAGAGAGAGTGTTCATCTGCAACCAGTGCTAAGGCACTGGTTGCAGATGATTATGATGTAAAGGACGTCTGGAAAGTACATAATTTATCAGAGGTGCATCTTGAGTTGGGAGTACTATCGGCAGCAAAGCTACGGATAAGATTTTTAGTCATTTAGAATAGGTCATCTCGTATAAGAGAAAGAGGGTGGATGAAAGAACAGAGCCCTGAGGCCTCCTCATTTTCCGGAGACGCTAGAGTGCTCCGTGATCCAGGAGCATTCTAGTGTTTGGGACCCTTAAATTCACTCTAATTTTTCGGGGCCCTATCTAGAGCATCGTGCACCTGTGAATAAGTACGGCCCTGTGCAATCCACCATGACACGCCGTGGATAACCAGAGTGAAAGCTGGCTAACTAGTTACAGAGGGTGGACCTAAGGAAGGCAATTTGCAAAGCAGTCCTTGATGCCAAACACGTCTAAAGCCTTCCTTAGAAATTCCAAGGACAACAGCACACGTTTCTCCGAACCGTTCCATGGCACGTGTCCAGTGGTGAGTAACCAAGGCTGATCTCTTAATAGGCTAAGAGATCAGCCTTGAATCTGGATTGGCGGAATCCATACTGGTGGTCGCTGATTAACTGATGAGCTTCTTGGTAGTGAAGAAGTTGACCATTGATAACTTTCACCATTATTTTGGAGAAGATTGAGGTAAAGGTAATTGGTCATAGTTGGACCGTGTCTCTCTTTTTGGAAATGGGTTGGATATATGTTAGTCTCCATGATAGGTGCCAACTGACTATAGAAGATTGAAGAGACGATAGAGGACAGGTGTTGGCTTTGGAGCACAACGTTTGAGTAGGAGATGCCATCGGGGCGAGATGACTTTGTAGTGTTCAGATTATTTAAAACTCTTCTTGTCTTTCTGCTGAAAAGGCCACAGGAGGCATGTGATGCTCAGATACTGATATGGAAGGAGGTGATTTGCCTTTGTCGTCAATGAAGGAGTTAGAGGAAAAGAGTGGCAGTAGGAGGTCAGCTTTTCTTGGGGGTGCTGTGACAGTAATGCCATCTGGATGGGAGAGAGGCGGAAGCGCTGGAATGAGGGATGATGCCTTCATGCCACTGAAAATGATTTCTGTGACTCGTTCAGTGCTAGTGTCCGCGTCAGAAGAGCGGAAGCAATAGTGATGCCATGGGAAAGAAGCGTAATAGTTCCAGAGATCATCCCACTTTCTACCTTTATAGTGTCAGAGGACACGAGGTCGGATGTGGTCAGAGGAGAGGCGCTCTGTGATACTGCAAACTTGCACTGGATTGTAGTCTGAGTTGGCGAGAGGAGAGAGATAACTCGTGCAGCGTGTCTTTATCAATTTTATTAATTTTTATCAAAATTACTCTGGAAAGTGAAAAATAAAGGGACATATTATCTCCAAATTACCGTCGTGATACTCATAACAGCGTATTTCGTAGAATATTTTATAGCTATTTCGAGGATAAGACGACTAATAATAATAAATAATAATATATTATTATTAGATAATAGATTATTAAAATATATTTCGTTAAATGCGAGGTATGAAGCCATAATATATATGAATAACGGTAAAACTGGTTTTAAATTATTTAATCGAAAGTTAATTAATGGATTCAGAAAAAAGCAACGCAGGGAAGTTAAAACAAAATTCGGAAGTAATTAAATAATGGCATTAAATGTAGCGTGTGCTTTATTTGGACGACAGGTACCATAAAGCCTTATAAAATTTTAAGATTAAAAGTTAAAAACTTTCTGGGAATCCCATGATGTTGTATTAGTTCCTTTAGTTGTGGTCCTTCGGATGCTAAAAGGAAACAAAAAAATGAATCCGCCAGGAAATGTTTCGGTTTCAGTTTGTTTTCCTCGTGCTATTTTGTTTCCTTCTTAGAAAGATTTGCTTCTTAGTTTCCGTATTCGAAATCTTTATACGTGGTCTGTGAAGGGAGTGCCGTCCATTATAATTTTTTTTTTTTTAAGTATAATATAGCGCAATCACATTAGTTGAAGATAAAACCGTGCACTTAAAAATGCTGTTATTTTATCAGGAAATACTGGTTGAGCAAGTATTCGCTAGGGGGCGTTGTGCCATATCAAAAGACTGACAAAGAGTTTGAGCAACTTCACGCATTTGAAATCTGCTTCCGAACAAAAATCGTTCTATTTTGTAAGCATTGAAAGTTTTATTTATTTTGAATTTCTTTTAGGTATAATTGGAATTTTTTTTTTTTTTTTTTTTGAACAGGATTTAATTGTTTCCGCCTAAACACAATCATGTAACAGCTAATTAAGAATGACAAGAATCTCCCTCCATTTCCGTCCCATCAAATTCAATTTCTCAATCTGTAAGGGTTTTCTACTTGAGTTTAAACCTTGGCCGTGAAGCTCTCAAAAGTGACTTGTCCCCCCCCCCCCCTCTTTTTGCTAACCCTCTCTCACATACACGAGCAGCGACGCTTCCTTCCGGCCGCAGTCCCACGATATTACGCATACGTTCCCTCTCTGGTGAATAAGGGCGGCTTTATAAACGAGCAGGAAACGTGACACTACCCCGTACGTCAGCGAGGCCGTCTGGACACCACCCATACAAACGCTCACTTCTTAATGCAACAGCATTTTCTGGATATCTAGCGAATGAGGGGCAGATATCTCGAGTTTATGGCATTCTCTAATACTTTCGCTTACTCGTGAAGCCGAGATCTATTAAGATGAAGAAAGGCCTTCACAGAGCGAAATCTGTTGATAAACGCACTGATATTTTATTATTATACCGTTCAAACAAACCGCAAGAGCATTGCGCTTTGAAGGTTTTATAAACGTTAAAAAAAATCCCATTTGAACAACGAAGATAAACAATATCCAGTTTTATTCAAGAAAATATATTATTATCAATTAAAATTTTGAATCAAATCAGTGTGAAGCGTACTCCATTTTAATTGGCATTCAGGGCTACGTCCTGCTCGCCCTGCAGGATCTGGAATTCAATAATTAGTATGCTAGCAATTACATTTACACATTTACTGTGCTTTGCTTATGTTCATAACTTTTTTTTTTAAACAGACTTTTCAAGTCTGACTGTTTTTCGAGGATTTTTTTTTCCAGTTAATTTCTCAAATTCTAGACTACATATCAAAACCAAATATATATTTTTTCATTAAATGTGGTGTCTGGTGGTACTTATAAACTTAATTTTCTAATATAAATCAAAACTTTACAAAATATAAGACTTATTGTTAAACTGACCATAGATTTTTAATTCGTGCGTATGTTGGTACAATATTGCCTACCGGTTTCGCTAGTAACTGACTAACTTTCTCAAGGCTTGCACAGTACAAAAAAATGGTAAATGCAAAAAAGATTTAAGAAAAAGCTAGTCAGTTACTAGCGAAACCGGTAGGCAATATTGTACGAACATACGCACTAATTAAAAATCTATGGTCAGTTTAACTATAAGTCTTATATTTTGTAAAGTTTTATGACCAAAAACATGTATAATTTAAATAAATCAAAACTTTATTAATTTTAAAAATTCAGAAAAATGATGCTAAGTACGTTTATTTAGGCTTTAAACGCTCTGATAGTAATATGTATGTCATCTTTTATATATATATATATATATATATATTATCGACGATCTTTTTCGGCTTGTTTTCAAAAAAAGAAGAAATAAAAAAGAATAAAACAGCACTGAACGTCGAGAGACAATTTTTTTTTTTTTTTTTTTTTTTTTTTTTTTTTTTTTTTTCGCCACTGGGTTTTCCGTACTGTATTATATTGTATTCAGCTGCTCAGAAAGTTTGCTCCTAAAGTGAAAATCATTCCTAAAGTGAAAATCTGGATATCTTTTTCTGAAATCTAATCAAATCAAATGCATTAACGCTGACACTTATGATAAGTGAACGATCGTAACTAAGTATCGAAAATCGAATGCACCTTAGATACAACACTGCATTGGTTATCAAAAAGTTAAAGAAAATAATATCTTCAATCTGTACCTTATCTGACGGACCCCACAATCTAGGAAGGATGCTGGAGAGAGAGAGAGAGAGAGAGAGAGAAACAAAATTGATATTGCAGATAAACGACAAATTAGTTTCCGTTATATTTGTATATTTGACATCATTTCATTAACGGGAAGATTCATTGATTTTTTTTTTTTATCAAAAGAGTATTATATTTACGAGTTCAAAATTTTCTTCAATTTTTTTTCTATAAACTTAATTTAAATTTTTACAACTTTCAAAATCCATCTAATGCACCGTCCCTTCGTGAGGTTTAAAATTAAGAATATTAGTAAACATTTTTAAACATGAAAAATTCTCCGACATTTTTCACTTGCATGTAAATAAAAATATCTAGTGTATTTGCTTTAAGGCTATACACATATCGTATGGATATTCGTTTACAAGTATGATGTATTGATAACTTTCAAATATAAATTTAAAACAATTCTCTTTCGAATTAGTTAATGCTGGCTATCTGACACCATTGCAGATCACTCATCTCAGAAATTACCAACTTTTTCTTATCTCAGTTTCGTTTTAACAAGTTAGTTTGAATGACTTGTCACGACCAAGTAACTTGGATTCTTATAGGCCTCAGGACGCTATCATATGCCATGAAATAATCCTATTTGTTTGATGGTTATGTGTCCCCAATATACTGTTGCAGTGTCCTCCACATTTTTCGCCTTTATTTGTATCAATTGAGCACGAAATGTTTCCCTTTTAGCAAAAATAAAATAAAATAAATAAAACAAATAAAAATAACAGAATTATTTCACTTGATTTGCACGTAAAAAAGCTATATCCACTTCAGGATTTTTTTCTGTGTGTGTGTGTGTTATCCCTGCGTAAGCTTCTGAACCTACAGCGCAGAAATGTAGTTTTCAAGTCTTAAAAAAAAGGAAATCTGGAATAAAGTATACATTTAATTTTTTGCAAGTAATTTTGTAGACTTCATTCTTTTAGACATTTTCTTTTAAAAGAAACATTTTATCATCATAATGAATCGTTATGGCTATTAAATTTATTAGGAACTATACATTTAATCTTAAAAAAACTTCCTAAGTACATTTTTCAAGTATTTATCTACCTAAGAGTTTAGATTTAGAGTTTAGATTTTTGCTTATCTGCCATCATATCGATCGTTTAGCAATATCCGTTTTTTTTTTTTTTTTTTTTTTTTTGCTATTGTTATCAGTATCTAGTGAGATATAATGCTTGGCAGGATATCCGCCAACATATTGCATAGTTGAACACCTTAGTCATAATTTCAAGAAGCGAGATCAGGTAGTAGCAAGATAAAATAAAACCTACGCTTCTTAGATTTTTTGTTTTAAAATTTATTTTCGAATTATTTATATTTTCAGGAAAGTAAAGTTCGGACTTTACATCACACATATAAAATAAATATATCTTTATTATTTTCAAAATAAACATGACCAAGATAAAAAAAAAAGCGATACGTAAATTAAAAAATAATTAGTTATTTAAATAAATAAAAGAAAAATTAAATAATTTTAGGTAACAATTAAATTTTAAGACAATAGTTAAATAATTTGAAGGAACTTAGTATATAATAAGAGTATAAATAGCAACGGAAATGACCGTAATATCATCTTCTGGGACAAGCCGTCTAATTCCTCAAGCCATGGTTCAAGCAACACGTACGACCTCTTAGTTTGACTTCGGATTTGTTCGGCATTCATTAGGGAATCACGAATACTGAAATTCAACTATTGCAATCAAAATTCATTTCGTAACAGTAACAATTTTAAATTAAGAAACCACTTTCCATGCAAAAGGACAATCGGTGGCCATGTAAGAATGCGTTTATTGGGATGAATAAAATGCAATGACATTTGCATCCATGGCGCTAGGCCACACGAAGAAAACCCGTTGTAGGTTCAATTCTAGTTGCCGATCAGGTGAATTTTTCTGAGCCTTCTTTGACCGGTTCTCAAGTTAGTCGATATTTACCATCGATAAACAGTTTTTTTCATCCTGAAACGCGCATATTAAAAATCGTCCACGAACTCATACCAATACAAACAATGACACATATCAGGGTTTAGGACCACGATATATAACTTCAACTTGCTGGAGTTATCAATTACAGTTATCAATAATAACTCCAACTTGTTGAATATAATAAATATAATCAGTGGCTGTTATGATTAGCATTCTTGCGATTATCTGCGAAGGAGAGAGGCAATATCTGTGTGTGATCACCGATTATGTTTGTGCTGTTTAAATATTCTTCGTCAAATGAAGATAAAAATACCGTTAACATCATTTATGGAAGTGAAAGAGAACAGAGAAGCCCATTCCCTACGAAGCGAAGGCATCTGCTGAAAATATGCGGACCAATGAACTGCTTCACATGAATACTATACCGACAAGCCGCATATATCGTAGAACATAGTTCGTTAAAATAATAACAAAAGTGACAGTAAACAGTGGTCAAATTATTTGCAGATATATTAGAGAAATACATCCTGTTAACCCTGTTTATAGTCTTCTTCTTCTTCTTCTTGATCTAATTTACCGTATTTTCCAAATGATATTTATTCTTTCACATTCTGCATGTCTATTGGTTGACTATTTCAGAAATCATTTAATTTTCTAAGTATATTTAATCATATTTCGTTAACTATCATGTAGCAAACGGCGATAAACATTTACAATGAATAATCCATGGCGAATTTGCATTTTTTTTTTTTTTTTTTTGTTTCCCCGCGCATCTATTGAAACACGCTAACTTAGCGAGCACATTCGCATCATTCAACTACTTCCGTGAAGTGTTTCTATTTGCCCTACTAAATAAAACAAATGAAACCGAATAGATAAAAGTAGCAACAATGATCCACTACCAACGAAAATCGACATATAGCAGCAATGACTCCCACGCGAGGGCGCTGTAAATGACTGATAAGAAGTTTCCTTTTTAAGAGCGAATGAAAGCTACTCAGTCCACAGTGGAGAAAAGTTTGCGATGTGCAGCGGTGGGTCAGTGGGTGACTTTCGATAAGGCTGTGGGGTGTTTCCGTTCAATTAAATTGTTTTAAAAAAATAATCAAGAAAGGATTAATTTGATGTTCACATCCGGGCATCATCGACAATGTTAATATTGACTTCCTAAAAGTTAACCTGCGTTAAGTTGACCTGCAATTGAATTCGCCAACGTGATAACCGAAACTTGACAAAAGGAGAAAATGATCAGTTTAAAGCACGTGATTAAGGAAACTGGTAGAAATAGTTGGCCAAGTCGTTGCACATTACGTGCAACCCAGAGTGGGTTATTTCCTGAACATAAGTAACGTTTATTACCGGATTTTGAAACCCACGTACGTTTCTTAAAGACTTCTCAGTTGCTGACTGACTCGTTAATCGAATTCAAAAGGATAAGAAGAGAGAAGTGTCTCCGCCATCTATCCATATTTTAGAACATCCGTGTTAGTGTAAATTTCCACAATCAAAATGACTGCAAAATTCTATCCACAGAAATGGTCCATCTTAAGACTTTTATCTGTGCCTCGGCTGTCTTTTCCTTACTGGTGGCTGTTAGTCGTTTTGCTTTGGACTTACCAGACCGTCTCGTTTAACGTGGACACGCAGACCGCAGTATTTCATCGAGGACCTGCAGGGAGCCTCTTTGGTTTCTCAGTTGCCCTGCATAGGGATCGGGATTACAGCTGGTGAGTTATTTATTGTTGTTTGCTTTGTCAAAATGCAAAGACGGAGGCGTCTAGTTACAACATGCCTTGTCTGTGTTAGAAATCTTTTACTATAATTAATGCTTTGTGCTAAAATTTGCAATGTATGCATGTAGTAATAGTACTGAATGGTAGTGCTATTCACTCAATGCAGATGAATTGTTATTTCATGCATGAGTTCAGATATTTTGATTTTTCTAATCAATCTTTATTTATTTAAAATTAATATTTTAATAATTAAGGTGTACAAAGTTATCTCACTTGCATAAGCAAATCAAAACTTCAAGTCTAAAATCACCCAGTAAGAATAAATATAAATCTTACAAAAATAAATATAATAAATAAAATATTTTATTAAATATTATGAAGTCGAAGTTAAACTCAAAATTCTTGCCCGCTAACTAATTACTGCAGGCTACCGCGGAAACAATGCATGGTTTTTATTTTGTACATTTATGTTAACGAACAATTTGTAAGTGTTCGTTATTGCTACCAAAATTACAAAAACAATAATGCCGTTTTTTAAAATACTATAAATAATGATTGATAGCGGAGACTGTACTTTGTCATATATTATCGAAATTGACGAATGCTGAATTTACGTATTATACGTAATAGCATAAAATGTGTATGCCGAATTATACAACATGGAGTTGATTGTTAAGATAAGTTCACTTTTAAGTAAATGCTATTAAATGTTAGTGAAATAAAATATATTATCGAAATTAGTCAATAGATACGTATGAAAGAATTATATAACAATATTAATTGCTGTATTGCTGTTGAATCGCACATTATAACTGTATTTTCATGGAATTCATAAGCTAGGATGTCAGGTACTTTTCTCACGAGAAAAAAAAATAGAGATGAGTCATTAGCTTTGCTCCTTCCCTACAGTTGCGGAGCGTCTTGATGAAATAATTTCTATTTTTATAACGTGAAATGCTATGATAAAACTGTTCTCCGAGCATTTTTGTCTTTGGTTTGCTGTTGAAATGAAAAGAGGTCCAATATTTCTACACGTATAAATAATAACAATCTAATATTATTTTAAGGTGAAAAATACTTCCATATAAGGCTGGGTTTGAATCCTCGATCATAGCTGGGAAGTTTTTTTTAGAAACGCTCGTTCTTCTTTCCTGAAATTCTGATAGTATTCTCAACAGATTTAGGCAAAGTAGACGGGCTCCTGATCAACCAATCAAACTGAAATTGAGACTGCTTTGATTAATTAATCAACCATAACTTCGAGGTTGCCTAAGCACTGACATTTTTTCCCATACGCTTCCTGCGAAGATTTTTTTTTTTTTTTTTTTTTGCATTTCCTGTTAACTGTCATGATAGTAAGCTACAGTTGACATCAATTTTTAACCAAAAAAAAAGAAAGTCTTGAGAACTAACCGCCATATTTTTAATGTGAAATCACGTCCACGAGATTGTAAACCTATCGTAAATTAGTATCGTGGGTGGATTAAGGGCTGCATCGTCCAGAGACTCTCCCCATGAATCAAAACATGGACCTTTTTTAGCCTACTTCCAGCAGAATCTCCATCGAGCGATATGAAGTCATCTACCACCTGAAAGCATTCTCAAACGTTGGATTTGAAACTCACGACCAGTAGGTTAGAGATGGGACACTCTCCATTTCGCCTGATCATCTTATTTAGTATGCAAATAATACTTACCCAAATGAATTGATATGATTTCAGATCGAATTATTCTATTTAGAATATAAATAATTTAGCTTCCACTTCACTAAGAAGTGTGTGCGATCGCTAAATACGAAATCCAATACGAATACAAATGGAAAAACAATACCCGATCCGCCGTAATACTCCCTCTTCGGGACCTGAGATAAATGAGGGTTTTCTAAAGTCACGGTTTTTTTTTTTCTTCTTGTTCCTCTAAATCCTTCTTAACCGCCAGCATCTGGCACTTTTCCAAATTTAAGCATGTGACGCAAAACATCACCCAAACTGGCGACAGCCTCAACAAATTAAAAACTACCCGCTCCGATCCTCGCCTTCGTTTCCAGCACATGGTTGCCACATGCAAACACTCTTTGAGGACAAAGACCGAGTTTACACACTAACAAGTACAAACGAGCTAACTGTGACCTTTTCGTGTAGCTTAGAGAGTGTGCGAATGCAGAATCGTTTAGTTCGTTTAAATTAGCTTTGATTATTAGTGAGGAAATTTTCAGTTTAATCCAAAAACATAATTTGTTTAATATTTGCAGTGATTAAAATAATAATAATAATATAAAATAATTGCAATAATGGTATTTGCTTTTTCTTCATTTAGAATTGAGTTGGATTCCTTCTCTTTTTTGGACGGATATAAACCTCAAGCCTTTCATATCCCAAACATATCACATCGATAACCCAACCTTTCAGCGGCAGGTGACACTTATTCCCGCCTCAATTAACTGTTAACTCTGTTCAAATCCTCCGCAACTTAGAATACTGTTCTCCAATATGGCAGTGCGCCAAAAGTCTGCCTAAAACTTGGATGCCATGTTTTGAGGTATTTTCTAACATTGACACGATGTTCATCTATAAATCATTTCAACCAGTTTCTTTTCCATCCCTCTTTTTCGTTACATCTATTTATGTTTTCTAGTGCATTATTCCTGAAAGACGACAACCTTCTTGCTGCTTAAATAAACATCCATAGCACCTGTTTTCTTCCCAATCTTTAGCGTAAAACGTTGCATTAAAGTTTTATCATTTATTCTACTTATGCAGCATGTGCGATAAAGATGCAGTGTTTGTTCCATCTAAGGTGCGCGTTTTCTCAACAGGCCATGTATAACCTACTTAAAATAACCACACAGATATTCGCAAACGAATTAAGACATTTAATAAAAACTAATGTTTATCTTGACTGATATACTTTTGCCAAAGAAAATACTTTCAAAGAAATACTTTTGCCACAATTCCGGGGGTTTTTGTTTGCGACCAAAATGAAAACGAATTTCATTCTGTATTACAAAGTATATGTATTTGTTCATGATAATGTCTTTTTGATTTCATATTAAGTTTCTTAAGCTGTAAATACGCTTTGTTAACTGGCTCTTTGAGGTACTTTTTCCTTTTCAAAGCTGTAGTTGATATTAAAAGATGATGCGGCTGTTCGGATGATTCCATTTGAACAAGGTTTGTCATGTATAATTTATCAAGAAATAAACCTGTCTATCTTCAATTCTAGTATTTTTATATTACTCCCACACACGACTAGCTACAAGATTTAGCCTTAGCAGCGTCCAAAGGAATAGCTCTTTGGAAAATGCGAGAATTCAACAAACTTAATACACGCTCCATTAGCTGTTCACATACAAATATCTACCGTTTAACCCTCGGCATAAATTTAACTTGGTAAGGTTTTATGTATTTTTCCGGGTACTCCCTCGAATAATATTAGAAAGACTTCTTGATATACACGATGTAGCAAGAAGCCTGGACAAGCGTTGCACTTAAGTTGCCGTCATACGTAATGCAATTTCTGTCAAGTGCGTCTGCTCACTAAAAGTATATGCCAGTAACTCTAAAACGTTTGTGATGACGATTCTCTCAAATTGAGATTAGCCTATAAATTTGAAACTGTATATCGTTTTGCATGTTGGGATCAGAGCTCAACTGTAAAAATGATATCAGTATTTAGATTCAAAAAACGTATTCATTCTGCAAATAGATGTCGTCGCCACTAACTTAGGAAACGCTTAAAGTCGCATTCGATCTCAAGAAGAACAAATATAATGATGTGCAAAATTCTTGTAAACCAATATTAACATATGTCTCTGAAAATTAAGACCTAAACTAAGATGGGGTGATACAGGATTCTAGACTCTAGTAGTGAAAACTTGGAGGAATTTAGCAATAAACAAAGAAGACGAAGTTTCTGAAGAAGGCCCAGGCCCACACAGCGCTGGGAAACCAACGATAATGATAATAATCCATGTATTCACCATCAACGATATCCTGATGTCCTTTATTTGGAAAGGCCTGCGGTTGAATCTCATGTAGGACACGAAGGACCTTTTACTTTTTCAGTTGAATGTGAGTTAATCAGACTCATGTGGCTGCAGAATGGTTTTTACGCTAGGATTGTATATTATTCTGTAGAAAATAAACTATAAGGATTATTATAGTGGTGTTAAATGAATATCCCATCCAATCTTGCTTTGTGTCCAATTCCCAAATTGTCTGTTGCAGCCAAATAATTTGGCTTCTCAAAAACCTCATTGAATTTTAGATTTAGTTTTACAAATTGGACAACAACTCACCTTGTTATAGCTTCTTATATGAGCTAAGTAACTTACCTTACCTTCCACTACAATGACCTGACAATATGTGCGTGTCCTAAAATTTCCTAAAAGGTGTCATTATGATGGAAGCTCTTCAGACAAAGATGTTTGAAATATAGAACATTTCCGTAATGCATATTTCCATTTTCGGTTGGAAGCACCTGAGCATGAACCCTGTGCAAGCTCCGAACCTTTTTATAAGAACTTATAAAAGGAAATAAAAATCTAATGGTTTCTGAAGAGCCAAAAATGTGGGAAAAAAAATCGAGCAATAACGTGAAGTTAAAGATGATTTATAGCAAAAAAGAAAAAGAAAAAATGGTTAACGCGAGAAATGTTAAAATAAACAATGTTTATTTTAATATTTATGTTCTTGTTCACATCTATGTTCACACGTAGATGTGAACAAAATAAACATTATGTTCACATCTACGTGTATTATTTCGGCACCAGCTTAAAAGAATATGGGGGAAAAAAACCTAATAAACACATAAAGAAAATGAAACTGAAGGAAAAGCAAATTCGCAGAAAGGATTTTAAGTTAACGGATGAGCAGATAAATCTGGTTTAAGTCAGAAATGAAATTAATTAAAAGCCATTTATATATCCAGAAGCTGAATTTATAAATAGCAGGGACGAAACAGTTTGAACAGTGCAAAAAAGCTGCTCAATTGGTGTATGTGTGCATGGGCGTCCGCAGAGGGGGAAAACGGGGCACTTGCCTTCCCCCCTGGAATATACTTATGAAAAAAAACAAAAGAAATAAATAATTAAATAGAGATTTATTGATGTAATTATTTATTTCCAAGCTTTACCCCCCCTGTAAAATTTTGCTTTGCCCCCACCTGGAAAGTTTTCTACGGACGCTCATATGCGTGAGAGAGAGAGAGAGAGATGCATAGCGATTTGCTTTCATTTTGATTACTCCTCATCTTTGAAATTATACTTCTAATTCCAACTTGATAAAGAAATTTTTCATGGTTTATGATTTCATTATGTGAATTAGCCCTTTTTGTCTTAGATACAGTTATATATATATATATATATATATATATATATATATATATATATATATATATATATATATATATATATATATATATATATATATATATATATATATATATATATATATATATATATATATATCGGAAAGACCTGGGTTCGATTCTCGTCCATGACGTTTTTCCTCCCCGAGAACAGGCAAACCGTCCCCGTGAACACACATAGATTACAATCATTAATACGTCCCGGCCATATGCCGGTCCCTAGCCCGGATAAAATTGGGGGGGGGGGGGCAATGGTGAACTACCCTGTAAAAATCTCACCAGGAACACTTTGTGGGGAAGCCACAAAGTGTTGCAAAGTCACTTAGGGTCGGAGACGACTGTAGGGATAAACCATCATCATACATCCAATCCAAGTAAGCCAGCAGTAAACTAAATTGGAATCCGATGAATATATGCTACAATTATTCCCTCAAAGAAACCATTGTCTGTCCTTATTTTAAATTTAAAAAGCTGCTTATTTTATTTTTCCCCTGACGGGCTGGACCAGTACGAAGCTATAATTAACTCGCACATTTGCTTTCCTTTCTTTAGGGAGAAGAAGAAGACGATGAGTGACTTAAATGATCAGTATGTCAGGTAGCACCTTGATCACAAGATAAACAATGTGTTACTTAAACTGTGACATTGTTTATAAATTCCCGTCCAACACCTGGTCTTTTTCATTTGGCGGGAAGTAATTATTTGATGAGGGTCGTCGACCCTTAAGGAACACCATCAGGATACCAAAATAAATATATGCAGAAGAACATTTAAGAAACCCATGTGCCCACGTGCCAGCATGACCTCTTGTCCCCTCCTCCTTCCCTCCGAGTCTTAATCCCGTTAGCGTCGTTCGTTTTGCGGAGTTAACAAACTCGTTTTCCACCATATGTTTACTCTTGGTGAAGTGAAAGGCTGTCATCTACTAATTAGTGGAGAAACTGAAGATAGTGTTAGCCTCCCTGCGACCTCGCTTCGGAATCCTCTCGCTATTAATGAACACAAACAAGAGAATTTATTTTCGGAATTCGAATTAAAATGGTGACAAAGAGGTCGGTGTTAGCGGGCGGAATATGAACAGATGATCACTGATATTTACATTACTTTGGCAACCTAAATAAATTTCCTAAAAATTCATAATAAATAGCATCTTAAGTTTAGTTTTTGTTTTTAACTATATTTTCTTCCTTCCTCATAAGTTGCTTCCGGAAACTTATAAGAAAGGAAGGTATTTTACTTAGAATCAGTTCCGGTTCTTAAAGTATGTCGTAATATCCAGAATTTTGTATTTTTTGAAAAACAAATATTCTTTACTTTTTACCAAAAAAAAAAATCTACAGTTTAGAAATTTTGATTCCGAAAATCAAAATTTTGCAATCCAGTATCCGGAATTTGATTGCGAAATTTTGATTTAACTGGATTGCATTCCTAAAATCTTCACATTTTAGGAATGCAATCCAATTGAAATTTTTAAGAAATGCCAAAATTCCGGATGTTAAATTTAAAATTTCCGCGTACAATTTAGTACCCGGAAATTTTAAAACTGTTAAACTTTTCTTAAACTGTTAAAATATTTTAAACGGAAGTGTTAAACTGTTAAACTATTCTTTCACTATCTTTCAAGATTAACCGGAGAAGTCATTCGCTATTAAAATATAAAATATAAAAATATAAATAACCTTCGAGTTAATTGGCATAATTTTTCTTTATTCGACGTTGGCCATTAATTATAATTGCTTCTTTGATATGCGAGCATCAGTCACTGCATTCATGATCAAAACAACCTCAAATACTCGTAGGCTTAAATTACTGGGACAACAACAGCAAACAAAGTCTTCTTTATACATCTTATATTCGTGCTGATATTTCTTAACCCGAATGTTCGTGCAGATCGAGTAACACTTCGTGTACCTATTTTTAATTTACATAATTTTAAAATCGGTCGATTTCTTAATGTTCTTCGTCCGATATATTAAATGTTTCTTACCTTTTATACTCCATAATTAATAAATTCGTTCCTAGGGGGCATACGTTGGAAAGCGGAAACACGTTTCCGCTTTCCATCAATAGATGAGATATTAAAGATGTTTCCATTCTTTAAAATAAAAAAAGCTAAACCTTGGTTGCAGTAGTGTCGGTAAATATCAACAGTATATATTTCTTGGAATCAAAAAAGAGAGATTTTAAAACATCATTTTGTCCCAGACTTGTATTCAAAAATGAACACAAGATTCGGATGTACTAAACATAATGAAAGAAATATTAAAAAGGAAATAATTGGGATATTGCTTATAGGAAGAGAAGGAGGAAGGCTTCCTTGGATTGCACAAGGAAGCTCTAAGTAGACTTCTTGTTAGGGAATAAGGTTGTACTACAAACGCCCGTGTGTTGAGGGATTGTGCTGTTTTGAAATCATGTTTGTACAAAATATTTCTTAGCAAGCAACCACACGTGGGATTTGGAAAGCCTTCTGGAATGTTTAGGTAATGCCAATGTGTCGATCTGGGTTGCAGTGGGTATAATAGTTTGAATTGCCCACAGTTACCCGAGCTATTTCACGAAGTGTGTTTTACTTGACATGAGCAGCCATTTCCTTGGTTTTGGTCTTCACGATTGTCTTTTCACTCCCTTTAGTTTTTAGAGAACATAAGTTTCGGGAATGGATGACTGCAGTCTCTGAAGTGGTTACGATGAGCATATTTGACCACATGACTACCAAATCAGACATTTACGTTGT
The DNA here is from genome assembly GCF_054136105.1 of Typopeltis vanoorti. NCBI lineage: Eukaryota > Metazoa > Arthropoda > Arachnida > Uropygi > Thelyphonidae > Typopeltis > Typopeltis vanoorti. Next base: position 108,496,957 of record NC_143561.1, read on the forward strand.
ATATAGACTTTTGAAACAATTACTAATATATTAAGGAAAGCTCCAAGGTTTGACATACACTGAAGTTCACTTCAATTATTTGACGAATTACTTCAAATTATTAAAGGAGTATCCCATTATTTCCTAGATCCTTCTTTTCAAGCGAAGATTGGCACTTTACATTTTAGGCGATTTACATTCCCTGTTAGAAAGCAATTCTGTATATTACCAACTTATGTTGGAAGGGGAAAAATCTCAAATGAAAAATTAACCGGGAAATTAAGATAACAATATCAGAAATATATGCAACAAAGCCATTTAGAAATATCTCATTTCCTGGAGCATTTATGTAGAGTGCAGCACCTCTACTTCAATTAATCAATGGAGAAACTCCTTCAACTAGTGCAGCACTGCAACTATTACAAAATTCGGATCTGAAAGAGATTTGCTCGCTGACCGATCGATCACCGAGACTTGTGCAATGATTGGCTTACAAATAAAGCACAAGTAAATTATAATTATAATTTAATATTACAATTCGACAGTTACTTGAAAAAATATCTTTCTATAATTCTCTTTAATACATACATGAAACAATAAAGAATATAAACTATGCACTCATTCTGTATTGCGAAATATAACCTTTCGTTTTCATAAGCTGTTTTAGCTGTCAGTATCCAAGTGGAACAACTTCCATTTTATACAAGGGAAAAAATTACAACGGTTGAATTTTGGTTCCGTTAGTAGTCTTCTTTTTTATACTGAAGACTTCAAATGTTTCGAAAGGTTGCTGGAGAGAGAACCAGAGAGTCCTTTCGATTATTGGAATGTTTGTTATCATTTTTCACCATAGCAACCATTTATTCATAAGTGGAAGGATCAAGATCTTTTTGATGGATTATCATTAATATAAATCCACAGTACATTAATAAATAAATAAATAAATAAAATAAAGCCACTAGACATTTCCATTCTGTATCTTGGTAATTATGTGTTAATTTTGTCATATTTAGGTCATCAGAAAGGAATATATTTTTAATTAAAGAAATTTTTTACCTTTGAAATCTCTTTTGCGGATTTAGAAAACACTATCAGAATCTACGACGTCATTGTAACATCTGTGTGCTCATGTCAACCAGAAACAGCATTATAATAATTATAATGATGTCCTCAAGATTAACTTGTGCTTTTTACTTTGTAATAGAAAAAAAAATCTAATTAGCGAAATACATTAGCCGTGTCGGTTCATTGTACGTTATTGGCCCTAGAGTAGCCACTCTACAGCGAAATAATTTGTGACCTTGGACTTTTGTAAAGGCGTACATATAAAGCGGTAAAGTTACCACGAAGTTGTTTAACTGAAACAGCTAATAGAAGACCTGCTTTTCCTGATGAGTTAGCGTGCTGGGCAACCGAATCCCCCGTCTATTTTATTATTAAAGATTTCAGTTATAATTTTATTATTTTCATAATTCTCATAATAACAGTGGAGTTTCCAGTTGGCAACATCATTATCAGAAAAAAAAACAACAACAAAAAAAAAACCTGCTATCTTGAATGAGGGAAATTAACAATTTTTCTCAAAAAAAAAATAAAAAATTTATTCTTTTTTTGAGAAGAGTTTTACGTTATATTACCAAACATTAGGCTAGTGTACCACCTCATTTCAGTCAACATCCTATTATACTCTCATCAATACCATATACGAAAGTATGTACAGTTTGTATGACAGTTTTGTGAACCTGATTGTATTCATAGCAACCACTGTCTTTTCAGTGTCTCCGTGAGGGAGTACAAAAAATGGGATGACATTCATCTCCCACCGAAAGACATTAACAACATATTCATGCCACAATGGAATTCACATCCATAGTTTGTGGTTACAAAATAGCTACTCTAACTCGGCTATCAGCCTGAAACGATAAATAATTTGCGAATTATAGATTTTATCTTCGCGTATTATTTAAATAGACATAATAGAGTATACAATGCAATTTCGTTTTAAATGTTTATAAATTTAAGCTATATGCATTCACTAAATGCAAATGAAATAAAACAAATATTGAACTTCATAAATGCTGTCATCTCTCACTAGCAACTAAATAATGACAGAGTAACATTATTATTATTATTATTATTATTATTATTATTATTATTATTATTATTATTATTATTATTATTATTATTATTATTTGTCACCTCCAGGGAGTCCAAAGACTCATCGAGGGAGGGCATCTGCTCTACAACTCTGTTTTCGCCACTCACAATCCACCAACTGACCGCCACTAAACCCACGCCATCTACCTTCGACCGCCACCACTAGTATTTTCACAGACAAACATCCAACATTACACCATTTCTGTTCATATCTCGTGACCAAATGTCCGTTTTACCAGTGAAAAGTTGTAGGTTATTCTTAATGTGGCATTGTAAGTATTTAAGTGATGATAAATTATGCTCATCTTAAGAACCAGAGTCACTACTTATCCAACCTTTCAACAACGATACTACCATTGGCTTTCAGTTTCTTACGGTTTGTCGCTAAAAATATTATGGGACTACTCTAGCCTACATGGCTCGTTGCTAACCAAGAGTTCTCCTGATGATGACAGAGTAACATTACATCATGCATTACATAATGCTGATGATTTCAGGAATATTCTCCGGATGAAGCTGTACTTCTGATCCGTGGGTGTATAAACAATGATGCTGCTGGGCGAATGATAAAGCCGATACATGGAGGTAAAAGATGTAATTACTCCTGTAATAGTTTAATAGGTTTCTTGTCAATCGTATAACTTTTTTCTTAAGTCTCTACACTTCATATAATAATATTCAGGGATAAACAGTTTCCTTCTGTTTACAACGTAATCCTAAGCTTTCCAGACGGTTGTCTGAGGGTTGATTACGAGGGGATGAAATCCCTTGTCCCTGCAGTAATATTTTACTGTAGTCGTCCTTTATTCCTCATATTTTTGTGGTAGCCAAGCGTATATTACGAGTATTTCTCTATCGTCAGAGGTTTGCTCTTTTTACAGACCCTGAAATTCCCTTTGGTTTTATTATTACAATAATAAATTAAGTAAACAAACCTGGAAGCTTGAAAGAGAAAAAAGGAGCTAATTCACTTTATAAATGACCCCCATATTGACATTATTGTTTGATAATTAGCGGTTTTATTTTTGCTGATGAAATGGTATTACAGAAAATTTTCAAAGGGAAATTTTAGAGGAGTCCACAATAATTAAGACAAAATAATGTCAGCCAAATGGGTACTATTTTGACGTTAGCCGTTTTTGTTTTTGTTTGCGGGCTATTCTGTTTACATTTCTAAATTGCGGCCTTTCTGGGTTTTTTTTTTTCAATATTTGGCTAACTTTTTATATGACATAATAACAGTATTCTTGGCATTTTATTTTCTTCCTAATTTACAACCTTGATCTCTATTTCGGTCCTTTTAAACAATGCTAGCAACAATTATTCCAAATTTATTCGAAAACAGTTGAAAGATGCGATCTGTACAGGTGTCCTGTGAAGAAGGAAACACCCCTGTACTCCCAGTTCATTTTATTCCAATTAGAACTGAATTTCTCCAAGTATCTTAATCGACGTAAGAAACAACTATATTCCAAAGAGATGCCTTCTTTGTCTGATTGTTCTGGAAATCTCAGAGCATAAACAATTGAAATATTATTTATTGTCCACATTCACAATCACATGAATGATGTGACCTTATGAATGGTTTTATGAATAAAAACCTGGCTTTTAATGAGTAATATGCATCTCTCGAAATATCTTTATTAACAGATAAATGAATATTGAATCCTGTATGCAGATGGTTTGTGAAAACAGACTGTAAATTGGACACAGGGATAAGTGGAGTATCCATGATGCCAAAACTGTGCAATGTGAGATGAGAGCTTATCTGGTCCACTGAAACCGCTAGTAGGGCAAACTGCCTAGGAGCTCATCTGAAACTCTCAAGGGGAAGAGTCGAAAGCTGTTGTGGAGATATTCTGCATGGTCCCCGGTATCTCACCAGTGTCTTATCAATGTAGATTAGGGATAATCAATCTTCCTGGCATTGAGAACTACAAAGAGAACTTTTCATGCATTCGAGACCAATCCCTGGCCAATCCTAAACAAACATTGTAAGTGATAATATCCGCAGCTGTCCTGCATTCTTATTAACTCTGAAAATCGGGATATTGATCTTGTAATGCAACACTATGTACATATAATAGAAATACTTCACTTTACTGATTGCAAGTGTCATCGCATGTTTTGCGTACTATTTTAAGGGATTCTCAAAGGAGTAAAGAAACATGACTGAAAGAAACCGTTGTGGCAATGAAACACAGTTCTCATTAACGTGCAATGGGTGCCTCCTGGCTATTATTGGATGTTGTTGCTTGGAGAGTTGTAGATGACTTTATACGGTTCGTTATAGTTGTTTAGATTCTTTTAAACATAGGATTTCAGAAGGGTGGGAACCTAAGCATTCAACTGCTCGGGGTTTTAGTAGATAGATAGATAGATAGAGAGTAAATACTGCTAAATACAAGTTAATTTTGTTTAAATACAGGAGTCCTAAAGGTCTATATCTATTCTTTAATTTTGTAGGCCGAACTGCAAATTCATAGTAGGATATTTGTAATCATTATTTAATATGAAGTTAATTGGATGCGATTCTGGCATGTAATTCTGGTACGCCTTTGCGTTGTTCTTATATCATGTTTAGAAAGTTTTTCTAATTTGTTCTCATCCTTGTAGTTCGGTGACAGGACAGAATATTTAACACTCGGGAGTTCGGTAATTTTGCAGCGTTACGACGCGGTATATCTGAGAGATACATTCATTACTAGTATGTGCTAAAATGCAATAAAACATAAAGAAAAAACACTTCAAATATAGTACATGATGGTATAAATTAAGTGAATATTAAATCCAGCATTATTTCATAGCCAAATATAGAAACTACAAGAGTTTCATGTCGAATATATAGAAACTAAAAGTTTCGGCGGATGCAAGTATTAGTACACTTATGGGCAACTCGTAGTAAAAGTGGAGTAAGCTCCAGACCACTTTCCTTAATATTCCATAAATGTAAAGCACATCTCCTAGAGATAGATCATGTATGACAAAAATAAGCCTTTGGCTCTCTATTTCAGTAATATATGATGGTTTATTTATTTTCAGATACAATCTAGAAATTATTGAACAAAGAATGAAAAATAAATAAATAAACATACTATACTGACATCGGAGGTCGCGGTAGCTCTCATATACAATTTACTGTCAAATATCACAAACCTTTACATAACATGCGTTAAACCAAAATGACAGTAAAAAAAAAAGTGCGGAATAACACTCGCAACATATGAATGCACAGCTACTCATGACCTCCAAACGATACAACTGAATTGTGCAAGAATATTTATATAAAACATTTTGCATGTATCTGTCCATTAAAGACAAACCGGCTGGAAAATCCGCTTCATCGAAATTTCAGAGACCATGTAGCACTCAAGCAAGTTTTCCTTCAGCCAATTTATCTTTTCCTACGGAGGGAAGAGAATCTGGGTTACTAGGAGGAAACCTATCACAGTTCTTCCTTTTGTGATCAGCTAACTTACCTTCAATCAACAAGTATGTAAGTGTTCCTGTCATGTTCACCAGTATTTTTAATCAAAGAGCATGCGTCGTATTTTCGAGTGTGCTGCAAGAGCGCAATCTACTAGTAGATGATTTAGGGGTATGGTGAAACACTGGACGTTAATCTTCTTAGAGAAACGGTCCTCAGTAGTGTGCTAAATATACAGCGAGGGGGGGAAAACCAGGATCACTGTGCGGAGATAGCATTTGAGTCGAGAAACTTTCGTTCACAAACTTGATATGTTTATTCAGATACTGTATGGTTTTAATTCAATATATCGAGTATTAAATTACCAACGTATTCGTTAAAATGTACGGTTCATTTAAAAAGTAATATTTTAATTTTGTAATTTTTATTTGATTTTCTTTATTCCGCGATTTAAGAATTTAGAGTTGCGGTAAGGATGTGTTGATCTCTGTACACTTTCCGTGAGTGGCGTGTAGTAGCAAGATCCTTAGCTACGTCAGTTCACCGTTATTTCATCTCTTCCATTTCATAGTTTGCATATATAATTTTCTATTACACGAGTAGCTATTCAATAATTAAAGGAAAAAGTCAAGCGACTGTTGTTTTCAGTGACGACATAAAAAGAATAGAAATTTAAATATAAAAAAAACATGATTTTTTATTTCATTCCACACACGAGAGGCCGCAAAATATATAACATATAAATGCCGTGTGTAGGCAAAAGACATATTTGTCTTTCGAAAGCTTTAAAGGTGCGTATATTGCCATCACTCAATCGAAAGTTAATATGAAGACCAGTGTTTAAGGCACTGGTAATACTCGTAGGTGATATTGAAGTTTAAGCGAACACTGCAAGATTTATCGTAGGAGTAGGAGGAATGAAGCTTACGCTCATCAGAAAACTGTGAATAGGGTTAGAGGTCAGTGAGAAGATATCGCTTACATATATAATTAAGAGAATGAGTGAAATAACCGAGTTCTGAGAAAAATCTGCTTTAATGGGGAATCTGAAAAGAGAAACCCCCTCTTCCCCTCTGTAGGTAGTTCATTGTGTCAATGAAGGATCCACTGAAAAGTGACAATCCAGTAACGAGGGAAAAAAGCAATACGACTATAAGATGGAAATTTGCGGAAACATCCTCGCTCAAAACCCTATCAAATGCCTTGGAAATGTCAAGTGCAACAGCAATGAGTTCTTCAAACATTTCCATGGCATCTTTCCAGAGATGGGAGAAAGGCTAGGTGATCCGATGTATTGGTGATCGTATTGGACTCATATGAGAGAAATAAGTCAATAGTTTGACTTATTTCTCTCTTATTTCTCTCAGACAGGTGCTAAACATTTGTATTCCCCACCATTTTTTGGAATTGGCTGTATATGGACTTGCTTCCATGGTGTAGGGTGCTGCATAATATAGTGTGGAGATGATAAAGACAGACAGACAGACGTTAGTTCGGAAGCGCATCTCATTAGAGCACAATTAGTGGAATACCATCTGAACAGAAGCTTTTTTGGTATCTATTTTGTTCGTGATTCTTCTGACGTTCATCTAGCTGAAGGGTAAGGCATGTGATGCAATGTTTCAGGTGAAGTTGCAGGTGATTCACATTGGTCATCTGTACAGGAAGTTGGATGAGAAGGATGATGTTAGAAGGTCTACTTTATCTTTAGATGACGTTGAAATATTTCCATCTGGTACGGGAGCACAGATGAGCAGAAATTGCACTATAATTTGCTATAGCAATTGATATAGTAAGTAAATGCTTATAGTAAATAACTTAGCTCTATTCTGTCTTAGCCAGTGGAATAAAACAAAGAGATACAGTAGGAGTTGTGGGCATTAAAGTCAGAGAGGATGATAACTTCACTGTTAGGATAGTTAGACTGCAGGAAATGAAGCTTAAAGAATAAGAATTTAAAGAGTTCAGAATGATTTTCAGAACTGGATGAGCTGTAAAGACAGCAGATGAATGAGGAAGAAACTGAGCCACTGATGGTCAAAGCAAAGGAGGCGATTTATGATTAGGTTTCCTGTGGCAAGGAACAAGGAACAGCAGAAAGGAAAAGCACAAGTACTACTACTTTTATGGCAGGAGGAATCAAATAGAGTATAGTTTCGACTGGAGTTGATGTGGCATAATTTGGGTTCAGTCAAAAACAGAAGATAAGGTATGGATGTCGGTAGGTGATGGTGAACGTAATTTAAGTTGGTGCTTATGCCACGAATGTTATTGAATGTGGAAAAGATTTTTGTATACTTTTATTATTATTTAAAAATGTTTGTGGTTTTTTTTTTATTTTAACCACATTAACATTATATCTATTTGGGTTTAGTGCACCACCACCTACATCCAAACCCTATCTCCTGTTTTTGACTGAACCCAAAGAGGCGAAGAGAAAAGAACAAAGTGAACATATGTAGTGGGAGGGAATAGAGGCTTAGAGATGCCGTCTATACAGAGAGCCACCGGTCTCCATGCCATAAAGTGGCGTCGACAGTACTTCCAGCTACATGGTGTCCCTTCAGACAAGGTCTCTCAGATCAAATGGCAGCCGGATTATACGCCAGCTGATCGAGAAGCCATCGAAACGCGCTATTACTACCAGGTTAGGTTCTGCACGCTATCTGACAGCCAGCCTGCGGAACTGCTGTACCCTAGAAAGTGAGGAGGCCTGGATCTCCACAGTATGTCTGGTATGCTCTTAAAAGGTATCACTCTCACCACATGTTCGAAGGTTGGTGGGAGAGAAGTCGGGAACGTGCTGTAGAGACCAAACATAACATCAGTCACTTTCAGTGGGCGATGATCGTCCACCACCTAATTAGCTCTGGATTGGACGTTCGTAGATGATGATTATAAACGAGATATTTTGCAGGATCACGGGACAAATTTAATGACGTAGATTAAATTGAGAGAAAGTGATATGGTTAACTCGTATTAAATGGTTATTTTGGCCGTTTATTTTATTAGGTTTCGATGTTTTGTTCATTTGTGGATTAATTCATAATCCTTAACAATTATGGTAATTAATAATTAGCACTAATATCAGAAATTATTAAATAATATTAATTCCTAACAATATAGATACTCAACTAGAACTACCGACAGGAATGAAAGATCACGAATTAGAACTGTTTATATTTTTATAAAGGACATTAGCTGTCGATTACTAATTACTTATGCTCTGTTCTTTATAGCGTGTTGAGCATAGAGACCTGTTACGAGCAGGAAACTTGGCTGTCATAAACTGAAATCAAGTCCTATCTCCATTAGTCTGCTATGTTTTTTTTTGGCCAAAAATGTGTATGTTCCTGCATGTATTCCATGCACTTATTTCCAATATAGCATTAAAAACTGGCAACTTTTATCTATAAATATCTCTGTTTGCTGTTTTATTTTTAGAGTTAATCAATCTTTGGTACAGACAAGTGGGATTTTCACCTTGCACCTCAAGAATCAACCATAGGACCCACACTATTTCCGACATAAATATTTATACCTGTTAGGGTTAAAGACATGTAATTAACATACATACTGGTCTTACAATCTTAGATGCTTTGACTGTAATTCCAAACAACAAGGTAGCCTCTCCTGCTGTATATCATCATTAAATAAGAGCATCGGAATGTGGATTGTTTCCACATTCCGATGTCGAAACAATCAACGAAAAAATTTAAACTACAGGTATTCAAGGGTTAGTACATTAGTAGGATATTATGCAACTAACAGGATAGTCTTTCCTTATATAAAGAATAGTCCTTAAACTGTCCATCAGCCATAACAATCACCAATATGGAATGCATTGGTAACGAACATCGTGACCGAAGTTCGCAATGTGAAGCAGCGAATAAGGATACACCCTTTTCTAATCCGAACCAAACCAGTGATGGAAAATCTCGAGATCTTAATTTTTTATTATTTATTTATTTATTTTTGCATATTTTCTCTTTCTGATATATGCTGAGCGATTTAACAAATCCCATCATTGCGTAACTTGCTGATAGTTTGAATTTCTTCTCATGTCAGAGATGATAATGCACTCTCAATATATGAACTAGCAGGAATTCAAGGTCTACAGTTATACGTTGGCTAAGCGGTTCGGATTAAGCCCGCGTTTTCTAATAAAATTCTGGGATGAATGTTTGAATATCTTTATCTCATTAGATGATTTTCATTGGCGCACTAGCATAATACCACGGATTGTCTGTTGAAGACCTTAATCGACATAAGCAACCATATTTTACCAAATGGGCTCCTGGCTAACTTAACTTGCATTCGATTCAGTGTGAGAATGGACAATAATTCTTACTTATTTCACCAGCGAAAGATGAAGAACCTATAGATTAATTCGAGGAATTCTTCCTCATTTCTCACAAAAAGAATCCAGAGCATCTGATTTTTAAAGATAGTATCAAGATATAGACTGGATGTAATGGATTCTTCTTCTTCTCTCAAGTTCTTTCCAGAAATGCAATACTTTCTAGATTCTTCTAGTCTAAATATATCATACCCATAGCCGTCTCAGTATCCAGAAAAGCTAAACCTCTTCTTTTTCACTGCAGACGTTTCTTACCTTGTGTCGGGTAAGCTGCTGACACCCAGAGGTTCACGACTTGGTACTCATGTGAAAGTGAAAGATGCAGCGAAAGGTGGCGTGTCAATCTATTCTCGTTCAACTCCTTACTTTTACAACTGTTGTTCTCCATTCATCTTTCGTACTTCAAGCATTTTTGCAAAAATTATCATTTGCAGGTTTAAAAGGAAACGTCAATAACAATAATTAGCATGTCAAGAGCAGTTTATGATGCTCACCCAGTTTGAAAACAATAACATTCCAATTTAAAAATTTCTCCTTCATCATCCAGTTCACTGTGGTACCGATTTGAAATCTTATATCTTTCATTTTATTTTTGTTACATTAATTTTGCTGAAATTTTACTTTTTAAAGAACTTTTGATATGAGTAAAAGATTGTTACAAGAATCGATTCTCTCGCTGCGATATTATTAACGTCATAAAAATCTAGCTATGCCACTAACATCGACCGGTTAAAACAAAATTAGTTTTCTAACGTCCATTATCCGGACCAAGTTTGTATTTCTGAAAGATGGAAAGAAAATGCAAATATAATAAACAAAGAACACAACTGATTTTGCACAACAAAACATCATTTGATTTCATTATCACCTTTCAAGTACCGTATATGTCGGCGTATAAGACGACTCTCAAATGCTACAGAAAACCACTCGAAATCATGGGTCGTCTTATACGGCGAGTATAAAAAGGGAAGCTTAATTTCTTGGATGAACATTTAGGTAGTTACAATACATCGTTAGATAAGAAAATAGGCAGTGTTTATAAACAAATCAGATTAATTTTTTGTTACATAAATTTATTTAAAATATTACAATAGATGTAAGTCTTAAAAAACAAATAATAATTATTAACTTCAATTTTTCATGTTAATTCATTGTTTAAATGATTGTCATATGAATCCCAGTTCGAATCAGGTGAATTGATTTCGTTTTCATCATCAGTGTCCCACAACAGATCATCTTCCTTACCATCCATAAGATTAGAGATACCAGACTTTTTAAATGATTTTATTACAGTTTCTACTTTTACTTTATTCCATGCTTTGATCACAAAATTGCACAACATATCAAGTGATGCAGCGCGCATAGATCCACCGTTTGTAAATGATTTTTCACTAATCAACATCCAATTATTCCACTCTTCTCGCATGTGATCTTTAAATGGTTTGTTCAAGCAGACGTCTAATGGTTGCAATATAGAAGTCAAACCACCCGGTATAACAGCAATTTTTATGTTATTTTTTTTCTAGAATACTTTTAGTATTATCAGTTAAATGGCTATAACATATCCCATACTAATAAACTGCGTTTCTTCATTATACCGCATGGTCGCGTGTTCCACACATTATTTATCCATAATTTCACACCATTTTCATCCATCCATCCTTTTTCGTGAAAATGTACAAAACACTTGAAGGAAATTTTATCTTAGGTTTAGTTTTACGTTTGAAGATGATCATTGTTTTAACTTGGTTCCATCAGCCAAACATGAAAACACAACCGTAAACTGATTCTTCATGAGCTGTACTTCAAACTAGCACACTCTTACTACCTTTAGACTCCACTGTTTTATTGCTTATCATATCAAAGCTCACAGGAGTTTCATCCATATTTCCAATATTTGACAATATAAATTTATGTTCTTGTCTCAACTGAATAATAAATTTATCGAAACTGGTAAGTTTGTGGTCAAGATCTGCTGATAGTTTTTGAGCAATTTTCGTTTTTTGTCGTATTACCAGATTTTTTCTGTTCATAAAACGATTACACTATCCTGAAGTAGCTTGAATTCTAGACTTTCATCCGGATTCAATCTTTCCCATTTTCGTGCATATGTTCTAATCATATTTCTTGTAACAAGATAACCATTCTGCCTTTGTTCTACTACCCATTCTGCAACGTGATTTTACAGTTGCAGCCATTGGGTGATCCCCGTTCTCATCGCACATTTTTCTTTGGCATTTTTTAAAAAAATATCTTCTTTCTTCCTCCATTCTCTTACCATCTTCTAGGTTATGTCAAACTTTCTTGCAGCAACACAGTTATTAGTTTGCTTTTCCATTTCAATTACCCTTATTTTAAATCGAGCTTCATACTTTCTTCGTTTTATTGCTGGTTCCATGATTTTAACTGATAACAATTTGAATAATGCTAAAATTTTTAAAAAATGCAAAATTAATAATTAATTAAAATTGACGCTAATCACTTTTAATTAGGATAATTCGCGTAAACACTAAATCTATGTTATACAAACAACAACAACAACGGATATGCGTAGATAAAAAAATATCGGATATAACAACAATACCTAACGTTGCATTAATACAAAAAAGAAAAAATTTGGGGGGTCGTCTTATACTACCGACATAAGTTTAAAACCTAAAAATAGCCTACAATTTAGGCCTAGTCTTATATGCCCGTCGTCCTATACGCCGACATATACAGTAATTCAAAAGGAATCGTTTATTTAGCTTCTATGCTCTGATACAAGCAATCCTGCCTCTCGATATCATCTTCAGATGATTTCAATCTTCAAGCAATTTTACTTACTTCCAATAACTTATTCGTTAAAGAACAAAGACTGGGAACGAGCAGTTATTTTAATGGATGATAAGGGATAAATTGACTGGGTCACATGACGCAATGTTCCTGATAAATAGATGTAACTGCTTCTTGTGTGCTGTGCTCATGTGATCAATATGTAAAAGGAGACACGAACGAGATCGCCTGACGCGTGCGAATATCAGTCGAGTAGATATGTAAACTGCGAGCACTCATAGATTTCTTTAGGAATCAAACTGCTAACAAAAGAAAGTTTTATAGAAAACTTGTCTCCCTGCCATTCTTATAGTATCATACGCTATAAAGATTTGTACAACCTAGTTGGAGTTACCAGCGAAATTTCGTGATAAATGACAACTCCCTTGAATAAGCATAATCTAAATCCGTCTGTCTGTCGTATCCACACTTTTTATGTTAATGTGCACATAAACATGCTTCCGACTACATTTTGTTTAAAGTTTTAGCCATCACGTCAAGATAACCGACAGGGCTTCTAAGAAGTTCAGACTTGTCAACAGGATACTTGCTCAAGTGTGTTAGCCTCTATAACCTTGTTAACTCTTAAGAACATTGGCATTCTTTAAGTAGCCCCTTCTAGACGAGAGAAGTTTCTGTTTGTTAAGTGTGAGAATGAACTTTGCTTTTAATGGTATTGTAATTGTTAAATTTTATTACAGAATTTCCCCACGCGATTTTAATTCAAAACTCCAAGATTTAGCTTTTTACTTAAAAACAGTTAAGAAACAAAAAAAAAGTACCATACTGGACTTGCTTAGATAAAATTAGAAACCTTTTAAAAGTAAATACTACTTTATCATAATGAGTTAGTTAAATATCAGCTAACGTCTTATATTTCAACTCCACCACACCACTTTTGATAGTACAAATTCCCCCCCTTTTGGACATCAAGGACTCTTCCACTCTTTGAACTGTAGAGTCATCTATTCCTTCTTAGGAGACAGTAAGGGCTACTGCATGACCTTTAGAAACCCGAGTTATCTTCTTAAGATTTGTTTATGATTTATCTTTCATTTTCATAGGGCTCTTCCTCGTAAATAGATTTATCTCATGCAACATATCTTTCAGCGCAAGCGCAGTGTAACATTGTACATTATTTTCAATCTGTGCTTCCTCACGTTTGTCTGGGTTGCGTTTACATAATGTCGACTCCCAAAAAATAAAGACAAATGCAAACATCTATAATCTAGAAAGTATTATGAAGATTGTTAAACTTATCAGTGAGCCTTTTTTACATTTTGCTTTAGAAAAAAAGTGTGGATTAGCGGAAAAGACTCAATGCCAGTTTATATAATTTGGACTTATCTGCATTGTATTTATCTGAATTAGCTGTGCAAATTCTATTTTTGGCCAGCTTAGTTAGTTATTCATATGTGACGTCACTGGAAGCCCTATGGTCACTCCCACATCTCATGGAGTTTTTGGGAGTGAAGCCTTTTGCTATAACAGATGCCCGTTCATAATCTAAAATTTTAAGTTTACGTAAGCGCTGTAAAAAAATCAAGGTTGAGTTACTAAAACAGAGGTTTACAGCTGTTTTCCATAACTAAAGAATTAAGATATAGAGAATTATATTATTAAAGACGATTAGAAGGAATGGAGCGAAAGCATTGCTGCAAAAAAACGTATTCTCACGATCCTTTCTCCTGATATGAATTAGAGGTTACAGATCAAGGCTAGATCTCTCTCTCTCTATCTCTCTCTCCTTCCGACAACTTATAGTCATGATATATTATTAAACACTTCAGAACTATGTAACACTCGGTCAGCAAAAATCTTGGTCAATATTCTCAAGTCTGGAGAGCGTTGTTGTTGTTGTTATTATTATTATTATTATTATTATTATTATTATTATTATTATTATTATTATTATTATTATTATTATTATTATATTCTCTATTGCATATTTCAGATAGTTTGTGTGGCAGTCTTCAGATATTTGAATGATGCAAATAACTGAAATCTGCTAAAGAATGTGTGGAAGAAGAGTTACTTGCTGAAACGAAAATATGAAAGTTTCCGAGAAGCCGCCGAATTATAAGCTGTTAAGTATAACAGCAAATAATTTTTATCCGTTATATATATATCCCAAGGGTTATCCCAAGAAGTTGACTAACAGTGTGTTTAACAAGCAGGGCTCTATAGATGCATTCTCCCACTAGCCCGTGGCAAACAGATTTTGCCAGTTGGCAAGTAGCTGCAAACCTGACAAAATATGTTTTTTATTTAATTAAGAATAACTTTCTAAATAAAATTTTTTTAACTTTAAGAAAACACAAGCCTAATATAAAAGGATCATATATCCTTTTATATTATGAGTACATTTTTTTCATGACGAGCAAGATTTTGCATAATTTGTCGAGCCCTGTTAACAAGGAGTGTTAAGACCATGATGAACGATTCGAATATGCTGATGGATGAAATGATGAGTGAACTTCCGTTGAATGGCTTGAAAAGAGAATTGTGATATGGGAATTTAGTGAAGTTGGCCTTTTCGATTTGTCTTCCGATTCTCTGTGAAGGTGTCTAATTAATAACTTGCCGGCCTGGTGGGCCGAGTGGATGGCGTATCCGTTCTCCAGCCAAAAGCCTGAGGCTTCGAATCCCGCCGTGGGCATGGAAGTTGATTGTCTGTTGAAATACCAGTGGTGGTCGGCAGTAGATGGCGTTGGTGTGGTCAGTTGGTGATTGAATGGCGGAGACGGAATTGTAGAGCAGGTGTCCTCCCTCGATGAGTTCTTGGACTCCCTGAAGGTGTCAAATAATAATTATTGGTAGAAAGGTATAATAATAATAATAACTCCAAGGAAAACAGACTACTGATTCCGGATCTACGGTACTAAAAGAAGGAATTTAGATATATCCCGTTAAGGGTATGCAAGGGAAAGAATTGGTAATTTTCTTCGAGAGAGAATTGGTGCTCTTCTTTCCTTCCTAACTAGTGTTTCTATGTGAAAGTTAATTATACTAAAGATAAGGAAAATATCACTCTCCCGGTACGAATTTAGTACATACGATGGAAAAACGTTATCTGTATTCTGTATTCTTTTTACGCGAATCCCTTTCTCTAAAAGATTGTACATATTCAAGATATTTAATACCTCGGGTAGGTTGTGTCAAATCTTAAAGAAACCTTACTCTAAATACCAAACATGGCACGTTTTCAAGCTTCTGGTAATCAGGATGGTGGTCTTTCGTAGGGCGATAAAACTCATCTACTACGTAATGACATTCTCAAACATCACAGTGGGGTCCAGCACCCTTTGGTGGGGAGCAGAGATGCTATCCGTTCTCTCAACTAGGTTCGTCTACTTTTCTGTATTCTTAGCTACTGTTGCAGTCCTTTTTAAGTGATTTCATTTTAAAGTAGGTTTTAAAGGATATAGAATAAACAAAATTTGAGTCACTGAAATATTTTCAATGCAGACTAACAATCATTATAGGTAAAAAACTCATTTAATAATCTATTTTATTTTATAATTCTCGTTTTTTTCCTTTTTTACTTTCCATTCTGCAATAGTGGGTTAAAAAAGAAAAACCTAGTATTTAACTTTCATTCTACATGGGGATTCAAGTTTACGAAACTTTGATTCAAATTTAATAGATTAATACAATATAGGTGACGTTGATTGAATATAATTAGTCCTAAGAAAACAGAAGCCATTTTAGCAATGATGTCAGTGATTTCGAGAAATGCTGTTTCAGATAAATATGAGTGTATGCTTTATCTTTACTATCGGTATTCCAAACATGCAGACGAACGAGGGGTGCCAATGAAAAGAGAAAGAAGGAGATCAGAGAAAGAAAAAGAAGAGTTCCTGTAACTTAAAATCAACGTCCCGGAAAATAGCAACAACCAGCGAGGAATGAACAGGAGATCCTTTCTAGTTACGAGAAGGTTCCAATCTCCTCTAGTGAATTGCTCCTCCCTGTCATATAAGCCGCGATATTTCCGGTACAGAGCCTTCCCTTCATTTATCTCTAATTCCCCAGTGGCGGCGAAGCGCTGAACCGACACTCGAAGAAAGGTCGTCTGTGAACTTGACTTCTCCAAGGAACGAACTGTTCGCAGATGAAATGCTGTCGTCGAACCCAAACTGAATTCATCAGCATCGTTTTATCGTTCCTTGCGGAACACGTTTGGTAATCAGACCACCAATGAAGGTGCATATATAGTCAGGCGATCAACACTTCCGAAAAACAGAGAAACCGTATGCAAGAGGTATGCGCTATCCTCCGCTTTTGATAACCCACAGCAGCTGCGCCTTGATTACATCTAAGTTAAGCAAATCGCACCTCATTTTACCTCATTAGCGATTCATGAAGTAAAATTTTCCATTTAATAGAGACAGTAGTAGCAAATATATCAACAAAACTAGAAATATACCATTAGTGCTTTCATTTGGACCTGTTATAAGAGCAGCTGTGTGAAATAAAATTTGAATCAATGAAATGAATAATCTGATTTTTTTGGTAGACAAGGAAAGCTGAGATAAAAGCCAAGATAAAAGGTTATAAATTTATTAAACTTGAACAAATAAGACAGTTGACATGCGTCATCTTTAACCTAGCTAATTTAGATGAACAATCAAAGGGATAATACACATGATTAATCAAGTCTGTGAGCAAGTATTTAAGGCTATGGCAGTGAAGTAACAATCAGAAATGTTTTTTTTTTTTTTTTAACTATCACAAGAAATATTTTTCAGAAGTCTGAAAAGCAAATAGAAATACTAGAAGTTGTCATTCACGAATTCAGCTGACCCATCTGATGATGTAAACTTAACTGAGTGAAGAAAGCTGCATTTTTTTTCTCTTTCAGAAAAGGTTAGTACCAAAATACGAAACTTTGAGCACGGAGACAACAAACCACCATGTCAGGGGCACATTTTTGGAACACAGTCTTATCTGGAGACAACAAACCATCATGTCAGTCTTATCCACCTGACTTGGTTGGCTTTTATTGATGACTGGTTTGTTTTAAAACCGAATACGCAACTTCAAATGAAAAACAGTTGATAGTGCGGAACTCACTGATGCAGGCATGAAGCCAGTTGCAAACAAATAGTCCACATATTTAGAACAATGTTGGTTTCGTTGGTACAGAGACTGCCAAAGTGAATTTAGAAGCTGAATTCACTTTGACAGTGAATTCAGCTTCTGAATTCAGCAATAATCCTAAAACGTTTGTAATATCATCCCGCCCGCGAAAGGATATCAAGTTGTAGTATATTTTATTCCTTTGAGTGAACATTGGGTAGTGATGTGTTCTAGAGGAAACATGGCACTTTTTCGAACTACTTTAGGCCTCCAATAAAAGAACGTGGTCTCAATCCCAATTTCAACTGTATATTGAAAAGTAGCGATGCTATTAAACATCATTTTTAGAAGCAAGCAAGAAGCATCATCTTCATGATGATGCTTCTTGCTTGACGGCATTTAATCACTTGTGTTCCTGAACAACAATTCTTCTTCTTCTTCTTCGTCTATGATCTCTTGCGCTTTTAAACGTCGAGATTTTACCAAAGAGATTTCCATGCCGTCCTGTCCAAGGCTTGTTATTTTGCTTCTTTTCAGTTAATTTCATTCTTTTCCAATTTTTCTTTAATTTACTTTTTCCAACCTTTTCTGGGCCTGCCTATATTTCTTTTTCCTATTTTCTGACATTCATATACAGTTTTTGCTATTCTTCCTTCTTCTATTCGATTAAGATGTCCAAACCACCTCAATTGGATTTGTGTTATGAATTGGTTCAGAGGTGCAACTTGAAGGGGCATCTTTCTACATCAGGCTGTCTTTTATAGTTTGATTTTTTATTCGGTCTAGTCTTGTTTTTTGTGCCACTTTCCTAAGATATTTCATTTCAATTGTTTGTAGTTTATTTGTGTTTCCTGTTGTTAAACACCTAGACTTGCAACTGTATGTTAATGTTGGTAAAAACACTGAACGGTACACTGCCATTTTGGTATTTTGGGTGACTTCTTTCTTATCTAGGAGTGGACTTTTCATTGCATAGAATAGCTTTGTTTTCTCCCTCTTATTCTGTTGTTAATTTCTGTATTTAGTTTACCATCTTCTTGTATATAATACGAAACCAAGTATTTAAAAGAGTGAACTTGTTCCATTTGATGGTTCTCTATTTTTATTATGTGTTTTAGTTGGTTTCTAGATAATGATCATTGCTTTAGTTTTATTTATATTTAGGTCATATTCCTTTTCTTTGTTTCTTCATACCAAATGTTGATATTGTACAGCAAATCTTCAGCTGTATTTGCTAGAATCACTAACCATCTGCAAAAGCCATGTGTGAAATTCTGGTATCTTTCAGTTTCCTGTATCCTAGGTAAAACGTTTTTGTTTTTGTTTAGCATGCCTTTAAAATTTCATCCATTACTATAATGAAAAGAAGAGGGCTGAGGATATAGCCATGCCTCATTCCTACGTTTGTTTCAAATTCTTTTGATCTATTATTACAGGTTCTTACATAATTTCTATTACTTTTGTAGAGGCTTTGTATGGCTGCTGTTAGGTTATCTTGTATCTTGTTTTTCTTTAATGTTTGCCATATTAAGTGTCTGGGAAACTCGGTCAGAGGCCTTTTCGAAATCGATAAAACATGCATGTAGTTCTTTTTAATATTCCAATGTTTTCTCTGATATTGTGTAAGACTGAAGATAAGATCTTGAGTGCTTCTATTTTTTGGAAAGCCATATTGCATTTCGTCCAGTGTATCCTCTATTTAGTTCCTAAGCCTCTCTTCTAAAATATGGGCATACAATTTTCGTGTAACGCTTAAAGGCGAAATCCCTCTATGGTTTTCACATTTACGTTTATCTCCTTTCTTAAACATAGGGATTATTATTGCTACTTCCCAGTCTTTGGGAATAATTTTCTTTTTCCATATGACATTTAACAGGTCTAAAAGAAATTTATGGCTTTCGTTCCTAAATTATTTACCATTTCTGGTGTTATTTGGTCATGACCTGCTGATTTGCCAGTTTTATTTTATTTATTGCTGCTAACAGTTCATCTGCATGAATTTTTCACTTTGATCTTCTATTTTGCTTGCATGTCTTGCTCTTAGGATTCTATTTTTTCCATGTCCCGCATCTTCCAATAATTCATGGAAATACTGTTTCCACCTTTCCATGATGTCTTCGGAATTTGTAACTTTCCATCCTTATTTTTGATAAACTTTATGGGGCATTCTTTCTCTGACCTCATTCTTCTTAAAGCATTATAGAAGAATTTTTGGTTTCCTTTAAAATTCTGTTCTAAAGTATGTCCGAAGTCTTTGTAGCATTTTCTTTTCTCTTCTTTCACTATGGTTTTAACTTTATTTCTTTCGTTGTTGTATAGTTCTCTATCAACCTGCAGCTTTGATGTTATATATCTCTTCCACAATTGCTTTTTCTTTTTAATTTCTTCTTTTAATTCTACACTCCACCAGGGTGATTTATGCTTCTTCTATTTATTATTTAATGATACACCACAAATTTCTTTGCTTGTTTCTAGAAGAAGTGTTTTGAACCTGTACCATAGCGTTTCTACATCTTGGTCTTTATATATCTCTTTTTCTACTTCTTTCATCTGAACAACAATTGGCAGACCAAATTACCGCATTCAGTAAAAATATTGTGCATTTTAAACTAATAGATATAACCATTGTAACATGACAACAGTCTTAATACGACTGATTGCAACTGTTTTGAATTTACGTCAAAAGCCTAAATATCTTTTAGCTAACTATGGCGACCCCCTCCTTTGTGTCAAATCAACTTCTTTCTCTACAAATCTCTTGAGTTCCTCACTTTCTTAACACTCGCTTCTTTCTGATTCATCCGTACCCCCCCCCTTACGTTCCATCCCGTTTCCTCCCGTCCGCATGACATTACGCCGACACGTTGTGAGTATTCCCCTCCAATATGACGTGACACATCCACACCGAGCCATGTGTCTGTCAAAAGCGATGTCATTCTATGAGAGGTGTCACCAGCACAGACTCTGAAGCTCCAATTATTCTAAACCTACGCACATTCATTTCTTATATGTTTCTTCGTTTGAAACTCATTTCACGGGTGTTCTAAAGGCTGGGAATCAACACATTCGCCCCAAAGTTTCATCGACCTCCAATGGGGTTATCACAAGCATGCTTTTTGTAGCCTAAAATAAAACTAAAAAAGGAAAAATTGCGCATGAATATCGCATATTATCGTATAATCGTATTGTTTTGCTATCTATTCCATAATGTTGTAGAATTTTCCAAAATCAAATAGAATCTTTGATTCTATTTGATTTTGTACACTTTTTTAGCACATTACATTATTGTGTTCTATGTATTTTTCTTCAATCATTTGAAGTGGAAATATGTGGCTATTTTATTGCTGTTTTTCCCAAATTCAGCCTGGAAGTCTGAAAAAAAAAAGGATCTTATTTAATTTTTTTCAATTGTGAGAGTAAGATGTCTAAAAATATTTTTTTCGTGAATGGCCGATTGTCCTAAATTATTGTACTTTTTACTGTTTCCTTTTTTTTTTGTGTGTGTGTGTGGGGGGGAACTGTGAACCAATCTTTTTGGCAAGGTTTCAGTCTTTTAAACCTGCTAACAAATTTTGTGAACTATACTAAAAATAGCTTAATTCACTTCTTTAAGCAGTAATGAGATATTGTCAATTCTCTTTAAATTCTGAGACGATTCCGTTTAAAGTTTGTTGGTCCAAGCTATCATCATATTTTCATAATATTTTTGTTTATTAATGTGCGTGTGATATCTGGTAGATTTTGCTGTTTTACAGGAAGAAAAATCCAGATTTCCAGAAGACAAAAACACTGTTCCCTCCTATTAAACCGGCTCTCTCACCTCCAGTTGAAAATGCCGTATATAAAGGTTGCTCTCGTAGTCAAGAGATTCGAAAAGATCTCTTTCAAGCGAAGAGCACAAATTCCAGCTGTTGTATGGAGGCACTGTCGGTTCTAAAATATTTAAAATAGTTAGTGCAGTATTTAGGCATAGATAACTTTGTTCATTCATTCATAAATAATTCATAGCTTACGGGATATCAATAGCTCTTGACGATAAAGTCTATGAGAGGTAAGCCGAATTGCTTAGTTGTATGTCAACTGGTAAATGTGTACGAGTATATACACATACTCGTACACGGCGTTGCCGTTACCAAGTTTCTCTATCAGATGAAGAAACTCCCTCTAGGCCGTATCTGGAGTAAAATGTTTATCCAGTTGTCTTAAGTCTTTCATTACTACATCCATTCATCGTGTTCAAGGATTCTTGCGGATCTTTTGTTGTCAGTTTTATTTGTATGCACTTGTTTGATGAAGGTCATCTGCCCTCCAAACATGGCCGAACCTCTTACTTCTTATACCTTTGTATATATATCAGTCTCACACGTGAAAGATCCGCGATCTATGACACGACAGTGCGATGTGTGAGCAAAAGATAAAATGGATGTTTGAAACAGGATTTACAGTTGCTCACTATGCCTTTGTTCGTATAGTCCAGTATTTGATTATAGGATAGTACAAAAATCGTTCTTTAGCATACGTTTAATTTTCTTTTTCTTTTTAGAATGCACTAACTTTTCTATTATCCCCTGGATTATATTCTGGAATTTAGGAGTTGTAAAATTGCAAAATATCCACGAATTGTTTTTCTCACTTCTCTCCCTATCATTTGATGTATGTCACTGAAGCTGTTAATGCTGACTTCAAGATATTTAAAACTACCCATTTGTAGAAGTCCACGTATATTTAGTGTTTTTCCTGGTAATAACAAGACCTACAGGCTTGCAAGCCTTAATTAAATTAGACGCAATTTGTTTAATCCTGACGAGAGTCTATAAGGAGAAATGTTTTCACCATATTCTGGAATTTAGGAGTTCTAAAATTGCAAAATATCCACGAATTGTTAATAGGATGTTTTTCCCATTCATTTCCATTCTTCTTTATTCATTTAAGTCTCTAATAACTTTTCCACTGCTAAGTTGAACAGATATGATAAGAGATCATCTCTAGCGAAGTCCAGATTTTAATTAAAACTTGAAGAATATTCGCATATCTTTCAGATGGGTGTGAAGATCTCGTAGTTGTGTTATATTTACGTGGGCTGTTCAATAAGTAATAAGAGTAATTTTACTGTCGCGAAACCACTCATCACAATATTAATTTCTGTGGAATAAAGAAATCTTGCTGTATGTATTAACAAAATAGGTTGATAGATGGCGTATACGGGCTGATGTGCCAGAGTGCCACCTGACTAAACGCAAGTGCTCATCGGCGCGCCTACGAGGTGCGACCAGTCTTCGAAATGGAAGCGTTCCTTAGAACAGCGTTATGCGATTAAATTTTGTGTGCGTTCGCAAAAATCGGCATCGGACACTTTTAACATGATACGCGAAGCTTTCCACGATGAAGCAATGTCGAGGGCAAGTGTTTTTCGCTGGCATAAAACTTTTAAAGAAGGAAGGCAAAATGTGGAAGATCTTGAACGTGAGGGAAGACCTTCAACGTCCATCACAGAGACAATGATCAACACAGCACGATTATCATCAAGTACGTCAAAAGGAAGTGTCCATTGTTGAAGAATGGCTTCTTATTGCACCACGATAATGCTAGGCCACATATTGCTGGTTGTGTAGTGGACGTTTTGCAGAAGAACAACACAGATATCCTACCACACCCTCCATACAGTCCTGATCTCGCACCGTGCGATTTCTGGCCGTTTCCTCAGCTAAAGAAACCACTAAGAGGCCGCCATTTCGAAAGCAACAAAGCATGTGTAAAAGATGCGGAGGCGGTTTTGAAAGAACTCTCAAAAACGGACTCTCACATGTGTTTAAGAAGTGTACGCAACGTTGGGACAAATACATCGCGTCTCACAGTAGTTACTTCGAAATAGACCATGTAAATGATGACGATTAAAGGTAATCTGTTTTCTGTATAAATATAGTCTTATTACTTATTGAACAGCCTACGTAGATACATCTCTTGTATTCTAATAAGTCTCCTCGCATCTTATAATACGTTTCGATATATACTGTCATATGTCTGTTTATGGTCCACAAATGCAAGTTGTAATTCTTTGTCAAATACTAAATATTTTATAACAATTGTCAGAGTGCCAAAATATGATTAGCTGCCAACCATTTCTTGCAGAAAACACACTAATGATCCCTTCGAATACAGGGGACTCTCCATTACGAAAAAAACCTTCATGTTTTCTGTTCAGCCATATATGTACTGTACTTGTACGGATGATAGTGTCTGTACTCTACCATCAGTAAAGTGCAGGGTAAGATCTCACTGTAAGCATGGATCTTTGTAAATGTTTTAGGTGATGGATGACTTTCATACCTGGTAAGAGACTCCTACCCTGCTTATCGAGACCTCAAGTGACTAAAAGCAGTTCTTTGGGCCTTTAAAGTAGGGATTCTGGATTATTTAACCCCTAGCACACTCACAGTACTAAACGTAGAGTAACTTTCTTGAACAAGATTAATATAAAAATGTATA
Organism: Typopeltis vanoorti; assembly: GCF_054136105.1. Classification (NCBI taxonomy): domain Eukaryota; kingdom Metazoa; phylum Arthropoda; class Arachnida; order Uropygi; family Thelyphonidae; genus Typopeltis; species Typopeltis vanoorti. Next base: position 108,521,262 of record NC_143561.1, read on the forward strand.
GATACTCCGAAAAAGATAATCCAAACCCTCACTTCGCTGGTTCAAGATTAACAAAAACTTTTATGTCTAGCACATGCGATGCCCGTGTATTCGTTGCGACCACAGATGCGAAACCCCTCGACACTTCTGTGCATAGCAGAAGAAGGCGAATTCATTCCGATAATAGGGTAATTAATGCGTTTCATGGGAGAAGTGCTTATTATTATACGAAATTATATTAAATATTAATATTATATTATTTTATTATTATATTAAATAATCAGAAAAATGAGTTTTTCTTTTATGAAAATTCTAGTTTTTAAAGTAGTAACTATTTTGTTTATACAATAGTTAGAAAATTTTACGTATAAAGCATGTGATTTCGCTTTGGTAACCAATTTGTACATTATTCTTTTCTCCCCTTTAACATGAATTGACTCTTCTTGTCACATTGCCAGCCGAGGATCTCGCATCTGTGGTCGAACTTGTGACAACTTTCTTGGTTCCATAAAGCTAGAGCAAAGACTGGTATGGATTCGATTCCAATTGCCGTCTTGAGGAAAGGAACGCTTTCTAGGTATATGTTTCAGCAGTTTCAGAGAGACCCGATAGCTAATCGGGTTTTTAAATCGGCATATCAGAAGTATTAACTGTAGAGCTTATCCTATTTCAGAAAATAATATCCAAGTTACGGTTTACGACTACGAAACGGTTGCAGGTGAGAGCCATACTCCTGCCTCGATATCTTTTAAAAGAATTGCTAACCATGAACTGCTCTCAGAAACGGCAAAAGAGAAAGACTGGCTGACCACTGATTTCGAAAAAAAAAAAAGTTGCCAAATATACACACTTTGTGGAATAAAAAAACTTTTAGAGGATTTGATCGACATTCTACATACGTCAGCTTAACATTTAACTTGCCAATTAGGTATTCAAACATCACATAAAGAATTCTCGAGGGTTATGAAGTCACTGTTTAGGAACAACAAAAAACTGTCTTGCAAGAAATGTTGTGGTCGATGTTCAACCAAATTAATCAAGAGCGGCGGAGGATAGGTTAGAATCCAGTAATGTATGACAAAGTATTTTATTCGGTCTTATTTAGAAGTGTCGGCCTGGTTGGCTTGAGTGGTTAGCGTATCCGCTCTCCAGCCAAGGGACTGCGGGTTCGAATCTCGGCTAGGGCATGTATTTGTGATTGCCTTCCCCTTCATACATTCATTCATCCAATATGTACACACTCTCCCAAGATGGACTGGGTCACCATATGGGAGTAGTAGACTCAACCCTCTCACAATGGGAGAGGCCTTCACCCGTGGTGGATAGAAAAACTGGCTGTTCATCATCATTTAGAAATGCTCTTGATAATCAGAACTACGACAGCAAAATAATCAAAATAGAAAATATAATCTATAGCCTACCCACGGTGCTAATGTACTATGGGTTTAAAAATTTTCTTGGAGTCAAATAAAATTAAAATTAAAATAAATCGACTATTATAGTTTTCTAGCAGTTTCATAATTTTAGATTTATTAATGCATAGAATAATAATGGCTGTCTGTAATTAATCCATTACAAATATTATAGCAATTATCATATGTTTTAGAAATTGGAATCTAGTGTTAACGTATTTTTGAGTACAAATAAATAGTGGACTTTTCATTATTGCTGCTTCGTTATTATTGAGTTGTAAATTTAATTTGACGATAGATTCGTGGGAAAATGCAAGTCTGACTGTTGGGATATGCATATTATCTCTTCCGTTTAATTAATGAATCTGATTTTCTATGTAAAACAAACATCTGATAAGAAACCCGAACTTAGAATCCACCAGAAGACTAGTGTGTTGCTCTTTAGATCTTTCAACACCTGCTCCATCACTTCGAGATAACGTGGAAGTGATGAATGAACTGCTTTCCGTGGATAGGAAGTCATTGTAATCAGATGACAGCAGTCGTGAAGTTATTAACCAACTCATCGGATTATGTCAAGAAAATATGATCTTCTCAAAATTATTTTGCACTACGAGAAAACTAAACCACTCAAAGAAAGTGCTATTGCATAGTAAACTACCATTCCCGCCATTGTGTTAAACCGAGTCTCGTGAAAAACTTTGTTAAAACATTGAACAAAAATGCAACAACACTGCTGCACCTAATTGCAAAATTTCCAAATAAACCGATAAAGAAGACAAGGAGGTATATTTGTTGAACCCCAGATCATGAAACGATTCAAGAAGTAAAATGAAATATTACAGAAAGATTATACACACACACACACACACACACACACACACATATATATATATATATATATATACGCTTTTATATATTTCAGGTTACTTATAGGCGCACCTAAGGCCCAAACAGATCAGCCGGGAGTTCAGAAAGGCGGAGCTGTATATAGATGTAGCATACATAATCCTAATGCTTGCCAACAAATTCCTTTTGACAGATCAGGTAAACTTTGTCATTATTGAAACATGTTAGTATTTTACTTTGCATCTGGAATATTTCGTGCTAACTTGTTAATATCTTATTTTTCTTTTCTTCTTCCCCATCCTCCTTTAAGGCTCTAGACAAATAACTCTCCGTGGTCGAAGGGAACAAACTGACGAAAAGTCAAATCAGTGGTTCGGAGCAACAGTTGCAAGCTCAGGAGAAAACGGACCGATCGTGGTAAGCATATTTCAAGCATATTTCAATCAAATTTCTCTTATTATAATTTTAGTAGAAGATCTTAGTTTTGCTAAACGTTCTGCGATATATAATTACGGTTTGAGGCCAGATGGTCCAAGATTTTTTTGTCCTTTTATAAGTTTGTCCAACGGAAAACTCGTACGATCAGACATTTCGTCCAATCTCAATTTGTCCCATCGATGTCAACTGACTATTATTGTCACTTGTGTCAACTGACTAACCTACTACTATGCCAACTGACTAACCTGACCAACCAATGTGTCAACTGACTAACCTAACCTAACCTACCTGGACCATGCATATTTCGTCCAATTATTTTCAATTTTACAAATAGCATTGAACGAATAAGATTACACGAAATTGAATTGGACGAAATGTCCTACTGGACGAGAAAAGTAATGGACGAAATCGAGGGAATGGACGAGATTTTGAGTAGACGAAAATAATTGGACAAACTACCCTGAAACCATAATTACAGTTACTGCAACCATTTTCACTTCCTTCATTATATTCTCTTGGGCTTTTCCCACATCCGGTTTTTAACCAGCGATCCATATGAACGGTTTTAGGAAATACAAAATAGAGATGTTAATATGAATTAAATATGTTTGGTATTAAATCTTATTAGACTGCACTTTAAGATTTGTTAATAACCAACAACACAATTGCTAAAAAAGTAAGAGTATTATTATCCTCGGCGTATAACCTGTACATCCATCACAATTTCTGACAACACAATTAAATATGTGTAGATGCACGCACGGGTGGTGAAACAATTTATGTTTCTTATTTATGGTCCTTCCTTTCAACGACAAACATTTAATTTTTGCTGATATGTCTTCAAGAAAGGCAATCCTTGCCAACAACAGAAAGTGTCTTAACTAATCAGATAATCGAAATTGATGCTAAAAAACGCGACAGTTTTTGTCGTAATCTAAATATCTAACAAGGACTTTTCCTCGCGATAGCAACCTGAAGTCCATAAGTAAAATCATGGATGTATAGTGACTACCCATTCTTCATACATAACGATAAATAATATTGATTGTAATGGTCTTTTTTTTTTATAAAGTCTGCATTACTTCGTCCAAACGATTCTTAAGGAAGATTGAAATATTTTGAACTACCTATGAAGGGCGCAATAATTGTTGTTGCTCATTTGGTGCTTCATTCATATTAAGAGACAGCAACTAATATTCCATCAATGCCTGTTTTTCCCAACTTATTTCGTGAATTTTCATAAAGTTATCAATGCACATGAATATGTTTTCATTAATCCAACAATTTTTCAAGCTTTAGTACAGAACAAGTCTTCAATATATTTATCGAAATTATAACTTACAGGTAATGGACAAAAAAAAAATGGAAATACAACTATCCGGTCGCGTTATCGCTAATTACAATGCAGCGTCTACGATGCACCAAACACAGATGCAGTTGATATGTAAATATATTCCCTACATTCTTCGAGACTTGTGTATACCGCCTTTTTTTGCATGTTAGAATGGAATCTAGAAAGAACCTCAGTAACTTTGTAAGGGGCGTGATTGTTGCAGTAACACTGGCAGGTTCATCTGTGACCAGAACAGCTGAAATTGCACATGTTAGACAATGAACCGTGCCTAAGGTTATGTCAGCATGGCAGTCGACAAAACATACATCATCAGCGAAATGCAATACTAGACGAAAGCGCTTGCTGCAAGAGAGGGACGCTCGAGCATTAGTGCGCTATACCACGAAAAATAGGTGGGCTACTGCAAAGCAATTGTGTGAAAAATTCAACATCGGTTCGTGAGAAACCCATTTTATAAAAAACTCTGCGCCAGGAACTACAGAGTTGGATATCATTACATAACACGTTGATCACTCCCGTCAACACACGTCATCGCGTCCAGTGGTGCAAAGATCACAGGCAATGGACTACATACACACACTTTTTGCTGCAAATGTACGAATACGTTTGTGGCGTCAGCCGAAGGAAGCTTACCAGCCAGAGTGCTTGTTTCCAACTGAGAAAGGTTTTTGGTGGTTCTGTAATGGTGTGGGGTGCATTCTCATGGCCTAGTTTGGATCTACTTGGTATTGGAAGGCAAACTGGATGCTGCACATTATCTTTCAATCATAAGTAATCATCTTCATCCCATGTTGACACACTTTTATTCTACGCAGCCAGCTACGTTTCAACAAGATAATGCTCCCATTCATCGAGCAAGTGTGGTCACTCAGTGGTTTGTGGAACATGATGATGAGGTGCCTTGTCTGTCATGGGCATCCCAATCGCCAGGCTTAAATCCTATAGAGCATTTATGGGACATTTTGGAGCGAGCTCTCGGGCAACGTTTCCTACCTCCAAAGAATAAAGGCGAATTGAACCAGTTTCTGTCGGACGTATGGTGCAAAATTCCTCCTATTGATTTCCAAGCATTGAAAGAGTCTCTCCCTCGAAGAATTTAGGCTGTACTAGATGCCCACGGCGGACCAACGCCATATTAATGGAAACCTGCCACTGTTTCCATTTCTTGTACATTATCTGTATAAATGCAAGCAAAAAATTGCAACGTTAGCTGGTTCATATAATTGTAAATAAAGATTCGCATAATTACGTGAGAAATGAGATCATTCTCGATGTCATTAGCAATATTATGAATAATGACGACTGCAAATTGTTTTACGAAGGAGGGGAGGAGGAGGAGGCAAGTCTGGAAAGTTCTGATAAAACACCTAGAACAAAAATTAATTAATTTTGTCTTCTTATATATCCTAAAAGAAAAAAGAACAAATAATCACAATTTGGTGAAAGATTTAGTGAAAATGGGGGGGTTTAAAGGGTTTTTAGATATTGTTCCAACTGTTTATTAGAACTTGCCAGACCTCCCCCCCCCCCGTATTCGCGCTTCGACTGAGGGTGATTCTGAAGCGAAAGTTATGCGACAACTCGTTTCATAACAAGCCTCTGTTGCGCTTTCATAAGAAAAGTTTAGCATTGCTGTGTGGTGAAGATTCCGCTTAAAAAGCCAATGTCATTAATTTTGTAATCTGAATCATTTGTTTAGAAATGTTAACCTAATTAGTAGGCGCTAAAGAACACTGTGCTAATATTTTATCGCATTCTTTATAGCCGATTTTTGTGAATCCAAATAACCAGTGCATCACCGTTTTCTGGAATTCCTTGGAAATCTTTCTTGTAAGTTTTCGTAGCAATACTGGCTTTTATTTTCTGTTATAAAGTCTCTTTTTTATATCCAAAGATTTATTTTCGGAGCTGAAAGAGTTCACTACAGATTGAAAGTTTATTCATTTTGAGACTAAGGTTCGTAACAACATACACTTAAGAGAATCGTTCTTCAGTTTAGTTCATTCTTCAGATGAACTGGCTTACGTATTTCAAATTTGTAAATTTGAAATACGTAAAACAAATAACCGACCAAATTGCAAAAATTTGTTCGGTTAATTTGTTTAAATAACCGACCAAATTTTTGGTCGGTTATTTAAAAGGGAACTTACAAATAACCGCACGCACTCCCTACGATAGGGGAATCAGATATAAGATGCGAATGTACTGTAGTTTCGTTACAGAAAGTAGCTTCTTTATGAAAGACAATAAGAAATCGCAAAAGGGCTCTGTCTAAGGACTGGCTAAGTAGGATGGGGTAGTAAGGTTTTTTTTTAATACTCATGGTAACTTAAGTCTTCTTCCCGCAAGAAAATAAGAATACGCAACTGTTGAAAGGCGTAACAAACTATGTGAATTATGTAAGACATTTAAGCAGATGGTTTGAGAAGTACCGGAGTTACTTGATCAAGTGGCAGGCACTGTGCATCCCCGCTTACGAAAAGAAGTATAGAATGATGAAGAAATTAGAGGATACGAAGTAATCTGCAAATTTAAAGTAAATTGGTTAAATTATTAGCAAATAAAACGAAGCCAAAATTTATCTAATAAGGGTTGAATTATATAAATGCTTGTGCAGACTTCATATTAATGTATTATTATATCTAAGGACAAAGCTTAAGTTGCATCCTTTGGAACACTGAACACATTCTCTTCCCCCCGTTAGAAGTTCGATCTGTAATGCCACTTCGCTCGCTCAGAGTTACTTCTACCAAATCCTGTGTCACGATAATTAGGTCACATTTTTGCCCATTAAATGCGTGTGTTTTCTGCCTATTTGTGGGTAGGAAAGACCCACAAATAGGCAGAAAAGACCGGCTAACACTTAACTCCAACAACAACAAAAACATATAATGAGTTATTGTGTTGTGATGTGAATCAAATGTAGGTTCGATTCGAGGAGCGCTTATCTCGTTGTAATCCAAATTACCTTGAAGAAAAAAAAAATTAGTAGTTTAAGAATGTGTGTGATACTATTAATGGAAAAAGAAAGCCAGTTGACGTTGTGAACACTAAAATTTTCAAGGAAGTTGTCTTTGTTTGTACTGGAAAAAAGCAAGATTTAAAAGATAGGACAAAAAAAAAAACAAATCAGAATAGCTGGTGACATGTGGAGAGTGAGAGACACACTTGTTAGATTAAGGCGAAGATCTGAAAGATTGGTTAAATACAAAACCCACTCTTATTGCTGTCAAATAAATTTCGGATCTCAACAAGGTTCCTTAATCAGTGCTAATGTGTTATTTTTTTCCTATTCTAAATCATTCTGCTTTAGGCAATTATACTTAGGAGTTGCTTTACAATGCAACATTGTAAAGCAACTCCTAAGTCCATATCCTTGCTCCTGTGTAAATGGCATTTATTCTTTTAACTAGGCCTGTGCTCCGAGGTATGTTTATTTTTCCACCAACCTGCGTCGCCGAGATCCTGTAGGCACGTGCTGGGTTGCACGTGGGTCGTTTAATGATTTCCAGGAATACGCCCCTTGCAGGACATGTAAGTAGTTGTAACGTTAATTTTTTCCTATTTTTTTTTTTTGTTGTTGTTGTCGTTTAATTTCCAACAACCACCCTCTGACATCTGAGAAGCTCAGCTGCCGTAATCATAATATATGACTTTAGTCATGTAGTGGTGTTAAATCTTTCATTTTATTAAATGTTTGCATTTATTTAAAACAAAAATAGTTCGATATGTTTAAGAATGAATGTTTTGAAATTAGAAATGAGAGTAGTTCGCAACCACATCTTATCTTACTGCATTAGTGATGCGTTCTTCTGTATCTTTAATTTCCATGAGTCGATGTTAGTTCAATGTCGGGTTTACTCTTCGTTAAAACCAGATTTACCACATTTGTGAGGGTTCTGTTATTTAACTTCAATGTAATTAAAAATGAATAAAGCATATTGGGCTTGCTGTCGGCAAAACAAAACAAAACATAATTTCTTCTGAAATTATACCATCGATAAAGTGCATGGCACTTTTGTAATATTTTCACAATTGTGGGTGAAAGTATAAGTTATCTGATTAAGTTAGTATAATTTGAGTCATAAGTTATATTGAGTTATATTTTGAGTCATAAGTCATGTTATTTTGGATGTAAAAATTTATAAATTCGGAGTTATTAGCGTTTGAAATAACTATCCTACTGAAAAAAGTCACATTTGACGACTACAATAAACTATTGCATTGACATGTATTGTATTGATCCACTGACAATCCAGTAGAAGGCTCTCAAGTTTGATTATGTTGCTGAAATCCGAATCAGACTTTGCCGTTTCATAGCTAAAACTACTTTTTTTTAGTTTCTTAATCAAAAATCTAAAATTAAAGAAGCGGTAACAATGTTCTTTAAAAAAAGCAAATGAAGTATTTTCCCCCTAATATTTAAAAACGCTAAAAATCAGTTTGCATGTGTGGTACAAAGTTTATTAGTCCCTGGCTGTTCAGAAATAACCACTAACGGATTTAAATTCTTATCTGTAATGACCGTATGATATGATTGTGACACCGTAACGAAATGCAGAAATCGAAGTTGACCCACAAAACGCGATAACCTCGTTTGTGGTAATTTTTCAGACAACGCATCCCGTTTGTTCGGTGAGACACTGACGGGGAACAAGAATACAGAAGCCTACTAGCAGTGAACTTCTGAAGAGATTAGATAGGTTCCCGCTAGAAATTACGGGAAGAGTAGCGCGCCTTGGAGGAGATAGTAACTGTGAGATACATTTATTAAGGCGTTCACAGTTTTAGGAATCCCTTATCTTGTTGGCGGGAACACGCTAGATAAGAATCCATTTCATCTGTTTTCTAGCATCCCTAAGTGGAATACTTAATGGTGTAGATTTATCGAACTTGACGACCGCTCAGAGAAATCTCTGTAGAATCAACGGAAGTTGCGGGCGCAATCAGTCAAGTAGAAGAGATCGTCACACTCGAATTATCAATCAGTTTTGTCCTCTATATTTTCAGTCTAATATGTAATTAGCTTCTAGCTATGATCTGTCTATGATATGTTGTTGAGAGATATATGAAAATGGGCATATTAAATTTCTTTATCAGTTTGACGGGTTGCAGTTTGTTAATTATTCTTTGCATGCATATAAATATTGAAAGAGGTGAGTAGTCAATGTTCATGATTTAACTGAGGGCTCAGTAAAAATATCACTGGTTGGCCGAACTTTTTGTGAGGCGATTAAGGGTCAAAATTAGAATGACAAGTACCATCAAGTATCAATAGAAAAGAAATGTAACTATCAGAAGGATTAGCACGTCAAAATATTTGGTATTCGTGAAACATTATACAAATATTTTTTTTAAAAAAAGGAAACTTCAGAGACCCAGTGGCAGACGCTGAAGAAAACATTGATTCAGCCAGAAATGAATATAACGGTGTTCTCTGCAAGGATAGAAAAAACGGAACCCTCACGTGGGCTCAGGAAGAACAAGAGAGAATCATGGAAAACGAGAAAAAGTATTCAAAGTTTTTAACAAGTTGAGCTGTGTTCTCAAAGAATACAGAGATCAGAAAGAATATCAAAATATAGGAATATATCGGGAAGGCCTTACTTGCTCCGGCCGTAATTCTATATAATAATAAGTATGGTCTCGATTTCGGCTCATGGTTGTTTTTATGAATATTTGTTCTAAAATTTTAGACGTTTATGCGGCTCTCTTACAAAGTTTGCAGTATCAATTTTCGCTAATTTCATACTATGAGGGAGGGAAAAACAGTCCAGTGAGGCCTGGCGAGTCATCACGTGTTCCAAGAGGTGGGGATAGGGAGATGTTGCAAAGCATACTCTTAGTTTAGCTTAAAAAACTGTCCTAATTATTTTGATCATCCCACGTAGATTAACAAGACGTCTTAATACAATCTCTAAAATGACATTTATGGTTGCTTACAGAGGATAGGAATGGTGTAATTTGTATTATATCGATTACTTGTACATATATTCTTTTAAAATATTGAATAAATGCTAAATAAAATTACGCATTTTTATTTTCATACGTGTTCTATTGAAAATTCTGAAGAAATTTTCTACGACGGACACTCGAAAAAAATAATATACATTTCGAATAAGATCTTCTCCTCCATCGCCTAGTATTAATCAGAGAAAAGTTAACAGCATTTTAACATTTTGTTCTATATTCGACTCAACATATGCATCGTAAAGCGAAGTAGTAGATTTTTCACTTGAAGTTGGAAAGGTTACACAAAAACACTTAGTAACTACCGTTTAAGGTTGATGACACATTGTAGAAACATATCTCAAAAACTTTTTTAAGAAAACAGTAAATTCAAATAGATTACAGGATAATGAGAGTATGCGCTAATCTAAGAGTAGCGCTGTAGCAATTTTTAGAACCCAGAAATAATGGATGTATCCAGCTAGTGTGAAGATTATCACGACATCGACAAAAGTATTTTTTTGGTTAAGTGTCAGTTTTCAGAATCAAACACCATACAAAACGATCAGTTGCATTCTGTTGACATTCTTTTTGTAAACGAAGTTCTTTATGTCCAAAAAAGTATAGATTCATAGCGAAAAATGTAGAACAAACAACACTGCTTATCAGTATGATCCGATTACTTCGGTTACGTGATCACCATTCGAAAATCCTTGATCAGAGATCAAGGTTTAGAAGAGTATTCAAACAGACGTCCTCGGCCAAACTAAAGAATTTCTCTCCTTGAATAAACTGAGAAGTTGATTCATGATTCGAAATCTATATACGAGGTAATATAAATGGCTTGTTAAGTCATTTATATTTCGGAGTCGCGAAGAGTTTGCTTATACAATTATTAAAATGAATGAATTGGAATAAAAGTAGAGTCAACTAAAATTTTAAAAAAATGGGAGAGTGGAAGACCCTAGAAAACAATTTGTGTGTGTCCGCGCGTGCGTGCGTGCGTGTATGTATGTCTGTCTGTGTGTAAATTACACATGAAGCAATGATACACAAATATTTGGGGGGAAAAAAGTAGTAAAAAAGTAATATAATACGTAACCCATCTGTTAAAGACAATTTTAGTTTTGCTAATACTTGCCATTCTAAATGGTGAAAGAATTAAAAAAAATGCAGTTAAAAAAAAAAAAGGCTCATTGTGAACTGGTAGACTATCTAGAGAGGTAACCTGACGTTTATAAAACAGAATTACTACTGCTGTGTCGGCTAAGGACCAAAGTAGGACACCGAGCTCACGCTTCCCGCCTCCACAACCTTCATTTCTATCAAGCAATTTGTTCAGCTCTAAATCTACAACAGTTACGTTGTTATAGAAACTGTGCGTATGTGTGTTATGTTAAATATTTTCATTTTGGTTACCTCTGAAGACCAAACGTGAAGTCAGTCAGTCACTTCAGGCCTCGAAATGTTATCATATTTTATTTGTCATATTATGCAGAATTGAAAGGGAACACTTTTACGTTCGCTTAATTCGGAAATAGTGATCTTTAACCTCTCAATATCTACTATTTGAAGTCAGTATAAAGTCTTGAGTTGCAGTTTTATACATAAAATAAGTTTTCATTGCATAAACAAACATTTTTAATAAAATTAATTATGAATATTTGTAGCAACAATCTTGCGATTCATTTCTATGCACTTTAGAATATGTAAAAATAAATATTTGCGTCTTTATCACAAAAAACGAAAACTAAATTAAAGATGATGCATGGAATTGTGCTATGTGCAGATATGTAATTTAGGGTATTTGAAACTGAAAGACCAAAATAATTTTTAGATTGCTTCTCAAGTTCGAGTAAAAAAATTAGTAAATAAATACAAAATAGATATTATTAATGCGCTTCTAGAATTTTAACTTTAACTGTACAGAAGATTTCGAAATATTACATAATGATCTAATAATATTACAATATACGGCACTCTGAAACTGTTCTGGATTTCTATGCTTATATCCAAATAAAGCGTCAGTGCGTTCTTATTGATTTCAATAAGCCTTTCAAACCGATCTTAAGTAGGAACCATTTCAACAGGGAACTGTCTTAATACCCAGTTGATTTCAAATGGGCAGTCGGCCAAGTGACATATTACGCATTGACAGGTTAACCCGTATAGATTACATATGTGAATAAAACACTCCAAACATTGATAAGGAGAAAATTGAGCTCCCTAGGAGATATGTATGCTAGTTCTTTCAAAATTTAATCTCTATAGTATAAAGCAGTTTCGTTTGAGATGGATGTGACGCATTGCTTCCATGGCAACAACAGATTCTGCTTTTGTGGCTGAGTAGTGTGAGTATATATTTACTTGTTAATAGGCAAGTATCGTAGCACAGAATGACGACTTAGGAATTAATGTTACTGGTTCCATTCAAAATCGAATCTTCAGTAGGCAACTTGCATAGAAGCTGCTGAATCCACATTAGTTGCCTCGTCCCATAATTCAAATCTCATTTCCGAAAGGAAATGAGATTTGAATTATGGGATGAGGCAACTACTTGTAATAGAAAATTACTTATGCGTTAATTCAACCTTGGTAACTTTTTTGGATCTGGTTCATACTGATGATGTCTTATAATATTCTCCGATACCCACCCCCCCTAAAGGTTCCCCCAAGTGAGGTAGGACTTGCACACTGCGGATGTTGACTTGAGGATGTTTTGATCGTAGTAGACTTTTGCCTGCTGCTGCTGTGTGGAGCTGAAGTTTGGCTGGCTGTGGCTAACAGAGCTTAGGTTTGGCACACTATTTTGGGAAGAGTTAAGAGATGCTGTTGAGACTTTTAAACAGTTTTTTGCTACGCGAGGGAGAGTACACTTTTTAGGTCACTTATGAGTTTTGAGTGTCCTGTGGATATCAAACCAGTGAAATCCAAAGTCGAAACCCATCTGGGTAGTGACCCTTTCCATGATGAACACACGTTCAAAAGGAAGCGTGCTTTGCATTATGGGATACTGAGACAATGGATGGGAAGTCACGGCCACTATATACAAGTAGCCTGGTCGTGACGATATTTCACCAGCAAACTTTTGTTTGCTTACACTTAGGTAAAAGATTAAAGAATAATACAATTTCTTGGCAAGTATTATTTATTCAAGCATCGAATATTGAGCTAATGAGAACTAGAACTACCATTTTTCATGATATTGAAACAGGGAGACTATGAATGTTAATCTAAAATCTAACTTCAGTTAACAGAATCAGAATTTCTGAAAAATTACACACCGAACAAATTCACGAAATTACGACCAAAATTATCCGTTTCAAACTAACACTCGTAGTTCTACCACCAGAAGAATGTAAAAATAGAAAAAGCAAATTGAGTGAATCCAAAAACACTTTTCCACAAAAGTCATCATTTGTGCCTCTCTAAAATGCAAAATAAATAAATAAAAATCTTGAAAGAATGTATCATATTCATGGACAAATAAAGCGCGAGTGAGTTCAGTGTCTATTTCATATAACACTGTACTGAAATAAAGCATTCAACATTGAGGAAACAATAAACTAATAATTTTCACCCCTCTTCAATTTGAACTAAATTGAAGAGGGGTGAAAATAACTTATTGCCCTATGCTTCTGAATCTACTGATAAATTTTCACCCCTCTTCAATTTGAACTAAATTGAAGAAGGCTGAAAATAACTTATTGCCCTATGCTTCTGAATCTACTGATAAATAAGTGCAAGTACAAACTTAAATGTGCGAAAATGAACACTATAATCAGCGATTATCCCACTGATAAAGAATATTGCAATATTGTAACTACAACCGACTACAGTATCATATCCACAGCAAACAAACGTTGATAACTAAAATCTTAATTGGTAAGTCTTACTTTGTACAAAAGTAATTTATTCATTAGATAGTGAAATAGTATCTCAGCGGTAAAATTTAAACTATACTTTCATACGTTCTGTAATACTCGAAAATTGTAAATACTAATTTAAAAAGTAATATATAATTTGATTTATATTTTAGTATTTGTTCAGGATATCGGGTGTTGGCCATTTGGTTTACATGGATGGATAATGTGACCGGAACGGACTAATATCGCCTATACCCGTAATTAGCGATATGATGATGATATATAATTTTATTTATTCACTGTCATATATTGTATCGTTCAATTTTCTGCATCATAAAAAATAACGCTGTTTTTAAAGTGATAATAAACGGTTTTAACAATTTCTTAGGAGGAGATATCCGTGACAAGCTGTCATAACAAAGTTTTTACTTCTCTCATGGGTGCTCCTTAGCGTCAGCCATCTAACGTTACAAAGCGCAAATCCCATGAGCGAGGGTCGGTTCGTGTTATTCGAGAATAGCACACCCCACCGGAAACTTAGTCAGTATCTGGCATATGGTAAAGTGAAGGAACTACACAGTTCTAATCCACAAAGAGGGAAACAGCCGAGGAAACCCCACGTCACAGACAACTTTATCGGTTCATCTTTGTGTCAAATCAAGCTGTTTTCTCTACACTTTTTCTTGTCATTGTGTGTCATCACTTGTTTAACGGATACTGGTTTTGTACAACGCACAGATTCCACTGTGGGCTGATACGGCGTCTAGCTATGCGGAGGATCTCTCTCTCGCATACAAATACAGCACACTTTGTAAGCCAGTCAGAGAATGGATGGATGTCTAAACTGCATTTCAAACTGCGATAACTTGTTCTGGTATACATTTTGAAATCCATGTTTCTACTTTTAACAGAACCAAATCATAACCATCATAGTTATTTGAAGGGAAAATTTAAACTTGATGCGTGTCTGGTATATATGAAAATGAGTCATAGACAAAGACAGTTGTGAAGTTTAAAGTTCTGAAAAACGTATTTAGATGAAAATATTTATCCCTAACTCACTTTTGAAGACAGGTGTGCAGCCAATCACTACATCTTTCAAATCTTTACTGATAGTGAGCCTAAGCTATACAATGAGTCAAAGCTTTTCAGAAGAGACAGTACGCCGAATATTGTAGTTGAACATGCGTGCTTGTTAAAAAATAAATATAAATATTTAACTTTTGATGGTTAAATGGGCTTTAAGGATTTTCATCCTGTTAATCCAATGGATTTTAACTGCTTTTGAATCATACTAAAACTGTTTAATTTTCTGTCAACCCCCCTCCTCGAGTTTGCATCACTCAGTTTTGAAAACTCCTTGTTCCATTTATGTAAAACTATCACTTTTGCTTCAAAGTTTGTACAAAGTAGCGAACATTATATCTCTGCGGAGCGAAGTCTTTTCTTTCTAGTCAATCACATAAGCAAAGCTACAACGATGTTTGATGAAACCGCCCTGCAATCTCCAAACGAATGCGCAATAACCTTCACATCACTACATAATTGCCAACAACCTTTCTCATATATTCAATTGAAAGTCACGAAGTCAAAAGTTTCCTTCATACCAATGGAATTAAGCCCAAGCGATGCGAACTTTTAGTTTCCATTGTATAGCATTGCCTTTAAGAGAATTAGGAGAAATCAACAGGCCTCTATTCTTCAGAGTTGTGTTTAGATCCTAATTCTTTTATCGATCCGTCTATGTCTCAGCTCAGGCAGAAAAAATCCTTTTATGCCATAACACGGACATTTGCGCCCATCTAAACATGAATATACTCATGCCATTTATTCTTTATAACAAGCGTGATTTTAAACTGTATACACATAACAATAATTATCTAGCGAATTTATACAGCTGCGACAAAGTTTTTTCTGCTTTTTACAGACAGAAAAAATGACGTTGTCACACACCCCCATGTCTCAACTTCACATTCATCTGCGAGTGACAGTCAACGTACATGACTTTGTTATGACATCACATTCCTAGTTCCCCTTCTTTCTTCAGTGCTGCGAACGTTCTACTCATTAATTTTGCCAACAGTTAGAAAATATGGATTTTAAAATTTTTTTTTTTTTTTTTACGAAAACTTATGAGAAATGGTTGTTACGTGTCAAACTGTGATGAGATGCAAAATTTACCAAAATCTTGATGCGTATAATTGGCTAAAATAAAACTCAATTAACATAAGTTTATCTGCGAAGTGCGCAATTATAGTTGTGCAAATGCGAGAGAAGCATTCTGCACGAAGCACGAGAATGATTCTCTCTCATTGCAGATAACAACCAACAGTTTAGCTGTTTTAGCATAAGGTGTATGTTGATTATGACGCATTTGTATGTTATAATGATGATTTCTTTTATATGATGATCTCATAAATATTGCTGTACCTTCTGTAACACCATTTCATACTTACTAGACGTTTAGATTATCACATTCATGTCATCATCATCAGACGTCCAACCTACTGTCGCCAGTGTCAACTCCGAAGTTTTTCGTTATCCTTCAGACCACTGTAAGCTGATCGCTCTGTGCACACATGTGAAGGAAGCATAAACGGAAAAAAATCGGCTCGTATTTTTATATCCGTGAAAGGGTGATACTAAAAAGAGACAGAGTAGTGTCCATGACATTCGCGTGCTTACAGTACTCTTCTGAGGTCAGGTGTCTTCGGGCTTTAATGGGATCTGGCAGGAAGTTTGGTAGTGGTGAGAACAGAAAAAATGAACTACATAAAAATGATGGTGCTTGTCAGAGAATTCAAGAACATTAAGGTTAATGATGTAGAGGGCAATAGGTCATTTGCCTTCCACTTGTCACTCTTCCATCGAATTTCTTTACGAATATCTTCTGTCACTCATTCTCTTGTATGCACCAGAATTCACTTTTACTTTCTTCATTTTATAAATATTTTCAGAAATTTCATTGTTCAGTTTAATTTAGAGGCACGCAGTTAAAGTGCGCCCTCTTTTAAAATATTATTGTTCTAATATCAAATCAGTGTTTCTGCGCAGTTACTGAATCGCCGTTAAGGACTTCTAAGTACTTGGAAGTAGCCCAAATCATTAACAACAATTAGCGTTTATTTTAATGCCGTGTAACAAACGCAGCGGAACACTTTTTAGGTGAATGTTGAGTGGTATTCTTCAGCTATTTTTGGCTTTTTTTTAAAACCTCCTTCAATCTAGCCCGACTACCATTCGTTATGCTATTTTTTGTTGTTCTAACGAGGAGTTGGATTTTTTTCTCCTTGACGGCTTGGTATTTAAGGTTTCCAGAGCATTCATATTGCATGACTAGATTTGACTTCTAGATTATTTGTTAGCTAAAAATATCGCTGCTTTAAATGTACCATAAAAGCGCTCTCCATAACTTTCATGAACCAGTAATGTGCTTATGTTAAACAAAGCACTGTCTCGAATAGTTCTGTTTTTTTTTTTTTCTTTCTTTTCATGACTAGGTAAGAATCAAGTTCATTGAAGAACTGCAAATATACTGTTATATCTGTTCAGCTACTGTAAAGTATTTCTAACATTTTTTTCGCTTATCAGAATAACACATCTGTTTGCTTTCTATAGAAAAAGTAAAAAAAAAAAAAAAAATCAGATAGTATACAACTCAACATACAGGTATTTATTTAGTTCATTCTCATGTCTGCCCCAGTATTCCACTACTAGAAGTTGATTTCGTATCTGAATAGTATTTTCATGTTGTTTAGATTTTCACTATACTTATACGGAAACCAATTTTTTTTGTGACTCTCACCCACAAAAGGAGTCTGCAAACAGTGCGTTAGTGCCATTGGTAGACTAGAGATTTTTCTTTATTTTTTTTCTTATATTTCTTATTCTTATTCTTATTTTTTTTAATGTATTTTTGACATACTTGGAACGTTGCTGTAAAGAACACGCATGAAACACTTCGGTATACAGTAACATAGAAACTTGAAGTTGGACGGTTGTCTTACACCAATGAAATCCATCTCCCACAAAAGACGTTCACAGACATCCATGTTCACAGTGGAATTCGAACTACAGTTTGTCAATTGGAGAGCACGTCAACCAAGCAGCGACCCTCTCATGTTTTTTTTTTCCTTTTTTCTCTATTTTAAGTGCATCTTCCTGCGAAAGGTTGCAATTTTTATTTTTACTTTATTTTCTTAATTTCACTCTCAAAACCGTGCCATATACTGCTTGGAAATAAGTCAACAGACACCATAGAGCGAAGAACGAAAGCCATTGCGCCCACCTTTATAAGATGTAGGACCTCCTTTCGCTCCCATGGCTGCAGCAATCCTACGGGGCATACTTTCCAGGTACGATAGCGATCATTGGGAATTTTGGACCATTCTTCCTGTATGCATGTAATGAGATGATTCTTGTGGGGATGATGGCCCTTGACCTCACCTAACGCTCCCGTTCCTCCACAGATGTTCAATAGGGTTGAGATCAGGGCTCTGTGGAGGTCGGTCGAGTGTTGCGACATTCAGGTCCACAGACCATGCAGTTTCAGAAATGGGCTTATGACACGGTGCATTGTCTTCGTGAAAGAGACAGTGGTCATTTCCATAGAAACGCCACAAAGTAGGAAGCATTGTATTCTCCAGAATATTCAGATAACTCTCGGAGTTCAATGTTCGTGCCACCACAAACAGAAGTCCGAGGCCAAACCAGGTAAAACAGGACCATACCAACGCCTGCTCGTAATTTCATAGTTGGGGTTACACACTTTGGTAAGAGACCTTCACCGGACATCCGTCACACCCACGCCTGTAGCATGATTCGTTGCTCCATAACACCACTTTCCAAGCTTCCACATCCCACTATACGCGTTCTTTTCACCGAAGACGAAGCTGCATGTTGGTGCGGGTAACGTGAGGGTTGTATATTACAGTCCTACCATGGAAACCCATGTTGTGAGCTTCGTTTCGGAATGTTTTTGTGCAGATTCGTGTTCCTGTCGATTCCGGGAACTCCGCATTCAATGTGTCGGGTGACGAATGGCGGTTTTTACATATTATCCTTCGTAGCACTCTACGGTCACGTTCGATGAGTGTGGTGAGTCGTTCACTTAGGGAAGTATTTGCAATTGGCTCCCTGCGCTTACATCTGAGTGTGAAGAAGGCTACGCTCTGAACACTACCTCGTGCTATTCAACTCCAAACCTGGGGATTCGTGAAGTCATTCTCTGATAAATTCTCAGTGTTCCCTGCAAATCACTCAGAGAGTTGCTTGAAATCAGCCCGAAAGAGCCCAAAACTTAGTAAGTTCATATTACTTTGTTGAACCATATAGCTGCACGGGTAAATTTTGGTACGATGTGGTGTTCTTCCTGAAGTACTTGTACCAAGCCTTGGTTTTTATCAGAGCAGGAAGTTTTCTAATGATGAAGGGTAGTGAATGATCATCCAACACCCAAAACTTGTACATCAGTAATGACTGACTCATTTTCTCTCTTTACTACAAGACCAGGCTTCCTCGTTCCAATGTTAATCTTATAACCGGGTTCTACTACTACTACTAATATTATTGTTATTATTATTAAAATAATATAGTTTCTTCATGGAGTCGGGATACTCGTCGTGGGAGATTCATTATTCACACAGTACCCATCATTCACACAATACTTATGGTACCTCTCCTTAAACTCATTCACTGATGGGGCAACCACAACTACCTCTGGCAATCTATTCCACCAGTTCACCATCCAAACAAAAATCCTAGTCCTGACACTCTTATTTGCTTACACAACTTACACTGGTGACCCCTTCTCTTCTTTCTTGCCATGTACTGAAAAAAGTCTTCAATGTCAATCTTTTAAAAATTCTTTAATAATTTAAATGCTTCTATCATGTCTCCTCTTTTTGCCTATCAGTTAATTTTTCAAGCTCACAGACCAATAATCTATTCTCATAAGAAGCTTTCTATTAACCTGCACAATCTTTGTCACCCACCTCTGGATCCTCTCCACAACTTTTTCATCCCCACGGAATCCCGGAGTCCAGATCTGTGCCCAGTAGCCCAGAAGTGGTCTTATTAAAGTCTTGTATAGTGAAACAATAACTTGTCTGTCCCTGCTTATTTGTATGTTCTTCAACAATCAAGTAATCTGGTATACTTTTCTAGTTACCTTTGTAATATGCCCTCTAAACTTCCACTCCCTGTCCACACAATTACTCCATTCAGTTTCCTACAGTTTAGTTCCATCAATATAGTACACAGCTCTTCTCAAAGTACATCATATCACCTTACATTTGGCCACATTAAACTGGCAGCCATTACCTTTTCCCTCACTGCTAATCTATTTAAGTCTTCCTGGAGGATCTCTACCTCACTTTTCATTTATCATTGTTCATTTCAGTTTAGCATCGTCAGCAAACAATTAAATATTTCCTGTCAAATCATTCCCTATATCACTGATATGCAAATTAAATAACAGAGGACCAAGTACTGAGTCCTCTGAGTCCTGTCGCTTGCCTTCTCCTGTACTCAACTCCTCCATAAACCGCTCTTTGATATCTGTCCTTCAGCCATCCTCTGATCCAAATCACCAGCTTCATATCGTTCCCCATTTGATCCAATTTATGCAGTAGAGTTCAATGTGGAATCTTGTCATATGCTTTTGCAAAGTCTAGCAGTATCACTGAGTAACCATTTCCCTTATCGAACTTCATTGTCGTTTAATTATGAAAAGTAAGCAAATTTACTAAGGCAAAATCTATCCTTCACAAAACCATGTTGTCCCTCATAGAATTCTGCCTTTCACCTTCTCCAATACCTTAACCACCACTCCTGAGATGCTGATTTGCCTGTGTACTTCATTCTTTTCCTTTTTATCACTGATTTAAACGAAGTGATCTCTTTCAGTCAAGTGCGATTTCTTTTGTGGTCTTTCAGTTCTTTTGTCTAATTGTTTCAGAGACTAATGTTGATAATCGACTTTTGTTATATATTCGATTTAGATGATGCATCCAATTTTGTTATATACTCTCAACCATAAAAAAGTTGTAAACTGATAATCTCAGAACCGTGGAGTAAAGGGCTAAATAGTCCCGAAGCTTCCCTACTCCGGAGAATATTTTCAGGCCTCCAATAAGCAAAGCCGTGATTTTCACTCAGTAATAAAATTCCTCTGCTATAAAGACATTCACAAACACCCATGCCCACGTGGTATTGGAAATTGCAGACTGCTGGTCGAAGAACCCTCGGTCAACTAAGGCATGTCTAATTATGTAGTAGTTTATTGACTTTATATTAAAGTACAATAGAATTTCATCATTTGATTAATGGTCTCACAGGATATACGAGTATATCCAACTATTTTCCCGAGGATTTCTATGCTTTGTTTTTTCATATTTTATCATGCTTCTCTTCCAGCTTAGTTTAGAAAGATTATATAATGTGAGTCTTGTATGTTTTTTCCCTTTTTTTTATGTGTATGGCTCATCCACGAGAGCTTGCAAACACCTATAGCACATTAATACCGTGAATGAGCTGATGGTTAGATAATCCAGAAACCTTACTTCAGAAACCGAACATGGAACTATTCTGATTCACTTTGGGCTTTAATAAGAAGTATGGTGGTTTCACGTGGGGAAATTAAATTTCCGTTTAAATTTAATGATAATAAAGATTCAATGAATAGTACATTACTAGTTTCTTTCTATATGCAATTAGCCACCCAGTGCACTTAGGAAATGTTTGGTGACCATATTCTAAACGAAATCAAGGTAGGCTATTGTAGATAATGACAATAGATAAAACATCACTAGAAGTTTTTCATCATTTATGAAACAGCCCCCCCCCCCCTTAAAACTGCTTGTAGTTCTCTAGAAACCTTAATATGCTGATAGCATCATTGGATGTAAGATGTCATCTCAACTTAAATGTAAACTTAAGCTATAGCAAGATTTGCTCAGCCTATTGGGATATCAGAATATATCCCAACTGATATCAGTCCGACATCGACTGAACAGATTATATTAGAATCATTTTAAATCTGGTAATGAGTGCATTTTTGAATTTTTATTGCCTCATAGCGTCGCATACTTTTTCCAAGTGGAGGGTGACCTAAATACAGTTCCTAAACATAAACAAGGATCACTTTCTTTTTCTGCAAGATTCGTTAGTTTCCAATGTTTATGAGAATAAACAACTTTTTTCTGCATTGCTGGAGTTATATAATGATGTCAAGGAAGAAGCACCGGAGTTAAACCTACTAACCATATTGCACTTTAAATTTGGCTCTTGTCCAAAGTGAAGGGATAATGAAGACAGTTTGTTATTACAAGTAGTAATGATTTATATCCGAGTTTCACCTCTTACTGACTAAAATTTTTTTTTCTCGAAAACTGGTGTGTCTGTTCCATATATTTATCTACTCACAATAACTGCTAGAGTCAGCTGTGTTTACATAATGTAACTTACATGTACAATCCTCAAATATATCCTCCCCCATAGAAAAACGGCGCCCAAAATTCATATTTTAAAAAACTGGATGCTTATGCGTTAGCTCATGTCTGTCAGAAAAATAAGATTCTAGAAATCGCCGGACTTTTCCGCAAGTTTTTCTGTTAATCGTTACAAACATGGCAGAGATGAATGTGATACAAATGAGGATGACTCGAACTTTGCTGTATGTGTGTGATACGAACAAAAATATTGTTGATGAAAAAATTTTGTTGTGTCGATAGAGGCCGTCTCATTCCTTCGATTTTTACGAAATTAATGTTGACAACACTCGTAGAAATAACAATGTAGTTTTTCGTTGAATTGGAGACTAGCTGACGGGAGTGTCGCTATCGCCTACATCTGTTATCGGCTTTTGCTTTTTTTTTTTTATTTTTATTAATTATTATTAAACTGAGTAAATAGTTGTTAATAAATGATTATCTTTCACAATAGATAAGAAAAGTTACCAAAAATTATGTTTCATTAATTTGGTCATAGTTTAGATTGTATAATAAATGAATTTGAAAATTACTAGACGCTATCAAATATTGATAAAACATCCCCTACTACACTTTACTACACTCTCTTACTTACGTTCTTACTACACTCTCTTGACAAAAATTTATGACTCAAGATAAAAAAAAAGACAAAAAAATAATAGCGATGACTGACAACCAGTCTTCACAAAATTTAGTTGTCTGTCCTACTCCTTAACGAAGTTAAACTTTTAACTTCTCCTGCTTCCATAAGAGAATAAAAGCATTAGTAGATTTATTTATTTTTATTTTATTTAACACCTAAAAATTGTTTATCAGTGTTTAAATCATTATTATTTTTTCATATACTTTTGACTTCTCCAAGCGACTTTTTCTCAGATGGCCCTCTTCTGGTGGTCTCCAACCAGCACTTTGACACTTTGTTTCGGGCTCATACTCAAAACACCATGTTTCGTCACCAGTAACGATTATTTCAAGGAGGTTTGAGTCCTTACGAGCGGTTTTAACGAGGTTCTTGCAATTCGATACTTTTTTTTGGTCGTCTGTCAACTTGTGGGGAACAAATCGCGAATTCAATTTACTAAGGCCCGAACTCTCAGTCAAAATGTTGTGCACAGTTGATTTTAAATCAGCTTCTTCTTCTTTCACTATGCCTTATCCCGTGTTAAATGGGGTCGGCGCACCGATCTTTAACCTTCCTTTTCCAATTTCTCCGGTCCAGGGCGTCCTTCGGACTCCATCCTTTCTCCCTAAGATCCTCTGTCACCTTATCCCTCCACCTGAGCTTGGGCCTGCCTCTTTTCCTCCTTCCCTCCAACTCCATATACCCCACTCGTTTACCAACATACTCCTCACCCTTCCTCTCTACATGTCCAAACCACCTCAGCCTACTTTCTTGTATCTTCTTGGTCCCACCTTAACCGTCTCTCTGATGTAGTCATTCCTTATCCTGTCCTTCTTTGTCACACCACTCGTCCATCTCAACACCCGCATCTCTGCTACCTCCATCTTCCTCTCCTGTGCCTTGGTTATAGGCCACGTCTCCGCACCATGGAGCATCGCCAGCCTCACCCACTATCTTATACAGCTTTCCTTTCCTCTTACAACTCACTCTCTTGTTGCACAGCACCCCGCTCATCTTCCTCCATTTCATCCAACCGCATGTATTTCGGTGTTTCCTCATCCACGTCACCATTCCTCTCGACAACCGACCCAAGATACTTGAATTTCTTCCCTGAAATTAGCCTTTCACCCTGGAGTCGTATGGCCATATCCTTGTCACTCCCCGCTGACATATATTCAGTCTTCACCCGGTTAATTCTCATGCCGCTCTCCTCCAATGCCTTTCTCCACTCTTCCAGGGTATTTTCATTTTTCATTGTTCTGTGCGAATCATCCCTAGAGAAGAATGTCGTCGGCAAACAGCATGCTCCATGGTGCCTCCTTGACATCCTCCACTAGTACATCCATGACCAAGTCAAAGAGGTAGGAGCTCAGAGCTGGCCCTTGGTGTAGCCCTATGACAATGGGGAACCCTTCTGTCATGCCGACACTAGACCTGACCTGAGTTTCTGTTCCCTCATACATCTCCTTCACCAACCTCATGTACTTCTCCAACACCCCCCTTCTTCCTCATACACCTCCATACCTCCTGCCTGACCACTCTGTCGTATGCCTTTTCCAGGTCTATAAACACCATGTGCAGATCCACTTGCATCTCTCTATATTTCTCCATCAATCGCCTTAGCGCAAATATCGCATCCGTTGTCCCTCTTCCTGGCATAAATCCAAACTGCTCCTCACCGAATTATTTAAAATCAGCTAACGCCTTTTATTCCCTTATAGGGAGTAACGAGGCCTTTATACCCTATCTAGCTTTGGAGACTGAGTGGGCAATTCAATCTCCACCGATATCCAATCAGAGATAGCTGGCCCATGTCTTTCACTAATTATAGCAGCTACCGATGAAGAGGCTGGCAAACAAGTGCTGCCATCTCTTGGTACCTAACCCTAGCATGACATGTCACTGTCTGAAATAATGTGGGTACTACGGTCGATTTTCTTGAGTTTACGGGAAGAAAAATCCGCTTGCCCATGACAGAGATCGACTAACTCGGGAACCGGTCGAAGAAAGGCTTAGAAAAAGTTCCTCCAGTCGGCGACTAGACTTGAACTTAAGTCAAACTTCGAGCGACCAAGCACAGAGGATGTAAGCGCCACTTCCACTGAGCTACACAGGCCTTGTTGATTTTGGAATCCCAAATTTATCTTCAATCAATCTCACAGACGATTTCATGTTTTCTTTGATGAAATTACGCACCTTTTGGATGTTAACTTCGCTCAGTCCAAATTTTGGGCGGTCTGGCTTTTTGTCGACTTGAGCTTCTCACAAACATTTTGAAATCGTTTAAACCACTTGTAAACTTGAGTACAGGAAAAATTCATCACTGTATGCTTTTTGAAACATTTGATGCAATTCGGTAAAACTTTTACCAAGTTTAACACAAAAGTCAATCGCAGCTCTCTGTTTGAAACTCATTTTCCGACTGTTCATCAAAACACACTGTCACTCTTGTCACTATAACTCGGCTTCTAATGAAAAAAATGTCGTAAACAGTTGACACAATACTAATGAAGTTTGCAGCTTTCGATAACAAAAAGATACAACAATTCGGACCACTCGTTTCTTCTATTTTCGAAAAGTTTGGTTTCGTTTTGGACAGAGGATGTAAATTGGAGTAATATGATACTCCCAAATCAGTGTAATTGTGTCTGGATGAAATGACTGCGAGAAGGGAATTGACGTAAGTTAATGGACAAAAAAATCTGAGTTATGAGGTCGCTTAATTAATCGCTAGCTACAATCGATGCACCAAACACAGATGCAGTTGATATGCAAATGCACTCCCGACATTCCTAGAGACATGTGTATTAAGGAAAACGGAGGCCTATCGCCGTTTATTGCATGTTAAAATGGAATCTAGAGAGGAGCTCAGTGACTTTGAAAGGGCATGATTGTTGGAGCCAGTCTGGCAAGTATCTGTGACCAGAATGGCTGAAATTGCACATGTTAGACAAGGAACCATCTCCAAGGTTATTGCAGTCGACAGGAAAAACACCATCAGCGAAATGCAATACTAGACGAAAGAGCTTATTGCAAGAGCCCTCGTGCGAGTTATACCATGAAAAATAGACGGATTACTGCGGAGCAGTTGTGTGAAAAATTGAACACTGGTCGTAAGAAACTCATTTTTCAACAAAAACTCTGTGCTGGGAATTATACAGAATTTGATATGAAGGTCAGGTTGCCTTACACAAGACTTTGATTACTTCCATGAACTCCTGTTATCGCATCCAATGGTGCGAAGATCACAGGCAATGGATTACACAACAGTGAAAGCATGTGATATTGTCCGATGAATCCACATTCACACTTTTTGCTGCAAACATAAGAACGTGCGTGGCATCGGCCAAAGGAAGCTTATAAGCCAGAGTGCTTGTTTCCAACTGTGAAAGGTTTTTGGTGGTTCTGTGATGGTATGGGGTGCATTCTTATGGCCTAGTTTGGGTTCACTTGGTATTGGAAGGCAAACTGGATACTGCACATTATCTTTCAATCATAAGTGATCATCTTCATCCCATGTTGACACACTTTTATTCTACACAGACAGCCACATTTCAACAGAATAAAGCTCACATTCATTGAGCAAGACACCTCACCATCACATTTCGGAAGGTTATGGTGAGGTGTCTTGTCTGCTATGGCAATCCCAATCGCCAGACTAAAATCCTATAGCACATGTATGAGACATTTTGGAGAGAGCTTTCAGGAAACGTTTCCCACTTCCAAAGAACAAAGGTGAATTGATCCAGTTTCTGTGGGATGAATGTAGTAAAAAAAGTCCTCCTTTTGAATTCCAAGCACTGGCAGAGTCTCTCAGTGCTTAGAACTTTTTTGAGTTTAGGCTGTAATAGACCACTGCTGATCAACGCCATTTTTATCGAAACATGTCACTGGGTCCATTTTCCACCCATTACCTGTAGATCGATAGAAGCATTGTGATAGGATGCCATGCTGCAAGCCTCTCTGTTTGGAAAATTGATGACAAATTGGGCCATCCCAGGTCAAACATCAATGATAACGCACTAAGGTGGAAGCTCAGAAAGTCAGCTGCAAGTGCTATCCGAAGTGGACAACCAACGTCACTCATCGAACATGACTGTAGGGTGATACGAAAGACAATATATAAAAACCGCCATTCGTCAGTCGACACATTGAATTCGGATTTCCCGGCATCGACTAAAACAGGAACATGCACAAAAGACGTTCATAACCTAGGTTCCCAATATGCAAGAATACATTACCCGAACTAACACGCAGCGCTGTCTTCGGTGGTACAAACAGCGTGTACAGTGGGATGTGAAAGCTTGAAACGTTGTGTTATGTAGCGATGAATCACGTTACACCTTCTGCCGAGCAGATGGACGGCTGTGAATATGGCGAATGCCAGGTGTACGTTCTCTTACCATAGTGCGTAACCCCAATTATGGAATTCGGAGGTGGCTGTTTAATGGCATGGTCCTATTTTTCTTAGTGTGACCTGGTTTTCTATTTGTGGCACCACAAGCATTGAATTTCGAGAGTTATCTAAACATTCCCTACAATGCAATGCCTCTTACTCAGCGGCATCGCATTGTAGGCGATGCCTCTTACTCAAAACTAACCATAGTCTCATTCAGCAAGACAATGCACTACGTCATAAGGCTTCTGCTGTAACAGCGTAGTTTGTGGACATGAATTCAGCACATTTGGTGGCCACCACAGAGCCACAGTCTCAACCCTATTGAACATCTGTGGAATGAACTGGAGCATCAGGAGAAGTCAAGGGAAGCCCTCCCCCCACATCAATCCATGACCTTATTTCATGCCTTCAGGAAGAATGGTCCAAAATTTCCATTGATCGCTGCTGCTCAGTGGTACTTTCGCAAAAGGCGTCAGCACTTAATTTTGTTTTGTTCGTTCATACTCGAACAGAATCCTATTTAAATAGTTTATTGTATTCCGGTTTTATCAGCATAATACCTGTATTCAAGCATTATGATTTCCCGCTCCTCACACAAACTAAAATAAATTAAATAACTATTTAAAAGAGGTCTAAATATCCAGTTGACCGCTGATGGTTGATTGTTTAGGATTTTTCTAAAACAACTAAGGCTCTGAGGTGAATCCATTACATCTGTAAATTGCATGTGTGTCCATCTGACTGGCTTGCCTGTTGTGGGAGAAAGCTTATTAGAATGGCTAGCTCACCTTCAACGGAAAAGTTTTGGTAAAGGTTATTTCCTCCTAGATAAGATTAAAGTCCATTTCGTTTCATTCAAAGGTAATCGTCGTAACAGAGTGAGCTCCTGACCTATTTACTGGTGAGAAACCCCACGTTTGCTCTATGTTCTGTACTCAAGGTTGGGGGATCAATTTAAGGATAATCTCTTTCCCTGATATTATATATATATATATATATATATATATATATATATATATATATATACAGGGTGTTCGGGATAAATTTGACATATTTATAATTAATTATATTTTTCCGTAAGTTACATGTATTAACACACACTTCTCTTCATTTAAAAGTTTGGACCCTTCTTCATTCATATACAAGATGTCAGAAAGGATGGATAGCTGGAACCCACCTGAATCATGGAAGAGAATAACTTGTATCATGATGATTCGTGCCCGCCATCAAAATAAGGATATTACGACTGCTGCCCAATGCTCCCTGAATACAGTAAAAACAATCAGGCATGAACTAGAGACTTGCAATGGTGACTACGAGGATGTAGCAAGAAGAAAGATCCCTAGCAGACGATCTGATTGCGTTCGTACAGCAGAATTCCTCGCAAATCTGCAGGAACAGGTGTTGAAGAACCCTGGCATTGGAATTCGGGCTTTGTTCGTGGAGTTGCTAACTGTAGTCAAGCCCTGGATAACAAGGGTAGCCAATGGTAGGCCGTATGTATGGCAGCAGGATTCGGCCCCTTGCCACACCTCTGGGAAAAGTCAAAAATGGTTGTCTGAAAATTTCTACGACTTCACCAGCCCAGTTAATGGATAAAATTAAAACAGTTTTTGCGGCCCTTCCCAGGGAGACTGTAGCATCAGCTTGTTCGAGGTTCTGAAGCAGAATTGAAGCTGTGATCGATGCTAATGGTGGTTATTTTGAGTAAATCTTGTTGATAGTATTGTAATTAACTCTGCCTGTAATGTTTTTTTGTCAATTCATTAAATTTAATAGATACAAAGAAGATTTTCTTTTTCCTTACGAAACTGTCAAATTTATCCCGAACACCCTGTATATATATATATATATATATATATATATATTGAAAATAGATAAACAGTCCTCTCCATGGTTAGTCACTAACAAGAGTTCGCTATAGCTACCAACAATTTGATGATTCGTGAGCAAGAGTCTTCCGATTGAGTTTTCTCGATAAAAATGTGCGTCTCCGAGGGTGAAAAGAAAAAAAAAACTTACTCGTGTCAGTGTTAAAAATCAAAGTAACGTAGGAAACAAGCTGAAAAAATATAGAATGTTCTTGTACTCAGCAATTAGAGTTGAACCTATAAGTTTCATAGTGCCTGTCCAGAATTACTGAACTCTTTGCAAGTCTGTACTTAATATAAGTATATTAATATATGCTTAATATAAACAACAATACCATAATCAAAATCATTACAGATAATGGGTGAAATGAAAACATTATGAAAAAATTCTGATAATGTACATCTAAAGAAAAACCAAAAGAATTATATCGGTATGCTACAAGTAAAAGAAAGAAGGAATGCAGATGGTATGCAGGGTCACTGATGCAGAAATGATTGTTCAACTAATAAGCAGCCATTTTCTAAAAGCTATTGAATCTGGTGTATGGGACATCTCACCTCTAACTCTTCACCATATGAGGAAACTCATGCGAATGAGGAGAAAGTACTAGAGCTGTTGCTCAAACTGAGTAAGAATTCTCCAATAGGAACTGGTGGGATATCAGAAGGGCCGATTTTATCATTAGGCGAACCTAGGCAATCGCCTAAGTGTGCTAAGACTTCGGGGCACCAGATTTTGTTACATACAGTTCGGGAAAAAATTACAACCTTCGAAAAAAATTAGTAAAACCTTGATTAATAATAAAAAATTGAAATAAGTCAAGCAGCCCTACTGCTCGCTGATGATCCTACCTTATTTTCGCCTTTCTCTATTTCTTCTACTTCCCTGCTCTTTGTATACTTAACCTCAAGTGCAGAGATTTTTCCTCCTTTTCGCATCTGTCCCGATATGGGCAGGGAAGTTCCGGGGGTATCCCTCAAACTAACAATCAGTGGTCGCGACTAACCGACTGTTCCCACTTCTTATCTTCATTCCCTATACACTTAATTCTGTTCATTTTTAGATTAAGCCCTGTTTTTGCAACTAACATCTAATTTTCAACAAGAAACAGTTAGACTTAGGAAAAAAAAAAAAAAAGAAACAATTTGTGTATGAAGCAGAGGATGAATTCATAACAGATTTTAAACAAAATTTTAAGGTAGATTTTTATTTTTCCGTTGATACCGCAATTGCATATGTTGATGAAAAATTCAAGCACATGTCTATAATTAACGAAAAGTTTGGTTTTCTTTTATATACATATGAATTTTAAAAATTACTTCAGCAGAACTGCTTAAAAAATGTTTGATATTGGAAAATTATTTAACACATGATATTGACGGAACATATTTATGTAGTGAATTACAAATAACAGCAAGGCGAATTCCAGAAAATATTTCCTCATTAGATATCCTGTCATACATATGCAAAAATAATTTAGAAACTAGTGTTTGAAATGTGTTTATTGCTCTGAGAATTTTTTCGACATTGCAAGTATCGGTAGCAAGTTCAGAAAGGAGTTTCTCGAAATTAAAACTTACATTCGCTCTACGATGGCTCAGGAATGACTCACTGGTCTAGCAATAATATCTATAGAGCATGAAACTGCATCTACAATCAATATAGATGAATTAATTCGAAACTTTGCCAAAGCAAAAGCCCGAAAGATTAATTTTTCATAATTTTTGTATTTAAAATATAATAATTTTCTTGCTATACAGATATTAGGAGTAATCATATATGTATACAAATGTATTGGTTTTGATTAATAATTTTTTTTAATGTTCATAATGATATTATTTTTATAAATATCCACATGTGTAGGTGTATGGGTGCTTGTGTGAGTATGACAAAATATATATAGAGAGACAACGTAGAGGGGCGCCTAAATTTTCTTTGCCTATGGGCATCATATACTCTCGGACCGGCCTGGATATCAGGGATACTGATGGGATATTGGATTTTGCTAACTCACCGCTAACTCTTCACCGTATGAGCAGGGGCGCGTCAGTAGTGTCCGGCGCCTGTGTGCAAAACTTTAGTTGGCGCCCCTTCCCCCCCACCAATAAAAAATCACTCTAAAAAAAACGTGTTTTTTAAGTATTTCCTCTTCTTTGAAGCCTTTACTGTCATGGCGCCTGTGTGCGTGGCACATATTGCACACTGTAGCGGCGCGCCCCTGCGTATGAGGAAACTTGTGAATGAGGAGGAAATACTAGAGCTGTTGCTCAAACCGAATAAGAATTCTGCAATAGGAACTGATGGGATATCAGCATGGATACTAAAGAGGTGTTCAGCTGAACTGGCTATTTACTTGATCAGGCTATATAATTTGAGTCTCAGAACAGGGAAAATTTCACAAGAGTGGAAAGAATGTATGGTAATCCTATTGCACAAGGGTAGTGCAAAGATCGACGCATCCAACTATTGACCAATCACTATCTCAGGAATGGTGGTGAAGATTTTGGAAGAGTTGTTAAGAATCGCATTCAGAAATGGGTTGATAGTGAATCTGTACTTTGCATTGAACAGCATGGATTTACTAAAGGAAGGTCACGTTTTAACAACTTGCTCGCATTATATAATAATGATACCGCTGACTTAGAAAATGGGAACGGATGCACTATGATACTTTTGGATTTTTCTAACGCTTTTGAAAGAACACAGCATGGAAGACTATTGCGTTAATTGGAGAATATGGATTTGGATTATAGAATATTAGCATGGATAAGAGGATGGCTGACTGACGGATATCAAAAAGTCATGTACTTGTTACCTTGTATCTTGGAGATTGAAGGTAACCAGTGGTGTGCCTCAAGGATCATTTCTTGGTCCATTGTTATTCAATCTGTACATTAATGATATTGGGAAGGATTTGACATGCGATATACAGCTATTTGCTGAAGATGCAAAGATATGTAGCGTAATCAGGAATGCCGGTGATATGCAGTACTTGCAGAATGATTTCAATAGGCTGGAATTGTGGGCATGTGAAAATGCATGTCATTTAAATGTTAATAAATGTATAGTGATGCACTTTGTTGTGATTACCTATCCAATGTCTTATTGTATTGATAGGATTATGCTTGAAGAAACTGATCAGGCTAGAGATCTTGGAGTGTTAGTAGACAGGAAGTTGAAGTTCAAGGGTTATATAGCAAAATTTGTAAATACAACTCAGAGAATAATGGAATGCTGAAACGAGCCTTGACATGTAAAGATAAGGAACTCATTTCGCCTCTTTACAAGGCCATGATAAGACTCACTTGAAATATTGCACGCAAGTCTATTTCTTTTTCGAGGCTGAACCGCTCGAAAAAAGAGTGTTACTTGTTCGATTCTAGTCGCTGATTAGAGGAACTTTTTCTAAGCCTTTTTTCGACCGGTTTCCGAGTTATTCGATCTCTGACACGGGCAAGCGGCTTTTTCTCCCCGTAAACTCAAGAAAATCGACCACCATGGAATCCACATTATTTTCAGACATTAAAAATATTGCTTTAGGGTTAGGTATCACGAGATGGCTGCACTTGCTAGCCGTTTCTTCATTGCGTGCCACTTAATTAGTGATAATTGAGCGGCAAGATGGCTTTGGGCCAGCTATCTCTGATTGGGCTACTAGTGGAGATTGAACTGCCCACTCAGTCTGCAAAAGTTAAATAGGGCTAAAATGGTCTCGCCTACATGGGAATAAAAGGCGTTAGCTGATTTATTTTTTAAATAAAATACTGATTATGAAGCAGATTGAGAATTTGTCGGCTACAGACACTAGCAACCAAGGAGAAGAGGGGTGATATGATTGTGACTTCCAAACTTTGGAAAGAGTTATACAGATTTTCAGTAGATGCAATTTTTCATTTTATGAAGGATTGGAAGAGGAAGCGAGGGCATCCACGGAAGTTGAGAATGAGGAGAATGTTGTCAAGAAGGGGGGGATCCGGGCTAGAAGTTTTCTCTCATAGAGTTGTGCGTGATTAGAATGGATTGCCTTTGAATGTTGTGTATGTGTGTGTGTGCGTGTGTGCAAGTGGCGTGAATGAATTCAAGAACAGGTATGACAGCTGGTGCGAATAGTATGGCTTCCCTCGATGAGTTCCTGACTCCCGGGAGGTCTCTCTTAATAATAATAATAATAATAATTTTGTTTTCTACAAAGAATTAAAAGAAAAGAAATTCTTGAGAATTCTTTTATTTAAAAAGAATTGGATGAAATAACTAATTCCATTATAGTTATTTCATCCAATTAGTTATTTTGCTACCTAGAGCAAGGATTGCAAACGTCACTTCCACTGAGATACAAATCCCCCATCACTCCCCAAAATGGTTAAACAAAATTTTATGTGGCTTTCGCAAAATGCGGAATGCCTACCATATTCGGTTTGTCTGTGTTTTTATAAATAGCACCATTCCCACCGCGGACTTTAATAAAATCTAGGACTTTTGATTTTTCACACAAATTGTCCAGCCTTTTGTTTTTAAATTGACTATTTAATAAGAAAAATTACCAAAATATTTCCGAAATGGAGCAAAAAAAGTAACCCTATTCTGAGTGACAGAAATTAAGGAACTTTGGTATTTAAGATGCTTCGCAAGAACTACATTGTCGCTTTCGATTTATTATTACTATAATTACGTGAGTGAAAGAACTTTTAGTGAAAGGGTAGCCTATACTACATAACCCACTGTATTTACTATTCAATCCGCCACCTACTCTGTACCATCTACCACTCATTCTTATATAGATTCATTTGCTATCCATCATATTGGACAGTATATGTGTTATATACTATTCTCTACAGTCTTGTCTGTTTAGATGAAATCAGAATATTTTTAATTGAAAAATTAGGCAAAACTTTTTGAAATGATAGAAAATCGACCATAGAACTCATAGGGTTAACAGATGATAATTCTAATGTTTCAACCTAGGATCATGACTTTGGGGGAAGCCGTTGTCTCTCTTTCCCTCCCCAGAAAGCTCGCAAGTGAACACTTAAAGAATGGAGATTGACTGTCCATTAGTGTTCAGAAAGTAGTCTCAAAGAAAATGCGTTGCAGGATTTATTTTACTTTTATAGAAAATTATCACGAATGGTAATAAATCAAAACCGTCCAAGATAGATAAACCAAAAGCTATTCACGTTAGTTCCCTTTTCTAATAGTAAATTCGTCAAAAATATAAACTTAATAATCATTTTGTGTTCCCTTTTCCTTGTTAATCAAGGATCGTGTTTATTTCCGCCAAGAAGGTTAAGAAGACTTATTGTTTACAAACTAAAATATATTATTATTATTATTACATGATTTATTACTATTTATTATTATTACTCATTGAGAGAGGGCACTTACTCAACAACTCTCTTTCTTTACCACTCAATCCACCAACGCCATCTAATGTCCACCACCACTAGTAATTTTCACAGACAATCACAAACATTCATACCCACGGCGGGATTTGAACCCACATTTTGGCTGGAGAGCAAATACTCTAACCACTCGGCCAACCACGCCAGCGTTCGAATCCATGCCGTGGGCATGGATATTTGTGATTGTCTGTGAAAAATACTAGTGGTGGAGAGTAAAACAGTAGATGGTGCAGTTGCTATAGTTTTTAGATTGAGTGGTGGAGACGGATAGTTGTAGAGTGTGTGCCATCCCTCGATGAGTACGGAGGTGTCAAGTAATAATAATAGTATTAGGGTTTCTCAAAATTCATCATTATGTAATCCCGTTACTTTTATAAAGTATTACACGTTATAATACAATTGCGCCAATAGTTTTTTTAATTATTTTTATTAGGTTCTGCTGTTTCTAATCATGGGGTTTGTAGAAGTTGCATACAAATATTGCAACAAAAAGTGTTATATCGTAGAGGTCGCTGCAAGTCTTTCAATATGCTTTGGGAGATAAAGAGTGAATAGCGTAGGTTGAGTTGAGTGGTTTTCTAATTACTGTTTGTTAAAATTTTAAGCAGCGTTAGAATTAGTTAAAAATTACGACAAAAACAAAAGGTTACGAAATATTTTGTTCTTCGCCAAGTATCTCATTTATATACAATATATTTACTATATATGGGAGGGGGAGTGCTGCTGATGATAACTGGGGAATTAAGTCCACATAAGGTAGACATGAAAGAGGAAAATAGTGGCAATGGTTATGAGGCAGTGTGGTGTAATGTGGAGGTTGAGAGGAAGATATATTTAGTTGGATGTTGTTATAGGCCTGGGAATGTAGAAGGTGGTGATGAAGA
The DNA here is from genome assembly GCF_054136105.1 of Typopeltis vanoorti. Taxonomy (NCBI): domain Eukaryota; kingdom Metazoa; phylum Arthropoda; class Arachnida; order Uropygi; family Thelyphonidae; genus Typopeltis; species Typopeltis vanoorti. Next base: position 108,556,774 of record NC_143561.1, read on the forward strand.
AATGTATAAACAACATCGATTAGTGAACAAAGGAAGGGGATTTATTATGGGTGATTTTAACTATGGTGGTATATATTGGAATGAAGAGATAGCATTTGGGAATAAGGAAAGTGAATTTCTCGAGTTCTTGAGAGATAATTATCTCAGGCAGCATGTAAAGAAAGGCATTCGAGGATCAAGATTTCTAGATCTCATCATTTCATCAGAGGATGTAATTGTTAGAGAGGTTTCATATTTTCTTCCAGTTGGTGAAAATAGTGGCAAATAACAAGGAGACAAATACCTTGGACAGAGGAGATGCATGTACAGTGGTGTACTTGGATTTTGCAAAGGCTTTTGATAGACTGCCACATGACAAGCTCTTAATTAAATTGAAAGAGATGGGATTGGATAACAGGCTTCTGTGTTGGATCAGTGACTGGATAGGTATCAGAAAGTTGTATGTGGGGGTGCAGTATCTCGAAAGAGAAAGGTCACCAGTGGTGTGCCACAGGGGTTAGTTTTGGGGCCATTGTTGTTCAATTTGTATGTTAATGATAATGGGTTGGGTTTAACTAGTGATATCCAGCTGTTTGCAGATGATGCAAAATTGAGGAGAGCAATGCACAATCAGGCTGATGTTAATGCTTCACAAGAGGACTTGAATAGATTGCATTGAATGGGCAGGTAAGTGGAACTATCAGTTCAGTGTTGCCAAGTGTAAGGTTTTGAGATTTCATAAGCAATGATGGGATGCCAAGTGTACACTTGGTGGGGAAACTTTAACAGAAGTAGATGAGATGAGAGATCTAAGTGTGATGGTGGACAAGGACCTGAAATTCAGGGGCCACATTGCACAAGTTCTGAAGACATCACATCGAATAATGGCAATGATGCGGAGACCCCTGACATGCAGAAATAGAGCGGTTATTATGCCATTGTATAAGGACTAATCAGGCCTCATATGGATTATTATGCACAGATTTCGTCATCGATTTTTCATGGTGATGAGGATATGTAGGAAGGGGTCCAGAGAAGATTCACAAAGGTGGTCAGCAGTCTTTGGAATGTGGAGTATGAGGACAGATTGAGAGAATGTAAGTTGCAAAGCCTCATGAATAGGAGAAAGGGGTGGGGATGTGATTTAGACAAATAAGCTAGTCAAGGGTTGTTATCAGGTTGATATGGAAGAGATTTTTCATAGAATGAGAGGTGGGGGGGGGGAGTACAAGATACCATCACTGAAAACCTGTATAAGAGCAAAGGAGTGAGGAGAAGGTTCTTTGTATGCAGAGTGGTTGGCGAGTGGAATGCATTGCCTGAGCATGCTGTGAACATAGACAACATTGAATCAATTTAAGGCATGGTTGGATGAGAATTGTGCAATAGTATGTAGCTCCCACAGTGAGTCTCTGACTCCATGAAGGTCAGATGATGATGATAATATTATTTAAATTAAGGGGATTTAAACACCTTAAGGATTTAAAGATTAAAAATTGAGGATTTAAACACCTTAAGGATTTAAAGATTAAAAATTGAGGATTTAAACACAGTACTGTCAATATAGTACTGTGTACTATATTGACAGTGCTGTACTGCATTAAGTGAATGAGATTTGATAGTGATGGTTGACAGTATACTGAAGTCTTGAGGGCATATTGCAAGGTTGCATACTGCACATTGTAGCTGCTATGCTAAGAAGTACTCTAACATATAGGGATGAGGAGGTGGCTGTGTGCCACTGTATAAAGCACTGGTCAGACTACACTTTGACTGTTGTGCTCAGATTGGGTGACCATGTTTTTAGTGTGATATGGAAACATTGGAGAGGACCTGGAGAAGAGTGACTAAGGCAATATTGGGACTCTGGAATGCTGGACATGGAGAGAGGTTGAAGAAATGTGGATTGCAGAGTTTGGTGGATGGGAGGAAAATAAGTGATATGATAAAGATGTTGAGTTAGTGAGAGGATTTTATTGGATTGATGAAGAGGGGGTTATGAAAAGAATAGAAGGTGAGAGGGGGAAGAACCAGAGGCTGTCCCTGAAAGTTATGTAGGAGTGTTTGTGAATGGGGGGGGGTGAAGTGAGGATTAGATTTTTTACATGAAGAATTGTGAGTGACTGGATAGCATTACTGGAATATGTTGTTAATACAGGGGGCGTTAAGGATTTTAAGATTTGGTATGATAGATGTGTTATCAGTTCAATGAACCTTCTGTGATGAGTTTGTTAGCTCCATGGAGAGTGTAATAATAATAAAAATGCAAGTGAATCAGAAATTCTAACAATTAAAGATCAGTTTCTGTGGTTGGTGGAATCAGATCTATGTCCAAATTTCCAAAAATGAATTTGAGTTTTTTTTTTTTTTCCCAAATTTAGTACCAGATTGTTGGACTGCTTATAGGTGATTTTTGATAATTGAAGATAACTCAGCTGCTCACACCATGCACTTTGGTGACCCTGGAATAAAATTCTTACACATTTTATCAGAATTGTAACTGTTTTACTCTTACATGGAATGAGTTGGGGGGGGGGAGGACATGTAAGTATGGAACACACACACACACTGTTCCACATCCCTTAAATCAGAACTTTATATAGGAAACTGGTCAAGATTTTGACAAACTGTTATTGTGTATAAAAAAATATCTGGCTTAATTTTTTGTTTTGATGGCATGTTTTAATTTTGAAAAAAAAAAGTTTTATTTGATGTCAACTGTTTGGTTGTTGCACAGGTAAATTTCTGATCTGTATAGTGGAACAGTATTATTGGAGAAGAAGAGTTTTAAGTGAGGTTCAACAGGCTTTAGTACTAAGACTGGTACTGTTTAAGCTTTGTCGGTGATATTGTCACTGGATTACAGATACACACACACTATCTACCAATAATTGTCTAGACACTCCTGTTATTTGAAGTTATGGCACATTTAAGGTTTGTTAATAACAAAAACTGGTGTACAGATAGTAGGAAGCAGTATTTCATCGTGGCAGTTGATGAATATAGGTGGTATGGCAACATGACGTGAACTCATTGACTTTGAGAGAGGCATCATTGGTGGCATGTCCACACATGCCATTGCCACTCAACTGGAGCATTCAAAATCAATGGTTGGCAATATGATCAACAAATGGAGATGTTCTGACATCACTAGTACAGGAAACACCCAGGGTGGCTGCTGAAAATGACTGACAGGATAGTGTTAAAACAGGTGGCATTCAAAAACTGGCTACTATCAGCACAGACCATCCCTGAGCACTAATACTATACGAAAAGAACTCCATTTACTGGGTTTCCACAGAAGAGCAGTGACACACAAGCCGAGCATCGCAACAAAGCATCTCATGTGGCCTGGTGCATAGAGCATGTGAACTGGACAACTGACCAGTGGAAAACAGTACTCTGGAGCAATGAATCAAGGTTCACCTGTTTCCAATCTAATGGCAGGATGTGGAGGCAGCTTGGTGAATGCTTGTTACCACAGCGTGTTGTACCCACAGTAAAGTTTGGTGGTGGAGGAGTAATGGTTTGGAGTGGGACCGCTGGTTGTTGTCTTTGGTTTCATGAAGGCAGCTCGGTACCTTGATATTCTGGATAATCAGGTGCTGCCTACATTGTGGAGTTTTTATGGACCGGACCTGTGTTACTATCAAGGCAACAATGCCCCATGCCACAAAGCTTATGGAATGGTATGAAGAGATGGGTGTTAAATGACTGCCCTGGCCTGCATAGAGTCTTGATCTCAACCCCAATGAACACCTGTGGAATAAATTTGAGTGGTGATTATGGTCCAGAGCAGCACAGCCTCAATCTGTTGCTGAACTCAGTGCTACTTTGATGGAGGAATGGAGACAAATTCCACCTGATATCTGCTGCACATATGTAAAGCCTCCATCAAAGGTTGCAGGAGGTGATCAAAGCCAAAGGTGGACATAACCAATATTAGGGTTCGCTTGCTGGTATCAATTATATATACACTCGAGTCTCTTTTTATGGGTATCTTTTTTATGCAGATTTGAAGTTATGCGGTGCACTTCAAATCTGAAAAAAAAACACCAAAGAAAAGCAATTTCTTTGGAAATGAAAATTGCAATTTTAGATCGCTTAGCAAAAGGAGAGGGATCTATGTGATTGATAAACATTTTAATTTAGGTGAATCTACTATAAGAGTAATTAAAAAGAATGAAGTCGCAATCAGAAATCTGTCATTTCTGGCACAAAACTAAGTGCCAAATTATCATCGTACTCAACAGAATGAGTGCTCGTAATTTGGATTGAAGAATTAACTCAAAGAAGAATTCCTATAAGTGGTTATTTAATTAAACAAAAAAATCTTCGGTTTTATGAACAGATGAAGCAATTGGAGCCATCTACTTCCGCTTCCCAGACTTATGAAGAATTTTCGGCTAGCAAAGGATGGTTAATGGGTTTTTAAAAAGGAATGCACTTCATGACACAGAGATTCCAGACGAGGTTGCAGCAGCAGCCAAAAATTTTCAAGAGATGTTAGTCAAAATTATTGAAGATGGTGGATATTGGCCAATCAAGTGTTTAATGCTGACGAAACAGGATGGTTTTGGAAGAAAATGCCCCTAGTTGAACTTACATTGCAATGTCTGAGAAAAAAGTAAGTGGGTTTAACCACCTTACCGGCCATTATGGATCAAATACGCATCCTCATATGCTTCGTATCCATCATATATTTCAATGTAATATCAATGGTATTGCAATTTTAATATGCACTTCGCATCCATGATAACCTTGACATCTATAGACATCTTAGCCGGTAGTGTGGTTAAAGTAAGCAAAGATTGAGTAACGTTGTTACTTTGTAGCAATGCATCAGGAAATTGAATGTTGAAAACCCTTCCTAGTAAATCGATCTCTAATACCACATGCTCAATAATTGCTTTGTACCAGAAGTGGAAACATATATGAAGCAAAAAGCTCTCGATTTTAAAGTTTTATTAATTGTTGACAATGCACCAAGCCATCCATTTAGAACATCCAAATGTGCAGGTAGTGTTTTTTACACGCTGAACAAGCATTATTCAGCCATTAGATCAAGGCATAATTGCTACTTTTAAAAAATATTACGTTAAGCACACTTTTCAATTTATATTGGATAAACTAGAAAATGACTCATTAACAATAACTAACATTTGGAAAAAAATTTCTATTTTGGACTGCTTAAATCATGTTGCATCTGCTATCGCTGAAATAAGACACAAACTTGAAATGCCTGCAGCTTGGCCTGGATGTGTTGCAAACAGTGCAACCATGCAAACATCTACATTATCAGCTGAAATCATTACTTTGGTACAGGAGAAGGTTTTGATACATTTAGCCAGAATGATGTAGATGAACTGCTTGTGGATAATGCCTTAAGTGATGATGATATTATTGGATATCAATTAACTTTAGATATCATCAAAGATCAAAAAAAGGTTAGTGAAGCAGAAGAAAAACCTGTCCCCCCCTCACTGCAAATAGAATTCGAGAAGGTCTTGAACTGTGCAATAAATTGGAAAATCATTTTCTTGTTAATGACATAAATTTTAAATGAGTCTTTAAATTCCAATATGAGCTGAAGAACAGTGTGTCTGGATATCGCGAGCTATATAAAAAATTAGCAAAATCATCATCGCAAAGTTTAATCACAGATTACATTGTCAGAAGAAAAAAATCAGCACAGAACAAGAGTGAAGCTAATTCTGTTTGTGAAGAATCATTGCCTTTACTATACAGATCTCATGCATTGACTATCTCTTCTGGTGATGAAAGTGATTTCGCATCAGTTCACAAACATTGCCAAATATTGTCTAATAGCGATGATAAATCTGATGACAAAATGTAAAAACAAAATTGTTACTTTTCAATAAAATTAAATGAATAAAGCTTTAAAACAAACTTAGGCATTCTTATTTTCCTGAATTTTTGTAAACATTTTTTATGCAATTTTAGGTTTATTTTAATTCATTGTTTCGGTTTTATGCGGTTTTAGAAAATTATGGAACGTATCCCTAATTTTTCAACGTAAGTTAGGTCTTTTTTTTTTGTGCGATTTTTTTATATGCCGTTTTCTGTGGAACATATCCGCAGAAAAAGAGACCCAACTGTGTGTGTGTGTGTGTGTGTGTGTATATATTCAGTTACTTGCAGATGATGTGAAGCTTGGTAGGGTTATTAGTAATAGTGTTGATATTGTAGTTCTTTGGGAAGATTTAAAAAATAAAGCTAGAAAGGTGGGTAAATGAATAGGAATGTCTTTTGATTACAGTTAAATTTCAGGTTTTGGAATTGGGGATCAATAAATGGGAGGTTGTGTACTGTTTTGGTGGAGCTATACTGGAAGAAGTGGCTGAAGCAAGACACATCCTAGAGCTGAAGAGGATGTCAGCAGAGATAAGAGGATAACAGTTCCCCTATCTGGATTACTGTGCTCACATCTGGTTACTGGAATTTCAGGGTACACATGCAGATAACTTCTAAATAAATCTGCTACAAGTCTGCAAGATTCCCTGACGAAATTGAATAACTGTTGTAGTAGATATGGTATGAAGGTCAGCAATAACAAGACAAAGATAATGAAAATAGGCAGAAACATTGAAAATATCAACTGCATTGTGAATGGAGAACCTATAGAACAAGTAAAACATTTCAGCTACTTAGGCAACGATTATTAGTGAAGATGGTAAATTAAATATGGAAATTGACAACAGAATCAACAAAGCTGATATGGTAGGCAGTCAACTGAATAAATTTATATGGAATAAGAGAGAAATTAGCCAAAACACTAAATTATCTGTATGCAAGACAGTGTTCAAGCCGATTTTAACTTATGGATCTGAGACCTGGGTGAGAAGTAAAACACTTGACCAAAGACTAGAGACTGCAGATATGAGAGTCCTGAGAAAGATTAGAGGCATGAACAGATGGTATCAATGGCAATATCATATTAAAAACGAGTATATTAGGAACTGGAAATACTAGAAGCATCTTTCAAATGATAAATTATATCTGTCACCATAAAACAAAAAGAAGTGGAAATATTGTCACACATGACAAAATGGTAGACAGCTATCAGTAAATTTGAACTTGATGAAAGAATGGAGAAACTACTTTCAAGAATTACTGAATGTTAATAATCCCCAACATTCAAGTCAGCTAGCTGACCTGCATCTAGCCACCACTCTACCAATAAATTGTGATGACTTCACTGAAAAGGAACTAAAAATAGCAATAGATCAAACCAAAGCAGGGAAGTCCCCAGGGATTGACGGAATTAGAGCAGAAGCTTTCAAAAATGCTGGGTATAATACATATGGTTTCATACATATGTAATATGTATGAAACCATATGTTTCATACATATTTAGATTTCATATATTTTTTTTTTTCATATTCATTTTTTTTTAGGTTTCATACATATTTAATACATATGGGAAGATGGTTTCAGGACTGTACAAGGATAGTTATGTGGATTGCAGAGTTTGGTGGATAGAAGAAGGAGAGGTGATATGATTGAGACTTTTAAACTGTTGAGAGGTGGTTACAGGGTTGACACTGGGGAGTTCTTTTGCTTGGTTGAACAGCGGGAAGGAGTGATGACAAGAGGCCATCCATGGAAGTTACGAAAGGAAACTGTGAGCAAGAGGGTGAGGAGTGGTTTCTTTGCGTGGAGGGTGGTTGAACCATGGAATGCATTGCCTGATGGAGTGGTGAGAGTGAGAACAGTCAACAAGTTTAAGGAGTGGTATGATAGACTTTGTGTTTCTTAGGGGGGGGGGGGTACCTCCCCTCGATGAGTCTTGACAGACTTTTATGTTCTTAGGAATGACTTCCCACGATGAGTCTTTTGACTCCATGGAGGCCTGAATAATAATAATAATAATAATAATATTCCAATCTCCTTGCCATAATGAATCAAGCTTTAGACACTGGAATAATACCTCATCAATGGAAACCTGGCCTTATTGTCCCTATACTCAAAAAGGGCAGTCTCAATAGAATGGATAACTACAGAGGTATTACTTTGCTATCAACCACAGTTAAAATTTACAATAGGATGATACTCAATAGAACCTTACTTAACACGACTTTTAAGAAAAAACCAAGCTGGATTTCTAAAAAAACGATGTACAATAGAATAGATGTATTGCATCAGAAGAATCATAGAAGGTTCACGTGATAAAAACTTACCACTCGTTTTAACCTTTATAGACTTCAAAAAAGCCTTAGACTCCATTAATAGAGAAGCAATGTTTAAAATCCTCAGTTTCTATGGTCTACCCTCAAAACTCATACAAGCAATCTCAGAGCCTTATAAAGATTACAATGCTACAATAATTATTATTATTATTCCTGATACCTCCAAGGAGTCCGAAGACTCATCGCGGGAGGACACCTACAACTGTCTCTACACCTAACCTCTACTACGAATCAACGCCATCTACCGCCCACCTCCAACACCACCACAACTAGTAATTTTTTTTGTCTGTAAATTGCGTGTGTTCTGAAGGGCCGATTTGTATGTATGCGGGATGAAAAACCCGAATTTCCGGGAGAAAAAACCCTGCTACCTCCGTATGAGATCGGCTAACTCACCTTCGATTGAAATCGACCAGATAAAGATTCCTCCCGTCGCGACGAGAATCGAACTTAGGCCTATTCCAATCGAAGGGCGCAATGTACCGTCGTTCTTCCAATTGCGCTACGGAGGCGCTTAATCTTTAAAACGGAAACATCTGAATCATTTCCAGTGACAACAGGAGTCCTGCAAGGTGATGTACTAGCACCTTATTTGTTTTTAATATGCTTGGCTACATCTTATGGACCATCAACACAGAAGATCTTGGTTTTAACATTAAAACATCCACCCACACCATGCAAATAACTGATCTTAGCTTTGCTGACAATGTTGTACTTATTGATACAGAACCAACAAATGCACAAAAACATCTCAGTCTGCTAGAGGCACAGGCTAAACCTATTGGTCTGCAGATCAACATCCAAAAGTCCAAAGTATTCTCAATAGGTTGTGAAAACTTTATACTTCATATCAATAATAAACCCTTAGAACGAGTAAAGGACTTTCAATACCTTGGATCATACATCAGCAATACAGAAAATGATATCAGAAAACGTAAACAGCTGACTCTAGTCTTCCATAACAAACTCCGTCCCATCTGGAAATAATCATTAGTATCATTAAAGACAAAATTAAGACTATACCATGCAACCAGTAGATCCATCTTCTTGTATGGTTCTCAAACCTGGACAATAAGCACAAAAAAGCTACAGATCTAATTAACTCCTTTGGAACCACATATCTCAGACTGATCCTCGGATACACCTGGATGGACCGCATCCCTAACTCTGCTGTGCTAAATCTGGCTAAGCAAGAACCACATGTCGGTATAGTCAAAAAAACTACAACTCAAATGGCTTGGGTATCAACTCAGACATCCTGAAGTCTCGCCCTTTTTGGAATCCTTCATCCTATACAAATCAGAAGATGGCAAATGAAGTAGAGGAAGACCATGCAAACAATTTTGGCAATACATATGTGCCTTAGAAGATGGAAATATAAGATTTGATAATTTTGTAGTCTCGACAGATAACAGATAGATTTGGATTAAAATTGTAGATAGGAAGTTAGTAATGATGTAAATTTTTCATGTAGTGCTATCATATCCTGTACACCCTTTGAGGATATATATCAGGAATTTGATGATGATGACATGCAGATAACAAAAACTGGTATCAGGACTGTACATTGTTAGGCTTAAGCTGTTGAGAGGTAATTATTACCGGATTGGCAGTGAGGAGATTTTTCATATGGTAGACAGATATGGAGTGAGTTTTACTTCATGTAAAAAAGTAAATTTTTTATATGAAGAGTGGTAGGAGGATGAAATGCACTGAGAGTGTGGTGAGGATGCAGACAGTAAATGAATTGTGGTATTACAAAATAAGGCAGTTGTTAAGGTGGACCTTCCATGATGATAAATCTTATGACACCATGGAGATCTGAAATAATAATAATTAGGTTGTGCTTTGCAGCATTGAATTTTGCAACTATAATCCTTTATTCACAATTGAAAGAGAATATCCATATCCAAATAACTGAATATTTCACACAGTTATTAATATACTCCCCCCCCCCCGATCAATCATCATCATCCATATTATCATTAATGTACAAATTAAATTGCAGTTCAAATACAGAGCTCTGTGGCATGCTGCTGGCCCCTTCTCCTGGATTCTTTTCCACTGTATATTGTTTCCTGATGCCCATCTGACAGCCACTATTCTTTAAATATAAATATCCAAATATTCCATGAAAATACCTGTTGAAAAGTCATGGTGTTTTTGGCTGTAATAAGCCAATAGAGTAGTTATCATATCGTACTTGATATAATAAAAATAGAAGGGTATGATGTTTATTGTGAGAACAGGAAGAAATTGAGGGGGGGGGGAATTGCTGATGATGATAGCTGGGGAATTCTGTCCACACAAGACTGAGATACAAGGGGAATATAGTTGCCATGGTTTTGAAGTGGTGTGGTGTGATGTGGACAATGTTGAAGTTGGTGAACAAGGAAATGTATTGGCATCTTGGCTTAGTAACCAAGAGGAAAAATGATACTTATGGGTTGTTTAATTGGAATGAAGAGAACATTAGGGAATAAGAAATGTGTGTTTATGGAGTGTCTAATATTCTCTGAGTTGGAAAGAGTGACTAGGAAATGATCACCTGGGTTGTTGGCAGTTGCATGAGAACTGCCAACAACCTGTGACAACTATGAGCTATAGCACAGAAAGAGGAGTTGAGTGGAAAGGAGATAAATACTGCTTCAGCATTGATAAAAAATGGGTGAATGAAGAGATTAAGCATGAAATCTGGAAAAAAGCACAATGCAGGCAACATGAGATGAATGTGGATAATAATCAGTTGCATTAAAGAGTACAAACAGCAGGCCAGGAAAGTGAATCAGGTTGGTAAAGATAACAAAAGTGCATTATGAGCAGAAATTAGTCAATCAAGCCAAGAAAAATCCTAGTGAGTTCCTTCGATATTTGGCAGTTGAAGGTAGGATGACTAAGGGAGGATGATGATAGTTGATGACAATGGCACAATAACTGATAACTGATGCAGAGGATATAGTTGAAGTATTCAGTGAAAATTTATCAGGGTATGTTATCCTTGTGAAGGGGACATCACAAGAAGCTGGAATGTAGAGTATGGGAGAGGAGGAATTTATGGTGAGTGAGCAGGAAGTATAAGAGGAATTAAGTAAGCTTGTGGAATAAAACAGCAGGACGTGACAGTATATCACTACATATTTGGAAGGAATGTTCTAAAGAATTAATAGGAGGGGTCCTTTGACTCTATCTGAGTTAATCATATATGCATCATCCTCATCTAGCTATTCCTTTATTATATGAGCTATTCCCTTATTATGCTGTACTTGTACAGCATGGTATCACTTTTTTTACTAAATTCCTTGATAGAATTAGACATTCCTCAATGAAGAATCATGTTTTTGAAAATCTGCCCAATCTGTTTTGATCTCAACTAACTTTCCAAATCACTCTACTAAGGCCAGTTAATAATTTAAAATTTTCGTTTGACACTTGCTGCATTGGATAATGGTACTTTATACCCTCTTTTATCTTAACCTATTAAGGTCTATTGTTGTACTCTAACTAAAAAAAGTAATACCATAAATAAAAGTTTCATGTTTTACTTTTTTATGCAAGAAGCAACTTGGTGTTACACAAGTTGTACTACTATAACTGCCACCACTGAAATGATTTTACAGCAGAACCAAAAAAAAAAAAAAAAATCACATTTTTTTTTGGTTCCTCATTATTTATGGTTCTTGCTGGTGTCTTCTGATTTATACTGATTGCAAATTTAGTTCTGTTGTGTAAGTTACATGTTTGATTTCTATATTTTAGCCTCTATTAATTAAGGTATTTCATGCTCTTTATTTAGCATCCTGGGGTTATCATAGACAAGGATCATGTCAAGCAGGTATTTCAGCAGTTTTGACAAAGGTCAGTTTACTGTTTTATTAATTTCTCATATATTTTGAAAACTGTTTTTATTACCCAAAAAAATGAGAGATTGAAAAATTTATTGCCTCAGTCCCATATTTAGGCAAGTGATTAAGAAAAAAGAAGGAATCTGTTATGCTTTTTGAAGGAAACTGTTACATGTTGCAGTCCTTAGGAGAAAGACTATGACATCTAGTTTACATGAGGAAGACATTTTTTAAAGCTGAGAGATAGATGGAATGATACAAGAGGGTGAAAAGTTGGTTGGGTATGTTTGGAACTAGATGGTGAACTAAAGTTGACCAGCAGCTGATTGTGCATTTTATCGGCCTGAGGGGAAAGTTGGAATGGTGGCAGCTGGTTCAACTGAACAGCACCCATTAAAATACTTGTTGAAAAGACAAAGGCTTGAAACGGTAATCCTTCTCTCACAGATCATCTGTGAGAGAAGGATTACCATGTAACTAGATTACCCCTCTTAGCATCAACCATTTTTAGAGAGATTTTTGAGGGAATAGTATTCTACGGTATGGGTGGATTTGGGATTTATACGTTATGGTTTGTATGGGTGAGAAGTAATGTCTTGAACATTACTTCTCCATGCAAGATCATATCTTGCATTGAGACTACACACGTATAATGATCTTCTTATGTCATCTTCATGAGGATGAAATACTCTGATAAACTGTTCGTTAAATACTTCAATATATCATAGTCATTCTTCTTTCTACTTGCAACATTTTGAAAGAACTCACTGGAATTTTTCTTGGTTTCATTGGCTAATTTCTGTTCATAGTGCACTTTTGTTGTCTTTATCAACCTGATAAATTCATCCTCCTGCTGTTTGTCTTCATGTAATTGATTCTTACCTGTATTCATCTTGTGGTGACCTCACAGTGTCTTCTTCTTTCAGATTTCCTGTTTAATCCCATCATTCATCCATTTTACTCCTACGTTATTTAGCGTTTTCATGCATTCTAGGTCCAGCTGTCTCCTAAACTTTTCTTAATCACCAACTATGTAGTTCCACATATATCCCTGCTTTACAGAAGTTCTGATGTGACTGGCTATAATCCAGGTAATCACTTCATGGTCACTCTTACCAACTATCAGTAGATTATGATCTCCATTTACAATCATTCTTTGATGATTGATATGATATGATGTGATCTAAACTCAACACTCATGTGCCCTCCATTATATATTGCCTAAATTAATTGTCCCTTAACTACTCAAGAAAATTCATTCTCCTTATTAGTAATCGTGGTTAATTCCCTGATGATATCTCTTCATCTCATTTAATATTTCTATAATTGAAATCGCCCATCATGATCATTCTTCTCTTTCTCACAAAGCCAAGTTGCCAATACATTTGTTTCTCATATTTGTAAATTTAGGGACACAAAAACACACGTGTTGAACAGATTATTTTATTAATTGCTAATAAAATAAAACTTGATGTTTTGACCCCTGTATCGAGGTCATCATCGGAAGAATACAAGTGTATAATGAACCAAGCTACATGCTCATGCCCTGTATACAGGTAAACTAAATCTACATAGTTAATCCTTTTCCCTAGCCTGACCTCTAGTGATAAAAAAAAATAAAAATAAATAAAAAAATAATAATAATAAAAATAATATATATAAAATAAAAAAAATAAATAAATACAACTACAGTAAACTGCTAAAGTCATGTATTAATATTCTTCTGGATAGTTCTGATTGTTATAATATAATTTCTTTCAGTTGCTGTTGAATGTTAAAAACACTTCACCAAGATGTCTTCTTGTAGTGGGATTTTTTCTATGGCTAGTTTAGGTTGTTATACAGGTTGTAGATGGGTCCTCCACATTCTTGAAATGGTTAGGCCATCGTTTTTGTTGAGATTTGGGTTGTGTTTGAGCATTTCACATGACTCTTTAAATTTTCTCTCAAACCAGGTTTTGGTGTGGTGTAGGGACTTGGTATTTTTCCAATCATTTCTGTGGTATGTTTGGAGTGTGTGGTCAGAAAGGCTGGTTTTACCAAAATGGAGGTATTTAATGTGTCGTTTGTGTTCATCTTGTCTGATTGGGATAGTTTGCCCTGTTTCCCCTATGTATGGTATGTTGCATGTGCATTGTATTTTGCATACCCCTGGGTGGGCTAGGTGTGGAAGAGGATCTTTACAAGAACTGAGTAGGTGTCTTAACTTATTTGGGGGTTTAAAGGTGGTTTTAATGTTTTATTTGCGAAGTGTTCTGTTTATTTTTTCAGAAATGCCTCTAACATAAGGAATGGCAATAGCATTCTTGAAATCTTTTTTGTTTCTTACTGGTATCTTTATGGAGGATCTTATGAATAGTTTTTTTACTGTATCCATTTTTGATAAATGTTTGGTTGATGATCTTGTATTCCTGGTTTAGAGCCTGTTCATTAGAACAAATAGTTAGGGCTCTGTGTTTAAGGGTGCTTATGACACCTAGTTTTTGTGTTTGGTGGTGGTAAGAATTTTTGTGTATGTATTGGCCTGTGTGTGTAGGTTTGCAGTAAACTGAGAAGGAGAGACAGCCAGAGGGAAGACGTGTGACAAGTGTGAGGAAAGGAAGAGAGTTTTTTTTTTCCATTTCAATGGTGAATTGGATACGTTTGTGTTGTTTGTTTAGGTGGCTAAGGAGAGTATTTAGAGTTTCGCGGCCATGGGGCTAAATGGTGAAAATATCATCGACGTATCTCAGCCAAATTTTGGGCTTTAGACATGCTGTCTCTAGAGCATGTTGTTCAAAGTCTCCCATATAAAAGTTAGCTATTGGGGGAGAAAGTGGTGAGCCCATGGCTGTACCTTCTTTTTGAAGGTAAAAATTGTTTTGCCACACGAAATATCTGAAGCGGAGTACGTGGGCAAAGAGGGCCGTGATGTCATGTGGAAATATGTTCTGTAGGAGCAGGATCGTGTCATTAATTGGGACATTGGTGAAAAGGGAAGTTATGTCAAAGCTGACTAATAAATCTTGGTCGTTGAGTGTAATGTTTTTAATTTTATTAATGAAATGTTGTGTATTTTTTATGTAGAAAGGGGACTGACCTACCAATTCCTTGAGTGTGGCAGCTAATTTTTTGGCTAAGTGATAATTTTGGCTGTTAATTCCTTCAACAATCAGACGAAGTTGTGTGCCAGGTTTGTGTATTTTTGGCAGGCCATAAATTCTGGGCACACGGGTATACTGAGGTATTAATTTTTTTTTTGTTTCTTCGGGCCATGTGTGGCCGGATTTGATTAATTCAGTTGTTTTCTTTTTGTTATGTTTTGTGGGGTTGTAGTTTACCATTTGGTAGGGGTTGTGGTCCAATATTAATGGTTCATTTTTACAATGTATGTTGTACGGTCTAAAAGGACAGTGGCATTGCCTTTATCTGCTTTCGTGATTATAATGTCTTGGTTATTTTATTTTATTTTATTTTATTATTATTTTTTTTTTTTTAAGGATATAAGGGCTAGATTTTCGGTTTTGTTTAAGTTGGTGCTTAGTTTTTTGTTTGAATTTCTTCATTTGTGTATACTAAATTTAAACAAAACCGAAAATCTAGCCCTTAAATCCTTAAAAAATAACCAAGACATTATAATCATGAAAGCAGATAAAGCAATGATACTGTCCTTTTAGACCGTACAATATACATTGAAAAAATGAACCATTTAATATTGACCACAACACCTACCAAATGGTAAACTACAACCCCCACAAAACGTAACAACACGGCCCTCTTTGCCCACGTACTCCTCTCCGGATATTTCGTGTGGCAAAACAATTTTTACCTTCAAAAAGAAGGTACAGCCCTGGGCTCACCACTTTCTCCCCCAATAGCTAATTTTTATATGGAAGACTTTCTGAGCAACGTGCTCTAGAGACAGCATGTCTAAAGCCCAAAATTTGGCTGAGATACGTCGACAATATTTTCACCATTTGGCCCCATGGCCGCGAAACTCTAAATACTCTCCTTAGCCACCTAAACAAACAACACAAACGTATCCAATTCACCATTGAAATGGGGAAAAAAAAAAAAAACTATCTTCCTTTCCTAAACACACTTGTCACACGTCTTACCTCTGGCTGTCTCTCTTTCTCAGTTTACCGCAAACCTACACACACAGGCTAATACATACACAAAAATTCTTACCACCACCAAACACAAAACTAGGTGTCATAAGCACCTTTAAACACAGAGCCCTAACTATTTGTTCTAATGAATAGGCTCTAAACCAGGAATACAAGATCATCAACCAAACATTTATCAAAAATGGATACAGTAAAAAAAACTATTCATAAGATCCTCCATAAAGATACCAGTAAGAACAAAAAAGATTTCAAGAATGCTATTGCCATTCCTTATGTTAGAGGTATTTCTGAAAAAATAGACAGAACACTTTGCAAATACAACATTAAAACCACCTTTAAACCCCCAAATAAGTTAAGACACCTACTCAGTTCTTGTAAAGATCCTCTTCCACACCTAACCCACCCAGGGGTATGCAAAATACAATGCACATGCAACATACCATGCATAGGAGAAACAGGGCAAACTATCCCAATCAGACAAGACGAACACAAACGACACATTAAATACCTCCATTTTGGTAAAACTGGCCTTTCTGACCATGCACTCCAAACATACCACAGAATTGATTGGAAAAATACCAAGTCCCTACACCGCACCAAAACCTGGTTTGAGAGAAAATTTAAAGAGTCATGTGAAATGCTCAAACACAACCCAAATCTCAACAAAAATGATGGCCTAACCATTTCAAGAATGTGGAGGACCCATCTACAACCTGTATAACAACCTAAACTAGCCATAGAAAAAATCCCACTACAAGAAGACATCTTGGTGAAGTGTTTTTAACATTCAACAGCAACTGAAAGAAATTATATTATAACAATCAGAACTATCCAGAAGAATATTAATACATGAGGACTTTAGGAGTTTATTGTAGTTGTATTTATTTATTTATTTTATATTATTTTATTTTTTTATATATATATTATTTTTATTATTTTTTTATTTATTGTATTTATTTATTGTATTTATTTTATTTTATTTATTTTTTCTATCACTAGAGGTCAGGCTAGGGAAAAGGATTAACTAACTACGTAGATTTAGTTTACCTGTATACAGGGCATAAGCATGTAGCTTGGTTTTGTATACACTTGTATTCTTCCGATGATGACCTCGATACATGGGTCAAAACGTCAAGTTTTATTTTATTAGCAATTAATAAAATAATCTGTTCAACACGTGTGTTTTTGTGTCCCTAAATTTACAAATATGAGTGCTGATCACTGTGTAACCTTAAAAAAGAAAGAATACATTTGTTTGTTTCCATCCTTTACATTCCCAGGCCTATATCAATAGCCAATGAAATATTTCATTATTATCAACCTTCACCTCACACTATATTACTTCAAAAACACTGGCACTATTTCCCCCATTATATCTTAACCTTGTGAAGACATAATCCTACTGCTATCATTAGCAGCATACTATCTCCCTTCTTGCCCTTCCTATTCCTCAAGAAAATCATCATATCCATTAATTTCTATTATTCTTATCAAAGGAATAGAAATGGAATCTCGGCAACTCCCCCCCCCCAACACACACACACATGCATTCATTACTGTTTCCAGAATTCATTCTCCTTATGTTGTCTCATAGATCGTCTGGCTTTCTTCCCTCACCTAGTTCACTTTCCCTCTCATTTTACATGACTTGATGTGGATGAGTTTTTGTTTTATGTTTTTTTAGTTGTATTTTTGTGTTTGTATATATTTTTTTTGAGATAGGGTTTGTAGTTTTCTTTTGTATTGTTTTTGAGGGATTTTTTTACATCATTGTATGAACCAGAAGAAATATAACTGCTTTTTTTTTGAAATTCGAGTATATTTATTTATTAACACCACCAAACCTTCATGAAGTTAAAAGACTTACCATGGGTGATGCATTATTTATGCACTTATTTGTGATGCAGTATAAAATATAGTGGTGGTTAATATGGCTCTTGACTCATAATTCATTACACTTGCCATCTTCTCTAGATGTATTCTCATTTTTCATGCTTTAAAGTATCTTCTCTGCATATTCTTTCTCACCGTACAAATTTCAGGAAAGAATTCTTGTTCTTTCTTCAGTTTTGCCTTTTTTTTTTTTTGAAAATTTACCTTAGTATCTAATCCTAAACTTCTCAACAACCAAGCTTTACAGATAGTATTCTACATATCCTAATATTACTTTTTATGTTACAAGGTAGGTCATGAAAGCTTTTACCTACATTGTAACATATTTTCCAATGTTTCTTTATCATTTTAAAATCCAAGTCAGTCAAATCTTTGAAGTAGTCCAGATGTGAAAACTTGTTCTAGATGTGAATCTTCATTGTTCAGGAATCTATGTTATATATTATATTAGTGAAGAAAATTCTTATTAGATTTTTTTTTTTAAATTCACCTGGAATTCTTAACAGTAAAAAAAAAAAAAAAAATTCAGTTAATACTGTATGCCAGTATTTAATTTTTTCTCCCATTGTTTTTCCTTAAATAATTTAAATATTATTATTATTATTATTTAGGAATCTCAGTGAAGTGCCACTGCTAACTGTAAGAAGTCTGCCCTAATTATTTGCATAACGTCTAATCATACTTTCCTGAAACTCATTGATTATAATCGTGTGTAGCTGTTATAATATATAAGAGGTAGCTGTTATAAACAATTATAACAGCTACCTCTGTTAGCACTTTATCCTTGTTCATCACTCTCCAAGCATAAAATCTAGTCCTCACCAGTACTCAACTTTCAGAGATGTCCTGTTATTCTTTTCCCTCCTGCTACATATGTGAAATATTTCTTCTGCATTTGTCCTTTAAAATCCTCTGCATAACTTACATTTTTTTGTCTTTTTCCATATCAGCCAGAGATGAATTTCATTGCCCACTGTGAGACCACTGTGCTGTTTATTGGAAGTTTAAAGTCAAAATTCCATGTTTGGTCTCTAGAACAGGACTCCTAGGTTATGTAAAAATAAATAAAAATACATAAAATTAATAAAAAAAAATAGAAAAAATATTTGGTCCATCCATTGGAGTTATGTGCAATAACTTTACTACTTTTCACAGGTGGGAGTAATGAACCAATTCTGTAAACAACAAATCTTCAGATTTATAAGAAGAGAAGTATTCTATAGATTTATCACTATCTTGGTTACAGCTTCTGAATTCTTTTGACTATTTCCTCATCCCAAAGAGCCTTACACAATTCACATTTGAGCAAAGGAGCTAGATTTGGTCTTATTAACGACTAATAAAGGACAGTGACTTCCGTATTCCTACTTGTTACTATTTTTCATCATCCAAGTGATCATTATGCTATTTCACTTTCTTCCTGTTTCTATATTATGCTTAATGAACTTGAATTCTGTATTCATCATAATTTCCATGTACCTACCTCATTCTTGTAGTACCATCTCATCATTATTATATACAGCTGATCTTTTCTTCTTAAAGTGTCATACAGAGCTTAATCTTTTTTATAACACACTAAACTTATCAACCATTATATTATCCTTTGCCACACCCACAGTCTATCCAAGTTATCCTGTAGGATCTCTATATTACCTTTTGTCATGTTCCATTTGCAATTTAGCATCATCAGCGTGTCCTATGTTAAATTAGAAGCCATTTTACAGCCTTAAAGTTAATGCTATAAATTTCTTCTAATTTAACACACAAGAGAGAGAGCAAGTATTATGTACATATCACATATTTCCAAATATTTATTACAATCTCTCACTTTTTTTAAACCTGATTCAGTGCTATTTTCAAGTGAAAAAAATGTATTCATTATCAGCTAAAAAAGCATATGAATTTTGTCTTTCAGGATGGAAGAAGACTATTTATTGGAGCAGTAGGAAGCTGGTATTGGCAAGGTAAATAAATGTCTCAATTAAAATAATCATTCGACTTGTATATGATATTATTATTCAGATCTCCATGGAGTCAAAAGACTTATCGTGGGAGGTCCTTCCTAGAAAACACGGTCCATCATACCACTCCTTGAACTCATTGACTGTTCTTGCTCTCACCACTATCAGACAGTGCATTCCATGGTTCAACCACTCTCCATGCAAAGAAGCCACTCCTTACCATTCTTGCTCACAGCTTCCTTTTGTAACTCCAGGGAAGGCCACTTGTCATTGCTCCTTCCCACTGTTCCACAAAGCAAAAGAACTCCCCAGTGTCAACCCTGTAACTACCTCTCAACTGTTTAAAAGTCCCAATCATATCACCTCCTTCTATATACCAAACTCTGCAGTCCACATTCCCTCAGCCGATCCTCATAGCTAACATTGTACAATCCCGAAACCATATTTGTTATCTGCCTCTGTACCCTTTCCAAGTTAATTTATTGCCTTCAAATCCTGGAGACCAAATTTGAGAACAGTAGTCTAAGTGTGGTCTCATCAGGGTCTTATGCAATGGAACAATAACTCTTATCTCTGTGGGTCAGCGTCCTTCTCACTATTGCAGCAATCCTCTGGGTTACCCTCACCACTTTTGCAATATGTTCCCTAAATTTTCATTTTCTATCAATCATCAATCCCAGATCTCTTTTCTCCCCTGCTTTCTCCAGTTGAGTATGCTGTCTCCAATCAATGTATCCCAAGACTTTATATTTTGCTGCATTAAACCGAAATCCCCATTCATTTGCCCATCTGTCTAGTTTATTGAAATCCTCTTGCAGGGCTGCCACATCTGCATTATTACTAATAACCCTTCCCAGCTTCACATCATCTGCAAACAACTGAATATTCCCCTGCAATCCATAGACAATGTCATTGGCATAAAGGTTAAAAAATACAGGTCCCAGTACTGATCCCTATGGGATCCCACTTGTAACCTTCTGCCTCCTTGATATTGTCCCACCATACACAACTCTCTGATAATACCTATTAGACAGCTAATCCTGAATCCAGTTGACTACCCTGACATCTAAACCCATGTGCTGCAACTTAAATATCAGCTTATCATGTGGCACCCTGTCAGATGCCTTTGCAAAATCCAAAAAAATGGCAGTATATGCCTTTCCCTCATCAACTGCTCTTGTCACTTGATTATAAAAGGCAATGATATTACTAAAGCAAGACTTAACAAATTTTAGTCTTAACAAAAGACTAAAGTCAACATGGACTTAACAAATCCATGTTGACTCTCACAAATAACATTACCCTCATATCTGTCCAACGCTGTACACGGTCCCTCCCAAATTTCTCAAAGATCTTAACTGATGAAACACAAACTGACCTATAATTAGACACATCTAGTCTGCACCCCCTTATGCAATGGCACTATCATACCTTCCTTCCATTCCTTGGGTACCTTTCCTGTAGCCAGACTTTCATTAAAAAGCCCAGTCACCAGAACTGTCAGTTCTTCAGCACGTTCTTTCAAAACCCGTGGTGAACCATCCAGTCCCACAGCTTTACTGACATCCAGAGTACTGAGTGTTTGGAACACACTCTTCTCTTGCACTTCTAAACCTCAAACCAGACCTATCCCTCTAGTATGAAAACTTACTTCTCCAGGATGAAATATTCCAATAAAGTGTTCATTGAACAACTCCGCTATGTCCTCTGCGTCAGTCACTCTATTCCCATTATTCCCATCTCACAATGTCATTCTTCCACAATAATTTCTTCTTCTACTGGCCACAGAGCTAAAAAAAATTCCCTAGGATTTTCTTTGGATCTTAGTGTCAATCTCTTTTCATATTCCAGTTTTGCCTTCCTTACCATACTAATCACTCTCCTGGCCTGAGTCTTATATTCTTCATGCATCTGCTCTCCATCCCTCTCCTTATAACTCTTCCATAACCTCTTTTTCCTGTTTGATATTGTTTGTCATCCACTTTACACCAAATTGTGTCCTCTTCTTCACTTATGGAATACAGTTTACTATTGCTGCTAACAAATATTCCTTCACAATTTCCCAAGCACTAATGATATCCTAGCCTTCCAATTCCTCCCTCCATGGAACTGCCCCAAGTTGATATCTAAGACTATTATAATCACCTGCCTTATAATTCCACATACATTCCCTTTTCTTTGGTACCCCTGCATGTCTGTTCATCTTCCAAGTCAAAACCACATGGTCACTCTCTTCAGCTGGGGGGAGATATGTCATCTCACTTATGATCAGCTCTTCTGATGCTATGACCAAATCCAAAACTCTTGAACCTCTTGTTCCCTTTATTACATGTTGCTTGAGACATTTGTCCCTCAAGAATTCTAGAAATTCATTCCCTTATTACTACATGCATTTTCGTCTATCCAACTTATATTGCTGTAGCTGTACTTAAAATCTCACATAACAATCATTCTTCTTGCACTTGCCAAGCTCAACTGCCTAAACATCTCCTGCTCCCGACCCTCTGTGCTCCTTGGCTTGTAGCAACGCCCCCACTAAATATCCTGTCTTGCCCATCTCTACCTCACACCATATGTTTTCAAAACCATTAGTGTCACTGCCTTCCAAAGCCCCAACTGTTAGGGGACATTAGTCATCACTTATCATAAGCAGTACTTCATCACTGCATTTTTCCTATCCTGCTAAAAAACGCTGTACCTGCTACTTCTATTCCTGTTATTATATAATCTTCCGTCAACCATGTCTCAGCGATCCCAATAATCTTTGGCTAGGCTGATGCTATCAACTCCACCAATTCATCTCCTTTTTTCTGGATACTCCTGGCATTAGTATAAAGCATAAAAATGTCACTACTTCTATACCTATCATTATCTCCTCCAGACTCCACTGGACTCATTGTTACCTGATATTGTCCCCCTTCTCCCAAGCACCCATTCCCACACGAGGCCACCCCTGCTACCATCCATCCTGGGAATTCTAGTTTCTCTGCATTGACACACCGACTTGTTCAGAAAACAGCAATCTCTCCAGATGCCTATGTCCTTCCTCATTCAAATGCAAATGGTCTCTCTCATACAGTTCCTTTCTGTCCTCAGATGCTCTCCAGGCATTCACATATTCCAATCCTCTCTTCTGACACATTCTGGCTATTATGCTATTCATTATTATTATTACTGCTCTTCTGCTCAGCTAGTCATTATCATTCCTGGGTAACACACACACACACACACACACACACACTAATCTTTCCTCGCTGTGTTTTCTTTTGTATAACTTCAAGCTTGAATCTCAGATCTCTTGCCACCTGATTTACACTGCCTCAAGTCATTCGTGCCCACCATCACAATCATCTCATCCACCCTTTCACCCCGTTTAATTTCCATAGCCACACTTTCTATCATTTTTCCAGGCAAACACTCCTCTGGCATCCTATCTTGCACACCACGGATCATCGAGTCTCCATACATCATGCCTCTTACCACTCTGCTCCTTGATTGCTCACCTGCACCCCTCACTCTCTCTCTCCTCTAACCCTTTCTCTCTATGTTCCCCTACTTACCTGCTTTCCTGGAATCACTATATATGATATATGAAAGAGGAAAATAAATATTCAAAAGAACACAAACTGAAGCATGGTAATTAAAATTCTTTCTTAGATTACATAAGCCAGTATTAACTAGCAGTACAAAACTGGCCATTCATATGAACAGGCTGATAATGGTAGAATATCAAATTAAAAAAAAAAATTAGATCAGAGAAAATAGGAATGTATTATAGATGGCAGGACTGATTTATTAATGGGCAGTCTTGTTTCAGTAATAACTTACATTTTTTAGAGAACTGTATTTGGGTAGATGAGCGGGCTTATATGGTGGCTTTAAGATTTTGCAAAAGCACTTGATAGTATAATGCATAACAAACCACTATCGATATTGAGGGGATAGATAATCCATTTCCAGCTTAGATATAGGGATTTTTTTTATCTGATTTATTTATTATTCTTTTTTTATGTAGCTCCCACCCACCCACAAAAGTTTTTTGTATTAACTTGTAGTACACTATTTGTACCATGGGTGGGCAAAGAATTTTTTTTTCTATTTTTATTAATTTTATATATTTTTTGTATTTTAATTTTATTTTATAGTCCAGAAACCTTGTTCTAGAGATATGGAACTGAACTTTTTCGTGCCATTTCATACCCTTCAATATGGGACAGTAGTCTCACACCAGCCAATGAAATTCATCTCCCATTTAAAGACTATCACAAACATCTAAACCCATGGTGAGATTTGAACCTGTAGCCTGTTGGTTGGAGAGCAGCCAACCAAGCAGCCAGCAATTGGCTGATTGAAGCCAATAAGTTATAGTGGGGACCAATATTTTGATGAACAGAGAATATAATTTCACTGAGTGCTATATTGGGCAGGGGAGAGAAAGAATCAGTAATGACAGTTCTGATGTGATGATTTTACTATTTGAGGATTTAAATAGATTGGTACTTTGGACAGATGAATGGGAATGCTCCCTCATAGGGAGCATTCCAGAGACCTCTCACTATCTTGGTCACTTGCCTCTGAATCCTCTCTATCATTAGCAATGTGCCCTCTAAACTTCAACTCTCTATTGTGGGGGGGGTCTGGAAAGTTCAGATAAACACCTAGAACAAAAATGATATTAAAGCAACTGATATAACCACAAGAAAGAACATACGAGACTTAATAACATAAGTTACCTTCATAACTCTGCTACTAGTATGTTCTTTCTTGTGGTTATACCAGTTGTTATAATATAATTTTTTTCTAGGTGTTTATCTGAACTTTCCAGTGGATTCCCCCTGTTTGTACTGCTAGCCCCAAATCCCTAGCTTCATCAATTTCCTGGAGTACAGTTCCCTCAGTGTAGCATACAGCTTGTAATCTGTGTATTACAAAATGTATAACTTTACACTTTTCCACATTAAATGAACATCCCTTCCTTATGTTTTGCCCCATACTGACAGCCTATTCAAATTATCCTGCAAACTCTCTACATCTCTTTTCTTTTAGGCTTGCATGGTGATCCGAATGCATTTTTGAAAATTATGGAGACAACTACCGTGTTTTGAATAAAAACTTTAGTTTAATATAACTTCTTCTTCTTCCTATCATGGAATATAGGCCATGTGGCCTGTTCCGGTCTCATGCCATCTCTTTCTTGGTCTTCCGATTCTTCTTTTTCCACTTATTTTGTATCTGTATAATATTTTTGGTAGTCTGCTGTTGTCCATTCGATTTAAATGTTCTAGCCATTTTTGTTTATACTGTCTTATGTAGTAATTAATTGGTTTGATTTTTAGTGATTGTAAGATTTCTTCATTTGTTTTGTGGTCCCACTTGGTATATCCAGCTGTTTTTCTGAGGACTTCATTTCTGCTGTTTGAATTCGTTTTTCATCTTTCCTTTTCATGGTCCATGTTTTGCTTCCGTATAGTAGAGTTAGTTTTGACAAGACATTATATAGTCTGATTCTAGTGTGTTTTTGTACCAGGAATGGCTTAAATATACTATTTATTATGCCATTTACTTTGACAAAGTTTGATATTTTAGTGTCTGTCTTTTTCTTCTTCGTATGATAGATCACATCCCAAGTATCTGAAAGTGTTTACTTGTTCTAGTATTGTATTATCTATCACTATTTTACTTCTTATTGGGTTTTCTCCTTAGAATGCCATTATTTTTGTTTTTTCTTTGGATATTGTCATATTATATTGCTTTGAGATATCATTTAATGATTTTAATGATCTTTGTAAGTCATCTTCTGATGTAGCTAATACTATTTGATCATCTGCAAATAGTAGTGTATCTATCTTCATTTGCGGGGTCATTTGTATACCAAATGGGTTATGCTGTTTCCAGATTGTTAATATTTCATTTATATATATATTGAAAAGCAGAGGTGAGAGGGTACATCCTTGTCGTACTCCTCTTGATATATCTTTCCATTCTAAGGTGTGTTCTAATTTAACTGCTATTTTATTTCCTGTATATATTTCTTGAATAGATTGTAAAAGTTGGTTTGGTATGTTTAAATTGGTTAATATTTTAAACAGTTTTTGTCGACTAATTTTGTCAAATGCTTTTTCATAATCAATAAACGCCACATGTGTTTCTTTTTGAAATTCTATTCTCTTTTCTATTAATAATTTTAAAGTAAAAATTGGATCTATGCAGGATCGGCCTTTTCGGAAGCCATTTTGTTCTTCTAGTAATTTGTTTTCTACAATGCTGCTTAGTTTCTCTTTTAATATTCCTGCATATATTTTATATCCTGTATTCAGCAGGCTAATTCCCCTATAATTATTGCAATTGTCTTTATTTCCTTTTTTATAGATTGGGATGACCAGTGCTTTTTTCCAAGAGTTAGGGGTTTTTCCAGATATCCAAACCATATTAAAAAATTTCAAAAGTCTTTCATTAAATTTTTCACCAGCATTTTTGTATAGTTCTATATTTATATTGTCTTCTCCTGGCGTTTTCCTATTATTCATCTTCTTTATTATAATTTTCAGTTCTAACATTGTGATATTTTCTATTAGGTCATTCTTTGTCTTATAAAATTTTAATTCATTGTTCTCATCTGTCCAGAGATTTTGGAAATAGGTCACCCATTTTTCTAAATCTATTGTTTGTATTTTTATCTTTTCTTTTATTTCTTTATTCATGTATTTTATTACTTTATAGGTTTTGGGTTGTGGCTTAAATAAATCCTTTTCTAGTTCTGTTACGAAATTGTTCCATCTTTCTCTATGTTTTTTCCTTACTTCTCGTTTTGCAATTGCACTATTTCTTTTATACTCTATTTCTGCTTCTATTGTTTTGGAATTTAGCCATTTCTGGTAACTGTCCTTTTTGGTTTTTATTATATTTTCTATTTCTTTGTTCCAGTCTCGTAGTCCTCTTTTTCTAATCCATTTGTGCTTTATTCCTAAGGTTTCTGTTGCTGCTTTTATGAGAATTTGTTTCAAATTTTCCCATTCATCTTCTATGTCACTTGATTCGTGTGTGGTTTCTGTTTTTAAGTTTGTGCATTTTTGATATTGTAGTCTAACTTGAGGATCCTGTAATGAAGAAATTTTGTAGCTCGGCTGGTAAGAATTTTCAATTCTATGTGTTTTTAGCCACTTTGGTTTAAAACAAATTTTTGCTGATACCATATAATGATCAGAGTTTAATTCAAAGCCTCGATATGCTCTTATGTCTAAAATTAACTCCACTAATTTAAAATTTGTGATAATGTAGTCAATTACTGATTTGTATCCTCTGACTGACCAAGTATGTTTATGTATTTCCTTGTGTTTAAACATTGAATTCATTATTCTCATATTATTATAAATGACAAAATCGCGCAATCTGCGACCATTTTGATTACATGTATCTTCGCCAAATTTACCTATGTTTGTTTTGTATTTTTTGTTTCCTATTCTGGCATTTAAATCTCCTGCTAGCAGTAAATAGTCAGTTTTGTTTGTTTTATCTATGGCATTCTGTAATTCTTTATAAAATATATTACTGTCTTCTTCTTTTCCCTCTTCTGGTGCATATGCACCAATTATTGTTATGTGGCCTCTTAATGTCTTGAGTCTAATTTCTATTAATCTTTCATTCAAATAGTTGTAATATACAATATTGTTCTTTAGGGATTTATGTACCATAATCATTATACCTGCTTTTGCTCTTTCTTCTTTTTTTACCCCACTGTAGATTTGTATATAGTTGTTTGTTTCTTTTGTACCTTTTTGTTTTTTCTTTGTTTCTGTTACTATACATATCTTTATGTTAGCTTGGTTTAGTTGTTTATCAAGTTCTTCTTCTTTGTGTGCAATGCTTCTCACATTCCATGTTGCAATCTTCATTATGTGTTCCTTTTTCCAATTTCGTTTACCGTTTCCTGGGTTGTGGTCTTTTCCCTGACAGTCCGTCCGGCTTTTCTTTGCATGAAACTTGAAAGTATTTTGAATTTCGCCAGGGAAGGTTACTAACCTGTCGCTGGGTAAGTCCAGTGGTAGGGCTGCTACCTAACGCCTCTGGACAGGCAGATCTAACAGCATTATACCGCCCATACTCGGTCGCCAGTGCCTCGTTTGTACTTTTAGAACAGGATGGACCACGGGAAGGTGAGGTTGACATTTGAGTGGGAGAGGCTATGTATTGCGCTTCACCACCCCTTCCACCCCTTTAATATAACTAAAATATAACTTTAATATAACTAAAATCTACAATTCGACGTTTCGACCTTTATGTCAAGGTCATCTTCTGGAGCATACAAATATACACAAGAAACAAGCTATACTACAATCAAACTGGTTCGTTAAAGACACTGACCAACCGCTACCACAATTGTTGGCCTGACCTCTGGTGGGAAAAAAAAAATTATACATCAACGCTAGAGTCCTATTATTTGTGTTGTCTACTATATACATATGTTAACATTATTCCAGCCAGTTGGAGTGGAATGGTTTCTAATACTAGTGGATTGGCTAGAGTCCTGACTTATGTTGAATCTTTCATATTAGGTTGGCTGAATGTGTGCCATCCAGATCCTTGGAATTTTCATACCATCTTTGTTATTGATATTTGGGTAGTTTATCAGGATTTCGCAGGATTCCTTAAATTTTCTTTCGTACCACGTTTTTGTGTGGTGTAAGGAGCAGGTGCTTTTCCAGTTGATTTGGTGTAAGGTGTTAAGTGCGTGGTCTGAGAGGCCTGCTTCACCATAATCGTTATATTTAATGTGTCTAATGTGTTCTTTCTTGTGTATAGGGATTGTCCGTCCTGTTTCACCAATGTACGGTAAGTTACAGGTGCAGCGGATGCAATAGACTCCGGGATGTGCTAATGGGAGGAGAGGATCCTTAGAGGAGCTGAATATGGTTTTAAGTTTAGTGGGTGGTATTGAGGTTATAATGTTGTAGGATTCTGTTGATTTTTTCTGATAACCCTTTAATGTATGGGATGGCTATGGTTTTACTGTAATCTAGATTCGTTTTTGTTGTGGTTTTATAGAGTATTTTATTGACAGTAATAAGTTTTACTGTCAATAAAATACTCTATTGACACACATTCAGCCAACCTAATATGAAAGATTCAAGATAAGTCAGGACTCTAGCCAATCTGCTAGTATTAGAAACCATTCCACTCCAACTGGCTGGAATAATGTTAATATATGTATATAGTAGACAACACAAATAATAGGACTCTAGCGTTGATGTATAATTTTTTTATTTTTTATTTTTTTTCCCCACCAGAGGTCATGCCAACAATTGTGGTAGCGGTTGGTCAGTGTCTTTAACAAACCAGTTTGATTGTAGTATAGCTTGTTTCTTGTGTATATTTGTACGCTCCAGAAGATGACCTTGACATAAAGGTCGAAACGTCGAATTGTAGATTTTAGTTATTATTAAACTAAAGTTTTTATTCAAACACGGTAGTTGTCTCCATAATTTTCAAAAATGCTCTCTACGTCTCCTTCATTAATTGTTACCCTCTGAACTTTGCATCACCAGCAAACACCTGAATATCTCCCTTTAAATTATTTCCCATGTCATTTATGTACAAATTAAAGAGCAGTGATTCAAGCACAGATCTGGCACACCACTTTTGAGACACCTGCCTCCTGGAGTCTGCTCCTCTATATACTACTTTTTGGTATCTGTTCATCAGCCACTCTTTTATTTATATCACCAGTTTCATATCTATCCTCATTTGTTGCAGCTTGTGTGATAGAGTTCCATGTGGTATCCTATCAAAGACCTTTGCAAAATTTAGCAGTATCATCATGTAGGCATTCCCTTTAGCCAACTCAGCTGTCACCCTATTATAAAAAGATAATAGATGATGATGATGTGATACTCTATGATACTCTACGTGATACTCTGATACTGCCCCATCATAGAGTATCACGTTCTTATCCATCCATTACTGAATTCTCTTTTTGACCAATTTTTCCATTACTTTTACCACCACTCCTGAAATACTGATTGGTCTATAATTTGCTGCCACAGACTTAGATCCTCCTTTATGCAAGGCACTCCCTTGGGACTTTGCCAGAGCTGAGACTTAAATTAAACAGACTAAGTCAAAGGCATTGCCAGTTCCTCTGCACATTATCTTAAAATGTGAGCCAATATTCCATCTAGTCACAAAATATAAGACTTATTGTTAAACTGAACCATAGATTTTTAATTTGTACGTATGTTCGTACAGTATTGCCTACCAGTTTCACTAGTAACTGACTAGCTTTCTCAAGGCTTGCACAGTACAAAAAAAATTCCCTCAGTTCAACAGAACTACAGTACGCGAATAATCATATTATGCGTTTGCATGTAACGCGTGTTCATGATACTGAGTAGAAATGTCACGCGAACGTTTTACCTTAGCTACCTAACAGGTACTAACATTTTTTGTATTCTTAAACCATTTTTTTGTACTGTGCAAGCCTTGAGAAAGCTAGTCAGTTACTAGCGCAGCCGGTAGGCAATATTGTATGAACGCATGTTCATACAATATTGCCTACCGGCTGTAGGTAGCATGGTCAGTTTAACAATAAGTCTTATATTTTGTAACATTTTATGACCAAAAACATGTATAATTTAGATAATCCCATCTAGTCCTTCAGATGTATTTGCATTCAGATTCTGCGATATACCTCCAATTCATCAACCGCTTTTTCACACTAGTCTTTCTCCTCTCTTACCTTTGTCATAATATCTTCACTTTGATGATGATCAAAGTGAAGATATAATGATCACTCACTAGTTCAGCAGTTTCTTTTGTCTTTGTTACCTCTCTACAATCTTGCACTCATTAGTATTATTCTTCCATACTCATTTATTCCTCCTCCTGCTGCCTCACAAAAGAACTCTTATAGTTCTATATATATCCCTTCTGTGGGATTTCCTTTTGACTGTTTTCTAAGTTCTTCTCATAAGCTTATAAACCTACATTACTATGCTGGTCACCTTCCTTGCTTAATTATTCATGAGAACCTCCACAACATTTTCTTTGTTTGCACTCATTCAATCAACTCTATCTTCTCCAGATATTCTCTATGCACTTCAAACATCTTTTCCTTGCCAATCTTTATGCTATAGTATTGCTTTAAGCTGCCTCCTAAGTGTATCATAATCACCTGCCTTATAGTTTCATGTATACTCCTTGACTGGAATTTTCATGTTTTGCTACCTTACAAGTCAAGACCACATGATCCCTTTCCCCCAGTTGGAGGCAAAGTAGCCATCTTAGTTATGGATAGGCCTTCTAATCCTGTAACAAGATATAACACTCTCGTACTCAGAGTCCCCTCTCACATTCTGCTTCAAGTAATTATCTCTCAGTAAGTGCATAAAAAATTCCATTTCCTTTCTGCCATCTATCTTTCCTCCTTCCAATATATGTCTCTGAAATTGAAGTCTGCCATAATAATTGGGGACTTGATGTGCTGATGCATACCCTTTTTTGAGACACTGCTCCATTATACACAACTTGCTGGTATCGTTCATAGAACCAATCACCAATCCATCTAACCAATATACTATCTATTCCCATCCTCTGCAACTTGTACACCAACTTATCATGTGGTAATATATCAAATGCTTTTGCAAACACCGAGAATATCACTGTATATGATTCTTCCTTATCTAACAAGCTCATTCATTACCTTATCATGACATGCAAATAAATTGCTAAAAGAAGACCTGCTCTTTACAAATCCATTCTGACCATCATAAAGAATATTATGTCCATCTAATGAATCTCTCCAACACCTTGTCTACAACTGCAGTTATTCAGATTTCTATAATAGAAACTTCTGTCCTGGAACCATGCTTTTTTAGTGAGATTATTTTGCATTTTTCCCCCCTCTTTGGGAATCTTACCTACCTCAAGACTTTCATCAGATAACCAGATCAAGGGCATAGCTAACTGTTTTGCATATTCCTTAAAAATGCATGGTGATTTGTCATCCATTCCCACAGCCTTATTAACAACTAACTCAATTTATTTATTTATTTATTCTTATGGCAAAAGGAATACAGAACAGCTACAGGTCAATGTCCAGTCTGGAAAGCCAATCCAAGGCCTCATCCATCACCTTATGGATTTCCTGTAGGCCACCACCGTGAAATTGGCGCCTTGGGCAGATGTTCACAATATGAGTAATTGTCTGAGCAATGGGAGAACAATCACAATAAGGGTGGTCTAACAGCCTCCATTTATGTAGTAGGTAGCCACATCTGCCCTGGTGAGTTCTGATCCTGTTGATTGATGACCAAATCTTCCAAGGAAGAGCAAAACCAGGCTGCAGAGCACAGGGATCTTCTACCAGGAAGCCATTTGTTGGACCAGTATTCTCTCCACATGTCAGGTGTTGATGGCAAGGCAGCTGGGAGAGTTCGTCAATGAACCAGAAAGGCTTTCTAGATTTTAGGTGAAGACTAGGTGGATTTATGAGAGTTTGGTGCAGGGGAAGGAGTGGGTTGCTCGTTGCTTTATTAAATTCTTTAATCGAGGCTTGTCTTCTCCATATGTTTAGTGGAGCAATGTTAGATAGGACAGGCAGCTAGGAGAGAGAGAGAGGTGCTTCTCACTGTCGCACTAATTGTGCGCATGGTAGAGTTTAATTTGGGTGTCTATAATGTTAGTGTGTGCACTTCTTTCCCAGACAGGCACACAATATTCTGCTGCAGAGAATGTGAGGGCTAATGCAGACAACCTTAGGACTTATGCACCACAATCCCAGGTTGTTCCAGAAAGCCGTGAAATGATATTGTTTCTCCTATATTTGGCACAAAACTTTTATTGTTTCTGTATTCAACTTTGAAATAATGTTGGATTTAATATCCACTTAATTTATATAATTATGCATCACTGAAGTGAAGCCGTTTGGCTCTTTATTTTAGTAAATACTTTAGTGATTAGAGATGTATTTAGAGATGTATTTTCAGTAAGCGACCAAGAGCTCACTTACTGAAAATACATCTCTCCCATGCTTTGAGTTTCTTAGTACTGAGTGTTTTTGCTCTCTTAGGTTTCTGCCTAGTCTCTGACAAAAAACCAATGAGTTTGAAACAGCTGTTAGGCTAGTGAAACCGTATCAAACAAACAATAGGAGGCAAATATATGGACGCTTACTAGCGATCGTGCTTCCTATTGTTTGGCTGGGACAACTTGTAGAGTGGCGGCGAGTGTATTCCCATTAAGCTCTCTGGTCAAACTTCGCCGAAACTTTTTTAGTTTTTCTATTTGGCTTTGAAATAATGTTGGATTTAATATCTACTTAATTTATATAATATTGTTTTTTGTTTTAATTTTGTTGGACAGGTTGGTCATGTGCCTTTTATAGGTTAGGCTTCTGTCCAGGCTCACTCCAAGGTATTTCGGGTGAGGCTTGTGTTCTACTTTTCACAGAAAGAAAGCTTGAGGTATTGATTTGCCTCTGCATTGTTCAGGTGAAATACTGTGGACACAATTTTTGTTGGATTTGGCTTCAAGTACTACTGCTTGAAGTACTCTTCCAGGATATTCAGGTCTGTGTTCAAGGTTGATTCCAGGCTGTAGGTAGATTGATGTAGGATCGCTAGGTCATCAGCATACACATAATTGCTTGAGCTGGTATGTGGTAAGTCATACACATAGATGTTAAAGAGTAAAGGGGACACAGAGCCCTGTGGGAGACCATTGTGGAGGAATCTGGGCCTGCTCTTGTTTTTGCCAATATGAACCTGGATCTTTCTGTTGGAGAGAATGGATTCAAAAAACTGGAAGGATTTTTTGCATCTTATAATATTTCCTAGCTTTAGAAGGAGGCCCCTGATCCAGACTGTGTCATAAGCTGATGTTAGGCAATGAAAGTGGTTCTGGATTTAATTTTCTTCTGGAAGCCTGCTTCAATCTGTGTTGTCAGGGCCAGCAGCTGGTCACAGCAACTTCTTCCCAGCCTGAAGCCAGTTTGTTCAATCAGGAGTGCTCTTTCGATAAGTGGTGAACTTCTTTCAAAGAGCTTAAAGGTGGAGCAAAGCAAGGAGATAGGTCATAGATTTTTGACATCATTTGGATCTTTCCCTGGTTTGGGCATGGCAATTATTTTGGCTTCCCACCACAGATCTGGTAGTTTTCCAGTCATTATAATTTTTTGAGAAAAGGGAGGCCAGCCATGGTTGGCCTTGTTGACCGAGATGTTTTAGAAATTCAGAGAGAATACTATCCACTCCTGCAGCCTTGCCATTCTTGGTGAGTTTTACCCAGTACACCCAGTATCTTGGGAAGAGGTCCATTCCTGGACCTCTTCCCAAGATACTGGGTGTACAAGTTCAAGAAGCTTGGGGCCCCCCATCTTCAGGATTTGTCTGATGGAAGATTGCACAGTAATTTTCCTGATAGAGCTGGAATGTGTCTTGGAGATTTTCAATAAATGATTAGCCATTTGATCAGGAGTTATCCTTGTTGTTTTGTGTATTGTTGGTTCTGCCCCACCTAATTTACTCAGAAGCGACCAGCTTTTCCAGCTAGATGGGATGAAATCAAGTTCATGGATGGTTAAGATCCATCTTTCCTTTCTGTTTTTATCCATCGTTGCTATGAGCTCCTTAGCAACAGTTGGGTCTTCAGTGTCTTCATACTAAAAGTTCCTCAGTTTCTCTACTCCAGCATGGGATGTATTGTTTTCTGTAGCCTCTAGGAATAGAGGATTTGGCTGCAGTTTTGATTAGTTTAACAAATCTTGGATAGCAATTAGGAGTAGGTGTAATTGCTCTAATCGTTTGCTCGATTTATTTCTGAAATGCATTCCAGTTGGACCTGCGAAGGTTCCATCTAGAGATTGATGCTCCTCTGATGACTGGGATTGATGTTCCTGTCTTTATTAGTGTAGACAATGCTGACTATTAGGGAATCTGTTTAGGATTGTTCTGGTTGTTGGCAGAGAGTGGTCTTTAGAGACTATGCGCAGATCTGGGGTGTAGTTTCTGTTCCGTCTGGCTGAGTGGAGAGTGCCTTCCTGCTTATCATTGTAAATTAAATACAGGTTTTATGTATCCATCCAGTTAACTAGATTATTACTGTCCTGGTTGTTAGAGGAATAGCCCCACATGGTGTGATGAGAGTTGAAGTCATCAACATAGATAGCAGGGTGAGGTGGTGGCCAGTCCATCTGATCAGGCCAGGATTGCGATGGTGGTTTGTAGACATTGTAGATGGTGGTATTTTAAACTTTAATACCTATGGAGTATTCTGCATCAGGTACACATTGGGTTATGTCCTTGAGGCCAGGCCGGATGTAGGTTGCTAGGCTGTGCTTAGGATAGCAGTTATAAGACATGAGAATCAGGCCTGGGATCTTTAGTCTATTGAGGACTGTGTCAGGCACATGGGTTTCCTGCAGAGCCAAGACATCAATTGTTTTGTCTTTGGCTATTTTGCCGATGGATTTAGATAGTTCTTCTGTGTTTAAAGAACATATCTCGAGAGAGTGTTGTTTGGGGGACTGCAACTTATTTTTTGAAGCTTGCCCTCCACTGAAACGAGCAACGAGATCCTCGTTATTCCGGGCGACGATCGAGCCAGCATGGAGCTTTTTAAGTTTTGTATTCATCATAGTTGCTGTAAGTGGTCCAGGAGGCTTGATACCTTTGGACGCGTTGTTTGAGACATTAGCTTCATGTTACCTTTTCATCTCTGGGGCTTCTTTTATCTGAAGCACCAGCAATGTACCACAAGGTAAAACTACTGGTGAAAGGCTGTCTCAATTCCCCCCCAACTAACTCAATTGACACTTGATACACCTCTGATTAATGCACTTCCAGTTCTCTTAAACATTTATCTACTTTCTACATGGTATCAAATACACCAGTAAGATATATGCTGATACAGTGCTCATTCAATAATTCCACTATATCCTTTGCAACAGTCACTCTGCTGCTATGACCATCCACCAGTATCAGCATTCCATAATTATTTTTCCTCTTGCTTTGCCATATAGCAGAAGAATTACCTTGACTTAGCCTTGGCCTAACCAGCTAGTCTCCTCTCATACTGCACTTTTTCCTTGTTTATCATGCTTGTCATCTTTCTGGCCTGTACTTTATACTCTTCATGTTTCTGATCACCACCAGCTGTCTTGTACCTCCTCCATAATATTTTCTTTCCTAAC
The DNA here is from genome assembly GCF_054136105.1 of Typopeltis vanoorti. Classification (NCBI taxonomy): domain Eukaryota; kingdom Metazoa; phylum Arthropoda; class Arachnida; order Uropygi; family Thelyphonidae; genus Typopeltis; species Typopeltis vanoorti. The sequence goes on from NC_143561.1 coordinate 108,592,951, forward strand.
ACAGCTTGCTTGATTTCACTGTTCATCCATTTTACCCCTACTCTGTTAATTTGCTTAACCCTTGGTATGCAGTTATACATTGCTTGTGTCAGTTACTGCCTTTACATGCACTGTCAGCATCTTTTCTGCACAGCTCCTCTACCCAATGTATTGATGTTAATTGACTACAGAGCATCCCATAATCACCTCCCTTATAATTCTACATATATCCTTTCTGGTAGTAACCTATTCTTGTTTCACCACTTACCAAACTAATGTCTTGTGATCATTTTTAGTACACCTGGATACCTTATTATCAACTACATCTTGTAAAGTTATCACCAAATCCAAAACACTAATGCCTCTAGTTACTTCAGTCACGTGCTGCTTAAGATATCTCTCAGAAACTCATCAGACTCGCTCTCCTTGTTAAGATACACTATCTCCTCCTTCCATTCTCTATTCCTATAATTAAAGTCTCCCATCTGGATTACCTTTTTACATACCCAACCAGTTTGCCTAAACCTTTCCCAATTCAGTATTCTCTACATTTCCTGGCCTATAACATCATCCTGTTAGTTATACTAGTCTGTTAATTTCAACTTCACTACATTGATTCAGAAACTTCAATGTACTATCCACTTCCACACTTTACAGATGCAATTCCTCTGTAATCACTAACAATTCCCCCCTCCTCTCCTCCTCTTTTCCACCTTCCTATTCTTCTGGAAAATTGTATATCCTTCCCTTTCTATTTCTGACATCACATCATCTTCAGACAACCACATTTCATTTATACCAATTGTTTTTAGGCTTACTGACTCAATTAATGCAACTCAATTAAAGCTCAGCTCTTTTTTTTTTTTTCAAATTCTCCTTAAATTTGTCTTTGAGGCCACTCTACCAACACCAACTCTCTCTCACTACTATACAACACAATTCTCTCTCTCTCTTTGGCCTGACCACTCCATATTTCCTGATCCTAATCCTGATTGCCATTCATACCTGTCTCATTGTTACTTTTATGCATTCCATTACCTTGTCCTGCTGCAGCTGCATGTTTGACTACATATCCATCTTCTTCCTGTCGTACAACTTCTTTGGCTGTAGTATTCTATTTCATAAGTACTCTGATCGTTAGCTACATTAACTTTTTTGATTTTATGTCTTCTCAGCAGACAATAGGTTTTCTAAATGCCCAATACCAAACCCATTCAAATGCAATCCATCAACTTTTAAACCATTCCAACTTGCCTTCAAATTCACCCAGCAGATTTACAAACTGTGAACTTCCTTTGCCTCACACAACTGTGCCATCTTGGTCTTCATTATCTCTGATCTCCTTCTCAACTCACCATATAGTCATATCTAGGCAATACTATTATCCTTTACTTCCTATACAACTTCCTCAAGTCTCTTTCAACATTCCTTTTTTTTTTTTTTTCACCAGCTAAGTCATTCATGCCCAGAACTACCACTAATTATTATCCCCACTCCTTCCATGCAACAGTATCAATTATTTGTTTTAACGGCACAACCTGCCATAATTATGAATTATGAATACATGAGTGTATAATTCGGAATATATGAGTGTATTTTTTTTATGCTTACTAAATGACTTAAGGAAATTACAGCATACAATAGAATATATGAGGTGGTATCAAAAAGTTTCGCGACTAGGTTTGTAACACGCCAAAAGATGGCAGCACAAGGCTGCAGTCACAGGGAGCACCTACCTTCATAAGTTAGCATGCCAAAAGACATCGTCCTGTGTACATTAGGAGCTGTGCAACTGATGCTATTCTGACCACCTGTGTTACCACATCTGCGATTTCATCATGGACAGCAAGTTAGAACAAAGAGCAAACGTGAAATTCTGCATGAAACTGGGCAAATCTACCACAGAGATGTTTGACATGATTCGGCAAGTTTATGGCGATGCTGCAATGAGTCGTTCGAGGTGTTTTGAGTGGCATGTGTGCTTCAAGAGCAGAAGAACATCACTGGAAGACGATGAGAGATCAGGAAGACCTTCAACGAGCTCAACCCCCAAAAATGTCAAAACCATTCAGCAACTTGTGCATGAGGATCATCGAGGAACACTCCACAACATTGCTGCCATTGTCAGTGTGTCATACGGAACAGTCCAGGCAATCTTCACGTGTGATTTGAACATGCGCAGTGTTGCTGCCAAGTTCCTCCCCAGGCTGCTGACCCAGGAGCAGAAGGAACACTGTGTCGAAGTCTGCCAAGAACTCCATCAGCATGCCGTGGATGACCCATCCTTCATGTTGAGGATCATTACCGGCGACGAAACTTGGGTGTATGGGTACAACCCTGAGACAAAGCAACAGTCTTCACAGTGGAAGAGCCCATCATCTCCACGACCATAAAAGGCAAGGCAGGTCCTCAGCTCGACCAAGTGCATGCTCATCGTCTTTTTCGATATTTGCGGCATTGTGCATCGAGAATTTGTCCTCAGGGGCAAGACCATCAATAGCAAGTTCTACTGACAAGTTTTAAGGCATCTGAGGGAAGACATTCGACAAAAGCGACCAGATCCGTTGGCGTGCGAAAAACTGGATGCTCCATGACGACAATGCACCTTGTCACCGAGCTCTCCTCACATGCGAGTTTCTTGCCAGTAACAACATGATCTCACTTCCGCACCCACCCTACTCGCCAGATTTGGCTCCTGCAAACTTCGCTCTCTTCCTGAAGATGAAGATCCAGCTCAAAGGTCACTGTTTTGACACCATTGCGGAGATCCAGCGCGAATCGCAGAAGGTGCTTGACATGCTTCGAAAAGACTTCCAGGACACATTCCAGAAGTGGCAAGAATGCTGGGAGCGCTGTGTTGATATGCAAGGGGACTATTTTGAAGGTGATAGTGTGTAAACGTAGATAAATAATTTCTCGTAAATAGAGCTAGTCTTGAAACTTTTTGATACCACCTTGTACATTAAAATAAACTTTAATATATTTCTGATATTTCGGCAGCGTCACGTTGCCATCTTCAAAAGGAACTTACAGTAAAGATACATGCACGCAGGCACTAAACACAGTAAATGAGAACAAAGCGAGGTAGCTGTGGTTTTCCTAAAAGTCCTGATGGTGCCCCCTAGCAGGTTATGTAGGTATTCTTGGCTGTTGGGCTGAAGGTCTCCTGATGTAAGCTCCAAAATTTGGGACAGTCTCATTCAACCAAACTTGTCGAGGTTTGGCATATTTCTTAGGGCTGAGGCTGATTCCATGAATAGTCTTTCATATTTGAATTTGCTACGGTGTATTATTGTGACTTTCTTCCACCGTATTCTGTGGTGTGTATCCAAAGCATGGTCTGCAAGACCAGAGTGGCTATATTGGTGAAACCGCATGTAGTCCTTGTGTTCTGAGAATCTGATATTTGCTGTTCTGCCTGTTTGGCCAAAGTTGGACAACTTAAAGCTGCAACTGACTTGGTATACACCAGGTAGATCTAAGGGGAGTGGTTGGTCTTTAGTGGAGTGGATAAAGGATGCCAATTTTCTATATGGTCTGTAACAAGAGGTCAAGTCATTTTTTTTTTAAGATTTTGGTAATTTTTTCCGAGGTGCTTCGGATGTAGGGAATGGTGATGGACTTAGAGTAATCCTTGTTGTGAAGGGGAGGAGGGTTGTGGTTTACTGGTTTCAATATTTTTTGGATTTTTTGGGAGAGATAGACATTGGCTGAGAAAATGTTGAGGATGTGATTTAGTTCATTGGTTAGGGCATTGTCATTTGAACAGATTAGTTTAGCCCTGTTGTATAGTGTCTTAACAACTCCATATTGTTGTGAGGGGGAGATGGTGGGATTGTTGGTGAATATATCTGTCTGTATGGGTGGGCATTCTATAAACAGAGAAAACCAAGGTTCCATCAGGATGGCGGGTGACTAGTGCGTCTAGGAGAAGGAGGCTGTTTATCTCTTTTTGCAGGGTGGACGTGATTATGGGGTGTTGGTTGTTTAAGTGTGTTAAGAAGGAGAGGAGTGTATCAGAGCCATGTGGCCAAATAGTGAACACATCATCTATGTAGCAAAGCCATATGGATGGTTTTTGTGGGGTACAGTTTAAGACTTTCTCTTCAAAGGTCTCTATTAAGAAGTTGGCCAAGGGTGGGGAGAGTAGTGAACCCATGGCTGTCCTCTCTATTTGTTTGTAGAATTTTCCCTGCCAAACGAAATAGCTTGAGTTCATTGTGAACTGAAATAGGGCTGAGATATCGAGAGGAAATTTAGCTTGGATTAGCTCTAAGGTTTCTTTGAGTGGGACATTTGTGAATAAGGAGGAGATGTCAAAACTGACCATTATGTCATTATGTCAGTATTCTTTTCATCTCACTTATTTAAACATAAAGAATGCTATAATAGTGAGGATATTGACCAGCAGAAATCTCTCCCTTATATTGTGATTAGACAACATTTGGACTACTCTGTTCAATCTATTCACCTGGATTTGAAGATGAAGAAACTCTAGAAAGAGAGAGAGAGAGAGAAAGTTGCGATTTTTTTTTTTTTTTTTTTTTTTTTTTTTTTTTTTTTTTACAAAAGTAAAAAAAAAAAAAAAAATCATAACTTCTGCATACTTCAGAATGTTTTCTATGAGATTAGATTGAGTATAGGTAATCTTCACAGTTTGAGATAGACAGAGATTGAGACATAAATTGAGAGATAATTACTACTTAGACACTAAGGAAATTTTTGAAACTGCAGATCAAGAGACCATACCTAGAAGTTAGGTAAGAAGCAAAATTTAAGTTTTTTTTTGTTTGTAGCACAGTGGTTGACATACAAATACATTGCATGAGAAGGGATCATGTATGAGTTTAAGGAGTAGTGTACTTTGTAGATTCTAAACTAGTTCTCTTGTGACAGTGAATCTCACAGGTTTATAGGAGGTTCTGTGTTAATGATCATTTTTAATTATTTTTTATAACGGATTGAATTCCATAGAGATCTTTCTCATTTGAAATTTTATGAAATGTAAGTTTATTTTTCATGTTCTTAAGAAAATATTTATTATAGGTCAAGTATTTTCACAAGACTTGTTGGCCAAACAATCTTTGTACAGTACCTCAGAAGCTCCTGAATATGATGATGATAGCTATTTAGGTAAGCAGCCAATACTGTTTTCAAAATTAACAACAAAGTTGAATTATCATGATTTGAATGAAGCACTTTCTAATTTCATAAAGAATAAATAGTACATACACCATACCATGGTTGAGTGGATTAGCATGCATTAGTAGTGATAACTTTTAAAGTTGTTTTAATGAGTCCAAATTAATCAGTCTTAATAGAAGTGGCAAAATATTTCTCTGTATAAATCAGACTTTTCTCCCTTTAATCTGTACCTTCAAATTGTTCTGGAGAAGGATTCAAGGATTATACACAGTCTTGCCATAAATGCTGTTACAACTTCTGCACATCTCAACACTATCACTGAATTGCGTGATCCCGGTTCTGTTAGTGGTACTGTATGCAGCCAACATGTGTGTTTATGAGTAGAGAGAGAGAGAGAGAGTTGTCTAGCTGTGGGAAAATTCTGAAAACCATGTAGCTGTAATTGCACTTCACAAGGTTAGAATGCAGCCACCCTATTTTCAACACACTAAAAACACTTGGGATCAGTAGAATGTTTGTGTACTAGACTATTAACTGTTATAATGATACAGAAGACATATCTGACTGCCAAAGAACAAGCTCACCATGCTGTGTTAGGACACAACAGTTTATGAGGGTGGTGAAGGCTCACCTCCACCATAATCCTGTGAAAACACAAAGTAATGTCACGAGAGATGAACATTTCAGAGAGAACGATGTCATGTGTCACTGATGACTTTGGTGTGAGAGCTTATCGTTGTTCTACTGGACACTTCTTAACACCACAACTTATGTGGCAGAGGGCGATAAAATCAAAGGCATTTCTTTGGTGGTATGTGAACAACAGACACAGAGATATCCTCTTCACAGATGAGAAAGTTTTCACCATTGGAGAGTCATTTAACTGCCAAAACGATCAGGTATATGCTCCAGATAGTCGCAAAGCACTCAGGATTTAGAGAGGTCATCACCCACATCAGTGATGGTTTGTTGGGGGAGGGATGCATCATGTGGGTATCCAAGTTGCATTTCTGTGAGAAAAAAGTCAAAACCTAAATTAAAGTGTATGAAGACACCATGTTGGAACAGCACCTTGTTTCACGGTAGGCAGTGGACTTTCCAATGGGACTCAGCCCCCGCACACAAGGCAAGGACCACACAACACTGGTTGGAGGCAAATGTGCCCGACCACATCGCCATCTGATTGGCCATCTGGAAGTCTTGATCTGAATCTGTCAGACTTCAAATTGTGGTTGGAGCTTGAGAGAGTAGCCTGCAAGAAACAACACCTTAGCATTGCCAGACTGAAGGTATATTTGGAGTGAGCAGTGGCAGTGTTTTGGTTGGATGTTGTGTTTGCCTCCATCGATATGTGACCCTACAGACTTTGGGCATGCACCAAAGCAAAAGGGGAACATTTTGAACATTGAGTGCTGCTATATGCATATTATACATGTGGTTTGTATGTGCTGAGAGTTGTAAATTATTTACTGATAGATGGTTTATGCACTGTTCAAGTTGTAACAGTATTTATTGCTAGACTATATATATATATATAATTGTCCACCCAACCTACTGGTTTGTATGGGGGTATGCCGTTTGGTTGGCAAGATTATGGGAAAAAAATAAAAAAAGTCAGATAACTATGCGAACAGGACTAATCATTAATATGGTTGCTTTCATCCCTGGCATTGGTAGTTGGGCAAGTTAAGCCTTTGCTTTGTCACAAATAGAAAAAGGCTGAAATATCTTTAAATGATTTTTGTCTCTTGGTATCACACCACCATCTTGCTCGTTTTGAAGGCTTGAGATGGTGAAAAAACAACCATAGATTGTTGGTTTCTTTTTTTTAAATATTTATTCCTTACATGAAAGGCAGAAGGGCTTCATTGGTGGAGGAAGGAGAGGCTAGGTCATCAATACCTGATTCTTCAAATTCTTCAAATTCAGGTATTGTAACAAAGTATTCAGATGCATTACTTGTGGATGGTCTAGATTCAGCATCAGAGGGTGATGTGACAGAAACAGTGGGCAGGCTTCTTTAAAAATGTATATGTTACATCCAACTTAGTCTGCACAGTTTGGCATTTGTTTTCTGCATAATTTTCCTGCAGTCAGCATCAATTCTGTCTACTTTTCTAAATCTCTCCATGTTGGGGACATTTCCTCAAACAACCAAACTGCCTTTTTAAAAGAGGTAAGTGCCTTCAATTTTTTCACTGTAAACTTTTTTTTGGAGGGAGAATCAGCTTGTTCTGCTTTATTCGCTCTATTTCTTGTGCAACTTTTTGGTGCAGGTCTTCATTTGCAAGCTAATCTCTTGACAAATCTTACATATATGTTGGAATATATATTTTCAACAGCTTCTTCGCACATCTCATTCCATGCTGCATCTACTTTCTTTGCACAATGCAAGTTATCTTCTTTCCAAAAGTCTTGGAGAGAAACTTTTCTTACTCTCAGTAGCAGCAATAGCCTGAAAAAAAGTATTTCTTAAGTATTGTCTAGAAGGCAAAAATAACAACCTGGTGCATGAGTTGCAGGAGTAAGGTAGTATTCACTAGATATATTTATAGGATGGCCATCATAAGTTACATATATCATAAGGCAAGGACTGACTGTGGATGTGTGTGTGTGTGTGTGTGTGTGTGTGTGTGTGTGTGTGTGTGTTAGTCTTTCATATCACTACTTTCCAAAAGTGAGCAATAATCTCGTTAAGACATTCTCTGTCTTTTTCTCACTTTTGGGAAGTAGTTATCTAAAAGACTAATATGTATGTGAAAGTGTATGAACAAAGGTGTATGAAAAGTTGGAAGTGTGGGAGTAGATTTTATTTTTAAAAAGATATGGTATCAGTTGCTAGATGGAAAGGATATTTTTAGTGCATGAAAAGTATTTAAAAGATGCTTGAAACTATGCAAAATCGGAATATATACCTAGAGTTTGAAGAATAAAGTGGGAGTGAAATGGATGTGTGAAATCTTATTAAGGAAGAGACTTATCATTATCATCATCAAATTCCTGCCACGTAACCTCTTGGTGTACAGGATACGATAGTACTACATGAAAAAAACGACATCATTACTAACTTCCTATCTGCAATTTTCCTCCAAATCAGTCTGTTACTTGTCAAGACTCCAACATTGTCAGATCTTATATTTCTATCATCTAAGGCACTTTGTACCGTATCAATCCACATGTATCTTGGTCTTCCTCTGGGTCGTTTTTCCTGCCAACCTGGCAGAGAACACTTGTTTTGCTAATCTTTCTTCGCATTAAGTGACCATACCACCTGAGATTAGCTCTGCTAACGCATTCTAGATGCTGACAATGTCATGTTCTTTCCTAATATCCTTGTTTTTAATATGATATTGCCATTGTTGCCATCTGTTCACGCCTCTAATCTTTCTCACGACTCTCATATCTGTGGGCTCTAGTCTTTGGTCAAGTGTTTTAACTGACCCAGCTCTCAGAACTGTCTGCCATTCAAGAAGATTAGCCTCGTATTTTGTGTTGAATACTATGGCTACTCCTTCTTTTCCTTGATTGTCATTGCCTGAATATAATATTTTGTATTTATTGCTCAGAAAGATCTCGCCAGTTTTTATCTTATTTGTTTCAGTCACCCCTATTATGTCGATCTGGTACTTATCTAATTTCTCAGCTCATTTCTTTGCCATTCTGGCTTCTTATGTTGATAGTACCGATCTTTAACTCTGGTGATGTTGAGTTGGGGTGTGTTTTCAGATTTGTTCTTAAAGAAATTTAAGAAAGGGAAGAGACTTAAGAAAAAGATAATGTGGAAGGAATACCACGAGCACAAGGATATGTCAGTTATGAAAATCATCAAGGTGCAAGACAGAAGAGTTACAACTATTGTCAGAAAGTGAAGTGTAATTATGATAAGAAACTGGCTCTGCAAGCTAAAGACCAAAATAATTATATTGTTATATTGTAAGCAATAGAAACAATGAATGCAAAAGAGTTAACTCTTGTCAATGCAGATGGTATGTAGGTGGCAGATGCAGACAAGATTGTTCAACTAATAAGTGTCCATTTTGCTAAATGCTATCAACATGCTCCCACTTTATTCTTCAAACTCTAGGTATATATATATTCCAATTTTGCATCATTGATGTATTTTTTAAATACTTTCCAGACATGGTATATGCAACATTAGAGCTCAGTGAACCCTCTATACTGGAGGAGGAGACTCAGGCATATGAGGAGGTATTAGAGCTGTTGCACAAACTGAATGTGATTTTGGCAATATAGACTGATGGGATATCAGCACTGATGCTGAAGGACTGTTCATCCGAACTAGCTGTTTCTATTAGTTTGGATAAGAGAATGGCTTATATCAAAGACTGGTGTACACGTGGTGTGAGTTTGCAAGATTTATGGTGAACAGTAGTGGATCCTCCATGGTCCATTGTTATTGTCTTTACATTAATGACATGACACACATCGACAAGTGCCATATAGCTAATTGATGATGATGGAAAGATTGACATAGTAATCAGTAATATGACTTATCGACATTCAGTACTTATAGAATGATTTGAATAGGCTAGAAGTTTGGGCATGTGAAAATGGTTGTCAGTTCAATGTTAGTAAACGTGAAGTTATGCACTGTAGTGTGATGAGATGTACAGTGGCAAATTATATTATGAGAATTATGCTGGATGAAACTGATAAATCTAGAAATCTTGGAATTTTAGTAGATAAGAAGTGGATGTTCAGTGGTCATATAGCAAAGACAGTGAATAAAACTTGGAGGATGATTGCAATGCTCAAAAGAACATGATATGACTACATATGGACCACTTTGCATAGATCTAGTCTCCTGGTTTCTGACATAATACAGGTAAAGTGGAGAGGTGTAAAGGAATATATTAAACATGATATCAGGATTGTGAAATGTAAATTATGAGGAGAGATTGAGAATTTGTGTATTGTAGATGGTAGCAAACAGGAGAAAGAGGAGTGATACAATAGAGACATACACATTTCTGACACTGATATACAGGATATCAGTAGGTGGAATTTTTCATTTTATGGAGGTGTAGGGAGAGGATGAGAGAACATCCATGGAAGTTGTGAATGCAGTCAAGAAATGGATGAGACTTATATTTTCTTTCATGTAGCAGAGCATGGCTGGAATAACTTGCCTTTGGAGGTTCTGAATGCATATATAGTGTGGATGAATTCAAGTGAAGGTATGACATGGTCTTCCTATGTTAAAGATACCAAGTAATTTTAAACCTGGTTTTACTCCATTTTTCCCAAGTGAGCAAACTGACAAAATGTCAGTTTGCGCCTGCAATAGATGCAAGACTAGCTGATCCCACAGGTAGTGCAAGACCAAGGCAACTCGTGGTAGAAGTGGAGCAAGCTCTGATCACTAATCTTAATATTTACCCTTAATGCCAAAACACATCTCCAAGAAGGGGATGTATGATGTTTTGTATTAAAGGCAAGGGGCCACTACCCAGACCGGTTTCGACCTTTATTCTCATCAGTGGGGAGCCAGGCTAGAAATACCAAGATTTAGTAATGCAGAGCTTGTATTTTACCAACCAACCAACCACCAGCTCTTCTACCACGAGTTGCCTTGGTCTTGCACTACCTGTGGGATCAGCTAGTCTTGTATCTATTGCAGGCGCAAACTGACATTTTGTCGGTTTGCTCACTTGGGAAAAATGGAGTAAAACCAGGTTTAAAATTACTTGGTATCTTTAACATAACTATACCCAAGTTAAAAATACTTTCTACATCTATATCTCCTCCTGAGATTTTTATTTAATAAGGTTATATAACACCTTATGGTAACTCGTTTTGGTAAAATACTTACAAGCTCTGCATTACTAAATCTTGGTATTTCTAGCCTGGCTCCCCACTGATGAGACCTCAATAAAGGTTGAAACCGGTCTGGGTAGTGGCCCCTTGCCTTTAATACAAAACATCATACATCCCCTTCTTGGAGATGTGTTTTCGCATTAAGGGTAAATATTAAGATTAGTGATCAGAGCTTGCTCCACTTCTACCACGAGTTGCCTTGGTCTTGCACTACCTGTGGGATCAGCTAGTCTTGCATCTATTGCAGGTGCAAACTGACATTTTGTCGGTTTGCTCACTTGGGAAAAATGGAATAAAACCAGGTTTAAAATTACTTGGTATCTTTAACATAACTATACCCAAGTTAAAAATACTTTCTACATGGTCTTCCTAGATGAGTCCCTGACTCAACTTCTTGAAGGCTCTTGTAGTTATAATAATAATATTATTACTGAAATAAAGAGCCCAAAAGGCTTCCCTTCGGCAGTGTAAATTGATTTAAATTAAGCGGGTATTAAATCCCACATTATTTCAAAGCTGAATAAGAAACTCAAAGATAGAAATCAAAGAGTTTCACGCTACAATCCGCCGAAACTTTTATATAGTTTGCTATATATTCGGCATGAAACTCTTTGATTTCTATCTTTGAGTTTCTTATTCGGCTTTGAAATAATGTGGGATTTAATATCCCCTTAATTTAAATAATATTATTATCATCATCTGACCTCCATGGAGTCAGAGACTCATTGTGGGAGCTACATACTATTGCATAATTTTCATCCAACCATGCCTTAAACTGATTCAATGTTGTCTATATTCACAGCACGAAAGGCAATGCTTTCCACTCGCCAACCACTCTGCATACAAAGAACCTTCTCCTCACTCCTTTGCTCTTATACAGGTTTTCAGTGATGGCATCTTGTACTTCCCCCCACCTCTCATTCTATGAAAAATCTGTTCCATATCAACCTGATAACAACCCTTGACTGGCTTACATGTCTAAATCACCCCCCCCCCCCCCCATTTTCTCCTATTCATGAGGCTTTGCAACTTACATTCTCTCAATCTGTCCTCATACTCCACATTCCAAAGACCGCTGATCACCTTTGTGAATCTTCTCTGGACCTTTTCCTACATATCCTCATCACCATGAAAACCCGATGACCAAATCTGTGCATAATAATCCATATGCGGCCTGATTAGGCCTTATACAATGGCATAATAACCTCTCTATTTCTGTATGGCAGGGCTCTCCGCATCATTGCCATTATTCGATGTGATGTCTTCACAGCTTGTACAATGTGGCACCTGAATTTCAGGTCCTTATCCACCATCACTCCTAGATCTCTCATCTCCTCTCCTGCCTTTAAGGTTTCCCCACCAAGTGTATACTTTGCATCCCATCATTGCTTATCAAATCTCAAAACCTCACATTTTGCAACATTGAACTGAAAGTCCCACTTACCTGCCCATTCATCCAATCTATTCAAGTCCTCTTGTAAGGCCATAACATCTGCTTGACTCTGCATTGCTCTCTTCAGTTTTGCATTATCTGCAAACAGCTGCATATCGCTAGTTAAAGCCCAATATCATTAACATGCAAAATGAACAACAATGGCCCCAAAACTTATCCCTGTGGCACACCTTTCTCTTTCTGATACCTATCCGACAGCCAATCACTGATCCAACTTAGATGTCTGTTATCCGATCTCATCTGTTTCAATTTATTTACGAACCTTATTATGTGGTGGTATATCAAAAGCCTTTGCAAAATCTAAGTACAGCACTGTAAATGCATCTCTCCTGTCCAAGGTATTTGTCACTTTGGTGTAATACATAGGTAAGTTAGTGAAACATAATCTCCCCTTAACAAACCCATGCTGATAACCATAGAGAATACTGCTGTTATCAACCCATTTTTGTATCCTACCTTTCACCAATCTCTCCAGATATACAGACCAGCTTATGATTTCGTCATCACCACTTTTATGCAGTGAAATTATCTTACCCTCCTTCCACTCCCTTGGAATCTGTGCTGTTGCAAGACTTTTATTAAACAGACATGCCAATGCTACTGCCCATTCCCTGGAACATTCCCTTAAGATGCATGGTAATATGTCATCAAATCATATCGCCTTATTGACATAAAGTTTATTTATTTCCTCAAATACCTCCTGCTCACTCCCAATTAAACCACCCTCTCCTATGTCCTCTACACTTATTTCTTCATGATTTCAGCCTGATCAACATGAAACATCATTATAAATTGATCACTGAATACCTCAATGTCTTCTGTAGCAGTTACCATTTTTACCACTTTCATCCATTAACTTCATCTTACCATGATCATTCTTCCTTCTGCTGTTCTTTATACTCTTCATGTAACTGCTTATTACCATTATTTATCTTGTACTGCCTCCAAAATACTTTTTTTTTTCCAGATTTCATGCTTAAACTCCACAATTAACCATTTTACACTCACCTTATTCAGTCTTTTGACCTTCGGAATACATTCACACATTGATGCGGTTATGTATTTCTTTGTCAGTTCCCAAGCAGCATTTATTTCCTTACTGCTCAACTCCTCGTTCCATGCTATAGCTCCAGGCTATCTCCTAAGCTTGTCATAATCACCAGCCTTATAATTCCACATATATCCTCTCCTCATAAATGTCTGCATATTGCTAGCCAGAACCCAAGTGATCACTTTATGATTACTCTCTCCAACTGGAGGAAAGGGTGAAACCCCACTCACAATTACATCCTATGATGGAAATGATCAGATCTAAACTCTCGATCTTTGCCTGCCCTCCTTTACATGCTACCTGAGGTAGTTATCTCTTGAGAACTAAAGAAATTCATTTTCCTTATTCCCAAATGCTATCTCTTCATTCCACTCTATACCACTATAATTAAAACCACTCTCCTTTGTTCACTAATTCAAGTTGTTTATACATTTCTTCATCACCACTCTCCACATTTATGAGCCTATAGCAACATCCAACTAAATATGTCTTCCTGTCAACCTCCACATTATACCACACTGCCTCATAACCATTACCATTATTTCCCTCTTTGAAGTCCACTTTATGTGGATGTAATTCTCCTGCTATCATCTGTAACATTCCCTTTCCCTTCTATGTGCTAGTTATATTTTCAAATAACATGTTCAGTGTTTTCCTTCAACCTTCACAGCTTTGCATATGAAATACTGTTTCTTTGTATATAATGGGATTAACATCACTTCAAGTGATGGTAATATGTAATTCACTTTTGCAAATGTTTCGGACTTTGGATTTTGATAGAATAAGCTTTTTCCTTAACACAGCTCTCGAAAGAGTAATTGAGAGGATATTGTTTAAAAATAAACGTTTCTTCACATTTATCTTCTTATCTCTCACCCTGTATTAGTTAAATTAATTTGGCTGAGGAAGTCGTCCCATGATTCTTTAAATTATTATTATTATGTGACACCTCCAGGGAGTCCAGACTTATCGAGGGAGAGTGTGCCAACAGCATCAAACGATTGGTCCCCTTCAAACTACTAAATGCGCTCAAGCTTGCTTAACTTTTTTCATGAGCATTAGTAGTAGAGGCTCTTCCAATCTACCAACCTTTGCTGGCTAATCATGTAATGATGTAAATGACTGTGATGTAAAAGAGTTGTATGATACCATTTGTTTTGGTTATCTGTGTTAATGCCATGATATTCTAGTTCAGACATCTTGTTTTCATAAAGACAAAGTACATCCTTAGTCACAGTTTGATGTTTTTATGTGAGTAAAAGTATTATGGTAAGACTAATACTTGTCATTCTGCTGAGGTTAGGGCCAAATAACATGAATTAATCTGCCTTCATAAACTTGGCAGTCTGGACTAAGAGATCATGACATTAATACAGATTACGAAGTTAAATGGCATATGAATCATAAGTATGAATTTAGAGAATCATGTAAGAACTTGCTCATCAGCCATATTTCAATAAGACTCATTCTATTGCTTTTTTTTTTTTTTTTTTTGAAAATAGTTATCTGAAAGACTAATGTGTAGTCTGAAAGTAATGTATGGTAATTAATTTTCTATAATTAATTACTATACAAAATTAATTATTAAAAGACATGTTACATCCATCACCAGTAGATGTGACATCCCTTTTAATATGTCATTTATATGTCATTAGTATGTCATTTATATATCATTTATATGTTATACTCTGATATAACTGATAGATAGTAGTTATAACATCATTTGACAACCCTGATAACTAAAAATATAATATTGTGTCCAGTTATACCATAATTATTAAAACTTGCATTTAATTGATGTCCAGTGCCCCCACAGACTGCTTTTAAATTATTCAAAAAATTATTTTGAAAGGTTGAGAAAAGTAAGATAAGCTTGGAACATAGAAAAAAAACTTCCTAAAAAATAGCTCTAAAATAATTTATTGCTGATATGCATTTTGTAGTATAAATTAAACATACCAAGAAATTATATTCTTGGTTTCATCCTTTATCCAAGTGTAAGCAAATAAAGTTTGTGCATGAAACAACTTCACAACTGGGCTACTTGTATATAGAGGCTAATTGCTTCACATCAGTTGCCTTAGTATCCATAATGCAAAGCACATATTCTTATGGAGAAATATCATGCTATGCATTATGGGACGAGCCACTACCCAGACAGTTTTGACTTTTATTAAGGTCTCATCAGTGGGAACCAGCCCAGGAAGTGATACCAAGGTTGCAGAAGTTATTCACAAGTCTTTGTTTGCTCACACTTGGTTAAGGATGAAACCGAGAATATAATTTATTGGCATCTTTAATTTATAGTATAACCAAGTGAAAAAACTTTCAACGTGTTTTGTAGGTTATTCTTCAGCAGTTGGAGAATTCAATGGAGATAGAGACCAGGATGTTGTCATTGGAATGCCAAGGGGAGCTAATTTAACAGGAAAGGTATTTTGTGGATATTTCATTCTTTAAATATATTTGCATACTATAACATTCTAGTTTTCTTATTAGTTAAGTGGACAACTTATTTTATTAAGACAGTGTGATTAGCAAGTAAGCTTATCAAACTTAACACAGACTCTTTTTAATAGAAAGATTTCTTGAACCTAATTTGAGCATAATCATTATTTTTATACATAACTGGCTATTTAACTTCTTAATCACAAAATTGTTAATTGTGGATGAAGTCTATAATTCTGGAAGAAAATCTTATATGTTGGCTATATGGCAGCAGATATAAGTACGAAAAATTATTCCAACCTGAGCCTTAAGAAAGTACCCAAACCTCAACAAGTTTGCTTGCATGAAACTGCCCCAAATTTGGGAAGCACTCATCCTTTGAACTTCGACCAAACAGCCAAGACCTTCCAAAATATTTTAAGCTTGATTTGCAAAGGGCTATACACAAAGAGGGGATTAATAATATTACACATGTTTTGGAGTCTTCCTTAAAGGAGGAAAGCTTAATGGAGAGTTTGAATGCACCTCACCCAAAGCATATGAATATAGTAGATAAGCCAAGCTCTAAATTTTTTGTTAATCCCTCTAAACGAAAGAAGCCTTTTCCATCTTGTGGTACAAATTCAGTCAGGTTAAACTCTGTCAAAAAGGAAGTAAACATCCTGAGGACTGAATTAAACAAAGAGATAGATTTAAAGTTAAAATCTTTTGCCATAGCACAGGAAAGATTTTGAAGATGGTTACCGAATTACAAGTTGGTCTTCCACAGGAGTCAAATAGCTCTGAGAAGTCAGGACCATCACAAGCTAGAGGAAGTAAAAGATTTTTTGGAAAATTATGGATCAGATGTTACATATGTAATGGTTTAGGAAGCATGGCAAGAATTTGTCCTACGGGGTTTCCCAAAAATTCACTGAAAACAATTCATTGAAAGATAGTTTATTGAACAACTATTTGCAGAAAGGCAATTTAGCAAAAAAAAAAAATTAATTGAACAGACAACTAATCAAGAAACAGTTCATTGAACAACAGTTAATTGAAAGGTAGTTCCTAGAAAAAGCAGTTAATCGAAGGGCAGTTCCTAGAAAAAGCTATTAATCAAAAACACAATTTATTGAAAGGTAATTTGTCGGAAACCAACAATTCATCAAAAAATCACAATTCACATTCACCAAAATTACAAATCATCGAATGAACAGTTCATTCAAAAAATTAATTAGAAGACGTGAAGTGAGTTTATCAAAAAGAACTGCAGTTTATATTGGATTAACATGTGATGCAATTCAAGTTTTAGACGCTTGTGGCATTTTATGCAGGGCTATTACTTTCACTCAGTATACACGTTTTGTATATTTTACGTGGTTTTACACAATGTGAAAAGATTATGTAAAAATCTTTTCTCAAGACCAAACATGGAATTTTTTTTTCAAGCACTTATTTGTTGAAGCTTCAAGTAAGCAGGATGGCTGTTGCACACAGGAAAATAAAATTAGTCACTTACATAAGTAATCTGCTGTTTATCTGAATTAGTTCAGAAAGCAAGTTTTTGTTTGGTGATTTGAAGGATCGTTAAGTGGCTATACTGGTTGAAGGGAATGATAAAATGATAACCACTGAGGAGGATATAGAGATGTTAAATGAGTAATTCATAAAGGTGCACATACAGGCCACTGAATTAGAAACCTTTATGCAGATATAAGTAAACATCAGTTGTGTTGAGTTTATGTGAATACTTGGTCGCGTGTGTCTCCACATGTTCTAAACAGCTATTTAAGAATGCTTCTGGTCAATAATCATCAATGGTGTTGATCATTGGAGTTTGATAAAGGGCTTATTGTAGGTGCCTGTCTGGCTGGAGCCACGGTTTTGAAAACATCACAGCTGACTGGTTTCTCAAAATGTAAGATATCTCAGGTGTTTAATCATTGAAAAAATAACCTACATTGCTTGTCTAAGACATGTAGTTTTGGTCCTAAGACAGTCTGTTAGGAACGAGATTGCTGTCATCTGACAGCAGACAGAACTTCCTATGTGCAGCAATTGACCAAAACATTTAACAAAGACTGTTCCTAACCCATATTTCACTGAATTATGCCCAGGGAATTGAAGAGGATCAATATTGACAGTCATATGCCTTTGTGCAAAATAAAAGTTTCTAATTCAGTGAGCAATATGTATATTTCATCCTTGTGAGAAATGCAGAACTTGAGAGCAGTGGCTAGAGAGATGGAGCCACTGATGGATGGTGAGTGTGCAGGAGGTATAGATGAGGAATTGAGTAAACTCGATGTCAGTAAGTATGTAGGACTTATAGGTATATCACTGCTTGCCTTTAGGGAATGCTCCAGGGAGTTAACATCTTTAATTTACCTCTTTGATGTGAGTCTTGGGAAAACCTAAGTTCCAAAGGAGTGGAAAGAGGAAAAAATTGTTCCTTAGTCTTATCACACCTTTATGAAGTGGAACAATTTTGTCTTCTTTCCACTCCTTTGAGTGGAAAGAGGACAAAATTGGACCTGTAATTTGCCCTCTGGCAAATTACAGGTCAATCTGTTTGTCTGGAGTGTTTTGGTAAAGGTGTTAAAGATGGCCAGGATTCAGAATTGGTTGATGATAACAGTATATTCTCTTTGATACACAACATGGATTTGCTAAAGGAAGATTGTGTGTTAGCAATATACTTACTATAACAAGGTGACAGGTGCCTTGGACAAAGGGAATTCGAACATGGTGCTATATTTAGATGCTGAATCATTTGATAGATTGCAACATGACAAGCTGGTAATTAAACTTGAATTGGAACAGATGGGGTTAGAGATTGTGGTCCACTGGATTAGTGCACTGGATTGGAGATTAGCTATCTGATAAGTATCAGCAAGTTGTGTGTGTGTGGGGGGGGGACACACAACCTGCCGATACTTATCCCACGATATCTCAGAAGTGGAATGTCACTAGTGATGTTTCCCCCAAAAGTCTGTTTTGGGGCCATTGCTGTTTAATTTTTGTTGAATGATATTGGGAAGTGCTTGTATAATGATCTACAGTTCTTTGCAGATAATGGAAAGTTGGGATGATGGACTTGAATAGATTTTCTGAATAGGTAAATGAAGGCTACCAGTTCAATGTAGCAATGTGTAAGGTTTTTAAGTTTGAGAAGCATAGATGGGATGTGCAAAGTATAAGACTGGTGAGGAGATGAGGGATCTGGAATGTTGTTGGATAATGACCTGAGAACATTTTGGAGACATTTTGCTAAAATTTTGAGGACAGCACAGTGCATTATGGCAATGATGCGGAGAATACCGACATAGGAGTAGGATGTTATGATTCCTTTGTATAAGGCTTTGATCAGACCTCATATGGATTACCATGCACAGATTTGGTCAACAGGTTTTCAAAAGGATGATGGGATGTTGGAAAAGGTTCAAAGACAATCGACTAAGGTGGTTTCTGGTATGTGAGTATGAAGACAGATTGAGGGAATGCAAATTGCAGTTCTAGGGGATCAAAGGACAAGGAGAAGACGTGGTCAAGACATATAAGTTGGTAAGAGATAATTACCGGATTAATGTGGATTAGATTTATAATAGATTGGGTGGGGACAGGAGGGAACAAGAGGCCATTTCTGGACACTGTATAAAAGGGGTGAAAGCAAATCAGTGAGGAGTCGATTTTTTGTCTGGAGTTGTGGCTAGTTGGAATGCATCCCCTAGAAGTGTGGTGGTGTGAAGAGAGTGAATGCATTCATAACATCTTCCGCAATGAGTGGTTGACTCTAGGGAGGTCTGAAAATGATAATACAGTAATACTAGTACTTTATTTATGTCGTTCATACAGTATATATGTATGAACGACATAAATAAAGTACTAGTTTGATCCAGTTATGCAAAAAAAAGTTGAGAATAATTTTTGCAAATGTAAAAGTTATTCTGATTAATCTGGCTTAAGAGAATGCGCCAACCTGTTTGGTCATCAATCTACAACATTAAAAGTTTTTCCATCTCGTCAAAAGATTACCACATTTATGAATAACTAGTATCTTTTTTTTTTTTTTATATTGATACCATACATGAGAGGTTGAGGGACCGCTAAGCACATCAGTGCCATGTGTGGAGTGCAGGTGAGGACTAAACTGATTATTTTTTTCCTCTCTATTTTTTCTATTTTTTTTTCTCTCTCTAAAAATTGCAGCTTGTAGTTATTTTTCAATACTTCTTGGGGAAGGCTGTTCAAGATGACAGGTGGAGACAGAATAAAAGAGGATGAATAGAAGCAGGTTCGGCATGTGTGCAGAACCATGCACACACATTCTCCATGCACAGTAAAGGGGTGATGGGCAGCTACAGCTCTTGTATTAACAAGTGCCACAGAAAGTGGAGGAATGATGGTTGCCAACCCACTGGAACAGTGCCCATGGAAGTACCTGTAGGATAGATAGTGCTGAAACACTGTGTCTGTGAGTTAGAGATTGGTGTGTCTGTAGGTGCACCACCCCAAACATATGAGCAGATTTGTATATGGTGAAGAGTTGGATGTAAAATAGGCTCTTGAACAAAAGAGAATACCAGGTTTCTTGGATTCTGAACGGGCTATTGATGTTATATTTATACCAGGAGAGACTGAAGGTAAATGTTCATCCAAGCAAAGAGATCTGATCATATGAGCTGATGATTTGTGTGTTACTGAGGGTAAGGTTAAGTGAGCTGAGATCTCTTTTGTGTGAGGAAAGGCGAGACTTTTTGGTGACATTGAACATAACAAGGTTGTCTTCTCCCTCATTGATAGATAGTGCATTCATCAATGTTTAAGGCACTAGTTGTAGATCTTGTAGCCTGGGATGTCACAATACTGCATGGTTTGCCAAATAAGTAGAATGAGTAAAGAGTACTATCGCCTGCAAAACTGTGGAGAAGAATAATGGTTATTGTGAGTAGGTCATTTATGTACAAGAGAAAGGGAGTAGGTGATAGGAAACCGCCTGAGGCACTCGGGCATTGGTGGTGAAGCTCGAAGAGAGGGATCCATCTACCACAACTCGCAGAGAACAATGAGAGAGTGAAAACTGACTACCCAGTTATGGAGAGTAGCAGGGAGACAAAAAGGATGGCATTTTGTTTATTAGACCAGGATGCCACACACAGTTGAAAGCTTTTTAAAAATCTAAGGTGACAGCACAAGTTTCTCCGAACCTTTCCATAGTACATGTCCGGTCTACATAAGCTATGAAATCGGCTGTGGTTCTTGACTGACGTAATCCATACTGGTAGTCACTGATTAATCGGTGGGCCTCTAGGCAGTGAAGGAGTTGGCTATTGAGGACATTCTCCATCATTTTGGAGAGGATAGGGATGATGGCAGTTGGACTGTAGTTTGACAGTAGACTTCTATCACCCTTTTTTGTAATAAGATGGATATGAGATTGCTTCCAAGCATTGAGATAAGTACCAGATATATATCATCTGTTATAGAAATGATGCAAGATGGATGTTATCTCTTAAGAACAATTGGAGAGATTCACAGGAATAGAAGACTTTTTTGTTGTACCCAAGTTGTGTAGTAGTTTTCTCATGACTTTGTCGAAAAACTATTGGAGGCATACAGTGCTTGAATTCAGGTATGGTAGGAGGTGATTTACCTTGGTCATGTATGCAGTAGTTTGAGGAAAAGAATGATGTCGGGAGTCAGCTTTATCTTTGGGTGAAGTAACAATGATGCCATCAGGATGAGAGAGAGGGGTGAAAGTGCAGGAGAGCAGAAGTTGCATCCAACGGCCTTACCAAGTGACCAGAACGCACAGCCTCCATTTGGACAGAAGGTGAGTTTTCTACTGGTGGCCTTTATGAAATTGGATTTGGATCTGCTGATGACTGATTTGTATATGTTGCGTGCTTTGGTATAGGCAGAGTATGAAGCTGAAGTTTTTCATGGGAGCCACATGTAGTAAGCTGAATTTTTTTTCTTTGACACATTTTTGGTTGAACCAGGACTTGAAAAGCACATGAGGATTATGGGTTGGATGGGGAATGAAGACCTACTTACCAGTGAGAATAATTTTTATGACTTGCTCACAGCAGATATTAGGGTCAAGTGATTGGAAGCAATAGTTAGACTAAGGAAAGGAGGTGTAGAAATTCCAGAAGTCATCCCAGTTGGCTCCTTTGTGGTACCAGAGGATGCATAATCGGGAGTGGTTGGAGGAGGAGGAGCATTTTGTGAGTGAGGAGACTTGTACAAGATTGTGACCTGAGTTGCTGAAAGGAGAGGTGATCGCTGTGGTGTATTTGGAAGAGCTGCTCATATAGAGATCCAGAGTATTGACTAGTATAGCACTTTTTGCTTGACTAAGAACTTATCTATTTTTTTAAACTTGTTTCTAACAGTAGTGCAAGGCAAGTTTAGCCTGTGGCCTCTCTCAGTGTACGATTCCCCATTATCACTAAATTTAATTATTTTAATCTTAGTATGTAATGGATTAAGTTTACACATCTTCTTTTCACGAGAGGCAATAGTACCCTTACTTTGAATTTTATCTGCTATTATTAACAACAATAAAGTAAAATAATAGTTACAAACAGTTTCCAATTCACAGTGAAACACAAAGAGATGTAGTGAATAACAAACATTGTAAACAGTCAGTTATTGCACATCGATTGATTCACAGGGAGTGCTAAAACCATTCTATGGATGAATGCAGCGTCTGGCAAATGGACATTGGTCTTATTAAAAAGCTTTGTATGAGTGGATCATCATAAAGCTGGTATTACTTAATAATAATAATAATAATAATCACAACTGAAGGAATGCTTCCTGGAAGTACTAATCTTGGGGCAAATAAATGCTTTCCGCATTGTTGTTACATTAAAATAGAATCACTGAAGCTTTTCGTTTACACTAGTTCAACAAAAAAATGTAGTAAGTAACATTTTTGGTATAATGGCTTTCTCACAAACAAACAAAAGAAGTTCGATATTAAAAGATTCCCAAAGCAGGGAGAAATATTTATCACAACAAAAACAGTATCACTTGCTCTATTTAGTCCGTTTATAATGGAAACACATGGTTTTCCTGAACTGTTTAGAATGGAAGCACACTGTTTTCCAGACCTGTTTATAAACTCACTTATTTTCAATCAGCATTCCATTTTTATAAAAGCACCATGGCACTTCAAACTAGTTATTCAGTTTGTTACAATGTGTTCATCACGGTGACTCTCCTGGAGTCAAATACTCATTGAATAACTGCAAACAAAAGTTACTTGGCAAACATATCAGTATTCAGCTTCTTTACTAAACTGTGTCATTAACTTGTGTTATATGACACATATCTATTTAGTAAACAAGAAACAATATCACTTGCTCTGTTTATAATGGAAACACTGTTTTCCTGAACTGTTTATAAACTCACTTATTTTCAATCAGAATTCACTTTTCTTGGCATTCACTTTTGCTACCCTTACCAACCAAGTCACTCCCCCCCCGCACCCTTGGCTGGTTTTTGTAATCCTCATGGAATTGGTTATTACTGACTGTTGTTGAGATGGATAGAAGAGAATAGTGTTGATAGGAAAGGTAGTAATTGTGTTGCCCAGGTATAACAGTGGTGAGATGAGGTGGAGAGCAAGGATTACAAATGATATGTTAGAAGAAATGTGTGAGGAGAAAGGAGTGCATTTGTTAATGTGTGGAATGAGTTTGAAGGACGAAGTGAACTGTATAGGAGCGATGGACTGCGTTTGAGTGGTTTGGGTGTGAGTCTCTTGGAGAGACTGCTGCTGCTGGAAGGTAGAGAAATAAGTGCAGAGAATGAATCTGATCAAGTGGGAAGTGATGTGGAAGAATGGGAGAGTAAGACAGGAGAGATTGAAGAGGTAGTTATGATTGAAGAAGTGAGCGGCATGAGTATAAAGAATGTGTGCAAGATGGATAGGGAAACATGGAGGCTCAGGCTGGACAGAGGAACACAGTGTGAGAAAGGTAGATGCTCCAAGAGGATATGAATGCATGTGCAGGCAAAAAGGTAAGGGGATGACCTGGGATCAAGGGAAAAGAGTTGGATCTGAAGGTTCTAAGATGAATAAGGAGAAAAAGAAATGGCCCGAGTTAAGCATGGAGAAGTCACATCAAATAAATGTGTGTGCTTTGGTATAGGCAGAGTATGAAGCTGAAGTTTTTCATAGGCTCCTCATGTAGTAAGCTGAATTTTTTTTCTTTGACACATTTTTGGTGGAACTAGGGTTGAACCTTCGCCAATATCATTAACCTGTATCTTAATGATATTAGCGAAGATTTGGATGGGGATATTCAGTTGTTTGCAGATGATGCAAAGTTGGGATGAACTATGAAGAGTAGAGAAAATGTTATGGCCTTGAATAAATTGAGTGAATGGACATGGAAATGCAAGTTCAGTATTGCAAAATGTAAGGTTTTGAAATTTTTGAAACAAAGATGGGATGTAGAATTTATGATTGGTGGGTATATATTGTTGGAGGTGGAGGAAATAAGAGATCTTGGAGTGATAGTGGATAAGGATCTGAAATTTAGGGGACACATTGCCAAAATTGTGAGGATAACACAAAGAATCTGGAAGTGATGAAGAAGACACTGACTTGTAGAAGTAAGGAGATTCTTGTTCCATTGTATGAGGCTTTGATTAGGCCACACATGGACTACTGTGCACAGATTTGGCCACCTGGTTTTCAAAAAGATGAAGATCTCTTCATTCCTTTGGGTCAGAGGCAACTGAATAAGGTAGTTTCTGATCTCTGGAATGTCGAATATGAGGAACGGTTGAAAAGATGCAATTTACAGAGTCTAGTAGATAGGAGGAATGGGGTGATATGATAGAGACCTACAAGTTAGTAAGGGGTTGTTATGGGATCAGTGTTGGAGAGGTTTTACAGAAAATGGTGAGAGATCAGGGGAGAACCAGAGAATATCCCTGGAAGCTGTATAAGGAAGGTGTGAGCAGGGAAGTGAGAAGGTTTTTTTCATGAAGAATTGTGAATGATTGGAATGCCTTGCTGGAGAATGTGGTGTCTGCTGAGAATTTGAGTGTGTTTAAGGCACAGTATGATGAGCTGTGTGTATGACAAAAGGAACTCCTAGATGAGTCTTTGACTCCATGAGGTCTTGGGATAATAATAATAATATCATGAGAAATTTTGAGTGTTATATTAGGAACATTTTTCCTTTAAGGCTGAGAGACATATCTATATGCAGAGGTAGGAAAGCTATGGTTTGGTCGGTGTCCGAAGGATGCTAGTAGCATGATATTTTGTGAAAATTATCACACTGAAAGAAAGCACATAGCTGTGAATTTGCCAAAGGCACTAGTAACTAGCTATGTGCTACTCCTGATATGCACTTCATTTCTAATTATCTTAATTTGCCTAATCTCTTTATGTATTGCAACCAATGAAAAAAATGACACGTGAAAAATTGCTGATTTTAATGTATGCTGCTTAATAGCATGTGAGTGGATGCACTAAATTAATTGGGAGAATCATGCAAGTTATTTAAGTAATCACTATAATAAAACAGAAATGGTGTTTTTTTTTTCCTCTGCAGTTGAAATGACCATGGATTGTTCTGGAAAATTGCACTGGAATGAATCCACATGATCTAAGATACATTGGGCAAGGAGGAAAAATGACAAATTTAGAATTATGATGCCTTTTTAAAAGAACAATGAAAAATGTCAAAAGCCAAGAAATTGTATTGTAAATGTTTCCTTACCATTGGTCACTTCTGCATACAGCAAAGTAAACTTATGAACCTATCATACTCTCCAAAAGTGACCATTTCATAGTTGAATTTAGTACTAATAAAAGGTTCATTCTCATTCAGCACAAGATTATGCTGAATGAGAATGAGAATTTTTTTTATTATATTACTTAGAGTGAGAGATTCATAAATAGAAGTAGAGTGCATGTAGATTTAAGATAGATATGTTGCAATTCATCTCCCACCTTAGGTGGGAGATGAATTTTTTCACCGTTGTGAGATCATCACCCTTATTGTTTGATGCCTGAAGTGACTTGAATAGGTTCAGTTTGGTCTGAGCAGGGTTTCCAGATTATGTAGAAAATACATTTGAAAAAAATTCAAAATAACACACACACACACACACATATACATATATATATATATATATATATATAATGATAAATAAAAAAAAAAAATCCTTAGCCCACCCATGGTACAAAATATACTCTAGGTTTGATTAATAATCTTTTGTAGGTGGGAGTGACATGAAAAAGCAGAGCTAACATTCAGTGATGAATTTAGAATTTCCCCTTTGATCTCTTTTTATAATTTCAATTTACTGTTGAATAATGTTTAATATCACCAGTTTTCTTCTCATCTTGCTAGGTGATGAATCAAATGCAATTTAAGTATTACTTTCAGTAAAATAAAACCAAAAATTAAAAGAAGAACAGTACTATGTTGCAGAGAAAATTCAGTGCCTTATATATACTGGTATACTAACCAGTTCCTTGAGATATGCAAATATTTCCTATGAAAATATACACTACTTGGAAAGAAGTCAGTGGACCCCCCCTCCCATGAGCAAGGTGCATCCTGCCATGTAACAAGTGGCGTGTTTGTAGCAGGATGAATTTGGATGAATATGATGCTCCCAAGTCAGTGCAACTGTGTCCAGGTGAAATGACTGTGAGAAGGGAACTGACAAATTTTGAAAGAGGTGTTGTGATATGATGCCAAGTTGCAGGCCTATCTGTTGGGCAAATTGCTGACAAATTGGGCCATCCCAGGTCAACAATCAGTGATACCATACTGAAATAGAAGCACAGGGAGTCAACTGCAAGTGCTATCTGCAGTGGACAAGCCACCACAGCCACCTGTGCACAATAGTCCAAGTGAGGTCTTATCAAGGCCTTATAAAAAGGCAAAATAACATCCTTATCTTTACATGTCAAAGCTCGTTTTGACATTGCAATTATCTTTTGCATTGTATTTACAATCTTTGCTATGGGCCCTGAATTTCAACTTCCCATCTACTAACACTCCAAGATCCTCAGTCAGATCAGTATCTTCTAGCATAATCCCATTACTATAATATGACATTGGATGTTTAATCGCACCTTACATTTACTTACTTTGAACTGGTATCCATTTTCTCATGCCCACAATTCCAGCCTATTCAGATCATTCTACAATTACTGCATATCAGTGCATTCCTGATTACCCTGCCTGTTTTTTCATCATCAGCTGTATGTTGCCTTTCAAATCCTTCCCAATGTCATTAATGTACAGATTGAATAACAGTGGACTAAGCTGATCCTTGTGGTACACCAACGGTTACCTTAAATCTTGCAGACTCACTTCCCCTGTCTACCACTTTTTGATATCTGTCAATCAGCCATCTTCTTATCCATGCTAATATTTTATAATCTAAATTCATATTTTTCAATATATGCAACAGTCTTCCATGCTGTAGTCTGTCAAAAACCTTAGCAAACTCTAAAAGTATCATGGTGTATCCATTCCCCTTGTCTAGCTCAGTTGTAACATTATTATAGAATGTGAGCAAGTTATTATTACACCCTCCATGGAGCCAGTAGACTCATCGTGGGAAGTTCATTCACCTGGCAACATATTTATCATATAGAATCTTAAAATCCTTAACACTCCTTGCATTAACAACACATTCTAGTAATGCATTCCATTCATTGACAGTTCTCTGTGTAGAAAATATTTTTAACTTGGATATAGTTATGTTAAAGATACCAAGCAATTTTAAACCTGGTGTTACTCCATTTTTTCCAAGTAAGCCTGACAGACAAAATGTCAAGTTTGCGCCTGCAATTAGTGCAAGACTAGCTGATCCCACAGGTAGTTCAAGACCAAGGCAACTCGTGGTAGAGGTGGAGCAAGCTCTACCACGAGTTGCCTTGGTCTTGCACTACCTGTGGGATCAGCTAGTCTTGCATAAATTGCAGGCGCAAACTTGACATTTTGTCTGTTTGCTTACTTGGAAAAAATGGAGTAAAACCAGGTTTAAAATTGCTTGGTATCTTTAACATAACTATACCCAAGTTAAAAATACTTTCTACATCTATATCTCCTCCTGAGATTTTTATTTAATAAGGTTATCACACCTTATGGTAACTCGTTTTGGTAAAATACTTACAAGCTCTGCATTACTAAATCTTGGTATTTCTAGCCTGGCTCCCCACTGATGAGAATAAAGGTCGAAACCGGTCTGGGTAGTGGCCCCTTGCCTTTAATACAAAACATCATACATCCCCTTCTTGGAGATGTGTTTTGGCATTAAGGGTAAATATTAAGATTAGTGATTAGAGCTTGCTCCACCTCTACCACGAGTTGCCTTGGTCTTGCACTACCTGTGGGATCAGCTAGTCTTGCATAAATTGCAGGCGCAAACTTGACATTTTGTCTGTTTGCTTACTTGGAAAAAATGGAGTAAAACCAGGTTTAAAATTGCTTGGTATCTTTAACATGACAGTTCTCTGTGTAAAAAAACTACTTCCCGCATCCTTCCTCACCACACTTTTACATAACTTCCAGCAACGACTTCTGGTTCTTCCCCTCTCACCTTCTACTGTTTTGATAATCCTCTCTGGATTAATCTGATAAAATCCTCTTACTAACTTAAATGTCTCTATCATATCACCCCTCTTCCTCCTATCTTCCAAACTCTGCTATCCACATCTCTTCAACCTCTCTCCATAGCCAGCATTCCAAACTCCTTATATTGTCTTAGTCACTTGTCTCTGGACCCTCTCCAATGTCTCCACATCACATTGAAAGCCAGGTGACCAGATCTGAGCACAATAGTCCAAGTGTGGTCTGACCAGTGCCTTATACAGCGGCACAACCACTTCCTTATTCTTGCATGTTAGAGTACTTCTTATCATAGCAGCACAATGATGGGATATTTTAGTTGCTAAAACATGACCTTCATAGAGATTCTCTGTCAGACCATTTCTGAATGCAGCCCTAACCAACTTTTCCAAAATATTCACCATTGCTCCAAAGATACTGTTAGGTCAATAGTCAAATGCATCAGTTTTTTTTTTGTTTTTTTTTACAACCCTTGAGCAATAAGATTACCTAAATTCAGGTAATACCTAAAATTTACACTGATATTATTTGTTATTAATTTTGAATTTTATCTGTCTCTTAATCTGTTGGTTATGAAAAAAAAATTCCACTTCTGTGGAATCTTCCCTTTTCTGAGACTCAAATTATATAGCCTAGTTAAAGGAATAGCCAGTTCAGTTGAACACTCTTTTAGCACCCAGGCTGATATCTCATCAGTCCCTATTACTGAATAATAATTCAGCATGTGCAACAAACTGAATAAGATTTCATTGAATAAGAATTTATTTAGGAGATAATTTTTATTTATAATGTAGATTTGTATGTACTGCTTGCAAATCATAATATTTTACACACTGTTACAGTCATGCAATACCTAAATTTACGCTGATATTATTTGTTATTTTTCGAATTTTATCTGTCTCTCAATCTCCTGAGTTATTTAAAAAAAAATCTCAGATCTTAATATGAGATATTAACTGAAAAGCTCAATAAGCTACTCAGATATACTCTGATATACCACAACATGGACTAAACCACAGCCAACTATCAGTTATATACTTAAATGAAATGTGTTGTATTGGTTCAACATTACACCAAGATGGGTGATAGGGTGCACAGATCTGGTCATCTGAATATCTGGGTGATGAAAAAACTAGAGCATCCAGAGTGAATGGCTAAAACATTCTTGTAATGTTGGAATGTTTAGTCTGAGGATTGATTGAGGGAATATACTTCGCAGAGTTTTACACATAGAAAAAGTGATATCGTTGGGACTTAAGTAGGTGAGAGTATTCTATCAGATGTTGAGGATTGTACATGGCAATAGGTAATGACAGAACAAAATCATCCATACCAATAGTCATGTGAATAAGTGAGCAAAAAGTAGAATTTCATTTTCATGGAAAGTAGTGGTTAAGTATAATATGTTACTAGAGTGAATGGGAATTTCACCAGTGCGCTATATCTTCAAGATAATGCACATTGTCTTATGATTTATAATGAGCTCAGCCTCTGTACAGATCATAACATGTATCTTATGTTACATTTTGTTCCATAGTTTGTGACTATTTTGACTGCACATGTGATTTTGTTGAAATGCTTTGATAGATTTAGTGAATGATTTTGTTTAATGTATAATTTGTATTTTCCTTTAAGGAATATAACTGATTATATTTCTTTTTTTTTCTCCTTATTTAGGTTGTAATTTTTAATTCTACCTTGTTCATTTTGCAAAACATCACTGGAGAGCAGTTAGGATCATATTTTGGCCATTCGCTTTGTGTGACTGATGTCAGTGGAGATGGGTAGATATTCCAATGACTAAATTTACTGGTTTGTGTTACAGAATATGAAAATTTTTGCTCCATGAATTGTTACATATGCTTAATATTTTGAATGATAATAATACATGTGACTTGAAGGGCTCACTTTAGTGAGTACGGGAGTGGTGAACCTGAGGTACCTGATGCTGGACCATGCCTTACTTCATGCAATATACATCTGTTATATTATCTGTAGACTGGTCACTACTCTTTTTTCTTTCTTTCCTTCTTGCTCCTTCCCCTCCCCCATCCAATACTATTAGAATATTTCGAGGAATGGGAGTAATCTTTCCTTTTTGTGGAAGTTCTGCCTTCTCCTGGTTGTTTGCCTTACCTGGTAGGTTGAAGCTGCAACATGCCCTACAAGTCATCAGTGAATTTATTGAAGTTAAAAAGAAATAAAGGAATCAAAGCTGGATGGATTTAAATGGTAAACAACCTGCACTGGAAAGGAAACTGAGAATAGGAACACTTGAAATATTGATGTACATAGGTAAAGAGGAGTTAATGTGTCTTATGATAGAGAGCAAATCAGATGTTTTGGGTATGAGCTTATTGAGCTTTTTTTTGGGTATAACTTCAAAATGGAAAAAGCAAGGAAGGAAGAATTTAAGAGGAGACTGTTTTGTTTTAGAAAGGAGCAAATGGCCAATAAAAAAATGGTGTTGATTTTATCATTAGTAAATGATGAAAGAAGTGAACGATAGACTCATAGTGTGATGGAATTAGAGGAAATGAATAACGAGGCTTGTATTTGTGTAATGGCAAGCAAATCGCTTATCTGGTATATGCACGACAACAAGGTTTAGATGTAGAGAAAATACATTATTTGAGGAACAGCTGGAGGGTGTTATTCGGAATATGAGCGTAATCATTTTAGGAGATCTTAATGTACAGGTTAGAGAAGAACAGGAATAGAAAAAAATTTTAGGCCCATTTGATTTTGGTTAAACAAATGAGGTGTTTAGATTTTTGCATCAGAAATTATCTTAAATTGGAAACAGCTGGTTTCAGAAAAGACAAAGCTGCAAAATTACAAGATATGGTTAGGATGGGGAACAAAAATCAGTAATAGATTATTTCATCCTTGATAAAGAATGGAGCAAGGTAATCATAGGCATCAAAGTTTTGCATTCAGTTGTTTTTGGAAGAGGTATAGGAAGAATTAAGCAAACTTGATGTTAATAAGGCTGTGGGACTTGATATATCATCAAAAAGATATCACCAAGTAGTTTGAAAGAATGTGCCAAGGAGTTGACATCTCCCTTGACATATTTGTTTAATACGAGTCTTATATTGGGTCAAGTTCCAAAGAAGGAAGGCAAGATTGTACTACTTCATAAAGGAGGTGACAGAACTCAAGCATCAAATTATAGTCCTGTGTGTCAGGTGTTGTGATTAAAGTGTTGGAGAGGCTGGTGAGAATCAGGATCCAGACTTGAGTTGACAACAATAGTATTATATTTGATTGTTAGCACAGATTTGCTAAAGGGAGATTATATTTTAGTAATCTGCTTACTTATTACAATAAAATGACATCAGCATTGGACGTGAGAGATGGATATACAGTAGTATACTTGGGCAAATACTTTTGATAGATTATCACAAGATAAGTTGATTTTCAAACTAGAGCAGATTGGACTGGATATTAGACTGGTGCATTAGATTGGGGACTAACTGTCTGATATATGTCAAGCAAGTATATGGGCAAGCAATATTTTGGAAGAGGAAATTCGCTAGTGGTGTGCCTATTTTAGGGCATATTTTAGGGCCAGTGCTGTTTAACCTATATGTTAATTATATTGGGGAAGATTTGAATGGGGATATTTAAATCTTCAAATGATGACTCTTCAGACAAGAAGACTTGAATAGATTGAGTGAATGGGCATGGGAGTGGGGATAACTGTTCAATGTTGCAAAATGTGAGGTTGTAAAAGTTGGAAAAAATGATAGGATGTAAAATTTAATCTTGGTAGGGATATATTGTTGGAGATGGAGGAAATAAGAGATCTTGGGATGGATAAGGATCTAAAATTTAGAGGACACATTTCCAAAATTGTGAGGACAACACAATGAATTCTGGCAGTGATATGGAGGACACTGACTTGTAGAAGTAAGGGGATTCTGGTTCCATTGTATAAGGCTCTGATTAGGCCACATATGGACTACTGTGCACAGATTTGATCACCTGGTTTTCAAACCAGGTGACCTCTGTATGCTGTTTCAGTTCAGTGATCCATGATGTTTTGATAGGTGAAAGATTTTGTATGCATATGAATATTATGGAGTTCCCAAACCTCAGGAATAATGTAGGGGCAGTGTATATTAACAGTGTTGCAATGCATTTTTGATATAGCCTCTGATATTCTGAAAGTTGAGAGTTGTCACTTTCTATTTTGAGGATATGTGTATCCATTTCTATGGTTGTGCGTTTAGAAGTTTGGTTAGTTTGTTTTATATTTTTTTGTGTGGAAATTGTCAGGGTTAGGCACAAGGCAATTGCACCATATAAAAGGGAATCTAAAGATCAAAACCCAAAGTAGATAGCATTGCAGTTGAGTTGGCAGGGAAAGCAATAAACAACACTGCAACACTAGAGGTTCATGGATGTTTTCTTTTTAGTTTTTAGATGGTTTGATAATTCAGAATGACTCATGAAGACACCCTTATAATCAGAATATTTAAATATATGTTTTATAGCTTGATATACATTTCTTATGTAGGGAAATTTTATAATAGCAAAGTTATAATTTCCTTTATCTCTAGAGGTGGAAGCTTTGCATCAGTTTTATGTAGTTCATTACTTTTTGTGAGCAGGTTCAGGTTAAGAAAACCTTCTTTAAATAGTAATTTCTTGATTTAAATCTTTGGGGACTGTTGTGTATTATATGCGTGAATGCGTATTTGGAGTAAAAAATTTTGTATATAGAAGTTGTTTTCAAATTTAAAATAATTAGCTGTGGCAATTAATTTTATTAGGTCTAGAACATCTAGAGGAGTTTTGTAATAATTGTAATAATAATCTTGTAGATGATATCCAATAAGATGTTTTTGATCTTGATGTTTTCACTAATGGTTTTAATAGGCTGGCAATAAATTTTGATAAAGGGAATATTGTGATATTCTTATTGGGTGTATCAGTTAACATTATTTGTGTATCTTAATTTGCCCATGTCTCTCATATCCTCTCCTTACTTCAAAGTTTCTGCACCATATGCATACTTTGCATCTCATTGTCGCTTACCAAATTGCAAAATCTAGCAATTTCCAACATTGAACTGACAGTTCCATTTACTTGCCTCTCCTTACTTCCATGTTTCTCCACCAAATGCATACTTTGCATCTCATTGGTGCTTACCAAATTTCAAATCCTAGCAATTTCCAACATTGAACTGACAGTTCTATTTATTTGCCCATTCGTACAATTTATTCAAGTCCTCCTGTAAGGCCATAACACTTCTGCATCATCTGCAAACAGTTGCATATCATGTCTTATGAGATACTACACTCCATGTACTACTTTCAGATATGTATCTGACAGTCAGTCACTGATCCATCTCAATAGTCTGTTATCCAGTTGCATCTGTACGGTAAAACATGATCTCCCTTTAACAAACTAATACTGACAATCACAGAGAATACTGCTGTTATCGATCCATTTCTGTATCCTACTCATACTCTCCACTGAATTAGAAACTTTTATTTAATATTATTCCAAGCGAGTGGCAGAAGGGTAAAATTCTTCCACTACATAAAAGTGGTGATAAGACTGTAGCTTCAAATTATAGGTCAGTCTGTATATGTGGAGTTGTAGTGAAGGTACTGGAGAGATTGGTAAGAAGTAGGATACAGAAATGGGTTGTTAACAGCAGTATTTCCTATGGTTATCAGCATGGGTTTGTTAAGGGAGGGATTATAGCACACTTAAAGAATCGACAACGCAGATATGAATATAAATTAAATTAAACTTTAATAAATATTTCCGATATTTCGGCAATGTCACGTTGCCATCTTCAAAAGGAACTTACAAAAAAAAGGCACGTGCACGTAGGCACTACAACACAGTAACTGAGAGTGACGTGATGAAGCTATTGTTCTCCTAAAAGTTCTGATCGTCCCCCCCCCCCTAGCAGGCTAAGTAGGTGTTCTTGGCCATTGGGCTGAAGGTCTGCTGATGTAAGCCTCCCAAATTTGGGGCAGTCTGATGCAACTAAATTTGTTGAGGTTTGGAGAGTTTCTTAGGGCTGAGGCTGATTCCATAAATAGTCTTTCGAATTTGTACTTGCTATGGTGTATTACTGTAGCTTTCTTCCACCGTATTCTGTGGCATGTATCCAGAGCATGGTCTGCAAGACCAGAATGGCTGTATTTGTGAAAACGGATGTAATCCTTGTGTTCTGAAATTCTGATATTCGCTGTCCTGCCTGTCAGCGCATGACAGGCAGGACAGCGAATATCGCTGTAACGTTTGGTCCTCTGGATCCTATTCTTGACTTTTCTGCCTCTAACTGCCGATCTCTGGTTCTAACTGCCATCCCCAATAATTCCCGATGTTCATCTCAGTCCCTTTTTATTTCACATTCTTTGGGACCTTGCACGAAGGGTTGTAACCCCGAAGAATTCGGCATGACTCCTTGATCTTCTGTTAAGACTGACCCTTTCTTTCTTCTCCTCCATGCACTCCTTTAATCCTACCTTGTCGGGCAGGGGAAACTTGTCTGTATGTTTCCGATCTCTTTGACACTGACTTTGAAGGTGTTTATACGCATAGCTCACAAACAACTTTCTCATACGCTTAAATCATAAACAACTTTCTTATGCTCTTATGTAGAGCTATTATACAAAGTTCCGGTGCCAAAGCATTGCCTTTGTTTTTGACATTCTAGAAATTTTTGTTAAAGCAGTAAGTACAGTCAATTCCCATAGGGTTATTTACATTATTATTTAGCATAAAATATATAGAGACATACAAGGTTATTTTTCTAACAGTTCTCATGACACTTGACCTCTGTAAAAATCAATATAAAGCACTTTGGTATTTCCAAGCTACATAGAGTTTTACAGGTATTTGCCGTTGTTATTAGCTTTGCTTTTTTTCTCCAAATTTTCCCAAAATACTTTTTGTATGTCTAACAATCATTTCCTAATCTGCTATTTAGATCCCCAACAAGGACCAACTTTTCATTTTTCATTGTGTCAGTTGCTTTTTCTAAAGCCTCAAAACATTCCTCCACTTCTACATTAGTAGGACCTTCTGTGGGACCATAGGCACAAAAAAAGTCTCATTGTCCATTTCCCCATTCTCATATTTGCCCACATCACTCTACTTGAGACTGCCTACCATTCAAGAAGATTAGCCTCTTATTTAGTGTTGAATACTATGGGTATGACTTCTTTTCCTTGATTAGCATTTCCTGAATATTCAGTGTCGTTCATTCAGTATCCAGTATCCGTAAGCTTTGACTCTTAAGCACCCCTAGTCCCTTTATACAAGAATATAATTTCTTGGATAAAGAAATAATTTATTCTGTGTGTATGATGCTTTTACTGTTTTGAGGCACTGTATCAGAGCTCCTTTTCTTTCTACAAAAAGCATTAATAAATTTACATTTCTGAATCAAATTTATTTTAAAAGAATCATCAGGAAAAATAGGAAGAATATCTTTTTGTAGATGTGTACCTCAAATGAGAATTTGATGGATTACTTTCAACTTCTGTCTACCTTAAACCAACTTTTATGGGTCACTATATTCTTATTTGCCCCCTGGTTGGCCGAGTGGTTAGCGTATCTGCTCTCTAGCCAAAAGGGTGCAGGTTCGAATCCCGCCTTGAGCATGGATGTTTGTGACTGTCTGTGAAAATACTAGTAGTGGTGGTCGGCAGTAGATGGCGTTGGTGTAGATGACAAAAGTAGTTGGTGGAATGAGTGGTGGAGACGGAAAGTTGTGGAGTAGTTGCCCTCCCTCGATGAGTCTTTGTACTCCCTGGAGGTGTCATGTATTAATAATAATAATTTCATTTGCACATCATCTACCTCAAAAATGCAGAATTATAAAATCTACAGTATCTATTTTTTATGTGCTCCTTCAGACAAGCACATAAAATTTATTCCTCTGAGATATCTCTTCAACAGGATTGTTAACTATCAAACAAATGGTCCTATTAGATTATTATAACTCAAGAATTATAAATCATTGACAGTTTCCCTCAAGATCCTCCAAGGGTCTTGAGGGAAGAAATCCCCAGAGCTCCAATTCTTTATATTAAAGGCATTTCTGAATGTGTGGCAAAGATGTTGAAGAAATTACAACTCACTGCTATGATCAAACCCATCAACCAAATCCACAGTTGCTTGCATTCTCCAAAAGACTGTCATTTTTACTGCTGCCTGATGTTTATTCTCGTAGACAGGCTTATACGTTGGTTATGCATTTCTAAATAACTTAGGGAATTGAAACAACGTAGATCCGAATATAAATTAAATTATATTTTAATAGATATTTCTGATATTTCGGCAATGTCACATTGCCATTTTCTAAAGGAACTTACAAAAAGGCAGGTGCACACAAGGCAATAACAATACAGTAACTGATGTTTATCAAGTCCATATTCTTGCAAATTGTCTTATTTTGATAAAAAAAGGGAAGATCAGCCAAAAAATGCATTTCTGAATGCCAGGGTTATATCCAGTTTATCAAACCTCATAAATCTGTCTTGACCCAACATGGAATCGACAACACTAGCAGTGAGATCCAGTGGAATAAAACCAAACTTTTGTATAACCCTACTTCTAAATTTGGATATTTTTTCAAAGAAAATGCTGAACCCTTATTCATCAGCCTAGCTTAAATTATAGTGACTGCTTTTCTGTTCCAAAAGTTTGGAAACTTGTTTTTCTCAATTGTATTAAATAATTTCTTATTTTCTGTAAAACACACATACACTTCATAATAAGGTTTTATCTTAGATACTGTCTGACTGCAAATTTTATTTGTTTATTCATATGGGGTTCCCCCCATTCCTCATCCATCCCTTAGGACTGGTTGAGCCCTCCTAATCAGAGATTAGGTATGTATTTATGACTGTAAATCTGTGTGTGGGCTGATTTGCCTGTTCTGAGGGACAAAAACCCAGTTTCTGGGTGAAAAAAACCTCTACCTCCATATGAGACTAGCTAATTCACCTTTAGTTGAAAGAGACCAGATATGGGTTCCTCACATCATGAATGGGAATCGAACCCAGGTCTTTCTGACCAAAAGGCTTCGTCTATACCGACTGAGCTATGGAGGTTTTACTGCACGTTAAGAAAGATTCTATTGTAATGCAAGCATTTTCTGTTCTTTTGCACTCAAATTTCCAGCATTGTTTTTCGACTCACACTGGTAATGTTTACAATATATTAAATGAAATATTTATGATTAACAAATATTTATTTTACTGTGGCATAGGTTTTTTTTAAAATAAAAAAAATTCAGCAATGGATCAGAAAGGATTGCATGAATCTCATAATATTATTATTGTTGAATGGGCACCTCTATGGACTCTTAAGACTCATCATGGGAGACCCAAACAGTCATCACAATATCAAAACCTTGTCAAAACCATTAACAGACAAAGTACTTAAAACTGACTCCGGAAACCCATTCATTCACCACTCTCCAAGCAGATAATCTTGTTCTCATGACCTTGCTAACCACACTCTTACCTAACTTCCAGGAATGACCTCTAGGCAACTTCTGCTTCCTCTAGCCAAGTGTTGAAACATTTCCCCTGCATCAATACTATAAAATCCTTTAAGTAATTTAAATGTTTCTATCATATCCCCTCCCCTTGCACCTTTTTTGACTATCAGCCAACCTTTGTAATCCACAAACCCTCAATCTCTCCTCATAGGGAGCATTCCACAGATCACTCACCTCTGGATCCTCTTCACCACTTCCTCATCCCCAAGAAAGGTTGGCTGACCAGGTGACCAGACCTGTTCACAGTAATCCAGATATGGTCATATCAAGACTAAATAAGAAATGATAACTTCCTTATTGCTGCTTGTTATTGTGTTCTTCAATAAATAATACTGTGAGCTACCCATGCTACTTTAGGAATATGGCTTCTAAATTTCAACTCTCTATTTACTACTACTACTACTACTACTACTGTAAACATAGGCCTCTACAGACAAAAATATATCCCCCCCACCCAGCGGCAGACCAGGCGACAGGTCAGTTGGAATGGTGCTAATAAGTAGTCGCATCTAAGTAACACGCGGACCCTGCATAGGAAACGGGAATAACGCGTAGTGAAAGAAGAATTTACTACTACCCCTAGATCCCTGGATTCATCAATTTCTTGGAGTACATCTTCCTAAATATGGTACACAGCTTATAATCTTTGTATCCCAGAATGCATAACTTGACACTTTTCAACATTAAATTGCCATCCATCATGTTTTTCCCTTACTGTCAGCCTATTTAAATCATCTTGCAAGTTCTCTATGTCACCTTGATTGACTATTACCATATCCAACTTTGCATCATTAGCAAACAACTGAATATCTCCCTTCAAATTATTTTATATATCATCTATGTACAAATTAAACAGAAGTAGTCCAAGTGCAGAGCTATGCAGTACACCACTAGTCACCTGCCTTCTCCTGATTCTGCTCTTTCATACACTACTTTATGGCATCTGTCCATCAGCCATCCTTTTATCCATATCACCAGTTTCATATCCATTGCCATTTGTTGTAGCTTGCATGATAGAGTTCCATGTGGTACCCTGTCAAATGGCTTTGCAAAATCCAGCAGTATCACCGTGTAGGCATTACCTTTATCCAACTCATCTGTCACCCTATTATAAAAAATAATAGATTATGAAGGCATGACCTACCCTTCACCAAGCCATGCTGCCACTCATGGAGCATCATATTATATCCACCACTTCTGAAATACTGATTGGTCTATAATTTGCTACCACAAACTTGGATCTTTTTTTATGCAAAGGAATTATTTTGCACTCCTTCCACTCTCTTGTGACTTTGCTAGAGCTGAGACTTAAATTAAACAGCCTAGTCAAAGGTATTGCCAGTTCTCCTGCACATTCTATTAAAATGCAAGCTGATATCCCTTCCAATCCCACAGCTGTATTTGCATTCTGATTCTGTAATATCCTAAGTACCTCAAATTCATCAACCTCTGTTCTCACATCAGTCTCTGTAATTTCTGCCACAATAATTATTATTATTATCTGACATTCGTGGAGTCAAAAGACTCAGTGCAGGACGTCAGTATTCTATCTCATGCCAAAGATTGAGCCCTACCTTGAACTCATTCACAGTTTCTGCACTCACCACACTTTCAAGCAATGTAGTCCACTCACCAATCACTCTCCACGCAAAAACCTGCTTCTCACTCTCCTGCTCACACCCTCCTTATACAGTTACCATCGATGGCCTCTAGTACTTCTACGCTTGCATCCCTGTGCTCTATGAAATATCTTCCTAATCTAGTATCATCAACTTATGTCTCATTCATGTCCCCGCTTCTTCTATTCACAAGGCTCTGTAAGTTGTGTTCCCTCAATCTCTCCTGTTATCTGACATTCCATAGACCTGAGACTAACTTTTTTTTTTTTCCAGCCTGCAACTTTTCCCCACTGCTTGGGTAAAGGCTTCTCCCATGGTGATCCACTTCATCTTGGGAGAGTGTTTATTCACATTCACTTGTTTAAATGAATGTATGAAGGGAAGACAATCACAAACATTCATGCCTAGGTGGGATTCAAACCCACAGCCTCTTGTTCTTGTTGTTCTGCTTCATAAGGGAAGTGATAAGACTCAAGCTTCGAATTATAGACCTGAGTTGTGGTTAAAGTATTAGAAAAGTTAGTCAAGACCAAGATTCAGAACTGAGTTAATGATAGCAGCATTCTCTTTGATGGTCAGCATAGGTTTACTAAAGAAGATCATGTTTTAGTAATCTGCTTACTTTATTATAACAACGTGACCAGTGCATTAGAGGTGATGCATAGAGAGTGGTATATTTAGATTTTGCAAAGGCCTTTGATAGATTCCCACTTGATAAACTGGTGATTAAACTGGAAAGCATGGGAATGGATAGTATGTTAGTGCATCAGATAAGGGATTGGCTGTCAGATAGGTATCAGCAAGATGTGTATGGAGGAGCAATATCCCAGAAGAGGAAGGTTACTAGTGGTATAGCCCAAGGATCTGTTTTGGGGGCCATTGCTGTTTAACTTGTATGTTAATGATATTAGGAGGGGTCTGAATGGTGATATTCAGTTGTTTGCAGATGATCCAAAGGTGGGGAGAGCAATCAGAAATGAAGTTGATGTTGTGGCTTTGCAATAGGACTTGAATGTGCTGTGTTGCACTCGAGAGGCTTGAATAGCAAGTAACTTGGGTTATAAGTTCAGTGTTGCAAAGTGTAAAGTATTAAAATTTGGGAAGCAAAGATGGGATACTGCACAATTGTGTGCAGTATCTTGGAGGAAGCAGTGGAGATGAGAGAGATCTGAGAGTGATTGTGGATAAGGACCTAAAATTTCAGGGATGCATTGCTAGAATTGTGAAGGTAGGATAACAGATTATGACAATGATGCAGAGGACACTGATGTGTAGAAGTATGGATGTTATGTGCACAGATTTGGTCACCTGGTTTTCAAAAGGATTGGAAAAATTTCAGAGACAATTGACTAATGTGGTTTCTGGTCTCTGGAACGTTGAGTATGAAGACAGATTGAGGAAATGCAAATTGCAAAAACTAGTGGATAGGAGGAGGAGAAGGAGGATATTGAGACATAAGTTAAGGGGTTGTTGCCAGATTAATGTAAATGATGTTTTACATATTACAAATGAATGGAGGTCTCAGTTTAATTCAACTAAATGTAGTCTTGAAGTTTGGGATACATCGACGGGAGGCTGCATACTCTTTTGGTGGGGGAGGCAAAGGGATCTAGGGGTGATGATTGATAGCAACCTGAAATTCAGGGAACATATTGCAAAGGTGGTGAAAGTAACCAAGGGGATTTCTGCAATACTGAGAAGAATGCTGACCAGCAGAGATGAGTTCTCATTCCATTGTATAAAGCTCTAATCAGACCACACATGCACTATTGTGTTCATATTTGTTAAATTGTCCTTGGAAAGAGTACAGAGATGGATAACAAAGATGATATCAGGACTATATAATGTTCGTTATGAGTATAGACTGAGGGAATGTGAACTGCAAAGTTTGGTGGATAGAATGAGAAGTGATATGATTGAGACTTTTAAACTATTGAGAGGTAGTTACTGGATTGACACTAGAGAGTTCTTTCATTTGGTGGAACAGGGGTAAGGAGTGAGAACAAATCTGTGCATATATGAGCACACATATCCATATGAGCCTGATCAAGTGGAACCAGAACCTTCCTGTTTCTGAACATTAAGGTCCACCTTATCATTGCCTAATCTGATGCAGTTAACTTCACAACTTGTGCAATGTGACCTCCGAACTTCAGACTTGTCCGCTACCATTCCAAGGTTTCTTGTCTACTCAACTTTTTTCCAAAATTTCCTC
Organism: Typopeltis vanoorti; assembly: GCF_054136105.1. Taxonomy (NCBI): domain Eukaryota; kingdom Metazoa; phylum Arthropoda; class Arachnida; order Uropygi; family Thelyphonidae; genus Typopeltis; species Typopeltis vanoorti. The sequence continues at coordinate 108,634,851 of NC_143561.1, forward strand.
CCCAAGTGTATATTTTACAACCCATTTTTGCCTGCAAATTTCAGAACTTTACACTTTGCAATATTGAATTGACAGTTCCATGCTTTTGCCCACTCGTATAATCTATTCGCATCCGCCTGTAAGGCCACAACATCTGCTTGATCCCTCATAACTTTCCCCAGTTTTGCATTGCATCATCTGCAAACAGTTGTATATCATCAGTTCAACTCATCCCAATATCAATAATATATACAAATTAAGTAACAGTGGTACTAAGACAGACAGACAGACACCTCTGTGATACGTCAGTAGTGACTTTATCTTAGTTTAATATAGGAATACAGGATTAGTTTAATCCTATATCCAAGTGTAAGCAAACAAAGTTTTGTGCCTGAAGTATCTTCAGGACTGGGGCAACTCATTTTGGCAACTGGCAGATGGAAATATGAGTTCTGTTGCTTCAACCCTGGTATCACCTCTGGGTCTGGCTCCCACTGAAGAGACCTCAATAAAGGTTGAAACCGGTCTGGGTAGTGACCCTTCCCATAATGCATAGCAGTACACATGTCCACAAGGGGATGTGCTTTGCATTATGGGATACTAAGGAAAGTGATGAGAACTTAGTCCACCTTTGCCACGAGTTGCCCCAGTCCTGAAGATACTTCAGGCACAAACTTTGTTTGCTTACACTTGGATAAAGGATTAAGCTAAATATGTAATTTATAGTCTAACCAAGTGAAAAAAAAAACTTCCAACATCTTTCTCTAATTCAGAGTAATTTAATAATAAGGTGACACCTTTTGACAACTGGCATATAGAAATATGAGTTCTTCATTGCTTCAACCTTGGTATCACCTCTGGGTCTGGCTCCCACTGAAGAGACCTCAATAAAGGTCGAAATCGGTCTGGGTAGTGACCCTTCCCATAATGCATAGTAGTATACAAAGGAAAGTGATGAGAACTTAGTCTACCTTTGCCACGAGTTGCCCCAGTCCTGAAGATACTTCAGGCACAAACTTTGTTTGCTTACACTAAAGGATTGGATAAAGGATAATAACTAAATATATAATTAAAGAACAAACCTGAATATAAAAGCATGAATAAAGAAATAAAAAAAGAATGCAGGAAAACCAAAGAGGAATGGATTAAGAATAATGTTCAGACATAGAAAACCTTGATAGAAAACAAGAAGCAGAGAAATGTATGAAAAGATCAGAGAAATGAAAGCCGGACAAATACATTAAATCACATGTGTCATTAGAGACTCAAGAGACCATATTCTAATGGATAAAAAAGAAATCATGGAAAGATGGATTCAATACACAAGGAAATTATATGAGCAACAAAGAAATACTATTCCTGAACAGACTGATTTAGGACTACCAATTTTACTTGGTGAAGTTGAAAATGCCATCAGAAAACTAAAACCATATAAAGCTGCAGGAATAGATATCTTGGCAGAATGGTTGAGGGCTTTCAATGAAGGAGGGCTGAAATTTCTAAAAATTATGCAATAAGATATACGAGACTGGATTTCTACCCAAAGATATTAATCACTCAATTTTCGTTCCAATTCCTCCCAAAAAAACTATAAGATGTGAAGAGTTCAGGACAATTAGCTTCATCAGTCAAGTATCAAATACATTATTCTTGAAAGAAATAAAAGTAAAATAAACATAGAAATAAATGATACACAGAGTGGCTTCAAGGAAAATGTAGGTACAAGAGAAGGTGTTTTCAATGTTAGAACCATAATAGAAAGATGTTGAAAGTTTACTTTTCACTTGGTCAGACTATAATAAATTTAGTTTAATCCTTTATCCAAATGTGTGCAAACAAATAGGAGGAGATGACCTTGCTAATGCTTCTGGTATCTCCACTTGGGCCTGGCTCCCACTGAAGAGACCTCAATAAAGGTCGAAACTAGTCTAGGTAGTGGCCCTTCCCTTAATGCATAACATTATACATATCTGCAAGGAGATGTGTTTTGCATTATGGGAGATACTGAGATAGGAGTGTTGGTAGCTTGCTCCACCTTTGCAAGGAGTTGCCTGGTGTTGTACCACTTTACCCCAGTCCTGAAGATACTTTCAGGAGCCAACTTTGTTTGCACACACTTGGATAAAGGATTAAACTAAATTTATCATAATAGAAAGATATCTAGAAAAACAGAAAGATGTGTACCTCTGCTTCATAGATTACAAAAAGGCATTTGACAATGTTCAATGTGAGCAATTAATTGAAATCCTTTCAAAAACAGGCATGGATGGAAAAGACATTAGGCTAATAAGTAATCTTTACTGGGAACAGCTGCATCTTTGAGAATAAATAGAGAGAGACCTCAGAAGAATTCCCAGTTCAGAAAGGTGTGAGACAAGGCTGTGTCTTGTCTCTGATTCTCTTTAACCTCTGCACAGAAGAAATATTTAATAAAATTAATAACCTCAAAGGAATCACTGTAGGGGACAGAAATATTAATAATCTAAGATATGCAGATGACACGGTTCTTCTAGCTGAAAACAAATATGACCTCAAGACTCTTATAGATGAAACCCTCAAGTACAGCAGCGAACAGTATGGCCTCAGTTTCAATTTTAGAAAGACAAAAATCATGATAATTTCAAGGTAAAGGAAATACCAAAAATATGCATCCATATAAAAGGAAATAAATTAGAACAGGTGCAAACATACATATACCTTGGACACGTGATCACAGAGAATGGCAGGATAGATGAAATTAGAAAAAGGATTGAAATTGCAAGGTCAGCTTTCAACAGTATGAAAAATCTACTACATCTAGAGAATTAAATCTGAAAACAAGACTAAGAATCTCCAAATGTTACATATGGTCCACATTATTATATGGAATAGAGACATGGACACTCTCCAATCTGAGTGTGAAAAAACTGGAGGCCTTTGAAATGTGGATGCTACGAAGAATTATGAGGATATCATGGAAAGACAAAAAAGACAAATGAAGAGATACTAGTGATGGTAGGTGTAAACAGGAGACTGATCAAAGAAATTAAAAAGAGAAAAGTCAGCCATTTTGGACATATTCTGAGACATAACTGAATACAAAGGACACTTCTGGAAGGAACTGTTGAGGGAAAGAGAAGGAGAGGAAGACAGACTGGACCTATCTCTCATATGAGGAATGCAGCAGAGAGGCACAGAATAGGACATGGTAGTCAATCTCCTGGAGGTAGAAGACACCTAACAGGACAGGATACAACTTGCCATTGCTGCTAATAAATATATCTTCACTAGATTCCATGCACTGGTGCTATCTTGTCCTTCCAAGCTAACTTCAGATATTATTATTATACTCACCTGCCTTATAATTTCACATAAATTCCTTTCTTCTTGACACTTCCTTTGTTTATTCACCTTCAAGTCAAGACCACATAGTCACTCTCTTCGACTTGGGCAGTGATGACATTTCAGTTATAATCAGTTATGATTCTAGACATTGCTCTCCACCATCAGTATTTTTCCAATTGATAAATTTTTGTATCAATCAAGATACATACTCAGATATATCTTTTTAATATATTTTTAATATATGCACATTTTAATTAGTTAAAACTTAATCCTGGCCTTAGGTTGAAACATGGGGGGGAATCTCCATTATTGTATTAATTGTCTAAAATAGGAGCTACATGAAAGAATTAGAAAATTATAGCATTGACGTTATTATTTTTCAGACTTGATGATATAATAATTGGGGCTCCATTTTATACAGATTTGTCAGCCAAAGATGGAAGTTTTGAAAAGGGTCGAGTATATATTGTCTTTCAAAACAAGAAGGTAAAGCAGCAACTAGTTAATTTTTATTGTTTATCAGTATTTTATATGAATTGTATAAACTAAACAATTGTCTAATTGTCCTAAAATTATTGCACTATTTTGCTGTTTTCCTTTTTTTTTTTTTTTTGAAGGGGAATAAAGAATAACCGTGCACCAGTTTTTTTTCACCATATCTCAGTGTTCCACACCTGCTGGAAAATTTTGTGGAGTGCACTACTTTCATATTGATCCAAACTTTGATACATCATGATCAAGAATTTCAGAAAGAGGAGGAGCAAGATTTGTTTTAAATAGTTCTTTAGTGGTAATTGACTTGAGTTGTGTAAGGTCTTCTTATGATCTTCTCCACTGATCACAAAGTTGTAATATTTCTTTGGTAATCCAAGATTTATTAATGCTGCATTTTCCCCCTAGGATATTTTAATTTGTTTCAATGACTGTTGTAGAAAACTGTTGGTAAGAGTCATCATGATCAAGAATATCATCAAGAATTTCAGAAAGAGGAGGAGCAAGATTTGTTTTAAATAGTTCTTTAGTGGTAATTGACTTGAGTTGTGTAAGGTCTTCTTATTTCTATGTAAGGTCTTCCTATTCTTTTGTCCTCTTATTTTTCTCAGGGTTCTGTATCCATATTTCAACATAAATGTTGCTATGACTAAATTATGGTTACTTCCAATGTCAGCACCTGGGAAATATCTAGCTCTTGCTAAGTTTGTACACATTTTATATTTAGTTTTTATGTTGGCAAAGGGCTCTGGAAAAAGATAAGTGCTATTTTTTTTAATAATTGCTGATATTGCTTTCATTTTTGATAGTTTAGCATGTCCGTGTGATTATTGGTCTTGTGGGTTTGATACTGATTTTTTTTTAAGGAATTTTTGAATCTTGTCTCAAATAATGGTGATACGCATGAGGTGGTCAACTAGGCAAGCAGCATGAAAATCAAATGCTATTAACAACATAGATTTTTCAAAATTGGTTCGATGTCATGAGTGCAATATATATGTTTGGTGAAATGTGAAAGATTTGTTTGTGGAGAGACTGAACAGGAGACAAGAGAAAGTATGTATTTGTAAAAGGTGCAGTATTTTGTTAAATTTTTTCTTGACAATTATTCATAAGACTATTACACTTTTTTATATATTTTATTTATATATGCCATACATAGAAGATCTCAAGACTTGTTAAACAGATAGCCCAAGGCTGTTGCAACAGCCTTGGGCTATCTGTTTAACAAGTCTTGCAACAGCATAAGTCCCAAAAAAGTGGAAGTCAAACTTGTTCTACTTGGCAAACATGATGATAAAGCTAAGGCAACAAATTATAGGCTGATTTGTATATCTGGAGTTGTAATTAAGGTACTGGAGAGGTTGGTGAGAGATAAGATACAAAAATGGGTTGATAGTAGTGATATCTTTATGCTTATCAGCATGAGTTTGTTAGAGTAGGTCATGTTTACAAACTTGCTTATGTACTATAACAAGGTAATGATTGTATTGTGTAAGGGAGATGCAACAGTAGTATACTTTGATTTTGCAAAGGCTTTGGATAGATTGCTACACCATAAGTTGGTCACTAAGCTGGAGCAGATGGGATTGGATGATAGACTTGCAAGTTGGGATAGGTGAATGGCTTTCAGATAGGTATATTATTATTATCATCCCAAGACCTAATGGAGTCAAAGAGTCATCTAGGATGTCCTTTTGTCATACACACAGCTCATCATACTGCCCTTTAAACACATTCTCTGCAACACTACACCCTCAGGCAAGGCATTCCAATCATTCACAACTCTATATGCAAAAAAACCTGTTTCTCACTCCCCCTGCTCACACCCTCCTTATACAGCTTCAAGGGATGACCTCTGGTTCCCCCCCCTGATCTCCCACTGTTTGCTGTAAAACCAACATTGATCCTATAACAAACCTTTACTAACTTGTAGGTCTTTTAGTCAGTTGATTCTGGACCCTTTCCAACATCTCTTTGTCTTTTTAAAAACCAGGTGATCAAATCTGTGCACAGTGCTCCCTGTGTGACCTAATCAAAGCCTTATTCAGTGGAACAAGAATCTCCATACTTCTTCAAGTCAATGTCCTCCGTATCATTCCCAGAAGTCTTTGTGTTTTCCTCGTAATTTTGGTAATTTGTTACCTAAATTTCAGATCCTTATCGACTATCACTCCAAGATGTCTTATTTCCTCCACCTCCAACAACATATTTCTACCAAGCATAAATTCTACATCCCATCTTTGTTTTCCAAATTTTAAAACCTTACATTTTGCAACATTGAACTCACATCCCCATTCCTGTGCCCATTCACTCAATTTATTCAAGTCTTCTTGTAGGCCACAACATCTTTGCTTCTCTTCATAGTTTGTCCCAACTTTGCATCATCTGCAAACTACTATCTCTATCCAGATCTTCTCCAATATCATTAACATAGAGGTTAAACACCAATGGCTCTAAAACAGACTCCTCAGGTGTACACCACTAGTGATTTTCCTCTTCTAGGATATTGCTCCCCATACACAACTTGCTGATACCTATTGGATAGCCAGTCTACGATTCAATGCACTATTCTAATATCCAACCCTTTCCTCTCTAGTTTGACTATCAACTTATCATGTGGTAATCTATCAAAAGCCTTTGAGAAATCGAAGTATACTACTCTGTATTTCTCTCTTCTGTCCAAGGAAGCCATCACCTTATTGTAATAAGTAAGTAGATTACTAAAACGTGACCTCCCTTTAGCAAATCCATGCTGTCCATCAAAGACAATCCCATTGTTGTCGACCCAATTCTGGATCCAAGTTCTCACCAGCATAAATTCTAATCTCAACATCTGACACACAGATAGGCCTATAATTTGATTCTTGAGTTCTATCAACTCCCTTATGAAGCAGCACAATCTTGCTCTCTTTCCACTCCTTTGGAACTAAATTTTGAAAAGATGCTGAAAGTTTTTTTACCTAGTTATACTGTAAATTAAAGATGCCAAGAAATTATATTCTTGGTTTAATCCTTTATCCAAGTGTAAGCAAACAAGATTTGTGCATGAAGTAACTTCACTACTGGGTTACTTGCATATAGAGGCTTGGTATCAAAAGGTAGTGCATAGTGTAGTACATTGCATGTTGTGCATTAAGAATTTTTTGATTAATCTCCCTCTCACTTGCTTCAAAGTTGCCTTACCCTTGCACTCACATCCCATTCCCCTTAAAATGCTCATTTCCCTGACTGTGCATTTGTAACCTCTCATTGAATTTCTTCAGACACTTAACTCCAAATCCATTCAAGCACAATTCATTACTCATACGTTTATCCATCCATCAAATTCTCTCTGTGCATCCATGAACTGTACACTATTCCACCTGCACATATACATAGACTCATTTGCAATCCTGGCCCTATTTCTCTACTCTTGTCTATCATACTGTTGCAGAATCATAATTTTTCTCTTTCTTATTTTTCATTTGCACCAGCAACTCTTTCATATCTCCATATAACACCAAAAATCACCACACATTGAATTTCCATATAGACCAGTATTTACAATATCACCACCATCACTATACATTTAATTTTACTTATGATAGCATGAAATGATAGAAGGGATACTGTTCTGTAGCAAAGCTTTATAAGCAGTGCCAAATTGGAGATGCATATTTTGTCCTGCAGTTCAATGATGAAATGATTATGCATATGCCCATTGAATTATAAATATCCAGTACTTTATGAAATTTTTTCACTGTGTGGTTATTAATAAATATGAATATACTTTTAACATGTAAACACAAGAAATTATAACATTTTATTTACAAATATTTTAGCTTGAAACTAGCAAGCCATCATTAGTGCATGGATGGTTTAACAAGGTAGAAGGCTAACAATGGATTATTTCATATAATATTAGGCTGTGTGTATAAATGATGTGACTAAGCTGTATAACTGAGAGGAGACCTCCACATAGCCTTTAAAGGAATGCGGAGAACCGACCAGGGCTTCTGACCTAATGTCCAATCCTCACCTTCTCGTGGTGCACCCTGTTGCATATCTACTTGGATACTGAACGGACGAGAATGGGCTGGCAATTTAGGATATAGCCGACCAAATTGTATTCTTATTGGTTAAACCAAAATATAGAATGATTATACAATGTGACAAAATTTCATGCCGGCTGGGGCGTCGCCCAGTTAAACAAGGCCCCCAATGTTTTCGCCAGGGAACCAGGGCGAACAGCGAAAAGTCAGCTACTGGAACAAATCTGAAAATAAACCCCAACTTAACATCACCAGAGTTAAAGATCAGTACTGTCAACCTAAGAAGCCTGAATGGCAAAGAAATGGAGCTAGCTGAGGAATTAGATAAGTACCAGATCGACATAATAGGGGTGACTGAAACAAAAAAGACCAAAACTGGTGAGATCTTTCTGAGCAATGAATACAAAATGTTATATTCAGGCAATGACAATCAAGGAAAAGAAGGAGTAGCCATAGTATTCAACACAAAATACGAGACTAATCTTCTTGAATGGCAGTCAGTCTCAAGTAGAGTAATGTGGGCAAATATGAGAATGGGGAACTGGACAATGAGACTTATTTGTGCCTATGGTCCCACAGAAGGTTCTACTAAAGTAGAAGTGGAGGAATTTTTTGAGGCTTTAGAAAAAGCAACTGACACAACGAAAAAGGAAAAGTTGGTCCTTGTTGGGGATCTAAATAGCAGAGTAGGAAATGATTGTGAGACATACAAAAATATTTTGGGAAAATTTGGAGAAAAGAGCAAAGCTAATAATAATGGCAAATATCTGTTGGATTTCTGCTCAGGACATGGACTGGTTATTACTAACACCATGTTCCAACATAAAAATGTGCACAAATTCACATGGAGAGAAGAGGCTAGGAATAAGAAAAGTCTCATTGACTATGTTATTGTTGATAGTGATGTTTTCTCCCTGGTGCAGGACACCAGAGTGTACAGAGGATTTGAAATTGGAAGTGATCACTATTTAGTCTTGAGCAGGATAAAATTGAATTTCATATTGAAAAGAATAACATGTAAGAAAGTTTTAAAGCGAATAAAAGTTGAGCAGCTCTCAGATGTGAGCTGTAGACTAAAATACACAAAGATTATTGAAGTAAAAACGTAAGAGTTTGAGAACAGGAATCAAACCTTGGAGATTAAGTGGCAAACTCTGAAGAAAACATTGATTGATTCTGCCAGAGAGACATGTGGTGAGGTTGTAAGGATAAAAAAAATCAGAACTCCCTGGTGGACACAGGAAGTTAAAGAGGCAGTGAAGGAAAAGAAGAAAGCATACCAAAAGTTCCTGTCAAATAAGTCAGCTTGTGCTCTTAGAGAATATAGAGACAAATGCAAGAATGCTAAACACTGTGTAAAACTAGCTAAACAAAAGTCATGGGAGGACTTTGGCAAGAATATAGAAAATAAATATCAAGAAGGTGGCAAAATATTCTGCAGGTTGTTGAAGAAACTTAAGAATGGAGGAAAGAGTGCTATAAAAGGAATTAGAGATGATAAAGGTACATGAAAACGGGAGAAAAAGATATCCTTGAAGTATGGAGTAATTACTTTGAAAAACTGCTAAATGAAACAAGCAGTGATGACAGCACAGTGGTAAAAAACACTGACCAGGCATGCAATCAGGAATACATATCCATACTTGAAGTAGAAAAAGCCATCAATGGTTTGAAATGTGGAAAGGCAGCAGGAGTAGATGATATTCGACCAGAAATGCTGAAGTATGGTGGTATAAGAGTGTTACAGTGGCTGCACTGCATAGTTCAGAAAGCCTGGACAGAGGGACGAATTCCCGATGATTGGAGTAGAGCTCTCATAGTACCCATATATAAAAAGGGAAATAAAATTGCATGTGAGAATTACAGAGGTATTTCCCTATTGAGTGTTCCTGGCAAGATCTATGCAAGTATACTTGAGAAACGGTTGGGAAGAATTGTGGAAGAAAAGCTTGGTGAAGAACAAGCTGGATTCAGGCAATATAGAGGATGTCAGGAATAGATCTTCACTTTACGACAAATAGTCGAGAAAGCTTGGGAATATAACAAAGATCTGTATTTAAGTTTTGTCGATCTGGAAAAGGCATATGACAAGGTGCCAAGAGAGAAGCTATTCAATACGCTGCAGTTATATGGTGTCAATGGTGCATTATATCAAGCAATACTTAGTCTTTATTTGAGTTGTACGTCAGCAGTTAGAATTGAAGGAAGTACAGGAAGATGGTTTAATGTTAAATCTGGTGTGAGACAAGGATGTACATTATCCCCTCTGTTATTCATTATCTATATGGATCACATTATGAAGGAAAGTGGTATTAAACATGATATCAAAATTGGAGATGTTAATGTCAGCTCTTTGCTTTATGCGGATGATGTTATACTTCTAAATAAATCCACTACAAGTCTGCAAGATTCTCTGACTAAATTGAATAGCTGTTGTAATAGATATGGTATGAAGGTCAGCAATAAAAAGACAAAGACAATGAAAATAGGCAGAATCATTGAAAATGTCAACCGTGTTGTGAATGGAGAACCTGTGGAACAAGTAAAACATTTCAGCTATTTAGGCACGATTTTTACTGAAGATGGTAAATTAAATATAGAAATAGACAACAGAATCAGCAAAGCTGGTATGGTGGGAAGTCAATTGAATAAATTCATATGGAATAAGAGAGAAATTAGTTGGATCACTAAATTAGCTGTATACAAGACAGTGTTCAAACCAGTTTTAACTTATGGATCTGAGAGCTGGGTCATAAGTAAAACACTTGATCAAAGACTAGAGACCACAGATATGAGCTTCCAGAGAAAGATTAGAGGCATGAACAGATGGCATCAATGGCAATATCATATTAAAAATGAGGATATTAGGAAAGAACTTGACATTGTCAGCATCCAGGAATGCATTAGCAGAGCTAATCTCAGGTGGTATGGTCACTTAAACCGAATCGGCGAGGAAAGATTAGCAAAACAAGTGCCAAGTTGTCAAGAAAACGACCCAGAGGAAGACCAAGATATAGGTGGATTGATACGGTACAAAGTGCTTTAGATGATAGAAATATAAGATCTGATAATGTTGGAGTGTTGACAAGTAACAGACTGATTTGGAGGAAAATTGTAAATTGGAAATTAATAATGATGTAATTTTTTCATGTAGTACTATCACATCCTGTACATCCCTTGAGGGTACATGGCAGGAATTTGATGATGATGATGATAAAAAAATTAATGGTGACTAAGGAGAATGAGACTTTCACATATTTTTGGTAAAGATATACAATCATTTCAATACAGAAGTAAGTCCACCAGACTGAAAGCAAAATGTCCAAAAAGGCAAGTTTATCCTTTATTTCAACTTCCATTATGAATTTTATGTGAGAATGTAGACCATTTATTGTTCTATTAACACAGCTAAAGTGTATCCTTGGGTTGAGGCCTGCTGGTGAATATATCTTCAATGTAATGCACCTGAAAGGATGGTTGTGGTTGTATTGAAGAGAATATGATATCCTCAAAATGTTCTAGTTAGAAATCAGCTAATGCAGAGAGAGTGGACTACTTATTGGAGTCCCTTTTATTTGGTGTAAGAATTTATTTTTGTAACTGAAATAGTTTCAGTGAATTACAAAGTCAAACAGTTTATCAGATAGAAAGACTTTTGATATCATTTGATGAGTAACATCCAGGGAAACATTGGTGAATAGTGACACAGAAAAAAGTCACTAGTCTGTTTTAGCGCTATTGCTGTTTAATCTCTATGTTAATGATATTGGGGGTTTGAATGAGTGTATTCAGTTATTTGCAAATGATGCAATGTTGGGAAAAACTATGGGAAATAGAGCAGATGTTGTAGCTTTACAAAAGGACTTGAATAGACTGAGTGAATGTGCACCACAGGAGTGGGATTCCCAGACATTGCAAAGTTAATGAAGGAGGTGGAGGAAATAAGAGATCTGGATTATGATAATTGATAGGGATCTAAAATGTAGAGGACACATTTCTAAAATTTTGAGGATAACACAATGAATTGTGGCAGTGATATGCAGAGGATGCTAACTTGTATAAGGTCTTGGTTAGGCTACATAGGGAGTACTGTGCACAAATTTGGTCACCTGGATTTCAAAAGGATGAAGAGGTATTGGAATGGGTCTAGAGGCAATTGACTAAGGTGCTTTCTGGTCTCTTGAATATTGAGTATGAAGAAAGATTGAAGATGCAGTTTTTACAGTCTGATAGACAGGAGGAGGGGTTGATATCATAGACATATAAGTTGTTAAGGAATTCTTATCATGTTAATGTTTAGTTGTTTTTCCCCCATAGAATGGTAGAAGATTTGGGGGGGGGGGAAGAACTAACAAGCAAGGTGTGAAAGCAGGTTTTTTCATGGAGAGTGGTGAATGCATTGCCTGAGAGTGTGTTATCTGTAGAGAATGTGAATGTGTTTAAGGCACAGTGTGATGAGCTATGTGTATGACAGGGAGACATTGCATGATGAGTCTTTGAATATATGGAGGTCTGGGAATAATAATAATACATCTAAACTGATCATAAGATAAGTAACTCGAAGAGAATAACTATCGACTTATTGATAAATGAACAAGAATTTTCAATATAGGGAGACTTAATAATCTAGTCAAAATATTTGAATATACAATGGGGGCAAAAACATGGCATCCTTATGGACCTTTGCAATCCATAAAAATATGCCATCCCTGCAAATAACTTTAATTTTTTGATTGTATCTATGTCTGGACTTGTGACTTTCTGTAGTAGAGTTCAGCTTGTTTATTTGGCTGTTTATAGGCTTATGAATAATTTCTTGATATGTAGATCTGTCTCTTAGAAGAAGTGTGATTTTTCTTTAACTAGAAGAAACCATGATTAAATCAGTCTTCTTTTGTCTGCCTTTGTGATTGGGAAGTGGTTGTTACGTTGTAAGGATTATAAAGCTTTAATTTTAGAGAAAGAAATGTAGGAGGGCAGAGGTTTTTTTGCTTTGAGTAGAGTAAATGCAACTTCTAGATGTAATTTGTTGTCATCATCACTTGAAAGATGAGAAGTTGCATTCTATATTGTGAAGGATATGTTTACAATCCATTTGTTATCAGGTGTCATCTGAGCTGGTTGTTGCTTGTGAATAGAGAGTTGAATTTTCTTTCTAAACATTGTTTATGTTTATAGAAGGAATGTCATTGAGAATGTTTAGATACATGTAAGACTATATTCAAGAAAAAAGGATCTAAAGAATTAATAGGTTTCAATCAGTACTTTGTATGTTTAGAGCAAGATCATTTTTCACTGCTGCAGCAGATTGCATGCTAAGGAAAAGATGGAATTATTAGATACAATAGATGTGAAGCGATCTAATTATTTCTTTTAATCTTGCAAAGTTTGGGATTGTTTTTGTCATAGCAATACTTCCAAAATGAAATTCTAGCTCACAACTTACCTTGTTTAACTGAAAGTTTGTCCAATTTGCCAGCCTCGTTGATCAATTCCTTCAGATACAAGATGAGTAAACACATCTTCAGAAACACTTGTGTCATAATAATGAACAACAATAATTATATTTTATTTAGAAATATTTTCTTGAAACTAACAAGCCAACATTAGTGTAGGAATGATTGAACAAGGTTGTATGCTAGCAATGGATTATTTCAAATAATATTATAATATTAGGGTTGTATGTGTATATATTGCTTCTAATGATATTAGTGCTGCATGTTTTGGTTACAAACCCAATAACTTCATCAAAGTCACTTTAATTACAAACGTTTATTTACAGATAGTGCTGAAGCCTTAGTAAGCCAAAGATATAGTGAGTGTACTGTCATCAATCTGTTGCTGGATGGAAGTACAGTGTGCATGCAAAAGATCAGAAGAAAGAGATGAAGGGAGAAATCAGGAGAGTGGTATTGAAGGGACAGAAGTGCTTGGCAGAGGACACAGTAGTAGTGTGAGATGAAGAGAGAATGGGAATGCAAGAGGAAGAGGGAAATGTGGGGGAGCTTGGGTGGAGAGGGAGACATGGCATAGGGAGAGTGGATGTTGAAAGTGACGGTGAATGTATATATGGAGTGTATTGGGATGTGGGTGGGGAAGTTGAGACTTAGCAGATATATGTGGTAAGTTGTAATAAAGGTGATTGGGCAGGTGTGGTGGGGAAATCACAACCAACACATGGCTTGGATGGGACTGGGTATAGATCTTAAAATGAACTGCTATGTTTGTTTACAAATGCTAGAAGTATCAAAAATAGGGGTGATGAAATTATTTCAGTGATTGAGTTTATTCGCCCCAAAATCGGAATAAGTGAAACATTGTTGAATAAAGATGATATCGTAACTATAATAGAAATGGAAGGATACAGTATTTTTCGCAAAGATAGAAAGGGCAGGAGGGAGGGGGTGCTGCTGATCTAACAGGGGAATTAAGTCTGCATAAGGTAGACATGAAAGGGGAAAATAGTGGCAGTGGTAATGAGGCAGTGTGCTGTAATGTGGAGGAAGACATATTTAGTTGGATATTGTTAGAGGCATGGAAATGTGGAGGGTGGTGATGAAAAAATGTATAAACAACTTGGATTAGTGAAAAAAGGATAACTATTATGGGCGATTTTAATTATGGCGATATAGATTGAAATGAAGAGATAGCATTTGGGAATAAAGAAAACGAATTTCTCGAATTCTTGAGAGATAACTATCTCAGGCAACATGTAAAAGAGGGCACATGAGGATTGAAAGTTCTAGATCTGAACATTTCATCAGAGTATGCAATTGTGAGAGGAGTTTCACCCTTTCCTCCAGTTGGTGAGTGTGATCATAAAGTGATCACTTGGTTTCTAGCTAGCCATATGCAGACTTTTGTGAGGCAAGGATATATGTGGAATTATAAGGCTGGTGATTATGACAAGCTACAAAATTCCCCCTCTACAGCTGCAATCACCTCTTGATTCAAAGAACAACATTGACCAGCGAGGAAGAGTTTTGGGAAGAGATAGAAGTCAGAGGGAGCCAAATCTGGGGAATGATGTTCTAACAATTCATAGTCCAGATCCCTTAATTTTCACACTCCCTAAACACCTTTGTGGGCAAGTGCATTGTCTTGATGAAAGATGATTTTTTCTTCTGCAAACGGGATCTTTTCTCACGAATTTTTTTTGTCTAGTCTGGTTAAAAGATCAGAATAATATTCCCCAGTTATTGTTTTACCTTTTTCAAGATAACTAATAAACAAAATGCCTTTAGCATCCCAAAACACCGATGCCATGACCTTTCCTGCTGATGGAACTGACTTTGTCTTCTTTTGCACTGAACGACAAGCTTCTGTCTACTGTTTTGACTGCTGTTTGGATTCTGGTGTGTAATGGTGAATCCAAGTCTCATCCATAGTAATAAATCTACACACTAAATCAGTTTTATTCTTGTTAAAATGCTCCAAGCACTGTCCAGAGATTTTCATGCAAGTGCATTTTTGATCTGCTGTGAGCAAGCACAGCACCCATCTTGTGCAAAGCTTTTTCATTTGCAATTCTTCATGCAAAATATATCCTACATGTTCTTTTGAAATGCCTATAGTTTCAGAAATTTCACGCACTTTGACTTGCCGGTCATCCAATACCATATCGTGTACTCGATCAATGATTTCTGATGTTGTTACACTTTTTGGATGTCCTTCACATGGATCATCTTCAAGGCTAGTATGGCCACGTTTAAAATCGGCAGTCCATTTCTTAATTGTTGAAAATGAAGGAGAAGAGTGCCCATAAACTTTTATGAACTTCAAATGAATTTCTTTTGGTGTTAAACCTTTATTTACAAAGAATTTTATAACCGCACGATACTCAGTTTTATCCATTTCAAAGAATATAGACAACACTTTTGTTTCAGACAGTTGTATAAAACAAACTACTTGATAGAATGACTTGCAATTTCACATGGATGCTTATGGCAGATGTACCAACTTAGAAAAAAAAATCTTGCCAATAGTGTTGCCATCTATGGTCGAGGCTGAGGACTTTTTAGCCCACCCTCGTATAAGCAGAGGAGTGAGGAGTAGGTTCTTTGCATGGAGAGTGGTTGGTGAGTAGAATGCATTGCCTGAGTGTATGTTGTGAATGCAGACACATTGAATCAGTTTAAAGCATGGTTGGATAAGCATTGTGTGAATATTGCATATCTCCCAAGATGAGTTTCTGACTCCATGGAGGTCAGGTGTGAATAATAATTATATACAATCAAAACAATTGTATCTTTTCCTTTAGTGTTACACAAGGATCAGTCTTCATTTCAGAAAAATTATGGAGACTACAACCATGTTAGTAATAATTACTTTAATTTCCTGATGTTTTGACATTCATATAAGATCATTATACAATTCACAATTGAGATTGAAAGTCAGAACACACTTCCTTTTCTAGATACACTTATCACACGTCTTTCTTCTGGCAGTCTCTCCTTCACTGTTTACTGGAAGCCTACACATACTGGCCAATATATGCACATAATTCTTACCACCACCACCCAACACAAAAACTAGGTGTCATTGACACGCCAAACAACGGGGCTTTAAAGATTTGCTCCAATGACAAGTACTTGTCATTGGCTCCAATGACAAGCCTTGAAGAAATCCCTGAAAGGATGAATTAAAAGTTATCAGCAATACCTTCCTGAAAAATGGCTATGACCAAAATACTATCAACAAAATTCTTCACAAGATCCTACTTAAAAACAAAAATAAACTACTTACTAAAATAATAATAATTTTTATTATTATTATGTGACACCTCCAGGGAGTCCAAAGACTCATCAAGGGAGAGTGTGCCAATAGCATCGAATGATTGTTCCCCTTCCAACTACCAACCGTGCTCAAGTTTGGGTGCGGTTAAAGAGCCAAAAGGCTTCACTTCGGCGTTGCAAAATTATATAAATTAAGTGGATATCAAATCCACCATTATTTCAAAGCCGAATACAGAAACTATAAAAGTTTTTTGCTGAATATAGTTAAAAACTATAAACATTTCAGCGAAGTTTGACCAGAGAGCTTACGCAAATACACTCGCTGGCATACTACGAGTTGCCCCATCCAAATGATAGGAAGCACGATCGCTAGTAAGCATCTGTATATTCCTCCTATTGTTTGTTTGATAAGGTTTCGAACTAATTGGTTTTCATCATTGGTATCCTTGAATCAAGGAAAAGAAGGAGTGGCCATAGTATTCAACACAAAATACGAGGCTAATCTTCTTGAATGGCAGGCAGTCTTAAGTAGAGTAATGTGGGCAAATATGAGAATGGGGAACTGGACAATGAGACTTATTTGTGCCTATGGTCCCACAGAAGGTTCTACTAAGGTAGAAGTGGAGGAATTTTTTGAGGCTTTAGAAAAAGCAACTGACACAATGAAAAAGGAAAAGCAGGTCCTTGTTGGGGATCTAAATAGCACAGCAGGAAATGATTGTCAGACATACAAAAATATTTTGGGAAAATTTGGAGAAAAGAGCAAAGCTAATAATAATGACAAATACCTGTTGGATTTCTGCTCAGGACATGGACTGGTTATTACTAACACCATGTTCCATCATAAAAATGTGCACGAATTCACATGGAGAGAAGAGGCAAGGAATAAGAAAAGTCTCATTGACTATGTTATAGTTGATAGCGATGTTTTCTCCCTGGTGCAGGACACCAGAGTGTACAGAGGATTTGAAATTGGAAGTGATCACTATTTAGTCTTGAGCAGGATAAAATTGAATTTCATATTGAAAAGAATAACATGTAAGAAAGTTTTAAAGCGAATAAAAGTTGAGCAGCTCTCAGATGTGAACTGTAGACTAAAATACACAAAGATTATTGAAAAAAAAAATGAAAGAGTTTGTGAACAGGAATCAAACCTTGGAGATTCAGTGGCAAGCCTTGAAGAAATCCCTGATTGATTCAGCTAGAGAGGCATGTGGTGAAGTTGTCTGCAAGGATAGAAAAATTAGAACTCCGTGGTGGACACAGGAAGTTAAAGAGGCAGTGAAGGAAAAGAAGAAAGCATACCAAAAGTTCCTGTCAAATAAGTCAGCTTGTGCTCTTAGAGAATATAGAGACAAATGCAAGAATGCTAAACACTGTGTAAAACTAGCTAAACAAAAGTCATGGGAGGACTTTGGCAAGAATATAGAAAATAAATATCAAGAAGGTGGCAAAATATTCTGGAGGTTGTTGAAGAAACTTAAGAATGGAGGAAAGAGTGCTATAAAAGGAGTTAGAGATGATAAAGTTGACATGAAACTGGGAGAAAAAGATATCCTCGGAGTATGGAGTAATTACTTCGAAAAATTGCTAAATGTAACAAGCAGTGATAGCACAGTGGTAAAAAATACTCAACAGGCATACAGTCAGGAATATATATCCATACTTGAAGTAGACAAAGCCATCAAAGGCTTAAAATGTGGAAAGACAGCAGGAGTAGATGATATTCGACCAGAAATGCTGAAGTATGGTGGTATAAAAGTCTCACAGTGGCTGCACTGCATAGTTCAGAAAGCCTGGACAGAGGGACGAATTCCCGATGATTGGAGTGGAGCTCTCATAGTACCCATATATAAAAAGGGAAATAAAACTGAATGTGAGAATTACAGAAGTATTTCCCTACAAAATGTTCCTGGCAAGATCTATGCAGGTATACTTGAGAAACGATTGAGAAGAATTGTGGAAGAAAAGCTGGGTGAAGAACAAGCTGGATTCAGGCCAAATAGAGGCTGTCAGGATCAAATCTTCACTTTACGACAAATAGTCGAGAAAGCATGGGAATATAACAAAGATCTGTATTTAAGTTTTGTCGATTTGGAAAAGGCATATGACATGGTGCCAAGAAAGAAGCTATTCAATACGCTGCAGTTATATGGTGTCAATGGGGCATTATATCAAGCAATACTTAGTCTTTATTTGAGTTGTAAGTCAGCAGTTAGAATTGAAGGGAGTACAGGAAGATGATTTAATGTAAAATCTGGTGTGAGACAAGGATGTACATTATCCCCTCTGTAATTCATTATCTGTATGGATCGCATTATGAAGGAAAGTGGTATTAAACATGATATCAAAATTGGAGATGTTAATGTCAGCTCTTTGCTTTATGCGGATGATGTTATACTTCTAAATAAATCCGCTACAAGTCTGCAAGATTCTCTGACTAAATTGAATAACTGTTGTAATAGATATGGTATGAAGGTCAGCAATAAAAAGACAAAGACAATGAAAATAGGCAGAATCATTGAAAATGTCAACTGTGTTGTGAATGGAGAACCTGTGGAACAAGTGAAACATTTCAGCTACTTAGGCAAAATTTTTACGGAAGATGTAAATTAAATATAGAAATAGGCAACAGAATCAGTGAAGCTGGTATGGTAGGAAGTCAATTGAATAAATTCATATGGAATAAGAGAGAAATTAGTTGGAACACTAAATTAGCTATATACAACACAGTGTTCAAACCAGTTTTAACTTATGGATCTGAGAGCTGGGTCAGAAGTAAAACACTTGACCAAAGACTAGAGACCACAGATACGAGAATCCTGAGAAAAATTATAGACGTGAACAGATGGCATCAATGGCAATATCATATTAAAAATGAGGATATTAGGAAAGAACTTGACATTGTCAGCATCCAGGAATGCGTTAGCAGAGCTAATCTCAGGTGGTATGGTCACTTAAACAGAATGGGCGAGGAAAGATTAGCAAAACAAGTGTTCTCTCTGCCAGGTTGGCAGCAAAACGACCCAGAGGAAGACCAAGATATAGGTGGATTGATATGGTGCAAAGTGCCTTATACGATAGAAATATAAGATCTAATAATGTTGGAATCTTGACAAGTAACAGACTGATTTGGAGAAAAATTGTAGATAGGAATTTAATAATGATGTAGATTTTTTCATGTAGTACTATCATATCCTGTACACCCCTTGAGGGTACATGGCAGGAATTTGATGATGATGGTTTTCGTCAGAGACACTATATAAGTAATGGTCTCTCTCTTTCTCTAAAAATTAAGTGATCCCCAACTCAAAACGAGTGACCAAAAGGTCTTTCAACTCACTGTTGGTTCCACTCAATGACAGGCTCACCCTATCATTGAGCAGAACTGCTCATATTACAGAGAAAAGCACCCAGCAACACGGCCCCACACAGACCACACCAGAGAGCACCCTCCCTGGGGACTCTAAATGCTCTCTCTCAAGCAAATCCGCTCCCCCCCCCCCCCCCCTCAGTGGGAGTAAAATTCTGGAAGAAACCTAAGATAACAAAAACTCTCACTGCTAAGGAATTCAAAGCATGGGAGAGATGTATTTTCCTTAAGCAAACTGTCAGTCGGTGAGTAACCTATTCACTAAAGAATTTACTGAAATAAAGAGCCAAACGGCTTCACTTCGGTGAGCATAATTATATAAATTAAGTGGATATTAAATCCAACATAATTTCATATCCAAATACAGAAACTATAAAAGTTTCGGCGAAGTTTGACCAGAGAGCTTACGGGAATACACTCACCACCATACTACGAGTTTCCCCAGCCAAATGATATGAAGCATAATCGCTAGTTAGTGTCTATATATCATTTGGCTGGGGTAATGAGTGTATTCCTGTATAGTTATTAACTATATTCGGCACGAAACCTTTATAGTTTCTGTATTTGGCTTTGAAATAATGTTGGATTAAATATCCACTTAATTTATATAATTTTACATCGCTGAAGTGAAGCCTTTTGGCTCTTTATTTCAGTGAATACTTTAGTGATTATTCAGCACCAACCGAGAGTTTGCTTACGGAAAATACATCTCTCCCACACTTCGAGTTCCTTAGTACAGAGTTTTTGCTCTCTTAGGTTTCTGCCTAGTCTGACGAAAACCAATGAGTTTGAAACAGCTGTCAGGCTAGTGAAACCTTATGAATCAAACAATAGGAGGCAAATATATAGATGTTTACTAGCGATCATGCTTCTCATCGTTTGGCTGGGGCAACTCGTAGTATGGTGGCAAGTGTATTCCCATAAGCTCTCTGGTCAAACTTCGCTGAAACTTTTATAGTTTCTGTATTCAGCTTTGAAATAATGTTGGATTTGATATCCACTTAATTTATAAAAATAAACTAGATTACAATAAAAACTGTAACCATTCTATACATTAAAGGGATATCAGATAAAATAAACAGGATACTGCAGAACTACAACCTTAATGCCTCCTTTAAATCTTCCGCAAAAATTAAAGAACTTATTCAACTCATCCAAGGATCCACTTTCTCCTCTGGCCCACCCTGGAGTATACTGTATTCAGTGTGCTTGTAATTTTACCCTATATATGTGAAACAGGAAATAGGATTCCTATCTGAAAAAAAGGAACATAAACGGTACATTAAATATGATAACTATGGTAAAGCTGGCATTTCGGATCATGCTCTTAAGCTCTACATAGAATTGACTGGAAGAGCACCTGTCATTTACATCACACCAAAACGTTTTATGAACGTAAATTTAAGGAGGCTTGTTAAATTTTTATCAACCACCCTAATCTTAATAGTAATGATGATCTAAAAATCCTAAGAATATGGATGGCACATATTCTACCCACATAACTTTTTAGTGTAAGAGTTAGTTACTTATAAATAGGACTGTAAGTAATCCAGGATCTTTAATCTAATATAACAACTCTCAGGTTAAATTAGGATGGCACTATTTCTGTAATAAAACTATATATGTGATTTTGTCTCTGATAATGTTATAAATAGAATAAAGCTTTGATGTCTTTTTTTTTTTTTTTCCACTATAGGTCAGGCCAGTAGAAAACAATTGTATGTCATTTGCCAAAAATATGGGAAAGTCTCATTCTCCTTAGTTGTCAGTAGTTTTTTTTTTTTCTTTTACAAGTATTATATTCATATCTTGATGTAATCACATCACATGTACATGCAATGCTAATATTGTTTGTAATAATTTACTGTTATCATTCTATCTTGTTCAGTTATTCCTGACTAATGATGATTTGCTAGTTTCGAAGCCAAAATATTTATAAATAAGATGCTATTATTATTTGTGTTTGTGTGTTAAAAATATATTCATTATTATGACAAAAGTGCTTCTGAAAATGCATTAACAAATATGTCAACAATCATTTAGTAATATACAAATAAACTATAAGATTGGTGTGCATTAATGTACTTTTGAGATTTAATTCCAGGTTTAACCCTTATTTGCATGTGACTATTACTGGTATCATAAAAAACATTGATTTACCTTTTCCATCCAGAAATAAAGAAAATTTATCAGAATTTCACTATTCTTTGTACCCAGTTTACCTGAGATAGTCTTTAGTTATCTTTGAGAATCTTTTGCACTTTCTTCCCCCCCATATCTACTTTAATTTCATCTCATCTCATTCGTTGTTGACATTTTTGTATTTCAATATTTTTGAAGATGAAATAGTGGGAAAGAGGGTATGATCTTATCTGAAAGTGTTCTTATTTAACAATAGCACAAATTAAAGAATATAGGATAGAGAAATATTTCTCTCTTATATCTATGTAAGGCATTGGTTTGACCACACATGGGCTATTGTGCTCGGGACTCTGAGGTGTTGCTTATGCAATGCAATTGAGGGAATGTGGATTACAGAGTTTGGTGGATAAGAGGAAATATCATAGAGACTTTCATGTTAGTTAAGGGAGTCTGCCAGAAGGAATTATAGAAAGAGTCAACATTAAGATGAGAGGCCATCCCTGGACGTTGTTTAAAAATGTGCTGAAGGGGGGGGGGGGATGAGGAGTAGATTTCTTATGTTGAGAATTGTTGGTAAGTGGAATGTATTGGCAGAGTGCATTGCACATGCAAGAAGTGTAAATAACTACGAAGTTCATTATGATAGACATATTGCTGGTTGAGTGGGCCTCCCACGCCAAGTATTGACTCTATGGAAGTCGCTGTACTATAGTTCGGCCACTGTTTGTAGGTCTCTGCTTTGTGTCTTTCCAAGAATAGTCGATTCATGCTGAAGGGGAGAAAGAAATGAAGGACGTCCGAATTGGTCGCCAAAACGCGAAATCACATGCTTTATAGGTAAAATTTTCCAACTGTTATACAAGCAACATAGTTAACTACAATAATCATAAAAGAGAAGTTAATTTTCCGACCGGTAATAATAAACAACTCGTCCCACAATATGGACTGATTACCCTATTATCGGAATGGATTCTCCTTTTTCTAAGATGCGCAGAAGTGTCGAAGGATCTCTAATCGGTGGGCGAACTATACTACTACTACTAATAATAATATTGGAAGTTTATTTTTTACTTGGTTAGACTATAATAAATTGAGTTTAATCCTTTATTCAAGTGTAAGCAAACAAAGTTTGCACCTGAAAACATCTTCAGGACTGAGATAAGGTGGTACATCCCTTGGCAACTCGTAGCAAAGGTGGACCAACCTTTCATCACTCCTTGTCTCAGTATCTCCCATAATGCAAAGCACATCTCCTTGTGGGCATGTATACTGCTATGCATTAAGGGAAGGGCCACTACCCAGACCAGTTTTGACCTCTTTATTGAGGTCAAAACCGGTCTGGGAGGCAGACCCCGAGTGGTGATACACAAGCTGAATCAATGGAGAGGTCATATTTACCTATCTGAGTTGCCAACCAGTGTACCACCTTATTATTAAATTACTCTGGATTTAGAGAAAGATGTTGGAAGTTTATTTTGCACTTGGTTAGACTATAATAAATTTAGTTTAATCCTTTATCCAAGTGTAAGCAAAAGTTTGCACCTGAAAATATCTTCAGGACTGACGTAAGGTGGTACATCCCTTGGCAACTCATAGCAAAGGTGGACCAAGCTCTCATTACTCCTTGTCTCAGTATCTTCCATAATGCAAAGCACATCTCCTTGTAGAGATGTATACTGCTATGCATTAAAGGAAGGGCGACTACCCAGACCGGTTTCAACCTTTATTGAGGTCTCGTCAGTGGGAGGCAAACCCAGAGTGGTAATATTAAAGCAGAATCAATGGAGAAGTCATATTTACCTATACGTGTTGCCAACCAGTGTACCACCTTATTATTAAATTACTCTGGATTTAGAGAAAGATATTGGAAGTTTATTTTGCACTTGGTTAGACTATAATAAATTTAGTTTAATCCGTTATCCAAGTGTAAGCAAACAAAGTTTGCACCTGAGGTAAGGTGGTACATCCCTTGGCAACTCGTAGCAAAGGTGGACCAAGCTCTCATCACTCCTTTTCTCAGTATTTCCCATAATGCAAAGCATATCTCCTTGCAGACATGTATACTGCTACTCAGTTCATAGTAGATCTGCCTCCCACCGACGATACTTCAACATAGCAGTATACATGTCCACAAGAAGATGTGCTTTGCATTATGGGAGATACTGAGAAAAGGAGTGATGAGAGCTTGGTCCACCTTTGCTACGAGTTGCCAAGGGATGTACCACCTTACCTCAGGTGCAAACTTTGTTTGCTTACACTTGGATCAAGGATTAAACTAAATTTATTATAGTCTAACCAAGTGCAAAATAAACTTCCAACATCTTTCTCTAAATCCAGAGTAATTTAATAATAAGGTGGCACATCGGTTGGCAACTCGTATAGGTAAATATGACTTCTCCATTGATTCTGCTTTAATATTACCACTCTGGGTTTGCCTCCCACTGACGAGACCTCAATAAAGGTTGAAACCGGTCTGGGTAGTCGCCCTTCCTTTAATGCATAGCAGTATACATCTCTACAAGGAGATGTGCTTTGCATTATGGAAGATACTGAGACAAGGAGTAATGAGAGCTTGGTCCACCTTTGCTATGAGTTGCCAAGGGATGTACCACCTTACGTCAGTCCTGAAGATATTTTCAGGTGCAAACTTTTGCTTACACTTGGATAAAGGATTAAACTAAATTTATTATAGTCTAACCAAGTGCAAAATAAACTTCCAACATCTTTCTCTAAATCCAGAGTAATTTAATAATAAGGTGGTACACTGGTTGGCAACTCGGATAGGTAAATATGACCTCTCCATTGATTCTGCTTGTGTATCACCACTGTGGGTCTGCCTCCCAGATCGGTTTCGACCTCAATAAAGAGGTCGAAACCGGTCTGGGTAGTGGCCCTTCCCTTAATGCAGTGGTCGCCAAAAGGGTCAATTCGGGCTCAGGGGTCAATTGGAGGTCGACAGATAAATATAAGACATCATTGTATGGGTAATATTTAATTCGGTTAACTTGGATTACCTCCATGACAAAAGACATGGAGGTAATGACAACGCAATTAAGAGTGAATCGTGGGATCAGTACCTCCATCTTACAGGTCCATGAATAGGACCTGTAAGATGGAGTAAGGTCATGAAAATAGTTACTGAGGCCAATCAAGTAGGCCAAAATGACATATTTACTAATAAATGGATGTCGGTGGTTCCTGCCGGCTGGTGCAGTGGGAGCGAGATTGCAACACGTGTGGTTCTTATTTACTGATACTTGCAAGTATTCGATCCCAGTCTCATTTTTGTGCATCGACATACAAGTGAGCGTTAATGTTCTAAAATTCATCAACATACATATTATAATTCAATCGTTATTCATTCACGAATTAAACTTCTCTATGTTGAAGAGTTGAGCAGCGCTAGTAGTGATATCAGTGATATTAATACCAGTAGTTTATTAATATCACTAGTAATACCAGTGATATTACTAGTGATAGTAGTAATAGTAATATAATAATATATACTATATTATACATACAATAAACACTGTAACTATAAAATAAACAATCTAAAAACTCACATAAGCATCTTTTTTTGCTTGTCCCATTATAATTACGTAATAGTAAAATATAGGTGGTCGATAAGAAGTCAAGAAATGCTTGAAGGGGTCTACAGCAAATAACTTTGGCGACCCCTGCCTTAATGCATAGCAGTA
The DNA here is from genome assembly GCF_054136105.1 of Typopeltis vanoorti. Lineage (NCBI taxonomy): Eukaryota > Metazoa > Arthropoda > Arachnida > Uropygi > Thelyphonidae > Typopeltis > Typopeltis vanoorti. The sequence continues at coordinate 108,660,628 of NC_143561.1, forward strand.
TACATGTCCACAAGGAGATGTGCTTTGCATTATGGGAGATGCTGAGACAAGGAGTGATGAGAGCTTGGTCCATCTTTGCTACAAGTTGCCAAGGGATGTACCACCTTACCTCAGTCTTGAAGATATTTTCAGGTGCAAACTTTGTTTGCTTACACTTGGATAAAGGATTAAACTAAATTTATTATGATAATAATAATAGATTTACATTTGATATCTTCACCTTATAGAAAATGTATAAATAATTTTATTTATGCAGCATCATTTTAGAACCATGACTCATATAGATGGAAATTATAATCGAGGACAGTTTGGATTATCTTTAACATCACTTGGAGATATCAATAGAGATGGATTTAAAGGCAAGTGAATAATAATGGTCATTATTTTTATTTATTATTATTTTTTTTAAACCAGAAAGGTTCAATTTTATTTGCATTTTTTGTATTATATTACATATAACACTAGAGGAATAATAATTATTCCTACTATGTATTTTGTGACTGTTTAAAAATTTGACATTTATATCATATATTTGCTTTGCTTAATTTATTTGTTTCAGAAGGGCCATCCTTTTATTCAATTTTAAAACTATAAAATTATCTTCTAGCAGGTAATCTATTAGACCAAAAGCAACCTATGCCTTCTCAGTAACCAAAACTCCTTGTGTATCAGTGATTTTGTGCAATCAATCAGTGCATTTTTCTTTTCAGTTATTTCATAAATTCATTCATTTTCTGATTCTTATTAAAATGTATTTTATTATAAAATAACTTTACAGCTTACACATGTAGCAAAAATTATCTAGAATTTTAATTAAAACCTCCTATATATTTGATCCAGCATTATTACATGGACTTCAGCAGGGTGACAGACCTTTACCTGCATTCAAAAGATAAATCACAATAATGAGTCATAAATCATGTGCATATTAACTCATGTCTCAGTTGAAGCTGAAGCATATGATATTACACTATTAGAGTCCAAAGGAACAATTGTAAAAGATTGCATAGATAAAAATTATTAAAAAATTATGAATAATTAATAGTGATCACTTCCCAAAACTTGGATATTTGTGTGCAGTTTGATCAGTTCATGTTCAGATGATTACATAGCATTTCACATGTTTCAAGGAATGGATGACTGAATTTGAACTTCCTGGAATGAAGAAGTGTACTCTGGTTTCAAAGAACTCTGTGCCTAGTGTCAATAACATGTGAAGCAAGGCCAGACTTGTTGGATTCCAAAAATCTAATATAGATTCAATGTTCTTCAGGTCTAATCAGTGCGCATAATTGTCTGTCCAAAATAGCAAAGATGACATGAGCAGGGTACTTCATAGATACCTGTTAAGGAAAGAGGTGATAATGTATCCTTTGTAGATGGTAGAAAGGAGGACACTTTCCAAGCTGGTTTGAAGGGAGTGTATAGACTGAATTTTTGAAAAATCCTTGCTATTGTTCTGAGGTTCCTTTCAGGTAGGGTATCGAAATTCTTTATTTATCAGATTATAGTCTGATTCTTCAGACTATAATCTGATATATAAAGACTTTATATATCAGTCTGTCCAAAATAGCAAAGATGACATGAGCAGAGTACTTCATAGATACCTGTTAAGAAAAGAGGTGGTAATGTATCCTTTGTAGATGGTAGGAAGGAGGACACTTTTCAAGCTGGTTTGAAGGAAGACTGAATTTTTGAAAAATCCTTGCAATTGTTCTGAGGTTCCTTTCAGGTAGAGTATCGAAATTCTTTATATATCAGATTATAGTCTGATTCTTCAGACTATAATCTGATATAAAAAGACTTTATAAATTAGAATATAGTCTGAAGTGGAAGGATGCTAATTATCAATTTTTTGAATGGTAGTTTGCTGTATCCATTACATATCAGATTGCTTTTAATTTTATTCAGTTCATCTAACAAAAGGGGATCAGAAGAGCAGATTGTATGAGCTCTATGTATTAGAGTTGATAATACTCTTGATAATATCCATTTTTGTGATGAATGATAATAGGAGGAAAATTGAATGCATCTGCCAGTAAAGGTTGGCTTACGATAAACTGAAAATTCAACATGACCTGTGAGATTATAAATTATTAAGGTATCCAAAAAAGGGTAGTTGGTTATTGGATTTACATTCAATAGTGAACTTCATATCTCTGGGAACTGAAGTAATTCTGAATCAGCGTGAGATCAGATTGCAAATAGATCATCAACAAAACATAACCATATGCGAGGCAGAGGGAATATGGTATCAAACAGTTCTTTTTCTAGGTGTTCCATAAAATCTGCTAAGGCTGGTGTAATGCATACAGTAAAACTACCATTCAAAAAATTATTGATAATTATCATCCTTCCACCAGACTGCAATCTGAATGTGAAAAAATTTAAATACCATACCTTAAAGGAACCTTGGAACAAATAGTAAGGATTCCAAGTCCTCCATCCTACCATCTACAAAGGATACATTACCACCTCTTTCCTTACCAGGTGTCTATTAAGTTCCCTGCTTATGTCATCTTTGCTCTTTTGGACAGACTGACCATTCTGTGTTGATTAGAAATGAAGAGAACATCAGAAGTATATTAGATTTTAGGAATCTGATAAGTCTGGCCTTGCTTTGCATACTATTGACACTAGACACAGAGTTCTTTGGAACCAGATTAAACTTCTTCATTCCAGCAAGTTCAAATTCAGTCGTAAATTCCCTGAAACATGTGAAATGCTATGAAATCATCTGAACCTGAAGTGATCAGACTGTATGCCAAATATCCAAGTTTTGGGAAGTGATCACTATTAATTATTCATAAGTTTTGAATAATTTTTTATCTACACAATCTTTTATAATTGTTCCACTGAACTCTAATACAATGGTACCTTGGTTTGCAAGCATAATTCGTTCCGGAAACATGCTTGTAATCCAAAGCACTCGTATATCAAAGCGAATTTCCCCATAAAAAATAGTGAAACTCAGATGATTCATTCCAAAACTCAAAAATAGTCATATAAAAGTGATTAATACAAAATACATATATCTTCGTATACCTTATATATGTATACCTTTTTATATTTTTATTATTTAAATGTAATATACATAAAGTAATTGAATTTATTAATTACATTACAGTTACATATTATAGTAATTGTATTGGGTAGGACGACTTCCATTGTCACTAACGGAATCACTGCTATCTGTCGACTCTTTTTCTTTTTGTGCGACTTTATCAAGAAACCTATCTAAAGACACTTGCTTTTGCCTCCTTTTGAGGATTTCACGGAAATATGACATTGTATTGTCGTTAAACAGATTCATCACTCGCACTGCCCCAGCCTTACTCGGGTGGTGCTTTTCTACAAAATTTTGCACTGTTTCCCACATTTTACACACCTCCTTAATCGCATTTGAAGAGAGAGATGTGCCTGTCTTTTTCTCCTCCTCCTCAGACGAGATCTCCCTCTTGCTGTTGCTCGCGATGCAGATCTATCAGTTTGTCAGTGGTAAACTCCTGGCCACGTTCCTCCACCAGCTCTTGAATGTCGTCCTCATTCACCTCCAGTCCCATGGTCTTCCCCAAGGACACAATTTCATTGACAACTGGTAGCTCCTGTTCATGAGCAAATCCCTCGACGCAATCAGACCACAGTTCTCTCCAAGCAGAATTAAGGGTTCTCTTGGTGACCCCATCCCAGGCTTTATCGATGATCTTGACGCAGTTTTCAATGTGGAAATGATTTTTCCAAAACTCTCGGAGGGTAAGGTTAGTGTAACCTCGAAGAATCACTGAAATAGTGCCTTGGTGTAAAGCTTTTTAAAGTTTTCGAAATGACCTGCTGATCCATGGGCTGGAGTAATGGAGTAGTGTTGGGAGGAAGGAACTTGACCTTAATGAACTCGAATTCTTCCAGTAAGTCATCCGCAAGGCCTGGAGGATGAGCAGGAGCATTATCCATAACCAGCAAGACTTTGAGTGGCAATTTTTTTTCTAAAAGGTATTTCTTCACTGCAGGACCGAAGACCTCGTTAATCCACTCAATGAACAAGATACGAGTGACCCAAGCCTTGCTGTTGGACCTCCATATAACGTTTAACTGGCTCTTCTGCACGTTGCATTTCTTGAAGGCTGGTGGATTCTCAGAATGATACATGAGCAGAGGCTTGACTTTGAAATCACCGCTTGCATTAGCACACAGCAAGAAGGTGAGACAGTCTTTCATGGGCTTGTGACCGAGCATTGCATTCTTTTCTACTGTAATATAGGTTCTCTTTGGCATCTTTTTCCAAAAAAGCCCTGTCTCATCGCAATTAAAAACTTGCTGTGGCAGGTAACACTTGGAAACCATGAGCTTCTGGAACTCGGTAACGAAACACCTCAGCTGCCTTTATGTCTGAACTCGCAGTCTCTCCGTGCCTCACATAGATGTTATCAAACCATCTCCTGCTCGCCTTGAAGCCTTCTTTGTTTTCTGTAGACGTACCTGGCAGTTAACTTACGAGGTCGGCGTACAAGGCCTTTGCCTTCTCACAGATCAAGTTCTTGGTCACAGTATTACCTGCTAGTTGCTTCTCGTTTATCCACACCAAAAGCAATACATCTTCCAGAATATGTGGCCGTTGCTTTGATACTCTCGTGACTCCTTTTGCTACATCTAGCCCTCTTAGTTCTTCTTTCTTCTTTAATACTGTGCAAATCATTGATGTAGACCTCTTATAAAATCTTGCAGTGGCGGCCACTTGCATACCTTGTTCATGCTTCCCGATGATTTCCTTCTTAACTTCCACCGTAATCATCTCCTGCTTCTTACCGCCTTCCTTTTCAACCCTTTTCTTCATTGGGGCCATTGTCGTAGTACAGTTAATAAAGAATAGTCACTACATATGGACACAAAATGCTTTACGCACACACACGTGGTCACAACGCTAGCACGAATGAGGTATGCCGACTGAGACCGAGCATGCAAGATGATTACCCACAATACTGAGCGGCTTGTGATCATGTGACGCTCGGCAGACAAAGCATATAGGTAATACTCATATTGCAAGACCTCGCTCGTTTATCAAGTTAAAATTTATTAAAATTTTTGCTCGTCTTGCAAAACACTCGCAGACCAAGTTACTCGCAATCCAAGGTACCACTGTATCATATTCTAAAGCTGTGGCTGAGACACAAGCTAATATACACATGAATTATGCCTCATTATTGTGATTCATCTTCTAAATGTAGTTAACGGTCTATCTCCCTGATGAAATCCACATAATGTTAATGAAATATATTGGAGTTCTTAAATATAAAATTCTATATAATTTTTATAGATACATGAGTAGTAAAGTTATTTTATAATGTCGAGTACATGTCTTATTAAAAGTATTAATATTTTATTATGTTCAGTTTTTTGCTGATAACGAAAAGCTTGGGAAAGTTATTGGAAATATAATAAAGTTCAAATTATATTTTGAATTGACTTTGAAAAATAGATTTTGAATCGACTGACATTGTGAGCCATGAATGGGAATATTAGTTGAGTGACCGATATTTCCATTTATGTAAATGTAGGGATTTTGTGTTTTCAAACTCAGAGATGAAAGACTAATGCCATATTGGAGGTTGTATTGAAAGAAATTTAAAAGATGTGGGGGTCTTGTAATGATGGTGGTTAGTGCATTGAACTTCAGAGGGTAATTTGCAAAGATGATGATCCCAGCTCATATCATGAGATTTTAGTTTGGTTGGTTAGAATTGTATTATTATTATTATTATTATTATTACAACACCTCCATGGAGTCCAAAGACTCATCAAGGGAGGGCACCTACTCTACAACTCTCCATCTCCACCAGCTGCAACTACCTTTATCATGTACACCAATGCCATCTACCATCAACCACCACCAATAATATTTTCACAGACAATCACAAACATTCATGCCCACAACAGGATTCGAACTCGCAGCCTTTTGGCTGGAGAGCAGATATGCTAACCACTTCGCTGACCAGGCCGGCATGTTCCAACTATCTCAACCAAATTCATTCCATTTGTTTGCTGGCCAGCATATTAGCCCCACTCTTGACAGATTGCAAAACTTATAAAACCTAACAAATATTATGTGCTAGAAATGTGAGCTTATTGAGAAAAGTTTATCAAATAGATATTAGAGAAATTTTTCAAAGGGTGAAAAGAATTTCATAAAGTGTGATTAGTAGGGGTATGATAATGGTTTTTTTTTTTCATAGTAGGAGGTTATTGGAATTCATTTCCAGAGAATGTTGATTGAGAGGGCAGTCAGTATTCTCTGAATGTTGATTGTCCTTTCATTCATGTCTACAAATAAATTTATGATGTAGCATAACACAGTCTGACTGCTCTCTTCTGTATTGTGTCAAGTATTTTTAGGGAGCTCTTAGGGACACCTCTGCAGATATGCGAAAAGTACTTCATGGATGGGTTGATTAGTGATTTCTACAGGGTTAATAGCCATTCAGGGATAAAGTAATGCATTGAACAAAAGAGAAATCATAATTTTTTGGATGCTGAGGAGGCAGTGGTCGTAATCTGTTTATGCTAAGAGAGTCTTGATATCAAGATGAAAGATCATCTCATCTTGCCTTGAGATGTGGATGTTGTCAAGGGTAAGTCTGGGAAAATGAGTTTTCTTTTTTGTAGGAAATACAGTAGAACTGTATTTTACAAATATTGAAATTTAAAAATTTATTTGAGCCCCATCGAAGAATGGTTTGGAAATCAGAATTTAGATTTGCAGAAGTTGTTGCTTTGTGAGTTGTGGTGGTTTGTCAAGTGAAAAGGAGGAATGTGTATTGTCATCGGCAAAACTGTGTATCGGATTGATGGTCAACTGGAGCAAGTCATTGATGTATAGAAGAAACAGGATAGGTGAGAAGACAAAACCTTGTGGGACCAGCATTAGTTGCATGATTAGAAGATAGGGGACCATCAATAATCATATGCACTGTGCATCCAATGAGAAAACTGGCGACCCAGTTGCAGAAATCATGGACAAACCGAATGGTGGAAGCTTATTTAATAAGCTCTTGTGCCAGATCCAGTTGTGAAAGCCTTGGAGAAATATTTAGTACAACCACTTTGGATTTGCCATACTTTTCCATGGTGCTTATCCAGATGTGTGTGACATAGGTATGCAGATCTCATTGAACGGCATTGGTGAAATCCATACTGGTGGTCATTTATTAGTTGAGTATTTTCAAGATAGGAGTTGGCTGTGGAAGAGTCTCTCTCCATTATTTTGGAGAGAACTGAGGTGCAAGAGATTGGGCAGTAGTGTGATGTTAAGGATCTGTTGGCTCTCTTGGGAATAGGTTGAACATTGGCTAATTTCCAGTGTGTGGGTTAGATGCCAGTAGAGTAAGAGAGCATAAAAAGGTGACATGGAATAGGAATCAGTTCTGAAGTGCAGATCTTCAGGACAATTGAAGGAATGCCATCAGGGCAAGGGGACTTCTTGGTATCGAATTTGGATAATGTTTTTCTGATCACTTCCTGGTGAAAAGTCAGAGGAGGCATTGAGTGTTGGGTTTTTGGAATGGTTGAGGGACATTTACCATAATCAGCTATTCAGATATTTGAGGAAAGGTATGATGTTAGGAGATTGGTTTACTCTGTGGGTGGTGTGACAGTAGACCCATCTGGGTGCAGTATTGGGCAAAAGTTGGGGCCATCTCAACTGCTTTGTCCAGAGACCAAAATGCACAGTTGCCATTTGGGCATGGTACAAGTTGCCTGCTTTTGGCTCTTTGGAAATTGGTTTTTAATGCATTGATGATTTTCTTGCAGCTGTTTCGGATTTTGGTGTAAGCAGTGAGAGAAGGTGGAGTTCTTGATAATAGCCAGTTGCAATATGTTTAACTCTTCATTTGTACAGCCTTAGCACATCTTCTGGAGAACCAAGGCTTACTTAGGGGATGAGAATTTTGCATGGAATGGAGATTATGTACTTCCATTGCAGAAAAGATTACTTCAGTGATGTGTTCAGTGCATAAGATTGGGTTGGAAGACCTAATGCAATAATCCAACCATGGGAACGAGGCATAGAAATCTCAAAGAACATACCAGTTGGCATCCCTTTAATGCCAGATGACTCTTGGTTGAGAATGGCTGTGTGGGTGTTGGTTTGTTGGGGAAAGATATAAACACAAGGTTGTGGTCTGAATTACCTAAGGGAGATACAATCTTCACAGTATGCTTGAAAGGATCACTAGTGAGGAAGAGATCCAGAGTGTATGGAGAGTGTTGAGATTTTCCAATACTCTGGTTGGGCATGTGAACAATTTGAATAAGGTCATTTGTGATGGCAGTTGTTTCAGCATCTGTACCTTCATTGTCTGTGCAGTTGGAGAAGGGAAGCCAGTTAGTATTGTGCACATTGAAATTGCCAAGGAAGATAACCTTACTGCTAGGAACATTGGATTTAAGAACTTCAGCTTTCAAAGAGAGGACATAAAAAAGTTCTGAGTGGTTGATGGCATTGGAAGAGTAATGTGGGCAGAAGTATGAATTTGACAGAATAGTTCCAAGAGATGTTAAAGATACCAAGCAATTTTATAAGCTAGGTTTTAATCCTTTTTCCTAAGTAAGCAGACAAGTAAGTCAAGTTTGCGCTTGAACATAGTTCAAGTCTGAGGCAACTCGTGGTAAAAGTGGAGTAAGCTCTGATCACTTTCCTTAGTATTTTCCCCTAATGCAAAGCACATCCCCTTATTAAGGGGATGTGCTTTGCATTAGGGGAAACATAGAGATCTTCTTCACAGATGAGAAGATTTTGCACATTATACATGTGGTTTGTATGTGCTGAATGTTGTAAATGATTTACTGATAGATTAAAGATTTATGCACTGTTCAACTGTTCCAGTCATAAGAGTATTAATGGATATTTGTGGAGAACAGACTTTAAGGTTGTTCACATCTGCCATTAGTTCTGATGCAATTGCCCATGTGTCACAGGTTGCTTTGACCATTCATGAGAAAGTCATCTCATCCGTATTTTAGTTCATAGGTCCCAAGTGGTGGCATCTGGTGATTTTGTTGTATTCAAAACTAGATTTTTCCATTAGCTTGGTGATGTTGTCCTTCAATTGTATCATTATTTTCGTTGCAGAAATGGAGGGTAATGGTGTTATATTTTTTTGCTTTCAGCCTCAGTCATGTCATGCACCATTGATGCATTTAGGTTATGGACCTGGGTGATATTTCATCTTAGTACTGATAATTGATCTGTTCTAGCTTTGCTGCAATTAATTTAATTTTGTGGCAGAAGGTTTTGTTGATAGTAGCAAGATGCTGCTCTAAGTTTTCAACATGTTATATATGTCCAAATGAAATTTCGTTTTCTGGTGTGTTTGAGATCAGAACATCAAAAAGGTGGTTTGCTTTTTTTGCCTTCAATTCTTTAATTTTAATGTGAGAATTCTTCAATGGAAGGAGTTAAGAAAATTTAGAATGTTATTTAAATATTGTTAGCATATCTGCTCTCCAGTCAAAGGCTGCAGGTTCGAATCCCGCCATAGGCATGGATGTTTGCGATTGTCTGTGAAAATACTAGTGGTGGTGGTGGTTGGCAATAGATGGCATTGGTGTAGATGGAGTTGGTGATGGAGACAGAGAGTTGTAGATCATGTGCCCTCCCTCAATGAGTCCATGGACTCCTTGGAGGTGTCATGTAATAATAATAATATGAAACATCATGTCTTCAAATAATAAAAATGTAAACGCATTTCCACCAAATTGGTGGGTTTTATTGGCCAAAGAAAGAAACTTTTTCTTAATTTTCTTCCTAAATAGATCTAGAAAAAAAGTCTTGTAAAGGCCATTTACTGACAACTTTTGTCCATTTAAAGAGAACAGGACTGACCATAGTGTTTGAAAAAGCTAAGAAGAGGTCTTCAATGAGGCTCAGTTCATCCTTTCAAGTCTGACATCTTTGTAAGTCTAGATAAGAGAGTGACTGTATCTAAAACTTTCAAGGATATTAGATGATGGAATGGAAATATTCAACACTTTCTGGGAAGAAAAGGGGCTGAGTTCTTGATTTTTTATTTTTTTATGTGTGTGGGGTTTCCCCCTGTTCCTCGACTGCCCCTTAAGACTGGTTGAGCCCTCCTAATGAGGGATTAAGTACTATATCCTATGACTGTAGCCTGCATGTTCACAGGGCCAGTTTGCCTGCTTGCAGGATGAAAAACCCCAGATAAACTAGGAGGGGGGGGAGAACCCTGCTTTTCACGCCCAAGACCGGCTAACTTGGCTATGGCTGAGAAAGATCCTTAAGCTCCTCATGTCGTCGACGGGAATCGAACCTAAGACACTCCTTCCCCAGGCATATGGTTGTGAAGCGTAAAGCCAGTTGGCTAACCGCATAGATTGAGTTCTTGATGTGGCTCTTCAGTAATCCCAAAATGTTTGGATAAGTACACGTAGCCAGCAAAGGTTGGTCGATTGGTTGAGTCTCCACTACTAATGGCTCATGTAAAAAGTTAAGCAAGTCTTGAGCAAAGTTAGTAGTGGGAAGGAAACCAATCGTTCAATGCTGTTGCCACTCTGCTGAGGACTGGCCATTCTTACAGGGTTAACTTCGGCCTGTAAACTGACGTATGTCAGACCTCTGTACCCTCAAGGGCACGTGGGGATATGACAAGTACATGTAGATGAGCTTAATATACAAGAATAAATGCAGTGAAGAAAGGAATAAGAGCTGTTATAGATTTTTCTCTCATAGAGCAATGCATGATTGAAATGGCTTGCTTTTGAAGGTGGTGAATGAATTCAAGAAAAGGTATGAGTGATATATGGCTTCCCTTGTCTAGTAATAACATGTTGGTTTACTCCACTGTATAACATAATTTAATCATCTTATCTTTTGTTCCTGTTAACTTTTATTTATTTATTTATTTTTTTATCTGTTATCATTAACATTTTTTTGTTTTTTAAATAGGTTTACTAGTTGCGATTTCTTTGTTATTATACTTCTGACTTTCCACATAGCTACTTTTCTAACTTGAATTCTGAATCATTTTCTTAGTCATAATCCATTATTTCTATCTGGATTTCCTGTTTGTGAAGGTTCAGGTTAAAAAGTTTTTATTCGATAAGATTCTGATGAAAAGTCCCCAACCCCGAAGACCAAGGGCTTTGTCTGGTGCATGCCTCTTGATGTAGGAAGTTGCACCAGTAGTTTTTGTTACTGCTGTTAACAGCTCTTGAGGCTATTGGTACACAAGTCTTCTAACCACATCAAGATAGAGATGCCATCACAGAGAAAGAATTCAATTTACTTGGCTATAATGGACTATTGGAAATAATATGTGAAAGAAGATAGGATATTTATTATTATTACCATATCCTTAGTGAGTCAAAGGACCTACTCTGAGAGATCATCACTTGTAGACGCATTGCTCATCAAACCTTTGTTTAAATTTGTTTACTGTTTCTGCATTCATCATATTCTCAAGCAGCACATTGATTAAGAGTATGCAGTACTCTCAGGCCAGTGGTGCACTCAGGATTTAATCTTGGAGGGGACCGAGCGCTCAGGATTTAACCTTTGGGTGGGGGAGAGTTGACGAGACGATTTGTGAATACACACTACGCATCGCATACGACCTATGACTGAGCATCTGCAGTGATCACTAATTCATAAGTAGAATAGAAATAGAAGACATGACACAACATAAATAAAAAAAATGAATTTTAATTAGGAAAAGATTTTGGGAAAATTTTCTAGTGTTTTTTCCTTTTCGTTGGGGGGTGCCCGGGCCCCTGCTCTGGGTTCGCCACTGTCTCAGGCAATGTATTTCACTCGCCAACCACTTTCCGACCATAAAACCTTCTTCTTCTCACTCTCTTGCTTGTCTCCTTCTTATAAAACTTTCAGGGATGGACTCTTGGTCTACCCTGTCTCCTTTCACTCTGAAAAATCTCTTTAATAATATGTTGCAATTCCCCATAACAATTTTTCTCCCATGATACATTTCAGAATCTCTTCATCTCCTTAAAAAAAATGCAGAAGAGCAAACTGCAAATGTAGTCGATATGCAGTCTGATTATGGCCTTGTACAGTGGACCCACCACCACCCTTTTTCTATATCACTGTTCTTCCTATCATCTAATCGTTGTTGTCCTCACATTTCTTCAGTGTGACCCTAAATTGTAGGTCTGCTGTCACTCTGTTAATTACTTCCTCCTCTTCCTTCAATACATCCTTATCAGTTATGAACATATGTGAGAACTGGTAGGCTACATTTTGTTGCCTGGTATAAAGCCATCCTGCTTACTGGAGGCTTGGGAAAATTATATATTGCCTTTAAATCAGCATTGTGAGATTATTTAATCTTAAGCCTCACCATGGTGCTAAATGTACTATAGATAACCAACCTTTTATTGGTTATCTTTGTTGATGGTGAAAAAAAAAAAAATGCTGTATATCTCCATTTAAACTTTAAATATAATTAATTTATAAGATAAATGGCAGTGAACCCTAGAACAGATGACCCTCTGTTGCACACAGTTTGCTGATACTTATCAAACTGTTATCCAGTGCATTAATATATTGTCGAACCCTCCCTTTTCTCTCAATTTAAATGCCAATTTGGCATGTGGCAGTCTTTCAGAAAATTTAAAAATTTAGATGTACTATTATACATGATTCCTCCATTCCTCCAATACGTCTTCCATTCCTGTTGTACTGTGTATGCACTCTAAATATAAATTAAAGATTCCAAGCAATTATATTCTTTGTTTAATCCTTTATCCAAGTGTAAGCAAACAAGTTTGTGCCTGAACTATTTTCAGGACTGGTACAACTCACATAAAGAAGCTAATGACTTCACATCACTATGCACTCTAAATATAAATTAAAGATTCCAAGCAATTATATTCTTTGTTTAATCCTTTATCCAAGTGTAAGCAAACAAGTTTGTGCCTGAACTATTTTCAGGACTGGGACAACTCGCATAAAGAAGCTAATGACTTCACATCACTTGCCCTAGTATCTCATAATGCATGGCACATCTCATTGCAGACATGTATAACGCTATGCATTATGGGAAGGGTCATTACCCAGACTGGTTTCGACCTTTATTGAGGTCTCATCAGTGGAAGCCAAATCCAGAGGTGATACTGAGGTTGAAGTAATGAAGAAGTCGTATTTTCATATATGAGTAGCCAAAGGGTGTCGCACCTTATTATTAAATTCTTACTAAATAGCTTAAGGAAATTACAACGTACAATAGAATATACATTAAAATAAATTTTAACAGACTTCCAATATTTCGGGAACTTCATGTTGCCATTATCACAGGAACCTAAATACAAGACACGTGCATGCAAGCCCAACACACAGTAAATGAGGAACGAAGCAGAAAGCTATTCTTTCTCCTAACAGCCCTGATGATGCTCCCTAGCAGGCAATGTCGTTATTCTTGGCCGATTGGGCTCAAGGTCTTCTGATGTAGGTTCCCCAAATTTGGGGCATTATCATGCAACCAAATCAGAAGACCTTCAGCCCAATTGGCCAAGAATACCAACATTGCCTGCTAGGGGGCACCATCAGGGCTTTTAGGAGAAAGAATAGCTTCCTGCTTCGTTCCTCATTTACTGTGTGTTGTGCTTGCATGCATGTGTCTTGTATTTAAGTTCCTGTGATAATGGCAACGTGACGTTGCCGAAATATTGGAAGTGTATTAAAATTTATTTTAATGTATATTCTATTGTACGTTGTAATTTCCTTAAGCTATTTAGTAAGAATGTATAACCAACATCTAAGTCTTTTCACGAGACTTATTAATAAAATACTCTGGATTACAGATAGTTATAAGTTTTTCCACTTGCTTATACTCCACCATCTATGGTACTGACCCGTGGTATTTTGGGGTTGTAAAACGTTTGATTTCTGGTTTATTTTAATCTAGGTTTAGGTAGAAAAAAGCCATTTTTGTTTGTAATTGAGGTTTTCCTCTTATAATTGTTTGTATTTGTTAGAGGACTTATGTATTACAACAAGGTGACAAATTCATAGGATATGAGATGCATTTACCATAGTATACTTGGATTTTTCAAGGGCCTTTGATAGACTGCCACCTGACAAGCTAGTAAATAAATTTAAACATATGGGATTAGATAACAGACTAGTGAGTTCGATAACTGATTGGCTATCAGCAGGTTGTGTGTAGAGGAGTGATATTGATATCCCAACTACAGGTCAGGCCAGTAGAATAGCAGTTTTGATCAAATCAAAACTGCTCTTTGACATACTGTTTGAAATGTAATATGATTATTATTATTACGAGAGACCTCCAGGGAGTCAGAGACTCATCGAGGGAGGCCACATACTACATAAACCAGCTATCATACTTATTCTTGAATTCATTCACACTGCTTGCACTCACAACATCCAGTGGCAATCCATTCCAATCACGCACCGCCCTCTGAGAGAAAAATCTAGCCCTTATACCTTTCTTGGCGGCCTTCATTCTCAGCTTCCAAGGATGTCCTTTCCCCACCCTCCATAAATTGAAAAATCCCATCAATTGAAATCCTATATGACCCTTTCAGCAGTTTGTAAGTCTCAATCATATCACCCCTCTTTCTCCTGTTTGCTAGTGTCCTCAGTCTACAAATTCTCAATCTGTCTTCATAATCAGTATTTCACAATCCTGATATCATTTTTAACACTCACCTTTGTACTCTTTCCAATATATCAGAATCACAACGGAATCTAGGAGATCAGACCTGTGCACAATAGTCCAAGTGAGGTCTTATCAAGGCCTTGTAAAGAGGCAAAATAACATCCTTATCTTTACATGTGAACGTTCATTTCAGCATTGCAATTATCTTTTGAGCTGTATTTGCAATCTTTGCCACATGGCCCCTAAACTTCAACTTGCTATCTATTAACACTCTAAGATCCCTAGCCTCATCAGTTTCTTCTAGCCTAATCCCACCAATATAATACGACATTGGATATCTAAAGTGAATGACTTTACATTTACTGACATTGAACTGACACCCATTTTCCCATGCCCACAATTCCAGCCTATTCAAATCATTCTGCAAAGACTGCATATCAGCAGCATTCATAATTACCCTCCCTATCTTTGCATCATCAGCAAATAACTGTATGTCGCTTGTCAAATCCTTTCCAATATCATTAATGTACAGATTGAAAACAGTGGACCAAGCACTGATCCTTGTGGTACACCACTTGTTACCTTAGACCTTGCAGACTCACATCCCCTGTATAGCACTTTTTGATATCTGTCAGTCAGCCATCCTCTTATCCATGCTAATATTGTATAACCCAAACCCATTTTCTCTTTTCTCCAATTTATACAGCAGTCTGTCATGTTGTATTCTGTCAAAAGCCTTAGCAAAATCCAAAAGTATAATGGTGTATCCATTCCCCTTGTCTAGTTCAATGGTAACATTGTTATAGAATGTGAGCAAGTTGCTAAAACATGACCTTCGCTTAGTAAACCCATGTTTGTTCATTGCAAAGTAGATATTCACTGTCAACCCATTTCTGAATGAGGGCCCTAACTAATTTTTCCAAAATCTTCAACACCACACCTGAGATATTAATTAGTCGATAGTTTGATACATCAGTCTTTGCACCATCCTTATGCAATGGAATTACCATACATTCCTTCCATTCCTGAGGAATCTTCTCTGTTCTGAGACTCATATTAAACATCCTGGTCAAAGGAATGATCAATTCAGCTGAACACTCCTTTAGCACATGTGCTGATATTCCATCATTCCCTATTGCTGAATTCTTATTCAGTTTGTGCAACAGCTCTAATACCTCGGCCTCACACACTTCCTTCACTAGATGAAGAAACTATCATTTCTTCAGTAAGTGAAGAGGTAACAGTGAGCTCAATGTTGCGTTCACCAGGTTGATAGCTTTTAACGAAATGGGCACTCATTAACTGAACAACCTCTTCTGCATCAGTAACCCTCATGCCATCCGGATTTAGAACAGTTATTCTTTTATATTCATTCTTTCTTTTACATGCAGCATATCGATAGAATACTTGTGGGTTGTCTTTAGCATGCAGAGCCAGTTTCTTTTCATAATCAGACTTTGCTTTCCGTACAACAGTTGTGACTATTCTAGCCTGCTGTTTATAACATTCATAACGGACGTCATCCTTATGCAAACGGTATTCCCTCCACATTGTCCTTTTCTTACGAATCTCTTGCTTAATAAGATGACACATCCATTTGACTCCTACTCTGTTTATTCTTCGAACTCTCGGGACACATTCTGATATCGCATTATTTAAATATTATTTAAATGCTTCCCATACACTGCGGATATCCTTTCCATCCAGTAGCCAATCCCATTCCACTGAACTCGGTATACTTCTCAGTTGGTCATAATTTCCTGCTTTGCATTTCAACATGTAACCTTTTCTGAATGGAACATTCATAAACTTAGTTACTTCCCAAGTCAGTACTGCATGATCACTATCACCAACTGGAGGCAAAATAGTTACATCTTTAACTGACATGCCCTCTGACACTATAATCAAATCTAACACTCTTTGACCTCGAGTCTTGAGGAAGTTGTCCCGCAACAGTGCAATAAATGCATTTTCATTCTTCTCATGAGATTCTACTACTGCCCAATCAATATTTGGATAATTAAAGTCTGCCAATATGATTACTCTTTTCCTACTCACCTTTTCTATTTGGTGATGCATTTCTTCATCATCAGCAACCGATCTACCAGGTCTGTAACAACACTATGTAATTTGTCTTGTTAGACTCCACTTCACACCAGATGGCTTCAAACTCACTGCCACATGAAATATTGTTAATAGTATTACTACAATTATAGGTCTCAACTCTAACTGGATTTAACTCATCCAATATCATTAGCAGCACGCCCCCTCTTCTTCTATCCACTCTATCCTTCCTAAAAATACTGTACCCATGACATTTGATACCAATTAATAGGTCTGATTCTGATAACCAGGTCTCACCAATTCCTACAATCTGAGGTCACAACATATTGACTAAGGCAACAAATTCTACCCCTTTGTTTCTGATACTCCTAGCATTTGTGTACAGACATAATAATCTACCTGCATGTTCTTTAGTATACTCTTGTTTGTAGTCTGCCTGACTCAATTGGACAACTTGCAGATCTCTATTCTTCTCTAATGCCTTACACATGTAGACATCTTTGCACACATATGATTGGTCCAAACCGGACGAACCCAAACCCGAAATCGTTCTCACCTTGTCAACATTCCCTTGACAAAGCCCATTGCCATTTTCTCTGTATATATATATATATAAAGCTTGTCTCTCTCTCTCTCTCTGTGTGTGTGTGTGTGTGTGTGTGTGTGTGTGTGTGTGTGTGTGTGTGTGTGTGTGTGTGTGTGCTCCAGATGATGACTGTGATGTGGAGGTCGAAG
This sequence comes from Typopeltis vanoorti, assembly GCF_054136105.1. Classification (NCBI taxonomy): domain Eukaryota; kingdom Metazoa; phylum Arthropoda; class Arachnida; order Uropygi; family Thelyphonidae; genus Typopeltis; species Typopeltis vanoorti. Next base: position 108,678,075 of record NC_143561.1, read on the forward strand.
CATCAGGAAATTAATTTATTACTAACACAGTTGTAGTCCATAATTTGTCTGAAAAGAATGCTGATCACCATGTTACACTAAAGGAAAGGAATGTCTAGAAGATTGTTCATAGTCTGGAGGGAGACAAGGAGAGTACAAGAGGTCATCTCTAGAAGTTTATAATGAAGGTATGAGCAGTGAAGAGAAGTAGGTTCTTTATTTGCACAGAGAGTGATCACTGTGGAATGCATTGTATGTGAGTGTAGTATGTGTGGAAACTGTGAATGGGTTTAAGGCACTGTTAAATAATCTTTTTGCTTGAGAGAATATGGACTTCCCTGGATGAGTCCTTTGACTTCATGGAGGTCAGATGTTATTAATAATAATAATAAATTCATCATTTCATGAAATTATATTTCTAAAGTGATATTCTTTTGTACATATGTAGACTTTGCAGTTGGTGTTCCTTATGGGGGAGAAACAAAAAGAGGAGCAGTTTTCATATTTCATGGAAATAAGAATGGTATTTTCAGGAAACCTTCTCAGGTAAGAAAGAAAAAATATATATTTTCAGTAATTAACTAATAGTATTTTCTTCACAAGTAATTATTTTAATGATATTGCTATAAATATATTTCTCAGACCTGTGTTGATAATTACCTGGTATCCTTTTAGGAAATTGTTATTATTGCATGGTAATCTCCACACAGTTTGAAAAAACAATGAGGCCAGACTATCCAAACCTTTCCTTGAATCCATTCACACATTCTTTCTTTGTTCTTGTGTAATAACTTTTTTTAGGGCAGCAATTTCTTTCTATGTATATTGCTTTTTTGGTGATTTAGATTTGGTCAGGTTGCCTGCTATATCTTAGCAGACATTAATGACCACTGTAGGAGAAATTTTCATCATAATTTCTAGTTTAGGTAATTATTATTATTATTAACATTTTACCTCCATGGAGTCAGAAACTCATCGTTGGAAGTTCACCTTATTCAATGTGTCTACATTCACAACACACTCAGTTAATGCATTCCACTCACCAACCATTTTCCATGCAAAGAACCTACTCCTCACTCCACTACTCACACCCTCTTTATACAGTTTCCAGTGATGGCCTTTTGTTTCCCCCCCCTCTCATTCTATAAAAAATCTCTTCCATGTCAACCTGATAACAATTCCTGACTACTTTATTTGTCTCAATCATATTCCCTCCCCCTTTCTTCCTATTCACGAAGCTTTGCAATTTACATTCTCTCAGTCTGTCCTCATACTCTACATTCCAAAGATCACTGACAACCTTTGTTATCTCTGGACCCTTTCCAATATATCCTCATCACCATGAAAACCTGGCAACCAGTTCTGTGCATAATAATCCATATGAGGCCTGATCAAGGCCTCATATGGATTATTGCTCTCCCCAATTTTGCATCATCCAATCAGTTGCATATCACTAGTTAAACCCATTGCAATATCATTAATATACAAATTGAACAACAATGGTCCCAAAAGTAATCCCCTGCGGTATACCATAATGGCCTTCCTCTTATGGGATACCGCACCCCCATATACAGCTTTCTGATGTCTATCCAACAGCCAGTCTGTTATCCACTCCCATCTGATTCAATTTATTTAGGAACCATATCATGTAGCAGTATATCAAAAGCCTTTGCAAAATCTAAATCATCTCCCCTGTCCAAGGTATTTGTCACCTTGTTATAGTACATAAGTAAATAAGTGAAACATGATCTCCCCTTAACAAACCCAGCTGGTAACCACAGAGAATACTGCTGTTATCAACCCATTTCTGTATCCTACCTCTCACCAATCTCTTCAGTATCTTTACCACAATTCCAGATATACAGATGCAGACCAGCATATGATTTCATTATCACCACCTTTATGCAGTGGAACAATTTTACCCTCCTTCCACTCCCCTGGAACCTGTGCTGTTGCAAGACTTTATTAAACAGGCATGCCAATGCTGCTGCCAATTCCCTGGAACATTCCCTTAAGATGTATAGTGATGTCATCAAATCCTATCACCTTATTGACATCAAGTTTATTTATTTCCTAAAATACCTCTTGCTTACTCACAATTAAGCCATGCTCTTCTGTATTTAAGTTTCTCATGATTACACCCTGATCAGGTGTAATCATGAGAAATTGATCACTGAATACCTTGACAATGTCTTCTGCAGCAGTTGCCATTCTACCATTTTCATCCATTAACATCATCTTACAATGATCATTCTTTCTTCTACTTGCCAGATACCTAAAAAAAAACTTCTAGGGATTTCTTTGCTTGATTTGCTAATTTCTGCTCATACTGCAGTTCCATTTTCCTTACTAACTAGTCACTCTCCTAGGTTGTTCTTTATATTCTTTGTTAAACTGATTATTATCATTATTCACCTTGTACTGCCACTAAAGTACCATCTTCTTCTTCTTCTTCCAGATTTCATGCTTAATCTCCACATTCATCCATTTTACACCTACTTTATTCAGCATTTTGGCCTTTGGAATACAATCACACATTGATGCTATTATGTATTTCTTTATCAGTTCTCAAACAGCATTTATTTCCTTACGGCTCAACTGCTCATTCCACGTTATAGCTCCAGGCTGTCTCCTGAGCTTGTCATAATCACCAGCCTTATAATTCCACATATATCCTTTCCTCAAAAAAGTCTGCATATGGCTAGCCAGAACCCAAGTGATCACTTTATGATCACTCTCATTAACTAGAGGAAAGAGTGAAACTCCTCAAGCTGTCTCCTAAGCTTGTCATAATCACCAACCGAATAATTTCCCTTCGGCATAATAATGAAGGTATTATCATGACCAAGAGTGCCTATGACACTAAATTTAGAACCATGCAATTTCACCGAAGTTTTGGTGGAAGCATAGAATGTTATTGAAGATTTTTTGGAAATGCCTGCTTTTTACTTTTCTAAATCTTTTTTTTCCCCAGAGATGTGATATAGAGCACACCACAGTTCAGGATTTAAAATATTTATTAGTTCTTCTTGTAGATAGGTGAATCATCATCATCATAAAATTCCTGACATGTACCCTCAAGGGGTGTACAGGATATGATAGTACTACATGAAAAATTTACATCATTACTAACTTTCTATCTACAATTTTTCTCCAAATCAGTCTGTTACTTGTCAAGACTAGTTGTCCAACATTATCAGATCTATTTCTATCGTCTAAGGCACTTTGTACCATATCAATCCACCTATATCTTGGTCTTCCTCTGGGTCGTTTTCTTGACAACCTGGCACTTGTTTTGCTAATCTTTCCTCGCCGATTCGGTTTAAGTGACCATACCACCTGAGATTAGCTCTGCTAATGCATTCCTGGATGCTGACAATGTCAAGTTCTTTCCTAATATCCTCATTTTTAATATGATATTGCCATTGATGCCATCTGTTCATGCCTCTAATCTTTCTCTGGACGCTCATATCTGTGGTCTCTAGTCTTTGATCAAGTGTTTTACTTATGACCCAGCTCTCAGATCCATAAGTTAAAACTGGTTTGAACACTGTCTTGTATACAGCTAATTTAGTGATCCAACTAATTTCTCTCTTATTCCATATGAATTTATTCAATTGACTTCCCACCATACCAGCTTTGCTGATTCTGTTGTCTATTTCTATATTTAATTTACCATCTTCAGTAAAAATCATGCCTAAGTAGTGGAAATGTTTTACTTGTTCCACAGGTTCCACTTGTTCCACTCCATTCACAATACAGTTGATATTTTCAATAATTCTGCCTATTTTCATTGTCTTTGTCTTTTTATTGCTGACCTTCATAACATATCTATTACAACAGTTATTTAATTTAGTCAGGGAATCTTGCAAACTTGTAGTGGATTTATTTAGAGGTATAACATCGTCCGCATAAAGCAAAGAGCTGACATTAACATCTCCAATTCTGATATCATGTTTAATACCACTTTCCTTCATAATTGATCCATATTAATGAATAACAGAGGGGATAATGTACATCCTTGTCTCACACCAGATTTAACATTAAACCATCTTCCTGTACTTCTTTCAATTCTAACTGCTGATTTACAACTCAAATAAAGACTAAGTATTGCTTGATATAATTCCCCACTGACACCATATAACTATAGCTTCTCTCTTGGACTTGTCATATGCCTTTTCCAGATTCATTGTGTCGTAAAGTGAAGATCTGATCCTGACAGCCTCTATTTGACCTGAATCCGGCTTGTTCTTCACCAAGCTTTTCTTCCACAATTCTTCTCAACTGTATCTCAAGTATACTTGCATAAATCTTTCCAGGAACACTCAGTATGGAAATACCTCTGTAATTCTCACATTCAGTTTTATTTTCCCTTTTTATATATGGGTACTATGAGAGCTCTACTCCAATCATCGAGAATTTGCCCCTCTGTTCAGGCCTTTTGAACTATGCAGTGCAGCCACTGTAAGAATTTTATATCACCATACTTCAGCATTTCTGGTCGAATATCATCTACTACTGCTGCCTTTCCACATTTCAAGCCTTTGATGGCTTTTTCTACTTCAAGTATGGATATGTATTCCTGAATGTGTGCCTGTTGAGTGTTTTTTTATCACTGTGTCTCACTGCTTGTTTCATTTAGCAATTTTTCGAAGTAATTACTCCATACTTCAAGGTTATCTTTTTCTCCCGTTTTCATGTCACCTTTATCATCTCTAACTCCTTTTACAGCACTCTTTCCTCCATTCATAAGCTTCCTCAACAACCTCCAGAATATTTTGCTGCCACCTTGATATTTATTTTCTATGTTTTTGCCAAAGTCCTCCCATGACTTTTGTTTAGTTAGTTTTACAGTGTTTTGCTTTCTTATATTTGTCTCTGTATTCTCTAAGAGCAAGAGCTGACTTATTTGCCAGGAACTTTTGATATGCTTTCTTCTTTTCCTTTACTGCCTCTTTAACTTCTTGTGTCCAACATGCAGTTCTGATTTTTCTCTCCTTCCAGAAAACCTTACCACATGCCTCTCTGGCTGAATCAGTCAGGGTTTTCTTCAAGGCTTGCCACTGAATCTCCAAAGTTTGGTTGCTGTTCTCAAACTCTTTCATTTTTTCTTAAATAATCTTTGTGTATTTTAGACTACAGTTCACATCTGAGAGCTGCTCAACTTTTATTCGTGTTAAAACTTTCTTACATGTTATTCTTTTCAGTGTGAAATTCGATTTTATCCTGCTCAAGGCTAAATAGTGATCACTTTCAATTTCAAATCCTCTGTACACTCTGGTGTCCTGCACCAGAGAGAAAACATTACTATCAACAATAACATAGTCAATGAGACTTTTCTTATTCCTTGCCTCTTCTCTCCATGTGAATTTGTGCACATTTTTATGTTGGAACATTGTGTTAGTAGTAACCAGTCCATGTCTTGAGCAGAAATCCAATAGGTATTTGTCATTATTATTAGCTTTGCTCTTTTATCCAAATTTTCCCAAAATATTTTTGTATGTCTGACAATCATTTCCTACTCTGCTATTTAGATCTCCAACAAGGACCAACTTTTCCCTTTACATTGTGTCAGTTGCTTTTTCTAAAGCATCAAAAAATTCCTCCATTTCTACCTTAGTAGAACCTTCTCTGGGACTATAGGCACAAATAAGTCTCATTGTCCAATTCCCCATTTTGATATTTGTCCACATCACCCTTCTTGAGACTGCCTGCCATTCAAGAAGATTAGCCTCGTATTTTGTGTTGAATACAATGGCTTCTCCTTCTTTTTCTTGATTGTCATTTCCTGAATATAACGTTTTCTATTTATTGCTCAGAAAGATCTCAATGGGTTTTTTTTTTTTTTTGTTGTTGTTTCAGTCACCCCTATTATGTCGATCTGGTACTTATCTATTTCTTCAGCTAGCTCCATTTCTTTGCCATTTAGGCTTCTTATGTTGATAGTACCGATCTTCAACTCTGTTGAGTTGGGGTGTGCGTACAGATTTGTTACCATTGCTGACTTTTCGCTGTTCACCCTGGTTCCCTCGAAAACAACGGGGGGCCTTGTTTAACCATGCGACACCCCAGCCGGCATGAAATTTTGTCATGTTGTACCATTATTTTCTATATTGGTTTAAGCAATAAGAATACAATTTGGTCGGCTAAATCCCAAATTTCCAGCCCATCCTCGTTTGTTCAGTATCCAGGTAGATACCCAATAGGGTGCACCACGAGAAGGTGGGAATTGGACATTAGGTCAGAAGCCCTGGTAAGTTCTTCGTATTCCTTTAAAGGCTATGTGGAGGTCTCCTCTCAGTTATACAGCTTTGACCCAATTTGGTAACCTCTATGTAGAATGCTAACATTTGCTTGCTTAAGAACACTGAACTTGGATGTCAGTAAACACAGTGTGCTTTGGCTGAATGGAACTTTTCATTGACTTTTAGAAAAGTAGGAATGCCGTTAGTATCCCGGCATAATTTTAGAAAGGACTGATGATGGTTAGTTTTGATATCGCATTCTTATAGACACTCTTGATTTCATAAGGACAAATTTTCAATGTGATATTTTTGAGTTATTCAAATTTACTATGCATGTGGGTTTCTTGACTTGTAAAAAGAAAACAAGATAGAAACAAAAAAGATACAAATTAATTGTACTGCAATGGTTTTGCTCCTCCCATTGGCCAGTTTTTACATGAGCATTTTGAGAACAAGACATGGCTGCTTTCAAACCTTTAATGTTGTTGCACTATGTAGATATTGTTCATTTTTGAAATTATGGATTCTACATCCATGTTAAAATAACCCTTTTTATTATCCTGACGTTTTGATCTTCATATCAAGATCATCATCTGGAGCATGCACAAATATACAAGACAAGCTGTGTTACATTACAAACCATAAGCTAGAGAAACAATGAATTGATTACGTTATTCTATTGGCATGACCTCTAGTGAAAAAAAAAAAATTGCATCAAGCTAAATTTAATTTATGATTACATAAATAAACATTCTTTCTTACAGATAGTTTTCCTTCCAGTAACAGCTATGTCCTATTTTTTATTACAATTGTTATTTTTGATTTAAAAATAAATAAATAAAATAAAGTAATAAAATTAAATTAAATTTAAAAAAATATAATATTATTATTTATAAATTACAACAAGAATAAATATTCTTTCTTACAGATTTTTTCCTTAACATTGATGTCCTATTTTTTTAGTATTACAATTGTTATTTTTGATTTAGGATCCTGGAATTTCTACAGTCCTGTTTATAGTTGTTCTTAGAGAGGAAGGATTCATGGGACGAATATATGCCTTCCATATGTATGGGATTTTTAGACCATTGTTATTGTTCAGATTGGGGTGGTTTATAATGATCTCACAGGCTTCCTTAAATTTGTGTTCATGCCATGTTTTGGTGTGATGTAGACAACTAGTGCTTTTCCAGTCAATTCTATGTAAGATGTTCAGGGCATGATCAGAAAGGCCAGCTTCACCATAATTATTATATTTGATGTGTCATTTATGTTCTTTTTGATTGAAACAGGATGCACATTTCTGATGGGAAATGTGCGTCCTGTTTCTCCTCTGCATGGTATGTTGCATGTGCAATAAATACGGTATATTCCAGAGTGGGCCAGCGGAGGGAGTGGGTCTTTGGATGAGTTGAGTAACCTTTTTAATATTGCAGGAGGTTTAAAGGTGGCTTTGAGATTGTATTTTTGTAGTACTCTGTTTATTTTGTCTGATGTCCCTTTAATGTAGGAAATGGTTATAGTTTTATTGTAGTCTGATTTGTCTTTGTTTTTTATTGGGGTCTTGTATAGAATTCTGTTAATAGTGTTTTGGCTGTACCCATTTTTTTGGAAAGTATTGCTGATCACTTTAAATTCGTCTTTCAGTGCCTGTTCACTGGAGCAGATCTTCAGAGCCCTGTGTTTTAGTGTGTTGATGACACCTAGTTTTTGTGTTGGATGGTGGTAGGAGTTTGTGTGTATATATTGGCCAGTATGTGTCGGTTTCCGGTAAACAGTGAAGGAAAGATTGCCCGAAGGAAGACGTGTGACAAGTGAATCCAGAAACAGCAATGTGTTATGTTTTTCAATCTCAATTGTGAACTGTATACATTTGTGTTGCTTATTTAGGTGGCTAAGGAATGTGTCTAGTGTCTGGCGGCCATGAGACCAGATCACGAAAACATCATCAATGTATCTAAGTCAGACTATGGGTTTTAAAGGGGAGGAACCTAAAGCAAATTGTTCAAAATATCCCATATAAAAGTTAGCAATGGGGGGGGGGGAATAATGGCAAGCCCATGGCTATGCCTTCTTTTTGTAGGTAGAAAGTGGTTTGCCATACGAAATAACTGGAATGATATCGCTGTCCCTACACCATATGATAATTCATGGAGTTTCGCCCCACAAGCGATGCAATCAATATGGTAAGCTGAAGATTCAGGTTTCTAATTTGATCAGTCGACTGTCTTTTTTAAAATGGTGTAGGGACAGCCAGGCTCACCATTATCTCCCCCCCCCCCCCCCCCCCCCCCCCGTTGCCAAGTTTTATATGGAACATTTTGAACAACTTGCTTTAGGTTCCTCCCCTTTAAAACCCAAAGTCTGGCTTAGATACGTTGATGATGTTTTCGCGATCTGGTCTCATGGCCTCCAGACACTAGACACATTCCTTTGCCACCTAAACATGCAACACAAACATATACAGTTCACAATTGAGATTGAAAAACATAACACACTGATGTTTCTAGACTCACTTGTCACGTCTTCCTTCGGGCAATCTTTCCTTCACTGTTTACGGAAACCGACACATACTGGCCAATATATACATATAAACTCCTACCACCACCCAACACAGAAACTAGGTGTCATCACCACTCTAAAAAACAGGGCTCTGAAGATCTGCTCCAGTGAACAGGCACTGAAAGGCGAATTTAAAGTGATTAGCAATACTTTCCAAAAAAAATGGGGGTACAGCCAAAACACTATTACCAAAATTCTTTACAAGACCTCAATAAAAAACAAAGACAAATCAGACTACAATAAAACTATAACCATTTCCTACATTAAAGGGACATCAGACAAAATAAACAGAGTACTACAAAAATACAACCTCAAAGCCACCTTTAAACCTCCTGCAATATTAAAAAGCTTACTCAACTCATCCAAAGACCCATTCCCTCCGCTGGCCCACTCTGGAATATACCATATTTATTGCACCTGCAACATACCATGCATAGGAGAAACAGGACGCACATTTCCTTTCAGACAAAAAGAACATAAACGACACATCAAATATAATAATTATGGTGAAGCTGGCCTTTCTGATCATGCCCTGAATGAACACCTTACATAGAATTGACTGGAAAAAGCACTAGTTGTCTACATCACACCAAAACATGGTATGAACATAAATTTAAGGAAGCCTGTGAGATCATTATCAACTACCCCAATCAACTACATTATCAACGTCCCACAAATCCTTCCTCTCTAAGAACAACTATAAACAGGACTGTAGAAAATCCAGGATCCTAAATCAAAAATAATAATTGTAATACTAAAAAAATAGGACATCAATGTTAAGGAAAAAATCTAAGAAAGAATATTTATTCTTGTTGTAATTTATAAATAATATATTTTTTTTTTAAATCAAAAATAACAATTGTAAAATTAAAAAATAGGATATCACTGTTACTGGAAGGAAACTATCTGTAAGAAAGAATGTTTATTCATGTAATCATAAATTAAACCTAGCTTGATGTAATTTTTTTTTCCACTAGAGGTCATGCCAGTAGAATAACATGTGATCAATTCATTGTTTCTCTAGCTTATGGTTTGTAATGTAACGCAGCTTGTCTTGTATATTTGTGTATGCTCCAGATGATGATCTTGATATGAAGATTGAAACATCAGGATAATAAAAAGAATTATTTTAACATGGTTGTAGAATCCATAATTTCAAAAATGAATGCTGATCAATGTGTAACACTAAAAGAAAGGATATAGATATTGTATTTGCCATTTGGCCCTTGGAAAGACACTTTGGATTCCTTTGTGACTCACCAACCAGCATCCTAAAATATACTTCATGTTAGAAAAAGAATCACATAACTCTCCCCCCCCCCCTTTTTTTTTTGACATGCTAGTCACTTGTTTTCAATTGGCTCACTATCTTTTTCTATTTACAGAAAGCCAACACATGCTGTAAGCTACCTACATAACCAGTCACATTATTATCTAGTACAACAGTATGGAATTATCAAAATGCTAAGTCATAGACCCAGGGTTATTTGTTCTAGTGATGCAGCCACAGAACTTGACTATCTTTGGAACACTTTTTTTTGCCAATGGCTAACAGTACTTTGAAACTATACTTCAAATAGTAACCCTGATCCATTCACTTAAGGAAAAACTACGTCCTCTGTAACAACCTGGGGCATATGAAGTGCTCTGTGATTGTAACATGGCCTTCTATAGACAGGAAAGAAGATTTATTAAATCTCTCTTGGATAATACAAGAAATATGTTCGTTACCATCATTATAGCAAGTCAGGAAAGGCAGACTATGGTTTGGACACCCCTTCACACAAGACTGGATGAAAGAAAGCCAGTGTGCTATTATAGATGTTACAAACCATGGAGACTATTTTTAGAGTTGACATTGACTATGAAGCACTCTCCTAACCTCAAGAAGTATATCTGCATTAATCTGCCAAAAATTTGGAGACAGTAATCTTAAGATTGACTAAACAAATGTAAAAACATCTATACAACGTCAGAAGGTACCAAATTACTACTTCAGGTCTTTTGTTTTTATTACAATTTTAATTGCTTAATTTACTTATTGTCATGTTTGTACTGTAACTAGTAATTCTTCTCTGAAGATGCTTGTTTGAAAGTCATTTACTTAATATCTTTATATGATTTATTGTTTTGTGTGTTGTAATGTGGTGAAAAAGAAATTAATAATTTTCAACATCTAAGCTTGATTAGAAAACTTATTTAAATCATTCTGTAGGCCCTTTATATTTGCCTTGATTAACTATTATGCTGTCCGATTTTGCATCATTAGTAAATAACTCATGATGTCCCTTCAGATTGTTTCCTCTATCATTAATATACAAATTACATACATAGCCCTGCAGTATACCATTGAGTCACCTGCTTTTTCCTGGAGTTTGCTCATCTATATACTAGGAATCTGTCCATCATCCCCTCCCCCTCTTATCCACATCATTGGCTTCATACCAAATCTGCACATGCTTCAATTTGTGTAACAGATTCCAGGGCCTTGCCAGTAGTGTATGGCACCTGTGTGCAAAACTTTAGTGCGCCCCTATACCCAGTAGCACACCAGTAGTGTCCGGCACCTGTGTGCAAAACTTTAGTTGGTGCCCCTATCCCCCCCCCCCTCCAATAAAAAAAAATCACTAAAAAAACGTTTTGTTTTAAGTATTTCCTCCTCTTTGGCACCTTTACTATCCTGGTGCCTGTGTGTGTTGCACACATTGCACATATGGCCGGCACTTCCCTGACAGATTCCCATGTAACTTAAAATTATAACAACAGAATTAACTCACATAAGATATTATTTATTAGGAGAATTTTCGCTTGAGTATCACAGACATCTTCAGTACATGTAAAAAGGCTAATTAAACAATAACTGACAATTCCAAAGGGCACCACCTAAGTAGCTCATGTTAGATAACTAAAAAGGTCATTAAGTTTACTAACTTTTAAGTAATATGTCTACTGACAGTATTTCCTTACTGAAACAGATTCCCATGTAACATTCTATTCAATGCCAATGCCCTTTATATTTGCCTTGATTAACTATTATGCTGTCCAATTTTGCATCATTAGTAAATAACTCATGATGTCCCTTCAGATTGTTTCCTCTATCATTAATATACAAATTACATACATAGCCCTACAGTATACCATGAGTCACCTGCTTTCTCCTGGAGTTTGCTCATCTATATACTAGGAATCTGTCCATCATCTCCCCCCCCCCTCTTATCCACATCATTGGCTTCATACCCCATCTGCACATGCTTCAATTTGTGTAACAGATTCCAGGGGCGTGCCAGTAGTGTACAGCGCCAATAACAATGCTGGCATAAATCCAGCATTGTTATTGTGTAGGCATTCATTCTCTTTATTCATCTCAACCATCATCCTTTTAGAAAAAATGAGTAAATTACAAAGCATGACATTCACATAGCCATGTCTTCCATAAAGTATCATTTTTACAGCCCCGACAATGAACGAGTTTAAGGAGTTTATGCAACAAACTATTTTGTCTTCCTTTGCACATTCTTGTAATAGATGGACTGATGTATATTCTAATTCCATGGCCAGTATGCATTGAGAGTCTGCAATATGCTAAGTACTTCCAATTCATCAACTTCTCTTTTCACATCAGTCCCTGTCTGACGTCACTACAATATATTCACCAAGATCATAGATCTTTGCAATGTGATCATTCAGTAACTGGTTTGTCTGCTTATGCCACCTTCCCACCATCGGCACTTATTTCTGTGGAAGGATAATCTTAACCATCGTGAAGGTTATCCTTCCATAGTTTCTTTATTTTACTAGCTACATGGTAAAAGAAATCTTTGGATTTTTCTCTGACCTGCTTGACAAATTTACTTTCATAACCTAATAATAGCCAGCCTAGTTGTCCGAGTGGTTAGCTTATCTGCTCTCCAGCGAAAAGGTTGTGGGTTCAAATCCTGCTGTGGGCATGGATGTTTTGATTGTCTGTGAAAATACCAGTGGTGGTGGCCAGTAGATGGCATTGTGTAGATGTTAATGGTAGTTGTGGTTTGCTGTAGTTGGTGCATTAAGTTGTGGAGAGCTGTGAAGTGGGTGCCCTCCCTCGATGAGTCTTTGGACTCATTGGAGGTGTCGCATAATAATAATAATGATAATCTAATTTTACCTTATTTATAATACTGTCACCCTTGTTATCTGTGCCTTGTGCCTTTTTGGGAGTTTGCAGTTGACCTTTCTCCTTATAAAATGTTGTATATACTTATACAACATTTTATTAGAGCCTCTACAACTCAGTCGGTTTAGATGAAGCCCTTTGGTTGGAAAGACCTGGGTTTGATTCCTGTCCTTGAAGTGAAGAACCTTTATCTGGTCTCTTTCAACTAAAGGTGAGTTAGCTGGTCTTATACAGAGGTAGGGGATTTTTTAAGCTGGAAACTCAGTTTTTTTTTTCCCAGAGATCAGGCATACTGGCCATGTGAACAAACACAGATTACAATCAGGAATACTCAAGATGGTCCCTCCCATCCATAGGCCTGATACATCAGCTGTGCCTGTCCTGAGCCCAGATAGAAATAGGAGAGATTGAGATGGTGCCATACCTCTCTGTAAAAGGGGCTCATAATAAATAAATAAAAAACATTTCATATTTTTTTGCAGCTTCTGTTTTAATGATAATGCCATCCTTCTAATTCCTATGATTTAAATTCCTGATTTAAATTTCTTATATTTGGTATATAGTCTGATATCACTTTCTTCAGACACCCTTCAACTATCTCCAGTTTACTGCTGACATCTTTCCCTTGTAGATTCTTATGCTGTTCCACCGCTCCAAGCTGTCTCCTTAGCTTGCTCTAAGAAATTGCCTTGTGGTTCCACATATATACCTTCTAAACTGATAATTCCACATTTCTGGCAACCTTCTTAGTCAATACTGTTATGGACAGATCATTAGATCCTATGACCAGTACTCTGAAACCTATCCCTTCCATCGCATGCTGTTTCAAGTAATTATTTCTTATTGGATGAATAAATTCCATTTCCTTTCCATCCATGCCATCTTTCTTCCTCTTAATCTATATCTCCATTGTTGAAGTTCCCCATAATAATTACTTCACCTGTTCTCATTCTGCTAATGTATGTCATCCACATTTTATTTTGCATCCCCTGACCTATATAGCAGCAACACTTTATAATTTGCCCTATTGGTCACTATATTAGACCAGATCTTAAATGCACTGTCTCTTCATATCTGTCATCGTGGTGACATCCTACTCTTTTTTTTTTTTTTAGCTGCTGTTCATCTATCATTAGCATTACTCTTCTCCTCAATCTCTCCTCTCTGAATCTACTCTACTTCTTATATTCTATGTTCTGTAAGTACATCTACTGTCAAACAAGTCTCGTTAATGTCTATAACTTTTGGTCAGGTTACACCAACTAGTGACCAAACTCTTCTCTCTTATTCATGATGATTCAATTTTGTTATGTGAGAGACTGGATTCTGCATTTTCTGGTCATTATCACATTTGTGAATGTGTATCCCTTCACCAACCTCTAGTAGATCTAATTTCCTTGTACTTTACTTTGGGCAAACAGGTCAGTCTGTTTCTATTATGCCTTTCTGAACATCAATCCTATATCTCAAAAAAATGCAAAAAAAAAATTGGATCTGGCTGGGATTAGCCACTGGATCCTTTTGAATGACACCATAGTACTACATATTTATTTCCATAAATATGAATGTTTCTTTAAAAAAAGTTTTGAAGTGCTTTTGCATTCCAGTTATCAACCTTAATGTTGGACTTTCCATGCCAAAAAAATAAATCTGGAAAATTATTATTAAAACAGGCAAAAGTAGAAAAAGGAGGTCATGCAGGGTTGCCTCGCACCAAATTTATTTACAATCTCAAAGAAATATGCAAACCATAGCTGAAGAACTAGATCTACAAATAAATGGCACAAATATCAATCACATTAAATATGGAGATGATATTATTATTATTCTTGTAGAATCTAAAGCACAGTTGGAAAAAATAAATAAAAATTTTAAGTGAAGAATGCAAAACTTTTGAAATGAAAATCAATCTAAGCTAAAATTAAAAAATGAAAATAGGAAGAGATCAGAAAAAATTTCAATAAACTTAGAGAATCATATCCTTGAACAAGAAAGCAATTTACATATCTTGGCAGTCTCATTACTCACAACCTTGACAACACAGAAACTGCCGAGATATGTAAATCACTTTACTAAATAAATTTGAATATCTTGGTAGTCTTATTACTCACAACCTTGACAACATAGAGACTGCAAAGATATGTAAATTGCTTTACTTATTCAGGTATATCATTTTCTAAGTTTATTGAAATTTTTTCCTTGGTCTAATATGAATAAAGTAAACAAAATATGGAAAAATAACAGCATTTCAAAAATGATGTTATTCTATAACAGCATTTTTGAAATGCTGCCTCAAACTTAAACTCTATAAAACCATTATTATACCTACAGCAACATATAGAGCCGAGACATGGAGACTCAATCAGAAAGAAATACAGAAAATCAGAGCATTTGAAATGAAATGCTTAAGAAAAACAAATAAGATTCAGTCAGAACACAAAACAAATGAGCAAGTCAAACATGAATTAAACTATGGAGAAGATATCATAGCTATAATACTTAAGCAGCATTTAAGATGGTTTGGACACCTACAGAAAATATCCTTTCAGAGATTATCAAATATAGTCTTAAATGGAATCACTGGGTGACGATCAAGAGATAGATCAAAAAGAGATTGGCTACAGTCTTTGAAAGAAAGGTCACAATTATCAAACTACAGAGAGATGACAGAAATGGCCAGAGATAGAGCTGGATGGCAAAGATTTGTTTGTAGGGGACTCAACCTGTTATCTGACAGATTAGAAAGAAGAAGAACTTGTTACACTGATGGTGAGCCATGATATGTGCATTAAAATCTTTATATTCATAATAGCACTTCATGGTATAACTGCACCAAAGAGGAAAAAATACATTTATTAAACTTACTAAGATTTTGCTGGTTTTCTACTCATCATCTTCAGAGCACAATTATATCTGCAACAAACACAAGCATTGAACCAAATAATTATGAAAAAAAATTCAAATTGTAAGTGAAAAAGAACTATTAGACTTACATGGTGCTCCCTCTATGGGCTGGATAACCATAAAGTATAAAGTTAATTTGGAGAAATCTCACATGCTATCAACTCTCAAACTGATGGCCTCCCAGATCTTTGACAAATTAATGCAACCATACTTGTTGAGTTGGAAGAGTGTTTCATAACTGATGCTTATTCTAAAAATAATCTCAGACCTATAACTTCTATGCAGTATCGATGTTTTCATCCATCTGATCGTATGTAAAGGAGTATCCAGAGCATGGTTTGCCAATCCTGACTTGGCATACAGGTGTCTGCAAATGTAATTTTTGTGTTTTTCAAGGTAGATGTTATCTACCAGTCTCTCTAAAGTAGGCTAAAGTTCAATCACAAGGAAATTGATGATGAAGTTGATCTTTAGAATAAAAAAAAAAACTCTACAAATCTGATATATATTTCACTTTCAAAGGTTTCATTCAGCTTGCTACCTTTATCCATTCTTCTAAAAAAATCAACTTCATCCTGTTATTTAGAATCAGCTATGAGGCACTCTCCCAACCTCAACAAGTATGGTTGCATTAATTTGCCATAGATCTGGAGAGTGTGATTTTGAAACCTGATAGCCTGCCTGCTTTTCCAAATTAATTTTATGGTTATCCATTCCATAGAAGGTGCCATGTAAGAACAGTATTTCTCTTTCAGTTACAATTCAAATTGTTTTTTTTTACAATTATTTTCTTGAGTGCTTGTTTTAAAAGAGGTAAAAAAATTGTGCCTAATTGTACTGAAGATGCCTGTGACACACGGGCGAAAATTATACCATTAAATAATTTTTCTACGTGAGTTTTTCCGTTATAGGTGGCGCTTTTTGGAATTGTCAGTTAATGTTTAATTTTTGTGCCTAATTGTACTGAAGATGCCTGTGACACACGGGCGAAAATTATACCATTAAATAATTTTTCTACGTGAGTTTTTCCGTTATATTTTTATGTATAGTTGAGTGCTTGTTGCAGATATAATTATGCGCTGGAGATGTTGGGCAGCAAATCAGCAAAATATTAGTAAGTTTAAATATTGTATTTTTTCCTATTTGGTGCAGTTATAGCATGAAGTGCTACCTCAGAGCCACAGCAACTCCCAACCAGACCCTTAGATGTTAAAAGAGTTTCAATGCTGTACTTTGCTGGTAGCCTAAAGTGGCTACTGCTATGTTTGGCCTTCAGAGTAGTGTCTCTCATTTCGGTTTCTCTCTCTCCACTTTCCTCATATATTCAGTGTGGGTGATGCTCTTCATTTACAAGTTCAACATACTGTATTTTAGTAGGAAGTTAATATTTCATATATCTGAGGCTACAGCAGTCAAGTGGCTTCACTAAATAGTACATTGGACCGACCTGATTGTAATGTGTCAGAAAGCTAATTCAGCATACTCAAATGACTGAAGAACAAAATCCCCAGCTTCATGCTCAGCCAGTACGACATCTGTAAAATCAAGTATATGTTAAGATGCAATGCCTTAATCTTTTGCATTTCTTTTTTCATCCTTTCATCCTTGGCATTCTCAGTAGTCGGATGTTCCTCCTTGCAGGTTATTCATTTAGGCCTTTTGCCTAAATGAATTTTGCAGTCTTTGTTTTCATGATCTTCCCCCATTGCATCTGGTATGGATGGTATATAGGTATTCCCAAGGCAGGAAGTTTGGGGATGCTTATATTTCTCATGTTTAAGCATCTCAGTGGATTTCGGATTTTGAACCTTACAGTGTTGATAGGAGCCTCCGTAGCTCAGACAGTATAGATGAAATCCTTTGGTCAGAAAGACCTGGGTTCAATTCCTGGAGGTGACATGAGGGACCTTTATCTGGCCTCTTTTGATGAAAGGTGAGTCAGCCAGTCTCATAGGGTGGTGGTGGGTCTCCCCCCCCCAGAGACTCGGTTTTTTGTCCCCCCAGAACAGACAGACTGACCCCATAAACCCATATGGATTGCAGTCATGAATACTTCCCAACCATATGCTGGCCCCAAGCCTGGATAAAATTTTTTTTTGGGGGGGGGGGAGCAGTGTTGAACTATCCCTGTAAAAAATCTCACCAGGAACACTTTATGAGTAATACCTAAAAGTCATCTAGAGTGGGAAAACTGAAAGGGAAAAACCAAGTCAGTGTTCATATATTCAGCTTTAACAAAAATTGAAAGTTTTAGATGTACTTTCCTGGTAGGAACCAGATTACCATGCATACATAAGGATGCATCCTATAACTATCATTCCCTGTCTAAATGTATCTCTTCTTCTGGAACATCAAGGAGATTTAGGGGGGGGGGGGAAAGAACCTACCAACCCTTCTAAACCCTTTTGAATAAATTAGACTGGTCGCATTTTCCTTATTGAACATTTACCTGTTGCATATATGAGTGAGGATTGTTTGTTTACATTTATCTCATGTTTTTTATTTCTTAATTTTGTTCTATGTGATGTTTCTGTGATTTCTTTACTTGGATGGGATCTTGTGAGGATTCTGAAAAAATTGCGAAAGGATTCATACACAAGGGAAGTTTCAATTAAACAGTCCTTTCCTATGGAAAAGACTTGAGGCTTGATGCAGTGCTAGCAGAGCATCTGGAGTCCTTGGCATCTCACTTATGCATTTATTGCTTACTGGAAAATGGGCATCCATGTCTGGTTCTCAGGTTAGTGACACTCTAGTGTACAACCATTCAGACCACATGTCTTGTTTAAGCAGAGTCAAAGCAGTGCATACCAAAACCACTAATGTTATCATGCTCCTTCCAGATGTCCATGGATTATACCCACAGAAAACATGGAAGCAGAACATTGAGTCTTGGTGATTAAAGTTCTGGAGAACAGGAAATTAAGACTCAGAAGAAGAAAAAGAAGCAGCAGAATGAAGAATACTGAAACAAAATAAAGGGTAATAAAGAAAATGACTTACTCAGAGGTCCCACCTCCATCACAGAGCAAGTATCCCACATGGAGGGATGTTTACAGCGAATGCAGCTTTCAAACTCCAAACTCATTTAATATCTGTATACCTATCATGTCTAATAGGATGTGACTAATGCTTTACATTTCTGAACCAAAAAACTTCAGTGATGTTGTTCATTCTGAATGTTTCACAACTGTGTCTTATTTTAGACATAATGCACATGCTGATTAAGAACCATCTAGATCAGAGGTCGGCAACGCAGTGCCCGCGGGCGCTATGGTGCCCGCAGTGAATTTTTAGTGCACCCTCAGAGAAATTATTGTAAACTGCTTTGGAGCTCGCAGCGTAGATCACTGCAAGCTCCAAAGTATATATCTGAGATATATACTTTGTATATATCTCAGATATATCCAAAGTATATATCTGAGAGATACATTCATTACACTAGTAATGTGCTAAAATGCAAGAAAACATAAAGAAAAAACATTGCAAATATAATACATGATGGTACAAATTAAGTGAATATTGAATCCAACATTATGGATTCTTTGGAGAATCCATAATGTTGGATTCTCCATATATGGAAACTAAAAGTTCCAGCGGATGCAAGCATAAGTAGTGCCTTATGGTCAACTCTTAGTAAAGGTGGAGCAAGCTCCAGACCTCTTTCCTTAGTATTTTCCATAAATGTAAAGCACATCTTGCAGAGGTCAGCAACCTTTTTAATATGAAGAGGGCAATATAAAATTTGAAAATTACGGAGGGCTCATGACCCAGACATTTTTTCTCTCATTTCGGGGTTAGAAATTCTATGATTAGTTGTTTTTAAGACAAATGAGATTTCAAATTTTAACATTATTTTATTTACCTTGCTTTTATAACATATTTTTGTCACATGTGAATGAATATAAAATACCATAAAAAATAAAAAATGAATACAAAAAGAATATTCATATTAACAATTAGCATGTATCTGTCAGATCAGATGCGAGTGCCTTGCTTTATCAATCATAATGGCAAATGTATTTGTTTATTATGCAATAATAGTGTGGCTATTTCTAAAAAAAGTAATATAGAAAGACATTTCAAAACCATTCATGCCAATTGTAATTTTAAGTTTAATTATTTAAATCAGGAGGAGTCGGACACATTACATTATGTCTCTTAACAAATAAATCATGTTCCCGCAACACGCATATTGTCTCACGCACAGTACTAATTTTGTATGAATTAGAACTGTCAATTAAAACCTAGTCTGTTACCTTCATATCGCTTACCAATTGTATCCCTGAAGATGCAGATAGCAAAAATGGTGTAACTAAGTTGGATAATAAATATTACTCACTTGACTAACATTCCTAAAATGTGTTATAGTTTCTAATACAAGTAGTCAAGAAAAAAAATCACACAATTCAAACTAACTGTTGGAATTATTATTTTCTCCCTGTTTGTGAAAAGGGCCATGCTGCAGAAAAGTGTTAGGGGCTTTGCTGGGAGAGAGTGTGTAGTTCATCACCAGCCCATCAGGTTCTCAAAGATTAAGATGTATAGGTTGTCAAGAAAAGATTATCAGATGGATAGTGGTGAAATCTTTCAAGGGGCAGAGAAAAATATGAAGCCTGAACATAGAGCATAAAGAGGGATTACATAACATTTCTGGAAGTTTGATAATGATGTGGAAAGGTGTGATGATTGTCCTAACGAATCATTTGAAAGAGTGATATGAACTGACATTGTGATAATGGTGAACCACTTGCAAACAAAATCCTTGGGGTTCCATGATTTTGTAGTGGTAATAATTAGGTTTGTGTGTGTGCATATTTTTGCACATTTTTTTTATATTTTGTAGTTATGTTTGTTTTTATGATAAAGAACATTGTTAGATCTAATATTTTTTTTTGTTTTAGTTTAAATTGATTGGTTTAATTATTTGGTAATGTGGGATATTTATAATATGTGATAAACTGTGTGAAAGGAATGAATTTTGGCAGATTGAAAGACTTGGTAACAAGTTGTTACTTCTGATAATTAAAACCACTTGAAAATTTTGCAAAAAAATATGACCTAAAATCCTCTTTGATCGTTTGCTATTTTTAGATTATTCAAGCTGAAAATATTCAAGATGCTGGCATTACCACATTTGGATTTTCTCTAGCTGGAGGAATGGATCTCGATGGCAATGAATATCCAGGTAGATTATAAATAATATTAAACTGATAAATTTTCTTTCCTATCATTCACATTGGTGAAAGAACTAAAGTTTTAACAGATACTATAATTTAATTTTTAACTTTCTTACAAGGAAACAGTTCAGTTTTGACAAGCCATATTTATAGAGATTAAAATTTGTGTTCTCACTTATTTAAATTTTTTCTTGATTATTATTATTTTTATCATGTTGAAAACATTGGGCAAAATTATATTTTCATAACTAGAAAATCAATGTAACCAAAACACTTATAGCAGTGGCTACTAAAACAATATAAAGTTAACAGATGAGTAGATGCTGTCTTTGATTTAATCTTATACACAAGAGGTTGCACAGCCTACTGCATATTAGTATTACTGTGAACATGTGCTGAAAAAGGGAGAGGAACACCTGTTGATCTTTGTCTTGAACTCTTGCAGATTGCACTCATTGGAAAATTCTACACAAAGAAGCTAAACTAAGATTACTATTATTATCAACATATGGCCTCCATTCAGTCAAAGGACTTATTATTGGAGGTCCATACTCTCACATGCAAAAGAGATTATCAAACTGTGCCTTAAACCCATTCATTTTTGCACTCAGCACACTTTCAGATAGATAGAATGAAAGACGAGAATGAGAAATCGGTTCAGTAAGTTCGAAGTTGTAATGCGAGCAGATATTGACTGGCAAGTGCTTGCATTTTTATAGGCTTATGTTTTTATTATTATTACGGGCAACTCCACGGAGTCCTTAGACTCATCGAGGGAGGCCCCAAATCATGTTCATCACAACTATTCAACATTCATACAGTATCTATCATACCACATTCACCGTCACAGCACCCACCACAGACTCTGGCAGCTCATTCCACTCATTCACCACTCTAAAAGTAAAGAACCCAGCTCTAACACCCTTACTAACCACACTCTTTCCCAGCTTCCATGGATGTCCCCTAGTCCTCCCACAACCAGCCCTGTTCTCAAAAATATCTTCTGAATTAATTTTATAGAAACCCTTCAGTAATTTGAATGTCTCGATCATATATCCCCTCCTCTGCTTATCAACCAATTTTTGCAACCCTCAAATCCTCAACCTGTTCTCATAAGGTTCATTCCACAAACCTGCTATCATCTTGGTCACTTGCTTCTGGATCCTCTCAACCTCCTCCCCATCAAGAAGAAACCTAGGTGACT
The DNA here is from genome assembly GCF_054136105.1 of Typopeltis vanoorti. Classification (NCBI taxonomy): domain Eukaryota; kingdom Metazoa; phylum Arthropoda; class Arachnida; order Uropygi; family Thelyphonidae; genus Typopeltis; species Typopeltis vanoorti. Next base: position 108,700,302 of record NC_143561.1, read on the forward strand.
AAATCTGGGCACAGTAGTCGAGATGGGGTCTTATCAAGGCTTGATACACAGGAACAATAACATGCTTGTCTCTGCTTGTCAACGTATTCTTCAGCAACCAAGTGATTTGATGAGCTGATTTGGCCACTTTTGCAATGTGCCCCCTAAACTTCAACTCCTTATCCACCAACACTCCTAAATCTCGTGCCTCATCAATTTCCTGGAGTACAGTTCCATCAATGTAGTAAACTGCTGCTGATCTTTTCACCCCAAAATGTATAACCTTACATTTTGCCACATTAAATTAACATCCATTCTCCTTAGCCCATACCTCCAATCTATCCAAATCATCCTGCAAAATTTTGACATCATCTTCACTATTGCTCTGCCCAACTTTGCATCATCCACAAACAAATGAACTGTTCCTCTCAGATCCTTTCCTATATCATCAATGAACAAATTAAACAGCAGTGGTCCAAGAACAGATCCCTGTGGCACACCACTAGTCTTGTGGACTCTACTCCTGAATAAACTACTCTCTGATATCTCTCATCAACCACCCTCCTATCCATCTCACCAACCCTATATCCATCCCCATATGCTGCATTTTATTGATTAGAATTCCATGTGGTATCCTGTCAAAGGCCTTAGCAAGGTCCAGTAGAATCACTGTAAGCCCATTACCCCCTTATCCAGTTCAGCCGTCACTGTGTTATAATACGTGAGCAAGTTACTGAGCCATGACCTACCCTTCACAAAACCATGCTGTCCCTGATACAGTATCCCATTTTCATCTATCCAATCTTGTATTTTCCTCTTGACTATTTTCTCCAAGACCTTGATAAAATAATTAACTTTATAATTAACTTACTGTTTAAGATTCTCTCTAGTACAGTATACTAGAGACAAAGACAAAATAATATTCTGGAGACAGAATTCAGGAACAGATCATCAAGTGAAAGAACTGATTAAACAAACTCTTAAGTCAGAGTTCTATGCCAATGTTGTTTCTTTATGGATGCTTTCTGAAACAAAGTAAATCTGTGATGAAACTTTTATAGTGAAGCCTGTGATAGCATATGTTTATTCTTTTTGTTTTGGCACCACAACACTGCAGCACCCCCAAGGAAAAAATTAAATTTTGTCTGTGTTTATAAATAATAACAATGCTTACAGCATTATATAAATGCAATAAAACATGTTAAAGGTTACAGCTTATGTTTTGACATTGATTGAATAGTTAATAATTGGAATTGTTTGATTAACGCTCTAGATTACGAAACAAATGTACTGCGATCTAGCGCCAATATTCGTTTGCACTTGTCATTGTATGTTACGTCATTAGATACACTGCCCAAACGGCAGTGTATCTTATTCTTGTGCATGTTATTTCTGTGAAATATGAAATGTTTATTATTGGTGCGTGTTTGTGGCAAACTATTTTTTGTAAATCTTATTTTATTTTGTTAAAATAGCATATAATTATTTATTTATTATAGACGTAAGGCTGAATTATGACGCATGTCACTGTTGAAAATATGAAAATAATTATATTTTTCAATTATCGTTACACGAAACAAATGCACTTCGATCTAACGCTGATATTCGTTTGTGCTTGTCATTGTACGTTACGTCATTAGTTACACTGCTGTTTGGGCAGTGTATCTTATTCTTGCACGCGTTATTTCTGTGAGATATGAAACGTTTATTATTGGTGCGTGTTCATGGCGAACTATTTTTTGTAAATCTTATTTTATTTTGTTAAAATAACATATAATTATTTATTTATTATAGATATAAGGCTGAATTATGATGAGTATCACTGTTGAAAATATGAAAAGAATTATTTATTTTTTCGATTATCGTTACACGAAACAAATGCACTGTGATCTAATGCCGATATTAGTTTGCGCTGTCATTGCTATTGATACGAAACTTTTATTATTGGTGGTTGTTCGTGGTGAGGATGAAATATTTTTAATAAAGCAGTTTTTAATATGTAAATTTATTTATTAATAAATTCGTTACTGATTATGGAAAAAAAAGTTTTTTTTTTTTGTATATGTAGCACCCCCACTTAAAATTTTCACCGGCTGCCACTGGTTTTGGGATAAAAAAATGCGATACAAAAAAAAAAAAAAACTTTTTTTCTGCTTGTTTTATGAATTAAAGCAAGTAGCTCTCATTTCAACTGACTGACAGTATAATGATTGTAATGGAGAACTGAATTTTGTAGATCTTAAAGAGATTAACCAAATATTTTGCTTTGTTTGTCCAAGTTGAAACTTTTTTTATTCTGAAGTTACATTTAATTTTATATGTATGACATTGAAGAAGTGTATCTCTTATGATAAATTTTATCTAAATAAAATTTATTTTATTTAAATCTAAATTGAAATAAAATTTTATAAATTTTACAAAATAAAATATGCCCTTCAAGAGCTTACTAAGAGAAACTTAAAAACATCTTCCATTTTGAGGATACAGCAGTAAAAACAGTAGGACCACTGGATAGTATACTGGCTTGAACCTGTTGGTTAACAAGAGGTTTCTCAGTCAGCTGGCACATAATCCCATTGCTACATACTGCTTGTGCTTGGAGGGGAAGTTCAAATAGTGGCATGTTTGAGACATTGTTCTGGCAATGAGGCCACATTATGGGAATTGGTATTAGTACTGTGGGCAGGCTAAGGATTAAGTAATCCAGTTCTACTCTAGAGACCAAACAGGAAATTTGTCAGTATTCCATATTATGCCTCCAATAAATAGGGTGGTGATTATGAAATTCATCTTCTACTTAAACGTGCATTGTGACATTCAAACCCATAACCTGTTGGTTGGAGGTGATGCTAACTACTCAGCCAGCCTAGCAGAATAATCCTGATATCCTGAGAAAGCAGACAAAAGAGCTTGTAAAATAGCCAGTTTAAATAAATTAGCACTCTAATGTGGAATACCAAGTTATTTCACATGAGTTTTGTTTACTCTTGAATCTGCAGTACTTATTTTTGGAAGAATGGTGTGTTTACAATAAATCAAACTTGAAGTTCATTATTATTATTATGATTATGTGACACCTCCTGAGAGTCTAAGGATTCATTGTGGGAGGACGTGCTACTCCACTATACACAATTCACCATAGCCTGTTGGTTGGAGATGATGCCAACTACTCAGTTTTTCAGTCTTTTAATTTACTGATATTGGTCAAGTTTATAAATGGTGCTGCAGCTGTCACTAGTTGCCTCATAAATTGCCAAAAAGACAAGTAGGACAGTAAATTGTTCTTTTAAAAATAATCACATCAAAATTAGACATCTCAGTAATAGACAATATTTTGTGTAGAGCAAAATTGGCCAGTGTTAATTTAATGAAATCATCATTTCTTCATGAGTTATTTTGAGATGAGTTGCTAACTTTTACTATTAAACTATAAAAATTTTTATAAAGCTTAATAATTTTTCAAAGACTATTGATGTCTTTAAAAACTACCTTGGTGAGGATCTGCCTTTTTATCCTTATCAACAAATCAGTTTTTCATGTAGCTGTATTATCTCTTGATTTCAGAGCTGTTCTTTGTAGAACACTAACATCTCCATAACTCATTGCTTTCTCCAGTTTGCTGAAGTTAGTTTTTAAAGTAAGCCCAGTTGCATTTTCTGCAAATAGTTCTTAATTCATCAAGTTCATCATAGTTCATCAAGCCCGATGCCTCAAAATTGCACAAATTTGAGGAAGCAGTTTTTTTCATCACACTGTACTTGATTGAGTCACTCCATCCTAGGCATCAGCTAACATTTTCAAAATTCCTTCATACTAGGCTTATTTTAACCACTAGTTGTCTCAGTAAGCTTTTGTCAACGTTTTCTGGAGTATTAGGCCTTAATGTCAAATCATCTTAGTTCATTAACTGTAAAATTATGTGGGAAAGGAGAAAACAAGGTGGGTGCGTTGGTATGTATAAGGTTTGTCTAACAGGGATTTTTCCTAGATCCAACACTAACAAATTCGTGAAACCCATTATATTGGATTTATGGACTCAAATACCATCTGATATAAAATAAAATTAATAACCCATTTTCAACCTTTTATATTTTCAGGAATGTATACATGTATATACACTATATTAAAGCAACTAGCACATACTGTTGTAAGCTGCATAATGTCTCATCCTCATTATTCATGCATGAATAAGGAATTGAAAACAGAAATATAGTAATGCCCCGACTTACGAGAATCCAGAGTTACACGGTTTCTTATATGTACGTATTCCCGTCCCACTTCACGCCTCACCACCATCTTTCCGGCGCCAGCCACATTTGCCAGTGTCGCACATGCTGTGAACAAGCACTGACGTGTTTCACACGGTCTCCATTCATACACAATTTTTATAGTCCACAAACCTTGCAATTGTTTAATGTTATGTTCTTGATAAAAATTTTATCACATAAAAAATAATAATGTCGTCCAAAAGAAGCAAGTCCGATTCTTCTACAGCTAGCAAGAAAAGAAAAACATTGACTTTGGAAACAAAACTCAACATTATTAAGGATTTTGAAGGCGGAATGAAAATTTGTGAGCTAGCAAAGAAGTTCGATCTACAGGAATCCACAGTAAAAACAATCATAAAAGATAAAGAAAGAATTCTCGCTGCTGTGAAAAATGCCCAATCATTGAATCATAATTCGTAAATGTCAGGGGATTATTGGTGAGATGGAAACAATGCTTAAATTATGTTGTGATAATCAAGTGAGAGTAAAAAATTGTCCAGTTGATCAAACGACAATATGTAGCCAAACCAAGCTGATTTTTGAGAGGCTAAAAGTAGAAGCTGGAGAAGCGGCCAAAGAAGAAAATTTCGTGGCCAGATGGTTGGTTCAACTGATTTAAAAATCGCTGTAACTGACACGGCATCGCGGAGAGGCGGCAAGTGTTGATAAAGAGGCTACGTCTTCTTTCCCTGAGACACTTAAGGATATCATCGAGGAAGGTAGCTATAGCAGTCAAACCACATTTAATGTAAACAAGACCAGCTTGTTCTGAAAAAAGATGCCTAAGAGAACTTTCATTGCACATGAAGAAAAAACGTTTCCTGGCTTTAAGGCTTTCAAAGACCAGTTGGCAGTAATGCTTGATGGAAATGCAGCTGGTGATTGCAAGTTAAAGCCTCTCTTAATTTATCGCTCGGAAAATCCAAGAGCTCTAAAAAAAATCTTGAATGGTGTCTGGAAAAAACTTTGTCCATCCTTTTTTAAATGCGAAATGGAAATGCTGCCAGAAACTGATCAAGTTGCTGAGGCAATAGAAGATGTCAACCTTGCCAGGCAATTTGATTTAGAAGTCGACAGTGAAGATATCAGCGAGCTGTTAGACTCGCATAACAAGGAGCTTACAATTGACGAGCTCATAGAGATACGTGAGCAAAGCACTACTGAAGAAACCGAATCCTCAGATCCAGTTCTACCAGAAAAGCATATGACAATTGCAAAATTAACAGAAGGTCTCAGCTTAATTAAGAAAGGTTTACAGATTTTGGAGGACATAGATTCTAACGAGGAACGAATTGTAGCCACAAGGCATGGAATAAAAAATTCATTGGCTTGCTATAAAGAAATTTTGCATGACAAGAAAAAGACATTATGCCGTCAGACGAATCTATTAGATTTTATGAAACCATCGACATTGAAATAACTTTCTTTTTTTATGTACGAAAAACTACAATTATGATTATATTTCTTTAAAAATATAGGTGTTTTTGTAAACCTGTGGTCCCAATTAACTAATATTTTGTATCTTTGTATATATAAATTACATGCAAAATTATACCCCGAGTTACCCCGAATTCAACTTATGCGCTTTTTGTTGGTCCCACCTACCGCTTAACTTCGGGGTTTTACTGTATTCATATAACAAAAACTCGTGGAGTTAGTCTGTTAGATGAAAGTGAGCCCTCTATTTTGTGCCGAATGGTAAATGTCAGATGGTTCATGAACCTCAACTTCAAAAAGATGTATGTTTGTGTATTGCCTAAACTGTTTCCTTGTCATCCTCTTTGTCCATTAGTTTGCCTTCAGAGAGCAAGAACACTTAAACATATGTGAAGGTGGATGGATGTCTTAGTTGGTGTCCTGGTTGACTTTTTTTGAATTGTTTCTGTTAGGGGTCTTTGCTGGCTTTCTTCAAGAATAACAGTATTAGGAATGTGATCTTGCCACATATATCTCCTAGTATTGTTCAAAGGCACATTGACTGAGCACTATATAAGACTATATATAAATATGGCTCGACTAGTGGTTTTTTACAGACAGATTTTGTGTTTGTGGTGATGAGATTGAATTTCCAGCTATTAGTTGGACTTTTATGGAATTGAGTTTTGTGTTTTCTTTTCACTATGTCAGAGTATCGATGTAGGAACCAATGTACTGAAAATCATTTACTTCTTCAAGAATCTGGTCATTTGGCCTAATATTTTCTTCTATTCTGTTCTTTTAGGACTTTAGTTTTATTGCTATTGACTGCAAACCTGATTAGTACTGCATTTTTACTTAAATTATCTAAGTGGTTCCGGGCAGTCTGAATGTTAATCAGGCAGTCAATCAATATGTCATCTGCAAAACAGAGACTGCTTATGGGGGTTCGTCCTGCCAAATCTTCAAGAGTTATTCCACTCATTTTCTTTGAGTCTGAATACATAATCAAGGTTAATAATGAAAATGAAATCGTAAAGCTCTCCATCTCTCTATTAACCATTATCCTTGTATGATAGTTCTGGTATGGTTCTGCTATTGGTTTGATTATTTTCAAGGATATGCCATAATAACTGAGAATTTAGAACATCCTTTGTCTATTAATTGAATCAAAAACTTTTAAGAAATCTATGAAGTTTAAGATCAAGGGAAGGTGTCTGTCTCTTACTCCTTCTAGCAACTTTCTAAGAAAGTGGATGTGTTCACCAGTGCTTCTGTTTTCCAAGAAACCTCCTTGATTTTTGAGTAGAAGAGGTGTGACATATGGTTCAATTCTGTTTAGAAACTTCCTATTATAGATTTTCAGTGTGATAGGAAGTAGGGGGATTTTTCTGTAATTTTCTGTGCTATTCAGATTGCCTTTCTTAGATATTGGTATTATAAGCCTTCTCTCCATTGTGATGGAATGTTGGACATGATTAGAGCTATGCTATTATACTATCCAGTCCAGGTCCTTTTTCATTCTTATGGGATTTTAATGCAGTTTCAAATTCTGACCTTGTAAATTTGTTACACATAAAGGGTGGTCTGAAAAGTTCTTGGCCTAACAATGAAAAAACGAATTTATGATTTAAAAATTATTTTTATTTTTCAACATAATCTCCCTTAAAACTAATACATTTATTTCAGCGATGCTCCATTATCCTGTCCCTGTAGTGGTTCTCAGTAAGATCTGCAAAATACCCCTCTATCATCTCTTGATTTGAAGAAAAACGCTGACAAGTAAGGAGGAGTTTTAGTTTTGGGAAGAGACAGAAGTCAGAGGGAGCCAAATCTGGGGAATAGGTTAGATGTTCCAACAATTCATAATGCAGATCCTTTAATTTTCCCATTGCCAAAACACCTTTGTGGGCAGGTGCATTGTCCTAATGAAAGATGATTTTTTTTCTTTTACAAACGGGTCTTTTCTCATGAATTTTTTCATCTAGTCTGGTTAAAAGATCACAAAAATATTACCCGGTTATTGTTTTACCCTTTTCAAGATAATAATTAATAAACAAAATGCCTTTAGCATTCCAAAACACCGATACCATGACCTTTCCTGAAGGAACCGACTTTGTCTTCTTTGGTGCTGAACATCCGGCTTCTGTCTACTGTTTTGACTGCTGTTTAGATCTGGTGTGTGTAGTGGTGAATCCAAGTCTCATCCATAGTAATAAATCGATGCACAAAATCAGTTTTATTCTTGTTAAAACGCTCCAAGCACTGTTCAGAGATTTTCATGCGAGTGCATTTTTTGATCTGCTGTGAGCAAGCGTAGCACCCATCTTGCACAAAGCTTTTTCATTTGCAATTCTTCATGCAAAATGTATCCTACATGTTCTTTTGAAATGCCTATAGTCTCAGCAATTTCGCGCACTTTGATTTGCCGGTCATTCAATACCATATTGTGCACTTGATCAATGATTTCTTGTGTTGTTACACTTTTTGGACGTCCTTCATGTGGATTGTCTTCATGGCTGGTAATACCACATTTAAACTCGGCAGCCCATTTCTTAATTATTGAAAATGAAGGAGAAGAGTGCCCATAAACTTTTATGAACTTCGAATGAATTTCTTTTTGTGTTAAACCTTCTTTTACAAATAATTTTATAACTGCACGATATTCAATATTATCCATTTCAAGGGATACAGACATTTGCATCAGACAGCTGTATAAAACAAACTACTTGATAGAATGACTTGCAATTTCACAGGGATGCTTATGACAGATGTGCCAACTTAAAAAAAAAAAAAATCTTGCCAATAGTGTTGCCATCTATGGTTGAGGCCAAGAACTTTTCAGAGACCTCCTTCGTAATGGGAAGTTCTTTTTGGATTATGATTTCTGGCAAGGTATCTGTAGTGTAGTTGAATTCTTCACTTTAACTTCATGTATATTGCAATTTTTTAGCTTTATTTTTAGTCTTTTGGGCTTCCTCTCTTTGGTGCATAAGGAATTAGCTACCTGGTACATTTCTCTGGTTTTATGGATATTTTGATAGAGTTTGTTTTTGACAGATAGCCTGTATATAGTTTTTCTAGTATTTTTTTTTTTTTTGTATGTGTGTGTTTGTAAATTGCATGTGTTCTGAAGGGCCAAATTGTCTGTACGCAGGGATGAAAAACCTGAGTTTCTGCGAGAAAAAACCCTGCTACCTCCATATGAGATCGGCTAACTCACCTTCAATTCAAAAATTTCATATAAAGATTCTTCCCATCATGAAGAGAATCAAACTGAGGCCTTTTCCAATCAAAGGGCATAATGTACCGTCATAAATTCAAAATCATAATGCAATTCGAAGTTGTGCTATGGATTTTGAATTTCACCACATTTTAATAGAAAGTGCTAAAGTAACTGACATCTCCATTGACATGGTTTTCAATGAGAGTCAGGCTATGGGAAAGGTGCCCAAGGAGTGGAAAGGGGATGAAATTATCCCATTGCATTAAGAGTGGTGATTGAATAGAAGTATCCAACTATAGGCCAGTTTGTATTTCTTTTGTAGATGTTGGAGAAATTAGTGAGAGATTGTATACAGCATTGGCTAGATGAGGGTAATGTTATCTTTGGGAGTCACCATGGATTTGTTAAGGGGTGTTCCTATTTTAATAATCTAATTCTCTTTTACACTAAAGTAACAAGAGCGATTGATGGGGGAAAGGCATATACTGCTATTTTTTTGGATATTCCAAAGACATTTGACTGTGTATCATATAAGCTGATTGGAGATCAAGAGGAATGTGCAAGGACAAAGGGAAGTTACAAATGGAAGTTGTAACTTCCATTTGTAAATTGGTGAGCACTGGCCTTTTTGCATGGAGAGTGATTGGAGCTTGGAATGCTTATTGATAGGGTACTGAGAGCACAAACAATGAATGAGTTTAAGGAATGGTGTGATAGACTCTGATTTTTAAGATCTGCCTCTTACAATGTGTCTAATGACTTTTTAGAAGTCGATAATAATAACATCATATAAATGAAAATAAGAAAAAGCATAATATACTTTTCAATCTAGGGGGGAAAAACTTTCAACAACTATCTTATTTATCCAAAATATAGCAAATCTAGTGTTATACACTATGAGACAATATGGCAAGTTTAATTAATTGTAGAAGTCATATTTTTACTATATAATATTGCCATCAATTTAACTCACGGTATCTTCGTGTGTCCACTTTCCTTGAAGAAAATAATTTTTGCTGATGCAGAGTTTGTGAATCATGGCTCTGCATGGGATTTGCAAACCTTTGCCCTAGACAAGGATAGGATTTTCTGTGGACACAAAGTTCATTAATAATGGTTCTGTGTGATATTTGCAAACCACTGTCCTAGACAGTGGTAGGATTTCTGCTGACACCATACTTGAGTTATTGTACTGTGTGGGATTTGTAATTGTTCAACAGATTTTCTGAAATTTATTTATTTTTTCATATATATCTTTGTTTTTTTTTGATATATCAAGGTTAACTGAGCAAAGTTAACTCAAGGGAGTTTTTCTTTGGTGGATAGGAAGAAGAGAGGAAGAAGATAGAGACATTTAAGTTAGTGAGATGATTTTATCAGGTTAATCCAGAGGAGATTATAAAAAAGAGTTAGAAGGTGAGAGGGGAAGAACCAGAAGTCATTCCTGGAAGTTATGTAAAAGTGTGGTGAAGAGGGGTGTGAGGAGTAGATTTTTTTACATGCAGAATTTTCAGTGAATGGAACGCATTACCAGAGTGTGTTGTTAATGGAAGGAGTGTTAAGGATTTTAAGATTCTCCATGATAAATACGTTGTCAGTTGAATGAACCTACTGTGATGAGTCTGTCTACTCCATGGAGGGTGTAATAATAATATGATATTCGACAACCTAAACTGTTATTATTTGAATATTCATGTTATATTTTTGATGTTTGCCTTTAAATGCCATAATATTTGATTTATTTTGACGTTAGACATTATTATTATATTATCTTATTTAATTCATTAACTGATTTTTGTAGGTCATCTTCGATATCTTGTAATGTAATCTGATTGGATCCAGATTGTACTGTAATTATAATATTTTTCTTCTAGTTAATTGAATATTGTTTTATACCTCGTTTTATTGTTGTTTTCCATCATATCAAATTCCTGATAATGTATTCTAAATGGGTGTACTAGATATTACGATAGTGCTAAATGAAAAAGTAAGGGAATGAAATTTCTGGAATTCAATAGGTACAGGAAACAAGAAACAATATACTGGCCAGAGATCAAAAAACACCAGCATTCATCCCAATTCCAAAAAAAAAATAATAATAATAATAATAATCAAATCCCAGGGATTGTGAAAATCACAGAACCATTACTGTAATTTCACATGCAAGTAAAGTTATGCTGAAGTGATCCAACAAAGACTGGAGCCATATGTGAATAGAGAAATTTTCCACCAGAACAGGCAGGCTGTAGGAGAGATAAAGGAACTCAGACAGCAAACATGAGATGGATTATGGAAAGAACAAGAGAATTTCAGAAGGAAGTATTCATCTGTTTTATTGATTATAAGAAAGCTTTTGATTGTATAGATTACAACAGACTGGATTGTAATGAGATCGATAAGGATAACTAAGCATTTAATTCTCTTGTTAAGAGAGCTGTATGACAACCAAGAAGCTTCAGTAAAAGCAGTTTTGGGAGAAACAGTGTTTGAGTGGAAAAAGGGGTGTGGTGGGTTTGTATACTGTTGACATATCCTTTTAATATTTATAGTCTGTATATTATGAGAATGGCTGACTTAGACAAAGACCCAGCTGGAATTAAGATTGGTGGCAGAAAAATAAATAATTTAAGATGTGCAAATGATACAACCCTCATAGCAGAAACTAATAAAGATCTGGAGCTGTTGATTCTATTGGTTAAAAGGGAAAGTACAAATCCTGACTTAATTTAAACATCAACAAAACAAAAGTGATGGCTTCTGGCAATTTAGATGAATATTATAATAGAGGGAGATAAAATATAGATCATTGAAAGTTATGATTTACTGGGGTCCAGAATCAGAAATGATGATTAAGCTCCTCTGTAGTGCAATTGGAAGAATGATGGTACATTGCACCCTTCGATTGGAATAGGCCTAAGTTCGATTCTCGTCGTGATGGGAGGAATCTTTATGTGGACTTTTTCAATCGAAGGTGAGTTAGCCGATCTCATACGGAGGTAGCAGGGTTTTTCATCCTCCTTATAGACAAATTGGACCTTCAGAACACACGCAATTTACAGACAAAGAAAAATATTAGTTGTGGTGGTGGTAGATGGCGTTGATGGAGATGATTGGTAGTAGAGGTTCGGTGTAGTGGTGTAGACAGTTGTATAGTAAGTGTCCTCCCGTGATGAGTCTTCGGACTCCTTGGAGGTGTCACGAATAATAATAATAAGGATAAATGTGAAGATAAAGTTAAAAGAACGATAGTTATGGGGAAAAAAGCTATGACAAAAATTATGAAAGTTAGAATTTTCATAGCAACGGTAGTTCCAATAGTGATGCATGGATGTGAAAGCTGGATTATTAAGAAGAAAGACAAAAAGAATTGATTCATTTGAATTATGTGTGTGTGTGATGTAGACTATTAAGAATCCCTTGAGAGTACAAGAATAACCATTGAGAAGATTTTAGAGAGTATAAAGATGGAATGCTCCTTGAAGACAAAGATTGCTAAACAGAAGTTCATGTATTTTGGGCATGTTAAAGGAGCAGATGAATCATTGGAAAAGTTTTTCCCCGGTTGGGGAAGATTGAGGAAATGAGAAGAGGAAGACTGCAAAAGAGTTGGATGGACAACATAAAATAACTTGCCAACGAGAACTTACAATTGTTGAAAGAAAGGACAAGAGGCAGAGTAGGATGGAGAGTCTTTGTTCACAAGATCATCAAAAGTCAAAAACGACTGGATGGCACATAACAACACAACCTGAAAAAGTTACACCATTAATAAATACTGATCAGCAATTTTCCTTCAAATTAATCTACAATTTGTCAAAACTCCAGTGTTATCTAATCTTATGTTTCTGTCTTCTGGGACACTTTTTACTGTATCAATCCTACAACAGGCCCTTTTTCCTGTCAACTTAGCAAAGAACTCTTGTTTTGCTAATCTTTCCTCTCCTATTCCGAGATTAACTCTCCTAACACGTTCCTGAATGCTAAAAGTGTCAAGTTATTTTTTAATATCCTCATTTTTAATATGATATTGCATCTCTTCACTCACCTAATCTTTCTCAGAACTCTCATATCTGTGGTCTCCAGTATCTTTGATCAAATGTTTACTTATTCAGCTTTCAGATCCCTAAGTTAAAATTGGTTTGAACACTGTTCTATATATACAGCTAATTTAGTGTTTTGGCTAAAATTTCTTTCTTATTCCATATAAATTTATTCAGCTGTCTTCCTACCATACCAGCTTTACTAATTCTGATTTCTATTTCCATACTTAATTTACCATCTTCACTAAAAATTGTGCCTAAGAAGCTGAAATATTTTACTCATTCTATAGGTTCACCATTCAGGATACAGTTGATGTTTTCAATGTATCTGCTTGTTTTCATTGTGTTTGTCTTTTTATTGCCAACTTTCATACCAAATGTATTACAACAGCTATTCGTAGTCAGGGAATCTTGCAGACTTATACTGTATTTATTCAGAATCATAACATCATCCTCATAAAGTAAAGAGCTAAGATCAACATTGCCAATTTTGATATCAGATTTAATTTTTATTTATTTGTATGGTGTTTCCCCCCCATTCCTTATCTGTCCCGTAGGACTGGTCGAGTCCTCCTAATGAGGGATTAAGTATTTATGACTGTAAATCTGTGTGTGTGTTCATCGGTCGGCTTTCCTGTTCTGAGGTACGAAACACCAAAGTTTCCAGGTGAAAAACCCTCTACCTCCATACGAGACTTGCTAACTCACCTTTACTCAAAAGAGACCAGATGAAGGTTCTTCACATCATGGACAGGAATCGAAATCAGGTCTTTCCAATCAAAGGGCTTCATCTATACCAACTGAGCTACAGATGCTTGATCAGATTTAATACCTCTTTTCTTCATAACAGGATCCATATAGATAATGAATAACAGTGGAGATAATATGCATCCTTGTTGCACATCTAATTTAGCATCAAACCATCTTTCTCCTTCAGTTCTAACTGCTGACTTGCAGCTTAATTAAAGACTATGTATTATATGAACAAAGTCAGAGACAAACTACATCCTTGTCTTACATCGAGTCATTACAGTACCTTCTGTTAATTTATTACCTAATTGTAACTTTATTTTTCTGTTTTTTTATAAATTTTGCATAGCTTGTACTTTATGTAATGTATATCCTTGTACTTTCATTACACTACTTAATTTTTCTCTATGTAATTTATCAAAAGCTTTTTTATAATCTATAAATGCTAATTGTATCTCCCAATTAAACTCGACTTTTTTTGGGATAATTTTTTTAAGAGAAAAACATATACATAAAGAAACTATCTATACATGATCTTCCATGTCTAAAGCCAACGTTCTTCTGAGGATAGGTTGTCTACAATATATTTTATTCAAGATATTACTATATATATATATACACTTTGTAATGAGTATTTTATTAATCTTATTTATCTATATTTTCCACAGCGACCTGTTTCCTCTCTTAAATTTACATACAACCTTAGCTTTTAACCGGTACATTTCCTCCAGCAGTTGATTATTAACTTTAGGAATCTTTCATGTAAATATTCTTTGTCATACTTTCAAAAGACTGTGTTTATGGCCATCATAGCAATGATAATGAACAAGATAATAGCAAGAATGCGTGGAGAGAAGTCTGAAATATGTGGATTTGTGGAGTACATTTGAGAATAAAAGAGAGCTGTATCAAGAGATAGATCACATTTGAATGCAGAAGGATGAAGGTATTTGGTGAGAAACTGTTGTTTTCTGGGGGAGTGTATCAGGACAGGTAGTCTAGAATTACAAGGGTGGTACTTAGTAGGGATGGTCTCATGTGGGGATAGTAGCATGAGAAATTAGAGGGCGTACAAAACTTAGTTAACTGAGGAAGTTGTTATAATGAGTAGAAATCAAAGGGTGTAGCATATTTCAGTAGCATATATCTCTTCCCTACCCAATTTAAATTTGGGTAGGGAAGAGATAAGATAAGAAGAGAGGATTTGTGCCCTTTCAAGAGGGAGAATCACCTTTAAAATAACACTAATGGTTTTGAGAGTCTATAGTGATTCATATATATATATATATATATATATTTATTTATTTATATTATTAAAAATAACAATCTTATTTACATGGATTAACAAATATTGATTAAAATTATTATTATTATTAGGTGACACCTCCAGGGAGTCCAAAGACTCATCGAGGGAGGGCCACCCACTCCACAACTCTCTGTCTCCATCACTAAGTCCACAAAAAAAAAAAAAAAAAAAAAAAAACGACAATGAACTGCAACTACCATCATCTGCACCAATGCCATCTACTGCCCACTACTACCACTAGTATTTTCATAGACAATCACAAACATCCATGATAATAGAATATAAGTCAGAGAGATTGTTTTTGGAATCAACAGAAGCTTTAAAATATACTCAAAACCTCAATAACTATGGCTGTATAAATTTACCAAAAATCTGGGAGACAGTTATTTTAAGATCTAGTTATTTGTTTTCTCTCTTTTTCCAACATAGATGGTGTCTAATTAGGACTTAAGTTCCTTGTGTTGTCTGTTACAATATTTTTAAACTAGTTCCACTGTTATACCAAATTGTTGTTGTTTCACGTACTGTGACAAACTATTTTTGTGCTCTGAAGATGCTGGATATAATACCAGCGAAATATCAAATAAGTTAATAAATATTATTTTCATATCATTCTGTGCTGTCATTAATACTGTGAAAATAAATAACTTGACAATAAGGCTAAATTCTCATCCCTTTCTTTTTCTGTGGTGAAGGTGATGCACGAATGAAGGCTGTTGATTTTGGTTTAATAGGTAGGCAGAAACAGTTCTGAATCCGACTAGATGGCAAACACATCACCCACTAAAGGAAGGTTGGGGTTGTATTGAAGAGAATAGGGATTCTTTAAGATGCTCTCGGTAAAAATTGGCAAGTGCAAGTGACAAGGGGTTCCTTCAATGTGTTTGTAAAATTGGTTTCTGCAGATGAAATACTCTTGAGTGCATGACAAAAATGAACAGGTCAACTATGTCTAGAGGAAACTCCTCTGATAACAGTTGAAGAGGATCAGCCAGAGGTACACTGGTAAATAAGGACTGGATATCAAAGCTGACCATGAGGTCTGTAGGCTGAAGAGTTCAGTTTTTAATTTTGTCAGAAATTCTGATAAATTTTGCACAGAGGCTTGTGTGTGTGTGTGGCCAGTATATGAGCTTTAAAGATGAGCTAAAAATTTGGATAAGCAATAGGTGAGGCATCTTTTGCTGTCAACTGTTGGTATGAGTGGGACTCCTTCCTTATGAATTTTGGTAGGCCATAGAAATGTAGGGTTCTACTGAAATGTGTGTTCAGTATAGTGTCTTAATCCCAAATGATCTCCTTGAGTAAAAAAGTAAGTTTTTGATTTGGCTATTGGCAATTTTCTGAGTAATCTCCTGGTAAGTGGACTGATATTTTAATAGAAGAGAGATTTTTCTATTGTACTTGATGGTGTCCAAGATCACAATGGCTTTACCATTTTTATCTGTACCTTTACCTTGCTTATTTCTAGCTGAAATCATGGCCGTAAAATCCTTGAGATATAAAAACTGGCTCACCATAACCAAAGCAGACAAAGCTTTGGGAGAGTTTCATTCTTATAAATGGCAGGCAATAAGGCATTCCCCCCCACTTTTTTTTTTTAATATAATGCTGTGTTATTCAGTTCATTATCTAAATTTAATTTTTATTTCAAATCACTTAACTTTAATTTTGGCCTTAATTGTATTTTTTATTTATTTTTATTTGTATTTTTTTGTAACTACACACAAGGTGGCTCAGCTCTGTAAATAGGATTAACATTCTTTGTTCTAGCTTCACCTTATGATTATGTTGATGTACTGTTGATGACCAGTTAGTTTCTGGTTGTAAAAATTATTATTTATTCTTGTGAATATGTGTGTCTAATACAGGGTTTCCCAAAGCAGGCTCCGTGGAACACTAAGGCTCCACAACTGAAATTTTAGGGCTCTGCATATCTTGTTTACAAACATTAATTTAATTTATTTTATTTTTCCATTAATGGATCAAATGCAATATTTGTTTTATAGCTTTTTTTTTTTTTTTTTTTTTGAGTCAACAGACACCTTAACATGGGCAGTTGCCATTTGCCTCCATCATATATAAGATTTTATAGCAAGAGATTAGCCTGAGAGTTTAGGGGCAGAATTCAAGGTTTTTTGATTTTCCCATTCACTTTACTATATCATTCTGCTGTGTTTCCGGTGCTGTCGATAGAAACTCTGAGTAATGATTTGTGAAAAATTCTAATTTATCTAGAAAGTATTCAGGAAAAAGTTTTATGGAAGATTCTAATCATTAAGAACATGTAATTCTGCCATATTTGTTGGTGAATGTTACACCAACTTCATAAGTTCATTTAAGGTTAGTTAGTTGTCAAAGAACTTGTGTTTTCCTCTGATTATGTATTTATTTCTATAATTTTTAAGTGTTTACTAGTACATGAGTGCCCAAGGTAGCATTTAAGAAATTGAAATAATTCTACCCTTTAAAATGAATGTAGTTGAAAATTAACAAATGTAATGAGAGTGCAAGTAGTTCAGATGCAACGAGTGAGTAATGCTCAACCTGTTGAATTGTAAAATGGGAGTGTTTATTGATTTCTTCCTTTTTTTTTTCATGTTTATTTTAAAGATTGATTTGTGAGGGCTCTGCAAAAAAAAGTTTGCTTGCTTTAGGGCTCCACTTTAGCAAGAAGTCTGAGAAACCCTGGTCTAATCTTGTTATTTTATTTTTTTACTTTTGTTTACTTAAGTCTTTTTAGTAAATTTAATTCTGAAGAAGCAGATCAAAGAATCTAAAACTACTGACTTCAATAAATGAAGAAAAAGTTTTCAATATATAGGCTATTCTTGAAACTAGATAATATGTTAATTTTAGTTGTTTTACAATATTTAGAAAAAATACAAAAAACATTTGAACCTTCTTTTTCCTTTTCATTTAGATATGTTAATTGGTGCTTATGATTCTGATCGAGCAATATTTCTCAGGTAGGTGTAAATTTCATTAAAATTTTTAATAAAATATGATTTCTAAGAAGGCATAGAGGGTATTTTATTATAAAATGGGATGTATGTGGTTTTTAGTTCAGGTATATATTTAAGATAAGTATATGTATAGATAAGCATTTTTAGTGTTTATATGTGTACATAATACATTATCATAATCAAAGTCTCTACTTAACTATACTGATTGTTAGAGGTAATGCTTAGACCATTTTATTCTCCAGAGCATGCAGAATGTGCGGCAAAATAGAAAACTTGCCTTTTTAACATTTAGAGTACTCAGTATTTGGAATACATGCTCTTCATTCACTTCTAACACTTCACCGATTGTCATCCTTCTGTTAACAAAGCCTGCAGCAAGAGGATCATTAAATTGCTGAACAATGTCTTCTGCATTGGTCATCTGAGTCTCATCTCATCCAGCACGGTAATTAATCCACTATCCTTTTTCTTCCTACTCGCCATATAGTGAAAAAAAGCTCCTTGGGATTTGCTCACTCTTTGGAATTGCAACACTAATCTTCTCCCATATTCTAATTTTTCTCTGTTTACATTTCTCATGAACCTGTTTTCCACCTCTCTCTTTATGTCTTCCAGAATCTCTTTCATCTGCAATTCCTCTTTAATTTCTCTTTTCATCCATTTGACTGCAAATCACTTTATCTTCTTCACTTGAGGTATACTATCTGCCATTGTTGTCAAAATTTTTTCATAACTGTCTCCTGTGCACTACTGATCTCTCTTCCTTCAATTTTTTTCATCCATTGTAATACAAATTGGTTTATAAGTTTGTGATAGTTGTCTGCCTTATAATTCCACTTAACTTCCTTCTGCTTTGATACCTCCCCATGCCTATTAATCTTTCAAGACTTACATGGTCACCTCACCATCTGTAGAAAGTGTAACATCTCAGTCACAATCTGATCCTCTGATGCTATGACCAAATCGAAAACTCTTGATGCTTGTGTTCCCTTCACCACTGCTACCTAAGATAGTTGTCCTTCAAATCCAAAAATTTAGTTCCATTAGTAGTGCATGCTGTGCCACCTTGGTCCAGTTTATATTGCTATATTTGAAGTCCCCATAATGATCACTTGCTTTGCACTTGCCAAACTAATTTGCTTAAACATTTCCTGCTATTCACTATCTATATTCCTTGGTCTTTAACAGCATCCTGTTGAATATCTTGTCTTATAACCATCTATCTCACACCATATACCTCAAAGCATTGGTGTTATTTCCACTGAGCTTCTCCACCCTGAGAGGTCGCAATTCCTCTCATCATGTGTAACATCCCACCACCACGTTTACAGTCTCTATCCTGCCAAAATATCCTATACCTTTCGGTTTCTATCCCTGTTAGAACGTCCTCCTCAGTTAACTAAGTTTCACTGAATTGAACAATCTTTGGAAAGACAGTCAGTCAATGCCACAAACTTATTTCTTTTGTATACAGAAAATTCATTGCATTGCCAATATTCTTATAGTCAGTATTACTCCCCTCATACTTCACGTGACTGTGTAATATAGTGTACATCCTCTCATTTCTCAAGCTACTATCCCTACACGAGAACATCTCTGCTACCTGTGCAATTCTAGTATCCCTGTCCTGGCATGTACTTGCCCAGAAAACAACTTGCTCCAAATTCCTGCATCCTTCTTGATTCAAATGTGATCTATCTCTTTCATACAACTCTTTTATCTTGAAATTTTCTCCATGCATCCACATATTCCAGATCTCTGTTTCTACATATTCTTGCTATTATTTCATTCATTATTCTTGAATCGTTTAGCACGACATTTAACATTAACCTCAAATGTTGCACTAAACAATTCACACCACCTCTCAGTTCATTTGTACCAGCCATTACTGTCATCTCCTCAACATTTTTCCTCTTCACTGCTATTGCCACTCTCTGTTTATTCTACCCATGCTAACACTCTCCTATGCACATATTGCATTATATATTGGACATACAGTCATCAAATCTCTATACATGATACTCTAGATTCATTCATTCTTCTCTCCTCACTCTCATCTCTCTATCGCTTGCTTCACACTCAACTTTCTTCAATTTCCTGTCTATCCCATTCTCTTGCCTTTTCTCTCCTTTGCTGTTGGACTCTCTTCTCACACCTGTTCCTATTTACGTACTATTTACCCATATGTGCATCTTTCACATTCTATCCATGCTCCAACACACTACTAGTATCCACAAATTGAGTTTCATCCATTTCCAAAGCACTATCTCCACTTGCTAAATCCTGGCAGATAACAGATTAATTTTGAGGAGAATTGTTCATCAGAAATTAGTAATGGTGTAAATTTTCATGCAGTACTATCATAATTATTTCATACACCTCCTGAAATTACATATTAAGAATGTGATGATGATGAATCATTATTATGAGTGACTTAAATTATCTGAATAAATATTGATTGGGTAGCAGAGAAAACTCACGCTACCCAATCTATGTAACTCATGCTACCTCCATAAGAATGAAGGAAACTTTATTGAGCTGTTGTGAGAACTTTTTCAAGCGGTGCATATGAAAGAAGCAACTCGAGGACAAAAGTGTTATTATTTTATATTGTCTCTGAACTTCTAGTTGATGTTGCTCCTTTGAAATATTTAATATGATGAGATAAGCTAAGCTTTTTTTGTTATGGAGCACTCTTTGATTAGGACGTGTCTTTTGACTGCAATTCTATGTTTTAATTAAAATTTAAAATAAACATTTTTTTAAGTGATCAGGTGCCTACCTTTGTAGTGCTTTCGGCAATAATGATATTTGAAATTTGCAGATGGTGATGAACGAGTATGGTATTAGTGGTAGGTAAATTAGTGAGATAAAGATCCATTGATTTTTAATCACTCTCTTGTTGTCACTCTCCTTTTACCTTAAATTGTAATATCTTACTTCTATAATATCTGTTATCTTCTGTCTGCTCTACTTGGGTTTAGAACTCATTTACATATGTCTTTATACCCAGTGTAATCCTTCTAATGTTTTTTTAATCTTATTAAGCATGGTGCTTTCACAAGCAGTGTTGCATGAGTCCTACAGATAATTCCTGTATTTTAGTTATTATTTTTGGTTGTTATATCTTTCTTATTTTAAACTGTGAATTTGAGTGAGTGTGTGTGTGTGAAATTTAATACAGGATATCATTTAGAAAGTATTTTTTCATGGCACCAATGTGTAGAAGAAAAATGGCTGCCAAGCGATTGTCGAGAGAGAGAGAGAGAGAGTGCGTATCATAAATGTTTCATGTGGAAAGCTGGAAAATGAAGTAATGAATATTAAGGATGTAAGAAAAGTTAGCAAAAAGGTTTTTGAGAATGTGGAAGTAGTGAATGACAGTGTGCAAAATATGAATGAAAGCATGAAAGTGTCTGAAAGTTATGTGGATGATGATATGATGGAAAGTATGAAAGTGCAAAAACTGAAAATAAAGGGAAAGTATTGTATGGAGATTTGATGATACTTAATGAGAAAGTGATAAAGCTTGTTTCCCATTGGTGCAAAGATCAAGGATGTTGATGAATTTTTTAACTGCAAAAGGGAGAATTTAAAATGTTGATTGTTTTGGCAGGAACCAAATGATTTGAAAGGAAAGAAATATTCAATCAGAGAGGATATGAAAGAGTTGTTGAAAGAAGCGAAAATGAAGAGTAAGAAAGTAAAGATCGTGAGTTTGCTGCCTCAGTATGATAGGATAGAGTTGAGAAGAAGGGCCATGATTCATGATGCAGTTCATTGTAGTGGGTGGATTGAGTGGTGGAGACAGAGTTGTAGAGTAGGTGCCCAACCTCAATGAGTCTTTGGACTCCCTGGAGGTGTTACGTAATAATAATAATAATAAAAGTTAGTCTGGGTCTACAGATTCCATGATGATACCATATAATATCTGAAAACTTTTCCAAAGTACAGAATCCTGATGTGGTCATAAGAAGAGCTTGTAAGTGGCACAATGACTATTTATTATTATTATACATCACCATCCTTCCTAGTACACAGTGGAAGGACAGTGATGTATTAGTCCGTTATTTTTAAAACTGTCTTGTGGATCTTGAAATTTAATTGTTCTATTATTTATATGGCTATTTTAGCCTGTTTCCATTTAGGAGTATCCCTTATTTTAAATACAACTAGGGAATTATTCCTGGCACACATAGAATCATTCGTACTCCCCCCTCCCCCCCCTCTGGCATCACCTTTTATGGCAGATATGTGGATGACATTCTATGCATTGGAGAACCTACACACATCAACTCCTTACAAACATCCCTTAATAATTACAGTAACAAACTAAAATTCACCTTGGAAAATGAACAGAACAAATCCATCAATTTCTTAAACTTGACATTAATAAGAACTAACAACAAAATAGCCACGAAAATATACCATAAACCCACACATATCGGAAACTACCTCCATTTCAATTCATGCCATCCATATTCAGTTAAAAAATCGGTCATCCTATCATAATTTATAAATGCTTACAAATTCTCAACTAACCGTAATTATCTCAACACGGAATTAAATAATTTATCACAGATTTTTAAATACCAAAACAGACTTCCCAACATGAAAGATTATCAAACTGCCATACATACAAAACACATACAAAGCCTACAAAGTCATTTTCAAACACACGGACTATAAGCTAGTATTCATCACGAACCAAAAATTAGCAACTTTCCTAAAACCCACTAAATCTCTCACACACAAAGAAATACTAGAACACCACAATGTAGTCTACAAATTTCCTTGCCAAAAAGACTGTGGTATCACCTACACAGGTTCTACCATCAGGTCTTTATGGACTAGAAAAAGAAAAATAAAATACAGAGTACAGGGAAGACAAAAATAGCAGTTCACACCCTTGAACAGAAACATACCCTGCAAATTGACAAGGTCATAATAATAGACAAACAAGACAACGAAACACTGCTTAAAATATTGGAAACAATAGCCATAAAATGTGACAAAAACTCAATCAACGTCTACCGACCCTACCTAATTTCCGAGTGTTGGAAGCTGCACAACATAAAAATTAGGTCAAGACTTTGACCAATAAGCGAAAACAAAAGTCCTTCTAAGGCAGATACACCAAGCCGTCATGACATAGCCCTACACATTTTCCTGAAATGTTCCAATGACGATACACAATTGAAAGGGCTCGCACCCTGTTAATGCTCTCCCCCGGTCCTGTTTCCCATAAATCCCTTCTTTTTCCCAAAGAAGCGCCCTTAAATATAATAACATATATGTATATATATTATTTTTAAAAAATAATTTTATGCTACTGTTCATGGCATTCTATTATAATGCAAGGTATACAACATAGATTTTAATGATTAGGTTGGACCTCTCACAAAGTCTTATATCGATGAAAGATACAATGTAGTGTTTATAATTTTATATTAATAATAATAACACATCATATAAAAATTTGGTTATTTTATTATACGAATGTTATGTCAATCTTATTCTCCACCTAGGTCAAGACCAGTGGTTGTGGTTAAAGCGATTTTAAAAATTGACCCAGAAAAAATTAATCTTGATGATAAAGGTTGCAGTTTGCAGGATAAAAGCTTAGTTTCATGGTAAGATTCATATGAAATTACAAATATAATGAGTAGACTGTAAATTGAAGTTATACTGTAGTATTTCTTTCCTCTCACAACGAGTCTTTGACTCCATGGAGGTTTGGGATAATAATAGTTTCTTCATTCAGCCAGTCAATGTGAATATTAGAATGGCAAGAGGTGTGAAGTATGGTGATTCAATAATCCTTGGTGTGCAAAATAGAATATCAGAGGAGTGTTTGCCTGGAGGAATGACAGACAGTGTGACTGACAATTAAGTTAGGTAAAAGAGTAGATCAGACGATAGCTATGGTGGGCACAAATGACTTGAGAGATCTGAGGTTCATGCATGAATTTGTATGGAAGAAGATTGAAAGAGGGAAGAAAGCTGAGTGTGTTTGCCATGTATGATAGTGTGGACTGAAGAGAAGAGTATCAATAATAAATAGTATGATAGCCACAACTGTGTAGAAAGAGAGGCTTGGATTATGCGGATGCTTGCAGACAGAAAGGAACTGTATATGAGATATGGCTTGCATTTCAGTGAGGAAGGAAACTAGAATTAACAAGGTGAATGGTAGCATGGATGGCCTCTTGCTTTGAAATAGGGGGATACATCGTGTATCTTCCTACCAGTGAAGTCTGGAGGAAATAATTATGAATAAACACTGCCAATGCATTGGTGATACTTTATACTAATGCCACCAATTCATCTCCGGAATAAAGGAGATGAATTGGTGGCAATAGCCATGGCCTCTCCAAAGATTATTGGAATCATTGAGACATGGTTGATGGAAGATGATATACTGACAGGAATAGAATTGGAAGGGTATAGCATTTTTCGGCAGGATAGAAAAGGCAAACACAGTGGTGGAGTACTGCTTATAATGAATGAGTTGTGCCCTCTCAGAGAGGAGGATTTAGTCTGCAATGGACTAATAGTTTCGAGAGCATATAGTGTGAGGTGGAGGTAAGTAGGACAGGATATTTTGTGAGATGTTGCTATAAGCCATTGAGCATAGAAGGTGAAGAACTGGAGATTAGACAGTTGTGCTTGATGAGTGCAAAAAGAATTAAAGTTATGAGAGATTTTAACTACAGCAGTATAAATTGGGAATAGGAAACTGCATGTAGTAATAGCAAGTGAATGAATTTCTGGAATTCTGGAGGGACATATGTCTTAGGCAATGTGTAGTAGAAGGAATGCGAGGTTCAAGCATTTTGGATTTGGTCATAGCATCAGAAGATCTGATTGTAACCGAGATGGCATCTCTGTACCTGGCTGGAGAGACTGACCTTCCAAGTTAAAACCATGTGGTTTTAACTTGGAAGATTAATAGACATGCTGGAATATTGAAGAGAAAGGATTGTGTGTAGAATTATGAGACAAGTGATTATAATAATCTTAGAAATCAGTTTGGAACAGTTCTATGGATGGAAGAATTCAAAGGGCAAGATATCAATCCTCAGGCACTACTGAAGAAATATTTATTAGCAGCAATGGCAAGTAGTATACCACAAGTGAAAAGGAAAATACAATGTGATGTAAAGTGAATGACAAACAATATCAAACAGGAACTGCAAGTGAAAAATAGGTTATGGAAGAGATATAAGGAATATATGGGTATAAGGACTTGAATAGATTGCATGAATGGGCAGGTAAGTGGAACTATCAGCTCAATGTTGCAAAGTGTAAGGTTTTGAGATTTGGTAAGCAGCAATAGGATGCAAAGTATACACTTGGTGGGGAAACTTTAATGGAAGTAGAGGAGATGAGAGATCTAGGTGGACAAGGACCTGAAATTCAGAGGCCACATTGCATAAGTTGTGAAGACGTCACATCAGATAATGGCAATGATGTGGAGGACCCTGACATGCAGAAATAGAGAGATTAATATGCCATTGTAGAAGGCCTTGATCAGGTCTCATATGGATTATTGTGCACAGATTTTGTCGCCGGGTTTCATGGTGACAAGGATATGTTGGAAATGCTCCAGAGAAGATTTACAAAGGTGGTCAGTGGTCTTTGGAATGTGGAGTACAAGGACAAATTGAGAAAATGTAAGTTGCAGAGCCTCATGAATAGGAGGAAGATGGGGGATATGATTGAGACATATAAGTTAGTCAAGGGTTGTTATCTGGTCAACATGGAAGAGATTTTTCATAGAATGGGAGAGGGGTGTAGAACAAGAGGCCATTGCTGGAAACTCTATATGGAGTGTGTGAGCAGAGGACTGAGGAGTAGCTTCTTTGCATGGAGAGTGGTTGGTGAGTGGAATGCATTGCCTGTGTGTGTGTGTGTGTGTGTAGCCACATTGAATCAGTTTAAAGCACAGTTGGATGAGCTTTGTGTACCTCATACAATGAGTGTCTGACTTCATGGAGGTAAAAAATAATAATAAGAAGAAGAAGCAGAGGAGTGGAGATCAGATGCATGAAGAATACAAAACTCAGGTCAGAAGAGTGACTAGTTTGGTAACGAAGACAAAACTGGAATATGAGAAGAGAGTGGCCCTGAGATCCAAAGAAAATTATAAGGAATTCTTTTGTTATGTGGCCAGTTGTAGCAGGAATGATTGTGGAAGAATGATATTGTTGGATAAAAATGGGGATACAGTGACTGATGCAGGAACACTTTATTGGGAAATTTCATCCTGGAGAAGTAGGTTTTAATAGTAGAGGGCTAGAGCAGATACGCAGTTTAGACGTGGTGTGTTTCAAATACTGAGTACTTTGGATGTCAATAAAGCACTGGACTGCGCAGGATTTTGTCACAGGTTTTGAGAGTGTGCACTAAGAACTGACAGCTTTTTGACCTGACTTTTCAATGAGATTCTGGCCTTGAGAAAGTTGCCCAAGCAGTGGAAGGAGGGAAAGATAGTACATTGCATCAGGGCATGAGTAGAATGGAAGTGTCAATCTGTAGACCAGTTTTTATTTCATCAGTACTTAAGATTTTGGAGAAGTGAGGGATCATTTACTCCATTGGGCAGATAAGGGTAATGTTATCTATGAGAGTCAGCATGGACGACTTGTTAAGGGGTGCTCTTGTTTTAGTAATGTAATTGCCTTTTATAATAAAGTAACAAGAGTGGTTGATAAAGGCAAGGCATATCCTGCCATTTTTTCGAATTTTATAAAAGCATTTCATAGGATTCCATATCATAAGCAGAAATTTCAAGTTATAGCACATGAATTTAGATGTCAAATTAGTGAATTGTGGGGATTAGCTGTCTGATAGATATCAGAGAGAGAAAGAGAGAGAGATATGTATGAGGGAGTGGCATCAAGGAAGCAGAAGATAACAAGTGGTATCCCATAGGTCTCAGTACTGGGAGTTGTATTATTTAACTTTATATTAATGACATTGTCAGTAAATTATGGAGAGATGTTCAGTGATGAGAAGCTGGGAAGGTTATTAGTTGATAGTGTAGATGTGGTAGCCCTTCACGAGGATTTGAATAAATAATTCAGTTTGAAAAGTAGCACTCTCTATATAGAATAAGCTATCGTCCATTATATATTAGAATTATATATAAGCCCAATGGCTTTCTTGAAGATAAAATGAATAATTTTAAAAATTGATTTTATTGCTGTTAATATGGTATTGTGAATTAATACTATTACATAACTTATGTGCAAAACCTTAAGGAAACTGAAATCTTTTCCTTCATTGTTATTGCATTCATTGCGACAAAATTATGGAGATTACTATTTTGTTGAAGTTAAATAAATAAAATAAAATTTAAATAAACCAATTACTTGATTTTGACATTCTGGTTTGATCTTCATATTAATCTAACACTTACACACACAGGCGTGTGTGTGTATAAGGTACATTATCTATCCATCCATACATCTGTTCATTGAATATCCGGTCCCTTAGATGCTTGGTTATGTGTCACCAGTCCTTGCCACATGGTCCTGTTGTATGCTTTTTTGTAGGATTCAAACTCTCTGAAGATCAGTCATTCCGAACATATCATCCATCCATCTCATTGACAATATGCCTCTTTCTCTTTTTCCAGGAATTTTACCTTCTTTTACTGTTCTGAGTATTCCATCCTTTCATTGTGTCCAAAGTATTTTCAACTTTCTTCTGTCAATATCCTTGATGAATATTAAAGCTGATCCTAGCACCTATCCATTTTTCTGCCTTTCAGTATATGATATCCTCAACAGCCTTTTGTAACAACACCACATCTCATAAGCAGCTATCCTTTTTCTATCATAGTTATTTAGGTTTCCAAGTCTCGCATCCATAAGTCACTGTTGGAAAAATAGCTGCATCCAAAATCCTCAACTTTGTTCCAATGGAGATAGATCCATCCTTACAGGTTTTAGACAAGTCTCTGACTGTTGTTTTAACTTCATTCTTATTCTTCTTCTGTCTTCTGAACAGCAATTCTTCACATTAATAATGAATCCCAGGTACTCGAATGTGCTGACTTCCTCAATTCTTTCTCGATTAAGGCACAGTTGTTTCTACAGAGCTTCTCTGTCTGTATTTCCTTTGAGAACCATAATCTTTGTCTCACTAGGATTGAACTAAAGTCCTCTGTTCTTACTGATCTCATTAACTTTTTCAAGAATTTGTCCTAGTTCTTCCTTGTCATTATAGAGAAGTACTGTATCATCAGCATACATCCGATTATTGATAAATCTCACCAGCTATCCTAATTCCTGTCTTGAGCTCATTCAATGCTACATGCACGATGTACCATCGGATGTTAGCATTTTTTTTAGATAGCATTTTCTTTTTCTTCTCTGTTGTACAGTTACCCCACAGTATTCTTTCCATCTGTTTTTGATTTCCAGTTCTTTTGTTAGTACTACTCCATTCCTGTCTTTGGTGACATTCAATTTGGGCTTAAATTTGTACTTTAGGTCATGAAGTAAACACAACATTCTTTTATAATTGTGTCTCTTCATCTGGAACTCTATCTCTTTACATTTATTAGTATAAAACTTTTCTTGTCCTGCCTGATGGCTCTTCTGACTTCTCTATATAATCTTATATTCTTCACTCACTTTGTCTCTTTGTTTTTCCAACTGTCTTCTTTTGATTAGATCCCACATTGAATCTAATATCTATGGGTGTCTTGGTCTTCTTATTGTTTCGAGATACTTCTTGGCTGTATCCTGTATTATAACCTTGACTCCTTCCCAAAGCATTTCTGGTGAATTCTCCTCACTAGTCTCCAAAAAAAAATTATCCATCTGAGTTGATGTTTCTTATGTGAACCCACTAGGAATTACTCTGACATCCAGTCTAGTGGATGTGCCTGATTTGGAAGATCTCAGATTCTTAGTCTTACTTTGGCCCTTGCTAGCTGATGGTCTGTACCACAGTGTAGTCCAGGACAAGTAATCACATCAGAGATGCTTGTCTTCCAATGTTGGAGCCAAGATGCAATCAATCTGGTGCCTTGACCTATCAGTGTTAGATGTCCAAGTATAGGTCTGTCATGGGTGTTTCTGGTGGCAGGTATTGGTAATAACTAATCTGTTAGCATGGGCAAATTTCAACAGTCTTTCACCACGGATGTTACACTCGCCCAGAAAAAACATGCCACACTCAGGCCTACCTCTCATATTCTTTCCCACTTTTGCATTAAAGTCCTCTAAGATGTAATGTACATCTCTCATTGGTAGGCAGTCCAAAATAATCTGTAAGTTTTCATAGAATTCTTCACATCAGGCTTATCTGTGTGTAGGGTGTATCAACTACCACAATCAACATATTGGCAGGATGAGATTTAAGTCTAATACAAAGTATCCTGTCATTAAAGGGATTATGACCAAGAAGGGTTCTTGCCTGAACTGTCTTCGGTATCACAGCTACCCCATGATGCTTTGAGTTGCCTCCTGAATAAACAACTAGTTTACCATCCTATCTTTTGAAGTGACTTTCTCTATTCTATCTGGTCTCTTTAATTCCCAGGATGTCAATTTTATACCTCTCCATCTATTTACAGACAATATCAAGAGTACTCATCTGTAAACCCTGAACATTCTATGTGCCTATGTAAAATTCTCCTCTAAGATTAATCCTGTACCTTCTGTAGTCCTCATTCACAATATCACTGACTTTTTTTTTTGGAGACTGTAATATACTTTTAGAAAGGGCCCCTCTGTCTAAGCCCTGAACGTGGCTCTGATTATTCTACACAACAACTGATGCAGCATGAGATGTATTATAAGGCACAGTCATGTTAGGATTTTGGAGTGAAGTCACTGCAAAAAAAAAAAAAAGTGGTAGATTTAAGATCGCCGAAAGATCCTCACCCATTCTACAAATACTCTGGAGTATATAATATTCCTTGCTCATGTGGTATTAGTTACGTAGGTCAGACATCTAGAAGCTTCGAAACGAGAAAGAAAGAACACATATGCAGAAATAACAGACAAGACATTTCAGGCCTTTCATGCCACTTTGCCTCTACTAACCATCACATTGAGTGGGATAAGAGCCTTATGCCATACATAGAAGATAACTACCATTCAAGAACCTTTAAAGAAGCAGCTACAGTCGTCCGTAAAACTGAAAACCTAAACAAGAATCAAGGTCTAATTTTACCAGAAATTTGGAAAACTTTTATCAGATCATTAAATATCAAAGAAATGAACTTTCATAACAATTACGTCATGAGTCATCACGAATAAATCACGTTAATGAGACACGCACATTGTCACGCACAATACCAATTTTTTGTATGATTTAGAACCATCGGTTATAACCTAGTCTGTAACCTTCATTTTGTGCTTACTGATTTGTATTCCCTGAGGATGCCAATAGAAACAGATTGGCGAAACATGTAGGAGGATAAAAATAAAGCTACTTGATAAAGATTTTATAAAAAAGTGTAATAGTCTTATGAATAATTGTCAAGAAAAAATTCAACACAACACAAAAAGTGGTAGAGTTGCAGAGGTCCTTTCCACATATCTGGGAAATTCTGTTCCCAAATCAACTGGGTTGGGACTTCTGCCTACTAGGTAAAGCAGACTTCCACTGCATAATATGAAATGAAATAGCAAAATAGGAAAGATTCACTCTTAGCCCTCAAATACTCTAATAGCATTGGAGGGAAAGCAAGACGGAAGGGAAGGGACCAGTCTACACATAATAGGTGTATATTACATGAAGTAAGACATGGTCTGGCATCAGGTACCTTGAGTTTGCCACTCCAGTACTCACTATGCATTTACCTTGAGGTTTACATTGCCTTTCACATCAGTAAAATAGAGTATTACTATAAATTAAAGATGCCAAGCAATTATATTCTTGGTTTAATCCTTTATCCAAGTATAAGCAAACAAAGTTTGCACCTGAAGTATTTTCAGGACAGTGAAACTCGTATATAGAAGCTAATGACTTCACAATACTTGCCTTAGTATCCAATAATGCAAAGCATATATCCTTATGGACATGTATAATGTTATGCATCATGGGAAGGGTCACTACCCAGACCAGTTTCAACTTTTATTGAGATCTCGTCAGTGGTAGCTAGACCCAGAGGGTTGAACTAATGCAGAAGTTATATTTTCATATAAGTGCAGCCCAAAAATGTCAAACCTCATTATTGAAATACACCCTCTGTCCAAAAAGAAACCAAACTTTGATAGAAAATAAAACTCAGGCTAATTATAATCATTTATTTCAATCAATATACTGTCCCTCAGCTTCGATACAGTGTTTGGCATGGTCACTTAATTCGTTAAATGAATTTTTTATATCAGTTTTTGGGATACTGTTGAGGATCTTGGTTATTGCTGCTTGAACATCTTCAATGGTGTTGTATCGCTTTCCTTTCATTGGCAAATGAAGTCGGGGGGAGAGAAAGAAGTTACAGGGTGCTAAATCAGGTGAATACGGTGAGTGATCCAACATGCAAACTTGGTTTTTACTCAAAAACTGGTTCACAATGTTCGAACGATGTGATGGTGCATTATTGTGCAAAAGTGACCAGCAGCTTGCATCATGATATTCATGCTGTACGCGACGAATTTTCGCTAGCAATCGCTTCAAAACTTTGAGATAAAACTCACCATTGAACGTTTGGCCAGGCCGAATAAATTCTTTGTGGATAATGACCTTGGAATCGTAGAAACAAATCAGCATTGTCTTTACTTTTGACTTCTCCAAGCGAATTTTTTTCAGATGCCCCTCTTCTGGTGGTCTCCACTCAGCACTCTAGCATTTGGTTTCAGGCTTATACTCAAAACACCACGTTTCGTCGCCAGTAACGATCGTTTCAAGGAAGTTTGAATCCTTACGAGCTGTTTTATTGAGGTCCTTGCAGTGTTCAGTTGGATACATTTTTTGGTCGTCAGTCAACTTGTGGGGAACAAATCGCAAATTCAATTTACCAAGGCCCAAACTCTCGGTCAAAATGTTGTGCACAGTTGATTTTGGAATCCCCAATTCATCTTCAATCAATCGCACGGACGATTTCGGGTTTTCTTTGATGAAATCATGCACTTTTTGGATGTTAACTTCACTCAGTCCAGTTTTTGGATGGCCCGGCTTTTTGTCATCCTCAAGCGTGTCACGACCACTTTGAATCGCCTAAACCACTCATAAACTTGAGTATAGGATAAGCATTCATCACCGTATGCTTTTTGAAGCATTTGATGCGTTTCGGTAAAACCTTTACCAAGTTTAACGCAAAAATCAATCACAGCTCTGTTTGAAACTCATTTCCCTACCTTTCATCAAAACACACTGTCATTCTTTGCACTATAACTCGGCTTCTAATGAAACAAATGTCATAAACAGTTGACACAACACTAATGAAGGTTGACGCTTTCAACAACAAAAAGATACAACAGGTGGCACCGCTAGTTTCTTCTATTTTCAAAAAAGTTCCTTTCTTTTTGGATTGAGGATGCACTCTGGAATCAGAGATAGTTGTTGGAAGTTTTTTCACTTAGTTATACTATAAATTAAAGATGACAAGAAATTATATTCTTGATTTAATACTTTATCCAAGTGCAAGCAAACGAAGTTTGTGCCTGAAGCTGAAGTATTTAAAGGACAGTGTAACTTGTATATGGAAGCTAATGACTTCACAATATTTGCCTTAGTATTCCATAATGCAAAGCACATATCCTTACGGATATATATTATGCTATCCATTATGGGAAGGGTCATGACTTCTACATTACTTCAACTTTTGTGTCACCTCTGGGTCTGGCTCCCACTGATGAGACCTCAGTAAAGGTCGTAACCAGTCTGGGTAGTGACCCTTCCCATAATGCAGAGCATTATTCATGTCCGTAAGGATATGTGCTTTGTATTATGGGATACTAAGGCAAGTGATGTGAAGTGATGGGATATTAAGGCAAGTGATGTGTATATACGAGTTGCCCTATCCTGAAAATACTTCAAGTGTAAACTTTGTTTGCTTACACTTGGATTAAATGCCTCCGTAGTGCAATTGGAAGAATGACAGTAGTTGCATCCTTTGATTGAAAAAGGCCTGAGTTCGATTCCTATCATGACGGGAGGAATCTTTATATGGACTTTTTCAATTGAAGGTGAATTAGCCGATCTCATACGAAGGTAGCAGGGTTTTTTCTCCCAAAAACTCTAGTTTTTCATCCCGCATACAGACAAATCACCCTTCAGAACATGCAATTTACAGACAAAAAATAATTGTTGTGGTGGTGGTTGGCAGTAGTTGGCGCTGATGTAGTTGATTGGTAGTAGAGGTTCGGTAGTGGTGGAGATGGAGAGTTGTACAGTGGGTGTCCTCCCGTGATGAGTCTTCGGACTCCTTGGAGGTGTCACGAATAATAATGATAATAAAGGATTAAACCAATAATATAATTTCTTGGCAACTTTAATTTATAGTATAACCAAGTGAGAAAACTTCTGACAAGAGCATCCATTTTTATTCTTTTTTACATAATTGGAAATGCTGATCTACAGATCAAACATAGAACTTTTTCATACTATTTCAGGCCTACAGTAACTGGAGTGGTGGTCTTGCACCAACTACTGAAATCCATCTCCCACTTAAAGACGTTTACAAACATTTGTGTCCATTTCAGGATTGAAACCTGCATTTTGTAATGTACCCACTCTCCAATCAGCTGATTGGAAAGTGGGTACATTATCCACTTGACCAACCAAGACAATTTGGCATTTTCTCTGAAGAATGTGGATACCATACCTCAACCTTTGCTTGTATTATTTTATATCGAACTAGTTTCCTCCAGCCCTGAAAGGCCATTTTCTTGGGGAATACAGTACATGCCAACCATTGCAAACTCTAGAGACCAGAGAAATACTTTGTTATAGAACAAAGTTTGATATAGTGAACGCAGCAATAAAAAGACATCTCTCCCTTCTCCCAGACACTCCATTTCCAACAAAGGTAGCAGTAGCTTTGAGCATAGAGATCGGCTGGTCAGACCAAGGTTAATTCAAGGGAATTCTTCCAATATATGGTAAGCAAGAGGAAAAATAATTATAGCAAGTTGACACTGGTGGGTAGTCAATGGCAGCTGAGTGACCTTCATGGAGGGTGTAATAATAATGAAAGGAAATCATAACTGATGACTTGACACAAAGAATGTTAAGGAATCCTACATAGTCACATGAAATGAACATGAAAAAGTACATTTGTAAATAGTAACAGCTAACAAATAAAGAAGCGAACTAGAAGAGTATTAAATTATAAAAATTAAAATTCAGAATTAACTTTAAATTTTAAATATTATATTAAATTAATGTCGTGTAGTCGAAATCATAGTTAACTAAATATGGGCATCTTACAGTTCAAATCAAAAATAACCTGAAAAATTAACAGCAATTAGTCAGCTGTATAATGGTAACTTTCTATTTGAAGGAGGGAGAAGACACAAGTGATGAGCAGCCAGCCTGCATTAGTTAGCTTTGATAAGAGAAGAACCGATTGGCAGCTTGTGTGTACAATTGAAGTTCTTAATTGGACAGAGACCATTAATCTCTATTAAATTAGCCTGCTTATTGGACAAAGTAAATTATACTAGACAAACTACGTTCTTATTTTAATCATTTTCCCAACCTTACCTATAAAAAGTTTGTGCTTGAAGTATCTGCGTGACTAGATAATCGTGTGTGTGTGTGTGTGTGTATCGGTTGTTGTCACATTGATTGCCTCGGTATTCTTTAACTATGCTGTGTACCAGAGTAGTTTAATAATATGGTGACACACAGCCTTATATTTCTACACTCCAAACTGTAACATATCATAATTATTAATATTAAAACTACAAACCCACTCATATTGTCCACAATAAGTCTATTCAGATCTTCCTGAAGGAAATTAACATGCAATACTCCATATGATTCTCCCCAACTTTGCCTCAGTTATCAACTGAAGATTAACAGTGAATCCACATGAAATATAATTTATAAATTAAACAATAGAGTCACAAGAAAAAGAACCCCAGCACACCACTGCTTACTTTCCTTTATTTTTTGAGACACTGCTCCATCATATACAACTTGTTAGTATTTTTCAGAAAGACATTGTCCAGCTAACCAATCTGTTTCCAGTTCCATCTTCTTAACTTGTACACCAACCTGTCATATGGTAATCTATTAAAAACCACAATAAGTAATCATTTAATAATAGTCCAAGAATATTGCTATATATGAATATCCCTTATCCAACATGTTTCTCCGTCTATCATAAAATGCAAGTAGATTGCTAAAGCAAGACCTAATGTCCATCCTAATGACCAAGAATCTTATGTCCATCAATCCAATCTTTTATTCGTAACCAATTTCTCCACTGTCCTGACCACAGCTGCAGGTATAGATTGGTCTGTAATTGGAAATTTCTGTACTAAATCCATGCTTATGAAATGGAAATATTTTACCTTCCTTCCATTCTTTAGGAACCTTTCTCACTACAAGACTCATTGTCTGTCATTTGGTATATCCTCGACCTGGTTGCTTAATGAGTCTAGTAGTGAGAAAGGTTCCTAAAGACTGGGGGAAAAAAAATTCCCACTCTTTCGGAACCTTCCTCACTACAAATCTCGTTAAGCAACCAGGTCGAGGACATATCAAACTCTTTTACACATCTGTGATGTGTGCGGATATGTCATCCATTCCCACTGCTCTTATTAACATGTAACCCAATGAACACTTGGTATGCCTGTGACTACTCTTTCACCTATAATTACCCTATTATTTTCCTCCTGTCTAGGTGTTGCATAGCATGATTTACGTTGGTATAATGCATAGTGCTAAAGTACTCATTAAATAATTCTGCTACATCCTTTGCTATGGTCACTACTGGCATAATCTTTGCCTCTTTATAAGGGCTTGATAAGACCTCACTTGGACCATTCCATTCAGTTTTGGTCTCCTGGTTTGCATGGTGATTCTGATTGAGTGGGGAGAGAGAGAGTGCGCAAAGGAGAGTGTCAAAAATGATATCAGGATTGTGGAATACAGATTATGAAGACAGATTGAGAATTCGTAGGATGCAGACACTAGCAAACAGGAGAAAGAGGGGTGATATGATTGAGACTTACAAACTTCTGAAAGGAGCATACAGAATTTCAGTAGATGGAATTTTTGATTTTATGCAGGGTGTGGAAAGGACGTAAGAGCATCCATGGAGGTTGAGAATGAATGCTGTCAAGAAGGGGGTTAGGACTAGATTTTTCTCTCAGTAGTGGATGTTGTTTGTGTGTGTAAGTAGCATGAATGACAGCTGATGTCATTCATCTACTTGCATACCCTTACAGGTATGACAGGTCTCTCTTAATGATAATAACTATCTACCAATGTCATCCTTCCATAACTATTCTTCCTTTTGCTTGCCAATATTTATCTTTTATTGATTGGCCAATTTCCTGTCACGCTGCCCATTTTCTTTCTTTACCCTGCTTTCTAGCATGCATTTTATATCCCTTGTGCAACTATCTTATCACCATCAACTGTCTTGTGTGCCCCCCCCCCCCTCCTGTTCATAACATCTTTTCTAACACCACTTGCCATTGTTCATCCATTTCACTTGTACTCTTCATCACTTATTTTTAACAGCATCAAAACACCAAATGAACTATTTTATAAAAAGATGTTTTATTAACATGCTTATTTATATTTTGCTGAATTTTGAATCGGCATCATCAGAGCATAACACAGTATGCGTATGCAACAGCGAATAAGTGAAAAAATATAATTGTACTGAACAGAAGATCTGAAGTCCTACTTTGCCACCGGCTAATGTTGTAAAAAAAAAAAAAAATTATTGGACGTTGTTCTTAAGATAACAGTCTCCCAAATTTCTGGTAAATTAATGTAATCATATTTGTTCAAGTTCAGAGAATTCTTCATAGCCATGGCTGACTCAAATAATAATCTTTCGGGTCTGTAACGACTTCTAAATAGCACATTAGTATTCTTCCATCTAATCCTCTGTGAAGGGATGTCCAAAGTGTGGTCTGCCAGTCTGCCAAAAGAAATCATCAAAAAAAAAATAATAATAATAAAATCAATTCATGTGAAACTACCCTGCATTTATGAATTACGAAAAATCCACAAATCTCATATCCTCGTACACCCTAAAGTTGATAGCATAGATAGTCTCACATAAACTTGCCGAACAGTTAGCCAAGTCTCTTGTCTCCCTTAATGGCAACTCCTCTACTTTTATAAAAAAAATTCAGCCCATTTCAAATCACTAGTTAAAAATTCATATCCTTAAAAATTCAGACATAATGGTTAATTTTGATGTCACCTCTTTATTTACCAATGTGCCATTAATAGACACTCTTGATTTGATCACGTCTAAAATCCTTCCCCTGATATCTTTGAATTATTCAAATTTACTATGTATGCAGGTTACTTTACGTGGGAAGGAAAAATCTACAAACAGATTAATGGTATGGCTATGGTCCCCCCCCCCCCCCCCTTTAACAAACTTTTACATGGAACATGTTGAAAACAAAGTACTTACTACAAGCCCTAGTATTGTTATGCTATATTGATGATGTGTTTGCCATTTGGCCCCACGAACAAGATACTTTGGATGCATTTATCACCTACCTAAGCAGCCAACACCCCAAAATCCACTTCACAGTAGAAAAATAATCTAATAACTGTTTATATTTTCTTGACACATTAGTCACCTGTCTTTCAGATGTATAACTATCGTTTTCCATTTACAGAAAGCCAACACACAGGAAGACATCTACATAAACAATCACATCATCATCCAGCCCAACAGTATGGTATTTTAAAAACACTTACACACAGAGCCATTTGTTTTAATGATGTAGCTCTGTCCATGGAACTCAAATATCTGTCATGGCTACAATCCCTACAAAATAGATAAAATGCTATTTATAGCCTCGTTACTTCTCCTTTCTCTAATACACAGGAACACAACAATACCATTTCTGGTCCCTATGTTAGAGGTACATCAGATAAGATAGCCAATGTACTAATGAAACATGGCCTTCGGCACCACATTCAAACCTCATGTTAAATTAGCAACTCTGATTCACTAGCCTAAGGATAAACTTCACCCTCTGGAACACCCCAGAGTGTATGAAGTTCCTTGTGACTGTGACTTGGCCTACTATGGGCAGACAGGAAGATCTGTTAACATCTGATAGGATGAAAATAAAAAAAATATGTTTGCTATCATTATTATGGCAAGTCAGTACTGGCAGACCATGCTTTGGACACCTCTTCACACAAGATTAGATAGAAGAAAACTAATGTGCTATTCAGAAGTCGTTACAGATCCAAAATATTATTTTATGAGTCAGCCATGTCTATGAAGAATTCTCCGAACTTGAACAAATATGGTTGCATTAATTTTCCAAAAATTTGGGAGACTGTTATCTTAAGAGCAACTCCCACATAGCTGTAATTTTTTTTTTTTTTAACAACATTAAAGGGTGCTAAAGTTGGACTTTAGATCTTTTGTCTGGTACAATTGTATTGTTTCACTCACTCACTGTCACCATACACATGATGTGTTGTGCTCTGATGATGCTGATTGGAAATTCAGCAAAATATAAGCAAGTTAACAAAACATCTTTTTATAGAATAGTTCATTCGGTGTTGTTAATACCATTAAAAATAAGTCATGAATAACTGTCAACTCCTACTCTTTGCTGAACTCTTGGCATACAGTTGTGTATTGCTTGTTTCAGATGCTTCCTAATCAATTCCCATTCTCTCTCTCTCACAATCCATGATATTGACGCTGGTTGACTTTGGTGCTTCTCGTAATCGTCCACATATATTCCTTCTTGACAGCAGGCTTTTCCTGTATGATGACCTCCCATACTAGTATTTCATAATAATATTATTAAAAACCATTTTAACACTTTAATAGTTTTGTTTACTGCTCACTGAGCTATGACTAAAACACATGAAAGTGTAACTCATGCTGTTTGACTCCTTTTGTTAATATTTGAATGTTGTAACCAATTCTTTTGTTCTCTCCTGAATGATGCTCATGTTACAGTAAGCAAAATATACAGGAGTCGTAAATAAATTCTAATTTCTTATATATGTGTTAACATGTATAACACATGTCTAATTTCTTATACATGTTAACATATGTATTACACTATTATTTAAAATAAAGAGCCAATAGGCTTCATTTCGGCAATGGTACGCTAGTAGTCGCCGATACTTTTATAGTTACTATATTCGGCATGAAACTCTTTGATTCCGATCTTTGAGTTTCTTATTTGGTTTTGAAACAATGTGGGATTTAATATCCCCTTAATTTAAAAAAAATATTATTACACATTTCACAGAATGGATGATTGAATTTAAATTTATCATGGTATAAGTGATGGCATCAAAAGCAAGACCTGAACTCTCTGAATCTAGAAATCTTATGTAATCTTGGTATTCTGTTATTAGCAGAACAGCCAGTCTGCCCAAAATAGCAAATTCAACATGAACAGTGTACTTGACAGACACCAAGCAAGGATAGCAGAGGCATTTTATCTACAGCAGATGGTAGGATTTGAAAGTAGTGCAAACACATTGTGTTTGCAGAGCATTCTTACTATTTGTTCAGAAGACTTTTTAATGTAGGATATGGAATCCTCTTCACGTCAGATAATAGTCTGTCTAAAGGATGATAATTATCACTTATTTTCTGGTTGGTGGGTTCTTTATATCCATTACAGCAAAGTAATTTATATTTTATTTAATTCTTCTTGTAGAAGGAAGACTTCCTTAGATGGAAAATTCAATATTGCCTGTAGAGTTATGGATTACTAAGGTATCCGAGAAGAGAAGACCACTGTTAAATTCAATTTTAATTATATACTTGATACAGTTTGTAAACAGAATAAACTCCTTATACAACTGATTTTCCTGAGGACATTATTAAATTGTTTAAATTTACCAACAATGCATGATAATTCACATGACAAAAAAATCATCTTGTAAAAAACTGAAGAATTTCTTTGAGAAGTATGTTTGTAAATAGAGAAACCATGTCAAAAAGAGACCACAATTTCACAGTCCAGCAAACAAATATCTCTAATTTCCTCTTTGAAGTCAATATCATTTTTTATGTAAGGTTAGCTGGTAAGCCAAAAGACAAACTTAGATAAATGCTAATCCAACAGTTAAATGTTGGAGTATTGCAGATAATGAATGGATAAATGGATTTACTAATGATTTTGCTGATAATTTATGCATGGTTAAATTAAGTATTGATTGATTAGAGAGACATTTAATGTTGTTTTATGAATATGTTACAGATCACTATTGAAAGTTGTTTTCACTAAATGTTTAATTGCTTTTCATTGCATTATTTTCTATAACCTTATTAAAGCAATTCCAGAGAATCATATCATTAACTTACAGAACTGCTTTGGTATTCCAGTGTTGTTGTATCTGTTTGCTTGGAATATACTGGCATTGCTGTGGAACCCAATATTGGTATGTAAGAATTAATATAAAATTTAAATTATCACAAGTTTTGATTATCATTAATGCGTTTCTAAATAAAATTCTTTAAAAGTGTAATAAGAAGTCATAAATGCAGTGCAACAATTCACTTTGTGACAAACTCATAGACATTTGCAAATAAAGAAACCATGGAGTTATTACTCTCATTATAATAAGACCTCCATGGAGTTTTACTCATCACAAGAGAATCTCATCTCAAACGCAGTGCTTAACACAGTGCTTATCAAATTATGTCTTAAAGTCATCACTATTTTTGCATTTGTCACTCTCATGCAATGCATTCTACTCACCAACCACTCTCCACATAAAAATCTCTGCCTCATTCCTTTGCTCACAGCCCCCTTAAATCACTTCCAGGGATGGAAACTTTTTCTTCAGCCCCTGTCTCCATTTATTCTATGAAAAATCTCTTCTGGATTAAGGTGACAAAACACTTGACCAATTTATGTCTCAGTCATACCACCTCTATTTATGCTCTGCATATTCCAGCACTTTTGCTGTCCTTACCAACTGAGTCACTCTCCTGACCTGCTCTTTGTACTCTTCATGCAACTAGGTATTACCATTTATGCTGCATCCAGAGTGCTTTCTTTTTCCAAAAATTCATGCTTAATCTCCTCATTCATAGATTTAACACATTTACCATATTCAATCTTTTGATCCTCAGAATACATTCACACACTGATGCTGTTAAGTATCTCTTTGTCAGTTACCAAACAACATTTCTTTTCTGCTCTACTCCTTATTCCATGCTGTAGCTTCAAGCTGTCTCCTAACTGCTTTGGTATTCCAGTCCTTTTAATATCCACCATCATATTCACCATCCTTTTAATACCCAGCATATTTACCAACCTTTTAATATCCACCATCATATTTACCATCCTTGTAATTCCACACATATCTTTTCTTCATAGAAGTCTTTATATGGTTGGCCACAACCCAGGTGATCACTTCATGATCACTCTCACCAACTGAAGGGAAGTGCAACACTCCACTTACAATCACATTCTCTGATGAAATGAACAGATCTACAACTCATGATCTTTGCATGACCTCTTTTACATACTTACTAAGATAGTCATCTCTCAATAATTCAAGAAATTCGTTTTCCTTATTCCCTGAATGATATCTCTTTATTCCAATCTATACTGCCATAATTAAACTCCATAATAATCACCCTGACCTATAGGAACATCCATCTAAATATCTCTTCCTGTCAACCACCACCATCTCACACCATAGTACTCCAAAATCATTGCCGCTATAGCCCTCTTTCATGTCTATCTTATGAGGATATAATTCCCCTGCTGTCATCAGTAGCACTCCCTCTCCTTGCTATCCTCACAAAAAGCACTCTACCCTTCTATTTCTATTCCCATCAGGATATCATCCTCATTCAACCATGTTTCACTTATCCAACAAATTAACTCAATCAGTGAGACAGTTTCATTTCCCTTATTTTGGATACTCCTGGCTTTTGTAAATAAACACAGCAATTCACTTTTATGTCTATAATCAGTTCTACCCAAGTCCTTCCCATTCCATTCCTATGTTGATCCTCCCAATACTCACATTCACTTCTTCTTTCAACACCCGCTCTCTCTCTCTCTATGCCGTCTCCCTGTTTCCCCCCTCCCCCATTTCCTTTTTCCTGTTTCATTTCCATCGTTCTCTCTCTCTCCATCTCTCACTATACTATTAACAAATACTTCAATCTCATATGTTCCGCTCTCTTAATCCTTCACTTCACCTCTTACTTCTTCTGATCTCTTGCTCCTATCACTCACTGCACTCTTTCTGGCAACTGTTTATTCAGTTCACTGACACCAAACCCATTCAAATACAATACATCACTTTTGTATAAATCCATTCTTCCCTCAGATACATGTCAAACATCCACAAACAGCCCACTGCTCTTCCAGCATACCATTTATGATTCTCACGCTCCTTTTCAACTCCTCATAACATACCTTGGCAACATACTGACAACCTTTCCTACTAATATATTATACTAATATAACCTTTCTTACTATACTAATATCTTTCACTCTCCTTAATAACCTCCTGATATCCATCCTCACATTCTCTTTATGCCCAACCAAATCATTTGTTCCCACAACCACCACTAATTCTCTTGCTCATTTCCTTTTGATATATAAAGCATGAATATTATTGCTCATTGCCTGTCTGGAAAGCAAATCTTCTGGACTCTATCATTAATGACACTTCTATTAATGGAATCTCAGAACACTGTTATTCTTTGGTCATTTATCATCTCCTTTTCTTTATTTTCCTTCATTCTCTCCTTTTGCACTCTTTCATTTCTTTCCACCAAATGTCTAATATCACTTCACTTATTTTTTTCATTTCATTTCTCACTTTGAACAACTTGTTGTTCAAATTTTGCATTCTGGCAGTTTTACTCTGTTGCTCTCATTTTCTTCCCCCCCTCTCATTCTGCTGTTCCTTTCTTCTGTTTACTCATTCCTACTTTCTTGTTTCTTCATTTGGACATTTCTTTCACTTCCTCAGTCTCACTCATTTTCATTTTGTTATTCACACAGTATTCTGCACCCACATTTATGCTAACTTTCATTCCTTCAGTCTGTTTCACATTGGATGATAACTTGTAGTCATCATCCAATGTGAACTAAGTACAATAACAAAATATTGTACTTAGTACAAATTCATACCTTCTCTCATCTCTTGTTCAGTCTCTCTACAAATATCTTTCACATTTTGCCATGCACACATAATGAACTCATGATATTGAACCATTCTTGAAAAGTATATGTTGTTCATTGCATTTGAATTTTGTGCTGATCTTATTCATACTGCCATTTTGTTTTGTTCAAGACGAGATTCAATTCAGTAGAACACGTTACAAATCCACAGAGCTGTCATCATACATTTAAACATTTAATCTAGTTATCAAAAATGAACAGTATTCTTCTAAAATTCAAGCAGTATCACCAGTTACTACACAAAATACAGTTATTTGTATCTTTACTGGCACTCTTTACTAATGATGGGGTACATTGAGGTCATTTAGTGGCTTTCCATTTTGATTCTAGTCTGCGTAGGGTACATACAGAGGATGTCATTCTTGCTCAGCTTCACATATGTCATAGTCATCTCACACACCCCCTGCTTTTGAGGGGGTGATCATGTGTGAGAGAGAGAGTTCTGGCATACCATCAATCATTACTTTAGTCAACATCATAATCTGTCTGAACCCTATGCACTTGTATGCTCTATCAGATTATATATCACTCACCAAATTTTTCTTTGGTTTTTAAATTTTTACAGAAAATAAATATTTTTCACTGTTTATAAATATATGTATGTTATGTGTTATTTTTTATTTAATGAATGCTTTTGGTATGTAGTCTTTTAATATCTCTTTGTTTTTTTAATCTGTACAATTTTTTATCCCGTTTTTTCACTTGATTCGTATACCTAGCTTATACTTGTTTTTGTACCCCTTTTAAAGTTGATTATACATTTTATCTACACCTTTTACACTTGTTTATTTATCAAATTACTTTCACTTTAAATACTGTTAAGATCATGAGTGGCTCAGTATGACCTAAGTAGTCCTTGTGCAATTAAATTCCAAAACAATCAGTCAGTCTAAATTCCATGGATGATAGACAATATGATGTTTCTTGGAAGCAGTGATGCTGTGACATGTCATTCTTTTCAAGAAGATTAGTGATCACTGTCAAATTAATATTCTGTGGAAGAGAAGAAATAGATACTTATTTTCATTTAGCTTTGTACTAGATAATAAACTTTATTATTATCTAATTATCTTATTATTTAATAGCTGATATCTTTTGAAGACTGTCAATGAAAAGAGATTTCACCTTGGATG
Organism: Typopeltis vanoorti; assembly: GCF_054136105.1. Taxonomy (NCBI): domain Eukaryota; kingdom Metazoa; phylum Arthropoda; class Arachnida; order Uropygi; family Thelyphonidae; genus Typopeltis; species Typopeltis vanoorti. The sequence goes on from NC_143561.1 coordinate 108,744,711, forward strand.
GATGGCTTATGGGAAAATGAGAGACATATTCAGAATTGACATCCCTATGAGTCTAAAAAGGAAAGCTTTCGACCAGTCATGCTTCCTGTCCTAACATATGGAGAAGAAAAATGGACTTTAACAGAAGTCCTAAACAAAAAGAAGAGAACAACACAGTATCAAATGTAGAGAAATATGCTAAAAATAACATTAAAAAATAGGAAGACAAATACCTGGTGTCATGGATATCATAAAATACATTAACCTGGCTAAGTGGAGATGGGCTGGCCATATTGCAATGCAATGATGGAAAATGAACTAGAAAAACAACAGCGTGGAACCCAATGGATGTAGCAAGAAGAGGAAGTTGGAGGGATGAATTGGAACAAGTTGCAGGAATGAGATGGATGGGAGAGGGAGAAAACTGAGTGACCTGGAAAACCGTGGGGGGGGGGAGACCTTCATCCAGCAGTGGACTGAACCAAAGGTTGAAGAGGAAGTAATTCTTATTTTAATTTAATCACACAGATGAGAGACTGTAAGAATTATAGATCCTTTATGTTATGTGTAGATTTGTAGTTAAGGAGAAAAAAGGATCTGAATATGTTTATTGAACAGCTGGATGTAGTCCTTTCAAAGAGATATATGAAGGAGGTTATTCCAGGTAACAGAGATAGATGAAATGAAAGAGAATGAGAAGATAGTTAGGTGAAGCATAGTAGTATAGACGTTGACCAGTATATGTTTATACTTTTCAAGGTTTAAAGAAAGTGAAGGATCAAACTGCAGAATAATTTTTACTTTTGAATGAGGAATAGATGCTTAAGTTTGAAAGTTTTTCCACTTGGTTATACTATAAATTAAAGATGCAAGAAATTATATTCTTGGTGTGTGGCTTAGTGATCTTCAAATCTTCAATGTGATCTTCTTAGTGATTATCAAATTCCTGACATGTACCCTCAAGGGGTGTAAAAGGATATGATAGTACTACATGAAAAATTTACATCATTACTATCCTGTCTTCAATATTCCTCCAAATCAGTCTGTTACTTGTCAAGACTCCAACATTATGAGATCTTATATTTCTATCACCTAAGGCACTTTGTACCGCATCAATCCACCTATATCTTAGTCTTCCTCTGGGTCGTTTTCCTGCCAACCTGGTAGCGAACATTTGTTTTGCTAATCTTTCCTCGCCCATTCTGTTTAAGTGACCATACTACCTGAGATTAGCTCTGTTAATGCATTCCTGGATGCTAACAATGTCAAGTTCTTTCCTAATATCCTCATTTTTAATATGATATTGCCATTGATGCCATCTGTTCATTCCTCTAATCTTTCTCTGGACTCTCATATCTGCGGTCTCTAGTCTTTGATCAAGTGTTTTACTTATGACCCAGCTCTCAGATCCATAAGTTAACACTGGTTTGAACACTGGCTTGTATACAACTAATTTAGTGTTCCAACTAATTTCTCTCTTATTCTATATGAATTTATTCAATTGACTTCCTATCATACCAGCTTTGTTAATTCTGTATTTACATGAAAGACTAAGTAGCTGAAATGTTTTACTTGTTCCACAGGTTCTCCGTTCACAACGCAGTTTACATTTTCAATGATTCTGCCTATTTTCATTGTCTTTGTCTTTTTATTGCCGACCTTTATTCCATATCTATTACAACAGTTATTCACTTTAGTCAGGGAATCTTGCAAACTTGTAGCGGATTTATTTAAAAGTATAACATCGTCTGCATAAAGCAAAGAGCCGACATTAACATCTCCAATTCTGATAGCATGTTTAATACCACTTTCCTTCATAATGTGATCCATATAAATAATGAATAACAGAGGGGATAATGCACATCCTTGTCTCACACCAGATTTAACATTAAACCATCCTCCTGTACTTCTTTCAATTCTAACTGCTGACTTACAACTCAAATAAAGACTAAGTATTGCTTGATATAATACCTCACTGACACCACACAACTGTAGCGTTTTGAATAGTTTCTCTCTTGGCACCTTGTTATATGTCTTTTCCAGATCGACAAAACTTAAATACAGATCTTTGTTATATTCCCACGCTTTCTCAACTATTTGTTGTAAAGTGAATATCTGATCCTGACAGCCTCTATTTGGCCAGAATCCAGCTTGTTCTTCACCAAGCTTTTCTTCCACAATTCTTCTCAACCGTTTCTCAAGTATACAGTAAGGAAATACCTCTGTAATTCTCACATTCAGTTTTATTTCCCTTTTTATATATGGGTACTATGAGAGCTCTACTCCAAGCATTCTGAATTCGTCCCTCTATCTAGGCCTTTTGAACTATGCGGTGCAGCCACTGTAAGACTTTTATACCACCATACTTCTACATTTCTGGTCGAATATTATCTACTCCTGCTGCCTTTCTACATTTCAAGCCTTTGATGGCTTTTTCTGCTTCAAGTATGGATATGTATTCCTGACTGTATGCCTGTTGAGTATTTTTTACCACTGTGCTATCACTGCTTGTTTCATTTAGCAATTTTTCGAAGTAATTACTCCATACTCCAAGGATATCTTTTTCTCCCATTTTCATGTCAACTTTATCATCTCTAACTCCTTTTACAGCACTCTTTCCTCCATTTCTATGCTTCTTCAAACGTCCAGAATATTTTGCCACCTTCTTGATATTTATTTTCTATGTTCTTACCAAAGTCCTCCCATGACTTTTGTTTAGCTAGTTTTACGGTGTTTAGCTTTCTTACATTTGTCTCTGTATTCTCTAGGAGCACAAGCTGACTTATTTGCCAGGAACTTTTGATATGCTTTCTTCTTTTCCTTCACTGCCTCTCTAACTTCCTGTGTCCACCATGGAGTTTTGATTTTTCTATCCTTGTAGACAACCTCACCATATGCCTCTCTGACTGAATCAATCATGGTTTTCTTCAAGGCTTGCCAATGAATATCCGAGGTTTGGTTCCTGTTCTCAAACTCTTTCATTTTTTCTTCAATAATCTTTGTGTATTTTAGTCTACAGTTCACATCTGAGAGCTGCTCAACTTTTATTCGCTTTAAAACTTTCTTACATGTTATTCTTTTCAATAGGAAATTCAGTTTTATCCTGCTGAAGACTAAATAGTGATCACTTCCAATTTCAAATACTCTGTATACTCTGGTGTCCTGCACCATGGAGAAAACATCACTATCAACAATAACATAGTCAAAGAGACTTTTCTTATTCCTAACCTCTTCTCTCCATGTGAATTTGTGCACATTTTTATTTTGGAACGTGGTGTTAATAATAACCAGTCCATGTCCTGAGCAGAAATCCAACAGGTATTTGCCATTATTATTAGCTTTTCTCTTTTCTCCAAATTTTCCCAAAATATTTTTGTATGTCTGACAATCATTTCCTACTCTGCTATTTAGATCCCCAACAAGGACCAAATTTTCCTTTTTCATTGTGTCAGTTGATTTTTCTAAAGCATCGAAAAATTCATCCACTTCTACCTTAGTAGAACCTTCTGTGATCTTAATGACCCTTCCCATAATGTATTGCATTATACATGTCTGTAAGGATAGGTGCTTTACATTATGGAATACTGAAGCAAGTGTGAAGTAATTAGGTTTTTATATGAGTTGCCTTGTTGTGAAGTTATTATTACCCAAACCCCATGGAGCTCATCTAGGAGGTCCTTTTATCAAACACACAGCTCATCATGCCATGCTTTAAACACACTCAAATTCTCTGCCGACACCACACTCTCAGGCAAGACATTCCAATCATTCACAACTTTGCGTGAAAAAAACCTGCTTCTCCCTTACTCTTCTTCTACTTCTTCTCTCTTCCATCATCTATGTGGATGAGTATGAGGTCGAATGAACTCTTTCCACTTCTGTCTGTCCTGGGAGAGTCCGAACAATTCTGTCCAGTTTGTTGTTGCTTATTGTGATTTGGTTTTCAGGTCCTCTTTTATTTTGTCTATCCATCTAATTCTGGGTCATCCTTTGGATCTTTTTACCTTCCATCATTGTATTCAGGGCTTTAGATGGTAGTCTTTCTGTTCCCATTCTGGCATGGCCAAACCATCGTAGTTTTTTTTTTTTTGGGGGGGGGGATTTTGTCTATTGTTATTTCTTGTTTTAGTCATTTCCTTATGTCTTCATTTCTTAGTCGATCCAGCAGAGATACTCCAAGTAATCTTCTTAGCCAACCCATTTCCGTAACTAATAATTTTTTCTCTTCAGCCTTTTTTTGAGATTCCAGCATTCACTTCAATAGAGGAGTATTGGAGTATTCTCAGGGCTCACATTGGTGAGTACGGACATGGCAAACCCGAGATACCCAAGCTAGACCTGATCTTACTTCATACAATATACACTTGGTATATCATATCTGGAGACTGGTCTTCTACTCTTCTTTCCCTCTACTCTCTCTTACTTCTTCCTCCTCCCCCCCCCCCACCCAGTGCTATTAGAGCAACTCGAGAACGAGGGGATGACTCTTTCCTCTCAAACTGTAGTTTCCACTATCTACTAAAAAAAGCGGCTGAATTCAGGTCAAGGAGTGGTGGTTGACACGACGAAAACTTCACCATTGAAACCGAATGAACTCTCCCCTACTCACACCCTCCTTATACAGCTTCCAGGGATGACCTCCTGGTTCTCCCCTGATCTCTCACTATTTTCTGTAGAACCTCTCCATCATTGATCCTATAACAACCCCTTACTTCTTGATAGGATAAAGGATTAAAGGATTGATCTTTACTTGGATAAAGGATTAAACCAAGAATGTTATTTCTTGGCATCTTTAATTTATAGTATAACCAAGTGGAAAAGCTTTCAACATCTCTCTCTAATCCAGAGCCTTTTAGTAATAAGGTATGGTACCTTTTGGCTACGTGTATATGGAAATATGACTTCTATATTACTTCAACCTTGGTATCACTTCTGGGTCTGCTCCTACTGATGAGACCTCAATAAAGGTCAGTTCTAGATCATGAAGACTTCTACCAAATTTTCCGTTGATCTTTTCAACCAAATTGCAGACTCTCTGTTCAAATTTGAATAATGTTACCTGGAATTGGGATATGCTTGGGAAGAGGCTTTCCTCAAAAGAGAAAAGTTAAAAGACCTGTATAAAGAGAGAGATGCTGGTCGTAACAAACCTAAACACAATGGTATAGAATGTAGCAACATCATTAGAAACATTAACATAGAGATAGAAGTGGAAAGTCAGAAACAAGTAGAAGAAAGAAATTTTAAGATAAGAACACAACAGCACCTAGCAGACAGCTCTTCAGCTGCCTTCAATAGACAATTCACTAAATTCTGCAAAGAAAGGACTATCACTCACATCTTCATTGAAGTTGAGGACATGTCCACCACTTAAGACATCGTTGATCCTTTCAGAACTCTACAATAATACTGTTGCAAATTATAACTCTTGGAACATTAATGGCTTTCCTGTTCATATACATGATGGGCTTGACAGACCCATTACAACATCTGAAGTTACCTCAGCATTCTAAAGAATGCTAGACAAGAAAATTCCCAGGACCTGATGGTCTGGGGATAGAACTTTACTGTGAGGCCTGGGATTTTATCTTCCTATTCTAGTTATACTATTTAATTCTTTTCTCTTGTCAGGACACATACCAAGTGAATTTGTAGCAAGCCGTACCATCCTCATTCCAAAATCTAATAGAGATCACACCTTAATCAGCTGGAGACCTATTTCTCTATCTAATACTGACTGCAAGATATTTTTCTGCATTATCAATAACAGTATCAAAGTGGGAATGAGATACATAATTAAAAGGACACAGGTATATGGAGTTCCTGGCTGAGCAGTAGAATTTAATCTGTTTCTGCTACATGATCTAATCTGCTTAGTTAATACGAAAAAGCAGTTGATGGCAGTGCAATCAGTAGACCTTACTCAAGCATTTGATAATGTGCAGCATTCCTTTCTGTTCCACATCCTCCAGAAAATTGGTGTGGGTAAAAAGCTATTATCCGTTATCAAAGGAGCTATGCCAATTCAACTACCCCTCCTTGTAATTAGCACTTGATCTGCAAATCACTACTTGTAATTAGCACTTCAAAATTTGAACTCATGCAAATTTCTTAAAATTTGCTTGTAAAATTTTGTAAAATTCAAATTTTTTTTCTTCGTTAGTCCATTTTAACTGACTGTTTACAGTCAGAAAGACCATAACTTGGATTACGGTTACTTTTTGCTATTCGGGAATATATTTTGAACACAATTTTAATTAAAGCATTTGAAATCTATCAACACCCTGGTTTTTTTTTTGCGAATTCTTATTGAAAAATTAGTCCAATTGGCGGGCCAGATAAAATCATATCGTAGGCCGCATCTGAACCGCAGGCCATAGTTTGGAGACCCCTGTTCTAAAGCCATAGTACTCAAAACCTGCTTAGTTTTACATAATAAATATTACAGACATCACAGAAGCTGAAGAAAAGCAATTATATAGAAGCCTGTGTAATTTGTTTGGTCCAGCTGATACCAAGAAGTTAAAAAGGAATTTTTTCAACTATCAAAGAAGCATAGAGGATTTGGACTTCCAGTTGTAAAATTCTGATATTTAAGCAATACAGCTTCAAAATTCCATAAAATATTTCAGATCAATCGCACATGTGCAGACCTTCTCTGATACTACTTGGGTTTTCATCTGCCCCTGTTTGGAGTAAATAATTGTAAATGTCCAAAAGCTGAGATTAATCTGAAAACCACAATACTCTGTGCTTAACTCTAAGACTGCAAATCACTACTTGTAATTAGCACTTCAAAATTTGAACTCATGTTCAAATTTTGAAGTACTAATTACAAGTAGCGATTTCAAATGTTCATCAAATAAATTTGCCCTGTAACACTCCGGCAATGACATTCTTTTCATTAAAAAAAGTAAAATTTGATATAACAAAATCTTTAATCTGTTTTTCTGCAGTTGGGTACTGACAACAACACTTTGTTTTATAACTGAGGCCTGGGATTTTGAAGTTTCAAAGATACCCTAACAGGAGGGAGCTTGTTGGAGAACTGCATATATGGCTGCCTTCCATTCAATACCATCAAATGGAGGTACATTAACATCGGAGATCCAATCTGTGACATCTGTTACCGATTGGAAACAGAACATACATTCTACTGTTACACTCTTGCCCTGTGTATTTGGAACAGGGTTTGCAAGTTATTTTTTGCAGAACCTACCACCTGTCAGCAATGGGAAGTGAATTTTGATTTTTATAATTAATGAGTTAAAATACCAATTATGGAAGGTTAGAAAGAAACATGGATTTGAAAACCAGCAATATGTCCAAATGCTTTATAATATTGTATTGTGGAAATTTTATTTTTCAGTCAGACAATTTTTGTATTTAGAAAGAAGCATTCTAGGGTATATCAAACTTGACCAGATGGTATAGACCACCCACATTATGCAATATTCACCAGAGGGAGATAAAGTTCTTTCTGTTTTTGCTATGAGAGGTTTTTTAAATAATTCCATCGTCTGGTTGCCAAGTGGTTAGTGTATCTACTCTACACCCAAAAGGCTGTGGGTTCGAATTCTGCCATGGGCCTGGATGTTTGTGATTGTCTGTGAAATGGTAGTGGTTGGCTGTAGACAGTGGTGAGCTATAAGGGGCTCATGCGAGCCCTTTGTTAAATTTTTCTCAAATTTGCAAGTCCCTTGTTCTTCTTGTTTAATAATCTTGTAGAACTAGAAAATACCACTGCAGAATGTATACATGCTACTATAACTGCTACTTCATATGGATTTTCTGATAACTATTTAAAAAATCATCTCATTGTATTTTGTTCTGATGGAGCTAGTGTAATGTTAGGAAACAAATCAGGTGTTGCAATCAACCTTCCACAAAACTTTCCCAATATTGTGATTTAGCATTGTATAGCTCATCGTTTACACTTAGCATTAGATGATTAGACAATTGGATAAAAAAACATCAAGGGAATAAATCATTTTGAATTATTTATGGATAAATTATATGCTTTTTATCATTAATCACCAAAAAATCAATGAGAATTAAATACGATTGCAAAAGACCTTGTTATCGAAATTTTAAAGATCAGCCGTGTGTTTGGACCACGATGGGCAGCTTGCAGTTTACGAACGACTCTTGCTTTGTGGAGAAATTACCCAGCTTTACGTAAGCATTTTGCATCGAACGATAAATATAAGGGCTTATTAAACCAACTTCTCAATTTGTAATTTTTAAAACATCTAGCATTAATGATTGATATCCTACAGGAATTATCATATCCGTCAGAAGCTCTACAAAGTTGCAATATAAGTATTATAAGGGCTAAGTTAGTTCCTTTGTTTTTTTTTCTTTTTTTTTTTTTTTTTCGTGACGATGCGAGCCCTTTTTAAAATTTCCATAGCTCACCACTGGCTGTAGGGTATTAGATGATACAGCAGTAGATGATGTGGTTCACTGTAGTTGGTTGATTGAATGGTGAAGATGGAGAGTTGTAGAGTGGATGCCCTTCCTTGATGGTCTTTAGACTCCTTGGAGGTATCATGTAATAATGATAATTCAATGGGATCTTATAGTTAATTGCAGGGATGACTGGAGAGCAATCCCGGGCAGAGAAGGCTAACTCAGGGTGGTTAACACCTGGATATCAGTCATCTTTGCACTTTAGTTTCAATTTGTTTTTTGGCTGTTCATCTATTTGAGATTGGTGAAAAAGGAAAATTGGTAGCTTTAGCTATATGATGATACAAAAGAACTGAGGCCTTTTCTTTAGCTCTCATACTATCTATCTCCCTGGCTTTTCTTTCTCCTAATACTGTCGGACTCTCTTGCACTCCTATGTTAACTACTCTAGGCCTATGATGAGCATCCCTTTACATTTCACCTCAGTAAAGGTCAAAACCAGTCTGGTAGTGACCATTCTCATAATGCATAGCATTATACATGTCCGTAAGGATATGTGCTTTGCATTATAAAGCACTAAGGCAAGTGATGTGAAGTCATTAGCCTCTAAATACAAGTTGCCCAGTCGTGAAGTTACTTCGCATGCAAATTTTGTTTGCTTACACCTCAATAAAAGGTAAAACCAAGAATATAATTTCTTGGTATCTTTAATTTAGAAGTATAGGCTCAGACAGCTGATTAAAAGTTTTTATAGAAAAATGTTAAGAAACACTTGTTCAGTGGATTGAGTAATGCAACTTGTTAGATTTTCATTGTCATCATCGTCGGCTGAGCAATTCAGGTATAGGCTTTTTATGTACTGTTCCTGCTCTGCAGATGAAGTTGATCTTTCCACCTTAGTCTTAGACATCCATGGTCTCTTCTTCCTGTAGGTTTATATTTATATGCTAATTTGAGGATCCTATTGTTATTCATCCTTTCTATGTGGTGTAGCCAATTTTGCTGGCATTCTTCTATTTCTTGTATGATGTTTTTTGTATCTAATCGTTCTCTTATTTCTGTGTTTTTCTTTTTATCTAACCTAGTGAGTCCCAGGAGAGATCTTAGAAACTTCATCTGTGCTGATTCTAGTCTTTGTTTCTTTGTTTTAGAATCCAAGTTTCACTTCCAAACTTGAGAGATGGTTTAGAGATCATGTTATGTAATCTTAATTGAAGTTAAGGGGATAATAAATCCCGTATTATTTCACAGCTGGGTACGAAACACGGAGATCGAAATCTAAGAGTTTCATGCCGAAGAACTATCGGCGAGTCCAAGCGTAAGTCATCATTTGGGTAGTGCAACTCGTGTCAAAGGTGGAGCAAGTTCTGTCACTATCCTTAATATTTTCTCATAATGTAAAGCGCAACTCCTAGGAGATTTATTACTGTTTTACATTATGAGGAGAGGTCACTACCCAGACCGGTTTGTTTCAACCTTTATTGAGGTCTCATCAGTGAGTAGGTAGACCTGGAATATCAAGGTTTAAGTGAACCGAACTTGCATATATCCCTACTAACAAATTGCCAGACCGGTGTACCAATATATTATCATTACTATGATAAAGAGTCGAGGCTATTTTTCCGGCAACATAATTTAAGTTCAGGGGGTAATAAATCCCGTATTATTTTACAGCCAGGTATGAAACTCAGAGATCGAAATCTAAGCGTTTCATGCCGATGAATTATCGGTGAGTCCAAGCGTAAGTCATCTTGGGTAGTATCATAGTATCCTTGGCTCTTTATCGTAGTAATAATAATATATGGGTACACCAGTCTGGCAATTCGTTAGTAGGGATATATGTAAGTTCGGTTCACTTAAACCTTGATATTCCAGGTCTACCTACTCACTGATGAGACCTCAATAAAGGTCGAAACCGGTCTGGGTAGTGACCTCTCCTCATAATGTAAAACAGTAATACATCTCCTAGGAGCTGCGTTTTATATTATGAGAAAATATTACGGATAGTGACGGAGCTTGCTCCACCTTTGACACGAGTTGCCATAGTGTTGTACTACCCAAGTGATGACTTATGCTTGGACTTGCCACTAGTTCTTCGGCATGAAACTCTTAGATTTTGATCTCAGAGTTTCGTACCCGGCTGTAAAATAATACGGGATTTATTATCCCCTTAACTTAAATTATGTCGCCGGAAAAATAGCCTCTTGGCTCTTTATCGTAATCTTAATTGAGTTTCTTTAGTCATTTGTTTTCCAAAATTTCTTTTAATTATTATCATTACATGACGCCTCCAGGGAGTCCAAAGACTCATCAAGGGAGAGCACCTACTCTCTGTCTCTGCCACTCAATCCGCCGACTATACAACGAACCGCAACTACCAACATCTACACCAATGCCATCTACTGTCCGCCATCACTGCTACTAGTATTTTCACAGACAATTCAAACATCCATACCCACCTTGGATACAAATCCGCGGCCTTTTGGCTGCCATTCATTCTATTGTAAATTTGTAGTCTTGCTTCCAATTGTGAATTGTATTGCAAGATTATATTTCCCAAGTAGTTGAATTCTGTAACTTGTTCTATTATTTTATTGTTAGGCATAATTTTGACTTTTTGAATGGTGTTTCCACACATTGCCATAGTTTTTGTTTCAGAGATTTTTATTTAAAATTTTTTAGCTATTTCATTTAGATGGTTAGTTGCAATTTAGAGTTTATCTTCTGAATTTAAAATTAGTACTTGATCATCTGCATAAAGTATTGTATTTGGCTGTATTTTATTTGTTAGTTTAACTCCATCTTTGACAGTTGTTTTCCATTCTTTTAGGATTCTGTTTATATAAATGTTGAATAGGATGGGGATAAGCCACAACCTTGTCTTACTCCTTTATTTATAGTTATTATTATTACAGGTATCTCCATGGAATCAGTAGACTCATTGCGGGAGACCCAAACTATCAAAACAATATCTATCATGTCTCTTCTTGAATTCATTTACACACGAAGAACTCACAACTGAGTCAGGCAATGCATTCCACTCATTCACCATCCTCCAGGCGAAAAAACTCGTTCTCACACCCTTGTTAACTGCACTTTTCCTTAATTTCCAGGGATGACCTCTTGTTCTTTCATCACTATCACACAGCGGAAATATTTCCCCTGCATCAGTCTTATAAAAACCTTTTAATAATTTAAATGTTTCTATCATATCCCCTCTTCTCCACCTATCAACGAACCTCTGCAATCCACAAGCTTTCAATCTATCAACGTAGGGAGCATTTTTTACATCACTCACCAACTTAGTCACTCTCCTCTGAATCCTCTCTACAACCTCCTCATCTCCAAGGAATCCAGGTGCCCAGACCTGAGCACAGTAATCCAAATGTGGAAGTATCAGTACCTTATAAAGGAGAATGATAACCTCTTTATCTCTAGATGTTAGTGTGTTCTTCAATAACCAAGTAATCCTATGTGCAATCTTGGAAATCTTAGCAATGTGCCCTCTGAACTTCATCTCCCTATCCACGACCACCCCAAAGTCCCTAGCCTCATCATGTTCTTGGAGTACCATTCCATCAGTGTGGTGCACAGCTGGTAATCTTTTAACCCCAAAATGCATAACTTTACACTTTTCCACATTGAACTGATATCCATTATCTTTTGCTCATTTTGCCAGCTTATTTAAATCATCCTGCAAACTCTCAACATCAGCTTGATTTTTTATTGCGCTACCCAACTTTGCATCATCAGCAAACAACTGAACATCTCCCTTCAAACCATTTCCTATATCATTTATGTACAAATTAAACAATAACAGCCCAAGCACAGAGCCCTGAGGCACACCACCAGTCACCTGCTTCATCTTGGACTCTGCTCCTCCGTACACTACTTTTTGGTATATCTCCATGAGCCATTCTCTTATCCATATCCCCAGTTTAGTATCCATCCCCATTTGCTCTAATTTGCGCATCATTATTCCATGGGGTATCATGTCAAAAGCCTTAGCAAAATCCAGTAGTATCACCGTGTAGCCATTTCCCTTGTCCAACTCAGATGCCATTCTATTATAAAAAGTTAATAGATTGCTAAGGCAGGATCAACCTTATTCTGATCCACCCATTCTTGAATTCTATCTTTAACCAACTTTTCCAATACTTTTACCACCACTCCCAAGATGGTGATTGGTCTGTAATTAACTACCGCAGTCTTAGAGCTATGCAAAAGAACTACTTTGCTTCCACTCCCTAGGGACCATACCAGAGTTCAAACTTAAGTTAAATAACCAAGTAAGAGGTGTTGACAATTCCTTTGCACATTCACACAAGCCCGAGCTGATATTCCATCTAAACCTACAGCAGTGTTTGCTTTTAAATTCTGCAATATACTAAGCACCTCTGATTTATTAACTTCAATTCTCACATTAGTTATTGCTACAGGTACAGAGATATCCTCACTTGGGTGATAGACTTTTGAAAAGTGATCACTCAGTAACTCTTATATTACACCTGAATTGGTCACCTCAATACCATCAGCACTCACTAAGGTTATCCTTCCAAAGTCATTCTTCCATTTACTTGCCATATAGCGGAAGAACTCTTTCGGATTACCCTTAGGTTCTAGTTATAGGTTCTGATAATGTTCTATCTGCAAATTTGATGCAAATTTTTGTTTCTCTGTATAGACTTTTTATTGCATTAATTAATTGAGGAGGTATTTTATCATCTTGTAATATTTTCCAGAGTAGATTTCTGTTCAAGTTATATGCCTTTTCATAGTCAATAAATAGAAGAAAAGTGGGCAGATTAAATTATTTTCTTCTTTTTTCTATGATCTGTTGCATTGTGAAAGAGGCATCTGTGCATTCTCTCCTTCTTCAAAAACCACACTGTTCTCCTAAATAATTTTCTGTATATTTAATTAGTCTGTTCTTTAAAATGTTTGCATATAGTTTAGATTCTGTTCTTAAGAGAGTAATGCCTCTGTAATTTCCACATTTGTCCTTAGGATCTTTTTTGTGAATATTTATTACTGCTCCAGTTTCCCATTCTTTTGGGATCTTTTGATATTTCCAGATATTATTGAAGAGTTGAAGTAGGTTTTCTTTTAAGCTGTTTTCTGCATATTTAAAGAGCTCAATGCATATTCCATCCAGGCCTGGGTTTTTTCTATTTCTTGAGTTTTTAAAATTCTTTTCTAATTCTTCTGTTGCTATTTCTTCTATACTTTCTGTGTATTGATATCTTCAATTTTGTGAGTTTTGTCATTATTTTGTATTTCTTGTTTTTCATTCCACAATGTTTTATAGTGTTCTATGCAATCCGCTTTGGAAATTAGATTATTTCTTAATTGGTCATTTTCTGCTGTTTGCAGTTGCCTGAAAATTTTAAAACCTATTCTTCGTGGTCCAGTGATATCCTGCTCTAATAATTTAACATATTTACTCCACTCTTCTCTGCTTATACTTCTGGAATGTTTTATATTTCACATAGTGCTGTATTAATCACACTAAATTCAAAATTTGTTTCTATTCTTAAAAATAACTCTCTTTGTTGTATCATTTTACTTAAGCTGGTACAAAAAATGTGTTTTTAGAATAACAATTTTCGAAATTTTAGAAAAATCTCACCAACCTCCTGAAGCACAGTTCTGTAAGTGTAGTATATAGTCTTACACTTCTGTATTCTAATACGCAAAACTTTGGCTTTATATATTAAATTAAATATATAAAAATAACTATACAAAAAAAAAAATCACTTTCTCTGAACCACAATGTTTAATTTAAGGGTAAATTTTGGAAACATATTTTCTCTAATCAGATAATTCAGAATGATAATTTTTCCTAAATCTTTGTAATTACTTTAAATACTGTGAACACTTTATAGTGTAATTATTGCTTCCTGTTTTCTGTATATTTATTATACTAGGATTCATTTATCAGACAAGGCTGGATGCTGAAAATCAAGTTCCACGAGTATTTTTTTTAACTGATGAGAATCGATATGAGCAGAATGTCACTGTCAGTTTAATGAGAGATAGTTTATATTGCAAGAGTGTTTATGCCTATATACAAGTAAGAAGTCTTTTAAAAATTACTTTTTTTAAAACATCTATATCTTTAAAGAGATAGTTGCAATGAATTGATAGTCATAGTCTATTATATATTATTGATTATTATACCTGCTTGGAAAAATAAAAAGTACCTGACAATATTTTTGTATTTAAAATCATTCATAAATTTATAACTCATTTATGATCTTTACAGCAGAGTCCACCTATTCTCCATAAAATAATAATAATAAATAAATAAAGGAATAATTCTCTCTCCTTCATCATTTCTTATACAACTTTCAAGGATGGCCTTTGGTTTTCCCTTTCTTTCCTTCCTTCTTTCTCTATCCTTTCATATTATCCCTTCTGTATGAAGGAATAACATGAAAGAATGGATAAGGAAGGAAATCATGTAATTTATATTTCCTTAACATTTCTGCATTGGTCTAATGTTGCATTCCAGAGTCAGATATTACATTAGCTTCTTATTTCTGGACTCTCTCCACTTTTGTAATCACAACAAAAAATAGTTGATAAAACTTGCAAACAATTCAGATGTGATGTGGTAAAATTTTGCGCAGTGGTATGGTCACATCCTCATCTTTACTTATCGCTGTCCTTATCATAGCAACTATGTACTGATGTGTAGTCGTCACAATGTTTCAAGTGTGTACTCTTTTAACTCCATATCTCTGACTATCACAACAGATTCGAATCTCACCAACCTCCTGAAGCACAGTTCTGTAAGTGCAGTATATAGTCTTACACTTCTGTATTCTAATACAGAAGTGTAAGACTATATACTATACTTGACTTTATTAGCATTGCAATCATAGATCCCTACTCATATCTGTCTCAGCTAAAAGACTTTTCAAATCTACTTAAAGGTTTGCCATCAGCACCGCTCCTTAATGTTCTTTCCAACTTTGCATATTTTCATGTAAATCTACATAAACAGTTAATAAATAAGTGTCAAACAGTAGTGACTGCCCAAAAACAGAATTTTGTAGCATGCCTACTAATTGCATTCCTTTCATGGAATGCTTTCTCCCCAAAAACCCATCTCTAGCATCTTAAAGATAAGCAATCTCCTATCTTTCTCACCAATCTTCTATCCATCTCCTTTTCAATCTGGTAGCATAGTTAGCTATCACATAATCCTTTCTGAAAGTCCAAAAATATTGCCATATACAAGGCACTCTCATCCAGCTCATTGATTACTTTTTCATAAAATTCAAGCCAGTTATTAAAGACTTATCCTTTACTTACTTAGGCCAACCACACTAAATAATCGTATCAACCTAATCCATTCTGCTATTCCTTACAAAACTCTGTAAGGAATAGCAGAATGTTTTTTATGCACCCTTAACTACAGACTTGTCTATAATTGGAAATATCTGCTGTAGCAGCACCCTTGAAAAACAGTATTTTGCCTCCCTTCCTATTTCAAGATTATCATTAAACAAATGTGCATGGTCAACCTCTTTGCTTGTTCTCTAAAAATACATGGTGATATGCCAGCATCCTTATGACCTTATAACATCTGGCTTACCCAACAACCTTGTATGCGTCTGATTCATTTATTTCTAGCCCTATTATTCCCCCTTTATCCTTTGGGCATTGCACAGCATTTGCTTCACCAGTATGATAAAATAATTATTTAAGAATTCATTTAATGGGTCAACACCTCGGCAACAGTCACTTTGACACTATCCATTCATGTCACACTTCCATAACAGTCTTCTACTTACATGCCATATGCTGAAAGAACTCTTTTGGATTTCCTTTGACCTTAACTGATGATCTCTTCTCATATTGCACTACTTGTACCTTGAGATACTTGTTTTTTTAGTCTACATCTTATACTTGGGGTTATTGCTGTCTAGTGTCTATAAAACTTCTTTATCCTGATTTATCCTCATCTTGTAGTTTATTTATCTGCTTGACTCTTGGTATAAATGCCACAGCTATACATTTTCTATATCAGATGTCTTTTTTAGATAGGAGATAGATGGAAGATAGGAGAGTCTTTCTTTACTCTCCTATCTTCCAGACAAATGTTACTGTGATCCAACACCATGCCTCCATGATTATGATATGATGCAACCTATGGACAGTGGAAAGGGGGATCCTGATGGTCTTGGATGGCTTAGCCAGGATCATTTTATATATTTTATAAGCAAAAAATTACCAACCTGTCACTTTGATTAGCTGTCTTAGTAAGATATTGGAGAAATAACAGTGATCTTTTTACCAACACATACAATGGTACTTTCATAGAAATTGATCAACATTGAACCATTTAATCTATATAGAATCAACTATAAGAGATGAGAATATCTTATTTCAGCTTTATTTGCCATGGTAAGCTTCTGACACCTTGGAGATATAGAATGTTAAAAGACTTCTATAATTTGGTCTCAGAGAGTATTTTCCTGTTTTTATTAAAAACTTTCTCTAGTCAAATCTTCCAAGTTCAAGTGGGAAGTAGTATGCTGCCAAGAACAGAGTACTCCATAAGGATCTGTCTTAATTGCAACACTCTTTCTTGTTAAATTCAACTTAGTCATCAAGCAACTTCCTCCCACAGTAGGCAGTATTCTATATGTTGATGGCTTCACAATTTACTGTCATTGAGTTCAGGTTTTCCTCAGGGGAAAAAAATTGTCTGTATACACATCTGCTGCAGTGCATTTTATCCAGATTCAAAAGGATGGGACAAATTATTATCCTTGACGCAACACAAGTTATTAGAATTAAGTTTTGATAGAAAAGTTATATTCCTTTCACACATTCATCAACTAAGGGGAAAATGCAAGTGCAAGAGAGCATGGAATATCCTTCACACTCTGTCCTATACAGAATGGGATGCTGATTGATGTTCCTTACTTTGCCTTTATTATGCACTTTTTTTGCTCAAAGCTTGATTATTGGTCCCAAGTTTATGCTTTGCAAGGGACAGTACCCTATGAGGGTTGAATTCTATCAGTCATCAAAGTATATGAATAATGTCTTGCACATTGTCCATTCAAGTGTTTATGCTCAAGCAAATAAACCTGCTCTGTTGCTTCACTGGAAAAACATTTGCCTCTTAACTATAAAACCCTAAAAATAAGGTGCTTGCCTAAGTTGTCATTTGGACTAGTATTTTGTCCCTACATTCAGTTCATTAAGTTCAGTGTTATGTACACCAGACTGCAGTTAACCTGTTTGGTGTGTGTGTGTATGTGAAAGAGATTATGACAACATCACCTGTGCAGAATATGATAGTATTTTTCCATGGTAGATTTCCATCATGCAGTCTCTTGCTCCTCTAGCTGAGAAAGTCACATATGCCATCATTAGTCTACCTCTTGCTTAATGCTCACAGTGCAGAGCACTAATTTCTTACCTGTCTATACTAATGGTTTTCAAGATCTGAGACCTCTGTTAGTTAATCTGCTGGTTTTCTGCCCAACTCCTTGAGTTCTTTACAGGCCATCTCCTTTCCTGTGTATGATCCATATCCAGTGCCTAATGATAAATTTAGTTTAATCCTTTATCCGAGTGTAAGCAAACTTTGTTTGCTTACACTTGAAAATATCTTCAGGACTGAGGTAAGGTGGTACATCCCCTGGCAACTCAAAACAAAGGTGAACCAAGCTCTCATCAAAGTATATTCACAAGGTATATATTCAAAAAGTATATACACTCAGTCCTGAAGATATTTTCAGCTGCAAACTTTGTTTGCTTACATTTGGATAATGATTAAACTAAATTTATTATAGTCTAACCAAGTGCAAAATAAACTTCCAAGTGCCTAATGATGTTCTACAATTCTTGTATCAAATGTGAACTCAATTTGAATATTCAATTGTGCTAAAGATTTCAGGTGCTAGGTTGGATCAAATTTTCTCAATATACTATTTTCACTATATTATTTCAGGAAATTACAACGTACTAGGTTATACATTAAAATAAATTTTAATATATTTCTATATTTCGGCAACGTCACGCTGCCATTTTCAAGAACTTAGGTACAAGATATGTGCACGCAGGCACACCACAAACAATAAATGAGTAAGAAGAATGAAGCTATTATTTCTCCTAAAGTCCTGATGGTGCCCTCTAGTGGGCGATGTTGGTATTCTTGGGCGATTGGGCTGGAGGTCTTCTGATGAAGGTTTCCCAAATTTGAGGAAGTCTCATGCAGCCAAATTTGTTGAGGTTTGGTTCATTTCTTAGGGCTGAAGCTGATTCTATGAAAAGCCTTTCATATCTGTATTTACTACGGTGTATTATCCTGGCTTTTTTCACCGTATTCTATGGCAAGTATCCAGAGCATGGTCAGCAAGACTAGAGTGGCTGTATGGGTGACACCGGATGTAGTCCTTGTGTTCTGAAATTCTGATATTTGCTGTCCTACCTATTTGGTCGAAGTAGGACAGCTTACAGCTGCAAGGGACCTGGTACACCCCAGGTAGGTCTAGGGGGGGAGGTTGGTCTTTTGTTGAGCAGATAAGGGATGCCAATTTCTTATATGGTTTGTAACAAGAAGTTAAGTTATGTTTTTTTAGGATTTTTGTGATTTTTTCTGAGGTGCCTCAGATGTAAGGTATGGTGATGGATTTAGAGTAATCCTTGTTGTGAGGGGGAGGGTTGTGGTTTACTGGTTTTAATATTTTTTGGATTTTTTTTTTGGGGGGGGGTAGCCATTGGCTGAGAACGTGTTGAGGATGTGGTTTCGTTCTGTGGTTAGGGCATTGTCATTCGAGCAGATAAGTTTAGCCCTGTTGTGTAGTGTCTTAATGACTCCATATTGTTGTGAGGGGGGGGGTGGGATTGTTGGTGAATGTATCTGCCTGTATGGGTGAGTTTTCTATATACTGAGAAAACCAAAGTTCCATCAGGTTGGTGGGTGACCAGTGTGTCTAAGAACGGAATGCAGTTGTTTTTTTCCCTCTTCCAGGGTGAATTTGATTCTAGGGTGTTGGTTGTTTAAATGTGTTAAGAAGGAGAGGAGTGCATCGGAGCCATGTAGCCAAATAGCGAATACATCATCTACATAGCGAAGCCAAATGGTTGGTTTTTGTGGGGCAGAGTTCAAGGCTTGCTCTTCAAAAGTCTCCATATAAAAGTTGGCCAAGGGTGGGGAGAGTGAAGAACCCATGGCTGTCCCCCTCTATTTGTTTGTAGAATTTTCCTTGCCAAACAAAGTAGCCTGAGTTCATTGTGAACTGCAATAGGGCTGTGATATTGGGAGGAAATTTAGCTTGGATTAGCTCTAAGGATTCTTTGAGAGGGACATTCGTAAATAAGGAGGAGACATCAAAACTGACCATTATGTCAGTGTGTTTGAGTGTAAGGTTTTCTATGCTGACTTTGAAGTGGGCTGAGTTTTTTATGTATGAAGGTGTGTTGCCAGTATAGTGTGAGAGAGCTTTGGCCAAATGTTTAGCTAGTTTGTATGTGGGGGAATCAATGCCATCCACTATGGGACATAATGGCACATTTTCCTTGTGAATTTTTGGGAGTCCATAAATACGGGGGGGGGGGGTATGGAGTTATATGGTTTTAGTTTGTTGGTGATTTCCACAGGCCAAGAAGTGACTTTCTTAAGGAGCCTGTGGAGTTTTCTAATTTGTGAGTTGGTGGGATTGTATTCGATAGGGAGGTAAGTGGCACGATCTAACAATAGAAATTTCAGCTTACCTGCGTAATCTTTTGGTTCAGCAATACTGTGGCATTCCCTTTGTCAGTTTTGGTGATTATTATTTTCTTGTTTTTCTTTAATTCTAATAGAGATTTAATTTCTTTACTGGGCATGTTGGTTTTAGGTGGTTTAGCTTTGGTCAGAACATAAACTACATCCAGCCTAATATCGTTGGCGACGTGGCTTGGGAGGTGTCGGATCCCACGTTCAATCCGTATCATGATATCCTCAACAGGTATTCTTTTGGGCACAATGGCGAAGTTGTGGCCACGTGCGAGGGCGTCGAGTGCTTCGGGTTTCACACTTAGTGACGACAGATTCACTACCGTATGGGTAGGAAGTTGCGGTTTAGAGATCGCGACCTTTTTTAAATTTTCGAATTTTTTGATGTGTCGATCTCGGACTAATCTAAACTCTTTCTCCGCTGCAGTGCACAAGATGTCGTGTAAAATCGACCAAATTTCGTGGCTTAGGGTGCTTGAAAGGTCGACTTTGAGTGCCTGTATAGCTGAGTTAGCTTCACTCAGGAAACGACGAGTTTCCTGAGCTGACCTTCATACCATATCTATTACAACAGCTATTCAATTTAGTAAGCGAATCTTGCAGACTTGTAGCGGATTTATTTAAAAGTATAATATCATCCGCATAAAGCAAAGAGCTGACATTAACATCTCCAATTTTTATCTTGTTTAATACCACTTTCCTTCATAATGTGATCCATATTGATAATGAATAACAGAGTAGATAATGTACATCCTTGTCTCACATCAGATTTAACATTAAACCATCTTCCTGTACTTCTTTCAATTCTAACTGCTGAATTAAAACTCAAATAAAGACTAAGTATTGCTTGATATAATGCCCCATTGACACCATATAACTGTAGTGTATTGAATAGCTTCTTTCTTGGCACCTTGTCATATGCCTTTTCCAAATCGACAAAACTTAAATACAAATCTCTGTTATATTCCCATGCTTTCTTGACTATTTGTTGTAAAGTGAATATCTGATCCTGACAACCTCTATTTGTCCTGAATTCAGCTTGTTCTTCACCAAGCTTTTCTTCCACAGTTCTTCTCAACCATTTCTCAATTATATTTGCATAGATCTTGCCAGGAACACTCAATAGGGAAATACCTCTATAATTCCCACATTCAGTTTTATTTCTCTTTTTATATATGGGTTCTATGAGAGCTCTACTCCAATCATCAGGAATTCGTCCCTCTGTCCAGGCTTTCTGAACTATGCAGTGCAGTCACTGTAAGACTTATACCACCATACTTCAGCATTACTGGTCGAATATCATCTACTCCTGCTGCCTTTCCACATTTCAAGCCTTTGATAGCTTTTTCTACTTCAAGTATGGATATGCATTCCTCACCTGCCTGGTCAGTATTTTTTACTACTGTGCTGTCATCACTGCTTGTTTCATTTAGCAGTTTTTCAAAGTAATTACTCAATACTTCAAGGATATCTTTTTCTCCCGTTTTCATGTCACTTTAATCATCTCTAACTCCTTTTACAGCACTCTTTCCTCCATTCCTAAGCTTCTTCAACAACCTGCAGAATATTTTGCCACCTTCTTGATATTTATTTTCTATATTCTTGCCAAAGTCCTCCCATGACTTTTGTTTAGTTAGTTTTACACAGTGTTTGGCATTCTTCCATTTGTCTTTGTATTCTCTAAGAGCACAAGCTGACTTATTTGCCAGGAACTTTTGATATGCTTTCATCTTTTCCTTCACTGCCTCTTTAACTTCCTGTGTCCACCAGGGAGTTCTGATTTTTTTATCCTTGCAGACAACCTCACCACATGCCTCTCTGGCAGGCTAAATCAATGTTTTCTTCAGAGTTTGCCACTGAATCTCCAAGGTTTGATTTCTGTTCTCAAACTCTTTCATTTTTTCTTCAATAATCTTTGTGTGTTTTAATCTACAGTTCACATCTGAGAGCTGCTCAACTTTTATTTGCTTTAAAACTTTCTTACATGTTATTCTTTTCAATATGAAATTCAATTTTATCCTGCTCAAGACTAAATAGTGATCGCTTCCAATTTCAAATCCTCTGTATACTCTGGTGTCCAGCCCCAGGGAGAAAACATCACTATCAACAATAACATAGTCAATGAGACTCTTCTTATTCTTTGTCTGTTCTCTCAATGTGAATTTGTGCACATTTTTATGTTGGAACATGGTTAGTAATAACCAGTCCATGTCCTGAGCAGAAATCCAACGGATATTTGCCATTATTATTAGCTTTGCTCTTTTCTCCAAATTTTCCCAAAATATTTTTGTATGTCTGACAATCATTTCCTGCTATGCTATTTAGATCCCCAACAAGGACCAACTTTTCCTTTTTCATTGTGTCAGTTGCTTTTTCTAAAGCCTCAAAAAATTTCTCCACTTCTACTTTAGTAGAACCTTCTGTGAGACCATAGGCACAAATAAGTCTCATTGTCCAGTTCCCCATTCTCATATTTGCCCACATTACTCTACTTGAGACTAACTGCCATTCAAGAAGATTAGCCTCGTATTTTGTGTTGAATGCTATGACTACTCCTTCTCCTTGATTGTCATTGCCTGAATTATTGCTCAGAAAGATCTCACCAGTTTTTGTCTTTTTTGTTTCAGTCACCCCTATTATGTCGATCTGGTACTTATCTAATTCCTCAGCTAGCTCCATTTCTTTGCCATTCAGGCTTATTATGTTGATAGTACCGATCTTTAACTCTGGTGATGTTGAGTTGGGGTTTGTTTTCAGTTTTGTTCCAGTAGCTGACTTTTCACTGTTCGCCCTGGTGTCCCGGCGAAAACAACGTGGGCCTTGTTTAACCGGGCGACGCCCCAGCTGGCATGAAATTTTGTCATGTCGTACCATCATTTATTATTTTGGTTTAATTATTAAGAATACAATTTGGTCGGCTAAATCCCAAATTGCCAGCCCATCGTCGTTCGTTCTGTATCCAAGTAGATACCCAACAGGGTGCACCACGAGAAGGTGAGGATTGGAGATTAGGTCAGAAGCCCTGGTCAGTTCTCCACATTCCTTTAAAGGCTATGTGGAGGTCTCCTCTCAGTTATACAGCTTTGACCCTTAAGCACTGTATAATTTTATTGATAATAAACAATATTATTTCATGTTTAATTTTTTTTAAAAATTTTTACCATAATTTTGATATTTTATCCAAACACGTATACACTGTACTTACAGTGTGTATGTATATTTTGAAAGTTGCAGCACCCCACGATTTCAAGCTATGAGCTGCCACTGCTGATCATTGTGTCTTTCAGCAACACAATGCGCCATGTCATAAGGTTGCTGCTGTAATAACTGCATGGTTTGTGGACATGAACATCCCCACACATGACCGGCTTCCATAGATCCCTGATCTCAACCCTATTTAAATATCTGTGGGCTGAACTGGAGCATCGGGTGAGGTCAATTGATGTGCACTCAAAAATAGTCTGAACCTCATTACATGCTTACACGAATGATGGTTCCAAGAAGAATGGTTCCAAAATTCTCATTGATTGTTGAAAGTATTCCTCATAGGATTGCTGCAGTCATCACAGCAAAAGGAGGTTTATATGTTGTTAAGGTGGGTGCCATGGCTGTGTGTTCCTCACACGATGGGGTCCGTTGACTTCTTTCCAAGCAGTGTACATTTTTAGTGCATTTAAATAGCTAACACCCTAAAATCCACAATTGAACAGGAAGCTAATGACTGTTGGCCCTCGTAGGCACACTAGTCACGTGCCTTCCTAATGGTTCATTATCTTTTTCTGTTTATAGAAAACTCATGTACTGGGAGATATGCCGGCCTGGTTGGCTGAGTGGATAGTGTACCCACTCTCCAGCCAAAAGGCTGCGGGTTCGAATCCTGCCTTGGGCATGGATGTTTGTGATTATCTGTGGAAATACCAGTGGTAGTCGGCGGTAGATGGCATTGGTGTAGTTGCGGTCAGTTGGTGATTGAATGGTGGAGACAGAGTTGTAGAGCCCTCCCTTGATGAGTCCTTTGACTCCCTGGAGGTGTCAAATAATAATAATAATTACACAGATAATCACACCTCATCCAGCTTAACAGCTATGACGTCCTTAAAACACTAACTCACAGTGTCATCAGTTCCAATGATAATGCTCTTATCACTGAACTTGCTTACTTGCATCACACTTTTTTTAACCAATGGCTATAATCCCCAAAGAAGAGGCAAAATACTAAGTACTCCCCAGAAAACCCCTTCATCTTCTAATACTCAAGATTATTGTCATCCCATATATTCAGGGCACATCCAAAAAGATATCTAGAGAATTTAATAAATATCAGCTCCTCACCACATTTAAATCAAATTGGCAATTCTCATTCATTCTCTCTTATCACATCCAGGAAGGAGCGTATGAGCCCTGTACTTTTGACCTGGCTTACTAAGGACAGACAGGAAGAACTGTTGATATATGCCTCTGAGAACATAAAAACGTGCATTCAGCACATCGTTATGGCAAGTCAGGAATAGCAAACCATGCCTTCG
Source organism: Typopeltis vanoorti (assembly GCF_054136105.1). Taxonomy (NCBI): domain Eukaryota; kingdom Metazoa; phylum Arthropoda; class Arachnida; order Uropygi; family Thelyphonidae; genus Typopeltis; species Typopeltis vanoorti. Next base: position 108,769,374 of record NC_143561.1, read on the forward strand.
ATACCACTTTACACAGGATTAAATGTGAGAAAACAAAAGTGCTACACAGAAGTCATTAAAAGTCCATGAAATTGTGTTTGGAATCAGCAGCAACTTTAAAACATTCCCTAAACTCAACAAGTATGGTTGTATCAATTTACCAAAAATCTGGGAGACTGGGAGATTTTAAGAGCAAACAAAAGCTCTTTCTCTCTCTTTATTGAACAAAGATAGCTCTAATTAGGACTTTAGTTCCTTGTGTTGTTCATACATTCTTTCAAACTTGGAACACTGTTAACTAAATTATTGATGTTTGTGTGCTGTTTGTGTTCATGCACTGTGACATGTTTTTTGTACTCTGAAGATGCTAGATATAATTCCAGTGAAATATCAGCAAATAAGTTAAATAAATATTAATTATTTCTTATTATTCTTGTGTTGTGAATTAATACCATTAAATAAATTAACATAAACCTCCAGCACATAAGCCTTTCTACTCTTTTAGTTAGTTTCATAAAATATATAATACAAATTGACATCTTTCTCAAGTCTCCTTTCAGATCTCCAGAATTAACCCACCATTGTATGTCCAGATGTGAGATCAACTTCGTTATAAGTTATCTAAAGTTGTGGAAAATCAATTCCGTCCAGGGAAAAGTATTACTCACAGTTTTGTTTATGCTAATGTCAGCCTACATTCAATCATTTAAAAATTATACAAAAAAAGTGGGGTTTTTTGGTGATTTGATATATGAAAATGCAGCAGTCATTCTAATGACTGCTGCATTTTCATACATGCTCACTATATCATGAATTTACTAATAGATATGAAATTATACTCAGGAATGTTCTTTTCAAGTACATTAAGCAACCTTTCATAAGCACTTATTAAATTATTTTTTTCCTCTCTGTCTTTTATTCTCCTCTCTCTCTCTCTCTGGTGTGTGGGTTCTGTTGAAATTGTTATTTGTATTCTTTACTTAATAATTTACTTAGTTTACAAATAAGATAAACTTGAGTAAGTTTACTTTATTTGTAAACTTATTCAAACACTCTCTAACTTTTGTTTTAAATCAAACTATTTTTAGTGGCTAAATTTAGCAGAATGATGAGAAATGATGCAAAGCAATAACTCCACTCTGGCAAGACAGAAATTGATATAATTTGGTCTGAACTTTGTTTAAAATTTTGAATTTTGGTTTGAAGATTAAATTTGCCAAAACAATTTCAGTTTCATAAGTATAATGACTTTGATGCATTAGTTTGATAAATATGGTGAAATTTACATGGAGAGAAAATGCAAAGAATAAAGAAAAGTCTCATTGATAGCCTTGATAGCCATATTTTCATTCTCGCTCAGGATATCAGAATATTCAGGAGATTTCAAATAAGAAGTGATCACCATTTAGTCTAGAGCAGAATAAAATTAAACATATACTGAAAAGAAAAATATGTGAGAGTTTTGTCAGAGTTGAGCAGCTGTCAGAGGTGAACTGTCAACTTAAGTATACAAATATTATTGGAAGAAAAATGGAGTTTGAAAACAGTAATCAAACATTGGAGACCATTGCAGATTCTAAAAACAACATTGATTGATTTATCCATCTAGAGAGAGAGACTTGTGGCAAAGTTGTTTGTAAGGCTAGAAAAATCAGAACTTCATGGTGGATTCAAGAAGTTGGAGGTACTCATGGAAAAGAAGATACTGTTCTGAAAGTTCCTAGTAAATAAATTATCATATGCTCTGAGAGAATACAGAGAAAATGTAAGAGAGCAAAGCAGTGTGTGTGTGTAAAAGTAGCTATAGAAGATAAATATTAGGAAGGTGGCAAAATATTCTGGAGTCTTTTGAAAACACTTAAAGATGGAGGAAAGAGTACTATGAAAGGAATTAGAGATGATAAAAGTGACATGAAAACTGAAGATAAAGATGTTATAGATATCTAAGGTAATTACTTTGAATGATTGCTAAATGAAACAAGCAGTGACAGGTGGAAAACATTCAAGAGGAATGCTTGAGATAGAAACAGCCATCAAATACCTGAAATGTGGGAAGGCAGCTAGAGTGAATGGTATTCAACCAGGGATGCTCAAGTATGGAGGTATAAAGATTCCACAGGGGGATGCACTACATAATTCAGAAGGCATGGACAGAATTGCAGCTGATTTGAGTAGAGCTCTAATAGTAATCATTCTATAAAAAGGTAAATATAACTGAATAAGAGAATTACAGAGGATTTTCTTGAAGAACCTGCTTGTTCTTCAAGTTGGTCTTTAACAATTTTTCTAAGTCTCTTTTTAAGCAAGCTTTCATAAATTTAACCAACATTTACTAAATGTTCTGGGTTAAATTTATGAAAGCTTGCTTAAAAAGAGACTTAGAAAAATTGTTAAAGACCAACTTGAAGAACAAGCGGGTTTCAGGCGGCCAAACAGGGGTTGTCAGGATCAGGTTTTCTTTAAAACGAATGGTTGAAAATTATAGGAATATTGAAAGTATTTAAGTTTTGTAGCTCTACAAAAGGCACATGACAAAGTGCCGAAAGAAAAGCTGTTCAAAACATTGCATTTATGTCATATAAATGGAACTTTGTACAGAATGATACATAATCTATATTTGAGTTATAAGTCAGCAGTTAGAATTAAAGAAGATACAGAAAGATTATGTTAAATCAGGTGTAAGACATATTATATCCAATGTTATTAATCAACTGTGTTAATCATATTATGAAGAAAAGTGGCATTAAACCTGATATCAAAATTGGAGATGTTAATTTCATTTCTTTACTTGTATGCAAACGATGTTATACTCCCAAATAAATACAGTAGAAATGTGTGTAAGAAAGAAGCCAAATGAAATGGTTGTATTAATTGAATCTGTTGAATCTCACTTATTCCAAGAATTGTTGGAATAAGTGAGACATGGTTGGATGAGGATGACATCTTAATAGGAAGAGAGATGGAAGGGTATGATGTGTTTCGTGAGGATAGAAAGGCAAAAAGGGAGGGGAGTGCTATTGATGATAGAGAAAGAGTTATGTCCATACAAAGTAGAGATGCAAGAGGAGAAATAGTGCCAGTGGTTTTGAGGCAGTATGGTGGGAGATAGAGGAAATAGAATGAAATACTTAGTTGGATGTTATTATAGATCTGGTAATGTGGATAGTAGTGACTATGAAATGTATAATCAACTTAGCCAAGTAATTAAGAAAAGGGTGATCATTATGGGTGATTTTTATTAGGCAATATAGACTGGGATGATGAGATAGCAACTGGAAATAACGAAAATGAGTATTTGAGTGACAACTACATCAGGCAGTATGTAACAGAGGGCACACAAGGATTGAGGGTCTTGGATTTTATCATCCCATCCGAAAAATATAATTATAAATAAGGTGTCAAATCACCCTCCAGTTGGTGAGAGTGACCACCAACTGGAGGGTGGTCAGTCTCATCACCCTCCAGTTGGTGGTGATGAGACTGACCTCCAGTGGCCACCAGTATGAGAACCTGCATAAGAAAAGGGTATATGTGGAACTACAAGGCTGTTGATTATAAGGAGCTGAGGAGACAGCTTGCAGGTGTAGCATGGAATGAGGAGTTAGCTGGAAAAGTGATCGATGCAGCTTCGGGGATTTTCAAGAACTATCTAGTAGAAGCAATGTCTAACTGGATTCCAAGGGTGAGAAGGTTAAATAAGGTAGGTGTGAAATGGATGAATGAAGAGATTACGCATGTGATATAGATAAAAATGGCATTATGGAGGCAGCATAAGAGAAGTGGAAATAACCAATTCCATGAGGATTGCAAAGACCAGGAAAGGCAGGTGACTTGGTTGGTGAGGGTAGCAAAATTGAAGCGTGAACAGCAGTTAGCTAATGAAGCCGAAAAGAATCCTAAGGAGTTCTTTCAATATGTAGCCAGCAAAAGAAAGAATGAAAGAACGAGAATGAGGATGCGAGTTCAGTGCTGAAAATGGAAGGTTTTAAAATTTGGGAAACAAAGATGGGATGTAGAATTTATGCTTGGTGGGGATATATAATATTGAATGTAAATAAAGACAGGAATGGATCATTACTAACAGAAGAGTTGGAAATCAAAAACAGATGGAAAGAATACTATGAGGAACTGTACAGCAGAGTGGATAAAATGTGGAGTCCACCCACCAAGAAAATTTTGATTTGGAACCTCCTCCACATAGCACGAAGTTGAAAGAGTAGTTAAGCAGCTCAACAGCAATAAGGCCCCAGGTGCAGATGAAATCCCAGCAGAGTTAATTAAGACCACAGGGGATGGAGGGATAAGAGTGCTTCATAGATTGATTACAAGGATATGGGAGACAGGATCATGGCCTAGAAACTGGAAGAAGACAAGAATTATAGAACTATTAGTTTGATATCTCATGCAAGCAAAATTTTATTAAAGATCATGCAAAATAGGATTGAGGCCAAAGTTAGGCAGAGATGCCTGAGGAACAAGCAGGTTTTAGGAAAAGTAATGGTACCAGAGATCAGATCCTTTGTCTTAGATAGATCATAGAAAAATATAAAGAATTCAGACTCCCTCTGGTAATGTGTTTCTTAGACTACTCTAAAGCTTTTGACTGTGTTGAGCATGTTTTGAACTGTGGGAAGTAATGAAAAGAATGGGTTTTCCTCAACACTATCAGGTTGATAGCCAACTTGTATAAGGAGCGAGAAGTCACAGTAAGAACAGGTGTTGGATTGACTGACTGGCTTCAAGTTGGAAAAGGAGTTAGACAAGGATGTTTACTTTCTCCTCACTTGTTTAGCATATATGCAGAGGACATCATGCGTGAAGCATTGGATGAGCTCAGGACAGGAATTACGATAGGAGGTAGATTGATCAGTAATCTGAGGTACGCTGATGATACAGTACTCCTTTGTAATGACATGGAAGAACTAGGACTAATTCTTGACAAAGTTAACAAGATCAGTAATAACAGAGGACTTCAACTCAATTCTAATAAGACAGATCATGGTTCTCAAAGGAAAAACAAATAGAGAAGCTCTTGAGAAACAAGTGTATCTTAATGGAGAAAGAATTGAGGAAGTCAGCAAGTTTGAGTACCTGGGATCCATTATTAATGTGAAGAATTGCTGTTCAGAAGATGTCAGAAAAAGGTTAGGAATGGCTAAAACAACAGTCAGAGACCTGTCTAAAATCTGGAAGGATGGATCTATCTCCATGGGAACAAAGTTGAGGATTTTAGATGTAGTTGTTTTTCCAACAGCAACTTATGGATGCGAGACTTGGAACCTAAAGAAGTCAGATAAGAAACGGATATCTGCTTTTGAGATGTGGTGTTATAGAAGGCTGTTGAGGATATCAAAGGCGTACAAATGAATGGGTGTTAGAAAATATTAGTAGAACTTTAAGGCTCCTTAAGGATATTGACAGAAGAAAGTTAAAATATTTTGGACACATAGAAAGGATGGAAGGAGGACTTCTCAGAACAGTAATAGAAGGTAATGTTCCTGGAAAAAGAAGCAGGGGTAGACCATCAATGAGATGGATGGATGGAGTGTGTGGAGTGACTGATCTACAGAGAGTTGAGGCTGCCAGAAAAGCAAACAACAGGACTACATGGTGAGGCCTGGTGTGGCACATCACCGAGCATTGGAGTGACCAGACGGCATCTATAGATGCACAGTGAACATAGAGAGAGAGGGGATATATTGTTGGAGGTGGAGGAAAGGGATCTTGTGGTGATAGTGGATAAGGATCTGAAATTTAGGGGACATATTACCAAAATTATGAGGACAACACAAAGAATTTTGGGAATGATGTGAAGGACACTGACTTGTAGATGTAAGGAGATTCTTGTTCCATTGTATAAAGCTTTGATTAGGTCACGCATGGACCACTGTGCATAAATTTGGCCTGGTTTTTAAAAGGACGAAGAGACATTGGAAAGGGTCCAGAGGCAACTGACTAAGGTAGTTTCTGATCTCTGGAATGTAATATGAGGAAAGGTTGAGACGATGTAATTTACAGATTTTAGTGGATAGGAGGGAGAGGGGTTATATGATTGAGACCTGCGAGTTAGTACATGGTTGCTATAGGATCAATGTTGGAGAGGTTTTACAGGAAACGGTGGGAGATCATGGGAGAACCAGAGCTCATTCCTGGAAGCTGTATAAGGAGGATATGAGCATGGGAGTGGTAGAAGTAGGTTTTTTCATGCAGAGTTCTGAATGATTGGAATGCCTTTCTTTCCTGAGATAATGATGTCTGCAGAGAATTTGTATGTGTTTAAAGCACAGTATGATGAGCTGTGTGTATGATAAATGGACCTCCTAGATGAGTCTTTGATTCCATGAAGTCTTGGGATAATAATAATAATAATTTCTAAGCTTCTTCAATGCCTCCAGAACATTTTGCCACCTTCCTGATATTTATTTTCTATGCTCTTACCAAAGTCTTCCCATGACTTTTGTTTAAGTACTTTTACACACAGCTTCATGCATTTTTTCTATATTCTTCTAGGGCATGTGCCAACTGATTTGCCAGGAACTTTTGTATGCTTTCTTCTTTTCCAGGACTGCATCTTTAACTTCTTGTGTCCAGCATGTGTTCTTATTTTTTTATCCTTGCAGACAACTTCACCGTATACCTCCCTAGCTGAATCAGTCAATGTTTTGTTCAGAGTTTGTCACTGAGATTCCAAGATTTGGTTCTTGTTTTCAATTTGTTTCATTTTTTCTTCAGTGATGTTTGCATAGTTGAGTCTTAGTTTACTTCTAAAAGCTACTCAGCTTTGATTCTTTTTTTAAAACTTTCTTACACACTGTTCTTTCCAAAATTCAATAATGCTATAATAAATTTGGTATGAAAAAATAAGCAATAAGAAGACAGACTGGAAAATAGGCCAAAACATAGAAAACTTCAACTACATTAATGTTTCAGCTATTTAGCCCCAATTTTTGATGAAGATGGAAAACTAAATGTGGAAATTAGAAACTGAGTTAATAAAATTGGTAATAGTTAGGTGAGCAGGAATCAGCTGAATAAATTTTATAGGGAATAAGAGAGATATTATATTTGAACACTAAACTAGCAATATACAAGACACTGTTCAAGTCGGTTTTAACTCATGAATCTGAGAGCTGGGTTAGAAGTGAAATAGTTGATCAGTTACTGGAAACTATTGATATGAGAAAATTAAGAAGGAACCTGACATCATTAGCATTCAGAATGTGTGAGCAGAGCTAACCTGAGGTGGTATCTTATAAACAGAATGGAAAAGGAAAGCAGATGTTTGATGCGAAGATGGCGTGAAAAAGACCCAGAGAAAGACCACGATGTGGGTTGGATTGATACAAATTGATGTGCTTTAATTAATCAGAATATTAAAGATAACGAGGTTGGAATTTTTCATTCTTTCTTTCTTAATCCTCCTCTTCTACCTTTTATGGTGTCGAGGTTTCTTATTCTTGCAACCGTAACCATCTCGAGGATAAAGTGGTTGGCCCCTTGCCTCCTGTGTGTCCTATGTCTGTAGATGTGTGTGTGTTCACAAGACCAGTTTGCCTATTCTGGGGGACAAAAACCCCTACCTCCATATGAGACCAGCTAACTCATCTTTCTTCAAAAGAGCCAGATAAAGGTTCCTCACGTCAGTGACGGGAATCGAACCCAGATGTCTTTCCTACTAAAGGGCTTCATTTATAATGACTGAGCTACAGAGGCTCTAGAAGATTGGAGTCCTGGCAGATAAAAAGACTAATTCAAAAGAACATAGTTGATAGGAAGTTATTAATAATGTAAACTTTTTCATATATTGCTGTCATAGTATCCTGTATGCCTCTGTATATATATCAGCATCTTCATGATATGGTATCTTGACTAAAATGCTAAAATATATTTAATTATTTACTTTAATTTATTTATTTACTGATTTCTAATTGTAAATAAATTGTAAATATTTAATAACAAAATTTGACAAAACAATTTGTAAGGAAACAAAATTCTGCTACAAATGATGATTGCATGAAAACTGAAATGACCTACTAGATCATTTGCTATAATAAAGGGCATCATCATACAGGAATAGTGTGAAATTTACCTTTTTTTATGATTCTCAGAGCACTCAGTCTAGTCAGGTGCTCTTGGTTTGGATATCTTTGCTTTTCTGTATCTTTTGTGATGCTTGCAAAATTTCAGGTAGAGAATGAATAAGTTATTTCAGGGTGGAGCAGGTTAAAATTAAAGTTCAAACTCATTTTTGCTTAAATAAGATTTTTTTTTACACTTCAGCACTCCTTTGTCATTTTAATATAGTAACTTTATTCTTTTAGTTATTTTTTAAGCTATATTGATTTTGTTATAAGTCATGACGAGGACGACATCCTGATAGGAATAGAGATGGAAGGGTATAATGTGTTTCGTGAGGATAGAAGGAGTAAAAAGGGAGGGAGAGTGCTATTGATGATAGAGAAAGAATTATGTCCATACAAAGTAGATATGCAAGAGGGAAATAGTGCCCATGGTTTTGAGGCAGTATAGTGTGAGATAGAGTTGAATGGAATGAAATACTTGGTTGGATGTTGTTATAAACCAGGTAATGTGCATGGTAGTGATAATGAAATGTATGATCAAATTAGCCTAGCAAATAAGAAAAGAGTGATCATTATGGGTGGTTTTAATTATTGCAATATAGACTGGAATGATGAGATAGCAACTGGAAGTAAAGAAAATGGGTTTCTTGAGTTTTTGAGGGATAACTACCTCAGACAGTATGTAACAGATGGCACGCAAGGATTGAGGGATTTTGGATTTAGTCATCTCATCAGAGGATGCAATTATAAATGAGGTGTCAAATCACCCACCAATTGGTGAGAGTGACCATGAGGTGATTACTTGCAGCAGTGGTGTGTGTGTGGGGGGGGGGGGGGGATTATGAAGGGCTCAGGAAACAGCTTGCAGGTGTAGTACGGAATGAGGAGTTATCTGGAAGAGAGATCACTGCAACTTGAGAGATTTTCAAAAACTATCTAGTAGATGCAGTGTCTTGCTATGTAAAGAAAAAGGGCATTATGGAGGCAGCATAAGAGAAGTGGAAATAACCAATTCCATGAGGATTACAAAAAACCAGGCAAGGTGGGAGACTTGGTTGGTGAGGGTAGCAAAATTGAAATATGAACAGCAATTAGCTAATGAAGCCAAAAAGAATCCTAAGGAGTTCTTTCGATATGTAGCCAGCAAAAGAAAGAATGATTATGGAAGGATAACATTGATTGGAGAAGATGGTATAAAGACAGCTGTTGCAGAAATGTAGTGGAGATACTTAATATGCAGATCATAAAGGTCTTTCAGTCTTGTGAATGTGACTTCATGGAGAGATTAAGAGCAGTTGATAATGGAGAGTAGTGACTGACTGTAAGTGAAAGAGGTGTATGGGGAGTTGAGCAAACTAGATGTTAATAAAGCTGTGGGACTTGATAATATATCCCCACGTATTCTGAAGGAATGTACCAGGGAGTTGATGCCAGCGTTGACATATTTTTTTAATATGAGTCTTGCACTTGGTCAAGTTCCTAAGGAGTGGAAGGAGAGCAAGATTGTGCCACTTCATAAAGGAGATGATAGAACTCAGGCATTAAACTATAAGCCTATCTGTGTGTCAGGTGTTGTGGTTAAGTTCTTGGAGAAGATTGTGAGAACTAGGATTCAAAGTTGGGTTGACAACAATGGTGTTATCTTTGATGGACAGCATGGATTTGCTAAAGGAAAGTCATGTTTTAGTAATCTACTTATTACAATAAGGTGACAGCTTCCATGGCTGTCACCTTATTGTAATAAGTAGATTACAATAGGCCGTCAGCTTATTGTAATAAGGGGCTGCTTCCTTGGCTTCCTATGTAATTTACGTAGATTTCATAAAAGCTTTTGATAGATTACCGCATGATAAGTTCATAGTCAAACTAGAGTGAATGGGGTTGGATGTTAGATTACTGCATTGGATTGGAGACTTGCTATCTGATAGGTATCAAGTTGTGTATGGGAGAGCAATATCCAGGAAAAGGAAAGTCACTAGTAGTGTGCCTCAGGGGTCTATTTTAGGGCCAGTACTGTTTAACTTGTATATTAATGATATTGGTGAAGATTTTGATGGAGATATTCAGTTGTTTACAGATGATGCAAAGTTGGGATGAACCATGAAGAGTAGAGAAGATGTTGTGGCTTTACAAGAAGACTTGAATGAATTGAGTGATTGGGCATGGAAATGGGAATGTGAGTTCAATGTTGCAAAATGTAAGGTTTTAAAATTTAGAAAACAAAGATGGGATGCAGAATTTATGCTCGATGAGAATATATTGTTAGAGGTGGAGGAAATAAGAGATCTGGGGGTGATAGTGGATAAGGATCTGAAATTTAGGGGACACATAGCCAAAATTGTGAAGACAACACAAAGGCTTCTGGGAATGATGCAGAGAACACTGACTTGTAGAAGTAGGGAGATTCTTGTTCCATTGTATAAGGCTTTGATTAGGCCACACATTGACTGTTGTGCCCAGATTTTGTCACCTGGTTTTCATAAGAATAAAGAGATGTTGGAAAGGGTCCAGAGGCAACTGACTAAGGTAGTTTCTGACCTCTGGAACGTTGAATATGAGGAAAGATTGAGAAGATTCAATTTGCAGAGTCTGGTGGACAGGATGAGGATAGGAGATATGATAGAGACCTACAAGTTAGTAAGGGGAATTGGGATGTGAGTTCAGTGTTGCAAAATGTAAGGTTTTAAAATTTGGGAAACAAAGATGGGATGTAGAATTTATGCTTGGTGAGGATATATTGTCAGAGGTGGAGGAAATAAGAGAAACTGGGGGGTGATAGCAGATATGGATCTGAAATTTAGGGGACACATAGCCAAAATTGTGAAGACAACACAAAGGCTTCTGGGAATGATGTGGAGAAGAATGACTTGTAGAAGTAGCGAGATTCCTGTTCCATTGTATAAGGCTTTGATTAGGCCACACGTTGACTATTGTGTCCAGATTTGGTTACCTGGCTTTCAGAAGAACAAAGAGCTGCTGGAAAGGGGTTCAGAAGCAAATGATTAAGGCAGTTTCTAACCTCTTGAATGTCGAATATGAGGAAAGATTGAGAAGATGCAATTTGCAGAGTCTGGTGGACAGGAGGAAGAGGAGAGATATGATACAAGTTAGTAAGGGGTTGTTATAGGATCAATGCTGGAGAGGTTATACAGAAAATAGTTGGAGATCAGGGAGAACAAGAGGTCATCCCTGGAAACTGTATAAAGAGGGTGTGAGTAGGGGAGTGAGAAGCAGGTTTTTTTTTTCATGCAGAGTTGTGAATGCCTTGCCTGAGAGTGTGGTGTCTGCAGAGAATTTGAGTGTGTTTAAAGTACGGTATGATGAGCTGTGTGTATGATAAAAGGACCTTCCAGGTGAGTCTTTGACTCCGTGGGGTCTTGGGTAATAATAATATGGATATAAAAATCAATCATCATTTACAGGTTTACAGTTAATAAATTAATGTGAGTTCTTTGAGAAAAATTTAGTGATTAACTGCTTACTGTTAATGTAAGCAGTAAGCAGTTAATGCTTACTGTTAATGTAATCATTTCAATTGTTTTTAGAATAAAGTTAGAGACAAGTTGACTCCAATAACGGTGCAAGTAACTTACAACCTTTTCGATGCTGATCCATATCGTTTATCCCTGAAACCAGTTCTTAGTGCTGAAGTTCCAAACTTTTTATCAAAACAAGTAAGTCTGTTTATATAAAGCATATTTTAGTTTGCCAGTCTGAATGTTTGACTTTTTTGTACCTTTGTATTTATGTTATTGCATTCACCAGTGTCAAACAAATATAAATTCTTCTTATTTACACTATCTGATCAAAAATATCTGGACATCTCTCTTTGTAGTTGTGGATGTGGCTATATACATCACAACTGTAGGTCATAGAGATAATTATTTATTTATTTTATTTTATTTTTTTATAGTGCAAAGGCATCAAAGGTCATACTGTGCCAGGACATAGGTTACAGCAGTACATATGGTAAACAATAAGTAGGACAATCACAAACATCCATGCCCCTGATGAGATTCAAACCCATAAGTGTATCTGCTCTCCACTGTCTTGGCTGGAGAGCAGATACACTGATGGGTTTGAATCCAACCAGGCCAGCTGGGTCATAGAGGTATAAAAGAAAACACTGTTGCAATCTTCACAGATAAACATTAACAGTAAAATGGACCATGCTAAGAGCTCAGTGACACTTGACATGGCACTCTCATAACTACTTAACTACTTCTTTTGTTTTCAGTATATTTAGGTATTACAGGCAACACTCACTCTCACAAACACTGTTATGGTGAATTCACTCACTATGAAAAAACTACAAAGACGTCCCACACAATCCCCATAACATCCACTATGCTAAAAGGGAATTCATCATAGCAGACACATTCGCTTTCTTTAGTACCTAACTCTACAGTGAGAGTTTACTAGATCATGCATATCCTATCTGATCAAAAATATTCAAACATCCCAAACTCTCCCTCCAATATGAAATGCATTAATATGGAGTTTTTCTTCCCTTTGCTGCTATATTAGCCTTCAATCTTCTTGTAAGGGTTTCCACTAGATTTTGGTATGTTGCTGCAGTAATTTCCTTCCATTCTTTCAGAAGGGCATTAAGGAGGCTGGGTAATTCAGCCAGGCTTGCAGTCAACATTCTTATTCATCCCACAGGTGATCGATGGGGTTGAGATAAGAACTCTGTGTATGCCAGTCAAGTTCTTCAACACCCTCACAGCTGCAGCAGGGCAGAAATTTGTGAAAAGGCAGCATGATTTTCTACTTTTTTGATTATTATTATTATTTCCAGAGGCCTGAAAGGATTCATGGACACATTGAGGGAGACTACATAATCATACACCAGTGGTCGGGAACCTTTTTGAACCAAAGAGCCATTTCACCAAAAAAATTAATTAAAACAAAATTTTGGGAGTCACAACTTTAATTTGATTTTTCCTGGTGTCTCAAAGTTGCAGTTAGTTCAAATTTAGGTAAATTTGTTTTTAATTCAGTACTTCCAGATATCAAATACCACTTTTATGTTTGCATATAAATTGTTTATATGTTCAATAAATAAAACAAACATTAAGTTTGATTAAGTTTTTAATCACAAAACATGTTTAAGTAAGTATAATATTGCAAAAAAGTCAGATTTTGTATTGCAAAAAATAATTAGTCCGAACAAAAATACAATATTATGTTTTTTAATAGATATTTGATTGTTTTAGTTTAAAATTCACTAAAGAGACTTTTGATTTTTGCATCTTCTCAGCTAGTTTACTTAAATCTAGATTGTATGTCATGCATTTTAATAGTAATTAGGCTTTCAAACTTTCATCAGTCAATTTGTTCCTAAACTTAATTTTTAATGTAATTCATTGAAGAGAAAAATTGTTTGCAATTGTACATTGAACCGATAAGAGTCAAAACCCCAAAAGCAAGTCGCCTGGTATTTGAATAATTACTTGGGAAAGAATTCCAACATTTAAATATAATTTCCTGTGGTGCTTCTTCCATAGTTTCCTAATTTTCTTCAATTTATGCTGCCATTTCCTGAAGTTTTTGTACCCAGATGCTTTTATTCTGAATTTCCAGAAGCTCCATTTGTAGTTCTGCAATTGATATTCTGGGAAAAGCTTCAATATCTATTAATTCTAAGTTGCAATTTAATGGATGTAATAAAATTTTCATCATCTCCTGATGTTTTTTTTTTAAAATCCTGAAATCTGCTTGTAAATGAATCCAAAACAGTAATCATTTCAGCAAATATTTTGCAATCAACTTTTTCTTGATTTAAATTCAATCTATAATTTTTTACATTTTCAAAATATATAAATTTTTCTTCAGTAACACCTTCGAAAAACACTCTTAGTTTCTGTTCAAAGGTAAGGACTGCCTCTAATAATTGTAAGGCTGTGTTTCCCTTCTCTTGCAACATCAAATTTAGCTTATTAAAATATTCTGTCATATCAAGCAAAAAAACAAAACTTTTGTATCCATTCGGGGTTACTGAGAAGTTCCACATGATTTACATTATAATTTTTAGTGGTTAAGAAAACTATTACTTCTTTTAAGCATTGAAAAAAATGTTTTAATGCTTTTCCTTTTGATAATCATCATACAGATGTGAATGTCATTAAATCTTTATGTTGACTACCTAGTGCCTCTAAAAATGTGGCAAAAAGTCTGTGATTCAACATCTGAAATCGGATGAAATTGATCATTGGCACAACAACATCTATCACTCTTTTTAGTTGTGGTAATAATCCCAAAGAATTTGCAACTAAAGCTTCTTGATACAAAATGCAATGAAATGAAATAACTCCATGTGGAATATGAGTGGAGAATAATTTAACAAATCCCTTATTTTTTGCAATCATAGAAGGCACACCATCAGTCGCAATGCATACTATATTATTAATATTTATATTTTTATTCTGCAAACTTGTTAGAAGGTTTCTGAAATATCTTGACCTGTCCTTTAAGTGTTAGCATATCAAGAAGTTCTTTCGAATACTGGAAGATGTGATGTATTTAACCATCACGCAGCATTATGCCATTTCGGAAATATCATTTGATTTATCAACCCTAATAGATATAAAATCAGCAGAATTAATATCCATAATTTTCATATTTGAAACTTCTGCAGAAATTGTTACAATCTGTTCCTTGACAGTTCTAGCCGAAAGAGGTAAATCTTTAATCTTTTTACGTATCTCGTCCTTATTTTTCATATCCTTAAATAGAATTTCAGAGACATTATGCATGCAATTTTTTAGAAATTCACCATCAGTAAAAGGTTTTCCCGTTTTTGCTATTTCAAGGGATAACAAAAAACTTGCTTCAGTAGTATTCGACAAAGATTTCGTCCAAGTTGACAAATTTCTTTGCTAAAGCAATGTTTTCTTTTGTAATTCTTCAATAGCTTTTTTTCTGTTATCACCCTCAGGATATTTTCTTACCGAACTCTAAATGTTTTCCTCGAAAATGTCGTTCGACATGACTTGATTTGTTATTTTGAAGTCGTAGATGGCAAACTGAACATTGCGGATTTCCATTTACTTCTATTAATGCAAATTTCTCTATCCACATTTTATTGAATCTTCTGTTTTCTTCGATTATTTTTCTTTTTCTTGAACTCATATTAAGAGGGTTATTATTACAAATTTACCTGCAAGTAAAAACAGAAATTCAACATAATAACATAATAAAAATTAATTTGTGCATAACATTACCTGACTCCAAATTAAACACCATAAATAACGGAAAAAACTCACGTAGAAAGATTATTTATTAGTATACCGATATGTCTACTTACGGTTTACCTCTTTTAAAACTTAAATTAAACACCAGTTTAGTACCACAATAAATAAGTTAACTAACAGAATATTTATTTTCATATTTAAAATCCGTATGTATCTAAAAACCGTGGTGTTTGAGGACAGCTGATCAATTAGTTTAAATTTTCACTGTGGCGCTAGTTTACCTTAGGCAGCGTTAATATTTAGCGGTATTTCAAATGTAATGTAGCTGTCAGTTCATGTCATAAAATTTCATGCGTAACACACGTCACATGCATAGTATCTAGTGCCATGAACAGGCCGTATTAAAAAACAATATTTATTTGTTTGTATTAATTATGTATCTTTTAATTCAATATAAAAGAGCTGCACTTGGTTCTGCCAAGAGCTGCATGCGGCTCCGGAGCCGCCGGTTCCCGACCCCTGACATACACACTAGCTGTCATATCCTTCTTGAATTCATTCATGCTATTTGTACTCCCAACTTTCAAAGGCAAGCCAGTCCACTTATGCACTGCTCTATGGGAGAAAAATCTAGCTCTCATTCTATTGTTTACTGCATTTATTCTCAACTTCCCTGCATGCCTTCCTCTCCTCTTTCTTCTCTCCATAAAATGAATGAAGTATGAGGTGGAATTCATTAACTTCAGTGAGGTAATTGTGAATGAATTCCAGTATCTGTAATGCAAGCTGTTCATCCTGTGGTATTTATACACTAATTATATGTATTCTCTTACCAGTTTGAGTTTTAACGATTGCATAAAGATATCAATGATCTGTAATTTTAGGGAGCTTTTTTGGTGGATATCAATAATGACTCCTGATTCACAAAGGTGTATGATAAGGCAATGGTGCATAGTATATGGCCAATGCTGTTGTCAAGGTTTCTGTGTGGAGTAGAAATTTGTTTGTTGCATTAACTATTTCTGGCTGATGAGCAAGGATATGCTGCAGAATGAACTTGTTTCATAGTGGTGTGGTACATCCTCTTGCATTTAATGAAAGTTACTGGGGTGCTCATGATGTACTGATTTATTTTGACTGGAATGATGCTTCCCATTTGCCTTAAGGATAATTACATTTCATCTGGGATTCAAGCCCATTGATCAAGTATTATATTATTTTTTCTGAGGTTGATGGTTTCTCTTCCTTTTTTCCTTGCCAGAATGGTTCTTAATTCTTTCTGCTGGGTAATTAAACCACTGATTTCAGCTGTGAGCAGTTTTTTTGATGAGCTTCGAACACTTTTAAAGAAGCTCTGAAGCTGCTCAGCTATCAGTGGACCTTCAGTGTGAGAAAGACCTGCATTTTTGGACTCAGAAAACTTGGTGTCCTCATCACCCTCTGCAGGTTGTTGGAAGGATTCTAGAATGCTTGTAGGCAAGTGATCTCTAGTGCACCAGCAGTGGTTCATCTTTGGTTATTTGGGGTTGTTTTCTTGCACTTGTTGTACTACTACTATTTCCTTGTTTTGCAATCTTGTGGTTTGTCTTTTTCTTTGCTTGTTGATAATGCAGACACTGGTTCTTTCAAAGGTTCAGTTTCTTTAGTGGCACTTGATGTTGATTTCTCATTGTTTGGAGAAATGTTTTGTGTTTGAGGCATTTGCTTTTCCTGTGATTGATGTATCTGTTTTGGTTTTTGATGGTTCTTGTTTTCTAATCCATTAGCACTATTGTGGTCTTGTCAGCTGATGTCTCATTCTTATGTATATATGAACATGATTTTCTTACATGGTCTTATTCATTGCAGAAAAAACATTACTCAACCGATGTAGATAGTGTAAGCTACTCTGTCTATTTCTGTATTTATTATTTTCAGTATAGAGTTCATTGCATTGTTGCCAAAGTGCATTACAGTCTGTCTTCTAAAACTCTTGATGTGGACAAACTCAGGCTAAGTGGTAGAGGCTCACAGTGTTCAGATTTAGCCTGACACTGTAATGTATTTTGACAGAAGTCCAAGCATGATTTGGTGACTTATTTCTGGGGGGGGGGGGGGAATTTGATACTGTTACTTTCATGAGAGTAAGTGCAATGGATATGAGACATGCTCACATGGCATGCACAATTTTTATTCCTTTTCCATTAATGTTTTAGACCTCGATGTATTGTTGAAGTACATCTGTCAGTAACAGCAACTCTTGAAATGTGGGTTATATTTTTCGGTGGAATATGCTGTGTAACTGCCTCTAAATATTTCACTAATGGAGTATTTTCTATTGCAAAAATGACTGCTCCATTGTCACAGGATATGCAGTTAATTGGTTGTGCATTTGTACGAGCATTAGCCATTCAAGTAGTAGAAATTTGCACAGTGTTGTTTGCTACAATATTCGCATAAGAGAAAAAAAAAAACTGACCTTTGCTTGTTGTTTTCGGCAAGACTACATTTGGAATCTTTTCCAAGATTTGGAGCTTCACAAAGACCTTTGACCAACTCCTACTGAGAAAGAATGGGCAGCTGTTGTTAGCAATGATTCTTCACTTGGTACACTGCTGTGAGTAAGGCTTGCATCATTTCCATGGTTGTCTGATCTTGCACCCTTTGCCCAACTCCTGCTGAGCCAGACTGAGCAACTATTCTGGTGGTGACACATTGGATCTGGTTGAACATCTGCTGGCCATTGCTTTGGACGAATTCAGGGAAATCGTAAGCTATAACTATTTCCTGGAATTTGAAGGCATACTGTTGTAGCAATTACAAAAGAAAAGAAAAAACTAAAATAACTTTGCCTCACTTTGAGTATTTAAAAAACTAATTTTATAGCATGATAGATAAGGTGTTTATGCAATGTAGATAGAAAACTTGCTATTATGTGGAAAATAAAACCACACAAAAACCAACTTGTAGGAGGGAAAAGAAGTCTTGACAACTGCATTCAAGAGTCATTTATAGGTTTTAATCAATTTTAAAATCCTGGCAGACCAGCTTCACATAATAATAGCTACTGCCTCTGTCAGGATTCTACAATTGATTAAAACAATGTATGAGCAACATAGATACATCCACTCCCCTCTGTGACTAGCTAGATCTATTAGTTAAGATAAAAGATAGATAGGTAGATAAAAAGAAGTTGTTGTGGAGGAAGTACAAGATAGTTTGCAGTTTGAACAGATGACTATAACCTGTAGAACAGAAAAGTGACAGGCATGGTTAAAAAAGAAAAAGTGAATTTTTCTGCTATGTGGCAAGTAAGAGGAAAAATAATTATGGCAAATTGACACTTGTGGATAGTTACGGTTACAGAGTAACCATAGTATATTGGAATTATTTAATGAATATCAGTGTATATCTTAGTGATGTGAATGATGCTGTGCAACATGTAGAAGAGAGGCAAGGATTAGGAGAATTAAAGGTGAAAGAATCAGAGGGTATTAAATGTTTCCTGGGTTAGATGTTCATAAGACTGTGGGAATGGATGACATATCGCCACATATTTTGAAAGAATGTGCAAAAGAGTTAGCCATGCCCTTGACCTGTTATTTAATGAAAATCTTTCAGTGGGGAAGGTTTCTAAGGAATGGAAAGAAGGCAAAATAATACCTTTCCACAAGCATCGTTCAAGAACAGAAGTTTCCAGTTATAGACTGGAAAGAAATAGAATAGGATTGGATTGATGGACATACTATTCTCTGTGATGTCAGCATGGGTTTGTGAAGGGCAGGTCTTATAGCAATCTGCTTATGTTTTATGATAAGGTGATGAATGTGTTGGATAAGGGATATTCATATACAGTGATTTTGGACTTTACAAAGGCATTTGATAGATTACCACAGATTGGTGTATAAGCCATAGAAAGTGGGGTTAGATAGCAGGTTGATTAGATGGATTGAAGATTGGCTTTCTGAAGGTGATGAGTCGAGCAGCATCTCAAAAAAGAAAGGTGACCAGTGGCATGCCTCAGGGTTCTGTTCTTGGGCCCCCCCCCTACTGTGTAACTTATTGGTTAATGATATTTCTTGTGGATTGACTGGGAATCTTCGAATGTTTGCTGATGATGCAAAGTTAGATCGAATTATCAGGAGTAGTGCTGATGTTAATTCTCTACAGGAAGATTTGAATAGACTTTTAGCTTGGACAAATGAGTGGGGTTCCAGTTTGTATTGGCATATTGGAGCTGTACTTCAGGAAATGGATGAGATTTGGGATCTTGGAATGATGATAGACAGTGGACTGAAGTTCTGAGGGCACATAAGTGTTGCAAAGACTGCATATTATTTCTGCAATGATAAAAAGTACATTTGTGGTGGTGCCTCTCTCCCTCTATAAGGCATTGTTGGTCAGACCTCATATGGACTATTGTTTTCAAATTTGTTCACCTTTTCATTGTGATATGGAAACACTAGAGAGGGTCCAAAGACAAATGACCAAAGTGATATCAGGACTCTGGAGTGTTGGTTATGAAGAGCATTTGAGAGAATGTGGATTACATTGATTGGTAGAAGGAGGAAAGAGGAGATATGACAGAGATCTTCAAGTTAGTTAAGGGATTCTATCAGATTAATACAGAAGGAATTATAAAAAGAGTGGATATTAAGATGGGAAGAACGATGTGTGTGAAGAAGGGTGTGAGAAGTAGATTTTTATGTGGAGAGTTGTTAGTGAGTGGAATGCATTGCCTGAGTGCATTGTGAATGCAGGGAGTGTAAATAACTTGAAAGCTCATTATGATAGGCATGTTGCTGGTTGAGTGGACTTCCCACAAGGAATCTGTTGACTCCATGGAGGTTACCAAAATAATATAAATAAAAATATCACATGATACTAGTTTTGGTCTCTGTATAGATTATTTATGTATATTGTCATGCTATGATTACAAATATGTTATTTTTTTAAAAAATTTACATTAACATTGCACTACAGTTGTTCGCAGTTTATGTAATAGTTCTTTGTCATACATGTTAAGATTGGCCTATTAGTTAGAAAAATCCCTCCCCCCTTCCAGAACAGAAGAATATTTCGAATGAGTCTCTAGTAGCTCTGAATTCTTCATGATAATAGAACATTGTCAAGTGAAACATTGTTTAATGTTAGACAGCCAGAAGGTTTGTTGGCCTGCTTTACATTAAACTAGCACTGATAAAAAAAAATAATGTTCAATTTTTGAATAAGAAGAGTAAAGCATTTATTTATTTCAGGGTTAAGTTGACAAGGATAAGCTAAGCTAAAATGAAAGAAAGTATTTTTTATTAGCTCACAATATGGACAGTTATGAAGAACACAGATTTTGACAGCAAATTAAATTATGTAGAAAGCTTGCTTGGTCTTATTATTAATATTGCAAATGAAGTGTTGAGGTATTATAATTCATTAGTTTTAATATTAAAAATATGGAGCATGCATTTCCTTAATTTCCTTCTGGACTAGTAAAATGTTTTATCAGGACTTGGCAACCACTCAGAGAAGATGGAATTTTAGTATATTGGTTATAATTGGAGAAACTATTTTATTAGTATTATTAATGAAATAAAGAGCCAAAAGGCTTCACTTTGGCGATGTTAAAATAATTTAAATTAAGGGGATATTTAATCCCACATTATTTCAAAGCAGAATAAGAAAACTCTAAGATAGAAATCAAAGAGTTTCATGCCGAATATAGCAAACTATGAGAGTTCGGCAAGTTTAAGCGTGAGCAAACACCTGGGTGGTACAATACCGGGCAACTCATTAAGGTGAATAAAGCTATGATCGCTATTCTTAGTATTTGCCCTAATGTAAAACTCATCCCCTAGGAGATGTATGTTGTTTTACATTAATTAAATAAATGTAATAAAGGTTGAAACTGGTTTCAAACTTTATTGAGGTCTCATCAGTGAGTGGGTAGACCAAGTAATACCAAGATATAGTGATAATAGCTTTAATACTTTACAGTACAAGTTGTCAAAAAGGTGCACAGAGAAATTAATTAAATAAAGAGCCAAAAGGCTTCACTTCAGCGATGTTAAAATTGTTTAAATTAAGGGGATATTTAATCCCACATTAGTGTAAAACAACATACATCTCCTAGGGGATGAGTTTTACATTAGGACAAATATTAGGAATAGCGATCATAGCTTTATCCACCTTTACAACGAGTTGCCTGGTATTATACCACCCAGGTGTTTGCTCACGCTTAGACTCGTCGAACTTTTATAGTTTGCTATATTTGGCATGAAACTCTTTGATTTCTATCTTAGAGTTTTCTTATTCGGCTTTGAAATAATGTGGGATTAAATATCGCCTTAATTTAAATCATTTTTAACATCGGCGAAGTGAAGCCTTTTGACTCTTTATTTCATTAATTTATCTGTGCACCTTTTTGACAACTCGTACTGTAAAGTATTAAAGCTATTATCACTATATATTGGTATTATTTGGTCTACCTACTCACTGATGAGACCTCAATAAAGGTTGAAACCAGTCTGGGTAGTGATCTATCTCCCTTAATGTAAAACAACATTCATCTCCTAAGGCAGTGATGGCGAACCTTTTTACCTAGGTGTGTCAGACATCTTTTTTTTTAAATATTGATGTTGTTGATGTGCCACTTGCATACATGCATTATAAATTTAACTACATAATCATAGATAGTGACTTATACATATCATATTAGGTTATTTATTTAATAGGACATTGATATAAAATCTATGAATTCATATTATACAATTCATTTAATAAAGTGAAATTACAAACTTACATTACATTTAATGACTTTTCTGTTGCTGAGTACTGGTAGAAAGTTGCTTTACAGAAGGGCTATAGGGTGTACATTTTAATGCTACATAGGCAGTGCTCAAATCATTGCTCAATCTATTTCTCCCTTTCGATTTGATATTATCTAAGGCAGAAAATAGTTTCACAAGAGTACGTAGAAGAGAAAATTGTTAGAAGAGCTTTAGCAAAGATTTTAAGAGCATGAAAGTTTTCAGGAAGGCTATTCCACACACTTAGAATTTTACAGTCTGAATTTTTACACGTGGTATGCAGACGTTCCCGTTCAAGTTCTTCTAATTCATTTCTAAGAGCAATAAACTTTCTTTTCCAGATAGGATTAATTACACTGGAAGTCAGCTAGTTGCATTTTTAGATCTTTTAAATCTAACGACTCAAAGCCATCTAATTTAAGATCCATGAATTCTGTTTCATCAGGATACTTTATGAATTGGATTGTTTGTTCCAACATTCGAAATTGTTCAAATCTGCTCAGTTACTAACTTTAGAACTTTGATAGATTGGTTGTTATGTTGTTCACGATTTTTGGGGATGCTTTCATTAAAAAAAATTTTCATCCTTGGGAAATGCTTAAAATTGCTACTTTCTAAATCATGTTGAAATATTTTGAGTTTATTCTCAAAGCTCTAAAAACCTACTAAATAGCAGCTATTTAGTAGGTTTTGTTGCAACATCATCGTAAGTTGTTACTATTTGCATTATTTAACAAAATTTACTGAATTTATTGCAACTATAAAAATAGTTGCATTATTTACTCAGATAAATTCAATATTTAATGCTGCAAATTATATTTTCTGTTAAAGTGGTTTTAAATTTGTTTACAACTTGTATTAATCAGTCGAGAGACCTGGAATGCATGCATGAACGAATTTCACACAGAAGTCAAATGAAAACTTTAAGTTTATAATATATAAAGCACATATTTATAAGTGTGCATCGTATAATATTGCTAATAATTTTTATAAGTTTTTATAATATCATATGACTATGCAGAAATTATAATGATTAAGAAAGAAAACGTAAACTTAAAACGCTCGTTGTTTATAGGTTAGTTACAAAATAAAATAGAAATAAGCTAACTACAAAATAAAATAGAAATAGGCTAACTACAAAATAAAATTCTTTCAATGAACCGAAACCTGCCTTCGCCTTAACTGAGAGCAATCTTACACGATTTATCGCAGTTTTTTCATCAGAATACACCTTTCAACAAGCAAGGTGTGTCACCTGAAACATTCAAGTGTGTCAGTGCTGACATGTATGTCATAGGTTTGCCATCACTGTCCTAGGGGATGAGTTTTACATTAGGACAAATACTAAGAATAGCGATCGTAGCTTTATTCACCTTAATGAGTTGCCCGGTATTGTACCACCCAGGTGTTTGCTCACGCTTAAACTTGCCGAACTCTTATAGTTTGCTACATTCGGTATGAAACTCTTTGATTTCTATCTTAGAGTTTTCTTATTCGGCTTTGAAATAATGTAGGATTAAATATCCCCTTAATTTAAATAATTAGTATTATTATTTTGGCTCCTCTAGGGATTCCAAGGGCACATCAAAGGAGACCTTTGTGGTTTCTCATGCCTAAATACTTATCATATATCTAATGCATTAACTCATAAGACTTAATGTTAGAAGACCCTTCAACATACTATGGGAAGAACCTGAACTTTGCATGCTTCTTAGCCAACCCTTAGTCAGCTACCCTTACCACCACCAAAGTTCTACTCACACTTGCCATAAGCTGCAAAATCTCACTTGTGTCTATACTGTAAGGTACATTTTATCATATTCTATCCTCTTTTTATCATATCATATTTTTTTACACTTTTTTTTTATCATATTTTATCCACTTCCCACCATCTACTTTCCTCAAACTCTGGACTATATTCCTTCAGTCTGTCCTCATAGGCCAGTTGTAAGTTTGATTACCTGCCACTAGATCTTATCAACTCTAGAAGGCACTTGCAAATGACAAACATTAATTTATTTAATTGGCCATTGTAATAATTATTATATCCCATTCCCATTTTCCTTTGCATTGTTAGGCTCAATGGCCTGTCACAGCCAAGTAATCAGCTCCTCAGAAACCTAATAAATACTCTGATAGAACAGTTAATCTTGTCTACATAGTGTATTATGGCTTTGAAGTGTGTTCTTCTGGCTAATATGACTGTTTTCAGGGAGATGAAAAACCTGAGTTTCCAGAAGGGAAAGCCCTGCCACTTCCATATGAGACTGGTAACTCATTCCTCTGGTTGAAAAGTCCGGATAAAAGTTTATCATTATGTAACACATAGCACTAGAAGATCAAGAGTCTTGCATCACCACATCTTGGTGAGATTTAAACCCAGGACTTTCCAACCAAAGGGCATCATCAAAACCAGCTGAGCTATGGAGGCTCATAAAAAATTGTGATTTCTTCACCTAAAAGGTGGTAAATCTATAGTACATTAATACTGTGGGTGGAACAGGCAATGAAATTTATCTCCCACTTAAGGACAATCACAGACATCCATTCACACAGCAGGATTTGAACCAATAGCATGTAGGTTAGAGAGTAGATACACTTTGGCATAATTACTTTGTCATCATCATCATCATCAAATTCCTGACATGTACCCTCAAGGGATGTACAGGATATGATAGTATTACATGAAAAATTTACATCATTACTAACTTCCTATCTACAATTTTCCTCCGAATCAGTCTATTACTTGTCAAGACTCCAATATTATCATTATGAGATCTTATATTTCTATCGTCTAAGGCACATTGTACCATATCAATTCAACTATATCTTAGTATAGGTGAAAACGACCCTGCCAAACGTTTTCCTGCCAAGCTGGCAAAGATCACTTGTTTTGCTAATCTTTCCTCGCCCATTCTGTTTAAATGACCATACCACCTGAGATTAGCTCTGCTAACGCACTCCTGGATGCCGACAGTGTCAAGTTCTTTCCTAATATCCTCGTTTTTAATATGATATTGCCATTGATGCCATCTGTTCATGCCTATAATCTTTCTCAGGACTCTCATATCTGCAGTCTCTAGTCTTTGGTCAAGTGTTTTACTTCTGACCCAGCTCTCAGATCCATTAGTAAAAACTGGTTTGAACACTGTCTTGTGTACAGCTAATTTAGTGTTCCGACTAATTTCTCTCTTATTCCATATGAATTTATTCAATTGACTTCCTACCGTACCAGCTTTGTTAGTTCTGTTGTCTATTTCCATATTTCATTTACCATCTTCACTAAAAATCGTGCCTAAGTACCTGAAATGTTTTACTTGTTCCATAGGTTCCCCGTTCACAACACAGTTGACATTTTCAACAATTCTACCTATTTTCATTGTCTTTTTAATGCTGACCTTCATACCATATCTGTTACAACAGTTATTCAACTTAGTAAGGGAATCTTGCAAACTTGTAGTGGATTTATTCAGAAGTATAACATCGTCCGCATAAAGCAAAGAGCTGACATTAACATCTCCAATTCTGATATCATGTTTAATACCACTTTCCTTCATAATGTGATCTATATAGATAATGAATAACAGAGGGGATAATGTATATCCTTGTCTCACACCAGATTTAACATTAAACCATCTTCCTGTACATCCTTCAATTCTAATTGCTGACTTACAACTCAAATATAGATTAAGTATTGCTTGATATAATGCCCGATTGACACCATATAACAGTAGCGTATTGAATAGCTTCTCTCTTGGCACCTTGTCATATGCCTTTTCCAAATCGACAACTTAAATACAGATCTTTGTTATATTCCCATGCTTTCTCGACTTTTTGTTGTAAAGTGAAGGCCTGAATCCAGCTTGTTCTTCACCAAGCTTTTCTTCAACAATTCTTCTCAACCATTTCTCAAGTATACTTGCATAGATCTTGCCAGGAACACTAAGTAGGGAAATACCTCTGTGATTTTCACATTCAGTTTTTCCCTTTTTATATATGGGCACTATTAAAGCTCTACTCCAATCATTGGGAATTTGTCCATCTGTCCAGGCTTTCTGAACTATGCAGTGCAGCTACTGTAAGCCTTTTATACCACCATACTTCAGCATTTATGGTAGAATATCCTCTACTCCTGCTGCCTTTCCACATTTCAAGCCTTTGATGGCTTTTTCTACTTCAAATATGGATATGTATTCCTGCCTGTATGCCTCTTGAGTGTTTTTTTACCACTGTGCTATCACTGCTTGTTTCATTTAGCAATTTTTTGAAGTAATTACTCCATACTTCAAGGATATCTTTTTCTCCTGTTTTCATGTCAACTTTATCATCTCTAACTCCTTTTACAGCACTCTTTCCTCTATTCATAAGCTTCTTCAACAACCTCCAGAATATCTTACCACCTTCTTGATATTTATTGTCTATGTTCTTGCCAAAGTTCTCCCATGAATTTTGTTTAGCTAGTTTAACAGAGTGGTTCACTTTCTTACAATTGTCTCTGTATTCTCTAAGAGCAAAAGCTGATTTATTTGCCAGGAACTTTTGATATGATTTCTTCTTTTCCTTAACTGCCTCTTTAACTTCCTGTGTCCACCATGGAGTCCTGATTTTTCTATCCTTGCAGACAACCTCTCTGGCTGAATCAATCAGGGTTTTCTTCAATGCTTGCCACTAAATCTCCAAGGTTTTGTTCCTGTTCTCAAACTCTTTCATTTTTTCTTCAATAATCTTTGTGTATTTTAGTCTGCAGTTCACATCTGAGAGCCGCCCAACTTTTATTCGCTTTAAAACTTTCTTACATGTTATTCTTTTCAATATGAAATTCAATTTTATCCTGCTCAAGACTAAATAGTGATCACTTCCAATTTCAAATCCTCTGTACAATCTGGTGTCCTCTACCAGGGAGAAAACATCACTATCAACAATAATATAGTCAATGAGACTTTTCTTATTCCTTGCCTCTTCTCTCCATGTGAATTTGTGCACATTTTTATGTTGGAACATGGTGTTAGTAACAACCAGTCCATGTCCTGAGCAGAAATCCAACAGATATTTGCCGTTATTATTAGCTTTTCTCTTTTCTCCAAATTTTCCCAAAATATTTTTGTATGTCTGACAATCATTTCCTACTCTGCTATTCAGATCCCCAACAAGGACCAACTTTTCCTTTTTTGTTGTGTCAGTTGCTTTTTCTAAAGCATCAAAAAATTTCTCCACTTCTACTTTAGTAGAACCTTCTGTGGAACCATAGGCACAAATAAGTCTCATTGTCCAGTTACCCATTTTCATATTTGCCCACATTACTCTACTTGAGACCGACTGCCATTCAAGAAGATTAGCCTCGTATTTTGTGTTGAATACTATGACTACTCCTTCTCCTTGATTGTCATTGCCTGAATATAACATTTTGTACTTATTGCTCAGAAAATCTCACCAGTGTTTGTCTTTTTTGTTTCAGTCACTCCTATTATGTCGATCTGGTATGTATCTAATTCCTCAGCTAGCTCCATTTCTTTGCCATTCAGGCTTCTTACGTTGATAGTACCGATCTTTAACTCTGGTGATGTTGAGTTGGGGCGTGTTTTCAGATTTGTTCCAGTAACTGACTTTTCACTGTTTGCCCTGGTTCCCTGGCAAAAACAATGGGGGCCTTGTTTATCCGGGCGATGCCCCAGCCGGCATAAAATTTTGTCATGTTGTACCATCAGATTGCCAGCCCATCCTCATTCTTTCAGTGTCCAGGTAGATACCCAACAGGGTGCACCATGAGAAGGTGAGGATTGGAGATTAGGTCAGAAGCCCTGGTCGGTTCTCCACATTCCTTTAAAGGCTATGTGGAGGTCTCCTCTTAGTTATACAGCTTTGACCCTTAAGCACCCCTAATTACTTTGAGTTTTTATTAAAATTTTACCCATATGTAAGGTTTTATTTCTGCTTCTCTTCAAATCGATGAGGGATTCTGAAATCCTATTTAAATTCAATTCAACCAATTTCACCACATTTTGCTTTTGATTTTTTTTTTTTAGGTTATATTTTGTTTTGCAGTGAAAATTAGAGAACAAAAAATTGACTTTAATTTTTATAATGAGCATTATTTTCTAAACAAAAAAAAATTTATTCTAAAAGAAGAAGTTTTAAATATTTCCAAGTAAAATGGTATTGGATAACTTTTGTTAATGTATTAAAAAAATCAATGCAGCATAATTAAAGCTTAAGTTGAAGTTTTAAAAAACTGGCATAAGCAGTTTAATATAAGAAGCAATATTATACAATACACTAATGACTTAAAATTATGACCACCTATGTAGAAATATGTGTTGGGCTCCCTTTGGCAATGTTCACTTCTTGTACCTGCTCTCTAATTGACTATAGAAGGTTTTCTGAGGTATCGTGGACCAAATTAGACAAAATAATGTCCTGGAGATCACTGGCATTGACTGCTAAATACTGCATTCCACATGGTTTCCCAAATGTTCTATGGAATTCAAATCAGGAGAATATGCAGCCAGGGATGCACACAAAATGCTTGGATATACTTTTCAAATCATGCTTTCACAGTGCAAGCCTTGTGACACAGAACATTGTCTTTCTGGAAAAATCTAGATCCATTGTGCCACATTGTCCATATAGAGCAATACCTTGTCCAAAATAATTCTCACACAAGAATGGCGGTAAGAGGACCAAGTAACCATGAGAATAATGCCCACACAGGATACCACCAGAGGCCTGTTTCTGGCCAGTGCAGAATACTCTATTTCATAATTAAGTAATTTCTACTTAATAGAAAAGATTGCATCATTTTTAGCATAGAATGTGAAATGAATGTAGTATATCAAATATTTAATCTCTTTCTCAATCTTTCTCATTTTGACTTTTATTTACATTTCAAACAAAAATTTAATGATACTTCATTGCTTTTTCATAGAAGTTTAAAATTGTACTTTTTCAGATTATTATTCAGAAAAATTGTGGAAAAGATAATGTTTGTATTCCTGATCTGAAACTAACTGTTACACCGTAAGTAGCATCAGCCTTTTAATTATTATATCCAGTATATATATATATAAGCACATATCTAATTATTATTATTATTAACAACAACATTTGACCTCAATGGAGACAAAGCTCATCGTGGGAGGTTCACACTATTGCATACAATGCTTATCTAACCGCATCTTAAACTTATTCAATGTGTCTACGTCCACAACACACACACAGGCAATGCATTCCACTCACCAACTACCCTCCATGCAAAGAACCTGCTCCTCACTCCTCTGTTCATGCCCTTGTTATACAATTTCCAGCAATGGCCTCTTGTTCTACTCCCCTCTTCCGTTCTATGAAAAATCTCTTCCATGTCTACCTGATAACAACCACCTGACCAGCTTATATGTCTCGATCAAATCCCCCCCCCCTATTCACGAGGCTCTACAACTTACATTCTCTCAATCTGTCCTCGTATTCCACATTCCAAAGACCACTGACCACCTTTGTGAATCTTCTCTGGACCCTTTTCAACATATCCTCGTCACCATGAAAATCTGGTGATCAAATCTGTGCACAATAATCCATATGAGGCCTGATCAAGGCCTTATACAATGGAATCATAACCTCTCTATTTCTTGCATGTCAGGGTCCTCTACATCATTGTCATTATCCGATGTGATGTCTTCAACTTGTGCAATGTGGCCCCTGAATTTCAGATTCTTGTCCACTATCATTCCTAGATCTTTTATCTCCTCTACTTCTGTTAAAGTTTCCCCACCAAGTGTATACTTTGCATCCCATCGTTGCTTTCCAAATCTCAAAACCTTACACTTGGCAACATTCAATTGATAGTTTCACTTACCTGCCCATTCATGCAATCTATTCAACTCCTCTTGTAAGGCATTAACATCTGCTTGACTGTGCATTGCTCTCCCCAGTTTTGCATCATCTGCAAACATGTGGATATCACTAGTTAAAGTCAACCCACTATCATTAACATACAAATTGAACAACAATGGCCCCAAATCTGATACCTGTGGCACACTGATGGTGACCTTTCTCTTTCGGGATACTGCATCCCCATATACAACTTTCTGATACCTATCTAACAGCCGGTCACTAATCCAACACAGAAGTCCGTTATCCAATCCCATCTGTTTCAATTTTAAGAGCTTGTCATGTGGCAGTCTATCAAAATCCTTTGCAAAATCCAAGTACACCACTGTATACGAATCTACTCTGTCCAAGGTATTTGTCACCTTGTTATAGTACATAAGTAAGTTAGTGAAACATGATCTCCCCTTAACAAACCCATGCTGATTACCACAGAGAATGCTGCTGTTATCAACCTATTTCTGTATCCTACTTCTCACCAATCTCTCCAGAACCTTCACCACAACTCCAGATACACAGACTGGCCTATAATTTGAAGCTATAGCCTTATCACCACCTTTATGCAGTGGAACAATTTTACCCTCCTTCCACTCCCTTGGAATCTGTGTCATTGTAATTGTAAGACTCTTATTGAAACAGGCATGCCAATCCTACTGTCAATTCCCTGGAACATTTCCTTAAGATATGTGGTGATATGTCATCAAATCCTTTTGCCTTATTGACATCAAGTTTATTTATTTCCTCAAATACCTCCTGTTCACTTACAATTAAGCTATTCCCCCCCCTCCTATGTCCTCTACACTTAAGTTCCTCATGATTTTACCCTGATCAAGATGAAACACCCTTATAAATTGATCACTGAATACCTCAACATCTTCTGCGGCAGTTACCATTCTACCACTTTCATCCCTTAACTTCTTAACATGATCTTTCTTCCTTCTACTTGCGACATATCAAAAAAAAACTCTAGGGTTTTTCTTTGCCTGATTTGGCAATTTCTGGTCATACTCTACTTTTGTTTTCTTTACTAACTGAGTCACTCTCCTGGCTTGTTCTTTATATTCTTCATGTGACTGATTATTACCATTATTCATCTTGTACTTCCAAGTATTTTCTTTTTTCAGATTTCATGCTTAAGCTCCACGTTCATCCATTTTACACCTACCTAATTCAGCCTTTTGGCCTTCAGAATACATTCATACATTGATGCTGTTATATGTTTCTTTGTGAGTTCCCATGCAGCATTTATTTCCTTACCACTCAACTCCTCGTTCCGTGTTATAGCTCCAAGCTGTCTCCTAAGCTTGTCATAATCACCAGCCTTATAATTCCACATATATATACATATATACACTTTTATTTTTATAAAAAGATTGAATGATTAGAACTGAGAGAAATGAAAACAAAGCCTTAGTAGTACTTGTATCAGCCTTCGTGCACATTAAAAAAGAAGAAATAACCAATAAAACGTAGAGGAAATAACTGTAAACAAATATGGAAAGTTAGTGCATATATATTTCAATGTTGAAATGTTGAAGTCTGGACATTCAATATACTGTTCCCTCGTTGGCTTCATTATTATAGCCACAACACAGGTGATTACTTCATGATCACTTTCACCAACTGGAAGAAAATGTGAAACCCCCTCTAACAATTACATCCTCTGATGAAATCTAGAACTCTTGATCCTCACTTGCTCTTCTTTACGTGCTGCTTGAGATAGTTTATCTCTCAAGGACTCAAGAAATTCATTTTCCTTATTCCCAAATGCTATCTCTTTATTCCAATCTATACCACATCATTAAAATCACCCATAATAATTACCCTTCCCTTGTTCACTAATCCAAGTTGTTTATACATTTCTTCATCACCACCTTCCACATTCCCAGGCCTATAGCAATATCCAACTAAATATGTCTTCCTCTCAACCTCCACAAATAGAAAGTATTTGCAAAAGATGCAAGCTGAAATACATGCTTTGTGGTGAGTTGCAACTTTTTTGCTATCATCTGGTAATTCACACAATGTATGATCTATGGAATAGCTTTTTGAAATTCTTTGATAGCAGTAAATATTGCAATTTAGTGTTGATGTAGCTTGTTCAGTTTATTCACTGCATCTGCATGGATTGTTTTCTATGCAAAAAATGAAACGAGAAATGTGGAAGATGAAGAATGGAAGGATATGGAAATATTGAATGAAAAAGAGTGGGTCTATGTGGAGATTTCATTATTCATTGTGTGAGGAATGAGAAAAAATGAGAATGAGAAATGAGGAATTGCTTTCCAAGAAGGAGGATTAACATGATGATTAAGAAGAGTAAGCAAACAAAAAAGTTGAGGATGGTTGAGGATAGGAACAAATAATTTAGTTCACAAAAGAAGAAGAATGTGAGAATGGATATCATGAAGTTATTAATGATGGTGTGGTGTGATAGTCAGTGGTGAGCTATAAGGGGCTCACGCAAGCCCTTTGTTAAATTTTTCTCAAATTTGCGAGTCCCTTGTTCTTCTTGTTTAATAATCTTGTAGAACTAGAAAATATTACAGTGGAATATATGCATGCTACAATAATTGCTACTTTAAATTCATATGGATTTTCTGATAACTATATAAAAAATCATTTCATTGCATTTTGTTCTGATGGAAACTAGTTTTATGTTAGGAAACAAATCAGATGTTGCAATCAAACGTCTACAAAAATTTCCCAACATTGTGATTTAGCATTAGACGATTGGATAAAAAAACATTAAGGAAATAAATCATTTTGAATTATTTATGGATAAATTATATGCTTTTTATCATCAATCATCAAAAAATCAACGAGAATTAATTATGATTGCAAAAGACCTTGGTATCGAAATTTTAAAGATCGGCCATGTGTTTGGACCATGATGGGCAGTTTGCAGTTTACGAATGGCTCTTGTGGAGAAATTACCCAGCTTTATGCAAGCATTTTGCATCAAACAATAAATATAAGGGCTTTTTGAACCGACTTCTCAATTTGGAAATTTTAAAAGATCTGTAGGATATCAATCATTAATGATTGATATCCTACAGGAATTATCATATCTGTCAGAAGCTCTACAAAGTCTCAATATAAGTATTATAAGGACTAAGTTAGGCTTTTTTTTTCTTTTCTTTTTTTTTTTGCTCGACGATGCGAGCCCTTTGTTAAAATTTCCATAGCTCGCTCACCACTGGATACAGTGGTAAAGATTATGGATAATATGTTTGCAGAGCTATGTGAGGAGTAATGAGTGCAATTTATGAACTTGTGTGATAAATTTGAGCACAAGTAGAGATGTACAAGAGTGAGGAACTGCATTTGAATGATTTTTTGTGAATTAATGAGAGAGCATTGCTGGAGAGAATAGTAATGACAGAACTGAACATGAAATCTGGAAAAGAAAGAAATGATGTTAATAAGTAGGAGATTATGAAGAAGTGTTTCTGAATAGAGAGATGAGTAGTTTGAGAAAGAAGGGAATGAGAGAGCAACATGTTCCATGAAAATTCATCGAAAAGGGAATACATCAAGCGACAATTCACCGAAAATTTTAAATTTTCAATAATGTTATGATAAAAGTGATCCATTTAGAAGAAAAACTGAATCATGCAGACAGCTTCTTGTACTGGCAACTTCTACTAATTCTGCTAAGTCAGAGAGTTATTGTAACACATAATTTGGACATGTTATTTCTTTGTTGCCCTGAATACAGCTGAACTGAAAATGGTTCGACAATTTCTTGTAAAAGTTTCAAATAGTGAATCTGAGTAAAATTCATCCCATAATAATTGCTGTATTGAAGTCACATATTACTACTAGCAACATTAATAATAATGGAGCCTGCATAGTTCAGTCAGTATAACTGAGCCATTTAGTTAGAAAGACCTGGGTAGTTGGAATCCCTTTTACAACTTGCATAATTTTTATCAGTCCTGTTCAGCTGAAGGTAAGGTAGCAGGCATAATACAGAGATGGCTGGGCTTTGTCTCCCAGAAACAAGTAAATCAGTCCCATGAACAGACATGAAAGAGTTATTGGACAAGAAAGACTACAAGAAACCATATTGTTCTATAATTTTTTCCTATTAAAGTAGCATTGCTATCTCCCTTGGCATGGTTCGGCTTTTGTTCTAAATGGATCAGTTTTTTTAATAACATTTTCGAAAATTTTAAATTTTCGGTGAATTGTGTTTATGATGAATCTCATGAACAGACATGAAACAGTTATTGGACAAGAAAGACTACAAGAAACCATATTGTACTATTATATTTTTCCTATTAAAGTAGCATTGCTATCTCCCTTGGCATGGTTCGGCTTTTGTTCTAAATGGATCAATTTTTAATAACATTTTCGAAAATTTTAAATTTTCGGTGAATTGTGTTTTTGATGAATTGCGTTTTCAACGATTTGTCATTCGATGAATTGTTCATTCGATGAGCTCTCCGAATACCAGAACCACAATGCAAGCTGGACAGAGAGAGAGAGATGGAGGCAATGAGGGTGAACCTCACACCTACACAACACTACTATTTCTGGGTGGTTTCCAGAAACAGTAGTGGATGTGTAATGTTTGCCAACAAAAGAATTGGATGGCCTGCATTGCAATGCTAAGAGAGTAGTTAAATTTGGGGTTAGGATCTGGATGGTGATAAAGAGGAATGAACACTATCAGGTATGGAGAAGTCACAGCTGAGGGGTTTCATGAGTAGAACTGGATATGGACTCAAAAATGAATACTTGTGTTTATGTCTGCGTATTAGAAACAAGGAGAATGAAATTGTTGCATTGATAGAGTTTGTTGTTCCAAAATTATTGGAATAAGTGAAATATTGTTCGATGAGGATGATATCCTCACAAGAATAGAGATTGAAGGGTATGATGATTTGCATGTGGAGAGGAAGACCAAAAAATAAAGGGGAGGGAGAATGCTGCTGATAATAGCAGAGGCATTATTATTATTATTACCCCCAAGACCTCATGGAGTCAAAGACTCATCTGGGAGGTCCTTTTATCACACACACAGCTCATCATACCATGTCTTAAACACTCAAACTCCTTGCAGACACCACACTCTCAGGCAAGACATTCCAATCATTTACAATTCTGCACAAAAAAACCTGCCTCTCACTCCACTACTCACAACCTCTTTATACAGTTTCCAGGGATGACCTCTGGTTCTCCCCTGATCTCCCACTATTTTCTTTAGAACTACTCCCATATTGGTCCTATAACAACCCCTTACCAACTTGTAGGTCTCTATCATATCTCCCGCTTCCTCCTGTTCACCAGACTCTGCAAATTGCATCTTCTCAATCTTTCCTCATACTCAACATTCCAGAGGTCAGAAACTACCATAGTCTTTGGACCCTTTCCAACATCTCTTCATCCTTCTGAAAACCAGGTGACCAAATCTGGGCACAATAGTCCATGTGTGTGGCCTAATCAAAGCCTTATGCAACAGAACAAGAATCTCCCTACTTCTACATGTCAGTGTCCTCCGCATCACTCCCAGAAGCCTTCGTGTTGTCTTCATAATTTTGGCTATGTGTCCCCTAAATTTTAGATCTTTATCCACTATCACCACCAGATCTCTTATTTCCTCCACCTCCAACAATATATCCTCATCAAGCATAAATTCTGCATCCCATCTTTGTTTTCTAAATTTTAAAACCTTACATTTTGCAACATTGAACTCACATTCCCATTTCTGTGCCCAATCACTCAATTTATTCAAGTCTTCTTGTTAGGCCACAACATCTTCACTACTCTTCATGGTTCATCCCAACTTTGCATCTTCTGTAAACAACTGAATATCTCCATCCAAATCTTTACAAGTTAAACAGTAATGGCCCTAAAACAGACCCCTGAGGCACTCCACTAGTGACTTTCCCTTTCATTGATATTGCTCCCCCATACACAACTTGTGGATGCCTATCAGGTAGCCAGTCTCCAATCCAATGCACTAATCTTATATCCAACCCCATCTGCTCTAGTTTGACTGTTAACTTATCATGAGGTACTCTACCAAAAGCCTTTGCGAAATCCAAGTATATTACTGTGTATCCTTCTCCTATGTCCAAGGAAGCAGTCGCTTTATTATAATAAGTAAGTAGATTACTAAAACATGATCTCCCTTTAGCAAATCCATGCTGTCCATCAAAGATAACACCATTGTAGTCAACCCAACTATGGATCCTAGTTCTCAGAAGCTTCTCCAACAACTTAATCACAACAGCTGACACACAGATATAGGCCCTATAGTTTGATGCTTGAGTTCAATCACCTCCTTTATGAAGTGGCACAATCTTGCCCTCCTTCCACTCCTTAGGAACTTGACCGAGTGCAAGACTTGTATTAAAAAAATATGTCAAGGCAGATGTCAACTCCCTGGCACATTCCTTCAGTATACGTGGTGATATATTATCAAGTCCCACTGCCTTATTAACATCTAGTTTACTCAACTCCCCATACACCTCTTGCTCACTTACAGTCAGTCTCTCTTCCCCATCATCAACTGCTCTCAATCTCTCCATGAAGTCACATTCACAAGAATTGAAAAACCTTTATGAACTGCTCATTAAGTATCTCCACCACACTTTTCTCATCTACATATCACCAACCAAGTCACCCTTCTTGCCTGGTCTCTTTGTAGACCATGGAATTGGTTATTTCCACTGCTGCCTCCATAATGCCCTTTTTCTTTACATAGCATGCTCAATCTCTTCATTCATCCATTTCACACCTACCTTATTTAACCTTCTCACCCTTGGAATACATTTAGACCTTGCATCTACTGGATAGTTCTTGAAAACCTCCCAAGTTGCATTGATCTCTCTTCCAGATAACTCCTCATTCCATGCTACACCTGCAAGCTGTCTCCTGAGCTCTTCATAATCACCCCTTGTAGTTCCACATATACCCTCTTCTCACAGAGGTCCTTACACTGCTGGCAACCACCCAGGTAATCACCTCATGGTCACTCTCACCAATTGGTGGATGATTTGACACTTCATTTATGATTATATCCTCTGATGAGATGACCAAATCCAAGACCCTCAATCCCCGTGTTCCCTCTATTACATACTGTCTGAGGTAGTTATCCCTCAAAAACTCAAGAAACTCATTTTCTTTACTTCTAGTTGCTATCTCATCATTTCAGTCTATATTGTCATAATTAAAACCACCCATAATGATCACCCTTTTCTTATTTGCTTGGCTAATTTGATTGTACATTTCATTATCACTACCGTCCACATTACCTGGTCTATAACAACATTCCACCAAGTATTTGATTCCATTTACCTCTGTCTCACACCATACTGCCTCAAAAGCACCTGGCACTATTTCCCTCTTGCATCTCTATTTTGTATGGACATAACTCTTTCTCTATCATCAATAGCACTCTCCCTCCCTTTTTACTCCTTCAATCCTCACGAAACACATTATACCCTTCCATCTCTATTCTTGTCAGGAATAGAGATCTTCCAACATTCTCTTCCAACCATGTCTCACTTATTCCGACAATCTTTGGGTGAACAGACGCAATAACGCAACCATTTCATCTGCCTTGTTTCTTATACTTCTAGCATTTGTATACAAACATAACAGCTCATTTCTGGATCTACAGCTAGTTCCACTGATACCACTCACGCGATGTGATCTCTTCATGCTCGACTGGAGCCATTTCCCCTTCTCCTTCATTTTAGAACCCTTTTCAATTCCAACTGTTTCCCCTTGATCTGAGATCATCCCATTCCTTTCCTTTCTATACATGCTCTCACCCCCTCTTGGAGCATCCACCTTTCTCATGCTGTGTACCCCTAAGCCTCCCTGTTTCTCTGCTCCTCTTGCACACCCATTCTCTCATTTTCTGTACTCATTCCACTCATTTCCCCATTCATAACCACCTCTTCCACATCACTTCCCACTTGCTCTGATTCATTCTCTCTACTCACTTTTCTGCCTTCCAGCAGCAGTCTCTCCAAGCGACTCACACCATAACCACTCAAATGCAGTCTATTGCTCACATACAGCTCACTTCATTCCTCAAACTCATTCCACACATTAACAAACTGTACTCCTATCTCATCACGCATTTCAGCCAGCATATCATTCATAATCCTTGCTCTCCGTCTCATTTCACCACAAGTCATACCTAGGCAACACACTGACTACCCTTCCTGTCGCACTATTCTCTTTTATCTTTCTAAGCAGCCTCCTGATATCCCATCTGAAAAGAATGATCATTATGGGTGATTTTAATTATAGATAAAGTTAGCAGATTGGAATGTAGAGATGGCATTCAGGATACAGAAATAAATTTCTAAAGTATTTTAGAGGACACTACCTTACACGATATGTAACAGATAGGACTTGAAGATCAAGAGTTTTGCATGTGATTACTTCATCAGAGGATGATTTTGTATATAGAATGCAAGGGAGAAATTAATATCAAATAACTTCATCATCACCCACATGGTGATCATTTGGGTGGTGGTAGCCAGCCTTCTGTTATGAAAAAATGTACATAGCCAGTAATTATGGAAAGCCCAGAAGACAGTTTGGAGATGTAGCATGGAAAAGAGTTGGTTAGAAAGAAAATCAGTGTTGCTTAGATTCCAGTCAAGAACTATTTAACAGTAGCTGTAATAATGTCTGAATATATTTCAGATGTCAGGAGATTAAAAGAAATTAATGAATTAAGAGATTAATCATACATTCTGGAAGAAAGCATAATAGAGACATTAAGATGAATGGTAATAATCAGTTCCATGAATAGTACAAAGGACAACTAGCAGCAATAAAGATGACTGGTTGATAAAGATAAAAGTGCAGTATGAGCAGGAATTAGCAAAACAGGCCAAGAAAAATCTCAGTGAGTTCTTTTGATATATGACCAGTAGAACAAGAAATGATTATCCGTGGATGATTTTATGGATACAAATGCATCATGAAAATTATGGAAACAACTGCTGTGTTAGAGTAAAACTTGAGTTTAATATAAATCAAAATAATCACTCGACATTTTGACCTTCACATTAAGGTTATCATCTGGAGTATACACATATATACAAATAAACAAGCTGCACTATACAATCTACATGGAATGCTAAAGTTACTGACCAACTATTACAACCTGACCTCCAGTGGAAAAAAAAACTGCATCAAAGCAGTTTTTTTTTCCAATTAATTTATTTAATTGGAAAATTAAATAAATTTTTAATTTATTTAATTAAAAATTTATTTAATTAAATAAATAAATAATTAATTTTTCCAATCAATTAATTTTTCCAATTAATTATTTATTAATTTTTTCCTTTTTTACAAAAAGGAAAAAATTGATAAATAATAAATAAAAATAAAAGATTATTTATATGAGTATATGTATAAATTACAACCTACTGGTATGGATAGTGACCAATAAAAGCAAAAAATCCTGTCCTAAAGTCAGGATTTGCTGGAAACTAAGTGGGCTGAATGTGTGCCATCCAAATTCTTGGGATTTTTATGCCACCATTATTGTTAAGATTAGAGTGGGGAATCAAAATTTCACAGGCTTCTTTAAATTTCCGTTCATACCAGGTTTTTGTATGATGTAATGAGCAAGTACTTTCCAATTAATTTGGTGTAGGCGTTAAGAGTGTGATCCAAGATGCTTGCTTCACCAAAATTGTTAAATTTAATGTGTCATTTGTACAGATGTCTTTTTTACGGATAAGGATTGCACATCCAGTTTCTCCAATATAAGGTAAGTTACAGTGCAATAGATGCAATAAACTTCAGGGATATGCCAATGGGGGAAGAGGAGCCGAATATGTTTTTTAATTTTAAAAGCAGTTTAAAAGTGGCATTAAGATTATAATGGTGTAGGATTCTATTAATTTTTTTCTGATAACCCTTTAATGTATGGGATAGCTGTGGTTTTACTGTGATCTATATTATTTTTTGATGAAGTTTTATAAAGAACTTTATTAATAGTTTTTTTTCTATAGCCATTATTTATAAATGTATTGCTAATAAGAGTGTTTGTTTTGGTTTATATTAAACTAAAGTTTTACTCTAACATGGCAGTTGTTTCCCTAATTTTCATGATGTATTCTGATCACGTGATCACCTCATTGCTGTCCCATCTAGTTTTTCACAGACATCTAGGACATCCTTATCTTCAGTTTTCATGTTACCTTTATCATCTTCGATTCATTTTATAGTACTCTTTCCTCCATTTCTAAGCTTCTTCAATAGCCTCCAGAACATTTTGCAACCTTCCTGATATTTATTTTTTATGCTCTACCCCAAAGTCTTCCTATGACTTTTGTTTAGCTACTATTACACACAGCTTAGCTCACTTTTATTTTTTTCTGTATTCTTTTAGGGTATCTGCTGACTTATTTGCAAGGAACTTTTGGTATGTTTTCTTCTTTTCCAGGACTGCTTCTTTAACTTCTTGTATTCACCATAGTATTATTATTTTTTTATTATTTGTGTTTACTAAATTCAACCAAAAAATTAAGCAGCAACCTAAACAAAGCTGAAAAACTGGCCCTCAAATCCCTAAAAAATAACCTTGACATTATTATCACAAAAGCAGATAAAGGGAATACCACTGTTGCTTTAAATCGGACAACCTACATAGAAAAAATGAACCATTTGGTATCGGACCACAACACCTACCAAAGGTAAATTACAACCCCACGCAATGCAACAAAAAGAAAACTACTGAACTACTTAAATCAGTTAACACTTGGCTGGAAGAAATAATTAAAAAATTAATACCGCAGTATGCCTGCACGCCCAGAATTTATGGCCTGCCAAAAGTACACAAAACAGACACACCTTTACGTCCAATTGTGGAAGGAATCGACAGCTCAAATTACCACTCAGCCAAAAAATTAGCGGCCATACTCAAGGAATTGGTTGTTCATTCCCCTTCCTACATAAAAAATACACAACATTTCATAAACAAAATTAAAAACATTACACTCAACGACGAAGATCTATTAGTCAGCTTTGACATAACTTCCCTTTTCACGAATGTCCCAATCAGTGATACTATCTTGCTCTTACAGAACACATTTCCACACGACATCACGGTCCTCTTTGCCCACGTACTCGCTCCAGATGTTTCGTGTGGCAAAACAATTTTTACCTTCAAAAAGAGGGTACAGCCATGGGCTCACCACTTTTCTCCCCAATAGCAAACTTTTATATGGAAGACTTTGAGCAACGAGCTCTAGAGTCGGCTTGCCTAAAACCCAAAATTTGGCTCAGATACGTCGACGATATTTTTGCCATTTGGCCCCACGGCCGCGAAGCACTAAATACATTCTTAGCCACCTGAACAAACAACACAAACACATCCAATTCACCATTGAAATAGAAAAAATAACTCTCTTCCGTTCCTAGACACACTTATCACACGTCTTCCTTCAGGCTGTCTCTCCTTCTCAGTTTACTGCAAACCTACACACACAGGCCAGTACATACACAAAATTTCTTATCCCCACCCAACAAGGGGTCATAAGCATCCTTAAACACAGAGCTCAAACTGTTTGTTCAAATGGACAAGCTCTTAACCAGGAATATGAGACCATCAAACATACCTTTATAAAAAATGGATACAGTATAAAAACTATTCACAAGATCTGC
Source organism: Typopeltis vanoorti (assembly GCF_054136105.1). Classification (NCBI taxonomy): domain Eukaryota; kingdom Metazoa; phylum Arthropoda; class Arachnida; order Uropygi; family Thelyphonidae; genus Typopeltis; species Typopeltis vanoorti. Next base: position 108,810,945 of record NC_143561.1, read on the forward strand.
CTCAAACATACCACTAATAACAAAAAAGATTTCAAGAATGCTATTGCTATACCATATGTTAGATAGAGGCATTTCTGAGAAAATAGACAGAACACTACACAAATACATCATCAAAACCACCTTTAAACCCCTGACAAAATTAAGACAATTACTCAGTTCTTCCAAGGATTCTGTGCCACACCTAGCCCACCCAGGGGTTTACAAAATACAATGCACATGGAACATACCATACATAGGGGAAACAGGGTGAACCATCCCAATCAGGAAGGATGAACACAAACGACACATAAAATACTTCCATTTTGGAAAAAACCGGCCTTTCTGACCATGCACTCCAAACATACCACAGAATTGATTGAAAGGTACTAAGTCCCTACACTGCACCAAAACCTGGTTCGAGTGGAAATTCAAGGAAGCATGCGAAATGCTCAAACATGATCCGAATCTGAATAAAAATGATGGTCTAACCATTCCAAGAATGTGGAGGACCTATCTGCAACCTTAATAGCAACCACAAAGAAAAATCTCAATACAAGAAGACTTGGTGAAGTGTTTTTTTTTTTTTCCTGAACATTCAATAGCAACCTTACTGTACAAATCCAGAAGATAATCGTAATATACCAATATGAACTGTATAATTCCAGAAGAATCCTAGTACGTGAGGACTTTAGCAGAGTTTATGTAGTTTTTTTTTTTTTTTTTTTAATCACTAGAGGGCAGGCTAAGAAAAAAGATTAGTTAACAACGTAGATATAATTTACCTGTATAGAGTGCAACCGCATGTAGCTTGGTTCTTATACACATGTATTCTTCTGATGATGACCTCAATACAGGAGTCGAAACGTAAAGTAATTATTTTATTATTAATTAGTAAAATAATCTTTTCAACACGTGTGTTTTGTGTCCCTAAATTCATAAATACGAATGCTGATCACAGTGTAACCTTAAAAGAAAGAGTGTACATGATAGCACTACGTAAAAAATTTACAGCATTACAAACTTCTTGCCTACAATTTTCCTCCAAATTAGTCTGTTACCTGTCAAGACTCCAACATTATCAGATCTTATATTTCTGTCTTCTAAGGCACTTTTTACCATATCAATCCACCAATATCTTGGTCTTCCTCTGGGTCTTTTTCCTGCCAACCTGACAGAGAACACTTGTTTTGCTATTCTTTCCTCTCCCATTCTGTTTAACTGACCATACCACCTGAGATTAGCTTTGCTAACACATTGCTGGATGCTGACAATGTCAAGTTCTTTCCTAATATCCTCATTTTTAATATGATATTGCCATTGATGCCATCTGTTCATGCCCCTAATCTCTCTCTCAGGACTCTCATATCTGCAGTCTCTAGTCTATGGTCAAGTGTTTTACTTCTGACCCAGCTCTCAGATCCATGAGTTAAAATTGGTTTGAATAGTGTCTTGTATACAGCTAATTTAGTGTTTTGATTAATTTCTCTCTTATTCCTTATGAATTTATCCAATTGACTTCCTAGTCAATTGGATAAATTCATAAGGATAAATACCAGCTTTGGTGATTCTGTTGTCTATTTCCATATTTAATTTACCATCTTCACTAAAAATCGTGCCTAAGTAACTGAAATGTTTGATTTGTTCTATAGATTCTCCATTCACGGTGCAGTTGATATTTTCAATGTTTCTGCCTAGTTTCATTGTCTTTGTCTTGTTATTGCTGACCTTCATACCAAATCTATTACAACAGTTATTCAATTTAGTCAGGGAATCTTGCAGACTTGTACAGGATTTATTTAGAAGTATAACATCATCTGCAAAAAGTAAAGAGCTGAGATTAACAGCTCCAATTTTGATATCAGGTTTAATACCACTTTCCTTCATAATGTGATCCATATAGATAATGAATAACAGAAGGGATGATGTACATCCTGTCTGACACCAGATTTAACATAAAACCATCTTTCTGTTCTTTCTTCAATTCTAACTGCTGACTTACAGCTCAAAGACAAAGTATTGCTTGATATAATGCCCCATTGACAGCATGTAACTGAACCTTTTTGAATAGCTTCTCTCTTGGCACCTTGTTATATGCCTTTTTCAGATCTACAAAACTTAAATACAGATCTTTGTTATATTCCCATGATTTCTCAGCTATTTGTCGTAAAGTGAATATCAGATTCTGACAGCCTCTCTTTGGCCTGAATTCAGCCTGTCCCTCACCAAGCCTCTCTTCCACAATCCTTGTCAACTGTTTCTCAAGTATACCAGCATAAATCTTACCAGAAACACACTCAGTAGAGAAATACCTCTGCAATTCTCACACTCACCCCCATCTCCCTTGTTATATATGGGTACTATGAGAGTTCTATTCCAATCATCTGGAATTTGTCCCTCTGTCCAGGCCCTCTGAACTATGCAGTACAGCCACTTCAAGACCCTCATACCCCCATACTTGAGCATCCTTGGTTGAATACCATCCACTTTACTTACTATTATAACAACAGAATTAACTCATGCAAAATATTCTTTATTAGTAGAATTTTTGTACTGATGATGCCTGAGTATCACAGGCATCATCAGTACAAGTACAAAGGCTAATTAAACAATAACTTATATATTCACAAAGCACCACCTAAGTAGCTAAGGTTAAATTTCCTAAATTTGTTTCAACAACAACAAAAATTAAATAAATAAATAACATTTATATATATATATACAATTACAAAAGTTAGGAAAGATTTGCTGATTTATAGAGTAATATCTCCCACAAGGGGAAAAGATGTAGACCATTGGATCTGTGTAGGTTAGGGGAGCGAAGTAACATTTCTTTGTATAGCCGTTCCACTAGGAACCAACTTTTGTGAATGACTTTTGTCTGTTCCACTGAACTCTATGTCTAGTGTTGATGGTGTGCTCTGTAAGTCCAGACCGTACAGTTTACATCGACAATAACATAGTCAATGAGGACTTTTCCTATACCTTGCTCTTCTCTCCATGTGAGCCTGTGCACATTTTTATGTTGGAACATTGTGTTAGTAATAACCAGTCCATGTCCTGAGAAAAAATTCAACAAGTGTTTGCCATTATTATTAGCTTTACTCTTTTCTCCAAATTTTCCAAAAATACTTTTGTATGTCTGACAATCATTTCCTACTGTGCTATTAAGATCCCCAACAAGGACCAAGTTTTCCTTTTTAATTGTGTCAGTTGCTTTCTCCAAAGCCTCAAAAAATTCCTCCACCGCTACCCTAGTGGGACTTGTAGGACGAATAAGTCTTACTATCCTGCTCCCCATTCTGACACCTGCCACATCACTCTACTTGAGATTGCCTGCCATTCAAGAAGATTAGCCTCGCATCTAGTGTTGAATGCCACAGCTACTCCATCTTTTCCTTGATTGTCATTGCCTGAATGTAACACTTTGTATTTATTGCTCAGAAAGCTCTCACCAGTTTTTGTCTTCTTTGCTTCAGTCACCCCTATCTCTTTTTATGAAGGAATAAAGTTGCAAACTTCGATGTCTTGTAATGTCTCAAAGATGTCATCTAGATGATTTCACACAGGGAAGAATTATTATAGTGTTGCATCCAGGTTCTGGGCAGCATTTCAAACCAATGGGACGTGTTGCACACATTTGCTAACAGGTCACCCTCGCTCTATCATGGAGCATGAAGAGAGATTTTTGATTATAACAACAAAACGTAATCGCTGCACCACAGCAGGTCAGCTTGCAAGCCAGTTCCTGAACAGAGGTATCTTGACAAACTGTGGCAAGATGCTTGCAACAAGTAGACCTATATGCCTGTAATCTGCATCCTTGTATCCACAGCTCATCGTACAGCACACATTCAGTGGTGTTGTATCCATAAAAATTGGACAAGACACAAATGGGATAATGTACTCTTTATAGATGAGTAGTTTTAGTCTTTTCACCGATTCTAGATGACACTTGATCTGCAGTGAAAGAGGTACTGCTTACCATCGTGAGAATGTTCTTGAGACGGATAGTTCAAACTGTGGCAAGATGCTTGCAACAAGTAGACCTATATGCCTGTAATCTGCATCCTTGTATCCACAGCTCATCGTACAGCACACATTCAGTGGTGTTGTATCCATAAAAATTGGACAAGACACAAATGGGATAATGTACTCTTTATAGATGAGTAGTTTTAGTCTTTTCACCGATTCTAGATGACACTTGATCTGCAGTGAAAGAGGTACTGCTTACCATCGTGAGAATGTTCTTGAGACGGATAGTTATGGCAGTGCTGGGAAGGCATTATGCTTAATGGATGCACCGAGCTTTAAGTGCTGGAAAAAGGGACTATGACTGGTGAGCGATATTGCAACAAGTTCTTCAATGTCATGTTTGATTGTTCCATAGTGCTGTAGGTGAAGAATTCATTTTTATCAATGACAATGCCTCACTACATCATACATGAGCAGCAAAGATACTTCTGGAAACTGAGGTTATTAATCGAATTGAATGGCTAGCATGTTCCCCATATCTCAACCCTAGAGAACACGTTTGGGACACACTAGGGAGATGCATTGCTGCTTGAAATTTTGCTCTAGAAAACAAACAAGGCTTTACTCTTGCTCTGAAGGATGAGTGAGCCAGTTTGCTTCAACAACTCCTGAGTGGTTAGCGTATCCGCTCTCCAGCCAAAAGGCTGCGGGTTTGAATCTCACCGTGGGCATGGATGTTTGTGTTGTCTGTGGAAATACTAGTGGTGGTGGTTGGCGGTAGATGGCGTTGGTGTAGTTGTGGTCAGTTGTGGATTGAGTGGTTGAGACAGAGTTGTAGAGCAGGTACCCTCTTTCGATGAGTCTTTAGACTCCCTGGAGGTGTCAAATAATAATAATAATAATAATAATAATAATTACTTAGTGCTAAGCATGGTGAAGTTGTGAGTGCTGCATCACAGTTTGGGAAGGACATATTCCATACTGGAATGTTTCTCTTCATAGTTTTTCATAAGCACTGTACATTAATTCCTTAAATACATCCTTAAAATGCTTAACTTTTGTCAAAAATGTATTGTAGTTTAATTTTTGTGTAATATAATTTTTTAGTATGCTGGCAATAAATTTATGTTCACATTTGGCTGGTCATGAAAATGTTTTCATATATAAGTAAAAATGTAGTTCATCCTGAGCTTTTGGACATCAATGTATATTATAATAAATTATATTATATTATAATAAAAATTATAATTTTATTCTGCTGTAAAATAAATTGTGATATATGTACTTTAACTAACAGTTTATACTGCATTTTTTTAGCAATATGGACTCTTTCATAATAGGCAGCATCAAGAAATTGAAATTTGATATATTTATTACAAATTCCAAGGAAGATGCCTTTGAAACCATGCTGTTTGTCACTTTGCCATTAGATGTGAACTATATTAATATAGACAAAAGCAATTTGGTAAGATTTTTATTGTTATTTTAGTATTAAAATCAATATAACATTAATTGCATATCTTAGATTGAACTAATAATTATATATTCTTAACATAAACTGAGAAATTAGCTTTAGTTTTATGACTGACGCTTAGATACTTGTTATATAACATTTTTGTTCTGCTTTTTCTGTCTTTCCAATCCTATGATTATTCCATTATCTCAAACAAAATGTGATATACTTCTCTTCTTCTTAATCTCATCTCATCCATCACAATATGTCTCCAAATGGTTCTATTTCTAGTCTTCTAGAACATAGTAATGAGAAGTTGGGGAATTTACCTGTTTCTTTTATGGATCTGAGCTAACATTTCCTTGGTCTTCCAGGTGGACACTGTTTTCCTATTTTTCCATTTAGCACAATGTTTGGAAGTCTGTGAGAGGCATTCTCTGGACATGGCCAAACCATTGGAGCTGGAGATTCTGCTTTACTGTTCTGTGGTTTTATGTCCACTTGTGTTTTCTTTATATTTCTTACCCCTCGAATGCACTTATTTTGAGTAGTACCTTCTTTGACTCACTTCCATATGTTGCTGTAGGGATGATCATGGCTTTGAATAGTTTGATTTTAAGATGTTTCAAGAGTTTGCCATTGTTCCATATTATGTTTAATTTATTCATGTTTGACCATCCAATGTTTATTCTGTGTTTTGCTGTTTCACTGCTGTCCAAATTGTGTGTAATGGTGCTTCCTCATTAGACAAAGGATTTTACTTGTTCTAGGGTTTGGTTCTCCAGGAATATTGAGATGTTTTCAACTTCTCTTCTAATTTCATTATTTTGATCTTACTGCTGCTGATCCTCATTCCAAAGTTTTTAAATTCTTCGTTTAAAAGATGGGTTGTTTTTTCTAATTGTAGCTTGAATACTGCCACTATATCATCTATGTATTTAATGTGGTTGATGTTTCTTCCATTTATATTTATTCCTGGTTCACTGGAGATTTGTGATATACTATTAAAAAAAATAAAAAAGATCATCTCCTGGAACTGTGATGTCTGTGCAAGTGTATGTTCAGATATTTGTGTGCCTGTTGTGTGGAGAGAAGATCGGAAATTTTAGAAAAGAAGTAATAAAATTGATCAGATCATTTGAAGAATTTGAACCCCTTAGTATCTAATTTCCAGGAAGTTATATATAATCAGACTGTTTTGTCATGCAAAACAATCTGATTATATATAGTTTTAAAATGTGACTGACATTTTTTATGCAAATTAAAAAAACTTCCCAAAATATTTCAAACTATAACTTTTAGACATCATGTAATGACCAAGGTTTACTATTTTTAGACACCTCCCCTAAAATGCTCTTCCTAAGTCTAATCAGTTCCATGTTGCAATTTATATTTTACTCCTCAAAATTTCATTTATGGAAAATGAAATATTGGAAGCACTAAACTTTTTATTCCATTCCTATATGAGAATAGAGTTCTAATCCATCCAAGGTAATATACTAAACACAGTGAATGTGCTTATTGTTTAAGCATATTATTTTATGATGAGAATCTTTTCAGTAAAAGAAAATTATACAGATAAAAGAGATATTTATCTGATTTTTCACAAATGTTAATCATTGGCAGAACTGGTATTGTCATCCCTTTTTGTCATTGTTTTTTCATCATCATCATCATCAAATTCCTGCCATGTACCCTCAAGGGGTGTACAGGATATGATAGTACTACATGAAAAAAATTACATTATTATTAATTTCCTATCTACAATTTTCCTCCAAATCAGTCTGTTACTTGTCAACACTCCAACATTAGATCTTATATTTCTATCGTCTAAAGCACTTTGTACCGTATCAATCCACCTATATTTAGGTCTTCCTCTGGGTCGTTTTGCTGCCAACCTGGCAGAGAACACTTGTTTTGTCATTGTTTTTTACAGGATTAAAAACCTGTCTCATCCAAGTAACCTGCTTTGTAGAAAAAACTTCATCAGTGCTATGATAAGGTAGTTATCGTATCTTCATAATTAATTTGCTGTGTTCTGCTCTTCAGCCAGTATGTTGTCTTGCAGGATGAAATCCCAAATTTCCAGGCTGAAATATTGAGTTAGGTTCCAAAAGTTTCTGGCCTGACATACGAAATTTGTGCCCATTGTCTATGGGGAGGTTAGTGGACCAGTTTCAACTCTCTACCTATCATTCAGTTGGAAGCACTAATTTCACTAGCACATGGCACACTAAGTGACTGTAATGTTGAAAAATGAGTGCTGAGCTGTGATAAAGTTTTTCACCAAAGAAGGGCTATCTCCAAGTGCTATCAAACAGTGATTAGATGGTGTTTATGGGGAAGTTTCTCCTATGAAGGAATGGGCTAAACAGTTTCACATAGGAAGAGAGCGAGAGAGCATCAAAGATGATCCTCGTGATGATTGGCCTGTGGAAGTGATGAATGAGGCCAATGTCTCTCTTGTTGAGGAGCTGCTGCTCAATGACAGATGGCTGAAGCTCAAAGAAATCTCAGCAAGTTTGAGACTCTATAACAACTGTCTTTTGCATCACTCATAAGAAGCTTCACGTGATGAGGGTCAGTGCAAGGTGGATGCCTTGATTTCTTTCTACAATTCAGAAGGAGCATCGTGTGACCTGTTCCTGCAAGTTTTTAGAGCTTTTCGCCAAGGGAATCAGAGAGAAGTGCTGCAATCCATTGTCATCACCAGAGATGAAACCATGGTCCTTTATTATGATCCTCTTACCAAAAGGGAATCCATGGAGTGGTGCAAACCAGGCAAGGCACTGCTAAGAAAAGCCAAGGTCACTCAGTCCACCAAGAAGATCATGGCAACAAATTTTGGGTTGCTGAGGAATTCTCTTGATTTACTTCAAGGAAAGGAATACCACTATGAATGCAGAATATTATGCTTCACTCTTCCACAAAGTGCATGACATTATAAAGGAGAAGAGACAAGGAATGCTGAGTCATTGTGTTCACCTGCTTCATGACAATGCTCCAGTCCATACTGCTATTATTGCAAAGGCTGCAGTGAAGAACTGTGGCTTCTAGGAGATTGAACACCCATCCTACAGCCCAGATCTAGCACTCAGTGGCTACTACTACCTCTACTTGAAACTGAAGAATGACTTTTGAGGAAGAAAATTTGCATTTGCAGATGACAATGAGGTGAAAGATGCAGTTTTAGGCCATTTTGCAGACAGAAGTACAGACTATTTTGTCAAGGGCATAGAAATATTAATTCAAAGATGTGAAAAGTATGTTGAAGTAAAGTGAGATTATGTTGAAAAGTGATACAGTTGTTTTCTTTCTATCACCTCTTTAGTCAGGCCAGAAACTTGTGGAACCACTCTCATACCCTATTACCTGCATTCACATATTGAGAAGTCTATTCTGCCTTCTGCAAATATTTTTGATCTTACCAAATCCAGTTTTTTTTTAAATCTAACTCTAACCAATCTCTCCAGTACCTTTTACCACATTAGAAACACAAGACTTGTAATTTCCTACAATTAGTTTTGAGTGTTGCCCTCTTCCTTCAGCAGAGGCTGTGTTCCTTTCTTTCAAAATTCTCATCAAAGAAGTACAGTGGAACTGTCAGCTCATTTACATATTCCCTTAATATGATACCATATCTTTTTCAGTCTCATAACTTCATTAACATCAGTTACAAAATTGAAACACGTCATATTTATCAACTTCCTGACTTCCTTTTACATTTGCTGTCATGTTCAGTGCTGTTTGCTTCTGTCTAACATGAAATACACAGGAAAAGTACTCACTGACTTTTTACCACATTTTCAACTGATATCAACAGCATACTACCTCCAATAAGTTAGTTTTTCGACTCAGCCTTTATTTAACTAGCTATATTTTTGTTGCCATTGTTGTCCAAATAGCTAGTGTCTCTACTTTTTAACCTCCATACTATGAAAATGCACCTGTCATGGATATTTGTGAATGTCTTTAGGTGGCAGATGACTTTCATTTCTGCCTGTCACAAGGATAATCCAGGGTAACTGCTCTCTCTCTAGAGCATATCCCAATGATCTCCCTTCCATGATACTGTTGTGCTATAGATTTACCTTGACATGGAGAAAATTCACATTAAAATTATTTTTAAATAAATAATTTCATCAGATTTCTGATATGCACTCTCCACAGGTGTAGAGGATATTAAGGATTACTACATGATCAGTTTGCATTATTATTATTTATGTATGTTCCTCCAAGGAGTCTGACTCATTGAGGGAATCCATTTTAGTCACTCATATTAAAATACCTATCATATCTCCTTGAATACATTCACTGAAGATGCACTTACAAATCTAATTGCCAGCAATTCCATACACTCAGTACTTGCCATAAAAAGAATCTGGACTGCACATGCTTCCTAGCTACACCCCTAGCCAATCTATACCATAAGTTCTCCCTATATCTGTATGTTCCTAAAACATTAAAAGTATATTTTCTTGATACCTTCCTCCCCTCCAGACCTTCTCAGTTGCCTCTCCATCTCCTCTTAACTTAGGTGAATGTATCTGTTTATTAAAAACTTTGTAAAGTGGGAGATTTAGTTCCTCTTTCTTACAAGATAGTGGTCTCTTCACCACTGGGGGTTACCTGATATGGTGACATAACCACCATAGCAATGTGGCTCCTAAACTTTAACTTGCTGTCCACTACAACTCAAAAAGTGTCTATCTTCATTGACTACTTACAGTGTCATCATCATCCTTTCAGGGATTTAGGCCCAGTGGCCTGTTCTGGTCTCATTCCATCTTCTCCTTGGTTTTCCCTGACTTCTATATTCTCCAACTGGGTGGTAGTCTTGAACTGTCCATTCGTTAGATATGTTCAATCCATGTCTTTCAGCATCCATATACTACCTACTTACAGCGTATTCCCATTAATGTGATCCTCTGCCTACAGTGCTCTTCATACATAATGCATATTCTTATATTTAACGATATTAAAGATTTGTCCATAGAATCAGTCTGTTCAAGTTAACTTGTCAAAATGTCAATAGGTTTCTTCTTTCTCAACCTTCATCTACACCTCACACATGGCACTGATGTTCTATAGGTTCTTGTACCTCCTTATGTGTGGAAGAAATATAAAATCAAAGGGGGAAAAATGTAGAGATTCTCAATCAGATATGTCCCTTATCACTTGCCTCAACTTAGCATCATCAGCAAATAAATTGATTATCATTCAATTATTCATTCCCAATATCATTAATCATCATCATCAAATTCCTGACAGGTACCCTCAAGAGGTGTACAGAATATGATAGTACTACATGAAAAATTTACATCATTACTAACTTCCTATCTACAATTTTCCTCCAAATCAGTCTGTTATATCTATTTCCATATTTAATTTACCATCTTCACTAAAAATCGTGCCTAAGTAGCTGAAATGTTTTACTTGTTCCACAGGTTCTCCGTTCACAATGCAGTTGACATTTTCAACAATTTTACCTATTTTTATTGTTTTTGTCTTTTTATTGCTGACCTTCATACCATATCTATTACAACAGTTATTCAATTTAGTCAAAGAATCTTGCAAACTTGTAGTGGATTTATTTAGAAGTATAACATTGTCTGCATAAAGCAAAGAGCTGACATTAACATCTCCAATTTTGATATCATGTTTAATACCACTTTCCTTCATAATGTGATCTATATAGATAATGAATAACAGAGGGGATAATGTACATCCTTGTCTCACACCAGATTTAACATTAAACCATCTTCCTGAACTTCCTTCAATTCTAACTGCTGACTTACAACTCAAATAAAGACTAAGTATTGCTTGATATAATGCCCCATTGACACCATATAACTGTAGAGCATTGAATAGCTTCTCTCTTGGCACCTTGTCATATGCCTTTTCCAAATCAACAAAACTTAAATGCATATCTTTGTTATATTCCCATGCTTTCTCAACTATTTGTCGCAAAGTGAGGATCTGATCTTGACAGCCTCTATTTGGCCTGAATCCAGCTTGTTCTTCACCAAGCTTTTCTTCCACAATTCTTCTCAACCGTTTCTCACTATACAACATCTATACTTGCATAGATCTTGCCAGGAACACTCAGTAGGAAATACCTCTGCAATTCTCACTTTCAGTTTTATTTCCCCTTTTTATATGGGTACTATGAGAGCTCTACTCCAATCATCGAGAATTTGCACCTCTGTTCAAGCCTTTTGAACTATGCAGTGCAGCCACTGTAAAATTTTATATCACCACGCTTCAGCATTTCTGGTAGAATATCATCTACTCCTGCTGCCTTTCCACATTACAAGCCTTTGATAGCTTTTTCTACTTCAAGTATGGATATGTATTCCTGACTGTGTGCCTGTTGAGTGTTTTTTACCACTGTGCTATCACTGCTTATTTCATTTAGCAATTTTTCGAAGTAGTTACTCCACACTTGAAGAATATCTTTCTCTCTCATTTTCATATCACCTTTATCATCTCTAACTCTTTTTACAGCACTATTTCCTCCATTTCTAAGCTTCTTCAACAACCTCCAGAATATTTTGCCACCTTCTTGATATTTATTTTCTATGTTCTTACCGAAGTCCTCCCATGACTTTTGTTTAGCTAGTTTTACAGTGTTTAGCTTTCTTACATTTGTCTCTTTATTCTGTAAGAGCACAAGCTGACTTATTTGCCAGGAACTTTTCATATACTTTCTTCTTTTCCTTCACTGCCTCTTTAACTTCCTATGTCCACCATGGAGTTCTGATTTTTCTATCCTTGCAGACAACCTCACCATATGCCTCTCTGGCAGAATCAATCAATGTTTTCTTCAGAGTTTGCCACTGAATCTCCAAGGTTTGATTCCTGTTCTCAAACTCTTTCATTTTTTCTTCAATAATCTTTGTGTATTTTAGTCTACAGTTCACATCTGAGAGCTGCTCAACTTTTATTCGCTTTAAAACTTTTTTACATGTCATTCTTTTCAATATGAAATTCAATTTTATCCTGTTAAAGACTAAATAGTGATCACTTCCAATTTCAAATCCTCTATACACTCTGGTGTCCTGCAGCAGGGAGAAAACATCACTATCAACAATAACATAGTCAATGAGACTTTTCTTATTCCTTGCCACTTCTCTCCATGTGAATTTGTGCACATTTTTATGTTGGAACATGGTGTTAGTAATAACCAGTCCATGTCCTGAGCAGAAATCCAACAGATATTTGCCATTATTATTAGCTTTTCTCTTTTCTCCAAATTTTCCCAAAATATTTTTGTATGTCTCACAATCATTTCCTACTCTGCTATTTAGATCCCCAACAAGGACCAACTTTTCCTTTTTCATTGTGTTAGTTGCTTTTTCTAAAGCGTCAAAAAATTCATCCACTTCTACCTTAGTAGAACCTTCTGTGGGACCATAGGCACAAATAAGTCCAATTCCCCATTCTGATATTTGCCCACATCACTCTACTTGAGATTGCCTGCCATTCAAGAAGATTAGCCTCGTATTTTGTGTTGAATACTATGACTAACGACTTGATTGTTATTGCCTGAATATAACATTTTGTATTTATTGCTCAGAAAGATCTCGCCAGTTTTTTTTGTTTTAGTCACCCCTATTATGTCGATCTGGTACTTATCTAATTCCCCAGCTAGCTCCATTTCTTTGCCATTCAGGCTTCTTATGTTGATAGTACCGATCTTTAACTCTGGTGATGTTGAGTTGGGGTGTGCTTTGAGATTTGTTCCAGTAGCTGACTTTTCACTGTTCGCTCTGGTTCCCTGGCGAAAACAATGGGGATCTTGTGTAACCAGACGATGCCCCAGCCGGAATGAAATTTTTCATGTTGTACCATCATTTTGTATATTGGTTTAAGCCAACAAGAATGCAATTTGGTTGGCTAAATCCCAAATTGCCAGCCCATCCTCATTCGTTCAGTATCCAGATAGATACCCAAAAGGGTGCACCACGAGAAGGTGAGGATTGGACATTAGGTCAGAATTCCTGGTCGTTTCTCCGCATTCCTTTAAAGGTTATGTGGAGGTCTCTTCTCAGTTATACAGCTTTAATCCTTAAGCACCCCAATATCATTATCAATATCATTAATATATAACTTAAATAATAATGACCCAAGTATAGAAACTTGTGGTACACTACTAGTTACTTTCCTTTTCATAACTTAGCACCTCCATACATTAGTCATTTACTCGCCTATTTATGTCACAAGTTTATATTGCATTCCCATGCCTTTGAGCTTGTATAACAATTTTCATGTCGAATTCATTCAAGCGTCTTAATAAGATCCAAAAGTATTGTGGTCTGTCTATTCTCCTTATCTACTGCTGTCACTTTTTTATAGAACCTAGCAGATTACCAAAGAAAGATCTACATTTAAGTTACCTGCCTACCTGTAGAACATCCTGGTACTGTCTGCTTACTTCTGGTGTAATTCCTAATCAGGCTCTATAAAACCTTGATGAATATTAGAGATATGATTGGTCTAAAATTTGCCACATCAATCCTATCTCTATCCTTGTATACTGGATTTACTTTGCTCTTTCCACTGATTAGGAATTGTGTTGGGATGCATTGTTGAACAACGAGATCAGGGGCATTTCTAATTCTCTTGTACATTCCTTCCATACTTCCAATATCCTATTGAAATTTCCCATTTGATATTCAAATACAGTGATTGTATTTGAATAAGTTCTTGTAACTTCTTTAATATCTCTGGTTCATTCTACTTCTGCCATTCCATTTGCTTTTCCTTCTAATATAGAGAGTTAATGGGTATGCTCATAATGTCTACCTTATTGAGGTGTTCACGTAGTATATCTAGTGAATAAGTCACTTTCCTTCCATCTGCATTCACTATGGATATATTTTGAAAGTCATTCTTCCTTTTATTATTACATAGTGATATACAGTTCTCTTGGACTTCATTTAGCATGCACAGATAATGAGTTTTTTTCAAAATCCAGTTTGGCCTTACTCACTGTGGCAGTCACTCTCATAGCCTGCTCCTTATACAAATCCTGAGCGTTGTCATCATTCTTTTTGTGGTATCAGATCTAAAACGTTCCTCCACAATGTGTTCTATATATCCATTAAATTGAGCTTACAACTTCGCATAAGCCTACAGTTGAGAACACATGGACAAATAGAGATAGATATAAATTAAACAGCAATGGTCCCTTTGTGAAATCCAGGAGTATCATCACATACTGTTAAATTAACATTTACCAAGAAATTATATTCTTGTTTTATTTAATCTTGGTTGAAACATAAGCAAATAAAGTTTGAGCATAAAGTATCCTCGCAACTAGGCTACTTGCTGTTAAGTTTGCTCTTGGATAAATGATAAAACAAGAATATAACTTCTTGGCAAGTTTTATGTAATTTGCAACAAAGTGAAAAAACTTTCTACACCCATTACCTTTATCCAACTCAGCTTTCACTGTATTATAAAATGTAAGATACTGAAGCATGACTGACCCTTAACAAAACATGTCCCCCTCCCCATATAGTATCCCACTCCTGGATTTTTCCCTTAACAGATTTCTTCACTACTCTGAACACCACTCCTGAGATCTTCATCACTCAGGAATTTGCTACTTCAGTCTTGGACCCTCCTTTATGGTAAGGAATTATTTTCTCCTCTTTGGAATCAAAGAGGAGAAAATAGTTCCTTGGAATCAACCCAGAGCTTAGACTTAAATTGAACAATGTGGTCAAAGGCACTACCGATTCCTTAGCACCTTCTTGCAGTGCTTGAGCTTCTACATATCATCTAATCTAATTATGGCATACACACATATATGTATGTGCAAAAATGTATGCTTAGTCTTGTGCAAAGTGCTAGACAATTTCCAGATGCCATCCATAAATGCCTTTTTTTTGGAATGCTGTTCAGCTCCCTTGCATCTGCATTCTGAATCTCACATAGTGTTTGGAAGGCTTTTAATGAAAATTTTTAATTTTTGGTAAAAGAAAATAATCAGTTGGACCATGGTCAGGTGAGGAGGGTGGGTGGTGAAGGGCAGCAACTTTCCTGCTTGGCAAAAATTGTAGCTTCACAACTGCAGCATTGTGTAAAGGTGCACGGTTGTGAAGCAGGAACCAATCGTTGGATTGGTACAATGTCAGTCTCACTCAATTCATTCTTTGTAACAGGTGATGAAAAGCATCTTGTTGATTATTCTCTATGTTTTGCCATAGATTAAAAAATTTCTTTAGCATCTACTCTTTAAAATTCTCATATCCACCCTCTCATATCCACCTATTAACTAAGCTTTGTACTCTACAAACCTTCACTGTATACTCCCAGGGAGCACTCCTTTAAGGCCCTGATACGCCCACATCAGTATTACTGTGCTCAAGTCTGGTCCCCCTTGGTTTCTTAGGGATGTGGAAGCCGTGGAGAGGATTCAGAGTCAAGTGACCAAGGCTTTAAAGAGGAATTACAACTTCCTTATCTCTACTTGTTAATGTGTTCTTCACTAGCCAAGTAATTTTAGGTGCTACCTTAGCAATATATCCTCTAAACTTTAACTCTGTCTACCCCACCCTAAATCTCTAGCTTGAGCTATTTCCTGGAGTACAGTGCCATCAATGTGCTAAACTTCTTGTAATCTATTTTCTCCAAAGTGCATACCTTTACATTTCTCGACATTAAACTGATACCCATTATCTTTTGTGGCCTGTGGAATGTGCCCTATGAGGATAGATTGAAGGTGTGTGGATTGCAGAAGTTGGTTGAGAGGAGAAAATGAGGTGATATTATAGAAACATTTAAGTTTCTTAAAGGATTTTATAGGATAGATGCAGGGGAAATGTTTCAGCACTTGTCTAGAGGGACTAGAACAAGAGGTCATCCTTGGAAGTTGAATAAAAGTGTGGTCAGTAGGAGTGTGAGGACTTTTACTTGGAGAGTGGTGAATGGGTAAAATGGGTTGCCAGAATCAGTTGTGAGTGTTTTTTTCTGTTAATGGGTTCAAGAAGAAGTATGATAGGTTGTGTGATAGCTTGGGTCTCCTGCAATGAGTCTTCAGACTCCATGGAGGTGTCCGTATAATAATAATAATATGGAAGATCAATGTGATAAGAAAAAAAAAGGATAAAAAGCTGAAGCTATGGATGTTAAAACAGTCTGAAGTAAAGCAGGAATTTGAGTTTCAGATTTCATCAAAGGCCCACAAGTTAACTACAGATAACATAGATGTGGAACGGGGAAAAAAATTCAAGGTATAATGTTAAAAACAGCAGAAGGATTGTGTGGAAAAAAATTGGAAGCAGAAAAGAATAAGAAATATGCTGGTGAAATGAGAGAGTTAAAGAAGCAATCAGGTTAAAAAAATAAATAAAGCTTTTCATGAGGTTTATGAAGACTAGATCAAATGATGATGCATAGTTTAGAATCAGAGAAAAGCCATGGAAGAAAAATTTAGAGAGGAAAAGATAAAAAGCTGGGTTGAATTTACATATAAGTTGGAATAAGATATTAATAGGAACAAAAAAAAATGTTATAAGGACTAATAAAGAATAGAAGAAATAAGTAACCAGGTTTTTTAATAAATTATTATTAACATTATGACCTCCATAGAGTCAGACTCATCATCGGAGGTACACACTATCACACACACAAAGCTCATCCAACCATGCCTTAAACTGTTTCAGTTTATCTACATTCACAACACACTCAGGCAATAATGCATTTCACTCAACAATCACTCTCCATGTAAAGAACCTACTTCTCACTCCTCTGCTCACACCCTCCTTATACAGTTTCTAGAGATGGCCTATTGTTCTACCTATTGTCCCTCCCCCCTCCATTCTCTGAAAAATCTCTCTTCCATGTCAACCAGATAACAGCCCCTGACTAATTTATATGTCCCAATCATATCTTCCCCTCTCCTCCTCCTATTCACGAGGCTTTGCAATTTACATTCTCTCATTATGTCCTCATACTCCACATTCCAAAGACCACTGACCACCTTTGTGAATCGTCTCTGAACCCTTTGTAACATATCCTCGTCATCATGAAAACTTGGTGACCAAATCTGTGCACAATAATCCATATGAGGCCTGATCAAAGTCTTATACAATGGCATCATAACATCTTTATTTCTGCGTGTTGGGATCCTCTGCATCATTGCCATTATCTGAAGTGACATCTTCACAACTTGTACAATGTAGCCTCTGAATATCAGGTCCTTTTCCACCCCCACTCCCAGATCTCTCATCTCCTCTCTCTAAAGTTTCCCCACCAAGTGCAATCCCATCATTGCTTACCAAATTTAAAAACATCACACTTTGCAACATTGAACTGATAGTTCTACTTACTTGCCCATTTATACAATCTGTTCAAGTCCTTCTGTGAGGCCATAACATCATCCTGACTCTTCATTGTTCTCCACAATTTTGCATCATCTGCAAACAACATCAAGTGCACTTGTTCCATTAAAAGTATTCATTATTGACTTCCTCTGTCGTTACTTACACATTAATACTGGTCATATCTATTAATGGATAATACACTCTTGCAAAATGATTACTCAATAATTTAACTAGTTCATCTGCTTTAATAACTTCTGTACCATCTACACTCTTCAAAATTATCCTACTGTGATTATTCTTTCTTTTGCTTGCCATATATCGAAAGAACTCTTTCGGATTACTCTTGGCTCATTCTTCTAATCTCCTCTCATACTACTCCAGTTTTGTCTTCCTTACCATACCAGTCACTCTTCTGGCCTGTGCTTTGCACTAATCATAGGCTTACTGGTCATCTCTATCTATGTATCTCTTCCACATGCTTTTCTTTCTTTTTAACTCCTGTTCATGCTGTAATTCATCTATTTAATTCCCACCTTATTAATTCTCTTAACTCTTGGTATGCAGTTAGTTACTTTTTCCTTCAAACATCCCTTTACTACTTTCCATGCACTATTAACATCTTTTTCGTGAAGTATATCCTCCCATGATACTGCTCCAAGCAATTTTCTAAGTTTCTCATAATTCTCAGCTTGGTAATTCCACATTAGATCCTTCTTTATTGAAAATTCAACATTAGCCATTTCCTGGGTCAAAACTAAATGATCGTTTTGCCAACCGGCGACAATATATCCATCTTATTTATACACAGATCCTCAGATTTAATCACAAGGTCCAATATTCTCAATCCCCTTGCACCTTCCATTAAATGCTACTTTAGGTAATTATTCATAGGAAGCTGCATAAATTCCGTTTCCTTCCATCCACCCCATAGTAATTATCTGCCCTCTACTAGTTGAATTTATTTGCTGATACATAACACCTATGTCATCCTTTGCATTCCCTGTCCTTTAGCAGCAGCCGACAAAATACTTTGTTGTGTTAGCTATTTGGTTAGCACGCTTTTAGGCTGCAACTCATCTTATGTTATCATTAATATCCCTCTTACCATTCTATTTGCTCTATCCACCTTTAAGAAATACTATAACCTTAATTTTCTATGCCAATAATTATATCAACTTAGTCTCACTAATACCATAACTTTCGGCCAGTAGAAAAACCAACGGTAGAAATTCCTCCTTATTCATAATACTTGTGAAATTAGTATACATAAATGATATAAACTTAATAGGCTCATGATTAACCTTATGCTTTGTACCCACATTCTTATTTACAATCAGACAATAAATACAGCATTTTCTCTCCAATCACATACTCATTTGCTTTTTTGGTGCCTGCATGCTCTCTCATCTGCTTCCACCCTAACAACTCTAGTTTTGCTGATTTTGCATATCTAAACCTACTACAGTCAGCAAGACAGTTTCTAAACTTCTAATAACAAATCCATTTAGATGCAAACCATCTGCCTTATATAAGTCTTTTCAACAATCAAACTCACTCTAGCATTCAGAAACTGGATGTTAGAGCGAGTATTCATTCCTCCTGGGCAACCTACGCATTGAGTCATCTGCAATTATTGCTCTTCTTTGCAACTCACTTCTGTCATAGTATGGCAACAGACTTACTATCTTTACACTCTCGCTCTTCTCTTTTGCTGCTGTCGGTAACTCTTTCATGTGTTCCCTTCAGATCATTTGTACCTGCCAAAACAATCAATCTCTTTCAGTTGACCTTTCTGCATGCTAATATCATCACTAACATCATTAAGCTTTGCACATGGGACATATGATTTTGTCATTCCTCACAAAAAACTCCTGTTATGATAGAATCTCCATACAAATCATTCCACTCTCACTAGCATTCTTTGATGAGCATTCTTTTCTCCTGGTTTGTACCTCTTTGTGCTTTCTTTTCTCAGCAGCACCACTCACCAAAAATTTATTCAGTCTCTCAAACTTGCTCTTCATCCTATGAAAGACCACTAATAAGCAAGCTAACTCTCTTATTACATATAGCTCTTTGTTATCTCCACCATCCATGCTTTTATATTTCCACCTACACTAGCATCCTTCCATCTCTCATTCCTGACACTCTCAGGTCATCAAATCTTCCATTCATCCCTCCTTCACATAATCTCACATTTTATTGGAATCTTCAAATTCCTCTCTTACCATTATACTTTTCCTGCCCAAGCTTTCATTTGTTTTCTCATTCTCCTGTCTCTCTTTGTCTCTGTCTCATTTCCTCTTGAACTTTTTATATTAGCTAATCTTATCTGAAGCATAATGGCCAAGATGGTCGCTGACCTTTGATAGAAGATGGCACCATAAGAAGAAGAGAACCTGAAGCATCCTAATTTCTTCATTTGTGAATCTTCTACTTCCTTTCTGAATATTTCTATTTCTTTTTCCATGAAACAAAGAGTAGACAATGCAGAGACAGAAAAAGATTATAGCCAATCCTCACGAGTCATAGAATCCAATGCTGAGGACATTGTCTTGAATTGTAGATTGATAGAAGAAATACCCATATCAGATATCTGATTTTTACTTGTAACAGCGAGTAACAATCAATCCAGAAATAGCAAGCACCTCAGAAATGTCCTTACTACTGCTACCGTTGTCTTGGTATAGAGTATCAACAAAAGGGTGAAAGAGGAGGCATTTCAGATAAGGTGGGAACCCTGGACTCAAAGTCTTGAATTATATATATGTCGAGCAATCTGATTGTATGTGAAAAGCTTAGGGAGTAGACTAATGCTTGACCATCTTCACATGCCTCTGATAATTTAAGATAATGTTGAGTTTCAACTAATCCAGTAGTGGCAAAATACAGGCTACTTGTTATCTGGAATTAACGTATGATGGTGTGCAAGGCAAGATGCATTATTTGTTGTCAACATCTGTTTAATGGTGATTACTCTATTTGATTACTGCATTCTTTCCAGATTGTGATCCATTCCAGCATTCAGAACACTGAATTAGAAAATTCAGAAACGTTTATTTCTGAGACACCAGTTTTTATATGAATAAAATATAAATGAGGAAGATTGATTTGGTGGATGGTTAACTATGAGAATTCAAGTCTTCATTCTCTTGTGATCAACATTGCCTCTTCATTAATATCCTAAAGCTCTTATGTTGATACTAACTCTATGGTTCTTCATTTCACCTGTTTATACATACCTGTTTTTTGATTTCACCTCATTTATACATTTATTTGATGCATGAAAAAGTTTTCTCCAAGTTCTGTAGCATTTCTAACTCATGTTGTTTTTGTTGTGGCCCAGTGAGAGGCAAGGCTTGTACTCCTAAGTGGGGATCACATTCAGCCAGAAGATGAGAATGATTGTCAACTAATTCTGCACTGCTATGACTGGATGATAATTCATTATTACCTGGGATTAATACAGAATCTTTGTGCAGACTGTTGGAAGACATAGGCACAAGATTTGCTCAAATCTGGTCCCCTGGGTTTCTTGGGGATGAGGAAGTTGGCAGAGAGGATTCAGAGGCAAGAAACCAAGATGGTGGGTGGCCTGTGGAATGTTTTCTTGTGAGGATAGATTGAGGGTGTGTGGATTGTAGAAGTTGGTTGATAGGAGAAGAAGGGATATGATAGAAACATTAAGTTGCTTAAAGGGTTTATAGGATAGATGCAGGGGGAAATGTTTTAATACTTGGCTAGAGGGACCAGAACAAGGTTCGGGGGGGGGTCATCCCTGGAAGCTGAAAATAAAGGTGTGGTTAGTAGAGATGTGAGGACTAGATTTTTTTGCTTGGAAGGTTGTGGATGAGTAGAATGGGTTGCCAGAGTCGGTTGTAAGTGCTTTGTCTGTTAATGGGTTCAAGGAGATCTATGATAGATTGGATCTCTTGTGATGAGTCTTCAGACTCCATGGATGTGCCCATCTAACAATAATAATAATAAAGATTTGAAGAATTCAGAAGTTCACCTGCAGCCTCTTTAAAACTTTTAATATTTAAACTTTCAGCAACAGCAAGAAGTGCAGATAGCTGACTTTGCAAGATGCTCACTTCACCTCTATACACAACATTCACCATCGCTTTCAGATCTGCAGATTTTATGTTCTTGAGGATCACAGTGGGTTGATTAAAGGAATTTTCAATAAATAAATGAGGGGTGGGGGGGAGAAGGAACTACATGCAGATAACACTATTCTGTGAGCCCTTATGTTACAAGTGCTTCCCTAGAAAGTAGCAGATCAAAAACATGTAACATACCACTGTGGTGATTACTCCATTTCAAACAAATACTCTGAGTTTACTTCCTTATGAAAATTAGTTCTATTCAATTGATTACAGCAGAAATTAGCGATGTTATGTTCACACTGATAGTTAGATTAATGAACTCGCACATGTTGAGTTAGGCTTAACCACAAGATCAAAATTCTCAAACTTTCAATTAGGCAATTCCTTAAACCAAATACAGCTTCATAGAACCATTACAGTACTATATATATGCACCTACAGAATGACTTAGGGTGCTTAAGGGTCAAAGCTGTATAACTGAGAGGAGACCTCCACATAGCCTTTAAAGGAATGTGGAGAACCGACCTTGGATACTGAACGAACGAGGATAGTCTGGCAATTTGGGATTTAGCCGACCAAATTGTATTCTTATTGGTTAAACCAAAATAAAAAATGATGGTACAACATGACAAAATTTCATGCCGGCTGGGGCGTCGCCCGGTTAAACAAGGCCCCCATTGTTTTCGCCAGGGAACCAGGGCGAACAGCGAAAAGTCAGCTACTGGAACAAATCTGAAAGCACACACCCCAACTCAACATCACCAGAGTTAAAGATCGGTACTATCAATGTAAAAAGCCTGAATGGCAAAGAAATGGAGCTAGCTGAGGAATTAGATAAGTATCAGATCGACATAATAGGGGTGACTGAAACAAAAAAGACCAAAACTGGTGAGATCTTTCTGAGCAATAAATACAAAATGTTATATTCAGGCAATGACAATCAAGGAAAAGAAGGAGTAGCCATAGTATTCAACACAAAATACGAGGCTAATCTTCTTGAATGGCAGGCAATCTCAAGTAGAGTGATGTGGGCAAATATCAGAATGGGGAATTGGACTTATTTGTGCCTATGGTCCCACAGAAGGTTCTACTAAGGTAGAAATGGAGGAATTTTTTGAGGCTTTAGAAAAAGCAACTGACAATGAAAAAGGAAAAGTTGGTCCTTGTTGGGGATCTAAATAGCAGAGTAGGAAATGATTGTGAGACATACAAAAATATTTTGGGAAAATTTGGAGAAAAGAGCAAAGCTAATAATAATGGCAAATATCCGTTGGATTTCTGCTCAGGAAATGGACTGGTTATTACTAACACCATGTTCCAACATAAAAATATGCACAAATTCACATGGAGAGAAGAGGCAAGGAATAAGAAAAGTCTCATTGACTATGTTATTGTTGATAGTGATGTTTTCTCCCTGCTGCAGGACACCAGAGTGTATAGAGGATTTGAAATTGGAAGTGATCACTATTTAGTCTTGAACAGGATAAAATTGAATTTCATATTGAAAAGAATGACATGTAAAAAAGTTTTAAAGCGAATAAAAGTTGAGCAGCTCTCAGATGTGAACTGTAGACTAAAATACACAAAGATTATTGAAGAAAAAATGAAAGAGTTTGAGAACAGGAATCAAACCTTGGAGATTCAGTGGCAAACTCTGAAGAAAACATTGATTGATTGATTCTGCCAGAGAGGCATGTGATGAAGTTGTCTGTAAGGATAAAAAAATCAGAACTCCCTGGTGGACACAGGAAGTTAAAGAGGCAGTGAAGGAAAAGAAGAAAGCATATCAAAAGTTCCTGTCAAATAAGTCAGCTTGCGCTCTCAGAGAATACAGAGACAAATGCAAGAATGCTAAACACTGTGTAAAACTAGCTAAACAAAGGTCATGGGAAGACTTGGCAAGAATATAGAAAATTAATATCAAGAAGGTGGCAAAATATTTTGGAGGTTGTTGAAGAAGCTTAGGAATGGAAGAAAGAGTGCTGTAAAAGGAGTTACAGATGATAAAGGTGACATGAAAACGGGAGAAAAGGATATCCTTAAAGTATGGAGTAATTACTTTGAAAAACTGCTAAATGAAACAAGCAGTGATGACAGCACAGTGGTAAAAAACACTGACCAGGCATGCAGTCAGGAATACGTATCCATACTTGAAGTAGAAAAAGCTATCAAAGGCTTGTAATGTGGAAAGGCAGCAGGAGTAGATGATATTCGACCAGTAATGCTGAAGTATGGTGGTATAAGAGTCTTACAGTGGCTGCACTGCATAGTTCAGAAAGCCTGGACAGAGGGACGAATTCCCGATGATTGGAGTAGAGCTCTCATAGTACCCATATATAAAAAGGGAAATAAAACTGCATGTGAGAATTATAGAGGTATTTCCCTACTGAGTGTTCCTGGCAAGATCTATGCAAGTATGCTTGAGAAACGGTTGAGAAGAATTGTGGGAAAAAAACTTGAAGAACAAGCTGGATTCAGGCCAAATAGAGGCTGTCAGGATCAGATCTTCACTTTACGACAAATAGTCGAGAAAGCATGGGAATATAACAAAGATCTGTATTTAAGTTTTGTCGATTTGGAAAAGGCATACGACAAGGTGCCAAGAGAGAAGCTATTCAATACGCTGCAGTTATATGGTGTCAATGGGGCATTATAGCAAGCAATACTTAGTCTTTATTTGAGTTGTAAGTCAGCAGTTAGAATTGCAGCAGTTAGAAGTACAGGAAGATGGTTTAATGTTAAATCTGGTGTGAGACAAGGATGTACATTATCCCCTCTGTTATTCATTATCTATATGGATCACATTATGAAGGAAAGTAGTATTAAACATGATATCAAAATTGGAAATGTTAATGTCAGCTCTTTGCTTTATGCGGATGATGTTATACTTCTAAATAAATCCGCTACAAGTCTGCAAGATTCTCTGACTAAATTGAATAGCTATTGTAATAGATATGGTATGAAGGTCAGCAATAAAAAGACAAAGACAATGAAAATAGGCAGAATCATTGAAAATCTCAACTGTGTTGTGAATGGAGAACCTGTGGAACAAGTAAAACGTTTCAGCTATTTAGGCACGATTTTTACTGAAGATGGTAAATTAAATATAGAAATAGACAACAGAATCAACAAAGCTATTATGATAGGAAGTCAATTGAATAAATTCATATGGAATAAGAGAGAATTTAGTCGGAACACTAAATTAGCTGTATACAAGACAGTGTTCAAACCAGTTTTAACTTATGGATCTGAGAGCTGGGTCAGAAGTAAAACACTTGACCAAAGACTAGAGACTACAGATATGAGAGTCCTGAGAAAGATTATAGGCGTGAACAGATGGCATCAATGGCAATTTCATATTAAAAACAAGGATATTAGGAAAGAACTTGACATTGTCAGCATCCAGGAATGCGTTAGCAGAGCTAATCTCAGGTGGTATGGTCACTTAAACAGAATCGGGAAAGATTAGCAAAACAAGTTTTCTCTGCCAGGTTGGCAGCAAAACGACCCAGAGGAAGACCAAGATAGGTGGATTGATACGGTACAAAGTGCCTTAGACGATAGAAATATAAGATCTGATAATGTTGGCGTCTTGACAAGTAACAGACTGATTTGGAGGAAAATTGTAGATAGGAAATTAATAATGATGTAATTTTTTTCGTGTCGTACTATCATATCCTGTACACCCCTTGAGGGTACATGGCAGGAATTTGATGATGATGATGACAAAATGACTTTACAAGAGTATGAAGAACCAAAAATTAGGCTTTGCTGCTCGCACATATGCTGCTACTTCAATTTCATAATATATACTCGCCAAAAACCAATAAAAATTTATACAAACAGAAATGAGATGTTGAACTTGGAACATCATAATATAAACATACTTCAAAACAAGTTTTATTCAGTAAAAACATAAATAAAATCTAGAGCACTAAATCAGCTGCTAGTTACACATTAGAATCCTGGAACTGCGATCAATATTTATATCAAATGGAATGAATAGACAATATATGAAACAGATAGTGAATTTATACTTTCTGTAGAATATCTATCTTATGTAGCATATGATGGAAGCAATACAAGGCTTTCAGATTGTTTTGTTTGGTGGCACCCTCACAGGATGTGCTTGTTAATGAGGTATCAACAGTAATGCTAGTCAGTAAGTTATGAGGAACTGACTAGCAAAGTGGTCAGTCAGTGGAAGGTCACTCTAAAGAGAGGATATATATATATATATATATATATACACACCTACACTGTATTAGGTGGTAATTATGAAAGGCTCTGTATTTAACTAACATTGGAGGACACTAACGTGTAGAAGTAGGGAGATTCTTGTTCTGTTGTATAAGGTTTTGATTACGCCACACATGGACTATTGTGCCCAGATTTGGTCATCTAGTTTTCAGAAGGATGAAGAGATGTTGGAAAGGGTCTAAAGGCAACTGACTAAGGTAGTTTCTGACCTCTGGAATGTCGAGTATGAGGAAAGATTGAGGAGATGCAATTTGCAGAGTCTGGTGGACAGGAGGAACAGGGGAGATATGATAGAGACCTGCAAGTTGGTAAGGGGTTGTTATAGGATCAATGCTGGAGAAGTTCAACAGAAAATAGTGGGAGATCGGAGGAGAACCAGAGGTCATCCCTGGAAACTATATAAAGAAGGTGTGAGTAGGGGAGTGAGACGCAGGTTTTTTTCGTACAGTGTTGTAAATGATTGGAATGCCTTGCCTGAGAGTGTGGTGTCTGCAGGGAGTTTGAATGTGTTCAAAGCACGGTATGATGAGCTGTGTGTGTGATAAAAGGACCTCCCAGATGAGTCTTTGACTCCATGAGATCTTGGGTAATAATAATTAGTAGTGTGGGTAATGAGCTGTGGGAATTGGAAAATAAATTCTGGAGAAGATATATAATAGTGAACATGGATCAATTGCATGAGGAATATTAAATGCAAGCTACAAGAGTCAGAAGCATGATAAAGAGAAAGGATAGTATGAGATTGATCCAGTTCTGATCCTCTTAATGTGTCCTGCCATCTTGCACTTACTCTTTATAAGGTCTTCATTAATGCTCTTTTGGTTCCCATTAACTTCAATACTTCTTCATTAGTTTTTTTCTTGTTCCAATAAATTTTCAGTGCTCTCTCCTATAGCGCCACATCTTAGAAGCCTGCAATTTCTTGATTATAGATTTTGTGTATGTCCACTTCTCACATCCATAATTCAATGTTTAGTCTATTTATTCCAGAGATCATTAGTAACTTATTATTCCAAAATTCTTATTTTGCCTTAGCTATTCTTGATTTTATATCCATAACTGTTGGAACAACAGTTTTGGAAATTTTTCTATAACTTGGAATTTTTCGAAAGTTCCATCTTCTATAATCCTTATTCCTAAATAATTATAAGTCTTTACATTTTGAATGAATCCAGTTGACTATCCTTGAAACCTTTAAATGAATCCTTGAAATTCTCAAGATTGACATTCCCTTGGTGGAGATTGACAATATCCAGCAAGTTATATGTGGAAGAAAGTGTCCTAGAAAAAGGACAGTGACCAATAGTACGAGGGTGGTGCTATAAGTTTCTGGCTTGACTAACTTTTAGGAGTGATAGAAAGAAAACAACTGTGTCACTTTTCAACATAATCTCACTTTACTTCAACACACTTTTCACATCCTTAAATTAACATTTCTGTGCCCTTGAAAAAATAGTCTGTACTTTTGTCTGCAAAATGGCCTAAAACTGCATCTCTCACCTCATTGTCATCTGCAAATTTTCTTCCTTGAAGGTCATTCTTCAGTTTTGAGAAGAGATAGTAGTCACTGGGTGCTAAATCTGAGCTGTAGGTTGGGTGTTCAATCTCCTGGAAACCACAGTCCTTTACTGTAGCCTTTGCAACAATAGCCTTATGAATGGAGCATTGTCATGAAGCAGGTGAAGACAATGACTCAGCATTCCTTGTCTCTTCTCCTTTATGATGTCATGCACTTTGTGCAGGAGTGAAGCATAATATTCTGCATTCATAGTGGTATTCCTTTTCTTGAAGTAAATCAAGAGAATTCCTCAGCAACCCAAAAGGTTGTTGCCATGATCTTCTTGGTGGGCTGAGTGACCTTGGCTTTTCAAAGCAGTGCCTTGCATAGTTTGCCTGGTTTAAATAGGAATTTAGTTACTTAAATATAAAGAGCCAACAGGCTTCAGGGAATTTAGTGAAATGAGGGAGATTGAATTTTAATATAAGTGCAACGTGTTGCACTCTAGATTGCAGAGCTATATACTGTGTTTGTGGAACTATTCTTCAGGATGTGGATGAAATTTGGGATTAGGTAACTGTTGATAGTAGATTGAAGTTTGAAGGGCATGTTGCAATTATTCCAAAACACTGACATGCTAGGGATTAGGTTTGGCTATGCATAGACTATTATGCTCTGTTCAGTTGTCTGGTTTTCATTAATATGGAAATTCTGGACAAGAGTGAAGGCAATATTATGTCTCTGAAATGCTTGTTATGAGGGAGAGCTTGAGGTTAAATTGCAGAGTTGAGTAGAGAGAGATAAAAGAACCTTATTCATGAATATGTCTATCATCCTAAACACTATAAATATGGCTTTTAAACTAATTTTGAAATCTAGATTTAAGCTGATTTACTATTTTTTTTTTTTTTAAGAGTAATATTCAAATCAAAATTTTCTTCTGCTTATTACCATTTTTTACACTTAGCAGGCAGATACATCTTACAGTTAAGGAAGAGAATTTCAATAATAAATTTAGTTTAATCCTTTATCCAAGTGTGAGCAAACAAAGTTTGCACCTGAAAATATCTTCAGGACTGGGGTAAGGTAGTACAACACCGGGCAACTCGTAGCAAAGGTGGACCAAGCTAACTTGCTCACACTTGGATAAAGGATTAAAACTAAATTTATTATAGTCTAACCAAGTGAAAAATAAACTTTCAATAGAAGAGAATTTAGTTGCTTAATTATAATTACTTAATCAGTTTATTAGTTACTTAATTATAAACTTGAGTTTCTATATACTTGAAAACATTGACTGAAATACTGAGTGTAATATTATATAAATTAACTGGATATTAATTCCAACATAATTTCAGAGCCGAATACAGAAACTATAAAAGTTTCGTATTTGAAAGTTGACCAGAGAGCTTGCGGGAACACACTCGCCGCCATACTAGGAGTTGCCCTAGCCAAACCTAATAGCAAGCACGCAAGCTGAAGCGCCTGTATATTCGCCTACTATTTATCCATTTTAGTAAGTAAAATTTACTTACTTACTAAAATGAAACCTTACTAAAATAGACCAATAGTGGTGAGTATACGGGCGCTTCGGCGTGCGTGCTTTCTATTAGGTTTGGCTAGGGCAACTCCTAGTATGATGGCGAGTGTATACCCGCAAGCTCTCTGTCAACTTTGAAATACAAAATTTTTATAGCTTCTGTATTCAGCTCTGAAATTATGTTGGATTTAATATCCACTTAATTTATATAATTTTGCATTGCTGAATTGAAACCTTTTGGCTCTTTATTTTAGTAAAAAATTGAGTATAATAGTTTATATATATTAATTCTTATTTCCTAGGTGTTAGTGTACTCTATGAGTTTTCTACAATGTATGAATCATGACTATCATCCTCTTTCCAAGTTGTAGGAAACATTCTTCAAGACTGAGATCACATGGCTACCTGTATGCTCCATGCAATATAGCTAAGATTGACTTACTCTGCAGCTCAGTTCAGATGTACATCTCTTGTCTCATTAATCCAGCATTTATCACTGGGTTTGCATTTGTTGTGCAACCATTACTTTTATGTTAACTCCTAAAAGATATGGAAAATGAAACTCTGCTGAACTTTGGAGTCTTATTAAATAAACATTTTATGAACTTGCTCCATTAAGTTCCTATAGCAGACTGTAGAAGATCCGTATCCAATGGAACACTTTCTGGTATTTTCACATGGTGCTGAATTATGAGGCAGAAATAGATGGCTTTCTTGGGAATCTCTCAATTTCTTCCATGCAAAACATTCTTCTAGATCAAACATGGTTTATGGACATAACACAAAAAACCTTATGATTCAATAAATTAATTACAAACTTAATGAATTGTATATCCTCTGAGCATGAGCTATCACATGGTTGATTAGAATCGAGTGTTTACTATTTTAAAATATATTCTTGTAATTTTTTTTTTTTAGGATTTTCCTCTAAGTTGTAGTGGTGCTCAGCCTGACCTGACAGGAGTAAATGAATTAGTCTGCGATATTGGAAATCCTCTTCCTGCTAATAAAAGTGTAAGTGATTACAAAAAGCAACCCTTCTGTTAGTTTTTTTTTTTTTTTTTTTTTTTTTCCAGATTACTAAGATAATGTAGGAAAGAAGTCAAAAAATAACAAAATTATCCTATATGGAGTAATGTTAAGTAAGTTATGTCACTTGAAAAGCACATGGAATATGAATATGAAGGTATAAACATACTGTACTAACTTGCATTATTCTAGTGCCATTGCTTTGACGTTAAATGTTAATTTTCGGTTTTAGCTCATGTTCGGTGTAGCACCTTCATGTAACTTTGGAATATCAAAGACCCTGTATTACATATTACTCTGCATTACACATTACTCTCTATTTTATCAGTTTATATATTGGTTTAAACACCAGCAGTTATGCCAACAGACTCTCCATAATTTAACTATTTTTTCAATTATTTTTTCACTGTTAATTCTATTCTTGGTATTGATTTGCTTTCCATGATCAGGGCCATACTTATGCACAGGCACACGAGGCTCTGGCTGGGGGACTCAAAAAATTAGGGCAAATTTAAGGACTCCACATAATGAGGGAGGGAAGGGGACCTGTAGATTCCAACACCTTGGGCGATGCTTGCCTCGGGAAGTGTAAAAACGGCCCTGTCCACCATAATAATTAATAGTTAGTTGTGCTCCTTTTAACAATTTTTTTTATATTGCAAGTTTTAAATCTTTTTAGAACTAAGTTTTTCTTTTTGTGCATTTACTTTTTCAGGTATATATAGATATATATTATCAGTTTCACTGTCATCTGTAAGTCAACTTTTCTCCTTTGTTTATATTGGAGGCTTAATGGAGTAACATAAAGATACTGATTTCTTGTTCTGCATATTCCAAGATTTCTTTTACTTCCAGTTACCAGTTGTAGATGGTATGTTTCACAAAATGCATAGCACTTAAATTTGAGATCATATAGAAACATAACAGAAACAGACCGCTACTGTTTAATTTGTGCATTAACGATATAGGAAAGGATCTGAAAGGAACTGTTCACTTATTTGTCAATGATGCAAAGTTGGGCAGAGCAATAGTCAATACAGATGATGTCAAAATTTTGCAGGATGATTTGGACAGATTGGCAGACTGGGCAAAGGAGAATGGATGTCAGTTTAATATGGCAAAGTGTAAAGTTATGTATTTTGGGGTGAAAAGATTATCAGCTGTATACCACATTGGTGGAACTCTACTCTAGGAAATTGACAAAGCCAGAGAGACTTCGGAGTGTTAGTTGATAGGGAGTTAAAGTTTAGGGGGGGGCACATAGCAAAGGAGGCTAAAGCATCCCATCAGATTACTTGGTTACTGAAGAATACTTTGATGAGCAGAGACAAGCAGGTTATTGTTCCTCTTTAACAAGCCTTGATAAGACCCCATCTTGACTACTGCATGCAGAACTGGGCACCAGGGTATTTTAATGTTGATGAGGAGGAGGTGGAGAGGATCCAGAGGTGAGCGACCAAGATTGTAGCAAGTTTGTGGAATGAACATTATGAGAGTAGGTTGAAGATTTGTGGGTTACAGAAACTGATTGATATGCAGAAAAGGGGGGTGATACGATTGAGACATACAAATTACTGAGGGAGTTTTTCCAAGATTAATTCAGAGGAAATTTTTCAGAGCAGGTCAGGTGGTGGGAGAACTAGGAGCCATCCATGGAAATTGAGTATGAGTGTAATTAGCAAGGGTGTTAAAACTAGGTTTTTTTGCTTGAAGAGTAGTGAATCAGTGGAAGAGGTTGCCAGAGTCAGCTGTGGGTGCATGACTATGAATGAGTTCAAAGCAAACTATGATAGATACTGTGCAAATTATTATTATTATCCCAAGACCCCATAGAGTCAAAGACTTATCTAGGAGATCCTTTTGTCATATGCACAGCTTATCATACCATGCCTTAAACATAATCAAATTCTCTGCAGACACCACATTTTTAACACTTTTAGGCAAGGCATTTACAATCCTGCATGCAAAACACCTGCTTCTCACTTCCCTGATCCCCCACCATTTTCTGTAAAACCTCTCCAACATTGATCCTATAACAACCCCTTACTAATTTGTAGGTCTCTATCATATCACCTCTACTAGACTCTGTAAATTGCATCTTTCCTCATATTCAACATTCCAGAGATCAGAAACTACCTTAGTCAGCTGCCTCTGGACCTTTCCAACATCTCTTCATCTTTTGAAAATCAGGTGGGGAAATCTGTGCACAGTAGTGTTAGATTCTGAATGGACGAATTTTAAGAAATCATTCATTCAGAATCTAACATGAGAAATCTAGCTAACTTAGATAATACCTGCTCACCAGCAGAAAGTTCTGATTTGTTGTATAGGAAATTGTGTAATAGTATATGAATTGTATCAGAAATATTTGTACTCGAAAACTAAACTGGAGAATTATCAGATATTATGATTTTTGTAAAAGGGAAATAGTAGTTAAATTTTGTCCTATTAAGCTGTCTGGAACTTCGTGAATCACCAGACAGTAAAGAGCATCAGTGCAAAAGTCGCGTCTGAAACGCATGTGTCGGCCATAACGCCGCAAGGTACTGCATACGCGGAAGATGATGCAAGCACGCTTCCCTAGAAGACAGCACTTAACGGCAGTAAGGAAATTGAGGATCATCTTGAGGGCATAAAAATTAAGGGTCGTGCAAAAAAGAAGAGAGAGAATATAAGGCAATATGCGCCATACTGCGAGACTTTTTGTTCCTGATTTCACCTCAAGGATTCCTGACCAGTGGACGGAGAAAGGACGAGCCAGGGTCCTATGATGTTAGACAGCAGGCAGTCTTTCTGAGTATGCCGAGCAAGATCCCAAGATGAGCCACACACGAATCATCGGCTTACGCAGAAAATGTACCTGTCGCTGGATGCCCCATTCAAGAACAAAGGAGCAGAGATAACCCTCAGTCGAGGCAGTGATAAGTTCGAGTCCAGAAGAATGTAGAAGGGACGACATAGCCATAAGCCAGGTGCAGAAACAACCGATCAAAGGATGACCCGAACAACACAGGGCAGTTAACAGACCTTCGGAAAGAACTGGGTAATGTAAAGACCTTTACTATATGTTTTGAAAGAGATAGAAATTAATGTTAGATTAAGTTGTGTGGACAATCCATAGAGGACTCTGATAAGAATTCATAATTTAAGACCACAAAATTCTGTTGAACAAAGAAAAGTCAGGAATGAATCTATATAGTTGCATGTGACTGAAATTATATGTGTATTTGTATTTCGTGGATGACCTTTACCAGATAGTAACAAGTTGTATAAAATGTCTTTAAGAGTAGCATGCATAAGAATTGATTTAGAGTAATATTGTCATTTAGTTCTATTGCTTTGTGTGATTAGCATTGTGATCTGAGTGCATTTGATTAATTTAGCATTGTGTAACTAGCTTGGCATGAGATATTAACCTAGTAAGAGATTTGGAAGTCTTAGTATTTTAATCCAAATTTTGTTGTAATTGTCATTAGTTCCAATAAACATGTTTTGTTGCATATGCCTGACTCGTGCCTGAATTCGAGAATTCAAATTGCCACTTATAAAAATTAGAACCATAGCGGGAGGGATTTTGATGAATATGTTTAAGTGATAGATCATTGGCCACGATTGGAATTAGTACCGATATCTATTTAGTGTGTGTTAGAGTGAGTGCCAATCAATCTAGGAATATTCCCTGAACCTGAATAAAACTCATGTTATAGGATATTGGTGGCGCAGCAATAAAAAATAAATTTGCCAGTATCCGAAAAGGAATCATTCCTAGGTAGAGTTGAGTTAGACGCACATAAAGAAGTATATAAAAGAGGAGATTGTATGACTAAAAGCTATATAGATAAATAAATAGAAATAAAGGAAACTAAGATAATAAGAAACAATAAGATATAACAATGGCGCAGACCCGGGTAAAAATATAATAGTAGTCCATGTGTGGCCTAATCAAAGCCTTATACAATGGAACAAGAATCTCCTTACTTCCGCAAGTTAGTGTCCTTCACATCTTTCGCAAAATTCTTTGTGTTGTCCTCATAATTTTGGCAATGTGTTCCCCAAATGTCAGATCCTTATTCACTATCACTCCAAGATCTTTTATTTCCTCCACCCCCAACAATATATCTCCACCAAGCAAAAATTCTACATCCTATCTTTGTTTCCGGCTGCTTAAGAGTCAAAGCTATATAACTGAGAGGAGACCTCCACACAGCCTTCAAAGAAATGTGGAGAACCGACCAGGGCTTCTGACCTAATGTATAATCCTCACCTTCTCATCCTGCACCCTGCTAGCTGGATACTGAACAGACGAGGATGGGCTGGCAATTTGGGATTTAGCAGACCAAATTGTATTCTTATTGGCTTAAACCAAAATTTCAAATGATGGTACAACATGACAGAATTCAAGCCAGCTGGGGGTGTCACCCAGTTACACAAGGCCTCTGTTGTTTTCACCAGGGAACCAGGGCAAACAGCGAAAAGTCACTACTGGAACAAATCCTAAAACTTACCCGAACTCTCCATCACCAGAGTTCAAGATCGATACTATCAACATAAGAAGCCTGAATGTCAAAGAAATGGAGCTAGCTGAGGAATTGGATAAGTACCAGATCGACATAATAGGGGTGACTGAAACAAAAAGACAAAAATTGGTAAGATCTTTCTTAGCAATAAATACAAAATGTTATATTCAGGCAATGACAATCAATGAAAATAAGGCGTAGCCATAGTATTCAACACTAAATAAGAGGCTAATCTTCTTCAATGGCAGGTAGTCTCAAGTAGAGGGATGTGAGCAAATATGAGAATGGGAAACTGGACAATGAGACTTATTTGTGCCTATGGCCCCACGGAAGTTTCTACTAAGGTAGAAGTGGAGAAATTTTTTAAGGCTCCAGAGAAAGCAACTGACACAATGAAAAAGGAAAAGTTGGTTCTTGTTGGGGATCTAAATAGCAGAGTAGGAAATGATTGTCAGACATACAAAAGGGAAAATTTGGAGAAAAGAGCAAAGTTAATAATAATGACAAATACCTGTTGGATTTCTCTCAGGACATGGACTGGTTGTTACTAACACCATGTTCCAACATAAAAATGTGCACAAATTCATATGGAGAGAAGAGGCAAGGAATAAGAAAAGTCTCATTGACTATGTTATTTGATAGTGATGTTTTCTCCCTGGTGCAGGACACCAGAGTGTACAGAGGATTTGAAATTGGAAGTGATCACTATTTAGTCTTGAGCAGGATAAAATTGAATTTCATATTGAAAAGAATGACATGTAAGAAAGTTTTAAGGTGAATAAAAGTTGAGCAGCTCTCAGATATGAACTGTCAACTGAAATACACAAAGATTATTGAAGAAAAAAATGAAAGAGTTTGAGAACAGCAACCAAACCTTGGAGATTCAGTGGCAAGCCCTGAAGAAAACAGTGATCGATTCAGCCAGAAAGGCATGTGGTAAGGTTGTGTGCAAGGATAGAAAAATCAGAACTCCATGGCAGACACAGGAAGTTAAAGAGGCAGTGAAGGAAAAGAAGAAAGCATATCAAAAATACCTGGCAAACAAGTCAGCTTGCACTCTTAGAAAATACAGAGACAAATGTAAGAAAGCTAAAACACTGTAAAACTGGCTAAACAAAACTCTTGGAAGGACTTTGGCAAGAACATAGAAAATAAATATCAAGAAGGTGGCAAAATATTCTGGAGGTTGTTGAAGAAGTTCAGAAATGGAAGAAAGAGTGCTCTGAAAGGAATTAGAGATCATAAAGGTGACATGAAAACTGGAGAATCGAGATATCCTTGTAAGGAGTAATTACTTCGATATATTGCTAAATGAAACAAACAATGATGGCAGCACAGTAGTAAAAACACTCAACAGACATTTTCAGGAATACACATCCATACTTGAAGTATAAAAAGCTATCAAAAGACTGAAATGTGGAAAGGCAGCAGGTGTAGATGATATTCGACCAGAAATGCTCAAGTATGGAGGTATAAAAGTCATACAGTGGCTTCACTGCATAGTTCAGAAGGCCTGAACAGAGGGACGAATATCATGATGATTGAAGTACAGCTCTCATAGTACCCATATATAAAAAGGGAAATAAAACTGAATGTGAGAATTACAGAGGCATTTCATTACTGACTGTTCCTGGTAAGATATATGCAAGTATGCTTGAGAAACGGTTGAGAAGGATTGTGGAAGAGAAGCTTGGTGAAGAACAAGCTGGATTCAAGCCAAATGGAGGCTGTCAGGATCAGATATTCACTTTACAACAGATAGTTGAGAAATCATGAGAATATAACAAAGATCTGTATTTACGTTTTGTAGATCTGGAAAAGGCATATGACAAGATGCCAAGA
Organism: Typopeltis vanoorti; assembly: GCF_054136105.1. Lineage (NCBI taxonomy): Eukaryota > Metazoa > Arthropoda > Arachnida > Uropygi > Thelyphonidae > Typopeltis > Typopeltis vanoorti. The sequence continues at coordinate 108,847,479 of NC_143561.1, forward strand.
GAGAAGCTATTTCAAACGCTACAGTTATATGGTGTTAATTGGACATTATATCAAACAATACTTAGTCTGTATATGAGTTGTAAGTCAGCAGTTAGAATTGAAGGAAGTACAGGAAGATGGTTTAATGTTAAATCTGGTGTCAGACCAGGATAAGAGAGTACAACAATGTACTCTCGTATTCATTATCTATATAGATCACATTATGAAGGAAAGTGGTATTAAACCTGATATCAAAATTAGAGATGTTAATGTCAGCTCTTTGCTTTCTGCTGATGATGTTATACTTCTAAAGAAATCTGCTATGAGTCTGCAAGATTCTCTGACTAAATTGAATAACTGTTGTAATAGATATGGTATGAAGGTCAGCATTAAAAAGACAAATACAGTGAAGATAGACAGAAACATTGAAAATATCAACTGCTCCTGCTATGTATTAAAAATTTTCTCCTGCATCCATATATTAAATCTCATTAGTAACTTAATGTTTCTTCCACATTCCCTCTTTTGCACTTGTTAAACAAATTTGTAACACAAATCTCCAATCTGCAAGGAGCATTTCACAGACCTGTCATCATCTTTGTCATGTGGTTGTATCAAAGCCTTATAGAGAAACAGTAATTTCTTTAATCATAAAGAAACATTCCACATCCAAGTTATCCTTTGTGCTATTTTACCTAATTTTTATATATTTCTTGAAATTCAAATCATATTTATCCTTATCCCTAAATCACTAACATCATTAGTTTCTAGTATTGCAGCCCTATCAGTGTAATACAAAGCATGTAATTTTTTTCATTCCAAAGGGCACTTTGCAAAATTGAACTGTTAACTATTATTCTTTGACTGCAGTGTTAGTCTTTTCAAATATTCATACATCATGATTTCTCTTTTCTTCCTGTTTTATACTTATGTATAAAACCACACTACATTATGCAGATATTTGAAACCAGATCCAATGGAATAGGGTGGTTAATCATGATTCCCAATCCTTGTACAGTCTCCAGTCTCTGTATATTGTGGTGTGTGTGTGTGTGTGTGTGTTATTCTGGCCAGTTTGTATGTTTTGCAGGATGAGAAATCAAAGTTTTTTTGGGGAGAAAATACCTGCCACCTCTGAATGAAACCAGCTAACTCACTTTCAGTTGAAAACCTCTGATGAAGGTTATTTGTGTTCTAGGTGGATTTAAACCCAGGTCGTTCCAGCTAGAGGGTTTATCAAAACCAGCTGAACTATTCAGGCTCTACATAATCTCTACTTCACTTTATTTACTGTTACACTCCTCCATTTAGCATTACCTTTACACTCTCCCATATCATATTCCTATCTACCCATGGTAAAGTTTGGTCTTAACCAACTTTTCACCTACCTGTTGAGATATTGGTATATCTATAATTTGGCACCTCAGTTTGTGCACATAGGGAGGGAGGAAAGAGAGCTAACCAAATTGTATTCTATATTTGCATAAACTATTAAACCATAAATGAAATGCAAGCTGAGTCATCTCAGCTAGGCAATGTCCATTCTGTTTTTTTTGGGGAATCAGAACAAACAGTGATGAATCATCTACTGGACTAACCAGTAGCTGAGTCGGTAGAAAAAAGTGGAAAGAACTAGCAGAATTAAAGAAATGTCATGAGGACATGCTTGGTATTGTTACATAACAATGCCAAGTTCTTTCTTAATATATTAATTTTTCATATAACTCTGCTATTGATGCCATCTATTCAAGTCCCTAATTTTTCTCAGAATTCTCATATCTGTGTTCTCTAATCTTTGATCAAATGCTTTATTTCTAACCCAACTCTCAGATCCATAACTTAAAATGGTTTGAACACTATCTTGTATATGGCTAGTTTAGTGTTTTGGCTAATTTCTCTCTTATTCCATATAAATTTATTGACTGGCTCCCCCATCATATCAGCTTTGCTTATTCTGTTGTCTATTTCCATATTGCCATCTTCACTGAAAACTGTGCCTAAATAGTTAAAATATTTTACTTGTTTATATGTTCTCCATTGAGAATGCAGCTAAAGTTGTGTATATTTCTTCATATTATCATAATTTTGGTTTTTTTATTGCTGATTTTCATTCCAAATTTATTACAGATGTTATTCAGTTTAGTTAGGGAATCCTGGAGGCTCAAATTAGATATGTTTAGGAATATTGCATCATCAGCATAAAACAAACAACTGTTTGATTCTATGTTTACATTTTTGACATCAAAGTTTTTTGTACAGAAAAGTACATAGACTACAAGATGCAAATAAATAATTTGCTAATTATTTATGACTGACATTTTGTTATCTTAAGCTATTATTATCAGAGGCAATTTAACATTACACACTCAGTGAAGACAAACTAAAATAACTTTGATAACAAGGAGAGAGTCATCTGCATGGGAGACAACAGTGGCACTCTTTGTGGTGATTCCTGTTTTTATTGCAGATGCATAGATAGTGCAGTGCACCAAAATCTGTTTAAAGGCATGCCATCTGTTCTGTTACAGTTAACTGGGTTTTGTAGAACTTGTGCCACTTCCAGGAATAGTCCCTCCAATTTGAAATGAGATTTGTGTAGTAACCTGGCTTTATTCCATCTTATGAAATGGGCTTTCTCTATGGCATGTTGAGATAGTCTGTTTTATGGTTCTCCATTCTGGATGTTTTTTTTTTTTCTTCACGAATAAAGTAGTTCAGGTGATACTTAGACATATACTTAGATTTTGCAAAAGCTTTTGATACATTCCACATTTAAACATCTTGCCACATGACAAGATGTTTAAAAAAACTGAAAGAAATTGGTTTCGATAACAGACTAGTGAGTTGGATCAATTGACTGCTGTCAGATAGGTATCTTCTTCTTGGCTTCCTGTATTAGGCAGTTGTTTGACTGTAACATTTTCAAGAGTTTAAAAAGTCATCTGCCCATCTCCTCCTGGGTCTTCCTCTTGATCAGTGTCCCTTTGATTTATATTTCCAAGCAATATTTGGCCATCTATCCTCACTCATTCTTTCTGTGTGGTTTTTCCAGTTCTTTCTATAGTTTATGATGTCTTCTGTTATATTAATTATGGATAACTGTTTTCTTATTTCTTATCATGTCTACTCTTTTATAGCCCTGCAAGCGGTCTTAGGAACTTCATTTCTGCAGCTTCCACTTGTCTTTTATCTCGTTCTCCCCACGTCCAAGTTTCACTGCCATATTTCAGAATTGGTTTGGTTATTATTTTATATAGTTTTATTTGGGTTGTTCTAGACATCTGTTTACTGAAGTGTCTATTCAAAGTTCCAGTGACTGCTAGGAATTTTTGCTTTTTATATGCAGTGTCAATTTCTTCATTGGGGCTTATGTAATTTCCTAGATTTTTAAATTTGTTTGCTTGTTCTATTACTTTGTTGTGGATGGCTAGTTTACATCTTTTAATTTCTTTGCCTTGAAATGCTATTGATTTCGTTTTATCTATTGAGATTTTCATGTCATACTGTTCTATTGTTTTGTTCAGTATGTGAAGATTTTTCTGTAATTGATCTTCATTTTTAACTAAAATAACTTGAATGTCAGCATACAAAAGGCTGTTAATTCTGTATTTCCCATTTTAATTCCTATGATTTTGTTTTTCCTCCACTCTCTTGAAATTATATATATATATATATATATATATATATATATATATATATATATTGAAGTGTATTGAATATTAATTTTAATATAGCTTTCTTCCATTATATTTGCCATTGCTTTTGTGGTTTGAGGTGGAGCTTTCAATTCATACAGTATATTGATTAATTTTGTTATGTTGATTTGATCATGTGCTTCATATATTGGCAGGTTAAATTCTATTCTTTTTTTCTATAATTTGTTTGAGTGTAAATGTAGGATCTGTGCAGGATCTTCCTTTCCTAAAGACACATTGTTCTTTTCCAATAATTTCCTCGGCCCATGGTGTTAGTTTACTTTTAATTATATCTAGATATATTTTATAGAGATAATTATCAGAAAGTTATATATGCGTGTGCAGTATCCCAAAGGAGGATGACCACTAATGGTGTATCACAGGGGTATGTATCATGGCCATTGTTGTTCGATTTGTATATTAATAATATTTGAAAAGTTTAACTGATGATATTCAGTTTGCAGATGACAAAACTAGGGAGTCAGTTTAGAGTCAAGCAGATATTATGGCCTTTACAGGAGGACGTGAATACATTGTATGAATGGGCAGGTAAGTAGAACTGTCAGTTCAATGTTGCAAAGTGTGAGGTTTTGAAATTTGGTAAGCAACAATGGGATGCAAAGTATACACTTGATGGAAAACTTTAAAGGAATGGGAATTAGATGAGAGATCTGAGAGTGGTAATGGACCAGGATCTGAAATTCAGGGGCTACATTTCACAAGTTGTGAAGATGTCATATCAGATAATGGCAATGATGCAGCGGACCCTGGCATGCAGAAATAGAGAGTTATGATATCATCGTATAAAGCTTCACATGAATCATTGTGCACAGATTTTGTCATTTGGATTTCATGTTGATGAGGATATGCTAAAAAGGGTCCAGAGAAGATTCACAAAGGTGGTCAGTGGTGTTTGGAATGTGGATCATGAAGATGGATTGAAAGAATGTAAATTGCAAAGCCTCATGAAAAGAGGAGTGGGGGTGGGGGAAGAGAGAGAGAAAGAGAGAGTATATGAATTGAGACATATAAGTTAATCAGGAGTTGTTATCAGGTCGACATGGAAGAAATTTTTCATGGAATGGGAGGGAATAGAACAAGTGCCCATCATTGGAAACCGTATAAGGAGGGTATGAGCAGAGGAGTGAGGATTAGATTAGATTTGTATGGAGAGTGGTTGTTGAGTGGCATGCGTTTCCTGAGTGTGTTTTAAATGTGGACACACTGAATCAGTTTAAGGGTTGGATGAACTTTGTGTGTGATAGTTTTACCTCTCATGATGAGTTTCTGACTCGATAGAGGTCAGATTTTAATATCAATAATATAGCTGAGATAGTGTACTTTTCACTTGGAGTTGGAAGACTTGGATAGACAGAAAGATTGCTGTGACGCAAGAACAACCTTAAATCCAGCCCTGCTGTTTACATACCATACTGCATATCTTACCTCGAATGCATTTCACATTGTTGCATTCACCACCCATTCCATCAGTGTACAGATGTATTCTGCTCATTCACCACTCTCCATGTAACAAAAAGAAAAAAAAATTATCTTTCACTCCCTTACATGACTTTTTTTGCTGCTTTCAAGAATGTTGTTCTTCTGCTTTGCGCAGTATTTTTCGTACATCTTTCTGATAGGCTGCTTTCACCAGCTTATTTGGTCTCTAGAACAGAGTGCATGTATTATATAAATTAGTCCATTCACAGTATTAAATGTGCATAAGTTTTCAATCATACAAGAGTTGGATTGATTTAAAAACAAAAAAAAAAAGATGAAAGTTCTTTCTCCCGACTAGCCAGTCTCCTCTGCTATTGCATGTTTTCTTTCCTTCCCATTCTTGTCACCTTTCTACTCTGAATCTTATGCTCCTCACATAGCAGGAAGGGTTTAGAATGTACTGCCATCAATCATATGAGAGTGAGAATGGAGAGAATATTTGTTGGAAACGTTCTGTAATTATTAAGTATAAGAAATTAGGGTCATGTTGGGAGCAAAAGAATAAAATGACTGATACAGATATATACAGTAGGATTGTCAATGTGTTGTGGAGAATGTAGCAGAAGCAGTGAATAATAGTGCACAAAATATGATTGAAAGCTTGACGAAAGTGGTTGAAAGTAATAAAGTGGATGATGAGATGTCAGTGGAAAGAAATTGCATGCTTATGCAGATTCCTTCACAGGACAAAACATGAGCTCGAGCAACTGGAGAAACTATTTGTTTGGGTACAGGACAGAGAATGAAAGAAAGAGTGAATGGGAAAAGCATGAGGCTCTGCAAGAAAAGAGATGTATTATTATTATTAAACAAGACCTCATGGAGTCAAAGACTCATCTAGGAGGTCCTTTTATCTCACACACATCTCATCATACCGCGTCTTAAACACATTCAAACTCCTTGCAGACACCACACTCTCAGGCAAGGCATTCCAATCACTCACAACTCTGCACAAAAAAAACCTGCCTCTCACTCCCCTACTCACACCCTCTTTATATATATAGTTTCCAGGGATGACCTCTGGTTCTCCCCTGATCTCCCACTATTCTCTGTAGAACTTCTCCACCATTGATCCTATAACAACCCCTTACCAACTTGTAGGTCTCTATCATATCTCCCCCTCTTCCTTCTCTCCACTAGACTCTGCAAATTACATCTTTTCAATGTTTCCTCATACTCGACATTCCAGAGGTCAGAAACTACCTTAGTCAATCGCCTTTGGACCCTTTCCAACATCTCTTCATCCTTCTGAAAACCAGGTGACCAAATCTGGGCACAATAGTCCATGTGTGGCCTAATCAAAGCCTTATACAATGGAACAAGAATCTCCCTACTTCTACACGTCAGTGTTCTCCGCATCATTCCCAGAAGTCTTTGTGTTGTCTTCACAATTTTGGCGATGTGCCCTCTAAATTTTAAATCCTTATCCACTATCACCCCCAGATCTCTTATTTCCTCTACTTCCAACAATATATTCTCACCAAGCATAAATTCTGCATCTCATCTTTGTTTTCCAAATTTTAAAACCTTACATTTTGCAACATTGAACTCACATCCCCATTTGCTTGCCCAATCACTCAATTTATTCAAGTCTTCTTGCAAGGCCACAACATCTTCACTACTCTTTATGGTTCGTCCCAACTTTTCATCATCCCAACTTTGCAAACAACTGAATATCTCCATCCAAATCTTCGCCAATATCATTAATATACAAGTTAAATAGTAATGGCCCTAAAACAGATCCCTGAGGCACTCCACTAATGACTTTCCTTTTCCTGGATATTGCACCCCCATACACAACTTGTTGATACCTATCAGATAGCCAGTCTCCAATCCAATGCACTAATCTAATATCCAACCCCATCTGCTCTAGTTTGACTGCCAACTTATCATGAGGTACTCTATCAAAGCTTTTGCGAAATCCAAGTATATTACTGTGTATCCTTCTCCTCTGTCCAAGGAAGCAGTCACTTTATTGTAATAAGTAAGTAGATTACTAAAACACGACCTCCCTTTAGCAAATCCATGCTGTCCATCAAAGATTATACCATTGTTGTCAACCCAACTCTGGATCCTAGTTCTCACAAGCTTCTCCAACAACTTAACCACAACACCTGACACACAGATAGGCCTATAGTTTGATGCTTGAGTTCGATCACCTCCTTTATGAAGTGGCACAATCTTGCCTTCCTTCCACTCTTTAGGGACTTGACCGTATGGGGGGATTCAATGATAAGAGGTATACTTAAAGAGAAAGTGATGAAAGCATGTTTTCCAGGTGCAAAGATATTAAGTGAAAAAAGGATATTAGTGAATCTTTAAGTATGCAGATGAAAGAAGCAAATGAGTTAATTGTTTTGGCAAGCACAAATTATTTGAAAGGTGAGAAATATGCAATGAGAGAAAATATGAAAGAGTTGTTAGAAGAAGCAAAAATGAAGAGTAAGAAAGCAAAGATTGTGAGTCTTCTGCTTTGGTATGATATGACAGAATTGAGAGGAAGGGTCATGATTGTCAATGAGAAAATTGTGCAGGGGTAATGGTGTACAGTTTATAGATATGTGGAGTGAATTTGATGGACGTAAAGACCTGTATATGTCTGTTGGGCTGCACTTAAATGGTTTGGAGAAAGTTTTGTTCAATGAGAGGTTGAACATGCAAAAAAAGAGAAACTAGAGATGTTAGGGAGGAAAAGCAATCAAGCATGTGTCTAGTCATCCCTGGGACAGAAGTGTGTGTGTGCAGGAATGACTGTGTATAAATAGCCACCCCAGGGATAGATAAAAAAGTATGAGTAAGAATTACTAAAAAAAAAAAAGAGAGCCAAAAGGCTTCACTTCGGCAATGCAAAATTATTTAAATTAAGTGGATATTGAATCCAACATTATTTCACCCCCCTCCCATAATGTATAACATCATACATCTCCTAGGAGATGTGTTTTACATTAATGGGAAAATACTAAGGACAGTGATCGAAGCTTGCCCTGTTGTCGAGTTGCCTTTTCATAACATATGCTATGACAGGGCAACTTGTATCTGCGAAACTTCTATAGTCTCTATATTCGGCTATGAAATAATGTTGGATTCAATATCCACTTAATTTGAATAATTTTGCATTGCCAAAGTGAAGCCTTTTGGCTCTCTTTTTCAGTAATTTTTGGTGCCTTTTGTAATGTGAAGTACAAGTTCTGCATCACTTCATCCTGAGTATTCTTGGTCTAGCTCCCACTGACGAGACCGGTCTGGGTAGTGACTTCCCCCCATAATGTATAACATCATGCATCTCCTAGGAGATGTGTTTTCCATTATGGGAAAATACTAAGGAACAATGATCAGAGTTTGCCCTGTCATGAAAGGATGGTGTACTCTTGTATCTGCCGAAACTTTTATAGTCTCTATATTCTGCATGAAACTCTTGTAGTTTCTGTATTTGGCTATGTAATAACGTTGGATTCAATCTTCATCAAATTCCTGCCATGTATCCTCAAGGGGTGTACAGGATATGATAGTACTACATGAAAAATTTACATCATTACTAACTTCCTATCTACATCCACTTAATTTGAATAATGAGTAAGAATGATTGTGAAGAGCTGGGTGCAGTTTCCCAGGTTTAGAATCTTAATGGGCAGGTAATTACATTATGTAAGGGTAACTGTGGGCCCAAGGGGATGTTGAAATGCATGTACACAAATGCCCCAAGTATCAGAAATAAAGGAGGTGAGTTTATAGCACTGGTCAGCTCAAGTTGGCCAAAAATTATTGGCATCAGCAAGAACTGGTTGTCAGAGAATAATGCAGTTACAGGGATGGAATGTAATGGATATTGTAATTTCAGAGATGATAGAAGAAATAGGGCATGAGGAGGGATAATATTAATGATAGATGAAGAACTTCAACAAACAAAAATAGAAGTTAAGGAAGATTGTATATCTAATGGAAATGGTTCATTAGAGGGTGTCTGGTGTGAGAGATAGAGGCCCATAGGACAAAATATATTGTTGGTTGTATGATACAAAGTATACACTTCGTATCATATTGATGATACTCCTATCCTGTCAGGTGTCTTCTCCCTCCAGGAGATTGACTACCATGTGTCTCCACCATGTCCTATTCTGTGCCTCTCTGCTGCATTCCTCATATGAGAGATAGGTCCAGTCTTCTATATTTTTCATCCACTCCAGTCGTTCTCTCATTCTCTTTCCCTGAGACATAACTGCCTACAAAGGACACTTCGAGAAGTGTCCTTTGTAGGCAGTTATGTCTCAGAATATATCCAAAATATCTGACTTTCTCTTTTTAATTTCTTACATCAGGCTCCTGTTTATGCCTGCCATCTCCAGTACCTTTTCATTTGTCTTTTTGTCTTTCCATGATATTCTCATAATTCTACGCAGCATCCACATTTCAAAGGCCTCCAGTTTTTTCACACTCAGATTGGAGAGTGTCCATGTCTCTATTCCATATAATAATGTTGACCATATGTAGCATTTGGAGATTCTTAGTCTTGTTTTCAGATTTAATTCTCTAGATGTTAGTAGATTTTTCATACTGTTGAAAGTTGACCTTGCAATTTCAATCCTTTTTCTAATTTCATCTTCTGTCCTGCCATTCTCTGTGATCAAGTGTCCGAGGTATGTGTATTTTTGCACCTGTTCTAATTTATTTCCTTTTATATTGATGCATATTTTTGATATTTTCTTTTCTCTTGAAATTATCATGATTTTTGTCTTTTTAAAGTTGAAACTGAGGCCATAGTTTGCTATACTCGAGGGTTTCATCTATAAGAGTTTTGAGGTCATATTTGTTTTCAGCTAGAAGAACCATGTCATTTGCATATCTTAGGTTATTAATATTTCTGCCCCCTACAGTGATTCCTTTGAGGTTACTAATTTTATTAAATATTTCTTCTGTGTACAGGTTAAAGAGAATTAGACGGAGAAAAGACACAGCCTTGTCTTACACCTTTCTGAACTGGGAATTCTTCTGAGGTGTTTCTATTTATTCTCAAAGATGCAGTCTGTTCCTAGTAAAGATTAGTTAATAGCCTAATGTCTTTTCCATCCATGCCTATTTTTGAAAGGATTTCAATTAATTGTTCATGTTGGATATTGTTGAATGCCTTTTTGTAATCTACGAAGCAGAGGTACACATCTTTTTGTTTTTCTAGATATCTTTCTATGATGGTTCTGACATTGAAAATACCTTCTCTTGTATACCTACATTTTCTTTGAAGCCACTTTATTTCTATGTTTATTTTTCTTTTATTTCTTTCAAGAATAACGTATAGGAGGACTTTTGATACTTGACTGATGAGGCTGATTGCCTGAACTCTTCACATCTTGTAGCTTTTTTTTTTTTTTTCTCTTCGGAATTGGAACGAAAATTGAGTAATTAATATCTTTGGGTAGAAATCCAGTCTCGTATATTTTATTGCATAATTTTGTTAGAAATTTCAGTTCTCCTTCATCAAGAGCCCTCAACTATTCTGCCAAGATGTTATCTATTCCTGCAGCTTTATGTGGTTTTAGTTTTCTGACGGCATCTTCAACTTCACAGAGTAAAATGGATGGTCCTTCTAAATCAGTCTGTTCAGGAATATCATTTCTTTGTTGTTCATATAATTTCCTTGCGTATTCAATCCATCTTTCCATGATTTCTTTTTTATCCATTAGAATATGGTCTCTTGAGTCTCTAATGACACTTGCATGGTTTGCTGTATTTGTCCTGCTTGTCATTTCTTTGATCAAGGTATGGTACTAGTTTGTAGGAAATTGATGAGGCTAGGGATCTGGGGGTGATGGTAGATAGAGATTTGAATTTCAGAGTATATATTGCAAAAGTTAGCAATATAGCTCAGAGGATTACTTGAGTGCTGAAGAGCACATTGACAATCTAAGATAGGGAGATTATTATCCCTCTTTACAAGGCTATGATTCAGCCACATGTTGACTACTGTATACAGATTTGGTCACCTGCATTTCTTGGGGATCAGGAGGTAGTGAAGAGGATTCAGAGACAAGTGACCACGCTGGCGACAGGTGTGTGGAATATTCCCTGTGAGGATAGATTGAGGGTCTGTGGGTTGCAGAGTTTGGTTGACAGGCAGAGGAGAGTGGATATGATGATAGAAACTTGTTACTGAAGGGATACTATAAGATTGACACAGAAGAAATTTTTCAATACATGGGGAGTAGGGGGGAAACAAGAGGTCACACTTGGAAGTTGTCTAAGAGTGTGGTTAGTAAGGGTGTGCAGACTAGGTTCTTTATTTGGAGAGAGTGGTGAATAAGTGGAATGGATTGCCAGAGGTGGTTGTGAGTGCCTCAACAGTGAATAGGTTTAAGATGTGTGATATGATAGGTATTGTGTTAACGGATAGAGTGGGTTTCTCGTGATTAGTCCTTTGACTCCATGGAGTGTCCATGTAAATAATAATAATATCCTTCCACTTTGTACTTCTTTTCTGAGTATGGATAACTCATCTACTATGAATAATTCATCTACTCTCATTAACAGTACTGTCCCTTTACTATTGTCCTCCCACTCCTGCTATAAGATCATGTATTCTTCCATATTTGTTCTCACCTTTATTAATCCTTTGTTACCAAGTTTTGCATATATGCTAATAAACTTCAGGTAAACAAACTCATTTAGTGCTATACACTCAGTATCCTTATTTATGTTATTCATTCAATTAGTACACAAACATAGCAATCCATGTGAAGATCCATAAGTTGTATTTGTGTCACTATGTCCTTGTCCTATCTCACCAATCCTCTACTTTTTGCCAACCATCTCTTTCCCTCACTATTTGCCCATACTCTTCCAGATGTAACCAGTCGCATCTTGTTTGCTTTCCTGCCTAAACTATTTTCTTTATGTCAGTACTGCCTGCAAAAGGTTTGGAAACATATAGAGAACACTTTTAGCACCAGAGGTGTGGTTAAGGATTAGATAATCCATGAACCATGCTTGCACTAGACATAGTACTCTTTCATGCCACTTCCATAGACCTTCCATAAGGAAGATGGTCATCTAACACCTGATAATGAAAATCATCTATTTTTCTTTCTTTAACTAATATGCAATTCTTGCTCAACTCTGGCACTTGTATCCCTTCTTCTTGCTCACTGTTTCATTCTCCTGTATTTAGTCTTTGTCCAATATGCTCTCTCTTATCCTTTTCTCTCGGTTCTAGGAAAATTCGCCGTAAACGTTTTTGGTGTAAGACATTTACAGTGTAAAATATTTTCGCCTAAGACATTTTGCATTAATTTTTGTAAATAATCAATGGATGATAAAGAGTATTATAAATTCATTAAAAAGGCAAATCTTTATTAAGGTGAATGTCAGTGATACATAACATAATGAAATCATTTAAAAATTGTGCTAATTAAAAGAGTTGCTGCATAAATAATTAACTTCTTTTTTTGCTGCAGATCGTCAATTCAACAAATCCATCAGTTAACTTTGCTCATTGGAAAAAATGCTAATACTGTGAAGCATTTAATTATTGTATTGAATTCAGCATCTGTTTGATAATTTCAAACCAATGACAACAATTTTGTGATAAAGATTTTGTGCCATATGAAATAAACAACCTGTTATAGTTGATGTAAATATGTTAGAAAAAGTGTCGATAATTGCTTTCTCAAAGTCAACCCTTCTCAAAGTCAACCCATACTGTTTTGGAATCTAATGATGAACGTAAGCCCTTTAAGGCACTGAATAATCTTCTGCAAGTTAATTCTGATTTGCCACAAAGCAAAACAAAAAGCCACCATGGAATCCTTAGGGTCTCATGCTCGTCCCAGGCCTGGATAAAGGAGGAGGGTCGGTCAGATGAGTGTCGATGCTCTGACTGTAAAGCAAAAACATGATTGTTATCTGATGCATATACGATCAACAGCTACAACATGCCAGCTCGGACATCGTTCGGATCAACAAGGTCCTCAGTACCAATCGAGCAATTCCATATCATACTCATTATTTGGTGGTGATATCTGCTTCAACTCTTCTGTCAGTTTCCCAATGCTATCTAAATCTAGCTTTTTTTCATATAACTCACTAGAGCAGGGGTTCCCAACCTTTTTGTTTCCTAGAGCACATTCTAAAATACCGACAGGGCGACAGGCACCATCTATTTTTCAAGCAAATTTTTTTAATTTGTTTGTTAAATGAATACATACAAAGTTTACATTATAATCAAATGTTTTATTACTTAAAAGTTTACATTATATAAAAATTTAAATATATATATATATAAGTTAATGTGATCTTTGGCATAGCATTTCATTGGTCAGTGCTTCATAATTAGGAGAATATGATGATATTCCAGTTCTTAAACTGGAATGAACAACTTCGAATGCACGTCAACTTTACGTTGTATGCATTTCATACTCGTCATGTGTCATTAACGCATGCATCATATAGCATGCCATGAATTGTTGCGTGATTATTTCAAACTATATGGTACATGGTTGAACAGCGGCGGGCACACACAAATTGGTCGACGGGTGCAGAGTTGGGAACCCCTGCACTAGAGTATCTTGTTCACCGCTATACAATTTTATCTTTATTCATCAATACTTTGCCTTTTTCGTCATTAACTGTGGTCTGTTTTGGTTGTCACCTTCTATTAATGGTTGTAATCATTTTGTACACCCCCACCCCCCCAGTTTTATGCTGTCCATAGTACTGTTCTGTATTATTTCATTGGGCTTCTAACCATTTCATCTTATCTGGCTGACTGGTTTTTTTCACCTCATTACACTTTCTTCTATATTGCTCCTCTAGTTGTTTTAATGTATCCCTTCTTATCTTTAACATTCTTTTCTCCTGTACTAACTTCAGTGTTTCTTGTCTAATCCATTTTCTTCTTCTTCTTCTTCTGGTACTATTTCTTTATTATTATTATTATTGTTCCGGGAAACTCCAAGGAGTCGACAGACTCATCAAGGGAGGCCCTAACATCATGTCTAGAACAACTATTCAACATTCACACAGTATCTATCATACCTTGCCTTGAAATCATTCATGGTCGTAGCACCCACAACAGACTCTGGAAGCTTATTCCACTCATTCACCACTCTCCAAGTAAAAAACCTAGCTCTAAAAGTTCTTCAACTGCATTTTCTATCGCTTTCATTACTCCTTTCACTCTTAGATTCAATTTTTTTTTCTTTGTCCACACTTTAAAGTTTCTCCTCCGTTCTTCCTATTTCTGCTTTGCTTATTCTTGCTCTCTTCATTTCTGATGACGGGGTTTATATTTTCTTTTTTAATTTGAACTTGATGTTTGCAATCACTAAACTATGATCCAAGTCTATATCTGCTCCTTGAAAAGTTTGACACTGCTGTACTGATGTTATCCATCTTCTTTTAATCATAATCATGTCAATCTTGTTCTTGGTTTTCCCATCATTTGTTCACCATGTCCATTTTCTAGACCTCCTTTTGCTGGAATCTTGTGTTACAGATTATCATATCATGGTCCACAGCAAATTCTAATTTTTTTTCCCCTTGTTCATTTCTTCCTCCGAAATCATATCTTCCCATGACTGTTTCCCAACCATCATTATCTATTCCAACTTTGGCATTCCAATCTCCTTCAATAATTAGTACATCTTGCTTTGGTATTGTGTCTCTGTCAGATCTTTGTAAAATAAGTCAATATCCTCATCTGTGCTGTCAGATGTGGATGCATAGATCTGGACTATTGATATATTAAATGGTTTTGCTTGAAATCTTGCTGCTATGATTCTTTCATTGACTGGTTTGTAGCATGAGAGTGCCTTTCTAGTTTTTTTCCATAAGAAGTAAACCAACTCCTGCTTCATGCTTGGTGTCATGCCATGACCATATGACTTCACATCTATTTATCTTTCCTGCTGATGTCCATCGCAACTCTGCCAGTCCTAGTATATCACATCGATATCCCTTTATTTCCTCGTGAAGTAATTCTAGTTTTCCTGCCATCCAAAGTGTCCATACATTCCATGTTCCTACTGATAATAGTTCTGTTAATTTCAGTTTCTGTTTCCTTTCAGTATCCCACTTTTCGATCCAATCCCCAATCACTCGATTGGTATCACAGACCTTGTTGATCCAGGCGACGTTTGAGCCGAGAAATTGTAGCTGTTGATCATATAGGCATCAGATAACAATCATGTTTTTTCTTTACAGTCAGAGCATCGACACTCAGCTGACCTCCCCTCCTCCTTTATCCGGGCTTGGGACTGGCATGAGACCCCCCTAAGGATTCCATGGCAGCTTTTTGCTCTGCTTCCTAGCAAATCAGAATTAATTTACAGCAGATTATTCAGTGCCTTAAAGGGCTTACATTCATCATTAGATCCCAAAACATTAATGGTTGACTTCGAGAAAGCAACTATCAATGCTTTTTCCTAACATATTTACATCAACAATATGACAGGTTGTTTATTTCACATGGCACAAAATCTTTATCTCAAAATTGTTGCCATTGGTTTGAAGTTACGCTACCAAACAGATGCTTAATTACGCAAAAATTAAATGCTTCACAACATTAGCATTTTTTCCAATGAGCAATGTTACTGATGGATTTGTTGAATTGACAATCCACAGCAAAAAAAACTTAATTATTTATGCAGCATCTCTTTTAATTTGCACAATTTTTAAATGATTTCATTATGTTATGTATCACTGACATTCATCTTAATAAAGATTTGCCTTTTTAATGAATTTATAATACCCTTTATCATCCGTTGATTATTTACAAAAATTGATGCAAAATGTCTTACGTCTTAAATGTTTATAGCGAAAATGTTTACGACAAATTTTCTGGTCACGTTTTCTCTCATGCCTTTCTACTGTCTTTCTGCAGCCTGCCTTTCTAATTTTCAGTATTTCTCTTACTTTCTCTCTTCTTTCATAGAAGAGAGAAAGTAAGATTCAATTCAAGGGAAGTCTATTTTGTCTTAAATTACTGGTAAAATAACTTGTCAAGTGAAAATACGGAATAATTAATTTCTACTTGATATGTAAAAATATGTCTTGAGACACATTTTTGTATATGTATGAGGAAAATATATAAAATTATGATTCTTAATTAGCAAAGTTGATTATATAAAAATAATACATATATAACATTATTAAAACACTTAAGGAATTGAACAACGTAGTTAAGAATATAAATTAAATTATACTTTAATAAATACTTCCGATATTTCGGCAACGTCACGTTGCCATCTTCTAAAGGAACTTACAAAAAAAGGCATGTGCATGTAGGCACTACGACACAGTAACTGGGAATGAAATGATGAAGCTATCGTTCTCCTAAAAGTCCTGATGGTGCCCTCTAGCAGGCTAAGTAGGTGTTCTTGGCCGTTGGGCTGAAGGTCTGCTGATGTAAGCCTCCCAAATTTGGGGCAGTCACATACAACCAAATTTGTTGAGGTTTGGAGAATTTTTAGGGCTGAGGCTGATTCCATAAATAGTCTTTCGAATTTGTATTTGCTACGGTGTATTACTGTAGCTTTCTTCCACCGTATTCTGTGGTGTGTATCCAGAGCATGGTCTGCAAGATCAGAATGGATGTACTTGTGAAAACAGATGTAGTCCTTGTGTTCTCAGAAATTCTGATATTCACTGTTCCTGCCTGTTTGGCCAAAGTAAGATAGTTTACAACTGCAAGGGACCTGGTATACACCAGGTAGGTCTAGGGGAAGTGGTTGGTCTTTAGTGGAGTGGATAAGGGATGCCAATTTTCTGTAAGGTCTGTAACAGGAGGTCAGGTCATGTTTTTTTAAGATTTTGGTAATCTTTTTCGAGGTGCCTCGGATGTAGGGAATGGTGATGGATTTAGAGTAATCCTTGTTGTGGAGAGGCGGGGGGGGGGGGGGGGGGGGATCTGTGGTTTGTAGGTTCTAATATTTTCTGGATGTTTTGGGGGGATAGCCATTGGCTGAGAAAGTGTTGAGGATGGGATACAGGCAGATACATTCACCAACATTCCCCCCCCCCTCACAACAATATGGAGTGGTGAAAACACTATACAACAGGGCTAAACTAATCTGTTCAAACGACTTGGCCCTAAACACTGAACTAAATCACATCCTCAACTGCTTAGTGTGAGTGCCGGCATGTGCATGTCATTGTTTTGTAATTCTCGAAGACAGCAATGTAACATTGCCAAAATGTAGGTAGTTATTAAAGTTTTTATAATTAATAATTTGGATTTAGGTTGTCATTTCCTAAAAAAATAGAATTGCTCTGATGAGTTATGTGGAAAAAGTACTTATGACATTAACAGATAGAATTATTAAATTCTTGATGATATTCAGAGATGACTACCACACCAGAAATTACCTATATAGTCAAGAGATGCCAATTGGATGGGGGGGGGGGAATAGAAAGAGGAAGGAAGGAAGAAAAGGAAAGGAGAGGAATGTAGCAAGATTACTGATTAGAGGAAAGGATTGAGAGAATGAAGAATTTAGTATAATTGGGGTGATTTTTTTTTTTTTTTCTGTCTCCCTCAAACAAAATGTTATAAACCAATGGTATGGTACTGTGGGAAAGACGAGGATTTTTTTCATCGTTTTTTATTTTTGTTTATTTTGTATATTAGACTGCTTTTTAGACCAAACATGGAACCTTTTCAAACCACTTCAGCCTCCAATCAGCAGAGCAGTGGTCTCACACCACACAGTGAAAATTCATCTAACACTCTAAAAGCATTCATGTCCATGTGGCATTTGAACCCATAGAGCACTTTTTCTAAATTCTGAATGTAATATTTAATGTTTGTTACTTTGTTGATGGAAATGATAGCGAGAATCTGTTGTCCTTGAACAGCTTTGAAACCATGGGTTGAATAGAATTGTTCGATATATGTATATAGGTGAATCTATTGTTAGTCAGGATCTGGAAGTTAAGGGTTTTTAAATATCTTAATTATACTTAATTCACTTAGAAGTCTTTCTAGTTAATTTTATTATTTGACAGTAAACTCACTTTGTAGTGTTTGGGAAGTGTCCACTGGAATGTAGTTGCCAAATCTGTAGTCGCTTTGGTTATAACCTAAAATACTACCAGAATCACTCTTAAGCACTTTTATTTATGAGCAATTGAACATTATGATCTATGTTCATTAATTGCAGATATGAAAGTGCTTAAGAGTGATTCTGGTAGTATTTTGGGTCTGTATTTTATATATATATATATATATATATATATATATATATATATATATATATATATAATGAAACTGATGATAATCTGCTGTCCTTGCACAGCTCTGGACAAACAACCAATGATTGCTAGAACTGTTTGATATCTGTATATAAAGGAATCTAATGTTTATGCTCTTTTCTCTCTCCTCCATTGTTCTATTGCCTTTCTATTATTATTATTATTTGTGACACCTCCAAGGAGTCCAAAGACTCATTGCTGGATGACACCCACTGCACAGTTCTCCGTCTCCACCACTACCGAACCTCTACTACCAATCAACCATGTCAGCGCCATCTCCCACCCACCACCACAAGTATTTTTTTGTCTGTAAATTGTTTGTGTTCTGAAGGGCCGATTTGTCTGTATGCAGGATGAAAAACCCGAGTTTCTGGGAGAAAAAACCCTGCTACCTTGGTATGAGATTGGCTAACTCACCTTCAATTGAAAAAGTCCATATAAAGATACCTCCCATCACGACAGGAATCGCACTCAGGCCTTTTCCAATCGAAGGGCGCAATGTACCGTCATTCTTCCAATTGCGCTACGGTGGCACTACCCTGGAAGTCCTAAAAAGGACCAATTCTTTACCCTTCCTCGTTCCTCCACCATATTACCTTTCCCAACTACTGTAGCATAAACTTGAAATACTTTGCATGACCCAAACACTAGATAAATGCTACTCTTCCTCTCTCTTTTACCAAATATTTTACTTTTTGCTTCTTTTTTACTTATTTTGATTCTTTCTTTCCCTTCCCCCCTTCCTCCTTCCATAATTGTTTTCTTTCAGTTGAATTTTTTGCTCTTTCCTTTTGTTGTCTTGAGGTTCTTCTCTCAGGGTTTCTTACTTAAATCTTCTTTATTCCAGTATACCAACTGAAATAGTCTCTTTATAAGCCAGTTTTCTTTATCCTAAAGTTATCTGACTTAATTTGCTGTCCTGGTTGGCCAAGTGGTTAGCATATCTGCTCTCCAGCCAAAAGGCTGTGGGTTCGAATCCCACTGTGGGCATGGATGTTTGTGATTGTCTGTAAAAATACTAGTGGTGATGGTTGGCAGTAGATGCCGTTGGTATAAATGATGAAAGTAGTTGCAGCTGGTGGAGACGGAGAGTTATAGAGTGGGTGCCCTCTTTCGATGAGTCTTTGGACTCCCTGGAGGTGTTACATAATAATAATAATTGGTGCTACTTTCAACTTCAAGCATCCCATAGATTGGCTATCATCTGTTTATCTTTCCATATTTCTAAATAAACCTTAGTATATGTATTGATACTTAATATTTATTCACTTTTTAGTGCAATTTTGTTAAATTCTAACCTTATATTATGTCTCTATTTATACTCAGGTATTCCTGATTTTATTGCTAAAATCTTTTTGTAACATGACATTATAAATAGGAAACCATTACCATTTTTAAAGAAACTTCATAAATATTTTTAGTATTACTCATTATTGGTAATTAGTTTACGGAATTAACAACGCAAATAAAGTATATTAATTAAAGGTAACTTTAATGAATCACTTCTATATTTCGGCAACGTCACATTGCCATCTTCAGGAACATAAAGATATGGTATGTGCACTCAGGAACTAACACAAAGCAAATGAGGAAGAAAGCAAGAAACTAATATTGTTCCTAAAGTCCTAATGGTGCCCTCTTGCGGACTAATTTGGTAGTCTTGGCAGTTGGGCTGTAGTTCTCATAATGAAAGTCTCCCAAATTTGGGACAGTTTCATGCACCCAAATTTGTTGAGGTTAGGAACGTTTTTTAGAGCTGCTGAAGATTCTTTGAATAATCTTTCGTATTTAAACTTGCCGCGATGAATTATTTTTGTTTTCTTCCAACGAATTTTATGGTGGGTATCTAAGGTATCTGCTCAGATGACAAGGCCCTGACTATTGAACTAAACCACATCCTCAACACTTTCTTAGCCAATGGCTATAACCCCAAAAAAATCCAAAAAATACTAAAACCTGTAAACCACAACCCCCCTCCACAATAAAGATTACACCAAGTCTATCACCATCCCCTACATCCAGGGCACCTCTGAAAAAATAACCAATATCCTCAAAAAATATGACCTTACTTCCTGTTACATACCATACAAAAAGTTGGCATCCCTTATCTGCTCTACCAAAGACCAACCACTTCCCCTAGACCTACCTGGTGTATACCAGGTCCCTTGCAGCTGCAAATTGTCCTACTTTGGCCAAACAGGCAGAACAACAGATATCAGGATTTCAGAACACCAAGACTACATCTGGTTTCACCAGTACAGCTGCTCTGGGCTGGCAGACCATGCCTTAGATACCCACCATAAAATTCGTTGGAAGAAAACAAAAATAATTCATCGCGGCAAGTTTAAATACGAAAGATTATTCAAAGAATCTTCAGCAGCTCTAAAAAACGTTCGTAACCTCAACAAATTTGGGTGCATGAAACTGCCCCAAATTTGGGAGACTTTCATTATGAGAACTTCAGCCCAACTGCCAAGACTACCAAATTAGCCTGCAAGAGGGCACCATTAGGACTTTAGGAACAATATTAGTTTCTTGCTTTCTTCCTCATTTGCTTTGTGTTAGTTCCTGAGTGCACATACCATATCTTTATGTTCCTGAAGATGGCAATGTGACGTTGCCGAAATATAGAAGTGATTCATTAAAGTTACCTTTAATTAATATACTTCATTTGCGTTGTTAATTCCGTAAACTAATTACCAGTTATGTCTAACCAACGTATAAGCCTTGCTACTACTCATTACATTGTACAAACAATCAAAAAACTTTCCTGTGCACTGTTTACAGTTTAAAACATTTTCTGAAACTCTTTACTGCACATTTTTTTACATTTTGTTCCATCTTCTAGATGAGTTTATCTATTACTTGACTTCCTGTTTCATGTTCTGTTTATCTATGCTTTCTTTAATGAATTTGCTATTCCTTCATATTCCATTACATTGTAATTATATAAGATGTTTTTGCCATTGTTAGAAGGAAATTATTTTTCTCATTAACAGTAATTCTGATGCATAATTTAATCTTATATATTTTCTTTACAAATGGCAATCTTATTTCTTTAGAAATAATGTAAGTGAAATAACTTTTTTTTTAATTCTCTAGTTGAATTTCAGGATTATTCTAGCACCATCAAGACAAGTCAATACCGTATCAAATTTAGCATTTACATTTGCTGTTAATAGGTAAGTTTTCATTTTATTTTCCAAACTGATAATGAATATTGCCACTCATGGATGGAAAGAAAGTAATTGGCATAAAATAAAGAGTGCATGACTGCTATGAAGCAAGGGAGTGCATGTGTAGTGAGTGCAGTTATTGAGATGATACTCTTGAAAGTTAGCAGTGTTGATGTTCTTTAGAAAATGTTTGATGATGATCTTAATCTGGTTAATAGGTGATTCCATTTTTGTAGACTCATCCCAGTTGCCTTATAATAACTATTCTAGGCTTATGCCTTTTCAGTAGGTATTTTCATGGATATGGTTATCTGGAACTGGTCATTATCATTCCTCTATGCATAGAGAAGCACAAGAAGCTGTTGATCAACATCCATACATAGTTCAGTTTAAAAATTAGTGAACCAACTTCCATCCTCTTCTTTCATTCTGTCTGTCTGTATCTGTTTTTTGGAACAGCCATTCTTATACTGTTTTTCCCAAGGACTACAACCACCAACTGTTTTTATCAAAGTTTCTTTTTTATCCTTCACCACTTGTCCACACACTGATGTGCTACAGACCTTGTAGAGAAGCTTGGGTGTTGTAATACTGTTAAAAAGAGATGAATTATATCCAACAAAAAAAAAAAAAAAAATTATGCAAAGATGTTTACGAGTGCATTTCTAGATGATAATTCTACTTACCAAATTATAGATTGAGACCCCACTATGTCTCAAAAGAAAAACGTTCTTGCTCTAATCAGAAATGAATTAAAACCTATTCATGTTAAACCAACCTGTATTTATGAGAACCCTAAAATTCATATATCCAATATGCCTTATGCCCTATGATAGTATCGACAGTCCCACTTACAAATTTGGCTGGCAGTTAGTTTAGTCACTTGCTTCTCTCAAAAGTAGCACCTCTACTTTTATAAAAGAAAATGCTGTTCATTTCAATTCTTCAGTAAAAAATTGTGTCCTTAAAAACTCAAACATAATGGTTAGTTTTGATATCACATCTTTATTAATTTACCACTAATAGATATTCTTGATGTAATAAAGGAACTCTCCCCTCCTTTGGCCATATGGCAAATACATCACTTATTTAGCATTTCAAGAGCAAAGAATTTTACTTAGTTACTTTCAAACCTTTAATCTGCCTCTGCTAAATAGATGGGTTCCATGAAACTTCACCAAAAACAGTTAATCGAAAGGCAGTTTACTGAATAGTAATTCATCGAATGGCAGTTCATTGAAAAAGCAATTTGTTGAATAACAATTCATTGAACAAAAATTTGATGAATGGCAATTCATCAGAAATGTAATTTATTGAATAAACTATTCACCTAACCACAGTTCATCGCATGACAATTCGTCGCAAATTCAATTGATCAAAAAATCAATTCGTGGAAATGTTTTGATGAATTCTTTCATAATTCATCAGAAAAGTAATTTCTTGCAAACTATTGTTCAAACATGTTCAGTAACAATAAATAATATTACTCAAGATAAACACAACATATGTAAGTAGTCAGTGAGACAATAATTATTTTGTTGTAGTTGAGAACACTTTTTCTGTAAGTATACCTACTGCTTCATTGTGTTCATAGTGATTTATCTCTAGATAGCAAATTTTGTTCTAACCAATTTTTTCACAATAATCAGATTGAAATCAAATGGCAATTTTAATATAGACTTAACCATAAAATTTCATTAAATTTCATCCAGTCAGAACATAACTAATAATATCATTTTGAAGCTTCTTTATCACTTTCATTATGACATTCTTTACAAAAATGTCATAATGAAAGTGATCCAGTTGGGACTAAACTGCATAGAGTTGTTGTAATATATAATTCCTGCATGTTTTTTTCCTTTGTTGTCCCAAATATAGTTGAACTGAATACTGGAACTGTTCAAGAAATTTTTGTAAAAATTTTAAAGACCAAATCTGAGTAAAATTTATCCTATATAACTGGCGTACGTGCACACGTGCATGGAAATCACATACTAACACTGTTAATAATAATAATGGAGACTTCCTAGTTCAGTCAGTACAGTGGTTAAATTCACCCAGAACTTTTTTATGCACCGGACCTGGAACAATTTTCTGTTTTGTTACTTTTCTCCTTTTACAGTAATTAAGCCTAATGCAGAACATACAGCAATGGCAGGTTATTAAGGCATGCACATGATTGGTGCAGTATTAACAAAAGATCGCGCAACTGAAAGATAAAACCATGGCCGACAATTGAGTTTAAATGCTAACTCTCTTCAACCAAATTCCATATGTGAAACTGCCATAAAAACATTCACTATATATATATATATATATATATATATATATATTTCTTAGTTTTAACACGTTTATGAATTTTAACATGTTCGGTTGAATTTTATTGCTGCTTTGGGGCAGGCAACTCGCACATCTAATAACAATAGTTTTTGGTTAGATACTGTATTTGTCAGTGCAACATTGGTTTTGCTTGAGTATATACAGCATAGTTTCTGTATGAGGGGACATGAGATTCATTAATTAGTGTCGTTTTTATCCCAGTTCTCTAATTGCACTGTTTGCTGAGAAATATATTACACATACTACTCATACCTTATTCACTGACATAATAAAAGTACTTGTTTTTCTTGCCTCTGTGGTATAGTGGCTGTTGGGGAAGGCGTATTGTTTACCACTGCAAGTGAGTTACTATTGCCCAACGTGAACATATTTAAGCTTTTTTTCATGTGCAAGGTATGTGCGAAACTTTTTAATTTCTTTTTTTGAAAAGTAAAATTGGGTGCAAGTTATATGCAAGGGCGACTTATATTCGAGTAAGTATTTATTTCAACAATGGATAAGTACATTGGTACCTTCTTTAAATGGAAAAACAGCTCGGATGAAAGTGATAATACAAAATGAGTTTGTAATGACAGTTTGCATGTAGTTTCTGAAGAGAACGAGGTCTGTAATGAATCCACAGAAACACAGAATTCCCATTAGTTGCAACGATAATATTAATACACTTGAAAGGAAAGATTTGCTGACTTGCTGGACACTTGACCAGTAGATTCCATTCAAAAGTAAATACAATTGGTTATTTTGTAGGAACATTTTTCTGTTTTGTGACTTTTCTTCCTTTACGGTAATTATGCCTACATTATTATGTTATTATTCAACAATTGTTTCAATTTTGAATGTGTATATAAAGTCAATATCAACAGTTGCCTGATTAGGAACATGTGATGAAAGGGACAGGGAGGTTTGGAGCTTCCCCAAATAGCATTCAAAGGTGAATACAGTTGGTTATTTTGTATAGGGCCCCGGAACTTATTCGTTTAGAATTTAACCACTGAGTCAGTATAAACAAAGCCCTTCAGTTGAAGTAAGTTTTTCCACTTGTTTATACTATAAATTAAAGATACCAAGAAATTATATTCTTGGTTTAATCCTTTATTTAAGTGTAAGCAAAAAAGTTTGCACCTGAACTATTTTCAGGACTGGGGCAACCCATATAAAGAACTTAATGACTTCATATCACTTACCTTAGTATCTCATAATGCAAAGCACATATCCTTATGGACATGTATAATGCTATGTATTATGGGAAGAGTCACTGCCCAGACCGATTTCAACCTTTATTGAGGTCTCATCAGTGGGAGCCAATCCCAGAGGTGATACTCAGCACGCAGAATGTTACTGCTTCAATGGGTGAAGCAGAATGTTTTTTATATTCCCTGCTGTCTGATATCTATTGATAGATACAATGAAAGGAAAAAATTTTATGAGTTAATAGCTTGCCCTGTGTGAGGGCATGGAGGTTATGTATCTTCACTTAATATTAAGATGGCTTTAGGTCTTTTATGTTTGTAGAGGTCTGTTTCATTGTAGTTTGCAGTTTCTTGCATCAGTTCATTAGGGTGCATAGTTGTTTTCAAGAAGAACTTTGCTGCTAGAGAACATAAGAAAGAGTAGATATATGGGATATTTGTGTCCCAATGCATCTGAACATTTCTGATGAACCATGGAGCATTTATGATTCGTAAACGTTTGTTTTGTAATCGTTGAATTTAAGAATATTAGTATTGGAGGTATGGCTCCTAGCTGGAGAAGCATGTGTAATTATAGGATGCACCACCATCTATTAGAGAAGCAATTTGTTTCTGGTGTTTAATTTGCTGTTTTTGTTAATCAGGGGATAGAATTGAGCAATGGTTTTAGATACCTTTGCACATACAAGGGTGGTCTGAAAGGTTCTTGGCCTAACAATGAAAAAACGAATTTATAATATCAAAATTATTTTTATTTTTCAACATAATCTCCCTTAAGACTAATACATTTATTCCAGTGATGCTCCACCCCCATTATCTCATCCCTGTAGTGGTTCTCAGTAAGATCTGCAAATACCTCTCTACAGCTGCAATCATCTTTTGATTCGAAGAAAAAAAATGCTAGCCAGCGAGGAAGAGTTTGTTTTGAGAAGAAATTGAAGCCAGAGGAGCCAAATCTGGGGAATAGGGTGGATGTTCCAACAATTCATAGTGCAGATCCCTTAATTTTCTCATTGCCAAAACACCTTTGTGGGCATGTGCATTGTCCTGATGAAAGATGATTTTTTTTCTTCTGCAAACCAAGTCTTTTCATACAAATTTTTTCATCTAGTCTGTTTAAAAGATCGGAATGATATTCTCCCATTATTGTTTTACCCTTTTCAAGATAATTAATAAACAAAATGCCTTTAGCATCCCAAAACACCGATGTCATGACCTTTCCTGCTGATGGAACCAACTTTGTCTTCTTTGGCGCAAAACTTTGGCTTCTGTCCACTGTTTTGACTGCTGTTTGGATTCTGGTATGTAATGGTGAATCCAAGTCTCATCCATAGTATAAATAGATGCACAAAATCAGTTTTATTCTTGTTAAAATGCTCCAAGCACTGTTCAGAGATTTTCGTGCGAGTGCATTTTTGATCTGCTATGAGCATGTGCAGCGCCCATCATGCGCAAAGCTTTTTCATTTGCAATTCTTCACGCAGAATATATCCTAAATTTCTTTTGAAATGCCTATAGTTTCAGCAATTTCATGCACTTTGACTCACCAGTCATCCAATACCATATCGTGCACTTGATCAATGATTTCTGGTGTTGTTACACTTTTGGACGTCCTTCACATGGATCATCTTCAAGCCCATTTCTTAATTGTCGAAAACAAAGGAGAAGAGTGCCCATAAACGTTTATGAACTTCAAATGAATTTCTTTTGGCATTAAACCTTCTTTTACAAAGAATTTTATAACTGCATGATACTCAATTTTATCCATTTCAAGGGATACAGACAACACTTTTGTTTCAGGCAGCTATATAAAACAAACTACTTGATAGAATAACTTGCAATTTCACATGGATGCTTATGACAGATGTATCAACTTGGAAAAAAAAATCTTGCCAATAGTGTTGCCATCTATGGTCGAGGCCGAGAACTTTTCAGACCATCCTCGTATGATCTGAATATGGTTCTTGAAGTTTCATTTTTTGTCTAGGAGTACTCTGAGATATTTGGTTTCTGCTTGTCATGGAATTTTAGTATTAAACAGAAAGATGCCCCCTTTGGGAGATACTAATCTCCTAGTGAAGAGCACAACTATGTTCTTCTTGGGGTTGACTTGTAATCTGTAGTATGGCAGACCATTGTTCCAGTTTTAGAAGGTTTTCTTGCAGTTTTTTGGTTACAAGGCATGGTGAAGTGAATTAGCTAATACGGCAGAGTCATCTGCATAAAGGGTCATGATGGATGACATGGGGTTATGCAGAATATCTGCCATATAGGTTGAAAACAGAATCGGGGCCAGTATGGATCCTTGTGGAACCCCAGCTAAAATGCGATGTTGGGTTCAAATAGTTTAGTTTATGTCTGTCAGATATGATTTTATTAACAGTACCATTTTCAACAGAAAGTTAGCAATAATGAATTAAATAACAGTCCATAGTGCCAAATTTTGTCAAAAGATTTTGCAATGTATAGGAATGCAGCTCCAGTGTGTTGTTTCCAATTAAATCCTGTAGTGATATACTCAATCTATGTATTTATTGGGTGGTGCTATGATATTGGCGAAAATCAAGTTGTTCTTGTGGAATGATTTTTAGTTTGTCTACTGAATCTTGGAGTGTGGAGAGGAAAATCTTTTTCAGCAATTTTTCCTAGATGGGAACTAAAAGTGAACTGCATAGATAATGTCTTCAAATTCCATTGTGGCACTGTCTGGTTTACACCACATAACTATAGCGTTTTGAAAAGATTTCCTCTTGGTATCTTGTCAAGTGCCTTTCCCTGATCTATAAAACTTAAATATTGATCCTTGTTATATTCCAATATTTCTCAACTATTTATTTTAAAGTGAAAATTTGGTCCTGTTTGTCCTGAATCCAGTTTGTTTTCCTGTAAGCTTATCTTTCACAATTTTTCTCAGCTGTTTCTCAAGTATACTTGCATGAATGCTCTGGCTATGGGTTCGAATCCTGCTGTGGGCATGGATGTTTGCGATTGTTTGTGGAAATACAAGTGGTGGTGTTGGTCAGTAGGTGGTGTTGGTGTAGTTTGTGGATTGAGTGGTAGAGACAGTCTCAGAGTCTTCTGCCCTCACTCGATGAGTCTTTAGACTCCCTGACAGTGTCATGAAATAATAATAATAATAATAATAAATCTTACTGGGAACATTCAGTATGGAAATTCTTCTGTAATTCTCATATTCAGTTTTATTTCCCTTTTTATAGATTGGTACTGTTGAGAGCCCTACTCCAGTCATCTGTAATTTGTTTGTCTGACCATACCTTCTGAATTTTGCAACATAACTGTTGAAAGACTTTTATACCTCTATAATGGAGATGAAATTGTTGTGTTGAGTTTATATCCACAAAAATAGTTGTAATAAATGAATTATGGTTGGTTGAGAATGATATCTTGATTAGAATAGAAATGGAAGGATATGATGTTTGTCATGTTGATAAGAAAGGCAAAAAGGAGAGTGAATGATGATGATGATAGGTGCAAATTATGTCCATACAAAGCTGAGATATAAGGGGGAAAATGTGGATGTGGTTTTGAAGCATTATGGTGTGAGGTGGAGATTGAAATATTTGATAAGAGTGTTACTTCAAGCCAGGGAATGTGGAGGGTGGAGACAAAGAAGTAAATAGGTAACTTGCCTTAGTGAGCAAGTGAAGGGTGATTTCAGTCATGGCAGTATTGATTGGAATGAAGAGATAGCATCAGGGAATAAGGAGAATGAATTTCTCAAGTTCATAAGAAACAACAATCTTAGGCAATATGTAATGGAGGGCACACAAAGGTTAAGAGTCTTAGATCTGCTTATATCTTCAGAGGACATGCGGTTGTGAATGGAGTGTCTAATCTTACCTCAGTTGGTGAGAGTGAATGTGAAGTGATCACCTGGGATATACAGCCACAAGGCTGTATAACCCAGGTATAAAGAAGAAGAGAATAAAAGAAGCGATATAAAAGCTTGGGAGACATTTGGGAGCTATAGTATGGAAAAGGAGTTGAATGGAAAGGAGACAGATGCTGCTTTGGCACTGGTCAAGAGCTATTTAATAATTATTATTAATTAACTTAAAGAATTCACAACGTACACTAGAATATAAATTAATACAAAGCAAGACCACCAAAAACCAAGATATCCAATAGTGAATATAAAGCTGTGCAGGAAATGAAGAAAAACAAAGAAATGGTAATCACCAAAGTGGATAAGGGTAATGCCACTGTAGTACTCAACCATATGGACTACACAGGTAAGCTTAATGCTCTATTATTAGATCGGGCTACTTACCTCCCCATTGAATACAATCCCACCAACTCACAAATTAGAAAACTCCATAGGCTCCTTAAGAAGGTCATTTCTTGGCCTGTAAAAGTTATTAACAAATGAAAACCGTTTAACTCTATACCCCCCCCCCATTTATATGGACTCCCAAAAATACATAAAGATAATGTGCCATTACCTCCCATAGTGGATGGCATTGATTCCCCCCACATACAAATTAGCTAAACATTTGGCCAAAGCGCTCGCAGACTATGCTGGCAACACACCATCACACATCAAAAAACTCAGCCCACTTCAAAGCCAGCATAGAAGAACCTTATACTCCAACATACTGACATAATGGTCAGTTTTGACGTCTCCTCCTTATTCACAAATGTCCCACTCAAGGAAACCTTACGGCTAATCCAAGCTAAATTTCCTCCCGATATCTCAGCCCTATTTCAGTTCACAATAAACTCAGGCTATTTCGTTTGGCAGGGAAAATTCTACAAACAAATAGAGGGGACAGCCATGGGTTCACCACTCTCTCCACCCTTGGCCAATGTCTTTATGCAGACTTTTGAAGAGAAAGCCTTAAACTCTGCCCCCACAAAAACCGACCATATGTTTCACTATGTTGATGATATGTTCGCTATTTGGCCACATGGCTCTGATACACTCCTCTCCTTCTTAACACACTTAAACAACCAACACCCCAGAATCAAGTTCACCCTGGAAAAAGAGGAAAACAACAGCCTCCTTTTCCTAGACACACTAGTCACCTGCCAGCCTGATGGAACCTTGGTTTTCTCTGTTTATAGAAAACCCACCCATACAGGCAGATACATTCACCAACAATCCCCCCCCCACACACACACACAC
The DNA here is from genome assembly GCF_054136105.1 of Typopeltis vanoorti. Lineage (NCBI taxonomy): Eukaryota > Metazoa > Arthropoda > Arachnida > Uropygi > Thelyphonidae > Typopeltis > Typopeltis vanoorti. The sequence continues at coordinate 108,877,741 of NC_143561.1, forward strand.
TTCACAATAATATGGAGTTAAGACACTATACAGCAGGGCTAAACGAATCTGTTCAAATGACAATCACAATCACATCCTCAACACTTTCTCAGTCAATGGCTACCCCCCCAAAAAAAATATTGAAACCAGTAAACCACAATTCTCCCCCTCCCCTTCACAACTTCATCACCATTCCCTACATCCAAGGCACCTCTGGAAAAAATTACCAAAATCTTAAAAAAACATGACTTGACCTCTTGTTATAAACCATATAGAAAATTGGCATCCCTTATCCTCTTCACTAAAGACCAACCACTTCCCCTAGATCAACCTGGTATATACTAGGTTACTTGCAGCTGTAAGCTGTCCTACTTTGGCCAAACAGGCAGGACAGTGAATTTCAGAATACAAGGACTACATCCATTTTCACCAGTATAGCCACTCTGGTCTTGCAGACCATGCTCTGGATACACGCCACAGAATACGGTGGAAGAAAGCCACAGTAATACACCGTAGCAAGTTCAAATTTGAAAGACTTTTCTTGAAATCAGCCTCAGCCCCAAGAAACATGCCAAACCTCAACAAAGTTGGTTGCATGAGACTGCCCCAAATTTGAGAGACTTACATCAGGAGACCTTCAGCCCAACAGCCAAGAATACCTACATAGCCCGCAAGGGGGCACCATCAGGACTTTTAGGAGAAACAATAGCTTCCTCGCTTCGTTTCTCATTTACTGTGTGTAGTGCCTGCGTGCACGTGTCTTTATTTTAAGTTCCTTTGAAGATGGCAACGTGACGTTGCCAAAATATTGGAAATATATATTAAAGTTTATTTAATTTATATTCTAGTGTATGTTGTGAATTCCTTAAGTTAATTAATAATCACGTATAATTGACGTATAAGCCTTTTTACGAGAATAGCTATTTAATAGTAGCTGTGTCTGAGTGTACTCCAAATGTGAAAAGGCTAAATAAAGTAAAAGTAAAATAGATGAATGAAGAGATTAAGCATTAAATCTGAAGAAAGCACTGTTTAGGCAGCACCACATGAGTGGTTGTAATAATAAGCCATGAAGAGTACAAGGGGCAGGCCAGGAATGCGACTCAGATGATAAAGACAGCAAAAGTGCAGTATGAGAAGAAATTAGCCAATCAAGCTCAGAAAAATCCTAATGAGTTTTTTTGATATGTGGCAAGTAGAACAAAAAATGACTACAGGAGGATAATGCTAGTTGATAATATCCTCTGCATTGGTTACCAATATGCGAGTGTCATCAACTAGCATTATCCTCCTGTAGTCATTTTTACTTTTACTTGCCACATATCAAAAAAATTCATTATGATTTTTCTTAGCTTGATTGGCTTTTTTCTCATACTGCACTTTTGCTGTCTTTACCATTTGAGTCACATTCCTGGCCTGCGCCTTGTACTCTTCATAGCTATTATTACAAACACTCATCTGATGAGTGTTTGTAATAATAGCCATGAAGCCTAAACATTGTCTTCTTCAGATTTAATGCTTAATCTCTTGACATGTTCAATGATCAGTTTATCAGAGTATTTGATCCTCGTGAAGGCTACATCATTAGAAGCTGCAGTGTAGAGGATATGGTGGAGAAGGGACCGATGATGAATGAGCAGGAAGTACGTGAGGAATTAAGTAAACTTGATGTTAACAAGGCAATAGGACTTGACAGTATATTGCCACAATATAATGGCACTTTTGACACACCTATTTAACATGCATCTTGCAACAGGGCAAGTTCCAAGGAATGGAAAGTGGGAAAGATTGTTCTGCTTCACAAAGTGGGTGGGGAAGAGATGGATGCTACAGATTATAGACCAAGCTATGGTCTGGAGTAATTGTTAAGGTGATAGAGAAGTTGGTGAGGACTGACATTCAGAAATGAGTTGATAATAGTAGTATTGTTTATGATGGTCAGCATGGGTTTGTTAGAGGGAAGGTCATGCTTTTGGAATCTGCTTATTCACTGAATAAAGGAGATGCACATACAGTGGTATACTTGGATTTTTCAAAGACCTTTGATAGACTACTACATGACATGCTGGTAGCTAAATTGAAACACATGGGATTAAATAACAAGACTAGTGAGTTGGATAGCTGATTCGCTGTCAGATAGATATCAGCAGGTTTTTATGGAGGAGTGGTATCCCAAAAGGAGGACTAGTCCAGAGGTTTACTCTGTCAGTGACAGGTCTATGGAAAGTCAAATGTGAGGATAGATTAAGGGACTACAGCTTGCAAAGCCTTGTGAAAGAAGAAGAGGGGATATGGAGACATAAGTTGGTGAGGGAATTACCAGATTAATGTGAAGATTTTTCAGAGTAGACGGAGGCAGTGGTAGAACTAGAGGCTATCCCTAGGAGCTATGTAAAGAGGGTGTGAGCAGGGGAGTGAGAAGCAAGTTCTTGGCATGGAAAGTGATTGGTGAGTTGAATGTGTTGCCTGAAAGTGTAGTGAGTGCAGAAATGTGAATGGGTTTAGCATATGGTTTCAATGATATTTTTATAAGAGAGAGAGAGTATGGGCCACCCGTGTTGAGTCTTTTGATTCCATGGAGATCAGATGTCAATTAAAATAATAGATGAAAATTCACATTCTTACCTAGTTTCATTAAATATGTATTTTTCAAATTGAAGTCACTTCAAAATTGTTTCAGCTTCTTGAAACAAACTATCATATTACTTGCTAAGATGTATACATTTTTAATTTTTTTTTTTAAATTTAATTTGGAAAACTTCATATTTTATCTTGAACCAAGTTCTGAAGGGACCGTTTGATTATTTCTTCTGAATGATTTTTTTTTTTTATTAATTAGAACAAAAATTTTGTTTATTATGTAGTACAAATGAAGAATTTGAAGAGAACAAGTTAGATAATTTTATGGAAATTCATCTTCCAGTCAGGGTAGAAGTCAACGTTACATTACATGGGTATGCCTTTTTTATATATATATATATAAATATTACAATTGAAAGACAGTATAACATCTTTATCATTAGCATGCCTCAGACTAATTGATAAGCCAGTTAAAATAGTGTATATATATATATGTGTGTATATATATATATATATATATGAATCAAAACTTCTAAAATTGCATAAATATTTGTGTTTCACAATGCCTTTATTTTTTTACAAACCTCCCACTCCCCTGAGTAGACATTTAGACATTACCCAAGTATTGGTTTTTCAGCACAGGCCTATTCTTCCATCAAAATGGCAGTCATCTCTTGTTGGGCATGTTTATTTCATCCCTTTAACAATGTTTTAATTCTTCCCAAACATGCTGTATCGGGTTCATAAGGTAACTCTGTGCTAGTCAGGTTTAACCTCTGCATTCTCATTTTTTTAAATCAGGTCACAGTTCAGTGTTCTTACGATATGACTGTACATTATCATGTACACAGTGTACCTGTTAACTAATCAGACAATAGTTATTATATCAGAACAAAGAACTATATTTGGAAATGCCAATTACACAGATTCAAAATAATCTCTCTCCAACTCCACACAATGTTTGCATCTGTCATACAGGTGTTTGTAGGCACAGTGGAAGTCCTTCAGTCTCTGGGTCACACTGCATTGGATATCCTCAATGTTGCTGAAGTGCTCCCCTTTCAAGGCACACTTTCTTTGGGAAGGGGGAAGGGATGTTCGATCGCACAGATATACTTTGAAGCCCAGAAACTGCTTGACAGGCAGCACACAGTGTGCAGGTGCATTGTCATGTGCAGCAGAAACCAATTATTGTTGTGGAACAGTTCTTTCTTTCCTAACATTGCATGAGGGCATGCAGATGTACAGCAAAATAGCCTAGTAGTTATTCGCCTGTCATGGGCAACAATTTCCCTAGCTTTCACCACATTTTCATTTGTCCATGCAGAAGCTGACCGTCTACAGCATGGTTTATCCTCCAAGGACCCCCCCCCCTCCCTCTATAAAAATTGAAAACCAGTGAAACACCAGTGCAAGGCTCAGGTAATCATCACCGTAAACTTCTTTAAAGTCTTGGTATACTTCTGTAGCAGTCTTTCCTAATTTACAGTAAAATTTTATCACAGTTCTTTGCTCCATGACACAACTTCTGACACTCTCCATTCACACACTGTTACTTCAACAGTTGCCACATGAAAACTGCTGAGTCACCTGACTCAAACATTGCACCTGCAATTACAACACACTCTAGTGATCAAAACTATAAACATGTTTGATGTTTCACAGACAGCCCTTTGAATAAAAGTAACAATCTCATTACTTAACAGGCACACTGTGTATGCTCCTCTGAGTCATTTCTATAGAACCACACCATAGGTAATAACACAAAACTGACCAATAACATTTGGTGTTAATTTCTGATGCATTCCAAATCAGGAGAAGCACTATTATCTTTTTTTTGCCTCTTCAGGTTCTCATATTCATCTGACATATATCCAAAATCATACACATACACACTTCAGCCTGTACCCTAAAAATCAAGATAAAAGGCAACCATGCAACTGTCATCCCATTGCCCTCACCTCAGTGACGTAATGGAGAAGGTCATTAATAGCCAACTTCTTCACTACCTGGAAGCCTACCAGTTAATTAGTGATGATCATCAGTATCTGCCACATTTGCTGTACAGCAGACCTCCTAGCTAACTTTACCCACCTTAGGACACAGGCCATAGACAAGGTTGGAGACTCATGTGGTAACTTTTTTTTATATTTCCAAGACATTTATGAAGTCTAGTGTCACAGATTTCTTTCTGTGCCATGGTAGATGGCTTAGAAAGAAGAAACCATCTACCATGAAAATGGTAGATGGTTTCCTCTCATCAGATTTCTCGATCATTGCCAGAGTATGGTACTTCACAGCTCTGCAATGTATAATAAACACTTGCTTTGACCGTATATCCAAATCCACCCCACCCCACCCATATATTAAGTAGTTCTTAATATATGGGTGGGATGGGCTGGAAAATATTTTTCTAAATTTTTTTAGAAAAAAATTCTTGCCAATATTTTACCATGTTGCAGGTGTAATTTTCCTATCACATTAGTCTACTAAGCTATAACATCCTCTTCAATAACAAATTAGAATCCTTCACAGGGATGTTATAACAAGGAATACCAAGAAGCTTAAAAAATGCACGTGCAACATGGTAAGGTGTTAGCAAGAATTTCATTTCTAAAAAAATGCAGAAATGTGAATGTCATCCCCACTTTTGCCAGGATCAAAGAATCTATTAAATCTATCTCAAACCAAGTCATTCTCTCAAATGAAACCAAGTAAAGCATTCAGAGACAGATTTTATATAATCCTAGAAATTTCAAATTTAGAATCAGACCTCTCTGCTTTAATGATTGTTAATGGCATTAATTTGATTGTTAACATCTCCAAACAATCCAGAAATTCTACTTTTTATAAATAAACTCTATATATCTCAGCAATAAGTAATCTTTAACAATGGTCTCCTAATTCTAGCAAGCTTCCCCAAAATAAGTGGGTAGTTAATTTTTCTAATTGTCCACTAATGGAAGATTAACTCAATGTTCTAGCTAGAGGTTACAAATTTTCAGTTGTCCTGACATAATTTCCTCCTTTGGATTTTATGCACAATATTATTAAATGCAGTAATTTTCATCTCTCCTGTAACAACAAAAATACATTACATTACATACATTACATTTCAAGTTCCTAAAATTATTCATAATCTAAAACTGTCATCTCTAAATGTCACTTATATGGTGGCACTAGCATAGTGCATAAGTAGTAGTGGTGTTGACATGACTTATGTATATATATATTTTTTTAATTTAGTAAATATTAGTAATTTTAGTAATTATTATTGATGTATTTTACTTACTTTAGACTGTGTGTGTTTGTGAATTTAATATATGGTATCCTTCGAAAAAGTGATTTTCATGCACCTGTCCATACAAGAAAATATGTGTTAATTGTACTCAGGGCTGGGAGAGAATGGTTTATGGTGTAAAAGCGAGTGTGGAGATAGATTGTGTCAGAAATGTTTCATCTAGGAAGCAGGAGAATGTGGAAGGAGTGAACAGTAGTGGACAAAATATGAATGAAAGTATAAAAGAAGTGGCTGATGATGAAGAAACGGTGAGGCAAGAAATAGTTGCTTATATGAAGTCCTTCAGTGGAGACAAAACATGTGCAAGAGCAACTGCAGAAATGATTGGCTCATGGTATAACAGGAGGAAGAATGGAAAAAAAAAAAGTGAATGAGAAAATTGGAGAAGCTATTGTATGGAGACTTGATGAAACTTGAAGGTATTGTATGGAGACTTACTGAGAAAGTGATGAAAGCATGTTTCCTAGGTGTGAACATCAATGATGTCAGTGAAGCTGTTAGTTTGCAGAGTGGAGAAGTGACAGAATTGATTGTTTTGGCAGGCACAAATGATTTGAAAGGTAAGAAATATGCAATGCGAGAAAATATGAAAGTGTTGCTGATAGAAGCAAAAAAGAAGAGTGAGACATTAAAGATTGTGAGTCTGCTGCCTCAGTATGATAGGACTCCAATTTAAAAAAATGACCATAATTTCTAATGAATCAATAAGATTTTGCAGGAGAAATCGCATGCTATTTATAGATGTGTGGAGTGAATTTGATGATGAAAGGATTGGTATTGGTATGCATGATGATGATATACAAGGATTTGTATATCATCATCATGCATATCAAAGATTTAGGCCTAGCGTGGCCTATTCTGGCCTTAGAGTATACATCATTGAATCGTTTAAGAGGACGTCCTGGTTTTTTTTTTCTCAATGGCTTGTACTTTAAAGCTTGTTTTGGTAATCTTTCTACTTTCATTCTTTGAATGTGTTTCATCCATTTATGTTTATATTTTTAATTTTTTCTATTACTGATTCTTGGTTTAATTCTTTCATAATTTATTCGTTTCTTTTGTAATTAAATAGAGTATACTTTGCAGTTTTTCTCATAATTTGTATATGCCTGATTGAATGTTTGAATGGTTTTAGAGTTTGAATTTTTTGGCAAGAGTGTTGTTCAGAAGTGCAAAATCTGGGAAAGTAGAAGTATTGGAAGGGATGGTGCAGTCAAATGTGGGTTCAGCCACCCATGGAACAAATCAGTGCATGAATGGAAATGATTATGCAATAACAAATGTAGTTTCACAGGTTTCATATCTGAAGGGGTTGGTAATGACATTATGCAAAGGTAACTTTGAGCTCAAGTGGATGTTGAAATGCATATATGTGAATACCAGAAGTATCAGAAATAAAGGAGAGGAGGTTTTGGCATTAATCAGGTCAACTTGACCAAAAATTATATTCATCAGTGCGACCTGGTTGTCAGAAAAATGATATAACTACAGGGATATAATGTAAAGGATGTTGCATTTTCAGGGAAGATATAGGGAATAGGACTGGAGGTGGGGTATTGCTGATGATAGCTGAAGAACTTCAATCAACACAAATAGAAGTTAAGGATTTTAGGTCTGGAAAAGATAGTCCAAAAGTCTGGAAACGATAGGACAAAATATTATTATTATTATTATTCAGGCTTCCTTGGAGTCAAAAGACTCATCATGGGAGGTCCTTCCTAAGAAACACAAAGTCTATCAAGACTCATCGAGGGGAGGTCCCACCCCCCAGGAAACACAGAGTCTATCATACCACTCCTTAAACTCATTGACCGTTCTCGCTCTCACCAATCCATCAGGCAATGCATTCCATGGTTCAACTCCCCCTCCATGCAAAGAAACTACTCCTCACTCTCTTGCTCACAGTTTCCTTTCGTAATTTCCAGGGATGGCCTCTTGTCATCACTCCTTCCCGCTGTTCAACCAAGCGAAAGAACCCCCCCAGTGTCAACCCTGTAACCACCTCTCAACAGTTTAAAAGTCTCAATCATATCACCTCTCCTCCTTCTATCCACCAAACTGCAGTCCACATCCCTCAGCCAATCCTCATAACTATCATTGTACGTTCCTGAAACCATCTTTGTTATCTGCCTTTGTACCCTTTCCACAGTTAATTTATCATCTTCAAATCCTGGAGACCAAATCTGAGAACAATAGTCCAAGTGTGGTCTGATCATGGTCTTATACAACAGAATAATAACTGTTTTATCTCTGCAGGTCAGCATCCTTCTCATTATTACAGCAATCCTCTGTGTTACCTTCACCACCTTTGCAATATGTCCCCTAAATATCAGGTTTCTAACAATCATCAATTCCAGATCTCTTGTCTTCCCTACTTCCTCCAGTATAACTCCTCCCATAGCGTATGCAGTGTCCCATTGATGTTTCCCAAACCTCAAGACCTTACATTTTGCTGCATTAAACTGAAACCCCCATTCATTTGCCCATCTATGTAGCTTATTCAAATCCTCTTGCAGGGCTACCACATCTACACTATTACTAATCCTTCCCAGCTTCGCATCATCCGCAAACAGCTGAATATCCCCTTGCAATCCACTGGCAATGTCATTAATATAAAGGTTAAACAATATAGGTCCTAGTACTGAGCCCTGTGGGACCCCACTTGTAACCCTCTGCCTCCTTGAAACTGCTCCACCCTACACAACTCTCTGATACCTATCAGACAGCCATTCCTGAATCCAGTTGACAAATCTGACATCCAGACCCATGTGCTGCAACTTAAATATCAGCTTATAATGTGGCACCCTGTCAAATGCCTTTGCTAAGTCTAAGAAAATTGTAGTAGATGCCTTTTCCTCATCTAATGTTCTTGTAACTTTATTATAAAAGGCTAGCATATTGCTAAAACAAGAGCACCCATTCACAAATCCATGTTGACTCTCACAGATAACATTACCCTCATCTGCCCAATGCTGTATATGGTCCTTCACTACTTTCTCCAAGATCTTACTAACTACTGATGACACACAAACTGGCCTATAATTAGACACTTCCAGTCTGCTACCGCCCTTATGCAATGGCACTATCTTACCTTCCTTCCATTCCATGAGCACCTTTCCCGCAGCCAGACTTTCATTGAAGAGCCAGGTCAAAGGCACTGTCAGTTCCCTAGCACATTCTCTCAAAACTCATGGTGAAATACCATCCAGTCCCACAGCTTTACTGACATCCAGAGTACTTGGTATTTGAAACACACTCTCCTCCTGTACCTCTAAACCTCGAACCTGCCCAATCCTTCTAGCATTAAAACTGACTCCTCCAGAATGAAATACTCCAATAAAGTGTTCATTGAAAAATTCCACTATGTCCTCTGCATCAGTCACTCTATTCCCATTTTTATCCCACAATATCATTCTTCCACAGTCATTTCTCCTCCTACTGGCCACATATCTAAAAAATTCCCTAGGATTTTCTTTGGATCTTAGGACCAATCTCCTCTCATATTCCAGTTTCGTCTTCCTTACCATACTAGTCACTCTTCTGGCCTGTGTCTTATACTCTTCATGCATCTTCTCGTCACCTGTCTCCTTATAACTCTTCCATAGCCTCTTTTTCACATGCGATTCCTGTTTAATATTATTTGTCATCCATTTTACTCCAAATTGTGTCCTCTTGTTCACTCGTGGTATACAACTTACCATTGCTGCTAACAAATATTCTTTCATAATTTCCCACGCATTAATGATATCCCGGCCTACCAATTCCTCCCTCCATGAAACTTCCCCAAGTTGGCATCTTAGACTATTATAATCACCTGCTTTATAATTCCACATACGTTCCCGTCTCTTTAATACTCCTGCATGTCTGTTCATTTTCCAAGTCAAAACCATATGGTCACTCTCTCCAACTGGTGGGAGAGATGTCATCTCATTTATTATCAACTCTTCTGATGCTATAACCAAATCCAAAACTCTTGAACCTCTTGTTCCCTCTATTACATGTTGCCTAAGACATTTGTCCCTGAAGAATTCTAGAAATTCCATTCCATTATTGCTACATGCATCTTCCTCTCCCCAATTTATACTACTGTAGTTAAAATCTCCCATAACAATCATTCTTCTGGCACTTGCCAAACTCAACTGTCTAAACATTTCCTGGTCCCCACCCTCTGTGCTCCTGGGTGTGTAGCAACACCCCACTAAATATCCTGTCTTGCCCACCTCCACCTCACACCATATGCTTTCAAAATCATTAGTGCCACTGCCTTCCAAAGTCTCCACTCTTAGAGGACATAAGTCATCACTTATCATAAGCAGTACTCTGCCACCACGCTTTCCCTTCATATCCTGCCGAAAAATGCTGCACCCAACGACTTCTATTCCTGTTATTATATCCTCTTCTGTCAACCACGTCTCAGTGATCCCAATAATTTTTGGCCAGGCTGATGCTATCTGCGCCACCAATTTCTCTCCCTTATTCCCGATACTCCTGGAATTAGTATAAAGCATATAAATGCTGTTGTTTCTATACCCAGCATTATCCCCTCTAGACTCCACTGGGCTCAGTGTTAGCTGATTTCATCCCCCTTCTGCCAAGTACTCATTCCCACAAGAGGCCACTCCTGCTACCATCCTCCCTAGGACACACTGACTTGTTCAAAACAGCAATCTCTCCAGATGCCTACGTCCTTCCTCATTCAAATGTAAGCAGTCTCTTGCATACTATTCCTCTCTGTCCTCAAATGCACTCCAAGTATCCACATATTCCGGTCCTCTCTTTTCACACATTCTAGCTATTATGTCATTCAGTATTGCTGCTCTTCTGCTCAGCTCGTCATTATCATACCTAGGCAACACACATGCTATCTTTCCTCTCTGTGTCTTCTTTCCTACCACCTCAAGCAAGAATCTCATATCTCTCGCTGCCCTATTTACACCACCACTCAAGTCATTTGTTCCCACCATCACAATTATCTCATCCAGCCTTTCACCTCTCTTAACTGCCAAAGCCACATTGTTGGTTATTGCTATAGACAAAGGATCCACAGGAAGATGTGGATGTCATGCGTTGGCAGATTAGCACAATGAGTGCAGACTAAACAATTATTATGGGGACTGAAAGAGGGCATACAAAAGAGGAAGTGGAATTTATACAGTTAAGGGATAATTACCTGAAGCAGCATGTCATTGGGGACCAGGGATTTGAGAGTGCTGGATCTGGTAATAGCATCAATAGATGTATCCATAATCTAGGTAGACGCTCTTCCTTCAATGATGAAAAGTAACCCTACAGTCTTGTTTTGAGAGATTGCAAAACTTGGAATTCTGACAAGAAAGGGTTTATGTTGAGCTGTAGAGCTGGTAATTATGGCATAGGAAAGAATGTCTGTAGTGCATGGGAAGTGGTCAAAGTTGTTTGAGAGAGGCAGTATCAGATTGCATGCCCATGGTCAGGAAGATAAACCAAATGGGGATTAAGTGGATGAGTACAGATATAAAACAAGAGCTGCAAAAAAAAAGATAACATCAAGAAAAATGTGGTCAGTATATTGATTGGCCAAAGTTTATACCTCTTTCTTTGCCATATCCCTCTTCATCGATGTTCATGAAGTTAATTCTAATATAAATGATGTGCACCACTTAAGTCATCCAAATACTGAGGTTCCTGTAAGAATACTATTCTTAGAGGAACACAGTTGATGCTGTTGGGGTTGTAATGCATAATTATTCAAAGCGTCCAGATCTTCCATAACTGGTGTCTTAATCTCCTTGCTGTTCTTCACTGGGCAAGTACATAACCTTGTGAACTTAAGCGCTATCAAAACTCCATCCTGTCTTATTTCTTGCTTCACTTCCACTTATCCATGATTAATACATACATCTCCAAACACAATCAGACATTCTTCAAAGACTGACTTTCACCTCTAGATTTTATTATCATCATCTAAGATTTCCTGGGAGTCAAGCACTTATTGAGGGAGGCCATACTGTCATACCGTCTCTTAAACCACTCGCACGACTTCAACAGGTAGGTAAACTGTTCTACTCACTCACTCACTCACTATTCAGTGAGAGAAAATTCCAGCTCTTACCCCTTTCTTAACTGCACACAAACATCTTCCATGGATGCTCTCATGTTCTCTCCCCATTTTCCATATAATGAAAAAATTTCATACGATATCCTGTACAACAATCTGTACTAGTAATCTGTATTCAATAATTCTTATATCTGCTGCCATCTTTGTTACTCTTCTTTGCACTCTTTCTATTTATCCCCCTCCCCCCACAAACAGGAGACCAAATCTGTGCACAGTATTCTAGATGGGGATTGTATCAAAGCCTTGTAAAGAGACAAAATGACTTCCTCATCCTTACATGTCAATGTTTGTTTCAATAGTTGTATTTGTTTGAGTTGTATATGCAGTTTTTGCTATGTGATCATTGAATTTCAGTTTCTTATCCATCATAACTCCAAGATTCCTGGCCTATCTCATCAGCTTCTTGTAGCATAACCCTGCCAATATAACATGCTGTTGGAAATCGAATCACACAAAAGAGCATATCTTTGCACTTACTACATTGAATAGACAGCCATTATCATTTACCCACTGGTCAGCCTATTCAAATCGTTCTGTAAGTGTTGGATATCATAGTGTCCTTGATAGCTCTGCCTATCTTTGCATCATCATCAGCAAACAATTGAATATCTCCTATTATATCCTTCTCAATATCATTAATGTAAAGATTGAACAATAATGGTCTTATAACTGATTCCTTGGATACACCACTGGTCAGCTTAAATCTAGCACTTTCACACTTACCATATGTCACTTTCTGATACTTGTCTGTAACCCATCCACCTATCCAAATCAAGAGTTTTATTTTGATCCTATCTCCAGTTTCTGCAACAGCCTTTCATGTGGTATCCTACGGAATGATGGCCTATGAAATGCCTTTTAAGGCATTTCATAGGCCATCACTATCATAGTATATTCATTCTTTTCATACAACTGGGCTATAAGATTGTTATAAAATATGAGAAAATTGCTGAAACATGACCTCCCTTTAGTAAACCCATGCTGTTTTTGCAAAGTACAGCTTGTCTGTCAACTTGTTTCTATATGCGAGTTTTTATGAATTTCTCTAAATTCTTCACCACTACTTACTCCATAGATACTGATTGGTCAGTAGTTAGACACATCAGATTTCTTATGACCCTTGTACAAGGGAACTATCAAACATTCTTCATATTCCTCTGATATCTTAGCTGAGACTCAAACATTTCAATGGCCTAGCTATTTTGGCTGCAATTCCTTTAGCATACTTGCTGATATCTCATCTATCCCTCTTGCTGAATTCTTATCCAGGTTATGCAATTGCTCTTCAACCTCATTTTCATGCACTTTTTGTTTTATCTCTTCATCCAATGTAGTAGTAGCACTGTACGCTATGTTACATATACTTGTTTGATAGATCTTGGCAAAGTGAGCACTCATTTGAAAAATTTGATCAGCTTCTGACACAAGGGTACCCTCCATATTCAATAAAGTTATTCTTCCACATTAATTATTTCTTTTACTTGTGACATAACAATAAACTTCTTTTGGATTGCATTTAGGCTGTACAGCCAATCCAGGATGCAAAACAAATTAGAGGTGGCAAGGTTTTTTCCCCTCTAAGTCAGGTTTTCATCCAATGTTTTAGACTGACTAGCCAGAATACATGCAATTTATAGAGACACACTAGTCTTATAGCCTTATTTGCTTTTGCCATAATTTCAAATTGCAACATCCAGTTTCCTTTTCTCTTTTCCAGCAATCAGAGGATTCCAATCTGAAATCTGCCCCTTTTGATCTTCTACTGTTTCTACTCTTCCTCAAGTTCTGAAAATCATTCTGATTATCTGTGAAACTTGATTTCATACAATCAAAATTCCCTAACAGCAAAATCATCTTCCACGATGACTTCAATGTCTACAATTCTAACTGGCTTCCTTTTTCAAATTCCACTGACCTAGCTAGAAGAGAAACAGATATTTGCCATAAGTAACAATTTAAAACAAATCATTCATCTTCCAACCAGGATCCTTGACAATCCTTTCTACACACCAAACACTCTGGATGTGTTCTCTTTCCAGGTCCACAGTTGATGTGACTGCTCCTCTTGGTAATTCAGATCACAATCTCATTTGGAACATCCTCATCTCAGGCATTCACAGCCCTTGTAGTCATAGATCTTTCTGCTTGGCATTACAACAGTTCCAAGTAGGAAGATCCATGACTTCTAATCTTTTCCATGGTCAGACTGTTGTTTCTGTTCTTCAAATCCAGATACTTGTTGTGATCTTTTTTACAGAAATTATCCATGTAGAAATGGAGGTTTTATTCTTCACTCTTTTCAAAATTCCCACCCTATATCCAATCAATTTTCTAAAAAAATGTGCAAGGATAGTTGAAGAAAAGAAAACCACTTATCAGAAGCAACTTGAGACAAAAACCCCAGCTTCATTCACAACCTACACTGAAACCCACAATACTAGCAAAACCATCATCAAAAAAAAAAAAAAAAAAAAGCTGTCGGACTTTGATAGGACTAAATATGGAAAACTCACCAAATGTGCCAAGTTGTGCCTTCTGATCCCTCGTTTTGTTCATCTGTGCTTGCATCTCTCTCTTTCTCATTGCAACATCACTAAAGCTAGGACTGACCTCAGGCATGACTCTTCTTATCCAACACCTGCATATATTATTATTATTATTTAGACCTCCATAGAGTTTAAAAGAGACTCATCGTAGGAGGTCCTTCTTAGGAAAAACAAAGTCTATCATACCACTCCTTGAACTCATTGACCGTTCTTGCTCTCACCACTCTCTCAGGCAATGAATTCCACAGTTCAACCACCCTCGTGCTCACAGCTTCCTTTTGTAACTTCCAGGGATGGCCCCTTGTCATTACTCCTTCCTGCTGTTCCACCAAGCAAAAAACTCCCCAATGTCCACCCTGTAACTGCCTCTCAACAGTTTAAAAAGTCTCGATCATATCACCTCTCCTTCTTCTATTCACCAAACTCTGCAGTCCACATTCCCTCAGCTGATCCTCATAACTGACGTACAGTCCTGAAACCATCTTTGTTATCTGCCTCTGTACCCTTTCCACAGTTAACTTATCCCTTTCAAATCCTGGGGACCAAATTTGAGAACAATAGTCTAAGTGTGGTCTGATCAGAGTCTCTGGGTTACCTTCACCATCTTTGAAATTATTATTATTAGACACCTCCAGGGATTCCACAGACTCATCGAGGGAGAGTGTGTGCCAACAGCATCGAACAATTGGTCCCCTTTCACCTACTAACTGCGCTCAAACTTTCTTAACTTTTTGTGAGCCATTAGTAGTAGAGGCTCTACCAATTGACCAACCTTTGCTCCCTGAATTTCAGTTTTCTATCAGTCATCATCCCCCAATCTCTTGTCTCCCCTACTTCTTCTAGTATAGCTCCTCCAATTGAATATGCAGCCTACTATCGATGGATCCCAAACTTCAAGACTTTACATTTTGCTGCATTAAACCAATATCCCTATTCATTTGCCCATCTGTCTAGTATATTCAAATCCTGTTTCAGGGCTGCCACATCTGCACTAATTACTGATAACCCTTTCCAGCTTCACATCATCCACAAACAACTGAATATCCCCTTGCAATCCATTGACAATGTCATTATATAAAGGTTGAACAATAGTCCTAGTACTGAGCCCTGGGGAATCCCACCACTTGTAACCTTTTGCTTCCTTGATATTGCCCCACCATACACAACTCTCTGATACCTATCAGAGAGCCAATCCTGAATCCAGTTGACTTACCTGACATTTAAACCCATGTGCTGCAACTTAAATATCAGCTTATCATGTGGCACCTGTCAAATGCTTTTGCAAAATCTAAAAAAATAGCAGTATATGCCTTTCCCTCATCAACTGCTCTTATCACTTTATTATAAAAGGCAATCATATTTGAATACTAAAGCATGAGCACCCCTTAACAAATCCATGTTGATTCTCACAGATAACATCATCCTCATCTGCCCAACACTGTATATAGTCCCTCACTAATTTCTCCAAGACCTTAACAACTACTGATCACACAAACTGGCCTATAATTAGACACTTCCAGTCTGCTACCACCCTTGTGCAATGACACTATTTTATCTTTCTTCCATTCTTTGGGGGCTTTTCCTGCAGCCAGACTTTTATTGAAGAGCCAGGTCAATGGAGCTGTCAGTTCTTTAGCACATTCTCTCAAAGCCCATGGTGAAATACCATCTAGTCCCACAGCTTTACTGACATCCAGAGTACGCAGTATTTGGAACACACAATTATATATGATGGAGACAGATCACCTCCTTCTTTACCTTGAAAAATCTTGAACAATCTAGATACTAAAAAGGCTTCTACTCCAGATGGAATCCCACCTGTTGTGCTCAAGAGATGTGTTCCTGAACTAACATCTGTTCTTTATTATCTATACACTATATAATATTCAGTTGGCATCCACCATGCCTGGAAGAAAGTTCACATATATCCAGTTCAGGAAAAAAAAAAGTGAAAAAAAATAAGTGTCCACCATCTAATTATCCTTCAGCTTGGAAAGTATCCCATATTCCAGTCTCTTTCTAAGAACAACAAATATTCAATTCCATTCTCATGAAAGAATGGAATGGAACTGATTGATCCATTCCATTCCCATGAAAGAAAGGTAAGATAATATTTACATTGTAAATACTGAATGATATTTACAGAGGTTTTCAACAGTCCAGATATCAATTTTTAGTCCCTTTATATTGTTTTAATTCTCTTCTTAAAATAGTAACAATTCTTTAAGAATAATTAAAATAATATAAAAAGGGACAAGAAAATATATACAGGAAACTTCACCATGATGTGGTGAGTGGCAGTGATCAAGAACTGTGAATGTTGTTTTCAAGTTGTGGTTTAATAGGCATTATGGCATTAAGGATGAGCCCCTCCCATGATGAGTCAGAATTTTGATTCTATGAAGAAATTTTTAATAATAATTTCTTTGTTAAGGATAACAGAATTTCATATTGCTTTGCCTTTACATATTCAAAATGCATTCTTCATTAAAATTATTCACTAGAGAGTTTTAGTTCAACTTTTATAATATTGTTGCAAAATAAATAACAAATAAATTATAAATGTTATATATACTGAATGCTAAGATAAAAGTACTGTATAAAAAAGTCATAAATAAAATATATAATATAATCATAAATGAAATATGTAATTAACTTTTTTCCCCCCCTCAGAAAGTCTGAGCCACAAACAGTAACTTACAATACATCGGAAACATATCCCCATCAAAAACTAAATGAAGCAGATGTTGGACCAGAAGTTCACCATATATATGCAGTATGTTTGATTATATGTATGTTTGATTTATACATGTATAAAGGATATTCAATTTAGAGTCCTGAAATATTGTTTTTCATTTATTTAGGAGTACTTCATTATTTACATAGTAAAGATCCAAGTTGATATTTACTATTTTAATATCAGGTTTAATGCCAATTTTCCTTCATAATGTGATCCATATTGATGATGCATAATAGAAGATATAGTGTGCCTCCTTGTATTACACCTGATTTGTTATCAAATGATTTTTTGTTTCTCCTTCAGTTATGACTTACAATTCATATAACAGACTGTGTATTGATCTTTATAATGTCTTCTGTAATATAATAGTATTTTGAACAGCTTTTCTGTTGGCAACTTGTCGCATGCCTTTTCCAGATCAACAAAACTTAGAGAGATTTCTCAACTATCATCATGAAATTCCTGATATGTGCCCTTAGAAGGTATATGGGATATTGTGATATAAAGCAATGTATATAAAACAGTGTAAACACTGTTTTATATACAGCAGTTAGTGATTTGACTGATTTATGTCTTATTCCATATATAAAATTATTCAATTGATTTCCTACTATACTACTTTTGGTAATTCTGTTGTCTAATTACATATATAATTTGCATCTTTACTAAAAATTATACCTAAATAGCTTAAATATTTTACTTGTTCTATAAGTTCTCCATTCAGGATGTGGTTGATGAAAAGCATTTTCAGTCTTTGTCTTATTATTCCTGACCTTCTTACCAAATTTGTTACAGCAGATATTCGATTTAGTTATGGAATCCTGCAGACTTACACTAGATTTATTTAAGAGTATAATATCATCTGCATAAAGCAAAGACAGCTGAGTTGAATATCTCCAATTTTGATATATGGCCTAATGAGAATTTCCTTCCTAATGTGATCCATATAGATGATGAATAACAGTGAAGATAATGGGCACCCTTTCTCACACCTGATAAATCCATGCAGATAATCTCCACTGATTAATATCAAAAACCAACTTATTCAAGTTTATTCAATTCTAGTTACTGACTGAACTCAATTGTAGACTACATGCTGCTGAATGTAATGTACCATTTGCACTGTATAATTGTAGCTTTTTAAACCGCTTTTCTTTTGGTACAATGTCATCCCTTTTCCAGATCTACAAAAGTTAAATTCAGATCCTTCTTAGATGCCCTAGATTTCCCAACTGTTTGTCTTAAAGTGAAAATCTGATCCTGATAGCCTATTCTCAAGTATGCATAAATCTTACCTGGAGCACTCAGTAATGAAACATCTGCAGCTCTTATACTGTTTTATTTCCCTTTTTTTTTTTTATAGATGGGTACTTATGAGTACTCTACTCCATTTACCTGGAATTCGACCCTATGATCAAGCCTTCTGAATTATGCAGAGCAGCCATTGTAAAAATTTATACCTCCTTATTTCAGCATTTCTAGGTTTTTCCAGCTGCCTTTCCACATATCAGGTTTTGGATTACTTTATCTACCTCATGTATTGATATGTCGCCGTAGCACGTGACGGTGAATTTGAGCTCTGCAGAAGAAAGTGATTTTTAATCGGTGAATAGTCTGTTTTTCCCCCCGTTTTTCTACGTTTTTGAGGTGCTAAATTGTTTCTCTGAATACGAGTGTACATCAGTGGTTGTTTTTTGGAAGTTAGTTGCTGTCGCGATATAATATATTTTGGTTGCCATCGGAATCGAATGCATAACGGTGGAAGACAAAACGAAGCTAAGTTTTCATTACTGTATTTAGTTATATTTCATTTTATTTTATATTTAGTGTACTTAAATGTTTTGTTTTGCTTGTAATTGTTTGTACTTTTTTTTTCTTATTTATTTAACGGAATTTATTAATTGAATAATTATTAAAGATTACACTACTCAGCAGTAAGGAATGATGGCGGATTCAGCTGCAGTCACAAGTGGTGTATCACCAAGTCCTCCACCATTTAAGAACTCTATTATAAGCAATATCATAAGGGACTTTGTGGCATGCAGTACTTGCGGCATGTATGCATCTTGGGAATTGGATATGTGGCTTGTGAAAGAGAGTGGAGAGCGTATGTGCGCAAAATGCAGGCAGTTGAGGAAATAAGTGCATTAGAAATATCAATATCCGACCTTGTTGCTCCAGGAACGGGGAATGAATGTAGGAAGACAAGTAGTGTGATACGAGAGATTGAAAAAAATATATATGAATGAGAAAATAATAGTTGATAGTGTGGAAGGTGTGAGTGACTGTGAAAGTTTAGGAGATGGTTTTGTTTGGAAGAGTGAATTTAGATTAAGAGTGACTGACCTGCAGAGGGAGATAGATGAGCTGAAAGAGGAGGTGGAATGTCTTGTGAATGAGAGCAGAAGTATGAAAAATAAGATTAGGAGAATGGAAGAGATAAATGCAAGGCGAATCAGAGTAAGGGAGAGAGAGAATTTTGGGAGTGTTAGAAGAGGAGAGAAAGGGAATGAGAGACATGTATGGGAGTGCTAGAAGAGGAGAGAATGGAAACAGTGGTAGGAAAGAGAGGTATGGGAATGCTAGAAGAGAGAATAGCAGTAGAGGAGAGGGAATGGTAAGAGGTATAATGTATGGCGACTCAATGATCCATGGTGTTCAAGATAGGATGTGTGAGGAGTGTTTGCCAGGAGGAACAATAGAAAGGGTGGCTATGGCAATTTGAATGAGGAAGGACGTAGGCATCTGGAGAGATTGCTGTTCTGAACGAGTCAGTGTGTCCCAGGGAGGATGATAGCAGGGGTAGCCTCTTGTGGGAATGGATACTTGGGAGAAGGGAGACGACATCAGCTAACACTGAGCCCAGTGGAGTCTAAAGAGGATAATGCTTGGTATAGAAACAATGGTATTTATATGCTTTATAGTAATGCCAGGAGTATCGGGAATAAGGGAGAGGAATTGGTGGTGCAGATAGCATCAGCCTGGCCAAAAATTATTGGGATCACTGAGACATGGTTGACAGAAGAGGATATAATAACAGGAATAGAAGTCGCTGGGTGCAGCATTTTTCGTCAGGATAGGAGGGGAAAGTGTGGTGGTGGGGTACTGCTTATGATAAGTGATGACCTATGTCCTCTAAAGAGTGGAGGCTTTGGAAGGCAGTTAGACAAATGATTTTGAGAGAATATGGTGTGAGGTAGAGGTGGGCAAGACAGGATATTTAATGGGATGTTGCTACAGACCCAGGAGCACAGAGGATGGGGACCAGGAGATGCTTAGACAGTTAAGTTTGGCAAGTGCAAGAAGAATGATTGTTATGGGAGATTTAACTACAGTAGTATAAATTGGAGAGAGGAAGATGCATGTAGCAATAATGGAATGGAATTTCTAGAATACTTCAGGGACAGATGTCTTAGGCAACTTGTAACAGAGGGAACAAGAGGTTCAAGAGTTTTGGATTTGGTTATAGCATCAGAAGAGTTGATAATAACTGTGATGACATCTCTCCCACCAGTTGGAGAGAGTGACCATATGATTTTGAATTGGAAAATGAATAGACATGCAGGAGTATCAAAGAGACGGGAACTTATGTGGAATTATAAAGCAGGTGATTATAATAGTCTTAGACGTCAACTTCGGGAAGTTTCATGGAGGGAGGAATTGGTAGGCCGGGATATCATTAATGCATGGGAAATTGTGAAAGAATATTTGTTAGCAGCAATGGTCAGTTGTATTCCTCTTCTTCACTTGTGGTATACAACTTACCATTTGGTGCCCAGGGAATGGAAGGAAGGTAAGATAGTGCCATTGCATAAGGGTGGTAACAGACTGGAAGTGTCTAATTATAGGCCAGTTTGTGTCATCAGTAGTTGTTAAGATCTTAGAGAAAGTAGTGTGGGACTGTATACAGCATTGGGCAGATGAGGGTAATGTTATCTGTGAGCGTCAACATGGATTTGTGAATGGGTGCTCTTGTTTTAGCAATATGCTAGCCTTTTATAATAAAGTTACAAGAACATTAGATGAGGAAAAGGCATCTACTACAATTTTCTTAGACTTAGCAAAGGCATTTGACAGGGTGCCACATGATAAGCTGATATTTAAGTTGCAGCACATGGGTCTGGATGTCAGATTTGTCAACTGGATTCAGGATTGGCTGTCTGATAGGTATCAGAGAGTTGTGTAGGGTGGAGCGGTTTCAAGGAGGCAGAGGGTTACAAATGGGGTCCCACAGGGATCAGTGGTTTGACAGTTTCTCTGTCAGAGCTCATGCTGCAGTCTTGCTAAAAACTTTCAATATGCTTTCTTCTTTTCTATTAATTGCCTCTAGAACTACCTAAGTTCACAATGAAGTTTTGATTTTTCTGTCCATGCAGACAACATCACTTGCTGCTTGGGCTCAATCATCAATCAGTGTTTTCTTCAGAGTCTGCCACTGAGTCTCCGAGGCTTGGTTCTTGTTTTAAATGCTTACATTTTTTCTTGAATCACATTTGCATATTTGAGAACAACTATTGGCTTGGCTGCCTTACACCACCAAAAATCTGGTAGACTATTATTATGAGACTCCAGCTATCAAGATCCTCGCTGCATCTGCAGAGGAGGCTAGTTTGGATTCTAAGGATATGCCATTTAGTACTTCTTTTGGGTATCTGCATGTGTGCAATTTTTGTTATACATGCATGCATATTTTATCTTTATGTCTCTGAAGATATCTTGGTGAAAGTTTTTCTTTCATATACATCTGTTTTTTTCCCCTATTCTAATAAACTAAATCATGAATCACTTTTAGATAAGTCTGTATTTTGCAGATTGTTTTAGAGCAGTGTTTCTCAACATGTGGTACGCATACCCCTGGGGGTACACGAAAGGTCATTAGGGGGTATGTGGCAATTTTCAGCTATGCATAATTAAAGGAGTCATTATATTTTTCAACAAACAGTGCAATTAGAGACAACCGGGATAAAAACGGAACTAACTAATGAATCACATCCCCCCCCCTTCCAACAGAAACTGCTGTATAGACCAAGCAAAAGCATATGTTGCCGGGCGGAATATGGGTTTGCTTGATACCACCCTGTCATTAATGTGTAAAAACTCTAAGAAATATATAGTGAATATGTTTCAGATATTATGAAATTCAGTTGAAGGGAATTAGCATTTCAACTCAACTGTTGAAATGCTAATTTGTCTTTGGTTCGCGTGATCTTTTGTTAATACTGCAGCAATCATATCAGTTCTTCGCTGCTCTACGTATCTCAGGTTTTGTAAATTACTGGTAATTTTTGCTTGAAATAATGGTAAAGAAGATGACGCTATTTGGGTAGATGACTTTGACAATGCACACAAAGAAACTGTTCTCGATGCCAAAAGTAGTGATAGTGACTAGGGGTTTCTTGGTAAGTTGCACCATTTTCAGTTTTTTTCTGAAAACTTTAGTTTCTGAAAATCACCGCATATATCTCGCAACAAGATTTTTTAGCTTTAATTTCGAGAAGAAAGAGTTATATTCGAATAAATACAGTAGTTTTTTGTCACTTTCAAATTCTTGCGTATGGATCATTGGTTAAAGATTGGATTTATAAAACCCCAAAAAGAGAGCAATATAGCAAATACAAGTAGCTGTAAGCAACAAGAAAATGTTGATATTGCATCTGGATCAAATGAAATTGATAAGAGTGTGTCATCTGACATCTCTAGAGAACCAACTAAGAAGAGGATGAAAACTCTTTGTAAGTATGATATGAATTACTTGAAATGTGGATTTTCATGGATGGGAAATGAAGAGGAACCTATTCCAAATTTTGTTCTATTAAAAATGAATCATATTTTTTGTTTACATGAACATATAAATTCAAATAAAATAGATATTTAATTTTTAATTAATATTTTAAATTAATTTATTCATTTTGAATTAATTAATTTATTTTTAATTAATTAATTAGGAGGTACTTGGTAATAATGAAAATTTAAGAAGGGGGTACGTAGATATCTGAAGTTTGAGAAACACTGTTTTAGAGAGATTGGTTAGGAGTGGAATACAGGACTGAGATGATAGATATAAGAACCTCTGTTAGGGTTTTTTAAATGGACAAGTGGCTTACCTTACCCATTTGCTGCATTTTATGATGGTATAATGGATGTACTAGTTAAGAGTGATACATATAGTCATATTTTTGGACTTGGAAAATGCATTGTTACAATTTCACATTGTAATGTCGGTGTAGAAGTTTAGGGAGATGTGATGACTAATATGATGAGCAGATCAGGTAATTATTGTTCTTATAGATATCAGGCAGTTCTAGATTGGAAGCATTGTCCCAGAAAAAGAAGATAATGAGTCGTATACTGCTATGCTCTATTCTTGGGCTCATCTTACTTGGTAATGATATTTTCTGGTTTTAAAGAGATGTTTAGTTCTTCGTTGATGTTACATAGTCTTGAAGAGTTTTAAGCAATATTCATATATTACTTCCACACATGAGAGGCAGAAGGGCCTATAGCAAGTAAAAGCTGCGTGTGTGGGCAGGGGTCAGGGACAGAGTAATCTTTTGTTATTTTTCTTGAATTGCTAGAGCTTGTAATCCTTTGGAAATGCTTCATGGTGGAAGCTGTTCTGCAGAATTGAGGTGGATGGAACAAAAGTTGGTTCATGAGTAGCAGATTCAGTGAGAATGCAGTTCAGCTGTAAAGGGATATTGAGCAGCTGTTGCTTGAGCAACAGCTGTTCAAAATCCATTTGAGTTCTTCCTATAGATCTGACAGAAATGGGAGGCATAATAGATGCTAGTTCTGATGAACAGGAAATATCTATAGAAGAGATACAATGCATAAACTTATCTCCTATAAGAAAGTAGCTGAAGAGAGTCCATAAGCAATGAATCATTAATTAACTGAACTGCCCTTTCCTGAACAGCATCAAGAATTTTTAGGGAGGTCTTAGGTGCACCACCCCAAACATGAGAGCAGTGTTCCAAAGTTTGCCAAATTTGAGATTTGTACAGAGCAAGTAATTGGTCAGAGGAGAAGTACTTTTTGGAATGGTAAATTTGGAATGGAAAAGGATGCATTTTTTGCATCCTTTTCCATTCCAAAGTGTTTTGGAAGTTGATGACACTATAAAAGTTATATGATTATGCCAGGAAAGATTTGGAATAAGATTCAGTCTGAGAAGAGAGATTTGGTCTTGATTGTTGAGTACATTATCAGAAGTAAGTGAAACAGATCTGAGGTCTTTTTGCAAGAAAACAAGAAACACTGTTTTTTTTTTTTTTTTTTGGAATCATTTAAGTTGACTACATTGTTTTTACTCCAATCAAGGATACTCTGGAGAGTGCTGTTCTGAACTCTGATATGAATGTTTTGCACTCTGAACTTCAGAGATGTAATGAGGAGTGATGTATTGGTAGAACTGTGCTTTAGGAAATTATTGAAATTTCTGACACCTCAGGATGGCAGTTGATGTAGATATGACATCTACTGAGCACATTGCATGAGTTTATGAAGATAATGTAGCATATTTCTGCTATGATAAAGAAGAATTTTTAGCTAATAAAGAAAAAGCGATCTTTGGTGGATATCTAAACACCACAACAGGAAATGAATACCAGATGTATAGAAATATTTGGGCAAAATTTAGAGAAAAGAGAAAGCTAATAATAATAATCATATAATTACTTTGAAAGACTGCTAAAATGAAACAAGAAGTGGCATAATATATTCAACTGGAATGCAATCAGGGGTACATATCAATATATGAGGTAGAAAAAGCCACCAAAAACCTGAAATGTGGAATAGCAGCTGGAGTAGATATTTGACCAGAAATGCTCAAATATCAAAAGTATAAAGGTTTTACATTGGCCGCACTGTATAATTCTGAAGGCATGGTCCAGAGGTCAAATCACTGTCACAGTAATAATCTCTCAAAATGGGAAATAAAACTGAATGCGAGAAGAATTTCCCTATTAAGTGTTCCAGATAAAATTTCTGAAATCATACTTGCAAAGAGGCTGAAAAACTGTGGAAATTTCCATAATTTTTAACGAAAAAAAAAAAAAAATCTTCTTAGGTTAATAATCAGGATCCTGCCCCATATTTCTTTTGAAATATGACTTGAAATTGCTAGAAAAATTAAACACTGAATACAGTTACAAATAATCCAGTGGTCTGGCAACACTATGTAGATATGTTTTCTATTTGACCTTATGACCAAGACACATTTAGATGCATTTTTAGTCGACTTAAACAGTGCCTATCCAAAAGTGTATAGATCACTATAAGAAAATAAATTAGCAACTGTCTCTCCTTACTAAACACACTAGTTACACTATAAATTAAAGATTCCAAGAAATTATATTATTGGTTTCATCCTTTATCCAAGTGTAAGCAAACAAAGTTTGTGTGTGAAGTAACTTCATGATTGGGCTTCTTGTATACACAGGCCAGTGACTTCGCATCATTTGCCTTAGTATCCCATAATGCAATTCACACACCCTTATGAACATGTATAATGCTATGCATTATGGAAATGGCCACTATCCAGACTGGTTTCAACTTTATTGAGGTCTCATCAGTGGGAGCCAGACCAAGATGTGAGACCAAGGTTGAAATAATACAGAAGTCATAGTTTCATATACAAGTAGTCAAAAGATGTTACACTTTATTACTAAAATACTCTGGATTAGAGATAGATGTTGAAAGTGTTTTTCACTTGGTTATACTATAAGTTAAAGATGGCAAGAAATTATATTCTTGGTTTCACTCATGAGGCCTCAGTAAAGTTCGAAACTGGTCTGCATTGTGACCCTTCCCATAATGCATAGCATTATACATTTCCATAAGGATATATGTATTGCATTATGGGATACTAAGGCAAATGATGTGAAGTCATTAGCTTTTATATACAAGTTGCCCTGCCCCAGCTGCAGGCTTTGTCTGCTTATACTTAGATAAAGGATGAAACCAATAATATAATTTCTTGTCTGTCTGTGTTCACTGGGCATCTACAGATGCTGTATGGTCACTCCGATGCTCGATGATGTTCCACACTAGGCCGCGCCATGTAGTCCTGTTGTTTGCCCTTCTAGCAGCCTCAACTCTCTGAAGATCAGTCACTCCACCCACGTCATCCATCCATCTCATTGATGATCTACCCCTGCCTCTTTTTCCAGGAACTTTACCTTCTATTACAGTTCTTAGAAGTCCTCCTTCCATGCTTTCTATGTGTCCAAAATATTTTAATTTTCTTCTGTCAATATCCTTAAGGAGCCTTAAAGTTCTACTAATCTTTTCTAACACCCATTCATTTGTATGCCTTTCAGTGTATATCCTCAACAGCCTTCTGTAACACCACATCTCAAAAGCAGATATCCGTTTCTTATCTGACTTCTTTAGGTTCCAAGTCTTGCATCCATAAATTGCTGTTGGAAAAACAACTACATCCAAAATCCTCAACTTTGTTCCCATGGAGATAGATCCATCCTTCCAGATTTTAGACAGGTCTCTGACTGTTGTTTTAGCCATTCCTAACCTTTTTCTGACATCTGAACAGCAATTCTTCACATTAATAATGGATCCCAGGTACTCAAACTTGCTGACTTCCTCAATTCTTTCTCCATTAAGATACATTTGTTTCTCAAGAGCTTCTCTGTTTGTTTTTCCTTTGAGAACCATGATCTTTGTCTTGCTAGAATTGAGTTGAAGTCCTCTGTTATTACTGATCTTGTTAACTTTGTCAAGAATTAGTCCTAGTTCTTCCATGTCATTACAAAGGAGTACTGTATCATCAGCATACCTCAGATTACTGATCAATCTACCTCCTATCGTAATTCCTGTCTTGAGCTCATCCAGTGCTTCACGCATGATGTCCTCTGCATATATACTAAACAAGTGAGGAGAAAGTAAACATCCTTGCCTAACTCCTTTTCCAACTTGTCAATCAATCCAACACCTGTTCTTACTGTGGCTTCTTGCTCCTTATACAAATTGGCTATCAACCTGATAGTGTGTATAATTTCTTGACATCTTTAATTTATAGTATAATCAACTGAAATAGCTTACTTTCAATTCTAATTACACAACTACTAAATGATTCTTTATCCTTTTCTGTTTGTAGGAAAACCGCATTAACTGGAATGTGCTTACATAAGCAATTATGCTATCAGTATGACATTCTCAAAACACTTACATGGAGCCAGAGTTCTTATTTGTACAACTAACACAGTGAACTTAGAACCAAGACTTTTTAGACTTTTTGCATGTCTTCCCCTCCTCCTGCAATGAATACACAAAATTCCAGCAAATTATTCCCGTTCCTTATATTCTAGGTGTATCAGAAAAGACAACTAAAATTCTTCACAGATATAATCTCCATACCACTTTCTAACTATATCCACTGAGAAGCTCAAATGTACAGGAGAGTGGGATAAGATAGCATACTCATAGTAAGAAGAGGTATGTGATTAGTAAAATAATAAACTTGATGTCAATAAGACAATAATGAATATTTTAGGAGTTAGCATCAGCCTTGGCATATCTGTTTTAACAAGAATCTTATAACGACACAAGTTCCAAAGGAGTGGAAGGAATATAAAATTGTTTCACTTCACAAAGGTGGTGTTAAGACTAAGACTACAAATTATTGACCAATCTGTATATCTGGAGTTGAAGAGCTAAGGTACAATACTAGGTTGATAACAACAATATGTGATTGTCCGCATGGATTTGTTAAAGGGAAATCATGTTTTACCAATTTATTTATGTACTATAGCAAGGCAAGGAATGCACTGGACAGGGGGAGGTGCATATACAGTGGTATACTTAGATTTTATTAAGGCTTTTGTTAGATTGCCATGCAAAAAGTTGGCAGATTGGAACAGATGGGATTGGACACTAGTGAGTTGGATAGGCAACTGACTATTAGCTAGATATCGGCAAGTTTGTATATGGGGTGCAGTATCTATCTGGAAGAGGAAAGCATCAGGTTGTGTTGCAGGGTTTGTTTTGAGACCATTATTGTTTACCTTGCACATTAATGATACTGGGGCAGGGTTACCTGGAGATGTGCAGCTGTTTGTATGTGATGCAAAATTGGAGAAAAGGATGAGGAATCGAGTGAGTGGAACTGTAAGTTCAGTGATATAAAGTGGAAGGTTCTGAAATTTGGTAAGCAGTGATTGGTTGCAAAGTATACACTTGATGGGGAAATTCTGAAAAAGGTAGAGAAGATGAGAGATTTGAGAGTGGTGGACAAGGACCTAAAATTCAGGATTCCCATCGCACAAGTTGTGAAGTCATCACATAGGATTATAGCAATGATGCAGAGGACCTTGACATGCCAGAAATAAAGAGGGTATGGTTCCATGGTATAAGGTCTATTATATTGTATCAAGCCTCATATGAATTACTGAACACAGATTTCCTGGTTTTCATTGTGATGAGGATACATTAGAAAAGGGTCCAGAGAAGATATACTAAAGTGGTAACTGGTCTTTGGAATGAGAGGTATGAAGAGAGATTCGGGGAATGCAATTTGCGAATCTTCACGAATAAGGAGGAATGGGGATATGATTGAGACATAAATTAATCAGGATTGTTATCAGATTCATGTGGAAGAAATTTTTTTTATAGAATGGAAGAAGAACAAGAAGCCATCCCTAAAGAGGGTGTGTGTAAGAGTTCGCATGGTGAGTGGTTGTTGAATCGAATGTATTGCATGATAATGTGGTGAATGCAAATACATTAAATGATTTTAAGTGCAGTTTGATTAACTTTGTATGTGATGGTGTGTACCTCCCACAGTGAGCCTTAACTCCATGGAGGTATTGTGTTATATCATAATAATGTTAATAATATGTGCGTTGGACTTTGTATATAAAATATCAGCATTCTACCATGGCTGTCATTGTATATGCAAATCATAATGAATGCTGCTTAGAAGTTTTATTTGATATTAGCAGAAAAATTATTATAATAATTGTACTTGCCAATAAAAAAAAAAGTCAAATATAAAATAGAAATGTTTATAACTGTTACATGCTCATATATTTATGAGATATATTATCTTATGATAGTCTTGCATTTAAATTTAGGTTGGTAATCGTGGACCTAGCACAGTACATGAAGCTGAAGTACACATATTATGGCCTACTTCTACTTTAACTGGCAAATATTTATTATACCTAATGGATCAACCAGAAGTCAAAGGTAAAGGTTTGTGTCAAGAAGTACAAGAAGTAAACCCCCTGAAACTAAAGGTGAGAAAAATTTTTGTGAAGAATTAATGAATAATGATGATATATATTATTGCATATGCATGTGTCATGTTGTTCCTGCACGTATAAAAATAAAAAGGTTATGTTCATACTACAAGTATTATTTGAGTATTTCTACTTTTTAAATACTTTTAAATAAATACAATATATTTATTTAATTAAAAACAATTAGTTTCTCCAAATCATATATTACATTTACTTAAGACAAGAGAATTGTAATACAAATATAATTATTTACTTAAAATATCATATGGTCACTTGTCTCTCTCTCTCACACACATCAATTTAAATTTCATTTCAGGAATTTAAGAAAAATTATAACAAAACAAATTTCTTTGCAAGTTTTTTCTAGGATTAATAACTTTGGCTTTCTGATACGACCCTCCTACCGGCCAAGGTGGATGAAATAGCAAGACTACCCCAGACTTTTTCATGGATCAAAACTTCATCGGCATTCTATCTTTTATCAAGTATTTACTCTCCTCCGCTGTTAATCTCTTAACAGCGATTTGAGAGCCATTAGCGGATTAACTGTGGTCGAGTGACTTTTGTGTCACTTGTCTTTACATGTACTCTGTTACTTCGAATTTTCTTCACTGTACTAGGATATTTGATCGTTTTTTTTTTTTTTTTTTTTTTTTTTTTGCTGAACAATTTATTTCTTGTGTCTCTTTCCAAAAATAGAAGTTTCACACTGCAAAAATAAATAATCAATCCTGAAATGACCATAGATCAGCCTTTGCAATGAATATACTTTAGTAATAATTAATTTCCTCCACTTTACTGACAGTATAGATTCTTTTTCGCAAATTTTCAAATGTTTGTTTACGTTTAAAATATTTTGTCAAATATTTATATTTTTAAATAACATTTAGTGAAATAAATATGACATTTTGCTTTCTTTCTTTGCAAAATACCTTTATAATGGATTGTCACATTTCAATTTCAGGAACGATTGTTTTTTTTTTTTTTTTTTTTTTTTTTTTATGAACAACAAATGATTATAAACTGCATTACTCGGTTTCCGATATTGTATCTTTTTTAGTATCAAAAATTTATACCTAATGGTATTTTATCAGAGACTCTTCGCCTTCTTCTTTTGCTGAAAATTGCAACAGAGGTTTTTTTTTTATTATTATTTTTTTTTTGTAGGATGCACATTACTATAATATCCAGTGCTTAACCACTGTAGATATGTTGAAAATATAATAGGAAGGATATCCTGTATGGAATAATTAAAAATTTATGCTCATTTTTAGGATTTTTTACTGCAACCCCCCCCCTCTCCTGTCCTGGAACTGAGTTGCATAACTACTTTAAATTTCTATAGCTTTGAAAGCTTTCAGATGGTATTCAAAATCTCTTATTTCAGTTTATTGTTTTGACAAAAGAAATAAAGCAATAATATTGTTGTTCGAAGCTTCTAATTCTGTACTCTTTCTTTGAATCTGAAATCAGCGGTCTGCTGAAATTATTCTAAGATTTAGAAATACTATGCTGTATTTTCAACATGTAAAACCCACACAAAGAAATTTCAATTGTGTTATTTGTATTTCTTTTTTTTTAAAAAAAAACAATAATTTTATCATTGTTCATGCCAACACATATGGCTTGGTTTGGTTTGATTTGATTTTTATTGTGCAAAGACATCAATGGTCATACTGCACCAGGACACAGGTTACATCAGTACATATGATAAACTGTTAATAGGACAATCACAAACATCCATGCTCTTGGTTGGATTCGAACTCGCAGCCTCTTTGCTGGAGAGCAGACACATTAACCACTCAGCCAACCATGCAAGCACACACATAACACTGTTGTGTTATAGGACTTGAGACCTCTCAAGTATATGGTTGATAAAAAAAAAAAATCATTATTTATTTGCAAAAATTGCAAAGCGAAATTACTGCATATGTTAATAATAATCAATCTTAAGATTAATTAAATTGATTATATCAATCTGAAAAAATTATCAAACATTAGGAATTTTATACTTCCAACTATATATAGTGTGTAAGCAAGAGTTTGCTTGAATAATTAGGATATCATTAGTGCTTGGGGAATTGTGAAGGAATATTTGTTAGCAGCAATAGTAAGCTGTATTCCACAAGTGAAGAAGAGAACTCAGTTTGGTGTAAAGTGGATGACAAACAATATCAAACAGGAACTGTAGTTGTAAAAGAGATTATGGAAGACATATAAGGAGAGGGGTGGAGGGCAGATACACAAAGAATATAAGATGAAGGTCTAGAGTGACTAGTATGGTGAGGAAGGCAAAACTGGAATATGAAAAAAAAAAAGATTAGCACTAAGATCGAAAGAAAATCCTAGGGAATGTTTTAGCTTTGTGACCAGTAGGAGGAGAAATGATTGTGGAAGAATGACATTGTGGGATAAAAATGGGAATAGAGTGACTGATGCAGAGGACATAGTGGAGTTGTTCAATGAGCACTTTACTGGAGTATTTCATCCTGGAGAAAAAGGTTTTAATACTAGAGGTATAGGGCAGGTTTAGAGGTGCAAGAGGAGAGTGTGTTCCAAATACTGAGTAATCTGGATGTCAATAAAGCTGTGGGACTGGATGGTATTTCACCACGGGTTTTGAGAGAATGTGCTAAGGAACTGACAGCTCCGTTGACTTGGCTTTTCAATGAAAGTTCGGCTACAGGAAAGGTACCCAAGGAATGGAACGAAGGTAAGATAGTGCTATTGCATAAGGGGTAGCAGACTGGATATGTCTAATTATAGGCCAATTTGTGTTTCATCAGTAGTTGTTAAGATCTTGGAGAAATTCAAGTCATCTTTGCACACATCATATGTGTGCAAAGATGACTACATGTGTAAGACGTTAGAGAAGCATAGAGATCTGCAAGATGTCCAACTGTGTCAGGCTGACTGCAAACAAGAGTATACTAAAGAACATGCAGGTAGATTATTATGTCTGTACACGAATGCTAGGAGTATCAGAAACAAAGGGGTAGAGTTTGTTGCCTTAGTCAATATGTTGCGACCTCAGATTGTAGGAATTAGTGAGACCTGGCTATCAGAATCAGACCTTCTAACTGATATCGAGTGTCATGGGTACAGTATTTTTAGGAAGGATAGAGTGGATAGGAGAGGAGGGGGTGTGTTTCTAATGATATTGGATGACTTAAATCCAGTTAGAGTTGAGAGCTATGAATGTAGTAATACTACTAACAATATTTCATGTCGCAATGAGTTTGAAGTCATCTGGTGTGAGGTGGAATCTAACAAGGCAAATTACATAGTGGGGTGTTGTTACAGACCTGGTGGTTTGGTTGCTGGTGATGAAGAAATGCATCACCAAATAGAAAAGGTGAGCGCAAAAAGAGTAATCATAATTTGAGACTTTAATTATCCAAATATAGATTGGATAGCAGTAGAATCTCATGAGAAGAATGAAAATGCATTTCTTGAGCTGTTGCAGGACAACTTCCTCAAGCAACATGTGACAGAAGGAACTCAAGGTCAAAGAGTGTTAGATTTGATTATAGTGTCAGAGGGCATTTCAGTTAAAGACATAACTATTCTGCCTCCAGTTGGTGACAGTGATCATGCGGTACTCACTTGGGAAGTGATTAAGTTTATGAATGTTCCATTCAGAAAAGGTAACATGCTGAGCTACAAAGCAGGAAATTATGACCAACTGAGGAGTATACTTAGTTCAGTGGAATGGGATTGGTTGCTGGATGGAAAGAATATTGACAGTGCATGGGAAGCATTTAAACAATACTTAAATGATGCGATATCAGAATGTGTACCGAGAGTTCGAAGAATAAATAGAGTAGAAGTCAAATGGATGTGTCATCTTATTAAGCAAGAGATTCGTAAGAAAAGGACATTGTGGAAGGAAGTCCGTTTGCATAACGATGACATCCATTACGAACGTTATAAGCAGCAGGGTAGAATAGTCACAACTGTTGTACGAAAAGCAAAGTCTGATTATGAAAAGAAACTGGCTCTGCATGCTAAAGACAACCCAAAAGAATTCTATCGATATGCCGCAAGTAAAAGAAAGAATGAATATGAAAGAATAACTCTTCTAAATCCAGATGGCATGAGATTTACAGATGCAGAATAGGTTGTTCAGTTAATGAGTGCCCATTTTGTTAAAAGCTATCTACCTGCTAAACATAACATTGAGCTCACTGTTACCTCTTCACTAGATGAAGAAAAGCAGGTGGGTGAGGCTGAGGTATCAGAACTGTTGCACAGACTGAATAAGAATTCAGCAATAGGGACTGATGGGATATCAGCACGTGTGCTAAAAGAGTGTTCAGCTGAATTGGCCATTCCTTTGACCAGGATGTTTAATATGAGTCTCAGAACAGGGAAGATTCTGCAGGAACGGAAGGAGTGTATGGTAATTCCATTGCACAAGGGTGGTGCAAAAACCGATGTATCCAACTATTGACCAATTAGTATCTCAGGAGTGGTGGTGAAGATTTTGGAAAAATTGGTTAGGGCCCGCATTCAGAAATGGGTTGACAGTGAATATCTACTTTGCAATGAACAACATGGGTTTACTAAGGGAAGGTCATGTTTTAGCAACTTGCTCACATTCTATAACAATGTTACCATTGAACTAGAAAAGGGGAATGGATACACCATGATACTTTTGGATTTTGCTAAGGCTTTTGACAGAATACAGAATGGCAGACTGCTGCATAAATTGGAGAAAATGGGTTTGGGTTATACAATATTAGCATAGATAAGAGAATGGCTGACTGACAGATATCAAAAAGTAATACATGGGGGTTCTGAGTCTGCAAGGTTTAAGGTAACAAGTGGTGTATTACAAGGATCAGTGCTTGGTCCACTGTTATTCAGTCTGTACATTAATGATATTGGGAAGGATTTGACAAGATGATGCAAAGATTATTTGCTGATGATGCAAAGATAGGTAGGGTAATCAGGAATGCTGCTGATATGCAGTCTTTGCAGAATGATTTCAATAGGCTGGAATCGTGGGCATGGGAAAATGGGTGTAAGTTCAATGTCAGTAAATGTAAAGTCATTCATTTCTGCATGATTAGATATCCAATGTCATATTATATTGGTGGGATTAGGCTAGGAATGTTGAGAGTTTATTTTTCACTTGGTTAGACTATAATAAGTTTATTTTAATCCTTTATCCAAGTGTGAGCAAACAAAGTTTGTACCTGAAAGTATCTTCAGGACTAGGGTAAGTTAGTACAACACCGAGCAACTCGTTGCAAAGGTGGAGAAAGCTCTCTCATCACTCTTATCTCAGTATCTCCCATAATTCAAATCACATCTCCTTGCGGATATGTGTAACGCTATGCATTAAGGCTCTTAACATCTTTCTCTGAATCCGGAGTAATTTAATAATAAGGTTGTACACCCTTTGGAAACTTCTATAGGTTAGGATGACCTCTCATTGCTTCTGCCTTTGTGTCTCCACTACTGGGCCTGGCTCCCACTGACGAGACCTCAATAAAGGTCGAAATCGGTATGGGTAGTAGTCCTTGCCTTAATGCATAGCATTACACATATCCGCAAGGAGATGTGCTTTGCATTATGGGAGATACTGAGATAGGAGTGATGAGAGAGCTTTTTCCACCTTTGCAACGAGTTGCCCGGTGTTGTACTACCTTACCCCAGTCCTGAAGATACTTTCAGGCGCAAACTTTGTTTGCTCACACTTGGATACAGGATTAAACTAAACTTATTAGAGGCTAGGGATCTTGGAGTGTTAATAGATAGTTGAAGTTCAGGGGTCGTGTAGCAAAGATTGCAAATACAACTCAAAAGATAATTGCAATGCTGAAACGAACACATGTAAAGATAAGGATGTTATTTTGCCTCTTTACAAGGCTTTGATAAAACCTCACTTGGACTATTGTGCACAGGTCTGGTCTCCTGGTTTCCATTGGATTCTGATATATTGGAGAGAGTACAAAGGAGAGTGTTAAAAATGATATCAGGATTGTGGAATACTGATTATGAATATAATAAATTTAGTTTAATCCTTTATCCAAGTGAGAGCAAACAAAGTTTGCACCTGAAAATATCTTCAGGACTAAATATGGTGTTGTATTATCTTACCTGGTTAAGTAGTGCAACACCAGGCAACTCGTAGCAAAGGTGGAGCAAGCTACCAACACTCCTATCCCAATATCACCCATAATGCAAAACACATCTCCTTGCAGATATGTATAATGTTATGCATTAAGGGATTGGCCACTACCCAGACTAGTTTCGACCTTTATTGAGGTCTCTTCAGTGGGAGCCAGGCCCAGAGCTGATTATGAAGACAGATTGAGAATTTGTAGACTGCAGACACTAGCAAACAGGAGAAAGAGGGGTGATATGATTGAGGCTTACAAACTTCTGAAAGGATCATACAGGATTTCCATTGATGGAATTTTTCAATTTATGGATGGTGGGGAAAGAACAAGAGGGCATACTTGGAAGCTGAGAATGAAGGCTGCCAAGAAGAGTGTGAGGGATAGATTTTTCTCTCATAGGGTGGTGCGTGATCGGAATGGATTGCCATTGGATGTTGTGAGTGCAATCAGTATGAATGAATTCAAGAATAAGTATGAGAGCTTGTGTGTGTAGTATTTGGCCTCCCTCGATGAGTCTCTGACTCCCTAGAGGTCTCTCTTAATAATAATAATTAGTAAGGGACCATATACAGCATTAGGCAGATGAGAGTAATGTTATTTGTGAGAGTCAACATGGATTTGTTAAGGGGCACTCTTGCTTTAGTAAAATAAATGCCTTTTATAAGTGACAAGAGCAGTTGATAAGGGAAAGGCGTATACTGATATTTTTTGGATTTTGTAAAGGCATTTGACAGGGTGCCACATGATAAGTTGATACTTAAGTTATATCACATGGGTTTAGATGTCAGGTTAGTCAACCGGATTCAGGATTGACTGTCTGATAGGTATTATCAGAGAGTTGTGTATGGGACAATATCAAGGAGGTACCTGTATTGTTTAACCTTTATATCAATGACATTGTCAATGGATTGCAGGGGGATATTCAGTTGTTTGCAGATGATGTGAAGCTGGGAAGGGTTATTTGTAATAGTGCAGATATGGCAGCCCTGCAAGAGGATTTCAGTAAACTAGAGAGATGGGCAAATGAATGGGGGATATCAGTTTAATGCAGCAAAATGTAAAGTCTTAAAGTTTGGGATACATCAATTGGAGGAGCTGTACCAGAGGACGTAGGGGAGACGAGGTGGGGCTGATGATTGATAGAAAACTGAAATTCAGGGAACATATTGCAAAAGTGGTGAAGGTAACCCAGAGGATTGCTGCAATACTGAGAAGGACGATGATCTGCAGAGATAAGAGTTATCATTCCATTGTATAAGACCCTGATCAGACCACACTTGCACTATTGTTCTCTAATTTGGCATTCCCCAGGATTTGAAGGGAATAAATTAACTGTTGAAAGGGTAGAGAGGCAGATAACAAAGATGGTTTCACGACTGTGCAATGTTAGTTATGAGGATCGGCTGGGGGAATGTCGCCTACAGAGTTTGGTGGATAGAAGGAGGAGAGGTGATATGATTGAGACTTTTAAACTGTTGAGAGGTAGTTACAGGGCTGACACTGAGGGTTCTTTTACTTGGTGGAACAGCGGGAAGGAGCGATGACAAGGGGCTATTCCTGGAAGTTACAAAAGGAAACTGTGAGCAAGAGGGCAAGAATGCTGATAGAGTGGTGAGAGTGAGAATGGTCAATGAGTTCAAGGAGTTGTATGATAGACTTTGTGTTTCCTAGGAAGGTCCCATGATGAGTCCTTGACTCCATGGAGGCTTGAATAATAATAATAATAATTAATTAGTTGCTCTTGCAAACTCAAGGACCACTATTAGAGGTACAAGCTCATCAATTTAATTTAAATACAGTGGCTGAATTGATTATTGAAATAAGTCAATAATAATGAGTACTGTGTCAGTTCTATGCCTGAATATGAAGTAAATATTTTAGTGACCATGAAAATTGATTATACAATTTTAAAAGAAAAGAATCGAACGCTGAATCATAATGTTGGGAAAATGAACTTAAACATCATAGAACTGATGTATGATTTACAAGTTGAGGAGGGAGTTGTGTTTAGAATAAGTAGTGGTAAAGAAAAATTCTAAGGACAAAGAAGAAACTTATTGATATTAGACTTGAAAGCCTACAGACTATTATACTCTTTTGAAAATATTATCATCAGTTTATTGTTCATGTTCTCCTTTGTAATTAACTATTGCAATTAACTATTAACTATTGTTGTCACTGATGATGGCCTGTAATATTCTGACTGAAATATATAGCCTTAAATAAGTAGTATTACTTATCCCTTGTGTTTTTTCATGTTAACTTGCAGAAACCTCTCATGGCACAAGTATACTACATGTACCCACTCTTTTAACAGGAAAACTGTTCACTCACTCACTGTTCTGTTAGAGAACAATCTAGCTCTAATCCCTTTCTTTTATTTTTTTTATTTGTTATTATTTTTTTTTATTAGCTTATTATATATTCCCCCTCTGCTGGGTAAAGGCCTCTCCCATTATGGGAGGGTTTTGGGTCTGTTTTTCTCACGGTGATCCATTCCATCTTGAGAGAGTATTTATACACTTGCATGAATGAGTGTATGAAAGTGAAAGACAATCACAAACATCCATCCCTTGGCAGGATTCAAACCTGTAGCCTTTTGGCTGGAGAGCAGATATGCTAACCACTCAGCCAACCAGACAGCCATCCCTTTCTTAACTGTACACAAATGTAACTTCCACAGATGCCCCTTGTCCTCTCCCCTCCCATGTAATAAAAAAAAAACTATCAACCAATATTCTATAACACCCTTTCAGTAGTTTACAGACTTCTGTCATATCATCCCTCTTCCTCGTGTCTACCAATGTTTGCAGTCCATACTCTCAATTTGTCTTCATGTGATTCTTTGCAGCCTTTCCACAGCTTGTTTATCCCCTTAGAACCAAGAGACCAAATCTGTTTATAATAGTTCAGGTGTAGTTGTTTCAAAGCCTTGTAAAGAGACAAAATGGCCTTCTTATCCTTACATGTTAGTCTTCATTCAGGTCGACATTACAGTTTCTTCTACATAGCCTGTGCATTCAATCATTTGCTATTATGGTCTTCCTCCTTAACTCACTACTAGCATATCTTAGTAATAAACTAACAATTTTCAATTTTTCACTTTTTCTAGCAATATTTACATTTCCTCTCTCATAATATATTTGTGCCTACAAGTACTACCATATCTTTTACTTTTTCTTTTTCTTTGTCATGTCTTTATTATAGCTCCCAGGCAGCTCAATGTGTGGCCCCATCATCAAGTACAATTTCATTATTAAATCACCATACTATAGTACTTTTTTTTTCTTATATTCTAATTGATTTTCCTTGTTATTATTATTATTATTCACTGATAACTTGGATTTTAATTTTCTGCTTATTGTTCTCTTTTTTTTGTCTGAGTTTTTGTAAACATTTTCTACTTTCTTGAACTCCCTGGTCGATTATCTAACAGTATCTTTTAATCTGAAAATTTCATAGTCAATTTCTTTTTCATTTATGTTATCAATTTAAAGGTTTTCTTTTCTGGAATCTAAGATATTATCATTATTCTCAAATTTTGATGCTGCTCTTTTTTTCAGTACTGTCTAGCTTTTGGCACTATTTTGATTTAACAATATGTCTTCAAATATATTAGCAAGTGTAGGAAAAACCAAGAAAATACACTAACAAAAAAAAAAAAAAAAACCTAAACAAAAAATCATCTTTCTTAAGGGAGCTTGAAATAAGGTGTATTTAGAATGATAAGTAATGGCAAAAGGGGGGGAAAAAAATCTGAAGAGAAAGAAAAAAATTGTTGATATTGGTCTTGAAAGACTATAGATTATACTCTTTTGAAAATATATTATTATTGCTAAGATATTTTGATGAAGTGTGTTGTGGGAGGCCCATTTTACTTTACTTACAGAAAGCCTATAAAAACCTCCCTATGAACATGTTTACCGAACTCATAACTAGAAAAAGGTAGTCTTGTTGCCCTTGCTAACCATCCTGTTACTCATTTTCCAAGATTGATTGCTCTTATTCTGCCAACTAGTCAATGTCTGAAAATCCTCTGGATCAATCCTATAAAATCCTATCATTATGGATGATTTTAATTATCAGGTCTTGGATTTGATCATCTCATCAGAGGATGGCAATGTAAATGAGGTGTTATATCTCCTTGCAGTTGGTAAGAGTGTCAGGAGACATCTTGCAACTGTAGAATGGAATGAAGAACTGGGTGGAAAGGATATCAGTGTTGCTTCGATACTATTCAAGAACTATCCAGTATAAGCAAGCATAAATGTTGCGAGTGTCAGGAGGTTAAATAAGGTGGGTGTTAAATGGATGAATGCCAAGACTAAGCTTGCAGTACAGAGGAAGTGGGCATTACGGTGATAATCAGTTGAACAAGGAGTACAAAGAACAGGCAAGAAAGGTTACTCAGTTTAACACCACCCACCTTATGAGCAGCGGTCAGCTAATAAAGCAAAAAAAAAAAAAAAAAAAAAAAATCTGTCCTTGGTAGGATTTCCATGGTAGGACTGCAGTATGCAATCCTCACATTATATGAACCAACATGCATGCAGTGTCATCTTAAGTGGAGTATGTACAATGGGTCATCAAAGCTTGGAAAGCTGTGTTATGGAGCGATGAATCATGATACATCCTCTACTGAGCAGATGAACAGGTGTGGCAATGCTCTGTGAATGTTTCTTACCAGAGTGCATAACCCCAACTGTGAAATTCAGAGGTAGCAGTGTGATGGCATAGTCCTGTTTTTCCTGGTTTGGCCTCAGACCTCTATTTGTGGTGCCACAAACATTGAACCCTGAGAGGTATCAGACAATGCAATGCTTCCTATTTTGTGGTGTTTCTGTTGAATGTCTCTTTTAGTAAGACAATACACCATAAGACTGCTGCTGCTGTAACTGTGTGATTTGTAAACATGATTGACCTCCATAGCGCCCTGATCTCAATCTTATTGAACGTTTGTGGGATGAACTGGAGTGTCGGGTGAGGTCAAGGGACATCTGCACCACAACAGTCCAGGACCTCATTACATGCTTACAGGGAGAATGATCCTAAATTTCCATTGATCACTATCATTGCTTGTGGAACATATACCCTGTAGGATTGCTGTAATCATCACAACGAAAGGAGGTCCTACATCTTATTAAGGTGGGCACCATGGCTATTTGTTCCTCAAACTATGGTGTCTGTTGACTTCTTTGAAAGCAGTGCAAGTAGCAATCTATCTTTCCACCCATTCCTGAAGTTTATTTTTGATTAACTACTCCAATACTTTTACCAACTACTCCAATACTCCTGAGATACCGATTGGGCTACAAATTTGCTACCTCTGTTTGGAATGTATTTTATACAGCAGAACTATTTTGCTCTCCTTCCATTCCCTTGGGACCTTACTACAGCTCAGGCCTTTAGATTGGTCAAAGAAAATGCCAATTCCTTTGCACATTCTCATGATGCGTAGGTTGATGTCTCTTGTAATCCATGGCCATATTCATATTGAGATTCTGCTAAATATTTCTTTTATATCTCATCTTTTCCACTATTAACCAACTTCTGCAACCTATAAACCTTCAGTCTATCCTTGTTGGGAGCATTCCACAGAGTACTCACCATGTTGGTCACTTGCCTGTGGATGCTTTCCACCACTTCCTCATCTCCAAGAAACCTAGACAACTAGATCTGTGCTCAGTAATCTAAATGTGACAATATCATAACTTTAGAAAGACGAATAATAACTCATCATTCTTATCTCTGCTTGTTAGTATATTCCTCAGTAACTAATTAATCCTATGAATTGCTTTGGCTACTTTTGCAGTATGTCCTCTGAATTTCAACTTTCTATCCACAATCACCCCCAAATTCCTAGCTTCATCAATTTCGTGAAGTCCAGTTCTGGCAATATAATTCAAAGTATGCAAGAATTTCACCTCAAAGTGTGACTATGCTTTTCCACATTGTACTGGTACTCATACTTTGTCTG
Source organism: Typopeltis vanoorti (assembly GCF_054136105.1). Lineage (NCBI taxonomy): Eukaryota > Metazoa > Arthropoda > Arachnida > Uropygi > Thelyphonidae > Typopeltis > Typopeltis vanoorti. Next base: position 108,919,349 of record NC_143561.1, read on the forward strand.
TAATGTATAGATAGAACCAGATGGCAAAGATTTGTATATAGGGGAGTCAACCTGTCATCTGATGGATGAGAAAGAAGAAAAAGAATCTTGTATCATCAGCAAGCATCTGAATGATGATGTAAGTGAAATCATTTCCTATATCATTAATATACAAGTTGAACAGCAGAAGTCTAAGTACAGAGTCATGTGATACACTGAGTCACTTTTCTTATCCCAAATTCTCTTCCATATATTCTTCTTTGGCAGTAGTACATCAGCCAACCTTGTATTTGTCTCATCAGCTTCATATCCATTTCTCATCTGGTCCAGTTTGTAAAACTGAATTCCTCACTTTCTGAGGAATTCAGTTTTTCATAAAATGGTGAGGAATTCCTCACCATTTTATGAAAAACTGAATTTTTCATGAAAAATCTCTTCAACGTTAATCCTGTAACACTCTCTTATTAACTTATACATCTCTATCATATCACCCCGCTTCCTCCTATTCACTAGACTCTGCGAATTGCATCTTCTCAACCTTTTTTCATTCTCAACATTCCAGAGATCAGAACTACCATAGTCAATCGCCTCTGGACCCTTTCCAATATCTCTTCATTCTTTTGAAAACTTTCTCCACTTGGAGGCAATCTAACTACTTAGGTTCCAGGTTATGAACCAATCCTCTGCTATCCCATGAATTTAGTAGTTATAAATTTCATTTCCTTTCTTCCATGTGGTCTTTCTTCCATCCATATCTGCTGTCATCGGAAGTCTTCCCTCCATCCTATCTATCTTCCTTGAAAATACCATTACCCTTATATTCTATATATCCTCATTTTCCTGTTGCTGGTGTGTATATATACTGCAGTATTCTCTTAAGCCCACAACTACCTTTACACATTGTATTGACTATCCTATTTAAATTTTTTACATAAGAGACTACATTCAGCATTTTATTATTATTATTATTATTATTATTCAAGATCTCCATAGAGTCATAAGCAGTTGTGAGCTATGGAAATTTTAACGAAGGGCTCGCATTGTTGAGCAAAAAAAAAAAAAAAAAAAAAAGCCGTATTTCACGCAAAAACTTTTATTAATACAGCTTGTGAAAAATTCCAATCAAAAAGTATGAGAGGACAATCAACCTCTAAAGGCTATCATTTTTAAACAAATATTTCATGATCTAAACATGAAATATTTGCACACAATCAACTGTGTTAATTTATCTTACATAAGAAAAACATTTTTAACTATCAAAATATAATAAGAATGAAATCTTTTATAAAACATTTGATTGGCTACTGTTTTTCCATACAATTGGCTACCAGAAGGGAGAAGGGTAAAGATAGCGCATGCGCTTATTTTATTTTCAAACTTGGGTGCATTCGTTATAGAGGAGTTGAAACAATAATTCCAAATAATCTATACACTGCCTAATAGACTACTTTTTGTTAGATTACCATATGAGTTTCTCGCTTAATATGTTTAAAAAAAAAATTTTTTTTTTTTGGAAAAAGTAAACAAGAACAAGGGCTTGCAAATTTGAGAAAAATTTAACAAAGGGCTCATGCGAGCCCCTTATAGCTCACCACTGGTTATAAGACTCATTGTGGGACACCCATCTTAGACAGCACAAGAGACAACACCAGAGTTTTTAGATATATGGCAAGTAGAAAAAATATGAAAAAAATGATTATAGTAAGATGATATTAATGGATGAAGATGGTGGAATAGTAGCTGTTGCAGAGGACATAGTTGAGGTATTTAGTGAACAATTTTAAAGGTGTTTTTCCTTTCCTTCATGCTTACACAGTGATCAGAATATATTATGCAAATTATGGAAACAACTACCATGTTAGAGTAAAACTTTAGTTTAATATAAACCAAAATAGACACTCGATGTTTCGACCTTCACATTAATGTCATCATCTGGAGTATACACATATGTACAAAGAAACAAGCTGCACTACAATCTATGGAATGCTAAAGTTACTGATCAACCATTACAACTATTGGCCTGACCTCCGGTGTAAAAAAAAACCTTACTACATCAAAGCTAGAGTCTTATTATTATTATTCATTAGGTTACAAACTTAAATTAAGCTGGAGAGCAACATTTTTATAAAAAAGAAAAAATTAATATATAATAAATAAAAAATTATTACTTATATAAGTGTGCATATAAATTGCAGCCAACTGGTATGGATAGTGGCCAATGACAGATCAACTTACATCCATCAGATGAACCAACTAGTCTCTCCTATCAGCTTATGAACTATAATCCAATGAATAGGATAAAGAAAAAACTGAAATTACTTCAGTCTGTCACTTCTTGGCCATCAGACACTTTTAAAAAGCTTATATCCCATTACGCCCATTCTCCCTGAATATATGGTGTTCCCAAGCTACATAAACATAACGTTCCACTTCAGCCGATAGTTGAGGAAATAGACCCTAATTATCACCCAGCCAAGAATTTAACATCAACGCTCAAGGAATTGGTAGGTCATTCCCCCCTCCTATATAAAGAACACGCAACAGTTTATAAACAAAATTAAAAACATAACACTCAGCAAAGATGATTTATTAGTCAGTTTTGATGTTTCTGTCCTTTTTACCGCAAGCCTACACATACTGGCCAATATATACATGCTAACTCATATCACCACCCTTCACAAAAATTTGGAGTCATTAACACCCTCAAAAACAAAGCTATAGCATTTGTTCTAACAAAGAAGCTCTTAAACAAGAATTCAAATTTATTAACAATACATTTATAATGGCTATAGCAAAAATGCTATTAATAAAATTCTTCATAAAACTTCATCAAAAAATAATATAGATTACAGTAAAATCATTGCTATCCCACATTAAAGGGTTATCAGAGAAATTAATAGAATCCTACACCATTACAATCTTAATGCCACTTTTAAACCACCTTTAAAATTAAAAAACATATTCAACTCCTCTAAGGATCCTCTCCCCCCATTGGCACATCCTGGAGTTTATTGCATCAATTGCACCTGTAACTTACCTTATATTGGGGGGGAACATACAATCCCTATCCGTATAAATGAGCACAGAAGCAGGCCTCACCAATAACTCTTAACACCCTACACCAAATTGATTGGAAAAGTACTTGCTCATTACATCATACAAAAACCTGGTATGAATGAAAATTTAAAAAGCCTGTGAAATTTTGATTAACCTCCCCAATCTTACAAATAATGATGGCATAAAAATTTGGATGGCACACATTCAGTCTACTTAGTTTCCACCCACCCTGACTTTAAGCAATTTTTCAGCTTTTATTGGCCATACCAGTTGGCTATAATTTATATGCATACTTATATAAGTAATAATTTTTTATTTATAATTTATTAATTTTTTCCTTTTTGTAAACATGTTGCTCTCCAGCTTAATTTAATTTTATAACCTAATGAATAATAATAATAATAATAAGACTCTAGCTTTGATGCACTAAGGTTTTTTTTTCCACCAGAGGTCAGGTCAATAGTTGTAACTGTTGATCAGTAACTTTAGCATGCCATGTAGATTGCAGTGCAGCTTGTTTCTTTGTATATATGTGTATACTCCAGATGATGACCTTAATGTGAAGGTTGAAATGTCGAGTGTCTATTTTGGTTTGTATTAAATTAAAGTTTTACTCTAACGTGGTAGTTGTTTCCATAATTTGCATAATGTATTATAAGGGTGTTTCATTCTGATCAGTGTGAAATCATGAGAAGCAAATGTAGAAGGAACAGGAAAGGATGACTTAATTGTGAACAATTAACCAATCCTTTCCTATTTCCTATAGGATTTGATGGCATATCAACGAGGGAAGAAATGGTGTAGGAATTGTGGTGTGTGGCAGAATGAAGAGTGAAGTACAGGACGTGGGTAGAAGGAACGACAGGATCATGCGAACGAAATTGGGTCTTGGAGAAGAGTGGGTGGTTGTATTAAGTGTATATGCCCTGCAAGTTGGTTGTACAGCAGAGGAAAAAGATGAGTTCTGGAACATGTTAGATGAAGAAATGAGGGAATTGGAAGAAAATAAGATGGTGATTGTCGGAGGAGACTTGAACGGGCACATAGGAAGACAGAATAGAGACTGTGAAAGGGTGCATGGTGGCCACGGAGTGGGAATGATGAACCAGGAAGGAGAGAGAGGGTTGTGGACTTTGCAGTAGCGTTTGATCTGGCAATTGTGAACTCGTTTTTCTACAAGAGGGAAGAACATTTGATAACATTTAAGAGTGGTAACAACAGCTCACAAATTGACTACATTTTGACTAGAAGAAAACATCTTAAGGTTGTGACAAAATTGTAAAGTAATTCCAACAGATCAAGTAGCACAACAACACCAACTGCTGTGGGCAGACTTTAAAATAAGATCGAAGATAAGAACTTCTGGATTCCATGGGATGAAGACAATTAAGTGGTTTTGCTTAAAAGAGGAGAGTGTGAGGAATCGTTTTAGGGAGAGGGTGTTAGAGAGGATTTCAGATGGACTGGAAAGTGTACAAGATTGGTGGAAACATAATTCAAAAGTAATCCTGAGCTGTGCAATCGAGGTGCTTGGTGAGACATCTCGAAAGATTAGTGAGCAGAAGGAAGGTTGGTGGTGGAATAATGATGTACAAGTGGCAGTGACAGCTAAGAGGAAGGTAAAGCAGAAGTGGGATGAGTCAAGAGTGGAAGAGGACAGAGGTGTACAAAGAGAGAAAGCAAGAAGCCAAGAGAGTTGTGGCACAGGCGAAGGCCATGGCATATCAAGATCTGTATGATCAATTAGAAACAAAGGAAGGACAGAGAAAAATTTACCAACTAGCGAAATGTAGAAATAAAGCAGCAAAGGACATCTTACATGTGAGGCAGATCAAAGATGCTGAAGGAAGAGTATTATAGAGGGATGTGGACATAAGAAACAGATGGAAAATATACTTTGAGGGACTTTTGAATGAGGAAAATGCAAGGACTCACAGAGAAGATGGGCAGCCTTCTGAGGGGATGGTGCAGAACATCAGCAGAGTGGAAGTGATGGAGACCATGAAGAGGACGAGGAATGGAAAATCAGTGGGCCCCAACAGAATTCCAGTGGAGGCATGGAAGGCACTGGGGGAAGAGGGAATTGACCTGCTGTGGGACCTGTATATGAAAGTTTGCCAACAGGAAAATATACCCGAGGAATGGAGGGAGAGTACTCTTGTCCCCATCTACAAGGGTAAAGGGGGATTCACAAGACTGTAAAAATTACAGAGGAATAAAGTTGATGTCCAACACAATGAAGAGCCTAGAAAGGGTTCTTGATGGTAGATTGAGGAAGGAGGTGGAGATTGCATAGGAACAATTTGGCTTCATGCCTGGTAGATCAACAACAGATGCTATCTTTGGGTTACGACAGATGATGGAAAAATATCGAGAGAAACAAAGGGAGCTACATCTGGTATTTATTGATCTGGAGAAAGCATACGATAGAATGCCAAGGCAAGAAGTCTGAAGGTGTCTGAGGGAGAAGAAGGTGCCGGAGAAATATGTCAGGTTGGTGCGGGAAATGTACAGAAATGTGAAGACAAGTGTTCGGACCTGTTTGGGACAGACAAAGTTTTCAAGTAACAGTTGGCTTGCATCAAGGGTCAGCATTAAGTGTGTTTCTGTTTAATATTGTGATGAGGTGGTAACAGAGGAGGTGAGAGAAGATGCGCCTTGGACAATGTTGTATGCAGATGACATCTTGCTGTGTGTAGATTCAAGAGAAGAAGTGGGAACTAAACTGGAAAGATGGAGAAAAGTACTGGAAGAGAGAGGCATGAGACTGAGCAGAAGTAAGACAGAGTATATGTGTTGCGCAGTGGGCGGCGGCGGCCAGGAGACAGATCTGGAGCTGGAAGGAAATGTCATCAGGAAGGTGAGAGACTTTAGATACTTGTCTTCAACAGTGGAAGAAGATGGAGGAGCTGAGAAGGAAGTGGGATGCAGGATACAAGCAGGTTGGAGGAAGTGGAGGGAGATGGCTGGAGTGTTATGCGATAAGAGGGTGCCGATCAATCTGAAAGGCACAATTTATAGGACAGTAGTGAGGCCAGCTATGACATATGCTATAGAAACTGTGGCCCTGAGGAAAAATAACATCAGCAGGATGGAAGTAGCAGAGATGAGAATGCTTAGGTGGATGTGCGGTGTGACCAGAAAGGATCGTCTGAGAAATGACTATGTCAGGGGAACAGTGAAAGTTATGAACTTAGGAGCAAAAATACAGGAGGCAAGGTTGAGATGGTTTGGTCATGTGATGAGGAGGGAGGATGAATATGTGGGAAGAAGGGTCATGCAGATGAATGTGCAAGGAAGGTGGAAGCATGGGCGGCCAAAGAAGAGATAGAGGGAGCTGGTAGAAGAGGATTTGAAGATGAAGAACTTGGATGTGGTGACAGCTCAAGATAGGAAGGTGTGGAGGAGACTCATTACAAACAGTGACCTCACTTAAGTGGGAGAAGCTGCAGAAGAAAAAGAAGATTTGATGGCATATCAACATGTGTTTAAGGGAATCTCCAAGGAATTGCAGGTGCATTGGCATGCCTGTTCAATAAAAGTATTATAACAGTACAGGTCCCAAGGAAGTGGAAAGAAAGCAAAATTGTGTGAAGCGTGGACGGCCAAAGAAGAGATGGAGGGAGCTGGTAGAAGAGGACTTGAAGATGAAGAACTTGGATGTGGTGACAGCCCAAGACTGAAGGTGTGGAGGAGACTCATTACAAACAGTGACCCCCACTTAAGTGGGAGAAGCTGCAGAAGAAGAAGATTTGATGGCATATCAACATGTATTTAAGGGAATCTCCAAGGAATTGCAGGTGCAGTGGCATGCCTGTTCAATAAAAGTATTATAACAGTACAGGTCCCAAGGAAGTGGAAAGAAAGCAAAATTGTTACACTGCATAAAGGTGGAGATAAGACTGTGACTGCAGATTATAGGCCAGTCAGGAGTTGTAAGGCTTTGGAGAGATTAGTGAGAACAGCAGTATTCTTTGTGATTGTCAGCTTGTATTTGTTAAAAAGAGAGATCATGTTTTACCAACTTTCTTATGTACTATAACAAGGTGACAGATGTATTGGACAAGGTTGATGCATTTAGACTTAGATTTTGCAAAATATTTTGACAGACTGACACACAAAAAGGTGTTAAATAAATAGAAAAAGATGGGATAGGATAACAGACTAATGAGTTGAATTGGTGACATGCTGTCAGATAGGTATCAGAAAGTTATATAAGGAGGTGCAGAATCCCGAAAGGGAAGTCACTAGTAGTGTGCTGAAGGGTCTGTATTGGGACCATTTTGTTTAACTTGTATATTGAAGATACTGTAATAGTTTTAACTGCGATATGCCACTGTTTGCAGATGAAGCAAATTTGTGGAGAACTATGCAGAGTCAAGCAGATGCTGTGCTTGATAAGCACAACATAAGCAACTGAAATGTGGTAAGCAACTATGAGATGCAAAATGTATTCTTGGTGGGGAAACTTTGAAGGTAGTATGGAAGACGAGAGATATACGTGATTGGTGGTGGACAAGTATCTGAAGCTCAGGAGTCACACTGCGCAAGTTGTGAATTTGTCACATTAGATAATGGCAATTTTATTGCTTAATGGCAATTAAGCAATAAAAAATTAATATAAGAAGATTATTATTATAAAGGTATCTACGTTTAATCAGAGGACTCATCGTGGGAGATCCATTTATTCACACACTAGGCATCATTCACACAATACCTATCATAATTAAAATCTCCTCTCGTTATTTAAAAAAAAAAATACCTATCATACTTCTTAAACTCATTTACTGATGACACTCCCACAACCACCTCTGGCAACCCATTCCATGAATTCACCACTCTTCAAGCAAAAAACCTAGTCCTAATGCCTTTCTAACCACACTCTTTACAATTTTCACTGGTGACTCCTTGTTCTCTCCCTTCTTGCCATATGCTGAAAAAAAAGTCTTCGGGGTTAATCCTATAAAATCACTTTAATAACTTAAATGTCTCCTCTTTTTTGTCTATCAGCTAATTTTTGAAGCCTACAGACTGTAAATCTGTTCTTATAAGGTGCATTCCACACAGATGCCACGATCTTTGTCACTTCACCTCTGGATCCTCTCCACAATTTCATCACCATGGAATCTGGGAGTCTAGATTTGTGCACAGTAGTCCAGATGTGGCCTTATATAGGGGAACAGTAACCTCTCTATCCCTGCTTGTTAGTGTGTTCTTCAACAACCACATAATTTGATGTGCCATTTAGAATATGCCCTCTAAACTTCAACTTCCTGTCCACAATCACATCCAAAACCCTGGCCTCATCAATTTCCTGCAGTTCAATTCCATCAGTATAGTGCACAGACCTATTTATGCTGAGTTGTGTATGTTTGTGTTTTCCATATCTTTAAAGTCGCTGTTCATGTTTTGAAATATATTTTTTTTTTTTTTATTGTCATGTTTTATGTTTCGATAAATTTTTTTAAGTGAATATTTATTATCTTTAAAAATAATGTTCTTGGAAATGTAAGAATTTACTGTACCATTACTTGAAAAGGTCAGTAATTTGCAATTTCTAATGAAGAGAGTGGCTGACAGACAGCTATCAGAGTAGAATACAAGAGAATGCAGGGTCACTAGTGATGTGCTGCATAGTTCTGTGCTGGGCTGCTTCTGTTTAATTTATGCAGTAATGATATAGGGAATTATTTGGGGAGGAGAATATCCAGTTTTATTATGCAAAACTGGGGAAGTAATAAAACATTGTTGGGCTATGCTAATAATATGGAACTATATATATATATGTGTGTGTTAAAGATACCATGCTATTTTAGTTATTATACCCAAGGTAAAATACTTTCTACACACACACACACACACACACACACACACACACACTAGAAAATGGTGCATTCTCTTTTGACTTAAGATATAAAATTTTCATATAGACCTTATTTTAGGATACTAAAATATTTAGGCCTCTCTTAATTACTCATTTAAAAAATTATTTTGTAATTTAATGTTCTAAGAATTAACAGCATTTTATCTTGCACTTAGAAAGATGGCAAGAAGCCACGTAGCAGTTCTTCAGTTAGTATAACTGACCTGAAGAAAAATTCTCTAAGTGACTACTTTGCAGAGGAAGTAAAAATTCTTGATGTCAGTTCACAACAAAAGAGAAATGCTGTAGATTACCCTCAGAATGTAACTAATCATCTCATTGAAGAGCTAGTAAGTGCAGTAGATATCTACATATAGTACATAGAATTCTGTTTTTAGCAAACAAAAATTGATTCTTATTTCTTTATTTCTTGAATTAAATGAAATGTGAAATATATAAAGTCAAATGTGATTTATTAAACCATATTTGACTCTATATATTTCACATTTCATTTAATAACTAAAAACAATTTCAAATCAATTTAGTGATAGTTTGCTCTGGTGGGTGTCAATATTATAGCCATTAGCTGGTATTAATGTTAAAGAGAATTTTGTAAACATAAAATCTTGTCATTGCATGGTCAGCTCCAAGAATCTGAGGACTTATCATGCGAGTCACACCACACATTGAATTACTCCTTATTTCAATTACTTGATTTCAAATAGTTGATTTCAATTACTCCTTAAATTCCTTCACAGTTGATGTAATTCAATTCAGAGGCTATCTACTTGTTCATCACTTTGCCAGGAAAAAATTTATCCCTCATACATTCCTACTTGAGATTATCTCTTGCTCTCCCTTCCTACTGTTAATTTTTAAAAATTGTTTTTGTTGTCTGACTAATCCTGACATCAATTAAACTATCTAATATTATTATTATTACATAACACCTCCAGGGATTCCAAAGACTTATCGAGGGAGGGCTCTACAACTCTCCGTCTCCATCACTCCACTAACCGCGACTACCTTCATAATCTACACCAGCACCATCTACCGCCGACCACCACTATTTTCACAGACAATCACAAACTTCCATGCCCACGGCGGGTTCGAATCCCGCCGTGGGCATGGATGTTACAGGTTCTTTCACTAGGCCTTTGTATTTGGTGTTACACTATGCTACTTACACGAAAACTAAGTTTTCTCTTTATATAGTTATTAACAATGTATGTATATATACACACACAACATATAAAAGAATTTGTAGTAAAACAATAGTGACCATTTTTGCACTCACACATACATTCATAACCTTAGAATATTGGGTCTTTTGACATTAAATACAAGATATCTGCAGTGGTAGAAATTAAGACATTTTAGTCAGAGACTCAAACAGACATAAGAGAGAACTTCACAATCTTGCTCTGGAAAATAAAAACATATGTTCTTCATAACAAATTTTCTCGCACAAAAGAAAATGATAATTCATACCTGTGTATGCCACAAACGTATTTAATGTCAATTTTTCATTTATAAAATGGTTGGGATTAGGTAACAGAATTCTGAGTTGGATCAGTGACTGGCTGTCAGATAGGTATCAGAAAGTTGTATATGGGGATGCAGTATCCCAAAAGAGGAAGGTCTATAGTGGTGTACCTCAGGGATCAGTTTTGGGACCATTGTTGTCCAATTCGTATATTAATGATATTTGAATGGGTTTAACTGGTGATATGCAGCTGTTTGCAGATGATGGAAAATTGGGGAGATCAATGCAGACTTGAACAGGTGTTATGGCCTTACAGTTATTAAGGAGGATTTGAATAGATTTCATGAATGGGCAGGAAATGTAGAACTGGCAGTTCAGTTCCACTCTCATTGTTTCAGTTTAAGGCAGGTTGGATGAGCTTTATGTGTGATAATGTGTACCACCCATGATGAGTCTCTGATTCCATGGAGGTCATATGTAATAATAATAATAACATATGCCCTACTTCGTGACTATTCAGTTGCAATGTAAAACAAGTACCTAAAACATTAACAGTTTTCTTAATAAAATACAGCTATCCAAACACTGAAACAGACAACTATATGTTGAATAGCTTTCCATCTAATCTTCACACAAAAAAAATAAAAATTACAATGGTGAAGCTACATAAACTTCTCATTAGGAACTTGAACAAATAAGAAATCCACAAAATTGAACTGTTCATTCCTTATGTTTCTTAATTTCTTAATGGGAATATTTCCAGTTCTTCCTTATATTCTTCTATCGGTTTCTTTTTTTTTTTTCCTGTCTCTCTTGTCCATCAGCTGTTCATGTGAATACATTTTTTATTTATAAAATGTATTCAAACATCACAGTAGAGCATATATTGTATTCTCTATGGATCACAGCATATCACAATGGATATGTTTATTTGCATTATGATGAAATTTCTTTTCCACTTAATGATTATTGCTGTTATTATTATTATACTGTAATTTATTATTACAGTAAAATATTGTTTTAACATAATTTTCTCAACATAATGATATTTTTGTACATCTTTCATTTCATTTTCAATTACCTAAACTAAAAATAATATTTTCCACAAATAAAATTGTGTTAAGATATTTAAAGATCTTAACACTACAATATGTTCAATGATTTCCTCGACCTCTGTCCATTAAAACTCCTTTACTAACTTGCATATCACCTCTTCTCTCTGCTTATTCAGAAAGGAATAGAAAAAGGAAGGGAGAGATATTCCGCTGAATGTGAATGTACTTTCATTTTCTAGTGCATGTAAAACAGAACATCCATTACACGTTTTTCATCACAGAGATGTCAGAAGAATCATAACTTATATATCAAGCTATTAAGGACTTTAATATATTGCTAAACACGAGGATAAGCTTCATCATTGGCAGGCAGTATCAAGCAGAATAATGGGGACAAGTTCAAAAGTTCAAAATGTGGATTTGAGCATTGAGAGTTATTTGAACCCATGGCTTGGAGAATGTCAATTCCATCCAACCTGACCTTGGAGAATGTCAATTCCATCCAATCTGAATTAGCACAGATAATGAATCCCACGAAGTGCTCATATTATTCAAATTTGCACTATTCAAACTTATAATTATATGTAAAATATGATAATTGATTCCAGCTCAATAGAAATAGGCAATGAAAAATTTTAAACATGAGTTTTTATATATTTGTTAATGTAATATTACAATAAAGCATAAAAAAAAATATATGAGGTGTGACAATTTAATTCCCAGAACAGCCACATAGTGTAACCCATGTGGTGATTTGGTTGGAGTCACGAGTTATCGTCTTTGTATGTTTTAACCGATGCATTCCTAAATCTCAAGCCGATAGTGCCATTTGCTAGTTGACTATTGCAAAAACAATAGAGATCTGCATGTAAACTTTGCCGTAAAAATGTGTGATCGAAATTTGGAGCAGCGTGTTAACGTCGAATTTTGTGTGAAAATCGGCAAAACTGCTACTGAAACATTGGAGCTGATGAAAGTGGCATATGGTGTGGATGCTCTGAAAAAAGTCAAGTATCTTTGAGTGGTATAATAAATTCTAAGGTGGGATAAGGAGATGTGAACGACGACGACCCCAGAAGGCAGCCAAAAACAAAAATGATGGATGCAAATGTGAACAGAGTATGAAATTTGGTATGGTCTGACAGATGATTAAGTGTTCAATTAATGGCTGATGAATTGCAAATGTATCGAGAAACAATCGGGGTAATTTTAACTGAAGAATTGGGTATGCAAAAGATTTCTGCGAAGTTTGTATCTTGGATCTTGACAGACAAACAGAAGCAGCATCGGCTTCAAGTTGCGACTGATCTTTCTGCAAATAAGCACACGTTTCCGAGAGTAATTACGGGCAATGAAACCTGGTGCTTCTGGTACGATCCTGAAACAAAATGCCAGAGCATGCAGTGGAAGCCCCCAAGTTCGCCACATCCGAAAAAAGCAGCATGTCACGTTTGCAGTTCAAGACCATGCTGGTGTGTTTCTTTGATCACAAGGGGATAGTCCACTGTGAATTCATTGGACAAACAGTCAACCGACAATAGAGGTACTGAAAAGATTATGAAATTCTGTTCAGAGAAAAAGACCTGAATTGTGGCTTGACAAGTGGATTATCCATCATGAAGCCACAGTGCGCTCATCGTGAGAGAGTTTCTCGCCAAAAAATCGATTTCCAAATTAGGTTATCCTGCTTATTTGCCCGTGATTTCTGGCTGTTTCCAATATTTAAAACTGTGCTAAAAGGATGAAGATTTTCTGACATCGCTGATATCCAGCATAATGTGATAAAAGAACTCAAAATTATTCTGGAAAAACAGTTCCAGGCATATTTCCAAAAATGGGAACACTGTCTAAACCAATGTATAGTTCCGAACGTAGATTTTTTTACAGGCGCATTCTGGGAATTCCTCGTATACTTATAATTTAAATATATTGTTTACAAAGTTGCAAAGTAGTTATAGATAGCAAAATAAAGACAAAAAAAAAAATTCTAAATATTATTCCTGAAGATAAGCTTACACTGATGAAAACATCTTTATTGTCTTCTGAAATATTTTAGCAGTGTAGACTAAACTGTTTTTTTTTCCTTGGAAATGTAAGTTCTGAAAGGCATCCTTTTCGAGAATAAACTGGTTTCAGCCATGTTAAATATTTGTTGATCAGTATATCCACCATCTTTGATTATTTTTGTAAAAAAAAAATATCAGGATATTTAGGTGTATGTGTCCTCATTTGCACTGGCTGCCTCACTGGTAATTTTAACATTATCCAGCTGGACCCCATTCTCAAATCACTCAAACTAACCAACACTTGCATTAAATGTTTCTTCTACTTTATTTTTTTCTTTCACTCTTTCTTAAACAAATTTAAAGCTTTTGTTTGAATGGTTGCACTGCTAACGGGAATTCATTTTTGATTGCAATCCTCAATCCATACAGTTAAAGGATTCTCTGTTTCTATCATTGGAATGCATTGCTTGTTTAGGTTGAGGGCAAGCTTCGAAAAATATGTTAGTCCCCTAATCAACACTACCTCAAGATATGTTCCCTAAATATAGAAGGGCTATCTAAATCCAAAGCCGAAGTCATCAGCAAAATAGCCGAAGATAAAGTAATTGATGTCTTGGCTCTCCAGGAAACCCATGTGCCTGACACAGTCCTCAATAGACTAAAGATCCCAGGACTCATTCTCGTGTCTCATAACTGCCACCTCAAGCATGGCCTAGCAACTGGTTCAGTCCAGTCTGGTCTGATTTGACAGGTTATAGTCAACCTGGTTTGGGTTGACTATAACCCAAAATGTTCCTTTGGGTTATAGTCAACCTCTCCAATAAGATACAGAATTCTCCATAGGTATTAAAGTTCAAAATATCACCATATACAATGTCTACAAACCTCCATCGCAATCCTGGCCTGATCAGATGGACCAACCTCCTCCTCACCCTGCTATCTATGTTGGTGACTTCAATTCCCATCACACCATGTGGGGCTATTCCTCTAACACCCGGGATGGTAATAATCTATCTAACTGGATGGATACATATAACTTGTATTTGAATTATGATGCCAAGCAGGACGGTATTCTTTACTCAGCCAGATGGAACAGAACCTACACCCCAGATCAAGGTATTCCTGTATATGTATGCCAATGACCTAGTGATCTTACATCAATCCACCTCCTTTACTAACCTTGAATACAGACCTGAACACCCTGGAAGAGTTCTTCAAGCAGTGGTACTTGAAGCCAAATCCAACAAAAACAGTGTCCTCAGTATTTCACCTGTACAATGCAGAGGCGAATCAACAACTAAACCTTTCTTTCTGTGGAAAAATGGTAGAACACGAGCCTCACCCAAAATATCTTGGGGTGAGCCTGGACAGAAGCCTAACCTATAAAAGGCACATCATCAACCTCTCCAATAAAATTAAAACCAGAAATAATATCATTTCAAGGCGTGCTGGAACAACCTGGAGTTGTGGTGCAGAAGTCCTAAGGTCATCTGCACTAGCCCTTGCATTCTCTGCAGCGGAATATTGTGCCCCTGTCTGGGAAAGAAGTACACACACTAACATTATAGACACCCAGCTAAACTCTACCATGTGCACAATTAGTGGGACAGTGAGAAGCACCCCTCTCTCCTGGCTGCCTGTTCTATCTAACATTGCTCCACCACACATACGGAGAAGACAGGCCTCAATTAAGGAATTTAATAAAGCAACCCACTCCTGCCCCTACATCAGACTCTCATAAACCCACCTAGTCTTCGCCTCAAATCTAGAAAGCCTCTCTGGTCCATGGATGAACTCTCTTCAGCTGCGCTGCCATAAATATCTGACATATGGAGAAAATACTGGTCCAACAATCTACCTACAAACGGCTTCCTGGTAGAAGATCCCTGTGCTCCGCAGCCTCGTTTTGATCTTCCTAGGAAGATTTGGTCATCAATAAATAGGATCAGAACTAGTCAGGGCAGATGTGGCTACCTTCTACATAAATGGGGGCTGTCAGATCACCCTTATTGTGATTGTTCTCCTGTGGCTCGGACGATTACTCATATTGTGTACGACTGCCCAAGGTGCCAGTTTCACTGTTGTAGCCTATAGGACATCCACAAAGTGATGGATGAGGCCTTTCCAGCCTGGACCGTGACCTGTAGTTGGTATGGTGGTGGTGGTGGTGGTGGTTATGGAGGAAACAGAAGATCATGCTCCCGTCTCACCACGAAGAAGTTATTCTCATAGTCACTCTCATAGTCCTCGTCATGGTATCAACAGAACCCCCCCCCTCGTGTTAGAAGATGATGATGCAATGTGAAATGGGCCTCCTCTAATGAATCAAGTTTTCTCACACAAGACACAACTGCTCTCTAATTAAACCTAGGATACAGCTACATTTATGTTGTGAAGTGTTGTGAGAACATACAGCCTTGTCATACTTGTTACAGCAGGATGATAATTGTCCCTGGCTTGATTATGACAAGTTACTTTTACTTGATTTATAAAAAAAAAAAGGAAAGACTTAGAAAGCTGGTTGTGCCTTTTATGTAATGAACTTTTATATGTTAAGATTTTCATCATTTGTTGCTGGAAATTGTACTTTTCACTTACCAGTTTCATGTAGCCATAAGCATAAATAAATAAATAAATTGTAATAATTATATTTCTTGTAGATGTTTGCAAACTACAAAAAAGCTGATGCAACTTTTCCCTGTATGTTTTAAAATATTTCTTACCATAGATTCAGGCATTCTGACATCTCATCCTATTTTGGAGTTTCTGTGGCGACGTTCATGTCATTCAGTCACACGAATTTTTTGCTCTAATGTAATTTGGGCCTCTTCTTGTTTGCACTCATAGTGTTTTTATCTGAAGGGATCTTCTTTTTGTCTATTTCATTATGGGTTCTTAAAACAATTAAAACAAAACATGAAAACTAATGTTAGTACAGCAGGCAGCAGCACATGCATACACGAAGATAAACAAGTGCAGACTGAAGTAATAGCACCTAAAACCCTAACAATAACCCAGTAACCTCACCTGTGCATGTGCTAGCCTCGCATTAACTGAATTTTGGTTCACATTAAACATGACCTGGTATCATTGTATAGTTCATACTAAATTGAATATCACATTAATCGCAACCTAGCCATATATATATATATATACACACACACACATTCTGGTAATTATACTTATATCCCACACTTTGCATGTTTCTTATGTTATCATAGAATAAATTAATAATAGAATAGATTATTATTGAGATATCTCATTCTGCCTTCCTTCCTCACAGGTATGTGGTCCAACCCAATGTACTCATATTGTGTGTACTTTATATAATTTGGCAAAAGACGAGCAAGTCATCTTTATAATTAGATCAAGACTTTGGAAAGAAACTCTTGATGAGGTAATGACTCATGTTTTTTCTGAATTTCTCACTTTTATGCATAGCAAAATACAGTTATAAAAATAGGAAGCTTCATGTTACATATTTATAACATTTGCATATCAGTTTAAAATAATGTACTGTACTGCTCTGTAGTAATTTTGAATTAACATTTCTTTCACATTAAATATTTGGTAGAATCCAATTACTAAATAACTCAAAAATTATGAAGGGAACTTGTGTTATAGAAAGCTCCATTTGAAACAAAGTATGTGCTGGCATACAAAAACACTTACATTGCTGACATGTGTAAAAATATATAGAATTTATTAAAAATTCCAGCGTATTTCATCCAGTATAACATGGACATTATCAAGGAGAGAAAAGAGGATCAGTTAACTGCATTTAAAACATGAGTCACTGGAAGGTGCCCTCTGAGACCTTGGTTATACAGGTAATTTAATATAATCTATTTCTAGGTTTTATCACAAACTTTTTCCATGTTAATTACTGAAACCAGATGTTCTCATTTCAGAAATACATCTCTTATACATGTTTCTAAATGGTCCAATTTTCAATGATGTCTATGAAAGCCACATTGTGTTGGAGAGATGGTTTGCTTTCTAAATACTAAAGGAGTCTAGCATTTACCATTTTCTCCGATATATTACAAAATCAGCTGGTCAGAGTGATAGATTGATAATTGCTTGCTTGTGTTGGATCCTTTCGGTTTTAGGACAACAGTGATAATTGACTTAATGCCAAGAATCTGGAAACTCTTTGGCTGTAAATAATCTATTGTTTAGTAATAAGAGATCAAGAAAATGTGATGGAAGATGTTTAATCATCTCATAATGGATGTCATCAGACCATACTACACCAGCATAAGTTATAAAAATCAGTATGGTTCTAGTCCATTTGTAGAAACTTTAGCCACTGTTTCTCTTGTTGTTCTTACTATATTAAATCTTCAGGAGGATATGAAGCTGTTGGCAAGATTGTAGCAAAATTTTCTTCCAAAATGTGTGCAATAGCTTCTGGATTAGCAACAACATATCCATTATGGTCCAGGGTACAATTGGTGTATTCTGTATTGCATCTTTTGGATATTATCCTATACAGTTTTTGCACTGGTTATTGGCTTAATTGATGGTGTAAATTGGATCCAAGATTGATTTTAACTCTTAACATTTAATATAATGTGTTCTGGACTGAGAACTTTTAAAAGCTATTAGAGTTGATGTCATAGGATGCCTATGAGATACACCCATGCTTTCTCTTGATCTCTTTTGGCTGTTTGGCACTCAGAATTCCACCAAGGTTTTGGACAGTGTGGAACTGAGATCATGTTTTTGGAATTGTGGGACAGTACAATCTTATACACACTTCACTGCATCATTGACAGATATTTGACTGACTTCTTCAGCATTTAACATTGCAAGATAGGAAAAAATATTCCATTCATCATCATCAAATTCATCATATATACTCTCAGGAGTTGTACAGGATGTTATGATAGTACTACATAAAAATGTTACACCAGTACTAACTTCCAATCAACAATTTTCCTTCAAATTAATCTGTTACCTGTTAAGACTCCAACATTATTAAATCTTATATTTCTGTCTTTTAAGGCACTTTTGCTCTATCAATCCACCTACATCTAGGTCTTCCTTTGGTTTTTTAACTTCCAACTTGGTAAAGAATACCTGTTTTGCTAATCTTTCCTTTCCCATTCTGTTTAAATGATAATACCATCTAATATTGGCCCTGCTAACACATTCCTCAGTGCTTATGATGGAAAGTTCATTCCTAATATCCTCATTTTTAATATGATACTGCCATTGATAGCATGTGTTCACTTCACTACTTTCTCCAAAGCCTCATATCTGTGGTCTCCAGCCTTTGATCAAGTGTTTTATTTCTAACCCTGCTCTCAGATTCATAAGTTAAAATTAGTCTGAACACTGTCTTGTATACAGCTAATTTAGTGTTTTAACTAATTTCTTTCTTATTCCATATAAATTCATTCAGCTGAGTTTCTACCATACCAGCTTTACTAATTCTGTTGTCTGTTTCCATATTTAATTTACCATCTTCACTAAAAATTGTGCCTAAATAGCTGAAATGTTTTACTTACTGTATAGGTTCACCATTCGGGATACAACTGATGTGTCATTGCCTTTGTCTTTTTATTTCTGATTTCCATACCAAATTTATTACAACACTTATGGGCACAAATAAATTGCATTGTCATTTCCCCATTTTGATATTTTCCCACATTGCCCTATTTGATATTGATTTCATACTGCCATTCAAGATGAGTATCTTTGTGTTTGGTGTTGAAGACTGTAGCTGCTCCTTCCTTTCCCTGATCATCACCTGAATGTAACATCTTTAGTTATTATTTAGAAGAATTTCACCTCTTTTTGTCTCCTTTGTTTCAGTAACACTGATTCATCAAACTGGCACAAAGGTTGGTCGATTGGTAGAGCCTCTGCTACTAATGGCTCGCAAAAAGTTAAGCAAGTTTCAGCATGATTAGTAGTTGGAAGGGATCAATTGTTCAATGCTGTTGGCATACTCTCCCTCGATGAGCCTTTGGACTCCCTGGAGGTGTCACATAATAATAATAATTTAATCAGGGAATCTTTCAGATGTGTACTGAACTTATTTAGAAGTATAACATCATCTGCACAAAGTAAAGAGCTAGGTTAACATTGCCAATTTTGTTATTAGATTTAATACCACTTTCCTTCATATTGTAATCCATATAGATAAGTAATAACAGTGGAGATCATGTACACCCTTGTCCCACACCTGATTTAAGACACACTAATCCCCTGTACCTCCTTCAATTCTAATTGCTGACTTACAGCTTAAATAGAGACTGTGTATTGCTCAATGTAATGTCCCATTTACACTATATAACTATAGTGTTTTGAAGAGCTTTCTTCTTGGCAACTTTTCATATGCCTTTTCCCAAATCTACAAAACTTAAATACAAATCCTTGTTATATTCTCAAGATTTCTCAACTATTTATTTTAAAGTGAAAATCTGATTCTGACAACCTCTATTTGGCTTGAATTCCAATCCACCAAGTTTGCGATTCAAGCTTCCCTTCCACAATTTTTCTTAGCAATTTCTCAAGTATACTTACATAAATCTTACCAGGAACATTAAGTAGGAAATACCTCTGCAATTCTCACATTCAGTTTTATTTCTCTTTTTATAGATGAATGCTAAAAGAGCTGTATTCCAATCATCTGGAATTCGACTCTCTGACCAGGCCTTCTGAATCACACACTGCAGCCACCACAGTAAAACTTTCGTACCAACATGTATTTTAGCATTTATAGTTGAACTTCATCTACTCCAGCTGTCTTTCCACTTTACAGGTTTTTGATGGCTTTTTCTACTTCACGTTTCCTAACACCATGCTGACATTGTTTCATTTAGCAATCTTTCAAAGTAATTATTTAGTCTCTCAAGCAAAAATATTAGTAGGGTAATCAATTCAGAAAGTAAAGGTGGGTGGGAGAGATGTTGCAGTTTTTATATACTAATATTAGAAGTATGACAAATAAGAGGGAGGAGATTTTGGCATTGGTTAGTGCAACCTTGCCAAAAGTTATAGGCATTAGTGAGACTTGGCAAACAGCAGATAATGTAGTTACAAGGATTGAATGTGAAGGGAGTGTTTTCGGGGAAGATAGGATGGGGGGGATACTGCTGCTGATAGCAGATGTATTGCAATCAAAAAGAATAAGAGACAGGCAGGAAAGTGGCTGTTCATTTGAAGCAATTTAGTGTGAGATTAAGACCAATAAGACAAAATATACAGTTGGTTGTTGCGATAGGCCCATGAGCTCCACAGATGATCTGGATGACATGCATCGCCAAATTAGTACAATGAGTACAGGCCAAGTGATTATAGGGGACTCGACTATGGAGATATAGACTGGAAGGAAGAAAGATCACATGGCAGAAAGGAAATAGAATTTATACATCTGCTGAGAGATAATTACTTAAGGCAGCATGTGTTCGAGAGGACTAGGGGTGGGAGAGTATTGGACCTGGTCATAGGATCAGAAAAGCTATCCATAACCAAAGTGATAACACTTCCTCCAATTGGAGAAAGTGACCATGCGGTCTTGACTTGGGAGATTGTAAAACATGAGGAATGTTCTATCAAGAAGGATATTTGTGAGAAAAAGCTTAAATCTGTACAATGGCATAAAACACTGCAGGGTAAGTATGTTAGTGACATGTGATATTGTTAAGAGTCATCTAGAGGAATCAGTATTAAATTGTATACCTAGTGTAAGGAGAGTTAATCGGGTAGGAGTTAGATGGATGTGTTATCATTAATCACGAGCTTCAGAAGAAGAAAATGATGTGCAGGCTGTATAAAGAGAAAGATGACCAACAAACTCATGAATAGTACAAGGCTCAGGCAAGAAAGGTGACCAGCATGGCAAGGAAGACAAAATCAGATTGAGAAGAATCTAGCCAAGCAGACCAAGGGAAATCCCAAAGAGTTCTTTTGTTATGTGGCAAGTAAGAGGAAGAATGACTATGGAAGATTAACCTTAATGAGTGATGATGTCACAAGGAGATGGAAGTGGATAAAATAGTTGAGTTACTTAGTGACCACTTTGCAATCATATATCTTCCTAGAGGTTACTGCTTTAACTTATGTGACAGACATTAATGTGGGAACAGAGATGAATGAATTGGAGATCCTTATAATATTAAAGAATCTCAATGTAAATACAGCTGTGGGATTAGATGGGATATCAGCTATGGCTAGGGTTTTGTGAGAATGTGCAAGAGAACTGGCAATGAGTTTGACTAAACTGTTTAATTTAAGTCTCAGCTCTGGTAGAGTTCCAAGGGAACTCTACCAGAGCTGAGAGAGAAAGAGGGCAAAATTATTCCTTTGCATAAGGGAGGATCAAAGACTACAGTAGCAAATTACAGACCAATCAGTATCTCAGGCATGGTGGTAAAAGTATTAGAAAATTTGGTGAAAAAGAGAATTCAAGAATGAGTAGATAAAAATATGATACTGTATGAGGGTCAGTCATGCCATAGCAATTTACAAACTTTTTATAATAGAATAACATCTGATTTCAATAAAGGAAATGGCTACATGATGATTTTGCAAAGGCATTTTACAGAATACCACATAACTGAAAGTTTATTTTTCACTTGGTTAGACTGTAATAAGTTTAATTTAATCCTTTATCCAAGTGAGAGCAAACAAAGTTTGCACCTGAAAATATCTTCAGGACTGAATATGATGATGTACTATCTTACCTGGGTAAGTAGTACAACACCAGGCAACTCGTAGCAAAGGTGGAGCAAGCTACCATAACATTATACATACATACATATATATATATATATATATATATAATAATGACTACTACTATTAACTCGGGGTTGGATATGTTCATTTTTAATATAAACTGACTATAAACCTGAGAATTATAATAAATTGAGATTTATTTGAAAACGCAACATGTTTCGTCGAGATTGACTTCATCAGGCGTTAAGAACATAGAAAGATATTAAAAGACGCTGAAATAAACATTGAGACACTCTAAAGCTATACAATTATAAAGTTATGATATTCGATTGTAAATTACAGTTATTATAAACTTGAGCTATAGTCATAATAACTGTAATTTACAGTCGAATATCATAACTTTATAATTGTATAGCTTTAGAGTGTCTCAATGTTTATTTCAGCGTCTTTTAATATCTTTCTATGTTCTTAACGCCTGATGAAGTCAATCTCGACGAAACATGTTGCGTTTTCAAATAAATCTCAATTTATTATAATTCTCGGGTTTATAGTCAGTTTATATTAAAAATGAACATATCCCAACCCCGAGTTAATAGTAGTAGTCTTCATTTCCCTTCTGATGAGGGTAATTGTGCACTTACGAAAGCATATCAGAAGACACTCAGCAGCATTGGAATGAATATCAACAGACTTATCTTCTTGAAAAGATGTAAGTTTTCCTCAATTATTCCGAAGTTCCTACAATTTAAAGAAATCATTACTACAGAAAGACCGCACCGAATTTACACTAAAGCTAAACTAGATCTTTTAACAGAGAGGATTTGCGATACAAAACACAATTTATCTTTGCTTTTCTCAGAAAAAACAGCATTAGAAAACCAATTAGCAGCCTGCTTAGACCTTGAATCTTGGGATTATATTAAAGAATTAAGTACACACCGCGCATTACGATATCAAAACTTAAACAAACACAAGCTAATCAGAAAGTTCAACTTACTGAAGTCAAGACAAGAAAGGTCTACTCTAAATAATTGTCATAACAGACTTAAAAATTTGGTGATTAACAAATCGCTTATGTGCTAAGTCCCGATGAAGAGAAAATTCTCGAAAAAGGTCTAAATTTTGTGTTGGCACCAAAATGCATTCCTAAAGAACTACTTTTAACTAAGATGGAGAAAGCAGCTTCGCTACTCCCTACCGCAGACGCGAGTTTACTTCGCATAGAAGCAATTCTTGTAATCAACAACTCCTTCTGGTAATATATCCCCTGGTGAGAGACTTGCAATTAAAAATCTACGGATTAACAAGGATATCGTCATCTTAAAAGCTGATAAGGGGAATGCAACTGTAGTTCTAGATAAAACAGACTACTGAGAAAAAATCTTAACATTGTTAGAGTCAGATAGTTATTCGGAAATTGACAGGGATCCAACAAGAGAAATACACAATAGAACCAATAATCTCCTACAAAAGACCACAGAAATTCCACGAAATACATGGCTTCCCATCCGTTCTTTACACCCACTGATTCCAAGGCTTTATGGTCTCCCTAAGGCATAAAGAAAACTATCCACTGAGACCTATAGAAGACAGTATTGACTCACCCACCTACAGATTATCTAAATATCTCGCTTCATCGTTAAAAGCTTATATGGGAAAATCTTCTTCTTATGTTAAAAACTCAACAGATTTTGTCTCTAAAATCAAGGACTTTAAACTCAAATCTTCTGACATCTTGGTGAGATTTTTACCAACTCTTTACCAACATTCCAACACAAGAAGTTCTCCATATTTTAAAGAACAAGATTTCAAATAAAATGTTCTCTCTACTATCTCACTGTGTAAACTCTGGCTATTTTGAATTCGAAGGTAAACTATATAAACAGGTCAAAGGATTAGCTATGGGAAGCCCCCTCTCTCTCCTATTAGCCAACATTTTTTTCGAGGATTTTGAACAAAAGGCAATCTCCTCTTTTAGTTTAAAACCAAGAATTTGGCTTAGATATGTGGACGATATATTCCTCATATGGGAGCATGGTATTGAGAATCTTCACAGGTTTCTCAACCATTTAAACAACCTCCATCAGGATATAAAATTGACCATGGAGATTGAAGAAAATAGTTCCCTCTGTTTTCTAGATGTTAAACTCACCATGACGCCTGAATCAATAAAAGTCTCTATGTTTAGAAAGCCAACACACACGGACAGATATTTGCATGCGTCCTCACATCACCATCCAGCACAAAAGTTGGGTATTATATCAACTCTTGCGAATTGTGCAAGATCTGTACTGTCAGATGAAGAACAACTAAAAAAAAGAAACACAACATCTTAAATGGACCTTTAAAAGCAATGGCTACTCTTTAAAAAGTATCAACAAACAGTTATCCCACTGTCAACGTAGAGACACAGAATGACTCCAAAGGTTATATCTCCTTGCCGTATATCAGCACACTATCCAAAAAACTGAGTAGAATCTTAAAGAAATTCAACATACAAACGTGCTTCTCGACTCTTCCGAAGATAAGATCAGGTTTCACCAACTATAAACAATCTTGCAGCCTTCTACAATTTCCAGGTGTATACAAAGTCACATGTGAGTGTGGAAAACCTTACTATGGCCAAACCGAGAAATCTATTCTCCTATGTCTCGAGGAAGACATTGCTTATAAGAGAACCAGAGCAACTGCCCTGTCAGGCCATGTACTGTTTTCAATAAACACGAACAACAAAAGCCACCAACATGAAGTAAATTGGACAACAACTTCAAACTTACACATTTGCCATGATGAGGTAGAACGCCGCATTGTAGAGTCAAAAGAAATCACCTTGGACCCTCTTCACATGAACAATAATCTCAGCTATAATTTGCCTGACTCTTTCAGCTCTACTATCAGATACTATCGTGTGGTTCCACACATGCACAAGTGTACAACAATAGAACTTTAACACGGACTATAGCTCAAGTTCATAATAACTGTAATTTACAGTTGAATATCATAACTTTATAATTGTATAGCTTTAGAGTGTCTCAATGTTTATTTCAGTGTCTTTTAATATCTTTTTATGTTCTTAACGCCTGATGAAGTCAATCTCGACGAAACATGTTATGTTTTCAAATAAATCTCAATTTATTATAATTCTCGGGTTTACAGTCAGTTTATATTAAAAATGAATATAATAATATATATTATAAATATATATTATTAATGCATTACATTATATATATCTGCAAGGAGATGTGTTTTGCATTATGGGAGATACTGGGATAGGAGTGTTGGTAGCTTGCTCCACCTTTGCTATGAGTTGCTTGGTGTTGTACTACTTACCCAGGTAAGATAGTACAACACCATATTCAGTCTTGAAGATATTTTCAGGTGCAAACTTTGTTTGCTCTCACTTGGATAAAGGATTAAAGTAAACTTATTATATTACCACTTGTAACTGTTATGCAAATTAGAACAAATGAGGATGGATATGACACTAGTTAAGTGGATAAGAGGGTGGCTGCTGGACAGATATCAAAAAGTGATATATGGAGGTTCAGAATCGGGCATAAACAGATGATTAGTGGTGTGCCACAAGGTTCAGTGCAGTGACCATTGCTGTTTAATTTATACATAAATGATATAGGAAATAACCTGAAAGGAAATATTCAGTTGTTTGCTGATGATGCAAAATTAGGTAGAGTAATAGTTAATCAAGGCGATGTGAAGAGCTTGCAGGATGATTTAAATAGGCTGTCAGTGTGGGCAAAAGTTAATTGGCATCAGTTTAATGTCGAAAAATGTAAAGTTATGCACTTTGGAGAAAATAGATTACGTGAAGTTGATTACATTGATGGCACTGTACTCCAGGAAAGAGATCAAGCTAGAGATTTAGGGATGGTGGTAGACAGAGTTAAAGTTTAGAGAACATATTATTAAGGTAGCACATAAGATTACTTGGCTAGTGAAGAACACATTAACAAGTAGAGATAAGGAACTTGTAATTCCTCTTTATAAGGCGTTGATATGCCCACACCTGGATTACTGTGGTCAAGTCTGGTCCCATGGGTTTCTTCGGGATGAGGAAGTGGCAGAGAGGATTCAGAGGCAAGTGACCAAGATGATGAGTGGCCTGAGGAATGTTCCCTGTGAGGATAGATTGAGGATGTGTGGATTGCAGAAGTTGGTTGATAGGAGAAAAAGAGCGGTTTATGATAGAAACATTTAAGTTGCTTATAGGATTTTATAGGATAGATGCAGGGGAAAATGTTTCAGCACTTGGCTAGAGGGACCAGAACAAGGGGTCATCCCTGGAAGTTGAATAAAGGTGTGGTCAGTAGGGGTTGTGAAGAATAGATTTTTTTGCTTGGAGAGTGGTGAATAAGAGGAATAGGTTGCCAGAGTTAGTTGTGAGTGCTTTTCTGTTAATGGGTTCAAGGAGAAGTATGATAGATTGGGTCTCCTGTGATGAGTCTTTGGACTCTGTGGAGGTGTCCATATCATAATAATAATTACTCCAGACATCTAGAATATCTTTATCTGCAGTTTTCATATCACCTTTATCATTTCTGATTCTTTTCACAGTACTTTTTCCTTCATTTCTAAGCTTTTTCAATAGCCTTCATATATCTATGTTCTTACCAGTCTTCCCATGCCTTTTGTTTAGCTAGTTTTATTCGATGCTTTGCTTTCTTGCATTTTTCTCTGTATTCTCTAAGAGCACATGCTGACTTACCTGCCAGAAGTTTTTGATATGCTTTCTTCTTTTCCTTCACTGCCTGTTTAATTTACTGAGTCCACCTTGGAGTTCTGATTTTTCTATCTATACAGACAACTTCACCACATGCTTCTCCGGCTGAATCAATCAATATTTTCTTCAGGTTTGCCAATGAGTCTCAAAGGTTTGGTTCTTGTTTTCCAACTCATTTGTGTGTTCAATTTGTTTATAGTCAAACTAAATAGTGATCACTTCCCATTTCAAATCCTTGGTATACTCTTGTGTCCTGAACTGGTAGAAAAACATTGCTACCAACTATGACATAGTTAGTGAGATTTTTCTTATTTCTTGCATCTTCTCTCCATGTGAATTTGTACATATTTTTATGTTGTAACATTATATTAGTAATAACTAGTCCATGTCCTGAACAGAAATCTAGCAGACACTTATCATTATTATTAGCTTTGCTCTTTTCTCAAAGTTTCCTAAAACATTCTTATGTCTGGTAATCATTTATTACTCTGCTGTTTAGATCTCAAACAAGGACCAATTTTTCTATTTCATTATGTTAGTTACCTTTTCTAATACCTTGAAAAATTCCTCTATTTCTTCCTCAGTATAATCTGCTGTGGGACCATAGGCACAAATAAGTCTCATTGTTCAATTCCTAATTCTTATATTTGCCCACATCACTGTATTTGATGTTGTCTGCATTCAGTATTATTATTCTCATATTTATTGTAGCTACCCTTTCTTTTCCGTGATTGTTATTGCCTGAATATAACATTTTGTATTTGTTGCTTAGAAAGATCTCACCTGTTTTTCTTCTTTGCTTCAGTCAAGCCTATTATGTTAATCTGGTACTTATCCAATTCTTGTGCAAGTTCAATTTCTTTTCTGTTAATGCTTCTTACATTGATAGTACCAATCTTGAACTCTGCTGATATTGAATTGGGATGTGTTTCAGTACCCTGATTCCTTCACCTGGGGGTATCACCGACTGGGTGACACTCCCAGTCAGCATAAAATTCTGTCATGTTGTATATTATTTTATATTATGGTATAAGCCAATAAGGATACAGTTTGATTGGCTAAATCCTAAATGCCAGCCCCTCCTCATTCGTTCAGTATCCACATAGATACCTAACAGGGTGCACCATGAGAAGATGAGGATTGGATGTTAGATCAGAAGCCTTGGTCAGTTCTTGGCATTCCGCAAAAGACTAATTGGAGGTCTTTTCCCAGTTATACAGCTTTTACCTTTAAGCATCCCTATTCCAATCATTCTGGTTAATTTTCCACATGGACATCCACGTAGGAGTTCTTGTGAAGACATTATGCAAATACCAGGAAAATGATCACTTTCATATATATTCTCTTCAATATCCTGCATGAGCAGTGGAAAAATGGCTAGGAAACAGATTGTAAAGATCTATTGCAGAATACCATTGGGTGGCATATGGAAGAAGATACTGAGTGTATTAATAAGAAGGGAAACATATGATTGTCATTTTCTCAACAATACAGTCTTCTCCATTCATCTTGGCACTATCACACAGAGTGCTGTGTCCATTACCCACCCAGAAGAAATATGGGACGAGACAGCTGCAATATAATATTATCAAGTTTGATCTGATTTAACTCGCAACCCCTTTTATTCTAAGGGTAAATGAAAAAAATATATTTAATAAAAAATTTTGCAGATAAGTGACTGATTACTGCTTCGAGGTCTATATTAAGCTAGACATGTTTGAAAGAAGTATGATTACCCACTAGGATTGTTTCTCCATGTTCAGGACCATCTCCAGTTCTGTCTTTATGAATAACAGTGAAATTCTTTAAGTGGTCCTCACCAGATTTTAAATATCTTTCCCACAGACAGAATGGCTTGTGTTTTGCAGCATAGGCGTTGATATCTTTTATATTTTGGCAAAACCCATGACTCTTCACTACAAAAATTTTCTATTGTATTGGCTTTATAGACTGTCCATTTTCATGCTTACCTCCATCGGGTTTAAAACAGCCTTTGCCCATTCTCTTCCTTAACAGAAATGTTATTATTATTATATGACACCTCCAGGGAGTCCAAAGACTCATCGAGGGAAGGCACCCACTCCACAACTCTCCATCTCCACCACTCAATCCAACTACAATGAACTCGCCATCTACTGCCAGCCACCACCACTAGCATTTCTACAGACAATCACAAACATGGTAGGAATTGAACCTGCAGCCCCTTGGCTGGAGAGCAGATACACTAGCCACTCGGCCAACCAGGCCTTTCAGTGATGCTATTGCCATAATTGTGTTGCCAAGTGGGTTCTTATTAAACAGGATCATTTTCAGAGTTGTTTCAGGAGCGAAACCATATTAGTTACAACTGATGCATTTCATATAGAAGCACTTACAACCATAAAGCTCCTTATCTGAAACATCAGTCCCATTTGGATATCACTCTTCTGATAAGACTTTTTAATTTAAATTTTGAGAGAAAATTTTCGAATGATAATGACTGTCTAATTTGCTTAACTGTATTTTAAAGTATTGTAATTATGGGTGTTATAGGTTGATATATGGGTGGTGTTATTTAATTATGTGTTCCCTTCCGCTCCCAAAAGCATATATTACATGAAGAAAGAAGAATAAGGTGCTTACTAGAAATATTTATGTACAAGATTCATAAATATATGCCATTAACTTTTTTAAAATTAAATCTCATATGGATATTTTTCATTTTTATGCAAGCCAGCAGGAAAAGAAACTGATAATGTAAGTTGTACTTTTTTTAAAATGATCATAAGAGCAAAGGCTATTTGTTTAGACATTTGAATTGTTAATCTGGTATGGATACTCAGATGCTGATTATCACTAGTGTTTTTTTTTTATTATTATTATTATTTAATGGAAGAAACAGATGGGATATTATAGGAATAATAATGTGATTATTATTCCTATAATAATTAAGTGCTGTAATTAACTGTTTGATATTACCCATCATAAAAGAAACAAAGGAACATAATGAAGCCTTTCTTTTAGGCTTACACAGTGATCCGAATGCATTTTTGAAAATTATGGAGACAACTACCGTATTTGAATAAAAACTTTAGTTTAATATAACTAAAATCTACATTCGACGTTTCGACCTTTATGTCAAGGTCATCTTCTGGAGCATACAACTATACACAGGAAACAAGCTATACTACAATCAAACTGGTTTGTTAAAGACACTGACCAACCGCTACAACAATTGTTGGCCTGACCTCTGGTGAAAAAAAATAATAAAAAATAAAAATAATAATAATAATAAATAAAAAATAAATAAAAAAATCTCAATAGATAAAAAAATTATACATCAACGCTAGTCCTATTATTAGTGTTGTCTACTCTATACATATATTAACATCATTCCAGCCAGTTGGTATGGAATGGTTTCTAATACCAGCTAAGGATTGGTTATAGTCCTGGCTTATGCTGGATCTTTCATATTAGGTAGGCTGAATGTGCGCCATCCAGATCCTTGGAATTTTCATGCCGTCTTTGTTGTTGATATTTCAGTGGTTTATCAGGTTTTCGCAGGATTCCTTAAATTTCCTTTCATACCAGGTTTTTGTGCGGTGTAAGGAGCAGGTGCTTTTCCAGTTGATTTGGTGTAAGGTGTTGAGTGCATGGTCTGAGAGTTCTGCTTCACCTGTCAAGGACAACAGTTGCATTGCCTTTATCCGCTTTCGTTATTGTTGTCCTTGACAGGTCAACATACGTACTTAAAATGAATCAACTAGTAGCCAATGACAACACATATAAAATGGTAAATTATAACCCAACAAAAAGGATAAAGGATAAAACAGAAAACTACTCAAGTCCGTCACTTCTTGGCCACCAGACACGGTTAAAAAACTCAAACCCCACTACACCCCCCCCCCCAGATTATATTGGGTTCCAAAAATACACAAACAAAATGTACCCCTTCGACCAATCGTGGACGGAATAGAGTCCCAATTACCACCTAGCCAAGAAATTAGCAACAACACTCAAGGAGTTGGTAGGTCATTCCCCCTCCTACATAAAAATCACACAACACTTTATAAACAAAATCAAAAACATAACACTCGACAAAGACGACCTATTAGTCAGTTTCGACATTTCTACCCTTTTCACTAATGTCCCCATCAATGACACAATTCTCCTACTACAGAACAAATTTCCGCCCGACATTACGGCCCTCTTTGCCCACGTACTAAAGTCCAGTTACTTCGTGTGGCAAAACAAATTCTACCTACAAAAAAAGGTACAGCCATGGGCTCACCACTATCCCCCCTCCAATTGCTAACTTCTACATGGAAACCTTTGAGCAAAGGGCTCTTGATTCCGCCACGCTACGACCAACTGTCTGGCTTAGATACGTTGACGTGTTCGCGATCTGGCTGCATGGGCGACAAACGCTAAACACATTCCTCAGCCACCTGAACAAACAACACGAACGCATACAATTTACCATTGAAATCGAAAACCAAAATTCACTCCCGTTCCTAGACACACTAGTCAGGCAGTCTATCCTTCGCGGTCTACCGAAAACCGACACACACTGGCCAATACATACATGCTAATTCATACCACCACCCATCACAAAAATATGGAGTCATTAACACCCTTAAAAACAGAGCCACAACTATTTGCTCTAACCAGCAAGCCCTGAAACAAGAACTAAAAATCATTAGTGATTTTTAGTTCTTGTTTCAGGGTATAGCCATCACCAAGTATGGGATGGCTATAACAAAAATACTGTTAATAAAATACTCTATAAAACTACAACAAAAACGAATCTAGATTACAGTAAAACCATAGCAATCCCATACATTAAAGGGTTATCAGAAAAAATCAACAGAATCCTACAACATTATAACCCCAATGCCACCTTTAAACCACCTACTAAATTTAAAACCATATTCAACTCCTCTAAGGATCCTCTCCTCCCATTAGC
This sequence comes from Typopeltis vanoorti, assembly GCF_054136105.1. NCBI lineage: Eukaryota > Metazoa > Arthropoda > Arachnida > Uropygi > Thelyphonidae > Typopeltis > Typopeltis vanoorti. The sequence continues at coordinate 108,951,169 of NC_143561.1, forward strand.
ACGTCCTGGAGTCTATTGCATCTGCTGCACCTGTAACTTACCGTACATTGGTGAAACAGGACTGACAATCCCTATACCCAAGAAAGAACACATTAGACACATTAAATATAACCATTATGGTGAAGCATGCCTCTCAGACAACGCACTCAACACCTTACACCGCACAAAAACCTGGTACGAAAGGAAATTTAAGGAATCCTGCAAAATCCGGATAAACCACCCAAATATCAACAACAAAGACAGCATGAAAATTCCAAGGATCTGGATGGCACACATTCAGCCTACCTAATATGAAAGATCCAGCATAAGCCAGGACTATAACCAATCCTTAGCTAGTATTAGAAACCATTCCATACCAACTGGCTGGAATGATGTTAATATATGTATATAGTAGACAACACTAATAATAGGACTCTAGCGTTGATGTATTTTTTTTATCTATTGAGATTTTTTTTTAATTTTTTTTTATTTATTATTATTATTTTTTATTTTATTTTATTTTATTTTTTTTCACCAGAGGTCAGGCCAACAATTGTTGTAGCGGTTGGTCAGTGTCTTTAACAAACCAGTTTGATTGTATAGTTGTATGCTCCAGAAGATGACCTTGACATAAAGGTCGAAATGTCAAATGTAGATTTTAGTTATATTAAACTAAAGTTTTTATTCAAACACGGTAGTTGTCTCCATAATTTTCAAAAATGCGAACTTAATGAAGCATAGGTTGACAAGGTGGATGATACCTTGTCAGTCTTTTGTAGTCTTAACAAAAATAAAGATGTGTAATACTGGAATCTAAACTAGATGTGTTATTTCTCAGAAATCCTCAGCAGCTATGGATGACTGAGGGCATAAACACTTCAACTAGCCAAATTAAACTCGGCATGATTGCTTCTGCCACAAGGCTGATACTTCTGCATTCATCAGATGTAATAGCTGCTCTGACTCAAAATTTCCTTGCCACATTTCATTGGATAGATTTGCTTTTTATTCTAATAACCACTCTGACTTGTTTGATCTTCTGCAGTCCAAATATCAAGCATTAAAAAAATCTTCCTTGGAGACTTCAATGTGTACAACACACACTAATTTTACTTCTCTATTTCCACTAATTAAGCTGTACAAAATGCCAAAGTATGTGCTGTAAGTGATTAATTAATCTATCCACCCTTCTAATATTATGGACTTCAATCAGCTCTCTTTCCAAATAACATTGCCCATGTTTCCTTTTCCACAGAATGTCTTTCACCCAGCCGTACCACTTGTGTTTGGTTATGAAATAAAAACTCTGCCATTCTCAATCTTAGGTCCTTTGGAAATGCAGTAGAGTTTTACATGGCATTCCAGTTTATCTAATGTACTCATGTAGTTAGTTATTTGGAGTGCTCAAATGTGTGCAGATGCGCACACATTTGAGCTATGTTCCCAACCATTGCTTTTGTTTGCCTTAGTCTGTCACATTTCACCACAGGAATAACCTGTTTGCTTCTGCTAAGAAATCATACAAACTCTGATCATGATTTGTTTTTCAGTTGTTGTTTTTTTGCGAAATAAAAAAGTGGTTCTTTCAATTGAAAAAACTTGAAAAATGATCATAAAAAACATATCAGAGAATTGCAGATAAGTTCATCCAAATTTGGCATGCAGAGAGTTGACAACTGGAAGCAGAAAAGAAGCAAGTGAGAGAAATGATGTCCAATAGAGCCTCTAATATAAATAAATGCTAGACAAGCTATGAAGAAATGTAAATATAAAAAGTCAAATGAAGCTTTGCTCCTTTAGCTCACATAGAAAAGAGACAAAAGGCATGCCTATATCAGGCCTTATATTGCAAGAGAAAGCTCTATTTCTGATAAGGAACTTAATGAAGAGGACCCTAATTTCATGATTGTATAGCTGGCTTAATCACTGAAAAAAATAATGTGTGTGTGTGTGTGTGTACATGATGTGGAATAAGATAGATCAAAATTTACACTGAAAAATGATCAGAAAGTTCTCAGGAATTTCATCATTTTTGAAAATGAAGATTAGGGAAGCAGATATATAACTGCAATGAAACTGCATTAAATTATAAAATGCTTCCTGCAAAAACTCTAAACATAACCCCAAGTTTATACTGAACCTCCATTTAACTTATGTATCTTTCATCCTGCATCCGCTATTTCTGTATTATGCAACATTTTCATATATCTGACCACCTGTCGATCCCCGTTTATGTTGGATAATCAGGATTCTACCGTAATTCATTCTGATCTGTACTCCTGTTACAATGGCATGTTATGATGATTTACTTACTGAATGAGATTCAATGTCATATGTACATCTTATTTCACATTTATGTTCTTCTTTCTTTATAGCTGCAGTAAGCTACTTCACAATGAAAACTAATTTCAAAGACATCAGAAATTTAAATTTTTATGAGAGCATCTCCTTTAAAAAATACCAGTAAAATGTTAATACGAAAAGTATTTTAAGAGATTGAGTGAGCTGGTTTATTCCGAGTGAAGGACTGAGTGCAGAAGGTAAATATGGAGGATGTGGTCGATTTAGTTATAGCTTGAATCACGAGAGTGAAATGAGCAGTTTGACCATGAACATTAAAAGTTTTTTACTCTACACTTGGTTAGACTATAAATTATATATTTAGTTTAATCCTTTATCCAAGTGTAAGCAAACAAAGTTTGCATCTGAAGTATCTTCAGGACTGGAGCAACTCTTGGTAAAGGTGGATAAAGCTCCACATCACGTGCCTTAGTATCCCATAATGCAAAGTACATCTCCTTACAGACATGTATAATGGTATGCATTATGGGAAGGGTCACTACCCAGACCGGTTTCCCTGTTTAAGTGCGAGGTTACCTCTCCAAAAACTCGTGAGATCCCCCGGATCACCCAACAGCGAGCAACCTGCAGGATCAAAAACTCAGCGTTGTTCCCTTCCCCTCAGTAACAGGCTCGCCACTGAGAAGAACTCTCAGCGTTGGCTCTACCCTGTGGCAGGTTCACCCCACCACCGATTAGAGAGGCTCATATTTCATCTGGGAGGTAACAGTAACGGCCGTGCCTCAGTTGACTTCATGGGCTACAGCATTGCTATTCATTACCCCCCCCCGTGGAGGGGAATATGCCAATGAAAACCTTCCTAGCTAAAACTAAAGCATCTCAAACAGGATACAAAGTACCTAAAGATTTAAACTCAAGCCTATGTTAGTTTATCGTACGCAAGATCTAAGATTATTGAAGAAATTAGCACAATTGAAAAAGAACTTGGATTTAATGAACTGGATAATGAAGATGTCAGAAACTTACTTGATTCCCATTCAGAACATTTAAGCGAGAATGGTCTCCTAAAACTAGAAGAATAAGTTTATTTTTGTAAAAAGGTAGCTCAATCAAATGTTTAGACATTAAATAAAAATTTAAGCAATTGATTTTTGTTAACTTTGCTGATTTTATCCTCTAAATATAGTTTATATTGTAATTTTTTTCCAAATTTACGCTAACTGATGGATGAATTATAATTATTCCTGTTTTTTTTTTTTTTTAAATAGATTAAATGACTATAAGCCAAGAGATAAAAGTAGAAACACTATTTTAATTAAGTAAACTGCACAACTAGTTCTGTCTTCTTAGACGACTCCTTCAGGTGCGTAACAAGAAGGAACTACCAAACAAACACTGCGAAAGACAAAAAAAAACTATACATTAAAGCCTTAACATATTAATGTTTGAAGCTGTTCTGTATATCTCTTCATTATTGGGATTGCTCATGCATTCAAGGTCTCATGAATGCTAAAGTTGGATAGCAGTGAATGACAGTCTGAGAGATTATAGCTGAAGTTAGTGTTGAGATGACTGGATTGAGGAAATTTCTTTAGATTCTACAAGTCTTCTTTCCAGTTCATCATAGCATCAAAAGATATTTTTCGATTTTTCCCATTAGACTGGATGAATGATAGTTTTCCTGATTAATGTCAGCAAAATTCAGAACATGGTTTGACAGAGCACTTTCTCTGGTTCTGCCATATGTGATGTCCCTTTTATGTTCCTCTAGATGTAATTTGATGGATTTTTCTGTCTGGCCAAAATAAGGCATGTTGCAGTTCCACCAAGTACAGTAAATGCCAGGATATTTCAGGTTATGTTTTTGCTTGGGTAGACTGAACAAGGAATGGAATTTAAGTAGAGGAGTGAAAGAAGTCTGGATGTTAAATTTTTTTATGAATTTTAGCAAAATGGAACTGATATATGGTAGGGATATGTAGCCTTTTTTTCACTATTTCTATCTTCATTATGGCGAGGAGGTGGATTAAATAGTAACTTATTAACTGTTTATTTTGAATAACCATTTTGCTGAAAGGTTGTAAGTAAGAAGAAATTGAAATATTTTGTTAATATTTTCTTCTTCATAGAGGATGGAGTGAGCACGTTTGCCTAGCATAGAAATAATGTCAAGTTTTTGAGGCGGATAGTGATGGGACTGTGCATGGAGATATCTATTGGTGTGTTGGTCTCCTGTAAGTAGAGATTTTTAATTTCTCAGATACATGAGTGGATTTGACATTTGGGAACAGAAGAGAGCCATCAATCTCTAATTCTGCAGTAAACTGAATTTTCAGGTGTTGTTGAGGTAGTATAGGAAATTTTTTAAAGACTCAGGTCCATGACTCCAGATTAGAAAGATTCATTGATATATCTTTTCCACAATCTTGGTTTCAACGGGAATGAAGAGATAGCTTTTTCTTCAAAAGATTCCAAATATAAATTTGCCAGTATGGGCGATAAAGACCCATGGCTAAACCAAAGTTTTGTTTGGACATAGTGTCTTTAAACTGAAATTAACATAGTGGGTTAATAAAGACATTACTTTTTTTGATAATTTATATTTTAACAGAGTAAGAACTTCTGTAAGCACATTCATGAAGAAGGAAATGACATCAAAGCTAGCTATAATTTCTTATTTTTGAATATGTATGTATGTATATTTTTGACACTTGAAACAAAATCAACAGAATTTTTGATGAAAGAAGAGGTCAAGCCTAATAAGCATTTTAGGGATTTGGCTAAATACTTTGAGAGTTTATAAGTAGGTGAATCAATGCCTTCCACAATTAGTCTCAGTAGAGTATTTTCATTATGAATTTTTGATAATATATATATATTGAGGGATTACAGGATAAAGTAAACAAAGATCGAATATTTCTAGGAAATTGTGTAGTTGTTCTTAGAAGATTGTTTGTACAATTATGGAGTTTATGAGTTGGATCTCTGTAGTTTTTTTATTGTTTGACATTCTGCTGGAGAGATATTGTCTGTAGGGGGTTTCGTATATTGTTGATGATAAAAATAGATTCCATACAGAGTAAATGAGCTTGAGTAGGAAGGAAAGAGGTAGCCTTTTCAATTTAGTAACAGCTCCTGTTACCATATATAAGTTCTGTTTTGCCAAAATTAGCCAAAGTTCTTAGAAACTTTAACATCTGGACTTCTTTCACTTCTCTACTTAAACTCCATTCCTTGCTCAGTATGCCCAAAATATCCTGGCATTTTTGGTAAATACCAGGATATTTCAAGTGTTACATGCCTTATTTTGACCAAATGGAAAAATCCATCAAATTACATCTAGAGGAACATAAAAGAGAGTCACATATGGCAGAATCAGAGCAAGTGCTCTGTCAAACCATGTCCTGAATTCTGCTGATGCTAATGAGGGAAACTATCATTCATCCAGTTTAATGGGGAAAATCGGAAAATATCTTTTGATGTTATGATGAACTGGAAAGAAGACTTGTAGAATCTAAAGAAACCCTCAATCCAGTACATCTCAACACTAACCTCAGCTATAATCTCTCAGACTGTCATTCACTGCTATCCAACTTTAGCATTCACGAGACCTTGAACGCATGAGCAATCCCAACAATGAAGAGATATACAGAACAGCTTCAAACATTAATATGTTAACCCTTTAATGTATAGGTTTTTTTTTTGTCTTTCGCAGTGTTTGTTGGTTTGTTATGCACCTGAAGAAGTCTTCTAAGAAGACTAAACTAGTTGTGCAGTTTACTTAATTAAAATAGTGTTTCTAGTTTTATCTCTCTAGTTATAGTCCTTTAATCTATTTTTTAAGAAATGTGTTTCTCATCCAAGTAAATCAGTTATATCATATAAATAATGTAGAACACCAATCACTGCTCTGTCTCACTTCAGTTAGTTATAAAATGAATTGTGAATATGCACAATAAAACTGTTATGAATGATTAATAATCAACATAAATTGCCAAGCAGTAATACAGAAGCTGTGATAAATTTACAATTCTTCGCCATCTTGATCAATTACAGAAATATAATTATGCATTCATATTATTAGGATGAAATGCTTCCAGGTGCTTCTGAAACTGGGGATTCACTTTTAAATTTTTCAAAGGGTTAAAAAGAGCTATATTTAAATGTAGGTCAATTATGAGATTAAGCATATGTCATATGAATGAAGGATACACAAATTTTAGAATGAACAATGGTTGTTATATATAATTATTTACATGTATTAGATACTTTCCCAGTTGAAATAAATGGTAATAATTATCTACAGGATAATTCTATAAACACTACAGATTTTTCATTATAATTATATTACTTTTTTTGTCAAATGAAAAAACAACTACTAAGAATTTCATTTACAAGTATCTGAAATACTGAGTTTTTTACATATATAGATATATTATATAATAAATTCATGTTTAAATGGATTAGCAGCTAAAGAGCACAAGTACCACGAAAATGTATCGTGGTGCAGTGTTCAAAGAAATAAAGAGTAGTTGAATATATCAGTTCCTTTATTCTTCTTGGGGTTTGGATTCACAAAGAACTGCCAGTATTAGCATGGAAGCGATAAAACTTAACACTAAACTGGTGTTTTATTAATTCTTAAATCAACTATGTTTGATGTATTTTGTGATATGCTTCTAAATGGTTAATTAGTTCAACCAATTATATGCATGTGCTCCTGTTGTGGTGAAGAGCTCCAAAACCATTATAACAAACTGAAATTTCAGTTTATTATAATATATTATAATATATTATAAACATACAATTGTTATAATAATTATATATAATTATTATAATAAGTTAGAGGCCATTTCAGTTATATTATAACAATCAAGGATTTATTTTACATTTTGGGCCTCTAATGGGCAGGCAACATGCAATATACAGTCCCTCTCTGACAAAACAACCTCACCTTCCGTATGAACTATTCCTACAAAAGAGGGCTCTGGCAAAACCAGCAAGTATTCCTACTATAAAGGTCCTGCTATATACCTTTCTAGTTGGAGGAAATGCCAACTGGATCTATTAGGTTGTAGATAACTTTCATCACCTGGTGAAATACCACCACCTGGCTTATTGAAGGTGTGGCAAGTTCCATGTTTGGTCTCCAGATTTATCCCCCCCCCTCCTCCTCTGTTCCATGTAGTGTGAGTGATTTGCTTCATCAGACAAAACACTTATCTCAGTGCATGGAAGCAGTCATATTCTAGTCTATTCCAAAAAAGGGAGACAGAAGTCTACCATCAAGCTGCTGACTAATCATTATCCCTTCAGTCCTCTCTAAAATAATGGAGAAAGTCATCAGTAGCCTTATTCTTCACTACCCAGAAGTCCACCAGTTAATCAGAAACCCATAACCTCCTCCATTTCAAGGGTACATCAGTTAAAATGGTGGTGCTGCAGGCCAGCTGCTAGTTAGCCATTACTGGTTAACAAATAACCCTGAACCTGCTAGTAATGAGTCAAGAGACATTCTGGTCGAGTGGTGCACAATCCCACTGCCACATACTCTGTCAGATCATGCCTAGAGAGGGAGTCCAAGTAGTGGTATATTGGAGGCACTATCAAGGCCATATTATGGCAAGAAGACTGGTCACTCTGTACGGATGTCATGTTCAAGAGTATTTCCTCTCACTGCAAGTCCATACTATATCCTTCCATCTAACCACAAATGAACCAACCATCCAGTAACAGTGAAAAAATGAGTTTCCTACATAAACTAATCCCATCAAAATAAGACACAACACAACCATGCCAGAATCTTCTCAATAAAAACTCGCTTTCACATCTGTGGCATTAACACCAACATAAATTACATTTACCATTACTTTGTCATCCAGACCAGATCTCTTACTTTTGACAGAAGCCCAAATAGCATCAAAATCCACTACTGTCTGCCTTCTTTGACAGAAACTCAAATAACATTACTGTCCAATACTATATTATGTTATACACACACGCACACATATTATACTATATAATAGCATTACTGTATCCATTACTGCCTGCCTACTTTTGACAGAAACTCAAATAGCATCAACATCCACTACTGTCTGCTTACTGTATTTCCAAATTATACACTTCACAATTCCTTTTGCCATAAGGTCGGCACCTGTGCTTTTATGAGATCAGCCATTGCATGCCAGAGAGCAGCTTATGTAGAATCTTTTGACCTCCTATGGCTCAAGGTTTCTTTGCGCCATTTGGTAATATTCAACTGCTGCATTTACTGTTCTTAAAACTCTGATAACTACTCAGACCTCTTCACATTTCTTTCAGTGACATTCTGCCATCTACAATCCAGTCATCCAAATAGTGAGGTCATCTTCCTAGGCAACTTCAACACCCACAATTCCAACTGGCTCCCTGCCCTTTTCAAACACCACAACCAAGCTGGATGAGAGGTAGGATTCTTTGCTGTAACTAATGACCTAATGCAAATCGTACATCAACCTACTTGAATTCCTAATAACCATCTTCACTTTCCAAATACTAGGTCTCTTTTTTTTTTTACCAGTTCTCTTTCCCAATACACCATAGAGGTTACTTTTCCTCTTAGCAATTCAGACCACAATCTTGTGCAAGTTTCTTCTCACATAGAGCATCCTTCCTCAAACCACTCCTGACCACTGGCACTAGAAAGATGCCAAATCAAATGATCTCAGGAATTTCTACTCCTCCTTTTGGTGACTATTGTTTCTGCTCTGAATGAGTCACAGAAATTATATTCATCAGCACAAAGGCATACATCCCCATTTTACCCCAAATCCTCATCTGCTTTCCAAGCCCTGGTTTAACAGAAACTGTATCGAAGGAGTCAAAGAAAAAATTCAGCTTACTGCAGGTGGCTCACTTCAAGAACCTCAGCTTCATAGTCAGCCTATACCCAAGTATGTAACAGATATAAAACATTCATCTCCAGATCTAAATTGGATTTCATAAATGCCCACAGCAGAAAGCTTGCCTCCTGTCCAAATGAAAGACATGCCTTTTTGGTATCTTGCTAAGGCAATTGGACACAACTTCTGCCTGCACCCCCCCTCTCTCTCTCTCATCTTGATTGCATCCCTGTTACTTCACCCAAAGATAAAGCTGACCTCCTAGTTTCGCTCTTTTCCTCAAACTCTGGCATAGATGACCAAGGGAAAGCACTTCTTACCATACTGGAATTTGAGCACCTTACACCTGCAGTTTTTTAACAAAAGGACATCAGAAAATTAGTAAATAACTTGGACACTAAAAAGTTTTGAGGTCCTGCTGGCATATCTACAATATTGTTTTCAAACATTGTGCTCCATAGCTAACACATGTTCTGTATTGTTTCTATTTCTACAGTCTGTTATATATAGCTAGCTTATCTCAGTGCATGGAAGCAATCATATATCTAGTCTATTCCAAAAAAGGGAGACAGAAGTCTGCCATCAAGCTACTGACCTTCAGTCCTCTCTAAAATAATGGAGAAAGAGGACTTCTAGGTAGTGGAGAAGAAGTCATTAGCCTTCTTCTCCACTACCTAGAAGTCCACCAGTTAATCAGCGACTACCAGTAAGGATTCCACCATTCAAGATCCATAGCAGACCTCCTCTTAGCTTACATCACCCACTACTGGATATGTGCCATGAGAAGGTTTGGAGAAAAACTTGTGCTATCAGTTTTGATATTTCTAGAGCTTTGGGCTGTGTCTGGCATCAATGCCTGATAAAAAAAAAAAAAATTTTTTTTTTAAAAAATGCCATGCTTTGGTTTACCTGCTGCCTTCTGGAATTCGGTAGCCAGCTTCCTCTCTGGTCATTCACTACATATCATGGTGGATAGTTTCCTTTTCGAACTTCTCTATCAATGTGATAGGATAGAACACTGAGGGCTCTATCCTATTACCCACTCTCTTTTTCCTCTACAAAAACCACAACTAGTCCTATCCACAGATATGCAGATGATAGTCTTTTCATTTGACAAACCATGCAGTACACAGACATCACAAACATCAAGATCATCTACAACTGTTGCCTTAAAGCTTAATCTACATACTGTCCTTCAACTGGGTAAAGACAATCTGGTCACTTTCAATGCCACCAAAGTGTAGTCTTGCCTTTTCTCTTGCAAAAGAGATCTCAGCTCATCCCTTCCCTTACCGTCAGGAATACACAAATCACCAGACAAAATCAGATCTCTCTGCTTGGACTTACACTTACCTCTGCTTTTTTCCTGGCATAAACACATAAATAGTCTCCTCAGTATTCAAAAAACTAGGCATTATCTTTCATTCAAGAAACTATGGTACATTTTGAAAGTTTTTTCACTTGGTTATACTGTAAGTTAAAGATGCCAAGAAATTCTTGGTTTCATCCTTGATTTGAATGTTACTTCATGACTGGACTACTTGTATATAGAGGCTAATGACTTCCCATCATTTGTCTTAGTATCCCATAATACAATGCACATATCCTTACGGACATGTATAATGTTATGCATTATGGGAAGGGCCACTACCCAGACTGGTTTTGACTTTTATTGAGGTCTCATCAGTTGGAGCCAGATCTAGAAGTGATACCAAGGTTTTAAGTAATGCAGAAGTCATATTTCCATATATAAGTAGTCAAAAGATGTCACACCTTATTACTAAGATGCTCTGGATTAGATTTCACTTGGATATACTATAAGTTAAAGATGACAAGAATTATATTCTTGGTTTCACTGATGAGACTTCAGTAAAGGTCAAAACTAGTATGGGTGGTGTCCCTTCTCATAATGTATAGCATTATACATGTCTGTAAGGATATGTGCATCACATTATGAAATACTAAAACAATTGATGTGAAGTCATTAGCCTTCATATACAAGTAGCCTAGTCATGAAGTTACTTCATGCACAAACTTTGTTTGCTTACACTTGGATAAAGGATGAAACCCAAGAATATAATTTTTTGGTATCTTTAACTTATGTTATTGTACACCTGACTAACTCCTATCTTAAATAACATATTTGCCCATGCTTTGAAAATAGCTCACATGTTTGGAGTGAAGCACTTAAAAACTTCTCTCAAAATTCTTGATGCTGTTCAGAGGAGAGCAGTTTGACTAATAGATAATACTTCTCTTACTGACTGATGTCAACTTCTGTCTCACAGATACAAGGTTTTGGCAATGTGTCTATTCTACAGGTACTTGCCTGTTCAGTGGAGCAATGACCATTGCTCCACTGAACAGGCAACTATCATTTCTCCACCTTCTGTTACCCCTGCAAAAGTAGCAGCTGCCAAGTATCCCTTTACTGTACAACTGCAAACACACTAAACCTGCTTCTCCTCTTTCTCTCTTATTCCAACTCCCTCAGTCCTTTGGAAAAGCCTTCTTCAAGAAGTATTCCCAAACAATTACAACTTGCAACAACTTGTCAAAAAAAAAAATAATAATAATAATATGCTTCTATCTCATTCCTTCCCTTCATCCGACATGCAGCACTGATGTGCTTATAGGTCTTTTAACTTCTCATGTACAAAATTAATATATATAAAGATTTCATCTTCTATTATGAAAGATCTGAATCACAAAAAATAAAAAAATAAAAAATAACAATGTGTTATTCTAATCACTTTCCCATATTTTCAATAAAAGTAGGCAGTCATTCCGATTCAACTTCAGGCAGTGAAGCAGTGCTTCAGCACTCTCTTTAAACAAATGCTCAAATTTGTACCAACAGTGATGTAGTAGGTGTGTTTCAGACCAAAGAATATTGTGGTCTATGTCTATTACATGGTGAGCTAAGCCAGATTTATCAGATTTCTGTTGGCAAAAATTCTAGAAATCAGTTCTGAAACAGCTAAAATGTATGGGATTGGATCTTGACGTACTATTTCCTTGTTAGGTTTGTAGGAGTCAGGCAGGTATTATGTAGTCTTTTCTGAGAAGCTATTTAATTTCATATATTGTTTGATATTTAAGAGTTCTTCCTGTAATTGATGAGGAGTCGAACAATAGTGTTAGCATGTCAAAATAAAGATTTTATAATTCCTGTCTTTTGAGAAGGATGGTGCACAGACTGCTGAACATGATAGCATCCAGTGAAAGTGGGCTTTCGATATACACTTATGTTGTTAAATCACTTGATAGTGAACAGATGAGAAGAATGGCTAGAAAGGATAATTTGCTGTCTCTCAATTTCCATAGTAAATTTAATATGTGGATGCAAAGTATTTATGGTAGCTAATATTGTCCATGCGGTTAGCCTAGTGGCTGTGCGCTTCGCAACCATATGCCTGGGGAAGGAGTGTCCTAGGTTCGATTCCCGTCGGTTACGTGAGGAGCTGAAGGATCTTCCTCAGCCATAGCCAAGTTAGCCAGTCTTGGGCGTGGACAGCAGGGTTTTTTCCCCAGTTTATTCTGGGGTTTTTTCATCCCGCAATGCAGGCAAACTGGCCTTGAGAACTCAACACTACAGGCCATAGGATACACCGGAGCATAAGGCTGACCACCTTATCCTGTAAATGGAGTGAGGTCTGATGATCAATGGACCTGCGACACCTTGCGGTGTCGCGGGTCCATTGATCATCAGACCTTTATATAGGGAAGGGGGAAAAGGGGGTTGACGGGGTGCGGTCCGTTTCGACATTCTTGGTCGTTATCTGAACACATTGGGAAAGTGGATACTATGTCAGGTTGGGTAGGTGCTTCTGTTTTTGAAGTGTTTGTGCTATCAAAAACTATTGGTCGGGGTTGTGACCTCAATTTTATGTTGTGAAGCTTCCAAACCTCGGAGATTATGTAGGTCCTGTGTACGTTGATAGAGTTCGCGTCACATTTTATGGCTATTGTTTCCGATGTTCTTAGCATTATTTCTTTGTCTTGTCTGTCTACTATGATGAAAGCTGCAACACCCAGAAAAAGGTATATGTAAATTTCTCTTCCTTATGCTACATATACTTTTTGGTAAATTTACATCTACAATGCCCTAAGAATCCGTGAGTAAATAGCCAATGACATTTAAACAGGGGCACTCCTAAACTGAAGCAGGCAAAATAGCCGTAATTATAATAGTTTATTAAGAGGAGTAACATGGGAGTTTCCCCAGAAATAATATACAAGATTTGAATAGACTTTTTCTTGGACAAAAGAGTGGGGTTGTAGTTTTAATACAATTAGTGCAAGGTTTTGCATTTTGGAGTGCAGAAATATAAGACTGTGTACTATATAGATGGTGCCATATTGCAGGAAGTGAATGAGATTAGAGATTTGGGACTGATGGTTGACAGTAGACTGAAGTTTAGACTGCATATTGCTAGTGTTGCAAAGGCTGCACATCATAGTGCTGCTATGATAAGAAGTACTCTTAACATGTAGAGATAAGGAACTGGTTGTGCCACTGTATAAGGCATACTGGTGTCAGGCCGTACTTGGACTGTTGTGCTCAGATCTGGTCCCCTAGTGTTCAATGTGATGTGGAGACATTGGAGAGGGTCCAGAGGTGAGTGATTTAGATGATGCTGGGACTTTGGAATGCTGGCTATAGACAGAGGGTGAAGAAATGTGGATTGCATAGTTTGGTGGATAGGAGGAAAAGAGGTGATATGATAGAGACATTTAAGTTAGTGAGAAGATTTTATCGGATTAATCCAGAGGAAATTATAAAAAGAGTAAGTGAGAAAGGAAGAACCAGAGGTCATCCGTGGGAGTTGTGAAGAGGGGGGAAGTAGATTTTTTACATGGAGAACTGTCAATGAATGGAATGCATTACCAGAATGTGTTGTTAATGCAAGATGTGTTAAGATTTTAAGATTCTATATGATAAATATGTTGCCAGTTTTGAATGAACCTCCCACAATGAGTCTATCTCAGTCCTGAAGATATTTTTAGGTGCAAACTTTGTTTGCTTACACTTGGATAAAGGATTAAACTAAATTTATTATAGTCTACCGACTCCATGAAGGGTGTAATAATAATAATTATTATTTGTAAGAGAACTGAGGTGAGAACAACAGAACAATATTTAATGAATGCCAATTTCTCTTTTCCTCAATGAACTTGAGTATTCATTTATTATTCTATCCTTAAAGCTTGTCAACATTTATCAGCCAATAACACTACCTTACTAATTAAACTGCACAAATTTTTCTTCATTCCTCTTTATTCATTGCTGGTTTGTCCACTAGTATTTTTAAATATATAATTGTATCAGATTTCTTTCCTTAGTTCATCTAGTAGTGTACTACAGGTTTTCATCCTTTTGTAGATAGGATTTTTTAAATAAAAAATAAATAAAATGGAATACAGTAAAAAATGTTTCTTGACTCTCAGTTGTTAGAATTCACCACGAATAAGCATCTCTAGCAAGACTTGAATGATTTTAAAGCAAAGTTAGACAGAATACACTCGTGAGCGTAAACATTATGTTCACCTCCCAAGTAGTGTGTGAGGCCTCCTTTAGCAAGTTAAGTGCTTGCACCTATCTCAGCACTGATTCCACTAGACCATAGAAGGTGTCTTGAGATATTCTGGACTAATTGAAGAGAATAACATCCTAGAGAGCAGTGACTCAGCAAAGCATTGGTGTTTACTCGTGGATGCTGTGTTCTGAATGAGCACACAAATGTTTAATGGGATTCAAACCAGGAGAGAGACTTGGCTACGCTCTTTGAACTATACTTGCACAATGTGCAAGCTTTGAGACATGGAGCATTATCTTGATGGAAGAGTCCAGATCCATTGGGTCACATTGTCACCATGTAAGGCACTGGTCTGTAACAATCCTGAGGTTATAATTATCAGTTAAGATATATTCAGTAGGGAATGAGAAGACATGGTGATATCCATGAAAACAATTACAAAATACTGCTGCTGCTAGCATGTGTCCAGCCACTCATGCAGTCTGGTACTCTGGGGGGGGAAGCTTGCTGGTGAAAGTTTCAGCTGATAAGTTTATATGGGTGGAGTCTGAGGACTTAATTTTCTGTACATGTGAAAGTAATAACTTTCATACTAGCTCTTCATGATATAAACAACACCAAGAGAGGAAAAAATATATTTCTTAAACTTACTAATATTTCACTAGTTTTCTAACCAGCTTCTCCAAAGCACAGTTGTAACTGTGAAAAACAATTCAAATTGTAATTGAAACAGAGCTAATGTCCTTCTGTGGGCCAGATAACTATAAAGTTAATTTGGAGAAGTCAGGTTATCAAGTCTCAAAATAGTCTTCTGGATCGTTCACAAATTAATGGAATCACACTTGTTGAGAGTAGGAGAGTGTTTCATAGCTGATGCTAAAAATAGTTTCCCAGACCTATAATGACTTCTGTGTAATATTGATGTTTTTCTCCATTTAATACTATGTCAAAGAGTACCCATAACATGGACTGCTAATCTCAGCTTGCTATGGTGATGTGATTTTTGTGTTCTTCAAGTTGGATGTTAAATGATCTATCAGTCTCTCCGAAGTAGGATAAACTGCAGGTACAAGAAACTTTATGCACTCCAGGATGTGCATGAGGATTAAGTTGATCTTTAGGAGAACAGATGAAGGTACGAAAGTGACATGAAGATAATATTTGCAGAGAAATTTGGCTAATTTTTCTGATGTACCTTAATATATTGGATAAGAAGGTTTTTCTGTGATCCTGTGTGTTTGCTAAAGGAAGAATGGGGATGCATGTAGGACTTAATATGTGCTGCAGCCATTGGCTAAAAAGGTATTGTGAAGGTCTGTGAGCTCAGTTTCATTTGAACAAATCCTCAAAACACTTCCTCGGGGAGTAAGTGTTTCGGGGATTTATACTGTTTGGAAGGGATGTGATGTGATTATTTATGTAAATACCATCCTTTTTGAGTAGGTTTTCTGTGAATGGGAAAGAATAATGAGCCATTAAGAAGTCACCAGTGTATCTAGAAAAGGGAAGACAACTGTTACTTTCTTTTTCTATGGCGAAGTTTATTTTAGGATTAGTTGTCAAGATGTGATAAAAATGAATCCAATAGAGACCATGAGGCCAAATAGCAAACACATCATCGACATAGTGCAGCCAAATTATTGGTTGAAGTGTGGCTGTGTTGAGTGCTGTTTTCAAAATGTTTCATCTGGAAGTGAGTTAGATTGGGGTGGAGTGGGAGAAACTGATTGCAGTCCCATCCAACTATTTGTATATTTTTCCTTTCCATAAGAAATGACCAGAACACATGATAATTCTGAATAATTGAATTATGTCATGGGGGAAATGTGTCTTAATAAGGTCAAGGGACTCTTTCAAAGCACTGTGATTTCAGAATCTGTCAATGTTGGACTCTTTTTTAATTATTAATGTTTTAAAGTATTGATAATATTTAATAGATGAGGGAGAGTTGCCTGCAAGTGGATAAATATTTGGTCAAGTTGTAGGTTGGGCTATCTAAGCTCTCTACTATTGGCAGGGGGGGGGAGCAGAAGAGGAGGGAATACATTTTTGAATTTTAGGGATCCCATATATCCATGTTTTTTTTTCATGATGAGATGTAAGCTTTTTGGTAATTTCTTTGTGCCAAGATGTAAATTTTTGGGAATTTTGCATGATCCTAATCTATCATCTGAGTAACCAGAGGAGTCGTTAAGGAAATGACTCATTTTTTTGCTGTAATCCACTTGGTTCATAATAACAGTTACGTTTCCGTTATCTGCTTTGTTACAATAATTAATTTGTTCTTATATAACTTTTTAAGTTCTGATATTTCTTTAGTAAGTAGAATGTTTTTCTTTGGAAGGTTTGGATTTTGTCTGAATACTAGCTACATCCAAATGAATGGTATTAGCCACTGTGAGTGTAAGATCTTAATTCATTTCACCATCGCTTCCAAAAAAGTACAGTTTTGGAAGCGATGGTGAAATTATGGCCTTGACTAAGCACATTGGCTATATCCTCTGAGAGTGGCTGCAGCGATAGATTTGCCACTATGAGTTTTTGTCTTAGCTGCAGTTGGGAACTGCTTTGCTGTTGAACAACTTATTTTTTTCAGATGCAGTTCTTAACCCTTTGAGATTTTTAATACAGTATTTTGAGATGATGTAGAGAATAGACCACAAAGCTCTTCCTGTAATGCGGGTGCGGGTATGGTGGCATTGATTTTAGCTACTCGACATGAGTGCTACTGATCTGTTCTCAAATTAGCACTAAGCTTGCCCACATGTAAATATATTTCACTTTTGCTGAATTGAACTTCTGTTTGAATCTTAGAAAGTTTGGAATGGTATTTGTGTCCTGGCATCTTTTTAGGAAGGCCAGCTGATTATTCAGTTGTCATTACAATTTTAGTTTCCATTTACCAAGTTGACCTGAAATTTCTTCTCTGTCCAGAATTTGAATATGTGTGGAAAGGTATGTTTTTGATTATTTGTAATAGCACTTTATGGTATAAACAACAGCAAGAATAATAAAAAATACATTTGTTAAACTTACTTTTTTGCTGATTTTCTACCTAGCATTTTCAGAGCACAATTATAACTGTGACAAGCACAACAGCACTGAACTAAATAATTGTGGAAAACAGGAAGGTATTTACATAAGCAATCACATCACCAACCTTCCCAATAGTATGGCATCCTCAAAACACTTACAGAGCCAGAGCCATTTGTTCAGGTAATGGCAGCCCTTGAAACTGAGTTCATAGACCATGGACTGCAGGCAAAAAAGTTCCTTATGCCTGCAGTCTATTTTCCCTACTTTGGACAGGCTGGTACGCCAGTTAACATCAACCTTGAAAAACACAAAAATTGTGACAATCTGTATGGCAAGTCAAGATTGGCAGACCATACTCTGAATACTTCTTCACATAGAATTAGATGGAAATAAACGCAATATTACGAGTCGCTATAGGTCTGAACGACCTTTAAGAATCTGCATCAGCTATGAAGCGCTCTCCCAACCTCAGCAACTATGGTTGTATTAATTTGCCAAAGATTTGGGAGACTCATTTTGAGACCTGATAGCCTCCTGACTTCTCCAAATTAACTTTACGGTTATTATTTAAGTTAAGGGATATTACCGTATATTATCGCGTATAATACGATCCACGTATAATGTGAACTAGAAATTTTGTTTGAAAACTAGCCCTAAAATGCCATGTCCACGTATAATGTGATCTGTTAATCTTGTTCCATAACATTATAAATAATACAATACGAATTAACGAAAGAAATATTTATTTTAAAACAAAATGTCAAAATACAATACGAATTAATGAAAGAAATATTTATTTTAAAACAAAATGTCAAAATACAATACGAATTAACGTAAGAAATATTTATTTTAAAACAAAATGTCAAAATCCTTTAAATTCTTCTTCATCTTTTAAGTCATCAAACATTTCATTTATAAATTCATCTGTAGGGATTACGTCATCAGTGTAGCAGTTGTCATCATCATCTTCATGCTCTCCATTTTGTTGTGCGTCATCCTCGCTTTCGTATATGACATGATCTTTGGATCCATCCATTGAATTACTTATTCCACATTTAAGAAATGAGCGTTGAATCATTTCAGATAGTATCGTATCCCATGCTTCTTTAACCCAGCTGGTGACTAGGGTGATCTCAGGCTTCTGAAAATTCCCACCCTTTTTCATCTTCACCAAACCAGATGACATCCATTCTCTCCATTTTTCACGTAAGTGATCTTTAAATGGCTTATTCAAGCTGACATCAAGCGGCTGCAAAATGGAAGTTGGACCACCCGGTAAGATTGCTAGGTCTGTACGTAGTTTAAGCGCTTTCTCTTTGCTTGCCTCTGTTAAATGCGCCCGGAACATATCCCAGACTAGCATGCTTTGTTGACGTAGCAAGCTACCTGGACGTATGTTCCATACTTGATCCAGTCACAATTGTACACCTTCTTCATCCATCCAACCTTTCTGATTGGCGCGAACAATTACACCTGGTGGAAATTTCATATGCTTTGGAATTTTCTTCCTTTTAAATATCACTGTTGGCTTTAATTTGGTTCTATCTGCCATGCATGCTAGAACAACGGTAAAATGTGTTTTTTCATGTCCTGTTGTTTTTATGAAGACACCCTTTTCACCAACTGAGTTTACTGTTCAATTCCCAGGCATATCAAAGTACATGGGCGTCTTATCCATATTGCCAATTTGGGAAAGTTCATATCCGTGACACTTCCGTAATTTTATGATAAATTTATGGAAGGACTGCACTTTTTCTTCAAGCTGCTTTGGTAACTTCTGCTCAATTTTTGTTCAGTGTCGTAATGTTAATGCTTTGCATTCCATAAATCTGTTGCACCACCCAGGCAAAGCAAGAAAAGATGAAATACCTGGTGTGTCCTTGAATTTACCATTCTTGAGTTGTAGAGCTCGAAAACGAATTGCATTTCTTGTTACTATAATGCATCTTGTCATTGCGTCAAAATCCATTCATTTAGCTCTTCTTCGAGTTCTGGAAAGGATGCTACATATCCACAACGGGCACGTTTCGTTTTGGGGATTTTTTCAAGACTGTCTTTTTGCTTACGCCAAAGTCTAATATTACTCTCTGCTACACCAAATTCTCTCAGAGCAACACTGTTATTATGTTCTTCTGGAAACTGCATGACACGCGATTTAAATCCTGCTTCAAAAGATGAACATTTACGTTTCTGTTGGCTCATTTTCAGGCTAGGTTTGTTTAATGAATAATATTTAAAATGAACTGTGGTTAAACCGATATACCTAACTGTGCTCTATCATTCGGCGACGGAGCATGCATCATAATCGCGCATAAAGCCAGTAATGTAAGTAGCTTTATGCACAGATACATGCACACTTGGTCGCCGAATGCGAGTGGGTCAAGTAGATTTGGTTGCATAAGCATTAGGTAGTATATATTGTGTGTGCAAGTCTAATAAGATGTTATATTTTTTAGGATCCGCATATAATGCGAACCCCTAACTTTAAGTAGTATTTTTTACCATAAATTTTTCGCATTATATGCGATAATATACGGTACATCCCATATTGTTTCATAGCCGAATAAGAAACTATATAAAGTTCGGCGAGTCCAAGCGTAAGCAAATACCTGGATAGTGCAACACCAGGGCAACTCATAGTAAGGGTGGAGCAAGCTCCGATCACTGTTCTTGGTATTTACCCATAATGTGAAACCCAGCTCCTAGGAGCTGTATTACTGTTCTACATTATGCGAGAGGTCACTACCCAGGCCGGTTTCAACCTTTATTGAGGTCTCATCAGTGAGTAGGTAGACCTAGATAATACCAACTTCTTAAAAGAACTGGGAGATGGACTGAGTCCTTGACTCTTTATCCCATCATCTGAATGAAGAAAATCTGTGTGGATGGGGTGTTAATGAGCTAAAAGCTCTAGTCATGGCTGGGTAACAGCAATAGCCGATCCTCAGTTAAAACTTCATTGGCTACGGCATTGCCATTCGTTACCCTGGAAGTCCTAAAAAGGGCTTTTTTCATCCCTACCATATATAATACCAAGTTTGTAGCGAACAGAACTTACATACCCTACTATAAGAATTGCCAAGGTGTCTTAATAAATTACTAATTATATGAAGAGCCAAAGGCTTCAATTCGGCGACGGGAAATTATTTAAATTAAGAGATATTACATCCCATATTGTTTCATTTACCCATAATGTGAAACCCAGCTAGGAGCTGGGTTTCACATTATGGGTAAATACCAAGAACAGTGATCAGAGAGCTTGCTCTGCCCTTACTATGAGTCACCGCAGTGTTGCACTACCGGCAGGGGCATGCTAGTAGTGTCTGGCGCCTGTGTGCAAAACTTTAGTTGGTGCCCCTATCCCCCCCCCTTCCATTAAAAAAATCACTTTAAAAAAATCGTTTTTTTTTAAGTATTTCCTCCTTTTTGGCACCTGTGTGCATCGCACATATGGCTGACGTGCCCCTGACTACCGAGTGGACTATGAGTTGCCCTGGTGTTGCACTATCCAGGTATTTGCTTACACTAGGACTCGCCAAACTTTATATAGTTTCTATATTCAGCATGAAACTCTTTGAGTTTCTTATTCGGCTATGAAACAGTATGGGATGTAATATCCCTAAACTTAAATAATTTCACGTCGCCGAATTAAAGCCTTTGGCTCTTCATATAATTAGTAACTTTATGGTTATCTGGCCAATGGAAGGACATTAGTGCTTTTAAGTTACAATCTGAAGTTCAGGGATGTGTGCTTGTCTTAGTTATAATTGTGCTCTGAAGATGCTGAGTACAAAACCAGTGAAATATTAGTAAGTTTAATAAGTGTATTTTTTCCTTGCTTGGTTTTGTTTATACCACGAAATGCTATTATGAATAGTCGGTGACATTTAAGCCTTTCCATATATAATAATAACCTTGTTACAACTAGGCTCATACATTATTATGATCTTGGCTGTTTACCTATCTTTTATCTGGAGCACTTGCTCTCTCAGGGAATTTTACTGTAGGGCTGTCCATCTTGCATCTGAACTCTGCAGTGGGTATGTTTCCATTTTAGCCTTTGTATATCAGACCACCAATTTTTGTGATCTAATTGTATTTTGCAGGTTCTGTGTTCTTTTAATTCTTAAAGCATTACTTTTCATTGTTCTTTAGCATGAGCTAAGATTTTTTTTTTAACTACAATATAACTTTATACTTGATTATGTGGACAAAATGATGGAATTAATCAGCATCCTTTTAAGAGGACAAATGATCCATTCATTAAATTTCTAATCCCATTCCATCATCCCTTTGCATGTTAGACTTGGTTTGTCACAACTAAGTAACACTAGATTTCTTAGAAACCTAATACTGCTTGTGATATGTCTGTTAATCCTATCTGCATTGTCACTATGGCTGATAAAAAAAAGAAAAAAGCCTGAATGTCCAGGAGCAGAAACCCTATCACCTCTGCATGAAAAGTCCTGATAAAGGTTCTTCGCATCCTAGACGAGATCCAAATTTAGATGTTTCCAATAAACAGCTTCATCTATTGAGATAAGGAGGCTTATGTCATCCCATGCTTTAGTTATCTGCACTGTATTTTTAAATCTTTTCTGGCATCAATGGATATAATTTATCAGAGATATGCTGGCATTATATTCAGTATTGATACCATCACCAAGGTGGGAATTTCACTTATTATTCAGGAATTTCAGGAAATTGATGGCATAGCAGCCATCAATTTCCTTCTTAACTGTTTTAACCAAATACTATATACTGGTGAAATTCCAGATGACTGGAAGACAGGCATCATAATGCCAATTCTCAAAACAGGAGATAAACAAAGGTGTGAAAATTATAGACCCATAGCATTGCTAAGTCATAGCTATAAAATCTTCATGCACATTATCCAAAATAGAATCCAGACTTTAATGAATGAGACAGTAGGAGAAGATCAAGCAGAATTCATACCTGGAAGGTCTACTGCAGACCATATTTTTACAGTTAGTAGCCTGGCTGAAAAGTACTGGGCATACAACTTACTTATATACTAAAGTTTTATTGACTTCAACAAGCATTTGATTCCATTGACAGGAACAAAATGATAGACATCTTAAAATCCATGATGCTAGATTCAGAACGACAAACTTTTACTACGAATTATAAAGATATATATACCAAAGCAACTGTCAAATTTAATAAAATAAAAACATACAAATTCAAAGTAAAAAAAGGAGTCATGCAGTGTTGCCCACTCTCTCACCAAATTTATTTATCTGTCTTGAAGAAATATGCAAATCCATAGCTGATATTCCTCCCATAAATGGAATGAATATCAACCACATCAAATATGCAGATGATATTATTATTCTTTCAGAATCTAAAGAACAATTGGAAAAAACAATGAAAAATTTAAATGAAGAATGCAAAACTTTGAAATGAAAATCAGGCTAAGCAAAACTAAAACAATGAAAATAGGAAGAGATGAGGAAAAAACTTCAATAAACTTAGAAAATCACATACTTGAACAAGTAAAGCAATTTACATATCTTGGGAGTCTCATTACTCAGAAAACAGTAAAATACAGACTTAACAAAGGATGGTCTAATATGAATAAATTAAACAAATATCGAAAAATAACAGCATTTCAGAAAGCCTCAACAACAACTACAGCAACATATGGGACTGAGACTTGGACACTTAATCATAAAGAAATACAGAAAATTAGAGCATTTGAAATGAAATTCTTAAGAAAAATGACTCACTGCTCAGAACACAAAACAAATGAGCAAGTCAAACATGAATTAAACTATAGAGAAGATAGCATATCTCTAATTCTTAAACAGCAATTAAGATGGTCTCTCCAGAGAATGTCCTTTCAAAGATTACCAAATATGGTATTGTTAAATCTAATTGTTATTTATTAATTCCAGTTTGGCTGCACCTTTGTAAACTCTACATTTTCTTGTTTGAAACTTATCTTCTTAACCTTCACTATACTTCCGACTTATCGTCAGTTACGTCACTATCTTGTGGCCGCGAATAGTAAGGCTCACGTGTGCAAGATGTCAAGAACAAAGAAAGTGCCTCGGGCTGGAGCCACTCTCTTTGTTTGATTTACTGGTGTTTATTCTAAATTAAATTTTGGAAAATTTATTTGTTAGTCAGCTGCGCCACCAAAATTCTAGGATAAGAGTAGTATCTCCCTCCGAAGAATAGAACACCCAGTATGACTCGCAGCTCCTTCCTTTCCTACTTAACTCTATATACCAAATTACAAATATTTCTTACTCTGCAGTCATGGCAATATCTACTTTAAGACACGTAGGTTCGATTTTATGAGTAGCGCATTGGACTTAGAAATCAGGCAAGTTATTTTTGATAAGAAAACAATTTATTCATCACTAAGAAACAATTACACAAATGACACAAATTAATCTGACTTAAATCTAATATGTATGTTATATCTAACAACTCAATATAAGTTACACAATCAATTCTTGCTATCATCTGAATTTCAGCAGAACTGATTGTCTAGAATCTTATCCCCCTTTCTTAATCTTACATATAATCTGATCATCAACATATATAACTTCAGCCTTAAGTAATGACTACAACTATAAAATACAATTAGATTCACAATACAATTCAGCTAGGCTTTCTCTTACATAGAGTAAATTAAGTCAATTGTTAGCACAAGGCCTAAAGTCTGTAACTTTAATTTTAAAACAATTCCATCCATACAAACCACCGTCACAATCTAAGTTTCTTTCTGGCAAAAATAATGGAAAGTTCTTACTATTCATGAAGTCTGGTCCTCTATAGCTGCTTATCCCTTCTTGTTTCCATTAGACTTTGTTACTGCACCTGAACATCCTTTACGTAATTTGCGAGACTTCTTTCCTACTATCGGCAGACAATTTAATTCCTACAGCTTGGAAGTTTGGCATCTGGTTCCTCCTAATACAACGTGCCTTAGTTGCATTGTTCTTCTGGCCTTTGCTCCGAGTAGGATGGCGATTCATCACCCACGATTCTATTGAAGCTCAGCTGCCGTTAACGATCATCGTGCTTTCTTCCATACTCCTCGGCTTACGTTGACCTTGATACCGTCATGAGTCGGAACTCCACATGACCTCGTAACTTCGTGCTGACCCACGAACGGGAACTGCACACCAGATCGACTTGAACTCCAAGAAAAAGGCCCCTGACAAGCCCCAGCAAACTGCTATTTATACGGTTCTGATGACCTTTGTTTTTCTTACATGATAGTCTCCTGGGTACCCTGATGTTCTGCACCCATCACCCACATCGATCAGTGCATTTAGTCTGGAAACCCCCGTGTAATGTCGACCTTTGTGTTTGCAATAGCCTCAGGTCATGACTTAATCCCTTAATCTGTCTGGAATTTTTGTTGACTAGAGGTTTACTTAGATACAATTTACCTTATAATTTTCTTTGTTCTTACACAAAACTGTTGATATTACAATATTCAATAATTCAAAGAAAAAACATTATTTACATTTCAATTACACCAAGTTTTTCTATTAATTCACAAGTATTTTAGTGGGACTTAGCATACTTGTAAAATCTGCGTAAAAGGTATTTTATTACAAAAACTCCTTTTATTCAAGATTTTACAGTATTGAATTGGAGGAAGATGATCAAGAGGTAGACCAAAAAGAACTTGGCTACAGTCTTTGAATGAAAGGTCACAATTATCGAAATTCAGAGAGATAGCGGAAATAGCCAGAGATAGAATGAGATGGCAAAGATTTGCACATAGGGAACTCAACCTGTCATCTGACGGAAGAAGTCAGATGACAGGTTGAGTAAACTTGGGCCCACTAGTTTGCTGGTGTTATATCATTATCATACAACTTATAATAGCATATGTACAAAATAATTTTAAAATATTGTAATGTTTTAAATAGTGTAAAAGTTTTAAAAATTGAGGATATTAAAGCTCCATTATCTTTTTATCAAATAAAATGAAATTTGGAAAAGTTTCAAAATTTTATCAGTTTATGAGAATAACCTTTGACATTGGAATTATTTGGCTAGACATGAACTCCGACCAGGAGCGAGTAGGTTCACCTTATGTTTAAAAAATATTGTTTATGGCATGTTGTACATCATTTCATTATCAGTTCCTGAAATATAGCCTCAATAGATGTACAGGATAGTTGTCTATTATACTTCTCAACAGTCATTTTCCAAAATAACATATTTGTTTGGTTTCCGATGTTGTCAGCACCTGTATTTGGATTTTCTATAATGGCATAGTCTACCAAAAGCACTGAGTCTTTTATTCTGCCATGAGACATTTCTCTAACCTTTCCTATTCTGCTTGAGTTACCATAAATGTGAGTATTCAAGTCCCTTTCTAATGTCTTCATTTTTAATATGATTCTGTCATTGATGCCATTTCTTCATTCCCCTAATTTTCTAATAACTGTAATAGCTGTGGTCTCCAATCTCTGATCAGCCTGTTTATTTCTAACCCAGCTATTAAATCCATAAATTAAAATTGTGTGTTGAGGCTTAAATGCTGTGAGAAACTCATGTTAGAGACTTAATGGAGGAAACAGTACTGAGGAAGGATCAAAAATAATTAATTCTTACAGTATTTTGTCTCAGTCACTGAGACATCATCAGGGCGCTTAATATAAGACTTGTAACACACACAAAGGCAACACAAAACTAAGTGAAACATATGGACAAAAGACTTAGTCCTAAGTGTGGTTTTCTAGGATGTAAATGGAGATCTCAAAGTATTACTGTTTCCTATATTTTGGCAAGTTTAATGCAACCAGATTTATTTAAATTAGGCTGATTTCTGAGAGTAGCTGTAGATTCCAAAAATAGTCTTTCTCTTCTAAATTTATGGCAATAGATTTGATTCTATGCACCATCTCTAAAGCACGGCCTAATTGACCATAGTCATAGCTGCAGATGAATTTCTTGTTCCACATAAATTCTTTAATTTTAATTATTTTATGAAGTAAAGATTATTATTAATCCTTTTTCAGTGCTGTTTCATTAAGCCTCTAACATGAAGTTAAAACTGGTTTGAGCTCTGTCATGTATACTACTGGTTTAGTGCTTTAGCTAATTTCTCTCTGTTAAATAAATTTATATGGAATAAGACCACATTTATTTAAATTCTCGCTATTCCAGCTTTATTTTGTTATCTGTTTCTATCTTTAATTTGTCGTCAGTAAAAGTTGTGCCTAAATAGTTGAAATATTTTACCTATTCTCCTCACTGAAAATGCAGCTGTGATTTTTCACATTCTTGCCTATTTTCTTAGTTTGAGTTAGAAAATTCCATTAGAAACCTGATAGCTTTTTTTTTTTTCTCTTAAGTATTGATACATACTCCTGGTTGCATTCCACTTGAACATTTTCTATTACTGATTTGTCACAGCATATCTCATTTAATCATCTAGTATTGAATTCTTATCTAGTGTAATGGAATAGTGTGCCACATAATGAATGATGTCCTTATTTATGCACATCTTTATGTTGGAACTTCATAATGATTAGTCAATATCCTGAACAAAAAACCAGCAACTAAGTGAACTGCCCTTTTTTCCATTTTTTTTAAGCATTTCTATATGTCTGGTATTCATTTCCAACTCTGCTGATTAGATCTTCCCTTTCTAATGACATGAAAAATTAATCTGTTTGTCTTAGAACCATGTGATGCACCAGCTGATATGGCATTTTTATGCGTATCCTCATTTTTGGTAGTGGTTTTGCCAGTCCATTAACTGATAATGGAATAGGCATTGGGCAACAGGTTCTGATGATTTCTCTACATGTCTTATAGGCTCTATGGCAGTCTTGTCCCGGTTAAATCTAGCCAGTCCCAGAAATTCTTCATATAGGCTTAATTTTTATTAAATTTTTAATATGCTTTGCAAAGTCATTGGCAATATTTTGTTGTTAAAGTTCAGTCACATCTGATTTCTTTCATCTTTTTAAACTCTTCCTGGTTGGGTGAGGGTGGGTGCTGCATGAGATTAGATCTAGGAGAATTTTTTTTTCAAGTAATAATTATATTACCCTTACAACTGTGCTTACAGATAAGTTAATTTTTGTATAAGGAACTTCATTTTAGTTATGTTTATTAGAGCTAATCTGTAAAAAAAATAATTATGAGCTTTAATAATTTTCCAGTTTCAATAAGTTTTTAAAAGAGATTGTCAAGTTAGTTTTTTGTGAAAATGTTAGAAAAGCAACAATTTGCATGCTAAGAATTATATTTATGCTTATAAAAATGCTCCATATTCTGATTTAGTAGTTTTTACTGATTTTTTTTTTTTTTTTTTTTGTGTGTGTGTGTGTGTGTGTGTATATATATATATATATAAAATCTTTTTCTCCCCTTAATTTCAGTTAGGATTGTATGATGCCCAGATTTCTTCAAAGCTGATTACTAGGGTAATTTCATTACCTTATAATGTAGATCCTACATATCTAAAACACAGAGTATATGCTGTAAGTATAATTTTTATAAATTAAATCATGTGATGTTTGGTTGAACAGGTTTTGAGTAGAAATCTTGAATAAGTTGGAGAGTGTCTTTGATTTTAGAAAGCTGGGTGCTAGATAGAAATAAGTTGTCAGATTAAAATTAAATTTAAATTGTACCCACTAAAATAGAGGAATTTCCTTGTTGAGTGTTCCAAGTAAGATTTATTTTCTTAGCCACTCAAGCATACTTAAGAGGCTAAAAAAAAACTGTAGAAGGCAAACATGGAGAACAAGCTGGGTTGATCTAAAAGAAGGCAATGAAAAGGTGCCAAGAAGTAAGCTGTTCAAAATGTTACAATTATATGTTGTAAATGGTCTGTTAAATTTAGCAATGTGGTCTATATTTGAGTTGTTTCTGACACCTGATTTAACATTGATGTTAAATCAAGTGTCGATACAAGCGTGCACAGAATCTCCACTGTTGTCACCTGTATGGGTCACATTAACTTGAACAAGGTATCAAAACTGGAGATGTTATACTCTTCCAGTAATAATAATTGCTCTGCAGCAACCCACAAAACTGGAACAATGATTATGCTGAGCAATAACATTTTTTGACTTGAAGCAATGGCAGGCAATCCTGATTAATTTCCATGTACCAAATTCACCTATGGGCTTAAAATTGTCCTATCATCAGCATCCCAATTTTCAGGAATCTAAATTGCACACATTAGTATGTTAACATACTGATCTGCTCTGGCAGATCAGTATGTTAACCTACAAAATTGCCACTGTGCCTCTCTTAAGAAAAAATTAGCAAAGTGCCTTTGAAACCCCTTATCTTCGTGAGGAAGTGTGCAGAGTTTTTTTATAAATAATCCAAACTGTTCAACATAATTACTTCATAAATCAATAAAAACTCCGTGTGGGTGGTAGCATCAATAGTTTACAGCATTCCTTGTGGATCTTCAAGTAAACCATACAAAAAGACATCCTCCCCAAATAAGTACATAGTTTATAGTATTATTACAGCTCATGACATCTAGTAGTTTATAGTTGCTTGATCTTACTGAATAAGGCAAGCAGAGTGATTGTTCTGTGTAAGTGAAAGAAGAGCACAGAATAAACTGAAAAAGTACTTGGCAAGTGGTGGATTATATATTGCCAGCCAGTTCTAGTTAAGCAGCCCAGAGTTGATTCCATACCAAAGTATGGCTGGCACAAGTATAAATATAAGACTATAGATAATTTGAATCATGATCATCTCTACATTTCCCACACAACAGAAGTAAAACACAAAGGTAGCAAGCATAAATTAGAAGCTTGAGCAAAACATTGTCGTGTGAAAGGTGGTCATCCAAATTATAATTCGGCAGCTTTAGAACTTCAGAAATGATCATTGAATAAGGATTATATTAGACATCAGTCATAATAATTTACCTAAAGCCTTTTGAGCTCTATATATTTTAGTATTAATAATTTATCTATTTATTCTTATGGCAAAATGAATACAAAACTACAGATCAATGCCCAGCCTGGAAAGCCAATCCAAGGCCTCATCTGTCGGCCACCACCGTGAAATTGGCACCTTGGGCAATCTTAATAATATCATACTTGAATAATAACTATTTAACATGATTCCCCCTCCACAAGTGATGCAGTCTTAATAATATCATACATGAATAATAAGAACTATTGAACACAATTTCCTCCACAGGTGATGCAGTCTTTGATATATTAATATTAACAGCAGTACTTATGCTAAGGGATAGCATCTGTACAATGAATATTTCATTCTGTACTATCTGTAAAATAAAATTCAAGAGATGCTAAATCATGGGGAGTAGGAAGAGTGAATGTAGTATAGTTATTTGTCTCTGAACCCTCTCTGCTTGCATCACAGTGAAAAACAGGTGACTAATTTTATGTAAATTTATTTATATAGGTATGGAAAAGTTCTTTATCTGTTTCACTTAATCAGCATGCTATAAATTTTGCAAACCTCTTGTGTGGAATTTTTAAAAGATCATGATCTTGCACACCCACCTCTTTATCTCTGTTCATCATCATAATAGCAGAAATACATATTGTCTATATTCTTCTGAACTTCAGATCTCTATATCAGCAGCATCCCACATCCCAACTGTCCTCTGCCTCCTAAAACACAATTTTAGTATTATACTTCTGCATGTTGAAGTACTCACTCTTCATCAGGGAGACAGACCGTTAACTACATTCGAAACATGAATCACAATAATGAGTCAGAAATCATGCATTTTATTAGCTCATGTCTTGGTTGCAGCTGAAGTATATATATTACACTGTTAGAGTTCATTGTAATATAAAAGAAGACTGGGAATATAATGATCTAGAGAACAAGGATAATCATGTGTATGGAATGATGCTTTCTCCCTGGCATTCTTCTGAGATTACTGCTGACAGGATAGGATGGTCACCAGAATTTGAGTTCACTGGGTTATGCAGCATGAAAGCTGTGTAATAGCCTGGCTTTCTTCCATCTAATAAAATGATCTTTTTCCAAGGTATGCTATGCTGGTCCTTTTTTTTTGCTCTTCTTACATGAGGCTGTCCATCCCATCTATCCAAAATACTGGATCCAACATTGATGAGGGATACCTTAAGACACCTTGGAAGGAGAGAGGATTTCCTCTCTTCTTCCAAGGTGCCTATAATATCCCTTGTCAGTGTGGGTGCCTGAAGTTTATAGACTGTTCTGATTTGTTTTAGGAGTAAGCCCGACCTGTCTCTTTTACCTTTAAAGTATGATAGGGTATATGTGTAATTTCACTGAGGAACAGTTTTTTTTTTTTAATTATGTAAGTAGAGCCTGTTGTTCTCGATGCAGAGGTCTTGAGCACAAAATTCACTCTGCCCCAGAGGCTAGTTGGAACAGGATAGTGATGTGAGGTCACATGTAGGTATCTACCTGCATGTGAAAGACCCATTTGCTTGCCTTGTAAAGAAGGTATTCAAAGAAGGCAGACAATCACATGCTGCCTTGGGATAAGACCATTTCATCAGGCATCAGCTGTAACCCTTCATACAAGTGACTGTTCTCTAGGTCAATTCATTCCCAGTCTTTATGGTGTCTGCATCCCTTAAGTGCCTTTGATAATGCTAGCTTAAGCTGGCAAAATGTTGGTATATCAATATTTAATTTAGTTACTAACTGGTAATTAATTTACGGAATTAACAACGCATATCAAGTATTTAATTAAAGATAACTTTAATGAATCACTTCTATATTTCGGCAATGTCACATTGCCATCTTCAGGAACATAAAGATATGGTATGTGCACTAAGGAACTAACAAAGCAAATGAGGAAGAATGTGGAAGATCATGGTCTTGCATGTGCAGAATGTGGAAAAATGAGGAAGAAAAAAAAATAAAATAAAATAACTAATATCCTCAAAAAATATGACCTTACTTCCTGTTACAGACCATATAAAAAATTGGCATCCCTTATCCGCTCTACCAAAGACTTCCCCTAGACCTACCTGGTGTATACCAGGTCCCTTGCAGCTGCAAATTGTCCTACTTTGGCCAAACAGGCAGAACAACAAATATCAGGATTTCAGAACACCAAGACTACATCCGGTTTCACCAGTACAGCCGCTCTGGGTTGGCAGACCATGCCTTAGATACCCACCATAAAATTCGTTGGAAGAAAACAAAAATAATCCATCGCAGCAAGTTTAAATACGAAAGATTATTCAAAGAATCTTCAGCAGCTCTAAAAAACGTTCCTAACCTCAACAAATTTGGGTGCATGAAACTGCCCCAAATTTGGGAGACTTTCATTATGAGAACTTCAGCCCAACTGCCAAGACTACCAAATTAGCCCACAAGAGGGCACCATTAGGACTTTAGGAACAAAATTAGTTTCTCACATTCTTCCTCATTTGCTTTGTTAGTTCCTTAGTGCACATACCATATCTTTATGTTCCTGAAGATGGCAATGTGACATTGCCGAAATATAGAAGTGATTCATTAAAGTTATCTTTAATTAAATACTTCATATGCGTTGTTAATTCCGTAAAATAATTACCAGTTATGTCTAACCAACGTATAAGTTCTTACTACTAGAATTTAGTTACTAATTACTAATTATATGAAGAGCCAAAGGCTTCAATTCAGCGACGTGAAATTATTTAAGTTAAGGGATATTATTTAATTTAGTTATTTTCATTCCAGTTCCCCCATGGTTTTTATTCCTGAAACATCAGCATGAATCTCTACAAGAGCTATCAAATTTGAATATGGAAATGCTATATTAGATAAGCTTTGCTTCACATTCCAGAACATTAATGATATCTTTGTACCACTGTCCTGTCAAGTGTCATCTCCATCTAAGAGATTGGCTGTTATGGATCCTATCTATTTCTGTCTTGAGCTGCTCTCAACCATGTGTGTGTGTGTGTGTGTCACTGCCTTCATTTCTTCCCTCTAATAAATCTTTTTGAAGACTCATGCCTCATACTATGATTCATATATAATTGTTGAAATAAAGAGCCAAAAGGCTTCATTTCAGTGATGTAAAATTACATAAGCAAAGTGGATATTAGATCCAGCATTATTTCAAACCCGACTGTAGAAACTGAAAGTTTCGTAAGTTAACCAGAGAGCAACAGGAATATGTTCTTTAGCATCCCAGAGTTAACTTAGTGTGGACTACTTAAAAGACATAGGTGCTTCCTAGCCATCTCTCTCTCTCTCTCTCTCTCTATATATATATATATTTATTTGTCCATTGTAGATAAGGTTTCACTGACCTGAATGGATTAATAAAAGGCGAATATATATAGATGCCTGGACAGCATCTATATATATTCGCATATATCTTTTAAGTAGTCCACACTAAGGCAACTCAGGCTTTTCTAAGGAATGTATTCCTGCAAGCTTTCTCATTAACTTTCATAGTTTCTACATTTGGCTTTGAAATAACGCTGGGCCTAATATCCACTTTGCTTATGTAATGATGTATATATATAATTTTTAATATTCTTTATCAGTTCCAATTTAGTACTTATCTCCAAAACATCACTAGTACTGTCTTCCTTATTCATTGGCCATGTTTTTGCTCCCTAGAAACCCTTTGAGAAAAGTGGACCAAATAAAGCATTTAATCATTCTTAATCTATTTTTCAATTTCTTGCATTTTCCTGTAATTTGCTTTTCTTTAATTTTTAACTTTGGAGTAAATTTTTCTCTGCTTAGTATCATAACTTTAGTTTTGTTAGGAATTTAATGTAAAGTCATATTTTTTTGCTCTATTAACTTCTGCACATCTTCCTCTTTCGCAGCCATCAATGGCAGATATTTATTCATCCAGTTCTTTTATATGTCTAAAAAAATTTCTTCATCATGACAAAAGCACATATTCATGCCTGACTGTATTTGGAAAGTTTCTTTTATATTTTTATATATACAGTTTGGTCTCTATTTATGTGGTGGATAAGTTTCACAAAAAAACCACATATAAAAAAGTCAACAAAAAATGACCTAACTTATGCTGAAAAATTAGGGATACATTCCATAATTTTCTAAAACCGTAATTTCTAAATCCAAAATTGTAATTTTCATTTCCAAAGAAAAGCAATTGCTTTGTTGCTTTTTTTTTTGCATTGGGCCAAATTAAATCTTTAAAATAAAAATTAGCAAAATTTAAACTTATGATAATGAAAAGACAAACACTTGCTCCCATGCAAAATTAAACTTCACGGACACTCACTGCTTACACATTACACCAGAATGTGCTGCAAGACACTGTTCATTATGTACAGTGGGGAAACCCTGAATTTGCATGAAATATGTACTGCATCATTCAAAACCGTATAAAAGATATGCATAAAAAAAGAGACCCGAGTGTGTGTATATATAGGATGCCAGCCTGGTTGGCCAAGTAGTTAGTATATCTGCTCTCCAGCCAAGAGGCTGCAGGTTCAAATCCTGCATAGGCATGAATGTTTGCGATCACCTTCCACCTTCATTCAACCAAGTATCAGTGCACTCTCCCAATATGGGCTGGGTCACCAAAACCTCCCTGAATGGGAGAGGCCTTCACCCTGCAGTGGATGAACAGCCTATTTTTCTACCATCATCATATATATATATAATATCGGTTATGTCATATCTGTTCATTTCTTATAGTGAACACTATTAATAAAACAGAAATAAACATCTTTCTGCATTTTTAAGTTTATTTCTATTATCATTCTGTTATCAAAGATAGGGGCTTGCTCCATGTTTTAAATTCACTTTCAACATCCTTTATTTCAATTGCTGTTTTTGATTTTATCCTTTCCAGTATAATTCATAATAGTTATTTTATTACATGGCTCATTATGCTTTATTGGCCTCTAATCTTTATATTCAATTGCTCTAGCCTTTTTGGGGATGTTTATAGATATAGATAGAATTCCTGAGTTCATTTGGAACATTCATATACTCATGTATATGGTTAAAAGGCTTCTTTAACTCTTTGTAGGGCCTTTAGCGTTTCTGTGTGAATGTAATCTTGACCTGCTGACTTTTCTGTCTTCATTTGTTCTGTCAATCTTGCTATTTGTTACCATTGCTTCCAACATGGCAGTCAGTCAACTGACAAGATGAACTTAGCCTATTTTGTTCCAAATAAAAGCAGATTTACACAAAAGTCCTGTGCTTATGCTTTTTTTTTTTAGGAAATAAGATTGAAAGGGGGGGTAGTAATGCATGTCAAATCAGGTGTTTTTCCCCCTCCCAAGCTGTTTGGTATATGTATTGAATGGTCAACATATCCAAGGCATTTGACTTTCCATAAATATGAAGCCTCATAGGCAAGTGAAAAATAAATAAACCCTCGCATTGTTTGAGAACTAACTATGAAAGGAATTTGATTTTTAACTGTAATACCCTGGCTTGCTTCCACTTGACATAACGGTCTTCTAAGGTATATTGTGCAAATCCACTTTTAAATTCCCCCATCAGATATACTTTATATTCTTCTTACCAAGGTAGATCATCCTATCTGTCCAAAATATTGGCAGAGGATACTGTAGACACTTGGAAAGAGAGCAGATACTCTCTGACCAGATTCCCTCATCAGTGCATATAAACCTCATCCTGAGGTTTATATTGTTCTGATTTGGTGGCGTTTTAGTAGTAAGTCCAATCTGTCTGTGGCACCCTTAATGTAGGATAGAGAAGATATGTAGTTTGTTTGGGTTACTGCTGACCATTTTCTTTCTGATGCTAGAATCTCTAGCTGCCAGAGGATCATTAAACCTTTCCATTCAACAGAATTGTTTTTTTTTTATTTCAAGAAGCACAGGGTGATAAGTTTCCTACTATGATGAAAGACCATGCATTCAACATTTTTTTTATAGTAATCCCATATATGCAAGATAATCATAACCTATAGTTCTTGAGTATTTTCTTAAGCAGATGTTGCAAGAGATTTAGAGAAAAGTGGGAAAATTATTATGAACAGTGATCATAGAAATATATGTAGAAAATGCACAACAGCAGAAATTGAACATCCCTGTGGAAGAGTAGAGTGAAATGGGTTTTTAATCAACATGTTTGTTTTCTTCTGAATTGTATTTGTAGAGTGCTCTTGGGCCCCATGTGTAAACAGTATTCAGTAAGATGGATGGGTTGGTGACTTGTATATTGGATAGCAGATCAGAGGAACACCAATGATCGTGACAAGAGAAATCTTGTCACGATCATTGGTGTTGTGAAAAGTAATAATAGAAGAAAAAGAAACTTTATTTCTAAATCTAAAATCATATTTCCACATTACATTCACACAGATGAATAAAATTAGAATGCTAAACCAAACAGTTCATAACTTCCTTTACTTCTTAAGCAAAGGAAGTTATTATCACTGACTGCAGGCCAGAGGCCTGTAATGTTCAAAAACATTTAGATTGGTCTGTCTTGGGAAAGGTTGAAAATGTGAATAATACTAATATTATAATTTAGAGACAAGTTAAGGCATCATCTGCTCTGTCACAGAGTCTGCACAAGAATATCAAGAATTGTTTCTCTTTTTATTCCACTACTTCCAAAAACATCACATATCCATATTGTTTCCCATGTGTATGCATGTAAGTCAACAGGAATGTGATGTTTGATTAGTTAAGAATACATCCATTCGTGGCATCTTATTAAAAAAAAAAAAAAAAAAAAAAAAAAAAAAAAAAAAAGCACACATCCTTCTCTATGCATCATTTTTTTTTTTTTTTTTTCTTTCAGATTTCAAATAATCATTAATAGCTTTAATGGAACATGTGCACCAGACATATTTAAGTAACTCATAACTTACACATGTAACAAAAATTATAATTTATTATAATTATAAATTATAATTCCACTACTTCCAAAAACATCACATATCCATATTGTTTCCCATGTGTATGCATGTAAGTCAACAGGAATGTGATGTTTGATTAGTTAAGAATACATCCATTCGTGGCATCTTATTAAAAAAAAAAAAAAAGGCACACATCCTTCTCTATGCATCATTTTTTTTTTTCAGATTTCAAATAATCATTAATAGCTTTAATGGAACATGTGCACCAGACATATTTAAGTAACTCGTAACTTACACATGTAACAAAAATTATAATTTATTCAAAAAAAAAAGCCAATATATTCAACCAACATTGTCAGGGGGGATACTGTGTGCCAATATCCAAGTTTGGGGAAGTGATCACTATTAATTGTTCAAAATTATTGATAAAAAAACAAAACCTTATTTTAAATTTTTATCTGCACAACTTGGAACTGTTCTTTTGAACTCTAATAGTGTAATATCATATACTTCTGTTGCAACTGAGACATGAGCTAATATATACATGATTTCTGGCTTATTGCAATTCATCTTTTGAATGTAGTTAAGAGTATGTTCATGTAACATTGGATGAAATAGATTGGAGGTTTTGAATGTGTAAGCTGTGAAAGTTATTTAAATATCCAAATAATCATATTGATATTGTTACCACAATTTTAGCTTGTTATACACACTTCTGTTGGACAACCCTAATATAAAATAATGTGATCATTTATTTTGTTCAGGTAGCTACTAAGGTGAGCTCAGAGGATAGAGGTTTAAAACCTCAAATGATTCCTTGGTGGATAATAATTGTATCTGTTTCTATAGGACTAGGACTTTTAGGCCTTCTTGCTTTGCTACTGTGGAAGGTAATACATTTTTATCTTACTTTATTAGCATAAAAATTGCCTCTGCTTAAGAATCATAATTATAGTGTTGTTCCCTAGTATTTCTTTATTCATTTTCTACAAATTTCATTTCTAAATTTGCAAAACACTTAAAGAAGTAAATTACGTAGCATTTGGGGGGGGGGGTGCATGCCTGTTTTCTTGTTACCAGTCAATGTTATTAATGTATTAATTCCATGTAGTATTGTTTGTATGTACTGTGAGATCCCCTTGACACTTCTGTGCATAGAAGAAGGCAAACCATTCTGATAATAGAGTAATCAGTGGGATGAGTGTTTAATTATTATACGTTAAAAAATTAGCTTCTTTTTTTTTTATATAGTTTTCATTTTAAAAACTAGAAAATTAGCATTTCTAGTTTTTAAAACAATAACTATTTTGCTTGTACAACAGTTGGAAAATTTTACATATAAAGCACATGATTCCTTGTGTTGATCCTTTTTCCTCTTCAACCTGAATTGACTCTTCTTGGCATTTATGCCACAAATAGATAAATTGGATATAAGAAAACAGGACTGATAACCATAATACACTATGCAGTAGGATTAACTGCCTTATCAGCATATTAATCAAGTTTCAAAGAAACCAGTTTGCTTGGTCATTGAGCCGAACACAGTGCAAAAATGGAACATATACACAAATAAAGGAAAAATGCTTCCCTGGTTACTCTTGCACCCAGTCTGTACAGTTTTTTTTTAATGGCTGTGTTATTATTTCAATCATATAAACTATAATAGTATAACAATAGAATTGCTTAAGACAACTTAAAAATGGCTACTGATTAATTGCAAGTGATTGTTAATAAATTACTGTTATTATGTGGCAACTCACAAGGAATCATTACAAGAAGGCTCTCTGCTCACTACATAATTTGCCAACAACACCAATTTTGGTTCATTTGCCTGTAGCAGGATGAAAAACATTTGCTCATTTCCAAGAGGGAGAAACCCTACTATCCCTATATGACATTGGCTAACTAACCTTTAATTGAAAAATCCCATATAAAGATTCCTCTAATCACAAAGAGAGTTGAATTCTGGTCTTTTCTGTTCAGAGGGCATAATGTCGTTCTTCTTCCACTTGTGATATGGAGGTGTGTTTGAGAGCAAAACAAATAAATGCAAAGATGATTTGTACAATTTTGATTAAATAGAAAAGATAAGAGCAAATTGCTTTTAGAACCAATTTGTTCATATCTTTTCTATTTCATCAAAATTGTACAAATCATCTTTGCATTTGTTTTCCTCTCCAGTAGTACAGTACTGTTTAACTTTAAGGAATAGATTAAAGCTTCTTAATATTAGCCTGCATTTCATATATCACTGTTTAACTTTAAGGAATATAATTGAATAGATTAAAGCTTCTTAATATTAGCCTGAATTTTATAGATTTTTTCCAGTCTATACACTCACCACTTTCTCAATGTTGAAAGTTTAAGTTTGCACGTGAAGTCGCTTCATGACTGGGTTACTTGTATATGGAAATATGACTTCTGCATTAGTTTAACCTTCATATCACTTCTAGCTCCAGCTCCCATTGATGAGACCTCAATAAAGGTTGAAGCCGGTCTGAGTAGTGGCCCTTCTCATAATGCATAGCATTATACATGTCTAAGGATATGTGCATTGCATTACAGGATACTAAGGCAATCGATGTGAAGTCATCAGCTTCTATATACAAGTAACCCAGCCGTGAAGTGACTTCATGCACAAACTTTGTTTGCTTACCCTTGGATAAAGGATAAAACTGAGAATATAATTTCTTGGCATCTTTAATTTATACTTTCTCAATGGCTTAACTACTGCATTCAAAAAAAAAAAAAAAAAAAAAAAAACTACTACTCACTTTTTGCATCTTCCACGGATGGCTCCTTGTACCACATGAAAAATCTCCCAGTATTAATCAGCTAAATACCTCATATAATTCTTTTGCTCATCAAACAGTGCAGCTTGCATCCCCTCACTCCATTCTCAAAGAATATCTCCCAGTCCTGATCATTTCTGTTATTCACCTTTGTATCCTCTCCTAGGTGACCAGATGTGGTTTGATCAGTGCTTTATCGAAGAGAACCATCACCCTGTTCTCTCTCTCTCTCTCTGTCTGCTGGTCAACATTCTCATTTTTGCAGCAGAATCACTGAGTTGCTTTTACCAATTTCACAACTTCTTAATTTCTATTTCGATACTAATTATCCCAGATTTCAAGACCTTGCCTTTAGTTGCAATAAACTGATATCTCCATTCATTCATCAACCTTTTCAATTTATTTCCAATTTCTTTGGTCTTCCTGTAGCTCTCTTTCCATCCATGGGCTACCATTTGGAGATTAACTTTATCCTTTTTTGAGTGTCACTTCTTGCAATTTAGGTCTTTTCATGGCTGATATGATTCTCATCCTAATATTGTGCTTTCTACATAAAAAGGTAACACTGAGTAATAACCTTCCTATTTTCCTCTGGGTAATTCTCAACTTGGTCAATTTTTTAGTCAAACTTCACATTTCACTTCCATATGTCATAATTGAAAGAATACAACTGTCAAATATTTTTTCTTTTAAGGCAGATTGGGATGTTTCCTTTGAGTACTTCATGGTGTTTCCAAAGGCTATCTAACCTTTATAAAAAAGGCCACCCTGTATTAAAAAAAAGTTTTTTTTTATATACAGGGTGGCCATAAAATAATTTTTCCTCTTTGGAGGCATCTGTAGCTAAAACTAATAAACGGAATGAGACCAAATTTTATATGGAGACTTTTGAAGGCATGGGGAGATGATTTCTGCGAAAAAAAGATTTAGTACCAAAACTCACTAATAGGGAAAATTTTGATGCTGGCAGAGCCAAAAACAAGTGGATAATTACGTTAAAGGCAGATCAAATGGAATAATAACAATTAAACTAAAACAGCAACTTGCAAGAGACACAGAAATTAATTTAGTGATTGAACTCATAGTAAATAATGTTTTATTCATCAGAATCAGGGTCCTCTGGACCACATACACGATTTCCAATGTGCTGACCTTTCTCGTGCATGACATGCTCTACAGCTGAGCGTAAGGAATCAAAATGGGCTGTTATGAACATCCAATCCATGTAAGTTGAGAACAGATTTCAAATACCCCACAGCCAAAAGTCACATGGAGTGATGTCTGGGGATCAAGGTGGCCATCCCATCGGGAAGACCTGACTGATAACCCTCTCATTACTGAAGTGCTGGCGTAAAAGGTGCTGTACTGAATGTTCAATGTGTGGCCGTACTCCCTCCAGCATAAAAATTATGGAGTCCAAACATTGTCTTTGCTGTAATGCAGGAATGACAAAATTTTCCAGCATTCATCGATAAATCTCTCCAGTAATGGAGCAGGTTACAGGACCTGTAGGGGTAATATGCTCAAAAAAAAAGTACAGTCTTATTATGAATCATAATCTGCGGTAGTTAGTGCTTGCATACGACTGAACTTACACGGACAGAAGTGAAGCATTTTCCGTAAGATTTTCCAGACTGTACCATAAGCCATATCAAGTTTGCGAGCTATGGCACGAGTGCTTAGACCAGTACTGGTCCCTGTGCCGTCGAACACCACAGTAGCAATGTCTGTTACTGTCTCTTCTTGCACTGCTTTCCATCCTCTGCCAGGTCCAACTCCTTCGAAGAAACTGGATCTAGTGATCCAGTTTCTTCAAACTTCTTAATCATAGCTCTCAGTGCTACAGCTGACATAGGACCTGCATGCAGGTTATGAAGCCTTCTAAATTCCTGAAGGGCTGCTACGGCATTGCACTGTTTAAGGTAAAACAACTTTAGGACGTGTATTGAGCACAATTCATCAGTCATTCAGGCAGTTATTTGAATTGGTGGCGCTGCTGTCATGCACAGTAAAATTTGCATAATACTTTTAACCATGCAAATATTTGACTGCTTTCCGCTCTGTCAGCGCCAAAATTTCACCAATCGGCGACTTTTGGTATTAAATATTTTTTCATGGAATTCATCTCCCTCATGCCTTCGAAAGTTTCAATATAAAATGTGGTCTCATTTCATGTATTAGTTTTAGCTACAGATACCTCCAAAGAGGGAAAGTTAATTTATGGCCACCCTGTATAATTTCTTCCTCACAGCCTCCCTCTACTGTGATCTTTTGTTGTCCTAAGTAACTATATCAAATTCCTGCTGTTGCATTTATTATACATTCTTTTTTGCATTTGTTTAAATCTCTTTTAGGAAATTCTGCAGAATTTCCTAAAAGAGCAATGTCATCGGCAAATTTAATGATTTAGCTCATATACCAATCTACATTTTTAAAAAAAATTCATCTAGGGCTTACTGTAAATAAATTAGATGAATTGGCATCTACCTGTCTAACTTCCTTTTTTTATAGGAAATTACTGATTTTAGAGATGCAGTTGAATTTTATATATATATATATATATATATACACACCCACACACGCTAGACAGACTTCCTCACCTGGTATTTGAGGATACTATAGGAGGTAAAGACCCAAGGAAGACCAAAATTAACATGCCATAAAGCCTTTAGAACTGCATTGGACTTTTGGCATATGAAAAAGTTTCCTTTGAACAGAGAAGGATGCAAGGCAAGACAGGTTGTATCCATGAAGCATTATTAGGGAGGGTAAATAAGGTGAAAGGTGA
Organism: Typopeltis vanoorti; assembly: GCF_054136105.1. Classification (NCBI taxonomy): domain Eukaryota; kingdom Metazoa; phylum Arthropoda; class Arachnida; order Uropygi; family Thelyphonidae; genus Typopeltis; species Typopeltis vanoorti. The sequence goes on from NC_143561.1 coordinate 108,993,273, forward strand.
TCAACATGATAAGGAAAGCAAAATCAGATTATGAGAAGAGATTAGCTGAACAGGCAAAAGGAAATACCAAAGAGGTTTTTCATTATGTGGCAAGTAGGAGCAAGAATAACATTAATGAGTGCAGATGGTAGTGAAGATATAGGACAGGGACTGATGCAGGAAAAAAGTTGAAGAATTGGTGGTACTTAGTACATTGCAGAATTTGAATGGAATATCAGCTTGCATTTTACAAGATTGCACAGGGGAATTGATGCCTTTGACTAGGCTGTTTAATTTAAGTCTCAGTTCTGCCAAAGTCCCAAAAGAGTAGAAGGAAGGTCTAAGACTGATAGAAAATTATAGACCAATTAGTATCCCAGGAGTGGTAAAATACTGAAAAAGTTGGTCAAACAGAGAACTCAGGAATGGGAGGATAAGAATATGATACTCTGAGTGGCAGAATGGCTTTTATGAAGAGTCAGTCGTGCCTTAGTAATATACCAACTTCTTATAATACGGTAACAGCTGATTTGGATAAAATTAACTGCTACATGGGAATACTGCTGCATTTTTTAAATGTGTTTGACAGGATACCACCTGGAATTCTGTTATGCAAACTGCAATAAATGGGGAAGGATATGAAACTGGTGATATGGATAAAAGGGTTGCTGATGGACAGGTACCAAAAAGTAGTATATGGAGGAGCAGAATCCAGGAGAAGGCAAGTAACTAGTGATGTTGTAACAAGGATCTGTGCTGGGATTACTGCTGTTTAATTTGTACATAAATGATATACAGGAAATAATTTGAAGGGAGATATTCAGTTATTTGCTGATGCAGATAGCTGACAGTATGGGTAAAACATAATACGTGTAAAGTTACACATTTTGTGATACAAAGATTACAAGCTGTGTACCATATTGAGGGAACTGTACTCCAAGAAACCAATGAAGCTAGGGATCAGGGAGTGACGGTTGTAATAGATAGAGAGCTGAAGGGCATATTGCTAAAGTAGCCCACAGGATTACTTAGTTATCACAGAACACACTAACAAGCAGAGTTATAGAGCCTGGGTTGTTAGGAATGAAAACGTGGTAATAAGAACTCTAGCCTTAAATCCATATTGAAGACTAGAGTTCTGCTTCATAACCATTTGATGGCAACATATGCCATCAAATGGCCAAGATTGTTACTATCCAAGTGAGTCAGTGTAAAGGAGTCTGATACTTTACCAACAACCTTGCTATGTTAAATTTCCATGTATGCTTTCTGACTGGCAGCTGTACAGAAAACCAAAGATAAAGCCAGCCTAGAGCACCTGCACACCTAAGTTGGTGGGTGGGAAGGTGATCTTACCACACATGTGGGACTTAATGACTGTCTTCATTGAAGCAATATCGCAAAGCTGGGTGCAATATAAGTTTAAAACATTAAATAAGATATCGAGCCAGATTGAACATACATAATGGCAGGGTGCTGGATATTCCAAGAAGCTGATAGGATAATTAGAGATGAAAGACAATTTTGCATTTATGCAGCTAATGCTTCTAACAAGTCTCCCATTACATTACTGCTGGATGTTAGAAAGGAAATTGAATAGTTATAGTAGTAGTATTATACAGTATCTCCATTGAGTCTGGAGACTCATCGTGGGAGACCCACACCAACCACTCGACACACATTAAAATAAGTTTCGCAGCTTACACATGCAAGAAAAATTATATATAGAAATTTATTCAAAAACTCCAGTATATTTCATCTAATGTTACGTAACATCGTCAAGGAGATGCTGTTAACTACATTCGAAAGATGAATCATAAGTCATGCATGTATTATTTGGTTGCAGCTGAAGTATGTTACACTATTAGTTCGAGAGGAACAATGTATTTCATTTAAAAAAAAAAAAAACTTGTGAACTTTTAATACTGATCACTTCCCTAAACTTGGATATTGGCATACAGTCCGATCAGTTCATCTTTAGACGATTTCTTAGTGTTTCAAAAAAAAAATAATAATTGCATATGAATTTGCTAGAGCGAATAAGTTTTGTCTGGTTCCAAAGAACTCTGTGCCCAGTGTCAATAGCATGAGAAGCAAGATAACACGATCAGAGTACTTACCTGGTAAGGAAGGAAAGAAGGAAGACAATTTTCAAGCTGATTTGAAAGCCGCATATAATATAATAAGATTGAATTTACAAAGCATCCTCACTCTATTTGTTCCAAGGTTCCTTTTAGATAAGGTATTGAAATTCTTTTCAAGTGAGATTGTAGTCTTGTAAAAGGATAATTATCAATAAATTTTTGAATGATAGTTTTGTTGTATCCATTACATATCAGATTGCTTTTAATTTTATTCAGTTCATTTAACAAAAGGGATCAGAAGAGCAGATTGTATTCCTAATTTTAATTAATCTTTGGCATGTAGTTAACTGCCTATCTCCCTGATGATACTGGATGAAATATAATTGGAGTTTATGAATAAATTCTGTGAAATTTACTTTCATGGCTTACACATACCTCTCCTTCACTGCTACTCTTACACCTTCCATGGATGACCTCTATGTGTCACATATTGAAAAATTTCCTTTGCATCAATTTTTATGAAACCCCTTTAATATCTTAAGTTTCTATCATGTCTCCCTCTTTTTTGCCTGTCAAATAAATGTTGTAACCCACACACCTTCAACTGATCTTAACAGGAAACAGACCTATCACTAGCTTAGTCTCTCATCTGAATCCTCTATCACCTCCAGAACTCCAACAAACTCAGGTGACCCAAATCTGTGCACAGTAGTCAAGATGTAGCCAAATCATAGCCTTATAAAGATAAATAGGGATGATAACTTCCTTATCTTGTTAGCATGCTTTTCAACATTCAAGCAATCCTTGGAGCTATTTTACTGACTTTTGCCTAATGACTTTCTAATGACTAAGAAATCGAAGGGAAGTTTTAAACAAAATGTGTGTTGAAAGTTTTCTCGCTTGGCATATTTTATTTATATAGTATAACCAAGAAATTATATTATCGGTTTCATCCTTTATCCAACTATAAGCAAACAAAGGTTGCACATGAAGTAATTTGATGACTGGCCTACTAGAGGCTAATGACTTCACATCAATTACCTTAGTATCCTATAATGCAATGCACAGATCCTTAGAATTTGTTGGCATCTTTAATTTATAGGTGGAAAAAAAAACTTTCAACATCTCTAATCCAGAGTATTTTAGTAATAAGACCTTTTGACTACTTTTGTATATGGAAATATGACATCTGCATCTGGCTTCCACTGATGAGACCTCAAATGTCGAAGCCATGTGGCACTTCCCATAATCCATTGCATTATGGAATACTAAGGCAATTGATGTTATGTCATTAGCCGCTATATATAAGTGGCCCAGTCGTGAAGTTACTTCAGGTTCAAACTTTATTTGCTTACACTTGGATAAAGGATTAAACCAAGAATATAATTTATAGTATAACCAAATGAAAAAACTTTCAACACTTAAGCCTTTCTGTTCAAGTAATGAGTCGTGTGTTTGTAGCCAGTATAAATGGAGGAATACGATCGTCCAAAGTCAAGGGAACTGACGGAGTTTGAAAGAAGCATTGTGATAAGATACTATATTGCAGGCTTTCTGTTCAGACAAATTGGGCCCTCCCAGGGTGTTCCAGTGATACTATCCTATACCACAGTGGATAACTCAAATGGACCATAGGGTGCTACGAATGGTAATATATAAAAACTGCCATTCATCAGCCTGGGCATTGACTGGAACACAAATGTGTACAAAAACATTTAGAGCCAAGGTCTTGACATGGATTGTCATAATACAACCACAATATGCAAGCCCCACGTTACCCAAGCCAACTTGCAGCATCATCTTCAGTAGGTACAGTGAAATATGGAAGCTTAGAAAGCTGTGTGATGGAGTGATGAATCATGCTACACCTTCCACGATGTAGATAGGTGTGAATGTCTCTTACCAGACTGCGTAATTCCAACGATGAAATTCAGAGGTAGCAGTGCGATAGTATGGGCTTCTGGTTGGGGGGGAGGTATCTGACTTTGTAACACATCTACAGTGTTACAAAGTCAGATACTTCCTACTTTGTAACACATCTACATGACTGACCATTGTCTCTTTCAGCTAGACAATGCACCATGTCATAAGGGTACTGCTATAATTGTAGTTTGTGGACATGAATGTCACCACAGATCCCTAATCTCAATCCTATTACACATCTATGGGATAAAGTGGAGCAAAGTCAAGAGACATCTGCCCCACAACAGTACAGGACCTGATTACATGAGGAATGGTCCAAAATTCTCATTGATTGGAAAGTGTGCCCTATTGGATTGCTGCAGTCATCTTAAGGTGAGCACTGTGGTGTCTGTTGACTTCTTTTTTAAAGCAACGTACTATTATATTGATCTCAACCTCACACGAAATAGCTTCACTTCTGCTATCATTAAAATAGGAATGAGAGGAGAGGGAGTACTATCACTTACCATTTCTAGTCTTGACAGTATAACATCCTCAGACAACCCTCTTTCACTTATAGCAATTATTTTTAGGCATAACAACTCGAACAATGCTACAAACTCAGCTTCTTTATTTCTCATCATAAATAATTCCCCACTCTTTTAGGCTGTCACACTCTGTACTCTCTCTCTCCAATCTGCCAATTCCCTCATCTTGACTGATTTTGATTCATATCCTTACCTTTGTATCCATTCTGCTTCTCAACGTCTTACCCTTAGCAATACTAATTTTGTATGAACCCTGTGTACTCTTAGCAAACATGGCCAAGGCCCATTCAAATGCAATCCATCAGCTTTAAAGCATTCTAACTTCCCTTCAAATTCACTTCATGCATTAACAAATTGAACACTCTTTACCTGACACAATTCGGGCAGGATTGCCTATTCAATATCATTGTTCGCAGTTCACTTACTATCATATCTGGGCAACAAATTAACCACTTCTCCACTAATTCTGATGTCCATTCTTTCCTTCTATGGAAAACATCAGATATTTGTTTCATTATACCACCTGGAAAACATGTCTTATGAACCTTGTTTACTATACCTTTAATGATTAAATCTGTGTTTCAATAAGGAAATACCATGAGTAGACATTTAAATAAATTATATAATACCGGAATTAGCTCGCATAAAATAATATTTTACGAGAGTTAATTCCGGTATTATAGTTTGATTGAATTCCTATTAAACCTCCCTATCATGTTTAGGTATAATACTTGCTTCTTCCTATTAATCCCCTTCTTGTATACATCACTTAATCTTCATGTTCAGTTTCCTTTTCCATACATTGAACCACACTCTTAGGCAAGAGAACTATTACTATTGTTGCCAGCACTTCCCTCCATTTTTTGATTACTCCTAGTGACACTATTCTCCTTTTTGGAACACCCTAATAACCTTTCATCACATTTCTCACACACTGTAATATGTTCTTTCTCATTTAAACTAACAGTCCATAAATCTAACAGTTTTTGGGTGTATACGTGTAACGGTTGTCACACCATGTCCAAGGTAAATTTGATCTCAGAGTTGAAACCTAGTGCATTGCTGGTGTATGCTTCTTTAGTCCTACTATTGTAATGTTAACTAGCAATTTTGTTAATCAAAACAACAGAACTGAACACTTATATTTCAGTTCATTAAAGCACTATTATAAAAATCTACATAATGTAATTAAAGAAAACACTTTTCTTAACGCTTGAAATACGTCACCTTCTATCCCTCCCACATGTTATATCTCTTATTGCTCTCCTTTGGAAACTTTTTTTTTTTAATTTATTCCCTAATAGGATAGTGTGCAAGTTTTCTAAACTAACACTAAAAACATTAGAATGTTATTACATTTAGTATTAATATAATTATGTTGACTATGCAACAACATTTCCTTTGTGTCATAATTTCTGAGGAGAAAAAAAAATGCAGTTATCCATTTTAAGGAAAAGCATTGAACAAAAGATAATTATTTGTGCAGGTCCAAGTCAAATGCAATATATATATTTGCTGAACATAAATAACTTAGTGCTGCATGATGAAGTTTTTACATACAATGTGTGTGTGTGTGATGATAGTTCCTAATATAGCATTTTATTTCAGCTTGGGTTCTTCAGGAGAAAGCGGCCTCAAGATGAGCTGGAGAATGAACCACTTCACAAATTTTCTAACAATGGTTATCACCTATCTAAAGGAGATGAATATTTGTAAGTAGGAGTAGTTCCTGAAATCTTTCAAAAGAGAAACTTGAAATTAGCTATTTCAAGACTCAATTTGATCTCTGAACAGTTGATATAGACACATCTCAGGAATAGGTATAATTTTGTGTTGTGTAAAGATATAGCAACTTCAAAAATTGCCATATGTGATACATGGAATTAAAGAAACTGCAGTGCCAAGTGAAACTCACATTACATCTACACTCCATTGTGCATGTGAAAATGCAGAAAAGAATTAAGAGACTGCTTAATTGTGTTTTTATATATATATGAAAATATAATTACTGTATTAAATAGATGTTTTATTTGCCATGGTGACAGGAAGAAATACTTCACTCTGTGACTAGTGAAAGAAATGAACAATTATGTGCTGTTAAACAGCACTGTACACAGAGTAAATTTTCTTATTAGCGTGTAATATAATTAGCTTATTAAACTCTGAGAAAGCAATTGTTTTAGTTATGTATTTATAAGATCCTTCGGATAACGGGGAAGGAAGGGAGAACAAAAGATCTGAAATAAAGTTTTAAAAAAAAAACTGTTGCATTTATTTTTTGATGGAGTGCATGATACAGAAATCCCTCAAATATATTCAAGTACAACCCCCATCAAAATTCAGCTAGCAGTTATGAGTTTGAAAATTTGAAAAATGGAACAGCATCAATACAGTAAAAAATGAAGCAAACTAAACTGAAGGCCAAGTAGTTTGTGTTCACATATGTTATAATCAGAGAATATTAATTTCTAGAATTATCATTATATGCTATTCCAGGGGGTCAGAACTAATCAGGTGAGTGTCATGTTGATCACTCATAATTAAATACCTATTATACTCCTCTTTGAACACACGCTCAACATCTAACAGGAGTTCATTCCACAGTAATACTATGAAAGGAATCTGGACCTTACATACTTTATTGCCACTAATTTGAATGTTTCTATTTCCTTTCAAACCCCTCTATTCCTCAAACTTTGTTGAACACATTTCCTCAGTCAGCCTGTGAATCTTCTCATCTTTCTCATTTCATTGGAGTGCAGGTGACTATATCTGTGTACAGTAGTGCAGATGTTTTCTTCTCAGAGCTTTGTCAAGTGAGCAATTAAGTTCCCTTTTCTTGGAAATTAGTGGTCTCTTCAACAGTGCAGTTATATTAAGTGTAGCTTCATTGACAAATTGCAGTATATTATTATGATACTTGAACATTTTCTCACAAAATTAATCTGTTCAAATCAGTTGAATCTACTGCATCAGATGTGTTTCTTATCACTTGTTCTAAATGAGCATTATCAATCAAACAACCGACTATCATTTTCTTGATTGACTGTTCCCAATATTAATATATAACTTCAAAAATAATGGCTCAAGTACAGAACCTTGTTATATGCTGTTGGTCATATTCCTATTTCTCATTTCATACTCGGCAGACAACTGCCTAGGATCCATGTCAGAAATTTATTTTGCATGTGTAATCTTGTCAAATACCTTGGAAAGATCTAGATGTATTGTGGTTGGAGGGTAGATATGCTAATCACTCAGCCATGGTGAAATGAAATTCAATTGAAAATTTCAACATGCAACAAACTGTGATTAAAATAGCATGGAAATAAGGAAACACCTAGACCTGCAGTAGTAGAATAAACCTGTCCCACTCCTTCATCCCTCTTTGTTTACAAAAGTAAAGTATAGGGAAAACAACTTGTGTGCTAAAATCAGCATCTGTACCTTTAAATACAAAGCAGGTTTTATCAAAAGTTTTTTTCCCAATCCACTAAAGGAGGGAGTAGGAAAACAACCCTAGTGATCAGATAAATAATCCACAAGTTACAACTTTGATTAACTGGAATGAAGTATCTAGATTTGCAGTCCAGTAGTTTGATTTGTGCAGTTAACATATTCCAGAAAATGGATGTGTGAAATTTTCCCATAATTAAAGTAGAAGTATTAGCCTACTCAACATCACCAAATTTTTAAATTATAATATAATTATTTGAAGTAAGGGGGAAAAAATACACTTAAGACATTCTAAGGGCTGATTTCTGTTCTTGCGGGATCTCTCTATCTGTTCATGCAGAGAGAGAGAGAGAAGACTGTGTATTTGGAAAATAATTTCTCAAATTACTTTCCAAAAGAGCTATCTCACTACCACACTGAGAATGTACTTTCAAGAATAATTGCCTTCTTGAGGATCTCCTCAAGCATTTTGAGGAAGTATTCTGTCTCTGCTTGCATCTGTATTACAGTAATACAGGTGTAAGCAGAGAATGCCTCTTCACTTGATGTTATGAAAATCATGATGCTTCTTGAAGTCTGCAAGCTATTCTGAATTTCACACACACCTCTCTACTTTCAAATCATCATAAATGCTACATGCCTTTGCTTGAATTGTAAGCAAGCTAACGTGCATTCTAATTATGGTCAATCCATGGTGTAACTTATGGAAGCACTAATAGATGCACTTTTCAGTATCCTATATTTGACCAGCTGACTCAGATGTGGCAAAGTGTACATTTGTTCGGTCCAAGTGCAATACATATCTGCAATTCTTTTTCATATATTCCAACATGTATTTTAACCTCAAACCCACATGAGAGGAAGTGCTATGTGGGCAAGTTGTCAGGAGGAAAGAATGGAAGGAAGAAATCTGCTTCTTGAAGAGTTAGGGTTGTATTCATTTGAGAAACAGTATAAAGTGAAAGAAGAAGATGAAAAGTTGGTTTGACAGGTTCAGATGGCAACTACCATGCATGGAAATGCCTATAAATATAAAAGGTGATTGGAAGCAGTGAGAGGAGTCATCAAGTAGACAGCCTTATCTGGATACAGTTGAACATTCTCAGAGAGGCCTTGGACATCCCCAAAATGTGAGAACACTATTCCAGAGATGGATTTTGGAGCCATAATGTGTGAGGAGTTGAACAAAAGGAAAGTAATATTTAGAATGAACAGTATCAAATGTTTTGAAGGTCCATGTCTATTATATGTCCATGCCAAGACATATAAGTCAACCCAAGAAGGAAAACTTACGGTTGGCAATCAGAATGCTATCAAAATTGAGGGAGATGAAGCAGGATTTTTTTTTTCTTTTTTCCAAGTGTTCCAGTAGCATTGAAATTCACAATATTATCTTCACTCCATCTGAGAATGGCAAGGAGATTGTGTTTAAAGTCATGATCTATAGGGAATGCTGAAGTTTGAATCACTTGAGCAACTGCACAAGATTCTGTGAATGAAGAATGGAGTCCAATGCCATCAGAAGAACCACAAGCAGGACCTGATGAGGTGGTGCAAGAATTGCTAATGAAAAATCATCCAACCATGACATATGTAATGTGTTGAGCAAGAAATTAATTTCTTTTTAATTTTTATAGTTGAAAAGAAATTAGTTTTTGTCTGTCTATATTTTACCCTAGCATAAGCAAACAACTTTATTCATTCATTCACTGCTTCAATTTTATAATTGAAGTAATGAAGACAAAAGATGTCTAAGACATGATTCATTGTAATATAAACAATACTCCATTCCTCTGGAAAAAGTATCTTAATTCTCCTTTCTCATATCAAACTATTGTTGTTTGCTTATGCTAAGATGAACAATGTAATTTCTTTCCAACTATTCAGCTGTTTATTCTTCACTACAGGAAAAAGTAGTTAAGCATAAATATTGTTTAAAACAATAAGTAAAAAAATTATGTCCTCATTATTTTATTTCTTTATGGGAAAAAAAATCCATCAACAATTTAAGATGATTCAATTGTGTGGGTGCAATAGAATTTCTCATTCAATGCAGCTGCTATAGGTAACATTAACATAATACAAATAAAAATGAAGGCACAATGACTTTAGCAAAGAATGTTTTTTACTGGTTTATAGCATACCTAGTAATAATAATTAAGTGTTATAAGAACCTATGAACCAATTTTAAAACTATTGCATTATATGGAGAAAGATAGATGATTAAGTAAAACACTTTCATGTCTATTCCTGTTCACTGTGAAGTGAAATGAGTACATGTGTGATATTTATTGCTCATGAGAACTTATTTCAATTTAATGATACAGCATATTAATATTACAGATTATATAATCCAGAATCCTCTTGGATACCAAATAAACATGGTTGTCTCACACTAAGCAATGATAATCATTAACCATTAAAAGACGCAAGCATCCATTCAGCAAGTAGTATTATGATTACTCAAAATAAAATTTATGGTACTAACCAAAGTTGCTGGTGGCTGGAAAGACCAGAATCTTGGTCAGGTTTTACAATATGAAGGCACTGTATAATTCATAATTTTTTTTTTTTGTTGTTTTCCTTTCACATAGAATTAAGCTGAAATGCAGTACACTGAGTTTAATATAATACTCAGGAAATGTACAAATTCTGAAAAATTGTAGAGATTTGAATTCCACAGTAATTCTTTGGATATCAATTGGCACTTTTCAGGGCTCATGTGTAGTCTTGGTGCTTTTCTTATGCAGATTATAATTATTATTTCTGGAAAAATCAGACAATTGTGTGAAGCAAATATATGAAATTTCCATTAATTTGGCTAGCGTAACCAGTTTTTTTTTTTTTTTTTCCTTTTCTTTGTACTGTGTTGATATTTCAGTATATTTAAAAAATTATATTCTTGTTTTCAATCTAATGCAAGCAAATAAATATTAACTTCTTGACTTGCTTTTGAATAATGAGAACAGCCAACAACTTTGCCATAAGCTGCCTTAGATAATCACTGTAATAACAATCTTATCCAGAGTATATTAGAAAAAAAATATACTAACACTACTTATGTATTAGAGTTACTTAAGCCATCAAATAGCCTAAGGTAGAAAGCAATATACACCTAAAAAATTGTGCTCTGATTATAGTGAATACCTTAGTGTCACTTGTGATAAAATCAGCTCTTCTCACTAAAGAAAAGCAAATCATGAGCTTTATGTACTAAGTAATATGTATTTATTTAAACCAAGGTAAAAAAAATGATGAAAGTATATTTTTTTTTTTTTTTTTGTCAAGTAAAACAAACAATGGAACTAGGTATGCTACTGTAAAAAAATAAGCTTTGCCAAAAATGCAAGATGGAATAACATGGCTACATAATGCCATGTTATTCCATCATATTTTATATCCTGAAATTTCACAATGTAAAATTTCATGATATAAAAATATATGTTGTACTTTTCTAATTAATATGCATTAAGCACAAATTCCAAAAAAAGTATTAACTTTGATTTTGCAAAAAAAAAAAAAAAATTGTGCCTCATAAAATAAAAATAATGAAGACAAGAATTGCTTTTCTTCAACAATTTTGCACCTCTAATGTGTTAATCACCAGGTGCCACATACAAATATAATGTCAGTAAAAATTTAAGTACAATGATAAATATACAAACATTTATAAACTTATAATTAAAATAATACTGTATTTAAGCTCTGACTAGCAAAATGACACAGTTATCTACTGCTCATGTTCTTTCTTCTTTTTCAGTATAAGTTAATGTCTGAAAATTATTTTAACATCTCAGATATGAATTTTATCAAAATTTGTCCACTCCAAATGACTTAAATACAAAATGACAAAGTAATAGGTGCTTTACAAAATTCTAGGACTATAAAGTGAGACTTCTTCATATTTTAATAAATTAATACCCATATTCCATTATGATAGTCTTAAAATGTATTCAGAAAAGTGAATGAAAAAAAATTGTAATTTTTGTATATGGGATAAGGCACTTTAAAAAACAGCTTTTTTTGCCATTATCAATTTCTGCATAATTTAAACAAAAAAAAAAAAAAAAAAAAAAAAACTAGCAAGATAGAGTGAAACAAGAATTAATTTAACCACTTGATAATTGAATAATAAAATAACTTTATAAAATATATTGCATTAGATCATGAGTTATAAAAATGAAATTAGCAAAATTCTTATTCCTCTCATATGACAAACTAGCTCGAGTTTGATAAAATTCTGGGCAGGAATTTTAGAATTTACCTCTTAGACGTTATTTAAAAGTTTTTAATTTTTGAAAACAGTAAAATTCAGGAACTACATTAACTGTCATTTAAAACACATTTCTATTTGAAAATGAATGTTTGGACAATAAAGTTTTAGAAAAAAATCAAATTTATTAGAGGTGCTAAGTGGGAAGTTTAATATTGTTCAAGTAATGATAGCATAAAGAACTTCCGATTCTCTACAGTATAGGTTCCCAAACTGTGAGGATGCCTCTCCCCCACGGAAGAGCAAATGATATTAGAGAGGACAAACTTTTTTTTTAATTCTACTTATATATAGTGATGTGAAATTTTCCTTTCCAGAGAAAGGAGATGTTCTAGCTGACTGTTACAGATGTAACAAAAAAAAAAAAATCTAAGGGACTGAAGTACTTTCCGTTAACATATTTGATGAAAGTATGTTAAAAGTTATACATTGCAAGTTATTTTCTTAACTTGCAATGTATTACAGAGGACTTTTTTTTTTAAATATGCAGGCCATATCTTGCATTGTATTAAGAGAAAACATTGCTCCTGCCATATACAGATATTTAAAAGTTAAATGACATATGTTATATGTATTCCACTATTCTTTCTATATTTCTCACTGCTGACAAATTTATTCGTGCAGTTATTATTTTGTTTCTTTTAATTGGGAAACAGAAGAATGACCATGTTTTTAATAGGAGTGGAATGACAGAAAAAAAAAAAAGCTGAGTTATTAATAACTGATAGCAAAGAAACAAACCAAAACTGCTTCATTTGGTAAGTTTAGGAATGATGTCATTCCTAATCAGGAATGACATCAGTGTAATAAATATGTTGATATAATAAAGTACACAAAATATGCATTCGTGATAGAACGTTGAAATAAATAACTGATGCTTTTACAGAGAAGGAAAGAGCAAGCATCAAAATTAATGGTAGTTATGGACACAAATGACTTAAATAGCAAAAAAAGAATGTTGACAAAGGCAAAGGATAATAGTGTTGTTGGGTAAGTTGACAGCACATTGCCCAAATATAATAGTGAACTGAGAAGGAAAGCAGAGATAATGAATAGCAAGATGGCTGAGACAATTTAAAAAGTTCACAATTTGTGGAGTGAATTTGAAGGGAAATTGGAATGGTTTAAAGTTGATGGATTGCATTTGCATGGGTAGGGTGTTCAGCATTTTGAGAAGCTGTTTGCTGAGAAGGCACCAAATCAAGGTTAGTGTAGCTAAGGAATAAAAGGTTCTCATGAAGCAGGATAGCATAGCCAAACAGGTTGTACAGTAGGATAAAGATGAATACAAGATTGAAGATGTCAATGCAGCAGGACAAGGTGAGGGAATACATAAAGGGAGACTGATATGAATGGCGGGGAATAGTCAGAACTGAAGAGAAGTGTGGTATAATGGCTAGAGTAGAGAATGTTAATGGAATGGTTTCAAAGACATGGAGATTGTTATGTTTGTATACAAATATAAGGATTATTTGAAATAAGAACCAAGTTTGTTGCATTGATTGAGTCAGCATACCCAAAGATAATCAGTATAAATGAAATTTGGTTGTCTAATAATGTACTGTCCAGAACAGAAATGGAACCGAAGGATAGGAAGATGAAAAAAAAGGGAGGGGGGGACTTAATGATTGAAGAGGAGTTGTGCACAATTTTGACAGTACATGTGCAGTGTCAATTTGAAATTAACAGGCTAGTATATCTGATAGGTTGACAGGTGTAATAGTGAGTTCATACAAATAACCATAAACTTGATAAAATAACAGCAATATGGAAAGTTTTTAACCATTATAGAGAGATATTTAAAAGCTATTTACAAAACTCCAAAAAAGAGAGAAAGATCTACAACTAGTGTGGTACTCCCAAAAATGACCTATGGTAGTAAAACCTGGAATATGACTTTAAAAAAATTACAGAAACTGAAAACAAAGAAACATGGAAAGAGCCATTTGGGGAATAACCTGGTTAGATAAAAAGAATAATACTTGGATAAGAAAGCAAACAAAGTTAATGAATATTGTGTTAGTAATTAAAAGCAACAAATGGCACTAGACAGGGCATATGAAGAGTGTCTGATAACACAATTGATACCAAGAAATGGTTATCAGAAACCAGGTAGAGCAGTGGTGACATGGGACAATGATATATAAGATGTTATGGACATTTATGGTGGAGACATGGAGAGACATTTGTCCCGCAGTGGACTGAAGAAAGCTGATGATGATATCCAATAGGATGTTGTAATAGGCTAGGGAATGTAAAAAGGTAATCCTGATGAGAGACTTTAATTACAATAATATAAAATGGAAAGAGAAGTATGGGAACTAGGAGAGAGAGTTAGATGAATTTCTCAGAGATAAATATCTTAAGCAGTATGTAACTGTAGCAACTAGAGATTTTAGAGTGTAGGATTTTGTAATAACTTCACAAGATGTAGTTGTTAATGAGGTATTTACACTGCCCACCAGTTGGTGAAAGTGATCATGAGGTACTAAGTTTGGGAAGTGGTAAAACATGAAAGTTACTGCCAAAAGAGGATACATTTGTAATTATAAAGTAGATGATTATGGGAAGCTCTGGTTTCCCATAATCATGGTACTGACACAAGCAATGTATAACTGCATACCAAATGTTGTTATCATCATATTCCTGACATATACCCTCAGAGGTGTACAATATCTTATGATAGTACTACATGAAAACTTACATCATTATATACCAAGTCTTAAGTGAGTAAATAGAGTAGAAGTGAAATAGATGAACACTGAAAGCAAGCAAGCTGTGTTGAAAAAGAAATTGTTATGGAGGAGGTACAAGACAATCCATGAGGTGTATAAAGTGCAGGCAATGAAAGTAATAAGCATGGTAAAGAAAGAAAAAGTGCAATATGAGATTGGCTGGTCAGGCCAAGGTTAATTCAAGGGAATTCTGCTATATGGAAAGCAAGAGGCAGAATAATTGACAGGTTGACAATGGTGGATAGTCATGGGAGCAAAGTTACCATCACAAACGATATAGTGGAATTATTGAATAAGCACTTTATCAATGTATATCATACTAGTTTAAATGATGCTGTGCAATATGTAGAAGGGAGACAAGTATTAGGAGAATTGGAAGTGAAAGAATCAGGTGTTGATTGGGTTAGATGCTAATAAGGTTGTCATCACAGAATGTGCACAACAGTTAGCTATGTCCTTGACCTGGTTATTTAGTGGAAGTCTTGCAATGGATAAGGTTCCTAAGTAATGGAAAGGAGGCAAAAGAGTACCATTCCAAAAAGCATGGTTCTAGGATAGAAGTTTTCAATTATAGACCAGTCTGTATAACTGTAGGTGTAGTCAAGGTTTTGGAAAGACTGGTTAGGAATGAAATACAGGAGTCAGTTAATGAACATAAGATTCTTTATGATGGTTAGCATGGAGTTGTAAAGGTCTTTTTCTAGCAATTTACTTGCATTTTATGATAAGGTAATGAGCATGTATTAGATATGGAGAATTATACACAGTGATATTCTTGGACTTTGCAGAAGCATTTGATAGATTACCATATGATAAGTTGATGTACAAAGCTGCAGAAGGTGGGTGGATAGTATATTGGCTAGATGGATTAGAGACTGGCTCTCTGGACTGCAGATCTTCAGTTGCTTGCTGATGATACAAAGTTAGGGTAAATTATAAGGAGCACCTGCTTGTGTGAATTCCCTTCAGGAAGATTTGAATAGACTTGGACAAATGAGTGGGGTGGTAGTTTTAATATCAAATGCAAGATATTAGATTTCGGAGTGTGGAAATATAAAGCTGTGTACTATATTTGATGGCAATATACTGCAGGAAGTGGATGAGATTCAAGATTTGGGAGTGATGATTGACAATAGACTGAAGTTTAGAGAACATATCAGAAGTGTTGCAAAGACTTGGGATAAGGAAGTGGTTATGCCACTGTATAAAGCACTGGTCAGACTGCACTTTGACTGTTATGCTCAGATTTGGTCACTTGATTTTCAAAGTGATGTGATCCTTTCCAACAGAGACGGTGACTAAGACAATATCAGGGCTATGGAGAGATGTTAAAGGAATGATGCAGATTGCAGATTTTGGTGGATAAGAGAAAAGTGATATGATAGGTCATTTAAGTTAATGAGAGGATTTTATTAGATTAATCTGGAGAGTATTATAAAAAAAGAATAGAAAGCAAGAGGGGGAAGAACCAGAGGCCATCCCTGGAAGGTGTGAAGAATGGTGCAAGGAATACATTTTTTACATGGAAAGTTGTAGGTGAATGGAACACATTACTGGAATATGTTGTCAATGCATGAGGTGTTAAGGATTTTAAGATTTGGTATGATATGTTGTCAGTTGAATGATCCTATGATGAATCTGCTGATTCCATGAAGGATGTGATAATAATCAGCTAATGAAATTACACTAAAAATTAGAAATGCCTTCTTCATTCCAAAAATTCTGATTACCTATCTGAAATTTTCCAGAGAAAAATAAATCTTAGTCATGACTGGCAGGGTATTTTATTTTTATTCAAAACTACTGTTTTAATAGGCTGTGTTATACAATGGTAAAGCATTTGTATCAACCTATTAAAAATTTCATTATTAGTTTTAATGAAAATATTAAAATTCCAACTAAATCAGAAATAATTATTTTTAATTACAGTTGGAAGAACTTGCAAAAATTAAAATGTACTCTTGTAGGGAAGGTGGCAGTTGTAAAGTTTGGGAACCATTGCTGTTATGGAGTTGTGCCATGCTAAAACACTGAAATCACTCTGAGGTTAAAATTTTTTGACAAAGTTATGACATATGGTTAGTCATGTATCACATCAATTTTGGAACAAAATCCTATTGTAGATTGAAATTTTTTAAGCAAGTTTTTTTTTTTTTTTTAAATTTCTAAACTTTGAATAATGAACTCTAGAAACAGATAATATCACCATTTTTCAGATTTTTGTGATAATGACATAGAAAGCTTAGAATTTCCTACCAAAAAAACAATGTTTTCTAAATATTGCTAAAATATGAAGAGTGCACTTTCAGTTCTTAATGGCAGTATTTAAAGACTACTACTTTTCACATTCAGTCCTAAATTTTTTTGAAATATTCAATGATTTTAGAGGCGTTATATATTTCAAAACAACGCAGTTTTGTATACATTATAAAATAGTTACCTTTTCAAAACTTCAGTAATAATGGCCCTATAAGTGGATAAAATTCTAGTGTACAAATGCACAATCAGAAACAGATTATTAAACATGACTACTAGAATGTCTGCTTTCTTTATACAATGTGAAATCTATACTAACTACTTTCCACTTATCTTACATAAATCTAACTATAATAATCCCTCAATTATTCAGCAAGACAGAAAATTGTCATTTCTATTACTGGAGAGCTGGATAACTGAAGGCACAATTAAATGGTACCATACCAGAAGTCATTTGGTACACCATTTAAGGGGTAGTTAATTGAAGCCTCGTTCATTTGAAGATCGGGTAATTAGTGTTAATTGTGATTGTCAGATGCAATCACAGTTAACACGAAAATAATGATCATAGTTTTTTTTTTTTTTTATAATTTTAAAAGCAACCATTTCTACAATATATATAATTATTTACAAATTCTCTTAAAAATTAATATTTACACAATATTTAAATACCAAAATGGCATGCTTAATTACAATTATATAGAGTCTGGTGAAAGTATAACAGTAGTTGCATATATTATATATAAAATTAATACCTCTGCATTAAACATTCCTTAAAATAACTTTTTTTCCCCCATCAAGTGTCATGACTTATTATATTACAAAATATACATGACAGTAGAAAAGATAAATAAAGATGGCACAAGAACAAGACTGGCATTAATTTAAAAACTAGTATCACTGAGATGAGCAAAAGTAAACCAATTGTGCATTAAATGAGGTTAAATTTATCCGCTATTTGCTGGCCACATTAGCACTAAATTTGTGCCATTCTTCCGGAAGGCAGGATATATGGTGAAAGTAGTCAATTCTACAGCCACAGATCGAGGTTTATTTCCTAACATGCACTGAAGTTGAGAGCTTACTATAACTCTTAAATCTCTGTTCTGAGAACTAAAAATAAATAAATAATCAACAATTAGTTAAAAAAAAAAAACTAACTGATATTAAGTCCAAGAAAAATATCTATTTTATTTTATCAATTCAAATTCTATTCGGTTTTCCATTCCATTCTTACTGATTTCTCCAAAATCTTAACCATAGAAGAAATACAAACTGGCCTATAGTTTGATATCTTGTTGGAAGTTTTTTCACTTGGTTATAATAAAATTAAAGATAACAAGAAATTATATACTTGGTTTAATCCTTTATCCAAGTGTAAGCAAACAATGTTTGCACCTGAAATATTTTCAGGACTGGGGCAACTGATAAGGAAGCTAAGACTTCAATTGTCTCAGTATCCCATAAAGTACATCTCCTTGTGGGCATGTATAATGGTATGCATACGAAAGGTCACTACCCAGATCAGTTTCAACCTTTATTGAGGTAATGCAGAAGTCATATTTTGATATACGAGTTGCCAAAAGGTGTGACACATTTTTGGCACCTTTTACTGTATTAATCCACCTAACTCTCAGTCTTCATCTGGGTCTTTTTCTTACCATCCTTGGAAAATACACTTGCTTTACTAACCTTTACTCTCCCATTCAGTTTAAGTAACCATAATACTTACTTTAGCTCTGTTCACAGATTCCTGAATGCTAACAATGTCAATTTCCTTCCTAATATTCTCATATTTAAATGGTTCTGTTCACTCTTTACCTCTTCTCAGAACTCTCATATCTATGGTCCCCAGTCTCTGATCAAGTGTTTTATTTCCAGCTCTCTCAGATTCATATGCTAAAATTGGTTTGAACACTGTTTTTTATACAGATAGCCAAAACGCTAAACTAAGTTTTATTTAGTTGGCTGCATACTAGTTGGAGGAAATGCCATCCATATACCCTATTTCTCCTATGGATTTAAATATGGAGGAGGGCATGTCTAGAGTTTTTAAAGAAGCAGCTCTACCACTGAACTATCCATTGCAGGCTAATAACCTGACATGGGGAAATTCACTTTACTTTTAAGCTATAAAAGAGGAGTTTGAATGTATTCTTCAGGAGTTTGAATGTATTCTTCATGACCTCAGAATGGACACAGTAAAAAGAAAATGGAAGCAAGAATAATGAATATTATGATGTAATGCAAGAGTAATAAGCTTATGATGAAATTGAATTAGATAAAATATTAAATACAGGAGGATGTAAAAATTGAAGTAATTAATGAAACAAAGAAAAAATTAAAAGGAGCTAGGGAAACTAAGAACTTCGATATAATATTTAATATAATGGCTAGAGACCAAAGGGCACAGACAAGCTTTATAATTTGGCTTTATAAATCTATTATAAAACAGATCAATTACTACAAATATTGAAATGAAAGAAATTAAAAATAAACTGAGGCTAATTAACAATAATTCGACTATATGCTCCAGAAGAGGGAAGAGAAGATGATAGTAATGAATTTTAACAAATCCCAAGACATACTGTTGTTTCCTCTATAACAGTTGTCTGAATTGCATGAATTTGCTGATATGAACATGATACATAAATGGGGAAATAAAAATCATGTTAGCTCACATGTTTCAAAAGCTACTGAGTAACACAAAGTGAAACCGAAAAATGAAATGCAGTATATCCACATGCTTTGCTCTACAAGTGTATATTGTGTGTTCAAAGTTTGTGTACTTTCATTGAAAAGTGTTTAATACAGCATCCCAAACATGAGCCTGGTTATAAGAATCTAAGCATTGCATGAAAAAAGGAAAGCTTGAATATTGAGAATAAACTTGAAACAAGAATATGTGTTATCACAAGAGCAATAGGCCTAAAAGAATCAATATTGCATACATTAGAGACAATGCTGAGAAAATAAATCAAGTTCAGTAGCAATACCAGCAAGGCCTACAGAGTCAATTAGAACAAGGCATAAAGAAATACAATATTTACTAGGAATAGAAGATGCTTAAAACTGTAGCTGCTTTTTTTTTTTTTTTGCATACAGTATTACTTAGAAACTGTATAGGTTTCGAGTGTTCAGCCCCGAACTCCATTTTTACCATAAGCCCCATTATTCTTAATGTACAAAATTCTATAATGCAGTGATATTTAGGAATACATATCCTATCCTTCTCATTTGTCCCTTAGGACGGGTTGAGTCCCCCAATAAGGGGCTTATGCCAAATTAATGTAGCTGGCTCATCACTCCTCTGTTACATCCCTAAGGACGAGTATTCATGACTGCAGATCTGTATGTTCACAGGACAAAAAAAACCAAAGTTTTCTGGGTGAAAAAATCCCTAGCCTCTGTATGAGACCAGCTAATTCCTTTAGTTGAACGAGACAAGAGGTTCCTCACATCCTGGATGGGAATCGAACCTGGTCTTTCCAACCAAAGGGCTTCATCTATACTGACAGAGCTATGCAGGCTCTAGAAATGCACATACTTCATTTATTAAGAGATAACTGTGCATTATTCATTCTGAATAAGTAACAAGTTCTTAATAATACATTCCGAGAATCTGGGAAATAAGAATTATACTGTTTAATTATATATGGTTTTATATGTTATTACATATAACACATAGACTTAATTTTTTTTTTTTTTTTCTAATCGCATACATGCACCCTTCAATGAAACCTAACAGTAGCATTATTCACCTCAATCTCACGACTGCATATAAGGAGAGAATTCCATTCTCCATATATCTTCATTGTTGTTTATTTTTGGATTTCTGTTTTACACTGACGATGATCCACAATATGTGAATCAAAAGATCTAATTAATCCATCATAACAAAAATTTTTAACTGTCTCTACATGTTACTTATTCATAACATACCTCATTATAGGAAAAACAACAGTAATAATATAAACAGAAATGGCTAATAGTATCAGGGGGTTTAAATGCAAGAATGAGAATTAACTGCAAAATTAATAATGCTGGAATTTATGTATGTTAACTTGTATATTATTATAGTATAGGAGAAAATACTATAAACAGAATTGTAAAAAATTATAATTACTTTAATAGATTTTGTAGTATATAATAAATTTCTTCTATGAGCATAAATTTACCAGATCAGCAAGAGGATGAAAATCGATTATAGATTTTAAATGAAAGAGTTAAAAAAAAAAAACTTTATATGATAGTATACACTGAAGCTATGAAACAGGCACTATTCACTTCCCTACTAAAATAAAATTAAGATTACTACCAAACATGGCTACAATCAATGAGTTGTGAATGACTTTTGATAGAGTACCTCATGATAAGCTGACAGTCAAACTAGAGCAGATGGGGTTGGATATTAGACTAGTGCATTGAATTGGAGACTGGCTATCTGATAGGGGAGCGATATCCAGGAAAACGAAAGTCACTAGTGGAGTGCCTCAGGGGTCTGTTTTAGGACCAATACTGTTTAACTTGTATATTAATGATATTGGTGAAGATTTGGATGGAGATATTCAGTTGTTTGCAGATGATGCAAAGTTGGAACGAACTATGAAGAGTAGTGAAGATGTTGTGGCCTTACAAGAAGACTTGAATAAATTGAGTGATTGGAAATGGAGATGCGAGTTCAATGTTGCAAAATGTAAGGTTTTAAAATTTGGAAAACAAAGATGAGATGCAGAATTTATGCTTGGTGAGGATATATTGTTGGAGGTGGAGGAAATAAGAGATCTGGGGGTGATAGTGAATAAGGATCTGAAATTTAAGGGACACATTGCCAAAATTGTGAAGACAAAACAAAGGCTTCTGGGAATGATGCAGAGGACACTGACATGTAGACGTAGGGAAATTCTTGTTCCGTTGTATTAGGCCACACATGGACTATTGTGCCCACATTTGGTCACCTGGTTTTCAGAAGGATGAAGAGATGTTGGAAAGGGTCCAAAGGCGACTGACTAAGGTGGTTTCTGACCTCTGGAATGTCGAGTATGAGGAAAGATTGAGAATATGCAATTTGCAGAGTCTGGTGGACAGGAGGAAGAGGGGAGATATGATAGAGACCTACAAGTTGGTAAGGGGTTGTTATTGGATCAATGGTGGAGAAGTTCTACATAAAATAGTGAGAGATCAGGGGAGAACCAGAAGTCATCCCTGAAAACTGTATAAAGAAGGTGTGAGTAGGGGAATGAGAGGCAGGTTTTTTTTGTGCAGAGTTGTGAATGATTGGAATGCCTTGCCTGAGAGTGTGGTGTCTGCAAGGAGTTTGAGTATGTTTAAGACACGGTATGATGAGCTGTATGTGTGATAAAAGGACCTCCCAGATGAGTCTTTGACTCCATGAGGTCTTGGGGTAATAATAATAATAATGACTGGAATGCACTGCTTGAGAGTGTGGTGCCTGCAGAGAATTTGAATGTATTTAAGGCATTATGATGAGCTGTATGTATATGACAAAGGGACCTCCCATCACAAGTCTGACTCCATGGTGGTCTTGGAATAATGATAATGGAGAGGGGAAAAAAATCTCATTATAAAATCAGATTACTAAATGATACAAATATAAAGTGTCAATATGAGCAAAGAATTACATTTAATTAGACATGTATTCACAAGAATATAGTAATTCTATCACTGCAAATATTGTGACCAGAAACTAATTGATCATCATTAGCATAGTCAGAAGGTGAAGCTACAACAAAGAATGTTAATCTTATTTACAGAGCTGAGCCACATAACCATACACCTAGTTAATGGTTACAATAAATTACAATTACAGTCTTGAGTGATATGAAATAAAATTCAATTTTAATTATTGTCATTTCACTTAGTATTCTATTAAATTAAAAAATAAATAAAATAACACTATTATTTGCCATTTATGAGGATGAGACTCTCCCAAATCTTGGCAATAGAGACAGTCATTCCAATTTAAATTAATTTGGGTGGTATAGAAGTGCTTCAGCACTTTCTTTAAATAACCACTCGAACCTAAACCTGCACTAATGTAAAGGGCGAGTACTGGATCATAGGATATTGTAGTCAGTGTTTTTCAGGTTTATTATTGTTACTATAAGATTGGTTTATCTTGTAGTTTTAAATTTAGGCCGTAATAATTTAGATTATTGTAACCACCCACTAAGTGGCTCAGCTCTGTAAACAGGATTAACATTCTTTGTTCTAGATTCATCTGTGACTATGCTGATGCACTGATGACTAGTTAGTTTCTGGTCAAAATATTTGTAATAATTGATAATATTCCACAAGTCATTAAAAAATACAAAAAACAAATTAACTAATACTTAGATAAAATAGAAAAAAAGCAGAAGTAGAAACATAATGGTATAATATGAACACAGCGGCAGCAAATGAAAGATAGGAAAGACCAAAAAATTAAAAAATATGGGATGATAAAATTTTAAAAAAATAATCAGAAAAAAAAGGAAGCCACATACCACAAATGGTTAAGCAGTAAAAGATTAGAAGATGAAATAGAATACAAAAGATAAGAGCCATAGCTAAGAGAAGTCAGAAAGGACAAACAAATCTGTTTCTGTCTGTCTAATGCTAAAATTCAGAACCTCAGTTTAGATATCAAAGAAAAAAGTAAATATAAGCAGTGAACTAAAAAACACAGAATTTCAAAATTTCTATTTAGGATTATGCATTTATTTTGTAATTCAGGATAATTACAAAAAACATCTTGCAAAAAGATAATGAAATGCTAAAGATACAACAGTAGAAAATTAGAGATTAGAAAAGTTCTTCCACAGATGACCTCCAGCAGACCCTAGATAGGTTTGTAGCTGTTTGTGCAGAAGCCAGAATGAAGATCAGTGTGCCCAAAACTGAAACATTTGTGGTCTCAAGACAACCATCCCAGTGCACTCTATATGTGAGTGGAATCCCACTGAGGCAGGTGGAGAAGTTTAAATATCTTGGGTCCATATTCACGAGTGATGGAAAGTGAGACGAAGAGCTAGATACTCAGATTGGCTCAGCAAGCACATCAGGAGCTTGGCCGTTCGGTAGTACTGAAGCAGAAGTTAAGCCAGAAGGCAAAGATGGCCGTCTTCAATACAGTCTATGTCCCCATCCTCACCTATGGTCATGAGAGTTGGGTAATGACCAAAAAAATGCAGACACGAATCCAAGCGGCTGAAATGAGGTTCCTTTGAGGGGTTGCAAGGCTGACAAGACTCGACAGAGTCAGAAGCTCTGCAATTCAGGAAACCCTCAATACTCAACCGTTGCTTCTCCATGTTGAGAGATCACAGTTACGTTGGTACGGGCACCTGGTCAAAATGCCACAAGAGAGGCTCCCAGCAGGCCCCTCTTTGCCAAGCCAGAGGATGGAAGGCCAAGGACTTGCTGGATAGATTATATCCAAAACCTTGGGGGACACGTTTGGGAGTCCCGCCAGAACACCTGAGCTTGGTGGAGCATCATGACCATCAGAAGTTCTTCTTGCAGCTGCTGCCCCTAACAACCCAGTTAGGAAAGGTGGGCCTTGAAGATGAATGAATGAATAAAAATGGAAAATCACCAAGAGAAACTTAAGCTAAATAAATCAGTCTCCCATAATGAAGATGTCCAAATAATAACAATACATATTCAATTTCCAAATAATAATACTTATTCAATTTTTCTTCAAGGGTGTACAGAATACTAAGATAGCATGTGATAAGGTTACATTAATACAGTACTTGGTTTAATTTTTTTTTAACAATATTGTAGATTTTATGGTTTTGCTCAATTTGATCCACTAGTATTTAGATAAATAATTAATGTTAATAATTAGAAATGAAACCATTTCCAATTATTAACAAAATGCTATAAATGAATAAAGCCAGTCATGTACACATAATTAACTGCCAATGGTCTATGAATCCTAGCTGTCAACCTAGACATGTTAAATGAAATGAACTGTTAGCTTTTGATTTAGCAGCTATGGATGCTAAAAGACCCTTCCTGTACTATTAGAAGAAGAATCCCAATTTTAAATCATTTAAGTTCAATCCAGTGCCATGAGTTGTTCATGTGCTTATTAATTTCATTAGAAACATTAGTAGAAATGTATTCTTAACTGTGGCTCAGCACTAAGGAAACTATCACTATAATAGGCACACAATGCCAATAATTATACCATGGAATGCAGTGGCAGTAAGTCAAAATATAGAGGCAGATCCTATATCACATTCTTGTTCATGCAATTATCAATCTTATTAAACATAACTGCCCTTTAAATTTGTTGGCAATAAAACTACATAGACTCTCATAACACCAACAGAATTCACACAAACATAGTAAATGCCATAAAAGAGGCATCTTCAGAATGTCATTAAAGTTGAGGCAGCCACAAAATGAGGTCTACAACATTGTTTCTCAACTTTCAGTGGCCTAAAAAGTTGTTAGTTAACATTCCATTTTGGAAATCACTGGATTTGATTTTGTATTTTTCAAAATGTTTGTAAGATACCTTCAGTAGGCAAGTGTTTTTTGAAGACTCAAAAGGATGACTGATCATGCACACACACACGTGTGTGTGTGTGTGTGTGTGTGTGTGTGCGCGCGCACGCGCGCAAAACAAATATTGCAGTCAATAAATTCACTTTGTCATTTACAAATGACATGAGAAAAGTGAAATTGTTTGCAAAGCTCTGCACAGTAGGCAAGAAAGTGAAGGACTAAAATTGTTAAAGAATTGGGCATCATGATGTCTAGATTGTTTGCTATGCAATACAGAGTTAATGTGATGACCATTCATTATTTCTTAACTGGTTGAGAAACTGCTTTTCTTAAAGAACTGATCACCAATAAGTCCTTAAAGAAAAAACATCTCACTGAGGAGAGTGTGAGCAGGGTAACGAGTAGGTTGTTTGCATGGAGTGATTGGAATGCACTGCCTGACAGCGTGGCAAGTGCAGAGATGGTGAATGCATTTAAGGCATGGTATGATGAGATGTGCATGAAAGAGTTATCTCCCACAATGAGTCTTTGGACTCTGTGGAGGTCTGATATTCAAAACTTCACTCCCTCTTACTTTTGATAATGTTTCAATTTCCCATCAAGATCAGTTTTTGCTTCTGGGGTTGACTTTTACATCTAGCTTATCCTGGCATAAACATATTACATCCATAGCCTCCCAAGAACCTTAGTATTAATTTTTTTTCATTCTATATACATACTTCTCTTCTGCACACTATTAATACTTCATAAATCTCAAATCAAACCAACTTTGAATGTTGTTGTCACATCAGAAGTGATGCACCCAAAACCTCCCTAAGAATTCTTAATTCATATATACATAATTGGGAAGACAAAAACATGTGCTATAATGCTAACTTATAATATGTTTAGTGTTGACTTACTCTAAGTCAAACACTAAATACACAAACTTTTGAATGCAAACAATTTCAAGTATAATAATATGGAAAATTTCAAAAGAAGAAGATGAATTTTGAGTCTGGGTGGATGGTTAAGGCCAAGTAAAAGGAGATCTGTTCTTGTAGGAATGAATACAAGACAAATATTTTGGGAAACTAGTGAAAACAGCAAAGATATAATTACAGATAGCACCTGGCAGTGACTTCTTCACTATCTTCTTGCATGTTTGCCAAATGCATAAATTCACATGAAGAGGGCATGCAAGAAGATAGTGATATCTTTATGCTGATCCCAACTACATGGATATGCTGGGGATTTTAAAGAATCACTGAAAAATATATGTGAAATGAAAGTTATAAAGAATCAAAGTTAAGTAGTGTTCAGAGAGGAGCTCTACACAAAGATTGTTGGGAAAAAATTGAAAGAGTTGGAAACCAAGAACCAAAACATTCTTATTTGGCTCTTGTTTTCCTAAGTCAGTTTTCTTCAACTAGTCTTAGGCCAGTGAAGTTGTTTGTAAGGATAGAAAAATCAAAGAGCCAAGGTTATTGAGGTCTTGAGTAATTACTTGGAAAAATTTTTGCAAGTTCTCTCAGTCTCTACAGATCTAACTTCCAATGATGAGTACTTGATGAAGGCCAAAATAATTCTGGGTAGTGATGCTTCCCATGATGCATGCATACATCTGAAAGGAGGTCTGCTCTGTTTATGAGATATTGAGGCAGTTTGATGCAAGTTAACAATCTATATGCAAGTAACCAGTGAAGAATTCACTGGTTACAGTGAAGAAATCCAAGCAGTGAAGAAATTCATATGGAAACTTTTGTTTATTCACATTGGGGTAAAGTTAAAGCAATAATATAATTTCTTGTCAAGTATAATTTACTTGATGAAAAAGACTTAAAGGTTAGATTGTTACATCAACCATCTTTTCACAATGAGTTTACAATATCATTTTTTTACTTAAGACAAACAGACAGTGGAAACCTCACAGGAATATAACAAGGATTTATGTTTTGTAAATCTGGAAAAGGCATATGATAAAGATGAGAGGGAAAGGGTGTTCAAAACATTAGTTATGTAGTGTAAATGGAATATTACGTAGATAAATATAGCATAGGCTTACATCAGCAATTAGAATTGAAAGAGGTACAGGAAGATGGTTTGATGTAAAATTAGGTGTGAGACAAAGGTGCACGAATATCTTCACTGTTGATCATGGATCACATTATGAAATGAAGTGACATTAAACTTGATTTCAAAATCTGAAATTTTAACTCAGTTTTGTTATCAATTCCTGATATACATCCTCAAGGAATATACAGGATATGCTCATAGTACTAATAATTAAGTTTATATTACTGACTTCACATTAAAAGTGTTCTTCAAAATTAATCCGACTTGTCAGTCTCTAGTACTATGTCTTATAAAACACTCTCAGCTGCATCAATCCATCTCTGAATCTTGGTCTTCCATTAGGTCTTTTTCCTGCCATGAAACATTTGTTTTGCTAATCCTTCCTCTCCCATTTTGTTTAAGTGACTCTACAACCTTTCATTGAATGTGTGAATGAGGCTAGTGATATGAGCGATATGGTTACTTTTGGAATTCAGTTGTAACATAATTCTGTCATCTGTTACTCCCATAATCGTTCAAAGGACACACATTTTGATCTATGCTAACAACATTATTACTACTTCAACTCTCAAATCCAAAATCTGTAAGTTAAAACTGACTTGAACACTGTCTTCTATATATCACTAGTTGTGTGTTTTAGCTACTCTCTCTCTCTCATTCCGTATAAAATTTGTTCACTTGTGTATGAATCGAAAGGCTTAGGTGTTGCTGATTATTCATGTTAGTGCTTCATAGTATAAACACCAACAGATGAAAACTAAACTATTTTTCATCTTTTGGTTTTGTTTATACTGTGAAACACTAATATGAATTAGTTTAGTTGGTTCTCAATCATGCTAACTTTCCTAATTATATTATATACTTCCATAGTTTCATTTGCACTAAAAACTGTGCCTAAATAGCCGAAATATTTTACTCATTCCATAAGTTCTGCATTGAGAAAATGAAGTTGATGTTTTCTATAATCAATCCTACCTATTTTCATAGCTTTTATCTTGTTATTGTTCATTTTCACATCCAACTCGTTTAAAGCTGTTATTCAATTTAATTAGTGCTGAACACTTGAACTAGAATTATTTAGAAGTATAATATCAGCTATATAAAGAAAGAAGTGAGTGGAATATTTCTGGCTTTCATATCAGGTTTAATTAAACATAGATCACATCCATGTAGATGATGAATAACAGTGCACCATTGGTTTACAAGGCTACATCACACTATCATTATATGCATCCATAAATTCTAATTGCTAAAAACTAGAATAGGATATATATCGCTCTGTATAATGTCCCATTTGCACAATGGGATTGTAGCATTTTGATCTTTTCTTTTGGCACTTAATGTGCCTTTTCCAAAATCTACAAAACTTAAATATAGATCCTTGTTTTATTTCCTAAATAGATAAATACTATGAGAACTGAACAAAAACCATCTAGAATTTGATTTTCTCACGAAGCTTCTGAATAATTCCTGTTACATCTATAAAACCTTTGAGACCACCAACTTCAGATGCTATTCACATTTCATGTTTCTGATAGCTTTTCTACCTCAAGTATTGACACACACACACACACACACACACACACACACACACAACCATTCCTCTTGAACATTTTCTATTCCTGTTCTGTCACTGCACTGCTTATCTCATCTATCTTTCAAAGTAATTACTCCACATATCCAAAATATTTTCTTTTGATATCACCTTGTTTCTGAGGCTTTTCTTTGGTATATTTCTTCTTCCATTTCTATGCTTTTTCAATAGTCTCCAACATATTTTGCCACTTAATGTAATATTGATCTTTTATATTTTTACCAAATTATAATAGACAAATTGTATTCTTGTTTTAATTCTATAACCAACATAAGCAAAATTTGCACATGAATTATCACAACTGGGCTCCTATGTATAGAGGAGATGTACAGGAAACAGACACCTCTCTTTCAGCATTTAAAACAATGAGTGCACTGATTTTACATTTATAAGAAAATCTGTGCTATTTACAAGATATTTCTTCTGCATTTCTATAAGAAAATAAATTGTTATTTATATAAAACAACTTACCGCTGCCACTGTCTTAATACTGCTCCTACTAATTCGCCTATCCTGTTTTCTTGCTGGTAAGAAGTGAGAGCAAAAACAAGGTCATTACCACCTCTAAGATGAAGTATAGCCAGTTGATCTGACCCAGGACTCACACTTAATCCTGTTAACTATAGACAAAAAATAGGTTTTAGAAGGGAGAAAAAAATAAAATAAAAATCAAACTGAAATATGTCCATTTATATTCAAAGCCACTACTACAAAGCTGATTGTGATGATGCTGACAATTAGAAATACCATAAAAATATAATGAATTACTGTTGAATATCAATAAGGAAAAAGTGAAAACTATAGACGCTGTGTTCAATTCAACACCACGGTAGAGCCCAGTGAGATAGAATGTTTGCAAATGAGGGAAGGGGGTTGGGAGGTGTAACCTGTCACTTCCATGTAAAGAATTGGGAAGGAACATTAAAGTAAAGTCAAATCACAGAAGAACTAATATTAAGGCAATAAAACAAACTCTCATAACAAAGTGAGAATGTATATGGCATGAAGACTAGATGCTCTCTGCATGGTGAGAAGTGTATCTCCTATGGTATATATTTCCTGCTCTTTTTCTCTTTGCCTAAATTATTAACATGACAGTAAACCCAAATAGTGCCACTGTGGTTAAGATGAACACCTCTCTTAAAAAAAAAATTACAAAAACTATTCTATGTTCATTTCTCCAAAACTTGGTATAAACACCAACTTATGATGTACACTATCACCAGTCTTCCAAACTTCATCTATTATTTCTGACCCAACTCCAAATTACTATCACAACAACCATAACCCAACTTAACTGCTCAAACTATGGTATGGCACACACAAAAAAGAAGTACTGAACTTCAACACCCCCTTTAGCATATATGCTAAGAGATATGCCATTTGACATGCATGCACATTAATAGAAGAGCACATGTAGAGTCTATATGTGCTCTTCTATTATTTCACCATATTTAGCTGTAGAAATGATGTTGACATTGGAAGAAAAGGCGTTTATTGTTGAGCATTATTTTTGTTCATACAGAGTTGATAGAGCAAATGGTCCACGCCTACAACATGTTTGTCAGCAATTCATTCATTGTTTCTGTAAGCATTCCCCCAAGCAATAGTATGATCATTGCCTTAATCGAGAGGTTCCAACGTACCAGGATAGTTCTGCTGCAATGCAAAGGGCATTCAGGGAGACCCCAAAATGTTAAGACAAATGAGAATCATGGGCGTGTACTGTTACAGTTTCCTAAACAAAGTCAATGACAAACAGTGGTAGAACTGTGGGATACCGAAATGGTCACTACAGAGAATCCTTAAGGAGCTGGGTGTCTTTTCATATGTCATTCAAGTGGGTCAGTGTTTAACAGCAATGGATTACACTACATGGTGGTAATACTGTGCACAAGTGCTGGCCAACGTTTATGAAGATCCATCCTTCCTCTATGTCTGGTTCTCAGACAAAATGCATTTCCATCTAAGCAGTCATGTAAACACACAAACTTATAGGTTTCTAAAGACCTGAATTTGTCCCCTGTCTCTTCACAGTGAGAAGGTCACACATAGTGTGCAGTTTATTTTTGGCCTTGGTATAATTGTAACCTTGAATAGCGAATGCTACATCGAGAATGTGTTTGGTCCATTCACCCAGGAATTGCATAGGATGAATAGGATGTGTCGTGCAAAAAAGACATTCCATTTCGTGCACAGATATTCAACCAACAGGACAGAGAAACCCGCCAAATCACATGGTTCCAGAGCCTATTTATCAGAAAGCTGTCCCGGGAGATTCATTTCAAGGTTCACAGAATTCCCATATCCTTCACTTTCTCCTGATCTCACATCCCTTGATACCTTCGTTTGGGGTATGTTGAAGTAATGAGTATTTCACCATTGCCCACCTTCAAACCTTGATGAACTAAGGGATAAAACTACATGTTGTCCAGCAGATGTCCCAACCCTTGTTCTCCAAGATGACAGAGAACCTTCACATGTGCTATGAAACCTGTCTTGAAAGACAAGGTGCTCATTTCGAGCACATAATCTGCTGCTGTTAATGCTTTATTCGACCAACATTCCACAACAGTTGTAGGTGGTTGTTTCAAAATTATCTGTGTTTGAAAGCATCCGTTCCCCACTTTTTAAAATTTTAAAATTCATATCCAATATCCAAGCCATGGTTTTCCAGTAAGTGTCAGGATAGTCCAAAGAAGGAAAAGTTTACAAGTGGCTCAAGACAAAAAAAATCCAACTTCGTTCACAGACTACATTGAAACCTGGAAATGGTTTTGCAGCATTTGCAAAATCATTATTAATGATGGTTTAAATGTGCTGTCTTTGTGTTCCCATCTCTCCCATTCACCCAAATGACAGTATTGTAATGTCACCGAAAGATAAAACTGACCAGGCATTTTTTTCCCTCCAACTCCTCCATCAGGGTAAATCACTTCCACCTATACCTAGAACATGGCACTGCATGCTTCCTGCACCATTCTTCAGAAATACATCAGAAAGATTCAGAACAACATGGATTTCAAAAAGGCTTCTGGTTCTGATGGTATTCCCCAGTTGTGTTCAAGAGATGTACTCCTCAGCAATTCTTCACCATCTCACACTTGTATTCTATACTTAGCTGATTATCTACCTATTTCAGGAACAAGATCTGCTGAGATAGGGATAATGGTTGGAATTGAAGCTGAATGCAACTAGGGCTGCAAAGCCAGAATATCATGTATGATAACTGATAGTCTCCAGTCAGCTTGTCTGTTTTTTGGGAGGACAACAAAACTTAAATTCCCAACAGAATAAACTATTTCTGTATGATTGGATATTCCTGGATACAAATCCAGTCTTTTCAAAAGGTATTATGTCGTGTCATCCTTATGGGCATTATGGATGTGATGTATCTGCTTAGAAGTTAAGGTGCTCTGGTATAGAAAGGTATTTTCTCATTCTTAACATTAGAAGCACTGCTATAATTAAAACTGTTGTCATCCTGAGACTTCTACATACCCAAGTATGAAATGAAACAGCCACAAGTGACTAAGGTGAGTTTCATAAGAAATAAAAAAAAAAAAAAAAATGAAAGCACAACCACAACAACTGATTTATGCTTAGCAATAATCATCCAGAGCCCAACAGAATCTACAATAGGAAGTTCTCATTAACAAAGAATCGTGAAAAAATAGCAGGGTAAGCAATCATAGAATTTCAATGTTACCTTGCCCATACAAATAATCCACTGTTTATACTTCAGTTTGAAGACATTTGTATGTCTTCAGACCTGCAGTACAACTTGCTAAGAACATACCATGGAGTTGTATGTTCTTAACAAGCAGTTGCTAAAGAACTCTAACAAACTGCAGCTTTTACTCAACTTTAAAACCAAATAACAAACAATACACTTTAAAGATGTGCCAAGACAAATTTCTGCACAGATTGGTAGTGACAGACATTCCATGAAATTAGCAAAGCACCCACAATATTCATGTATGGGAAATTAAAAACTGCCAGTGTCATCTAACATAACTGACATTACACAAATCTAAACTGCACTGTTTCACAAGAATCTGCAGTTCATATTCTTTAAAGAATCCACTCCATAATGATAACTAATTTCCTGAATATGTTAATCAATGATTTCATATGCAGTCCGACAGTTCTTTTCCCATTTTCTTCTTAACAGCCGAAGCAACTAAGGTTGTGAGATCAGAGTTGTGAAGTTTTGTGTGTGTGTTTTTCCCCACTGGCCTGGGTGAGCTATGCAAGACCACTGCTCAGAGGTCTGAAGAGGCTTAAAAAATTACATTTGGCCTCTACAGCAGAATTTTCAGATTATCTAACCTTAACCCATCCACAGTACTAATACTAATGTATTATAGGCTAACAGGGTTTCATGGTCAGATTCATATACATATAAAAAAAATCTTTCCGCTTCGTGAGCCCTGTTAACCGTGCAAGCACTTACACCTTCATAAGATATTTGGCAAACTACAATGCATGATCACTGAAAGCAGTGTCTAAAACAGGATTTCTCAAACCTTTCCTACGACGGAACACTTCACAAATCCTGAAATTTTAACAGAACACCTTGGTTAGAGTCGAGTATCATTGGTCTCATATTCAATGTAAAGCTAAGCGCACACTATTGCCGCAGCAGGCTGTATCGCCTCGCAAAAATGCGACAGTGCACACTGCAGCCATGCCGGGCCGCAGCACATCACATTGACCTTGCTTGTGACCGCACATTTCCTAGAATAGATACCTGCATACTTTACTCATGTTCGGAAGTGTCGACAATTGCGAGCAGCTGTCAGCCAGTGTGCGCTTGCCTTAATAGCACAATCTACACAAAAGTGAGGAGTGAGATGTTTTCAAACATCTTTGAACTTGTCGCAGCATTTAAAACCATTCCAGGCTCACATTAATTTTGATAATTTTTCACAGAACACCTGTGTTCTGCGGAACATAGTTTGGGAACACTGGTCTAAGATATGCCAATAAAAGTTTAAATGAAATATAATATTAAGATTTAGTTTGTGACTTGTATAACTTGCATTAGAAGTTTATTGCTCTGATTTGTTATATAAAACTTAAAATATCATGTAGTTTATTTAGTAACGTATGTATTCCATTTAAAAATAAAATGACCTAGCTGACTGAGTTATCAGTTCTTGCTATTCAATGAACAGCTATGGATTCAAATCCTACTATAGGCATGGATATAATGATTGCCTTTCTCATCTCATCTTCCTTATACCCTCTTTTACCTTGTGGTGTCGAGGGTTCATTGATCATTGGACCTCACTCCGTTTACAGGATAAGGTGGTCAGCCTTATGCCCCGGTGTATCCTATGGCCTGTAGTGTTGAGTTCTCAAGGCCAGTTTGCCTGCTTTGCGGGATGAAAATCCCCAGAATAAACTGGGGAAAAAACCCTGCTGTCCACGCCCAAGACTGGCTAACTTGGCTATGGCTGAGGAAGATCCTTCAGCTCCTCACGTCACCGACGGGAATCGAACCTAGGACACTCCTTCCCCAGGCATATGGTTGCGAAGCGCATAGCCACTAGGCTAACCGCGCAGATGATTGCCTTTAGGCAGAAGAATTTCCTTCAC
Source organism: Typopeltis vanoorti (assembly GCF_054136105.1). NCBI lineage: Eukaryota > Metazoa > Arthropoda > Arachnida > Uropygi > Thelyphonidae > Typopeltis > Typopeltis vanoorti. Next base: position 109,028,279 of record NC_143561.1, read on the forward strand.
CCATACCAAGACTGCTTATTTGTTACTGGAGGTCTGAAATGGCTTTAAAAAGTTTCACATTTGCTCTCTATAGCAGGGTTTCAATACCTAACCACAGATCACCTGTATTAATGTACCATCACAGTTGATAATCTTTTATGATTGAGATTCAAATATTTTAAAAAAGATTGTTGTTTGATATTTTAAAAATGTATGCATTTAAAATGCCTGGTTTTTTTTTTAAATGCATTTAAAATGCCTGGCAGTTTGTTTTTTTTAAAAAAAACTTTCTTGAATAATATCCTCTACATATTCATTTCACTTAAATATACTCATAACCTATGATGAAAGACAAAATATTTACTTACATCAGAAATTGGGATAGGTGCTTTCAGTGGTTTAAATCTCTTACTGTCTAGTTTATATAGGAATTTATCAGTTACTAGAAGTACTCTCTCAGAACATTTATTATGCCTGTTCACCTAGAAATAAAGTTTATTATGAATAACAAACACTATTAATTAATTGTCTGTCTTCTCACTCCTCTAACTCATCTGTTAGAGCAGTGGTTCTCAACCTTTCAGACCATGGCCTGGTAAATATTTCTTTTTTTTTTTTTTTTTAAATAAGACGAGGGCCCAGTCCCAACAAATTTTTAAAAAATTGGAAAGGCATTTACGAGTCAAGTTCATACATTAAACTAGCATAAGTATTAATAATTAATTATGGTGAAAGTTTATTTTTCACTAGGTTAGAATATAATAAATTTAGTTTAATCCTTTATCCCAATGAGAGCAAACAAAGTTTGCACCTGAAAATATCTTCAGGACTGAATATAGTGTTGTACTATCTTACCTTGGTAAGTAGTACAACACCAGGCAACTCATAGCAAAGGTGGAGCAAGCTACCAACACTCCTATCCCAACTGAAGAGACCTCAATAAAGGTCGAAACTAGTCTGGGTAGTGGCCAATCCCTTAATGCATAACAGTATACACATGCACAAGGAGATATGTTCTGCATTATGGGAGATACTGGGATAGGAGTGTTGGTAGCTTGCTCCACCTTTGCTACAAGTTGCCTGATGTTGTACTACTTACCAAGGGGTAAGATAGTACAACACTATATTCAGTCCTGAAGATATTTTCAGATGCAAACTTTGTTTGCTCTCACTGGGATAAAGGATTAAACTAAATTTATTATATTCTAACCTAGTGAAAATAAACTTTCAACATCTTTCTCTAAATCTAGAGTAATTTAATAAAAAAAAATGTGGCAAACCTTTTGGCAACTCCTATAGGTAAAGATGACCTTGCTATTGCTTCTGCCTGGTATCTCCAACTTTGGGCCTGGCTCCCACTGAAAAGACCTCGATAAAGGTCGAAACTAGTCTGGGTAGTGGCCAATCCCTTAATGCATAACAGTATACATATCCACAAGGAGAGATGTGTTTTGCATTATGGAAGATACTGGGATAGGAGTGTTGGTAGCTTGCTCCACCTTTGCTACAAGTTGTCTGGTGTTGTACTACTTACCAAGGTAAGATAGTACAAACACTATATTCAGTTCTGAAGATATTTTCAGGCGCAAACTTTGTTTGCTTTCACTTGGATAAAGGATTAAACTAAATTTATTAAATTAATTTTGGCATATCATAAAGAGTATTAGTACACTTATGTATACAGTGTAGCATGTTGACAAATATAAAATTACATTTAAATTAGTTATCAATCACTGGACTAATGAAATCTTGTAGCATATTGTAATTTCCTCAGGCGAACATCATTAAATTAATTTGTGCTGATTTTCATTGACATATCCCATTCTGATCACCAAAAATTTAATATTATTATAAGTACTTACAGGTGAATGCAGACTTTTTCTCCGGTGTGCTGGTAATTTTCCCCTCCTTTGGGTACATCCGAGATCGTTCTGTAGGCTTGAGGCGGATGAATCACTATTTGTTGCATCACAAACACCTTCAATAAGAGATTTCTTAACACCAAAATTAAACAAAGTCCCTTGTCTCTTATTCATATTAAAATTTAAATCTGTAGGCCTATTACTTTTAAAAGATCATGGCACTCTGGTTTCAAAACAAGCACTTACACACTAGATTTGAGAACTGGATACAGACTACCTTGATCTTCAATTTCAGTGGAAAAATTTTCTTTATACTTACTTGCTGATTGGTCACTAATTTGCAACACAGATGTTATTTTGTTCAGTTCTGAGAACAGAGGATAAAGCTGCCCATTGTTGTAATCGGCTTGCGGGCAATTTTTATGACCGGTCATAAACATCAGTATTTACTTTCCCGAATGTTGAAAGATTTCGATGTGTGAAAATTAATGATAATTCATGAATACGTCCATGTTTAAAAATACGCGGCTTGGTCACTGATATTTGCTACACAGATGTTATTTAGATGTTCTGGGTCTGAGCTTTGAGGCATTCACAAATATTATTCTCCTCAGAATATTTCCACTATAAAATATTTATTCATGAAAACAAATATTTTCACGAACAAATAAAATGCTTAGAAAACTAAAGTGACAAATTCCAAGAGAACTTCGAGGCCTGGTATAATTGATGCCGGTACCAGGTCACAGTCCAGAGATTGAGAAACACTGTGTTAGAGGAGTGAAAGAAGTTTTTTTTTTTTTTTTTTTTTTAACTGAGAAATAATTTCTTAGTAATGATACCCTTTCATGCTATTTACATCATATCAATATAAGTGATACAACGTTAATCTGTATAGACTGGGAAAAATAGCATCTGCAAACTTTGTCTTGGGATGCACCTATCTGAAATATATGGATTGCCCAATAAAATAAAGACAAAATAACAGATGGAAAGCAATATTCTAAGCAGTCAAGCAAGATTAATGAAAATAAAAAAAACTGAAGTACAAAAGAGTGAACTTGATAACACACACTCTTTGGTTTTGCTACATCAATGATTTTTTTGCTGTTTGGCCTCATTCTGAAAATGAACGTTCCTACATCGATTCAATAGCCTTCACACAGGCATTCAATTCACTACAGAAAAAGGAAATGCTGGTAGTTTACCATTATTGGACATTTTACTTGCATAGCTACTGGTACTTTGTCAACTACTACTTATTGGAAACCTACCTTTACTGGCAGATACATTCAAAGTCTGCTCATTACATTCCTCAAAAAAAATTGGTTTCATCACGTCTTTATTTAATAGAACAAATAATGTGTGCTGCTCTCCCTCAAGTGTCACAGCTTTTCAAATAAAGTTGTGACACTCTTTCACATCGGCCTAACCTGAATCAGAATGATTTCTCTCCCCCCCCTCCATCCTCCCAAAAAAAATTTTGAGAGATTTTCATCGTATATAAATATCAAACTCTATGAAAACTTTAATGGAATTAAATGATTACAACCCCCATCAAATCCAACAGATAATTGATTCCTATATGTTCTAACAACTAAGGATTTTTCAACAGACTGTAGTGTTCCAATTCCTTATATTTCTGGTATCTCTGAACCTACTACTAGAAATTTTAAGAAGTTTCATCCTATGCCCATATATTTCCATATCAACAAAATTTCTCATCTGTTACCATCTACAAAAGACAAACTCATATCAAATTTTTAAGCTAGTGTTTATCAGATACCTTGTAAATGTAATTTGACATACTTTGGACAGACATTATGTGAAAAAAGAATTAACGAACATCATTACTACATTGAAGATATGAAACCTCAGAAATCTTGTCTGGCACAGCATAGTATTGATATTTCCTGTGCTTCCTCCCACAGTATCCTATGGGATGAAGCTACTCACCTTCTCCATAGAAACAGTTTTAAATATGAACATCTTTTCAAATAAAGTTGTGACACTCTTTCACATCAGCCTAACCTGAATCAGAATGATTTCTCTCTCTTCCCCCCCCCCCATCCTCCCAAAAAAATTTTGAGAGATTTTCATCGTATATATCAAAAATAGTTTTACTATTTATTTTAATATTAATTTCCAGCTTGCGGCAAATTATTATATGGCATCTCAATAGAGTCTGGAGACTCATTGTGGGAGAGCTGAACTAACTATTATATACACAAAACTTATGGCTCTCAAACTCATTCACTGTCAGGGAACTTAATTCCGGCAATCCATTCCACTCATTCACTACTCTCCATGCAAAAAATCTAGTCCACACACCCTTACTAACTACTCTTACACAACTTCCATGGATAACCCTTAGTTCTCTAATTATTTGTCATATATTGAAAATTTCCTTTGCATCAATTTTATAAAACTCTTATAATATCCTAAAAGTTTCTATCGTGTCCCCTCTTTTCTGCCTATTAACCAAATTGTAACCCACACACCTTCAACTGATCCTCATAAGGGGCATTCCACAGATTCAGTCATTTGTCTCTGAATCCTCTACCATCTCCTGATATTCAAGAAATCCAGATGACTAAATCTATGCACAGTAGTCAAGATATGGCCCAATCATAGGTTCCCTGTTCATAATTAGGGATAATAAAGTTATTATCCCTGTTCATAAACAGGGATAATAACTTTCCAATCTTTACTTGTTGGCATGTTTTTCAACATCCAAGTAATCCTTTGAGATCTTTGACTGACTTTTGCAATATACCCTTTGAACTTGTCACCAATATACCCAAGTCCTTATCAATTTCCTGCATTTATAATATAACCAAGTGGAAAAAGCTTTCAATTGCTTATACTATATACAAGAAGCCAGTCGTGAAGCTACTTCACATGCAAACATTGTTTACACTTATAAAAAAGATTAAACCAAGAATATAATTTCTTGGCATCTTTAATTTATAATATAAAGAAGTGAAAAAATCTTTCAACATCTAT